>NC_064920.1:168676208-169926208 GCF_023897955.1 Schistocerca gregaria
TGTATGTAGATGTAGATGTAGATGTAGAACCTGCGATTATAGCAGCACGGCGGTTCCGGACTGAAGCGCTTAGAACCGCTCGGTCACAGCGGCCGGCTAAACAACACAGAAACATGACATAAACCTACTGCGGCACGTCGAGTCGTATTTTGCCAGTTTCCAAATGATTCCACTTTTCGAGTGCAGTGACGACTCAGAGAGGCGTTCATACCCATGCAGATGTAGTTCAGGCCAGAGATAATTATGTGGTGTTTTGGGGGTGTGTTTCGTACCATAACTGAGCTCCAGTGATTAACGTTACAGTGAAAATGAACTATAAGGTTTATTTCAACAGCCATGTTTACTGGACTGCACGGATACGATGCTTGTCTGGCGACCATTCATATATCCTAATGCACCTTGACAGGCCAGATAAGCATCTAATCTGAATCCCAAAGAAAATGGCTGCGATTATTTAGAACATAAGGTGAACCGCAGCAGTAATCATCGCCGCAATTTCGTAGCTTTATTGGATCAACTCATGAATGAATGGCTTGAGCCGGACACGGCACACCTGAAGTAACCTGACAACTCACTTCCTTCGACATCGAGGTCATTATACATTTCATGTGCAGGTGGATTAAGACAACGATGAGCAGACTGAAGGTGCAAGCTACTATGATGATGGGAAACTGGCATCAGCAGCACCAGAAGGTGTCTGCAAGCAGAAATTTGTCGCCATTAGAGTGGAACCAACTTGTGAATTAACTCATCGAAGAGTTACACTCTACGACAAAAAAAAGGCGCACCATTGAGGAACTATCCGAATAGGACGAATCAACAAAATTGGATGATTTCAAGAGAAAGAACTTCAGAAACGAGGCAAGTCAGTAACGAATTGGTCTACCTCCGGACCTTGTCCAAGCAATTACTCAGCTTCACCTTCATTGAGAGAGTCGTTAGATATCCCGCTTAGGGACATCGTGTTACACTCTGTCCAACTGGCGAGCTAGGTCGCCAGAATCCCAAGATGGCTGGAGAGCCCTGCCCATTATACTCCAAACGCTCTCCATTCGGGACAGATCCGGTGACATTGTTGGCCAAAGTAGGGTTTGACAAGCGTGAAGACGAGCAATAGAAACTATCGCCGCATGCGAGCGGACATTATCTTGCTGAAATGTAATCTGAGGCTGGCTTGCCACGAAGAGCAGAAAAACTGGAAATACCGTCGACGTACCGTTGTGCTGTGAGGTTGCCCCGGATACCATGCGAAAACTAGAGCCCGGCCGCCGGGCAGCGACGCTTCTACGCTAAGGACAATCACCACCTGGTCACTTCTCGGTGTCAGGTTGGTATCCTGCCGCTGTCTGTGGCGTCTCCACTCACGTCATTGTGCTGGAATCTCACTGACTGGAGTACAACTGTGTCAGTGATGAGTCCCGCTTCGAACTGACTAGTGAACATGTGTCTCGAGACGCGCCAGGCAGCGGTGGGATACCGACCTGTAAGTCGCTCGCCGTAAGATACGATAACAAGAAGTGGTGGTCTGGAGTGCCATTTCTTTTCTTAGCAGAACTCCTTTTGTTGACAGCCGCGGCCCTCTTACAATACAAAGGTTCGTCGACAGTATTCTACGCCGAAGCCAAGACAGGCATCAAATATTAACTGTAAAAAGAAAAAAATCTGGCTTTACTTACTTGAAGTGACAAGTGTATCTCGATCAAATGGGCACCACGTATACACGTGAAGAGCTGGAACTTCACAGCCGATAGTGTTGTGAGTTTATAGTAAAAATAAATATGAAATGTTTTGGCTATGTCTCACACTCGTCACACTCGCGCAGCGCGACAAACGTAGTCGGTTGCGCAATCCATACTACTGCTGATTGTTGGTTGCACATCACCAAGGCCATCTTTATTTTCTTCAAGATAGCACGCGAGCTTTTCAAAATAAATCCTACAGAGTGATTTTTTTCAAACCAACATCGACGATAGTGAATCAATGAACTAAGATATTCCTATTGTGATTGGATATGATACGAAAGACGCTTGATGGAATGCTCTTTTGGCGGTTTACGTGAAATAAAAGTTAAATTTTTCTTTCATGTTAAACTGCGCCACGGGCCAAACATTAGCCAACAGCGGACGACACGTGGCGCGCTAGCCGCAGGCTGCCCCCCCCCCCCCCCCTCCCCGGGGGATATTCTGAAAAAAAAAAAAAAAAAAACTGTGAACATTCGGTGTTTCGACACCAATATAGTGAAGGTAAAAACTGTAGGTATGATGAGGAAAATGCCAGCTGACAATAGAATAACTTGCAGCTGCTTCTATAAATGTTCCAGGTGAACAATTCGAAATAGGGAGAAGTGGAAGAACAAACCACATTCAGGAAACATACTCTGGTTTACTGATGGGTCGAAAACAGACGAGGGCGCTGGGACTGGGGTATGCAGGGTACAGCTTATACTGTGGCCGAGCGGTTCTAGGCGCTTCAGTCCGGAATCGCTGCGGTCGCAGGTTAGAATCCTACCTCGGGCATGGATGTGTGTGATGTCCTCAGGTTAGTTAGTTTTAAGTAGTTGTAAGTATAGGGAACTGATGATCTCAGAAGTTAAGTCCCATAGTGCTCAGACTGCCGCTGGATAGGTCAGGAGTCCACTACACGCAACAAGCGGCTACACGGGTAGCAGGGGTTGTGTGGCGTGGGCTGGGCGGTTTTTTAGTTTAGATGGCCTCGGGCACGTACAGAAAGGGCAACAGCCTCAAAGGGTGCGGTGCAAAGTCAGGACATGCGGAGACCAAGCAGCAATCGGTATTGTAATTGTAAACTGTCGAAGCTGCATTGGTAAAGTACCGGAACTTCAAGCGCTGATAGAAAGCACCGAAGCTGAAATCGTTATAGGTACAGAAAGCTGGCTGAAGCCAGAGATAAATTTAGCCGAAATTTTTACAAAGGCACAGACGGTGTTTAGAAAGGATAGATTGCATGCAACCGGTGGTGGAGTGTTCGTGGCTGTTAGTAGTAATTTATCCTGTAGTGAAGTAGAAGTGGATAGTTCCTGTGAATTATTATGGGTGGAGGTTACACTCAACAACCCAGATAGGTTAATAATTGGCTCCTTTTACCGACCTCCCGACTCAGCAGCATTAGTGGTAGGACAACTGAGAGAAAATTTGGAATACATTTCACATAAATTTTCTCAGCATGTTATTGTGTTAGATGGAGATTTCAATTTACCACATATAGACTGGGACACTCAGATGTTTAGGATGGGTGGTAGGGACAGAGCATCGAGTGACATTATACTTAGTGCACTATCCGAATATTAATTCGAGCAATTAAACAGAGAACCGACTCGTGGAGATAACATCTTGGACCTACTGATAACAAACAGACCCGAACTTTTCGACTCTGTATGTGCAGAACAGGGAATCAGTGATCATAAGGCCGTTGCAGTGTCCCTGAAAATAGATGTAAATAGGAATATAAGAAAGAGAGGAAGGTTTATCTGTTTAGCAAGAGTAATAGAAGGCAGACTTCAAACTGCCTAACAGATCAAAACGAAAATTTCTGCCCCGACACTGACCATGTTGAGTGTTTATGGAAAAAGTTCAAGGCAATCGTAAAATGCGTTTTAGACAGGTACGTGCCGAGTAAAACTGTTAGGGACGGGAAAAACCCACCGTTGTACAATAACAAAGTTAGGAAACTACTGCGAAAGCAAAGAGAGTTTCACTCCACGTTTAAGCGCAGCCAAAACCGCTCAAACAGAAGCTAAACGATGACAAAATTAGCGTAAGGAGGGCTATGCGTGAAGCGTTCAGTGATTTCGAAAGTAAAATTCTATGTACCGACTTGACAGAAAATCCTAGGAAGTTCTGGTCTTACGTTAAATCAGTAAGTGGCTCGAAACAGCATATCCAGACTCTCCGGGATGATGATGTCATTGAAACAGAGGATGACACGCGTAAATCTGAAATACTTAACACCTTTTTCCAAAGCTGTTTCACAGAGGAAGACCGCACTGCAGTTCCCTCTCTAAATCCTCGCACCAACGAAAAAATGGCTGACATCAAAATAAGTGTCCAAGGAATAGAAAAGCAACTGGAATCACTCAACAGAGGAAAGTCCACTGGACCTGACGGGATACCAATTCGATTCTACACAGAGTACGCGAAAGAACTTGCCCCCCTTATAACAGCCGTGTACCGCAAGTCTCTAGAGGAACGGAAGGTTCCAAATGATTGGAAAAGAGCACAGGTAGTCCCAGTATTCAAGAAGGGTCGTCGAGCAGATGCGCAAAACTGTAGACCTATATCTCTGACGTCGACTGTTGTAGAATTTTAGAAAATGTTTTTTGCTCGAGTATCATGTCGTTTTTGGAAACCCAGAATCTACACTGTAGGAGTCAACATGGATTCCGGAAACAGCGATCGTGTGAGACTCAACTCGCTTTATTTGTTCATGAGACCCAGAAAATATTAGATACAGGCTCCCAGGTAGATGCTATTTTTCTTGTCTTCCGGAAGGCGTTCGATACAGTTCCGCACTGTCGCCTGATAAAGTAAGAGCCTACGGAATATCAGACCAGCTGTGTGGCTGGATTGAAGAGTTTGTAGCAAACAGGGCACAGCATGTTGTTATCAATGGAGAGACGTCTACAGACGTTAAAGTAACCTCTGGCGTGCCACAGGGGAGTGTTATGGGACCATTGCTTTTCACAATATATATAAATGACTTAGTGTCGGAAGTTCCATGCGGCTTTTCGCGGATGATGCTGTAGTATACAGAGAAGTTGCAGCATTACAACATTGTAGCGAAATGCAGGAAGATGTGCAGCGGATAGGCACTTGGTGCAGGGAGTGGCAACTGACCCTTAACATACATAAATGTAATGTATTGCGAATACATAGAAAGAACGATCCTTTATTATATGATTATATGATAGCGGAACAAACACTGGTAGCAGTTACTTCTATAAAATATCTGGGAGTATGCGTGCGGAACGATTTGAAGTGGAATGATCATATAAAATTAAAAGTTGGTAAGGCGGGTACCAGGTTGAGATTCATTGGGAGAGTCCTTAAAAAATGTAGTCCATCAACAAAGGAGGTGGCACAAAACACTCGTTCGACCTATACTTGAATATTGCTCATCAGTGTGGGATCCGTACCAGATCGGGTTGACGGAGGAGATAGAGAAGATACAAAGAAGAGCGGCGCGTTTCGTCACAGGGTTATTTGGTAACCGTGATAGCTTTACGGAGATTTTTAACAATGTCAAGTGGCAGACTCTGCAAGAGAGGCACTCTGCATCGCGGTGTAGCTTGCTCGCCAGGTTTCGAGAGGGTGCGTTTCTGGATGAGGTATCGAATATATTGCTTCTCCCTACTTATACCTCCCGAGGAGCTCACAAATGTAAAATTAGAGAGATTAGAGCGCGCACGGAGGCTTTCAGACAGTCGTTCTTCCCGCGAACCATACGCGACTGGAACAGGAAAGGTGAGGTAATGACAGTGGCACGTAGATCTCCTCCGCCACACACCGTTGGGTGGCTTGCGGAGTATAAATGTAGATGTAGATGTAGCCATTTCAACCAAAGAAACCTCTAAGTGTAAATTATCTGGTGCAGACGATGAAACTGTACCACATTTAATCTTCCAGTGCAAAGCGTTGGAGGTCAAAAGACCCAGAATATTTGCGTCATTAATTCCTGAAGAAATTTTATGTAACAAAGAGCTAGTAAAGGGTCTCCTATTACTTTTTAAGGGTAGCGGTTTTCTTAATGAGAGCCACTGAAAAAGAAGTCGCACAATAAACTCAGTTTTGACGTGGGCTGGGCAATAGTGGGATAGGGCCACTGTTGTTTTTGTCTCCCTGTGCAAAGGATGTGATCAGTCAATCAGTACTACACTTTAGTAGAGCGGTGTCTCCTGGGGGAGAGGAGGGGGTGGGGGGACTAGTTGTTTGTCTGGAGTGTTTATGTTTCTTCTCTCTGCATCAAGGTTTCCCAGACAGTGTTCCACGGAAGACTGGTGTTCTGTGACAAGTGAATAAGCGATAAGCGCTCCGTGCAAAAGTATTAATAACATACCGTTTTATTCGACATTTTGACGATACCAATCGTTTTTTTAGTATTTTGATTTCTGTGTTATTAGATGTGATTTAAAATTGAAGTAATGACTTTGTTAAACAAGTTTCTCTCTTTATTTTAATTTTGTAAACCTCGCAAAAAAAAGTGTTGCATCAAAGTACCAGGATTCTCAGTGTTCTGTCAGGATACAAGTTTGGGACGCCCTGCTCCTAGATGTCACTGCCTTGTTGTTCTGGTATCTTCTGTTTGCTGTTGTACACACACACGTCCTCACAGAACCTGAGATAACAATGCATGCACGCACAGGCGTTCTCATTCGAATATGCGCATACACACACACACATATAATACATACACGAGAAGACCGGATGAAGCAGACTAAGTAAGAGAGATAGCACATTGCAAAGAAGGCGAGCAGAGAGTGAACGATAGAGGAGGAGAGAGAGAGAGAGAGTGAGAGAGCAGAGTAGAGGAAGGGACTGGGGAGAAAAATAGGGAAGGGGAGGGACGGAGAGGGAGAGGGAAGGAGACAGGACCTGCGTACCTCTGGCTCGCAGAAGGCCACTGGTCGGAGCGCCGATCCTATCCTGAAATCGGTGGCGCGGAACACCAATCTCAATGCCATTGTTCGACGCGGCCAGCGAGTCTGAGAGATGCGATTTAAAAGCGGGGCTGCCGGCAGCGTATTGCTGAATGGGGACAGCAGGGTGCGGGAAGCGAGGCAGCAGGTTTTCCCAGTAATTATCGCGCCGGCGCGGCGAATCCTCCCCTCCGTCCCTACCCTATCGCCCTCTGCGACCAACTGACGTTCCCTTGCCGCCGAAAACTGCAGTCCGGCCACAGGGCAGCGACGCTTCTACGGTAAGGACAATCACTACCTGGTCGAAATTCAGAATTACGTGTAGTAGTTCAGTTGAAGATGAGTGGACTACTCATAAAATGGAAAAGTTGGAAAGAAAAACATAGGTACAAAGAAGGTAACTGCGAAGAAACCGTGGGTAACACAAGAAATACTTAAATTGATGGAGGAAAGAAGGAAGTACAAAAATGTTCAGGAAAGTTCCGGAATGCAGAAATATAAGTCAGTTAGTGGTGAAATAAACGGGAAGTACAGGGCTAAAGGAAGAATGAGACGAAATCGAAAGAGAAATGATTGTTGGAAGGAGTGACTCAGCATGTAGAAAAGTCAAGACAACATCCGGTGAGATTAAAAGCAAGAGAGGGTAACAGTGGGAAACTCCACTGTTAAATGCAGAGGAGAGAGTGCATAGGCGGGAAGATTCCATTGAAGTCCTCTATGAAGGGAAATACTTGTCTGATTACGTGAGAAGAGAAGAAACACAAGTCGAAATAGAAGAGATAGGAGATCCAGTATTAGAATCAGAATTTAACAGTGACAATCGAATAAGGCAGAAGGAATAGATAATATTCCCTCATAATTTCTAAAATCATTGGGGAACTGGCAACAAAACGACTGCTCACGTTGGCGTGCAGAATGATGAGTCTGGCGACATACCACCTCACTTTCGGAGAAACATCATTCACATTATTCCGAAGATTGCAAGAGCCGACACGTGCGAGAATTATCGCGCGATCACCATAACAGCTCATGCATCCAAGTTGCTGTTAGAATAATATATAGAAGAATGGAAAAGAAAACTGAGGATGTGTTAGATAACAAACTGGTGCAAATGGCTCTGAGCACTATGGGACGTAACTTCTGAGGACATCAGTCCCCTAGAGCTTAGAACTACTTAAACCTAACTAACCTAAGGACATCACACACATCCATGCCTGAGGCAGGATTCGAACCTGCGACCGTAGCGGTCGCGCGGTTCCAGCCTGTAGCGCCTATAACCGCTCGGCCACCCCGGACGACTTAGATAACAAAAGTTTGGCTTTAGGAAAGTTAAAGGCACCACAGAAGCAGTTCTCAAATTGAAGTTGGTAAATTAAGACAACTTCATAGGATTTGTAAACTCGCAAAAAGCGTTCGATAATGTAAAATGTTGCAGTATGTTCGAAATCCTGAGAAAACAGGGGTAAGCTACAGTAAGAACGGATAGTGCACAATATGTACAAGAACAAAGAGGGAACAATAAAAGTGAAAGACGAAGAAAGAAGTACTCGGATTAAAAAGGGTGTTCAATCTTTACATGGAAGACGCAAAAAACGCAAATAAAAGAAATGTAGGAAGGCGGAATTAAAAATCAAGGTGGAAGGATATCAGTAATAAGAGTCTCTGATGACGCTGCTATCCTCAGTTAAAGTGAAGAAGAATTACAGGATCTGTTGAATGGGATGGACTAATCATTACAGAATACGGATAGAGAGCAAATCGAAGGAAGAATAAAGTAATGAGAAATAGTAGAAATGGGGACAGCAAGAAACTTATCATCGGGACTGATGATCACGAATCAGATGAAGATATGGATTTCAGCTACCTAGGCAGCAAAATAACTCATGACGGTCGGAACAAGGAGGACATTAAAAGCAGAGCAGCACTGGCAAAAACGGCATTCCCAGCCAAGAGAAGTCTTCTTACGGTCAAACACAAACGTTAATTTGAGGATGAAATTTCTGAGAATGTACGTTTGGAGCACAGCATCGTATGACAGTGAAAGATGCTCTGTGGGAATACCAGAACAAAAGAGAATCGAAACATTTGAGATTCTGTCCTGCAGAAGAATGTTGAAAATTAGGTGAACTGATTAGGCAAGGAATGAGGAGGTTCTGGCCGGCCGGAGTGGCGGAGCGGTTCTAGGCGCTACAGTCTGGAACCGCGCGATCGCTATGGTCGCAGGTTTGAATCCTGCCTCGGGCATGGATGTGTGTGATGTCCTTCAGTTTCTTAGGTTTAAGTACTTCTAAGTTCTAGGGGACTCAGCAGTTAAGTCCTATAGTGCTAAGAGCCATTTGAACCAATTTGAGGAGGTTCTCCGGAGAATCGACGAGGTAAGGCATATATGGGAAACACTAACAAGAGGAGGGGACAGAATGGTAGGATATCTGTTAAGACATCAGGAATAAGATATAAGAAACTAAGAAACTATCAGACTCGATTGCGGTAATGAAACTAACCTTTACCTAGGTTTCAGCCCAAATAATTGAGCCTTCTTCAGAAGATATACCTGAATCTATAATTTGACTAAGAGGGCATGGTCTAGAAATAAAACTAAAACAGCCTGAATAGCCGTAGACACATATTAAAAATGCGGTACATAAATACTAAGTCACGTGAGCTCTTTAGGACCACCGCATGGCGTCCATGGAGACGGGGCGCACGCCAGAGCTTAAGACTTGGCGTAGACTTAGTACTTATGCGCTGCATAATTAAAATGTGTCTACGCCTAGAGGAATGTATTATTTATGACTAAAGTCTCTGTTATGTGTATCTGTTGTGTTTATGGAACTTATGGAAAAACGCTACGAACTTATGCAACAAGCCAAGATTTCAGAGCATTTTCATTTCTTTTGTGATGACATGTTACGTAAGGACTCTTATTTTGTAAGTAGGCTGTTTAGGTTTTTATGTTGGTAACGGCACATAGAGCTCTGTATGAATATCACTGACTGTGCTGTGTACAGTCTGTATCTCGTTTGCATTGTTGGAACATTTGGTATTGTAGTGGTGGGCAGTTGGATGTGAACAGCGCGTAGCGTTGCACAGTTGCAGGTGAGCCGCCAGCAGTGGTGGATGTGGGGAGAGAGATGGCAGAATTTTGAGGGTGGACGATCTGGACGTGTGTCCGCCAGAAAAAGGAAATTTGTAAGACAGAATATCATGAACTGATATATATAATTATGACTTTTGAACATTATTAAGGTAAATACATTGTTTGTTCTCTATCAAAATCCTTCATTTGCTAACTATGCCTATCAGTAGCTAGTGCCTTCCGCAGTTAGAATCTTTTATTTAGCTGCCAGTATTGGCTCTCCCTGTATTGCAGTAGTTCGAGTAACGAAGCTTTTTGTGAGGTAAGTGATTCATGAAAGGTATAGGTTATTGTTAGTCAGGGCCATTCTTTTGCAGGGATTATTGAAAGTCAGATTGCGTTGCGCTAAAAATAAGTAAAATGAGAAATGTCTGAGTACGTTCAGTTTCGCTCAGCTGTTTGAAAATCAAATAACGTAGAGGTTTTCCAGTACTGTCTTTTATAAAGTTTTTTACAATTTCACCAGAACGTTTTGTGCCTACAGAAGACATAAATTTGAACTTTTGCCTGGAAGGAAGTGAAATATAGACGGTGGTAAAACCCAAGGGAAATATAAGCAACTTATAAGTTTTGCCAAAAAAGTAAATCACTACTTTATAAATTAAAGTCTCCCGTCTCGTTTTTCTTTTTCAGAAACTACTGCGCGGGTTTTAATAAAGTTTTCACTAATACATAGACTGATTCACGAAGGAGGCTTGTGTGTATAATTTATATACATTTCGTGCGAATCGACTAAACTATGATGACGTCTATTGATTAAGCCGTGCGTCCTCAGAATTTGCCTGCTTAACCATTGAAGACACAAAGGAATTAACGACATTAGTTGCCAGTGGGCATTGATTTACAACAAAGGAGCAAATTGAAAATTTGTGCAGGGCCAAAATTCGAACTTATGTCTCGTGCTTAGTAGGCAGAAGTGCAAATCCCAAAGCCATCCGTACATGGTGGTCATCGCCATTGCACGGGCTATCCTAGCACGCCTCCCGTAAGGCCCAAATTCTCAACTTATACAACGCAGTACTGATGTCGGTCTCCTGCTTGTTAGCCTCATTACTCGCGACACCTCGCCGATTTCTGTAGAGGTTCGACCTTGGTGTGCGTCTGCAGTAAACGGATCATTGGCCATCACCACCATAACGAGGTGTCTGGTGTCTGTTCTTCCGACATGTGCGAAAGAACAGATATCAATTTAACCCTGAAGCCACTATGAATCAAAACGCATTGTAGTAAGTGCAGCACGATGCGTAGATGCTGCCCCGACCCCTCCTCCAACTACCCCAAAGGACGATGACGTGGCACACATACGGCGTTGCTGCTGAGTAGTCCGTGTATATGGTCATGGGCTGTGCATCGTGCTATTGAAGTAGCTATAACTTATATACTGAGTACACTATGCAACAAATTTAATAATTTTTTACCGTGGTTTATGTTCACTGATATAAAAGAACGTGTCCGGTCCTCCACTTCACACTTTTAAGTGCCCACTTTCCTTTTTTTTCTTTCTAAAGTAGCCTATGCTCTTCCTCACGATTCAAGCTATCTTCTTACCAGGTTTCATCGAAATTGTTTCAGTGGTTCAGTCCTGAAAACGTAACAGACAAACACGCTTTCGTGTTTACAAAAATTTACGTTATGATATCTTTTTTTCTGGGATCCGAAATTGATGAAATTAAGCCTGTCGCTGCCCCAAAATACGTTCGCGTTAGCTGTAAAAACCCCATGACAGTTCGTCTAGTAGGCTTTGGGATAAATGTGTTCAGATAGACAAACAAAGAGCCATGGCAGTTTTAGATAAAACGTTAAACCAATATCCCTTTTTTTCGTGAACCAGTTTTGACGAAATAAGCAATAAGGTGCTTAAAACATCAATGTACGACTGCACCGTGATAGTGCCACACAAAACAACAAGGGATGCAAGCTCCCTCCATGAAAAACTCGACTACACCATAACACCACGGCCTACGAATTTTACTGCTGGTTCCATACACGCTGACAGATGACGTTCACCGGGCATTCACCATACCCGCACTCTGCCATCGGATCGCCACGTTGTGTGCCGTGATTCGTCACTGCACATAACGTTTTTCCACTGTTCAGTTGTCCAATATTTACGCTCCTTACACCAAGCGAGGAGTCGTTTGGCATTTACCGGCGTGATGTGTGGCTTACGAGCAGCCGCTCGACCATGAAATCCAAGTTTACTCACCTTCTGCCTAACTGTCATAGTACTTGCAGTGGATCCTGATGCAGTTTGGAATTCCTGTGTGATGGTCTGCATAGATGTCTGCCTATTACACATTACGACCCTCTTCAACTGTCTTTGTCAGTCAACAGACGAGGTCGGCGTATACGCTTATGTGTTGTCCGTGTCCCTTCACGTTTCCACTTCACTATCACATCGGAAACAGTGGACCTAGGCGTGTTTAGGAGTGTGAAAACCTCGTGTACAGACTTATGACACAAATGACACCCAATCACCTGACCACGTTCGAACTCCGTGAATTCCTCGGAGCGTCCAATTTTGCTCTCTCACGATGTGTAATAACTACTGAGGTCGCTGATATGGAGTACCTGGCAGCAAAGTGTTCCTAATATGGAAAACGTATGTTTTGGGGGGTGTCCGGATAATTTTCATCACATAGTGTACATCTCATGCTATTGCCGTTATGTATTTCTGTATGCGTTGAGCCGGCCGAAGTGGCCGAGCGGTTCTAGGCGTTACAGTCTGGAACCGCGCGACCGAAACGGTCGCAGGTTCGAATCCTGCCTCAGGCATGGATGTGTGTGATGTCCTTAGGTTAGTTAGATTTAATTAGTTCTAAGTTCTAGGGGACTGATGACCTCAGAAGTTAAGTCCCATAGTGCTCAGAGCCATTTTTTTGTATGCGTTGAAAATAGTGAAAGTCGAAATGCATAAGGGTTAATAAGTGACTAAATACTGTTGTCGAGACATATAAAAGTCTTTGATATTGTGCTCGTGTTGCAGTTGTAAACAGTTAGTATTGCAGAAACAGCGTCACTGGAATTCACTTTCTGCACCCATAAAATATTAGATACAGGCTCCCAGGTAGATGCCATTTTCCTTGACTTCCGGAAGGCATTCGATACAGTTCCACACTGCCGCCTGATAAACAAAGTAAGAGCCTACGGAATATCAGACCAGCTGTGTGGCTGGATTGAGGACTTTTTAGCAAACAGAACACAGCATGTTGTTCTCAATGGAGAGACGTCTACAGACGTCAAAGTAATCTCTGGCGTGCCACAGGGGAGTGTTATGGGACCATTGCTTTTCACAATATATATAAATGACCTAGTAGAGAGTGGCGGAAGTTTCATGCGGATTTTCGCAGATGATGCTGCAGTATACAGAGAAGTTGCTGCATTAGAAAATTGCAGCGAAATGCAGGAAGATCTGCAGCGGATAGGCACATGGCGCAGGGAATGGCAACTGACCCTTAACATAGACAAATGTGATGTATTGAGAATACATAGAAAGAATGAGCTATGATTATATGATAGCGGAAGAAACACTGGTAGCAGTTACTGGGAGTATGGGTACGGAACGATCTGAAGAGGAATCATATAAAATTTATTGTTGGTAAGGTGGGTGCCAGGTTAAGTTTCATAGGGAGAGTTCTTAGAAAATGTAATCCATCAACAAAGGAGGTGGATTACAAAACACTCGTTCGACCTATACTTCGGTATTGCTCATCAGTGTGGGATCCGTACCAGGTCGGCTTGACAGAGGAGATAGAGAAGATCCAAAGAAGAGCGGCACGTATCGTCACAGGGTCATTTGGTAAGCGTAAAAGCGTTAAGGAGATGTTTAGCAAACTCAGGTGGCAGACTCTGCAAGAGAGGTGCTCTGCAACGCAGTGTAGCTTTCTGTCCAGGTTTCGAGAGGGTGCGTTTCTGGATGAGGTATCGAATATATTGCTTCCCCCTACTTATACCTCCCGAGGAGATCACGAATGTAAAATTAGAAAGATTCGAGCGCGCACGGAGGCTTTCCGACAGTCGTTCTACCCGCGAACCATACGCGACTGGAACAGGAAAGGGAGGGAATAGTAGTGACACGTTAAGTACCGTCCGCCACACACCGTTGGGTGGCTTGCAGAGTATAAATGTAGATGTAGATTATCTGTCTTGGGTGGCCTGTAGGCAACTGTTGCTGGATTGGACTATGACAGGAAATGCAATTGCGCAATTTATCTGCGAAGTTCGGAAGTCTATCTGCGATCTTTGTGGCGTATGCAGAAGGTAGTTTCAGCGCCCGTTGTGGCGGCTGACTCAACTACCGGTGTATGGAGAGAAGGTCTCGTGATGGAAGCGTAAATCGGTTCCCGTTTATGAGCGCCCATCTGTGTGCAAGAGATTGGAAATGAACGGCGCCAGGCGTAGAGAGTGCCTGGATGGTGGCGCCCACCAACACTGTCGCTGTTAATTGTGTGACTGCGGACACTGCAAAAGTGTTACATCGCCTACACCTTGTCCGAATGTTATAAAATTTATACTCCGGCACTTTTCTGAGTGGAGGATATACTGACCACAATTTCATCTTTATACGAGCTCCTCTCCAATACCAGAAAAGCCATTCTTATGAAACACTGATAAGGAGAAGGGACAGGATGATAGGACATCTGCTAAGACATGAGGGAATGACTTCCATGGTACTAGAGGGAGCTGTAGAGGGCAAAAACTGTAGAGGAAGACAGAGATTTTAATACGTCAAGCAAATAATTGAGGACGTAGGTTGCAAGTGCTACTCTGAGATGAAGAGATTAGCACAGGAAAGGAGTTCGTGGCGGGCAGCATCAAACCAGTCAGTAGATTGATGTCCAAAAAAAGAAAAATGAAAGAAAATCTTGTGAGTCGATTGCGGCTATGTAGTGTGTCTAAAGTCAGGTGGAGATGGCACGGAGAATGAGAACGTGCAACTTGTCACCATCTTTCAGTCTTTGACAGAGGTCGGATAATTGGAAGGAAGAAGATGGCAACATCGTAGCGTCAGGTAGCACAGTCAGATGGGTGCAGCTGAACGAGTGCATAACGAGTGATGGTGAGACGGGTTCAAGACAGCAGTGTGGCAAGAAGGCTGGGCACTCATCCTTCCAAAAAGATTATACTTTCTACATGACTATACAAGTCTTCAACTCTCTCTGATGAACAGAAAGACGACAACAGTTCACATCCTGACGGCGTTTAAAGGTGAAGTGTTACCACGAACCGTCGGAAACAGACTACTAGGAGATGGGTTAAGATCTCAAGTTTCCGAGCTTCGTTTACCGCCGACATTAACCCACAGACAAGCGAGACTTTGGTGGCGTAGAGCCAGAGTGAACTGGAATACTGTGTGGGAAGTTACGATGTTCCGTGACGACTTTTGCTTCTCTTTGCAATTGTCAGATCGATGCCTGTGTGTAGGTAAATGTCACTGCCAAAAGTCACGCGACCCATCAGTTCTCGAGATCCATATCCCTCCATCGGCTGGAATCATGGTGTGATGAACTACCGAATGTGACAACTTATTTCGTAATTTCTGAATGGCTTTCTAAAGTATTCAGTGATTAGTCTTATTCCTGTTTCTGGCAATCAAATCGTCGGTAAAATACCTTGTCAAAACTCACATGGTACAGCAATTCTCGAAACTCATACTTCTCCACCGCCTACAATCATAGTGTGGGAAGCTTTTGGATATTACAACACAGGTGATTTGGTAACTGCTGAATGCTCATCGGTTTGCGTCCATAATAATAAGGCCTGTTGCCGTACCCTTCACGATCAGGGTATCAAATGGCATACTCCAACAGGATAATACAAGACTCAGCACTGCATCTCACACCTCAAATCCATTGAGGTATCTAGCGAGTCTCGACTGGCCTGCTCATTCCCCTTATTTCTCTCTCATACAGCATGTCTCGGACACCATGGGAAGACGTATACTTACATAGCAATCACTAATCTTCCCGAACTGACACGGCATTTCTTTCAGGCATGACAACAAATTCCTCATCATTGTGACGTTCACAGGATGTTTCTTTCCATCACAACGAATACCGGAGTGGCGTTACACAACATACTGATCCTGGTGATGAAAATAATTATAATCATTTAAAATGTTATGTGATGAAAAACACCGCGTTGGTCTATAAATAATGGATGTTGCAACACACTGGCAATTTCTGTCAAGGAGGCCGCGGCGCCATAATTTTCCAAGTCAACTGATGGTACCATTTAATCACTATCTACACATAAAAACCAATCATTTCGCCAAAAATTAGCGTTCTCAGAGGTATCAAGTCGAAGTCAGATTAATATGTAACTATCTAGGTAGTGGGATTAACTTTATTGTGAGGCCAACTCTATATACAATCGTTCTAATCCAGTTTAACACAATATATCAAAATCTGGAATCACTGACTGTGGAATGCTCAATATACTGCAGATTTTTCTGGATAATGAAGCCACGGTGCCACAAATTTTCGAAGTCCAAACTTTGTTCTGATCGTAATTTTTTCGTTGGAGAACACCAGTATAATGTTTTTAAGTGTAGCCCCGAAATCGAAGCAACACAGGATGAGTTCACCACACACTGTTGTTCGGGCAAGAATTTCGCTGGTCTTCCTATTTCATTTGTTATATGTTTATTGCCGCTTAAAGATCTATCTATCGTCTGAAAAGGTCCAGTTTAAGGCTACGCAACTCCCCAGTTGTGACGATCGTTCACCAATCAATGGGGAAAATGATAGTGGGAAAAACTATTATATGAGAATGGAATTTACAGTACTCTCAACGTAGTCTCCGCCGCTTTCTGAAGTCTCCACGAACGATTAATTACGTATCACTTCGTTCTATGATCTTCCTGATTCAACCCCGCCCCCTCCCCTCCCACTACACCTTTATTACTACTTCATCTAAAAAAATATTAACAGAAATTTCGTTTAGCGGCTAATATTTATAAAAATCAGTGTAGAGCTTGTCTCAAGATTCTCAGCACTGTGATGTAGTTTGGTCTCTAATACCAGTATTTAGCAGCGGGTGAAATTATAAATATTAAAATCGTAGTCCTACTGCTATCCCCGTTTACTATGAATTCCATAAAAAGTAGTGTAGAGCAAATTTTATTCATGGTGTGCTAGAAGCGATTAATGTTATAATGGTAACATGTCTTTACAAAGACTGTAAATGTACTGTTATGAGGCGCAATATTCTTTCAAGCGATTTTTTACTCTTCCATATACGAGTAATACCATGCTGCAGAAATATATTTCTTATTGCTCCCCCTTACGATTTAGTTTCTTATTTTCTCCCTGCTTTTAAATCTGATTATCCAACATAGTAGGCAACGTAAAGCGTCATATGACACTTTTCTCCTCTTGTACTCTTGTTTTTGCCACCTTATCACAACGTTGTTGATTTTTCATCATTAAAAACGCATCCAAGTTAGAGGACATGGTTCAGTACTGTTTCCATCCTTTGCGTCACATTTTTGTTGAACGAAAGAGGATATCTAAGATGCGTACCGAGGGAGGCTCTCAGTTCTTCCACAGACAAAATTGTAACCCCGAGAAAATAAAGAAGACATAGTGATTCACTTGATTACTGGCATCGGTTTCCAGAAAGGGTGCCATCCCATTGCCTTACGTATCATAGAAGAAGGCAATTAAGGCTAATGTTTTCGCCATCTGGAAATCTGTTATGCAAACACATTAATAAGGTCGCATTTCACCACGACAGAGATATCTTAATCCCTAACTTGCGGATTTAATTTGCATACATCTTCATGGATTATTCGCGAGATTCAGACCACTCTGAAAACAGATATTAATCCCAGTGCAGCATCTGGGCTAGAATGAACACTTTGAAAAAAGAAAAAAGAAATGGCCAAATTCGACGAGGACTCGCGCACTAAGGATTATGTTGTTATATATAATCCCTCCTGGGAGTTGAGAATCTCATTGATTTTTGCCTGTTTTGGATATAGATACTGGCAAGATATCGGTCCCGGGAATTCGAAGACCATACCAAAATTCCTACAGAAGGTCATCAGAGTATCCCAGGATTACAGAATGAAGCGAGGATGGGGACTTCAGTTTATATTTGCATATATGAAAGGTTTAATTAAATATTTTTATTTACTTGCTAAAACATGAGTACAATTTACATTTTACGTTTGCGCGCAGTATTGTTCCTCTATTATGCTTTTAACGGATGATAAATCCAATGTCTGTTCTAACAGCAAAAATATATTTTATGTGATATAATTACAATTCAACGATTTTCAGATTCCTTTTACTTTACTTGTACTATGAAGCCTTGCTTCATGTCAGATTTCATGATTAAACATCAACAGGAAGTACCATATAGATTTTGACGAATGAGTTTGCGAGTATCAAAATACGTGGCATAACTAGTCGAATCTTTTGGTTGCATTGACTTAAAGGCTTAAATTTTTTCCCCGCAAGGGATCATAGACTTAAGTAGAGTGACATAAATCTAGATTTGATACGCCAATTTGTTCATGAGAAAAAAAGGGGTCGCAACAGACGGACAGACGAACAGACAGACGGATGAAAAATCACAAAAAATGTCTTATTAAATAATTACAAATTAACAATTTCTGGATTTTATTGCTTTGCTTGTACTGTGAAACCTTACTTCTTGCCTAATTCCATTTCTTTAAGTCAAAGGGAAATACCCTATAGGTTCTCATGAGTGAGTTTACGATATCGAAATTTCTACCATAAGTAACCTTATCTTCTGATTGCACTGACTTATAAGCTTAAAAATTTCACACCATCAAGGGACCATAGCCCTTAATGTGTAACATGAATTTGAACTTGACACGTCGATCCGTTCCTGAGAGAAAGGGTTCTTAATAGTGGGACAGACAGAGAGATGGACATCAAAACGATCCTACAGGGTTTCTGTTTTTGCAGATTGAGGAACATAACTCTAAAAAGTGAGGAGATGATGGTCTCAGTTTCCATTTGCGCGCAAATTGTTCGTGGAGGATTATGAAAATAATAATTTTATCGCAAATACCATGTCATATTTATATAAATTACTCTGTTTCGTGCATATTTGTGTTTAAAACCACAGCAATAGGAAGAATCTTTGAGTTAACATCGAGGATATTATGTGGTCATGAAGCAGGTTACATGCCTCTCAACAGATTGCAGATGACTTAAGCAGCATCTGAAAATACGTCTGAACTATTTTGTTATATCACACTACCAACTACACCACATTTCCAATAGTACACATAGCCAGAGTGGTTTGGACTCATGTGTGTCATCTTGTTGTAGCCACTGTCCATTCGTCGGCGCCTTCCTTTGGCCTGTGAAGTAGGCTATTTTTCAGCCGCCAGTCAAATAGCTCTGTTCGCTGTGGCCACAGGAACCCAGCCCCTTTCCTATCACTCTCTCTGCAACACAGCAGTTTTATCTAATTCAGTTGGTCTTAAGGGTCTACATCATCCTAGTGGTTCATTCAACAGACGAATTCTTCTTTATCGTGAGTCTATGTAGAGATCTAAGCTTATGTTCCAACTATATGACCGCAACATACATCTCGATTCCTCACCTGTCATCTACACAGTGCGTTAGACATTACTATTGTGCTCGTAAAGCAGCCGTAAACATTAGCTATAAAATCTCTGGCTCGTCACATTGGTCCTAGACGAGATTTTTTTCTTCTTTGGGATCTTAGTAACTTGGATTAGCTTCATCGTTTAGCAGAGATTTCACGAACTTCTGATTGAGCTACACCGAACTGATCTCTCTGCTAATGGACGTTGAAAAACCAGCAAAGTCTGATGCCTTGAGTATCGACTACTAAATTTGCAGTCTGTCAGCAGACGTTGATGCTAGACATTACCCGCAACTAGTAGATGGCCATCACCGAAATGTGTGCCGAGATCTCAATTGAGAAATTGCGCTGAGATGACTAAAGTCATGGGATAGCGATAATGAAACCTGGTTGGTAGGTACTCAGAGCGCGCACAAGATAAGGTTAAGATTGGGGATGGGACCGTAAACAGTTATTGTGAGTTGCACAATCAAACACACAACTTTATTGTTCTAGGAGCCTCTTATTTACACATTGCTTTAAAAGATCACAATTAAACAATATAGCTGAAGAACTAGTTAATGAAAACTTGAAATGCCTTCTGGGGTGAAGGCCCAAAACCACACCAAAAACAAGAATGGCTGAAGGCCTGGCTTAGAAACCAAAAGCAATTAAAACTAGAAGGTAAACAATTTTTAAAAAACCATGCAGTTGAAAACAATTAGAGGCTGAAGGCCTATACGACACGGCTGAAGGACAACTATAATTAAGACACATTAATAAACAATTTTTCTAACCAAGAAATTTCTTTTTAAACTTAAAACAGACTGTCTGAAAGCTTAATTATAGAAATAACTCATTGCTCAGCTGAAGGCCAGAAACAAATTTGAAACAACAAGTAGGTCCGAACAACAAGTCAGACAAACAATTTAAAATAACCCCCTTCCTTCTTACAAAAATTTTCCTTTAAAAAATACACATGGCTGGAGGCCTTATTAAAAGGGGTTCACGTAAATCCTCGGCTGAAGGCCACACATAACACATCGAACAAGTAGTGGCTTAGGGCTTAGATTACAATTTCAGATAGAACAAATTTTAAGGAAACATTTTTTTTAAATAGCATCAATCTTCAAATTTTAATTTAACATGGCCCATGGTCTTTATGTAAAAATTAAAAAGAACTGACTTAATACATGGCTGAAGGCCTCGCACAATACTTCAACTAAAATGAGAATCACAATCTAAAACAAGCAGAACAAGTGGTGCTCAGGAGTGTGTCGGAGTGAGAAGGTAGTTCAAACGTGAGGTGAGCTGAGACAGGCAGCCAAGAGTTGAAGTTAAATAATCGGATGTCAACCCAAACTAGGGACAGCCCAAGGACTGACCAACAATTTAACCAATTCCCTTCCGTCCGACCAACGACACAACGATGGAAAACATCAGCAGAGGACGAGGATATGACAGCATTCCATCTTCAGAAACTAGCGTCTTAAAACAGCCAAGGGAACAATAATCACTCGAATCAAAATATGAACCCATCAAATTAAAGGCTGTCGAACTATACGCCGTGCTGGACAGCATCAACACGACGAGAAAAGGCACACTGCCAGAAAACTATGCTAACGACCAGGGCAGGTAACTTGGGCGTTAACGGCCACAGGGCAGAAAAGACCGCCGGTGCACTTCACAGGTGAGTAACCGTCAATATAATAATTAATCACAACATAGGAAGACGGCTGCAAGATTTCGCCGACTGCAACACGTCATACGTTGCTGCTAGCCCGAACGGCCCAGGGAGCAACAACCCGCAAGTGAACGAAGAGATCTCATAATAGTCTAGGCTTAATAACAGGTTAACTGATCATTCAATTTCAGCGTCCAGGTTCGGTGGGCAACGGACTTTGTCGCTCTCACAGCTAGTACCTCATGATCTGACAGCGCATGCACACCGCCCGTGGTCCCGGCCTGGCCATGCGCTCCTTCCCAAGCGACTGACTGCCACACATACCACCACCACCCGGAAATACTAGCGGTCAAATTAAGTAAAGCACGACAGTACTAGTATCGATAAGCGCTGCAGCTGCCACTCAAGGAGGCAAGCCAGCAACTTCGTTACGCCACTAAGTAGGAAAGAAACAAGATGCCACTCGCTGTGACAATATGCCAAAGAACAAACGGCATGAACGCGAGCCCCACACGGCTCAGATATGTACATTTACAATGGCTCTATTACCGCATACACACGGTGTGAAATGAAAATGCATCGGCGGAACTGTCATGTGTAGTCAGGTAATTCATGGGAAAGGTTGTAACCTCCCACTCACTTACCGACCTTAATGACAGTGAAAAATTAAACCGCGTGCACCTAATGGAAATTTGGGAAAAGCAATCGTCACCGAAGTTAATTTGTCGGTAAAGAGGGAGGAAAGGGTTACATCTAAATGAAAGGAAAAATGCAAATGAAATCGGGAAAATTAATAAAGAAAGTAAATGCGCGGTCGTTATGTTAACAATTAATTGATGTTCATTAGATATTTGAGATTCGGGGAAAATTACGGTCGCCAGTCCTATGGACAACTACTATAATAACTGAAAATGAAAGATTAATGCACATATATTTAGCACTAAAAGTGTAGCAACTGAAGATTGACACGTGTTGTGTGAAAATTGAATGTTTGTCAGAAGTAATAAATTTCGCTACACTCTGACTTAATTTAGCAGAAGAATTAATAAAACCGGAAAAGTGAAAGTTAATTTACTGACTGAAATTAATACTGAACTTTGTTTCTGAAGCACTACGAAATTTAGTAAAATAAGGTTAGTCTTGGGCTACCTCAACAATCATTTCAAAAGCTACTTGAATCTACGCAATTTAGAAATAAGAGATTTAACTTTGAACTTGAATTAATTGATTCTGAACAATTAACAATAGGAAAATTTAGTACGTACCAAGCTGAGGTGCAGTCACAGGTAAGCTAAAATATGCTAACAAAACTCGCACTCTTAATTTGTGCTTGTGTAATCTAAATATTGTAGCTTTCAAATTAAAACAGTGAAATGGAATGATATTACTTTAATGCTGGAGTATGAATTTCAACGGCACTCTGGTTCATTCCAGAAAAAGAAGGGACCCTGCTTGGTAATGCAATTGGGACAATGAGCAACAAAGGTTCATGCTACGTTGCTGTAATTTTGTGATTTGAACAGTCTGAAAAGCTGAGGTCTGCACATACAGTTCTAAAACTTTACGTGCTTCCAGTCTTCCTTGTTGGTTGATTGAAGATTTGAAGTCGTCGATCGAAGAGGTGGCGACAGTCACTCATTGTCGGCTGTCGCTGTTGCAGAAGCTGGATGTTGGCGCGCCATCTTCTCGACACTGTCACCAGGCGAAACGGGCTCTTGATGTGCACAAGCTAATGCTTCCCGTCCGCGACACCGTGTCAGAAACTATCATAGCAAGTCGAGCGAAATTACATGCTGCCAGACCCCGAAAGCGCGGCAACTCGCAGGAGCGTGACTCAGCACACCTGCTCCACCGCCCTACTCCAGCCAAATTCCGCTCTGCCTGCGCTCCACGCGGCAGAGTTCACTACCAAAGATCCTAAACACTTCGATTCTCCACACGATCTATCGATGTAGTCTTTCGATAGCATAGTTTTCCTTAGGCCAGACCCAGCGTAAAAATACAAATAATATTTACAAAACAAACCAATTATACATCGACATAAATACATATATAAACAAATAGTAAAACAATTACAATATACAAGGACACAGAAACTTCATATCTTCAGGTAACAAAATAAGGAAAAAAATTTATAGTACAATAGTTGTAAATAGGAGGATATGCATTTCTGGCGTTACAAGGTGATGATGGCCTCAAGAAAGGAGTTAATAGTGTTTGAACGTGGAAAGGTAGATGTGTAGGATATTCCATTCTGTATTCTGAGATCCACAGTATCAAGAGTGTGCCAAGAACACCGAATTTCAGACATTACCTCTCATCACGAACGATACAGTAGCCGACGGCCTTCACTTAACGACCGCGTGTTTTCGTAGCGTTGTCAATGCTAGCAGACAACCAACAATATGTGACGTAACCGCAAAACTCAATGTGGGGCGGACGACGAACATATCTGTTAGGACAGCGTGGCGAAAATTCGCTTTAATGGGCAATGGCAGCAGGCAACCGACACGATTGCCTTTACTAGCAGAAAACATCGCCTGCAGCACCTCTCCTGGGCTGGTGACAATATTGCCCCAAGATGACTGGAAAACCGTGGCCTGATCAGATGAGTACCGATTTCAGTTGGTAAGAGCTGCTTGTAGGGTTCGAGTGTGGCACAGTCGTTACGAAGCGACGGATCCCGATCGGCAACAAGGTACTATGTAAGTTGGTGGTGGGCCGGCCGGTGTGGCCGAGCGGTTCTAGGCGCTTCAGTCTGGAACCGCGTGACCGCTACGGTTGCAGGTTTGAATCCTGCCTCGGGCATGGACGTGTGTGATGTCCTTAGGTTACATAGGTTTACTTAGTTCTACGTTTTAGGCGACTGATGACCTCAGAAGTTGTCGCACAGTGCTCAGAGACATTTGAGCCAACCTGGTGGTGGCTACACAATGGTGTGGGCTGTGTTTACGTGGGATGGTCAACTGAACCGATCATTGATTGTAAACGGTTATGTTTGGCTACACGAAGACCAATTGTAGTCATTCGTGGACTACCAGTTGCTAACGAACAATGAAATATTTGTGGATGAAAACGTGCCATGTAACTCGGCTAAAATTCGCGATTGGTTTGGAGAACATTCAGGTCAATTTGAGCGAATGATTTGGCCACACGAATCACTCGACATGAATCCCATCGAACATTTACTTGACGTAACTGAGAGTTCAGCTCGTGCACAAAATCCTGCACTGGTAACACTTTCGCAGTTATGGTCGACAGCATGGGGCAGTATTTCTACAGGGGACATCCAAATGGCTTGTTGAGTCCGTGCCGCGTCGGGCTGCTGCATTATATCGAGCAAGAGGTCCGACGCGATATTAGGCATCCCAAGACATTTTTCACCTCAGTGTAATTTGAAAGTAAAAAATTGTGGGAAGGAAAAATACCATTTGGACTGTGCCATGGAGTAATATCTCGTGTATCATGAGTAAAATTGTTTCCACAATATCAAATAGTACCAGCAGTGTCAGTGAACAGTGTCTAAAAGTGTGTGTGTTAAAATTCGCTTTGTGAAATTTGTACCCTAAGGAAAGGCACACGTGGTCATTATTGCGACGAAACAGGTCAAATATTTGTTACAAGCATGGCTGAGAAGTTGTTTTTTAACTGCTAAAATCGGTTGATTTTATGTTGTCCCATAAACTTAAATACTATTTCGGAAGCAATTGTTGAATAATATCACATAGACACAAGATGAAGGCAGTTGTTGAGTAGATGAAGGCAGAAGACAGAAGATGAAAGCAAGCAAAAGAGTGAGGTTTAGTAAAGTGACACTAGACACTGCTTCAGCGAAAACAAGCAACGACCGATGCAGGAAGATCACACCCACTGTACAGCAGTAGCATGATCGCGTGGCCACAACAGGAACAGCAAGCAGTGACTTCGACATCTAGTAGTGGAACTCCAAACTACACAGCAGCTGCGCCACCTAGCAGATAAATTGGTTACCACAAATGATGAGTCCTCCACTGGGCGGACTACAACCATCACACCAAGTGACGACAACAGCATCGTTTGGCGAGTCACCATACAACAACAATATCACTGCATCAAACAGGCTACCGCATCACATGGCCAGCCAAAACAGTTGTGATAAGCATGATCTAAACAGAAGCACAGCTGCCAGAAACATCAAACTTCGTGACTTGCGCTAGTATCAGTGGATGAGTGAAGACCATCTGCTCATATACACTCCTGGAAATGGAAAAAAGAACACATTGACACCGGTGTGTCAGACCCACCATACTTGCTCCGGACACTGCGAGAGGGCTGTACAAGCAATGATCACACGCACGGCACAGCGGACACACCAGGAACCGCGGTGTTGGCCGTCGAATGGCGTTAGCTGCGCAGTATTTGTCACCGCCGCTGTCAGTGTCAGCCAGTTTGCCGTGGCATACGGAGCTCCATCGCAGTCTTTAACACTGGTAGCATGCCGCGACAGCGTGGACGTGAACCGTATGTGCAGTTGACGGACTTTGAGCGAGGGCGTATAATGGGCATGCGATAGGCCGGGTGGACGTACCGCCGAATTGCTCAACACGTGGGGCGTGAGGTCTCCACAGTACATCGATGTTGTCGCCAGTGGTCGGCGGAAGGTGCACGTGCCCGTCGACCTGGGACCGGACCGCAGCGACGCACGGATGCACGCCAAGACCGTAGGATCCAACGCAGTGCCGTAGGGTACCGCACCGCCACTTCCCAGCAAATTAGGGACACTGTTGCTCCTGGGGTATCGGCGAGGACCATTCACAACCGTCTCCATGAAGCTGGTCTACGGTCCCGCACACCGTTAGGCTCACGCCCCAACATCGTGCAGCCCGCCTCCAGTGGTGTAGCGACAGGCGTGAATGGAGGGACGAATGGAGACGTGTCGTCCTCAGCGATGAGAGTCGCTTCTGCCTTGGTGCCAATGATGGTCGTATGCATGTTTGGCGCCGTGCAGATGAGCGACACAATCAGGACTGCATACGACCGAGGCACACAGGGCCAACACCCGGCATCATGGTGTTGGGAGCGATCTCCTACACTGGTTGTACACCTCTGGTGATCGTCGAGGGGACACTGAATAGTGCACGGTACATACAAACCGTCATCGAACCCATCGTTCTACCATTCCTAGACCGGCAAGGGAACTTGCTGTTCCAACAGGACAATGCACGTCCGCATGTATCCCGTGCCACCCAACGTGCTCTAGAAGGTGTAAGTCAACTACCCTGGCCAGCAAAATCTCCGGATCTGTCCCCCATTGAGCATGTTTGGGACTGGATGAAGCGTTGTCTCACGCGGTCTGCACGTCCAGCACGAACGTTGGTCCAACTGCCTGGCACCAGGTGGAAATGGCATGGCAAGCCGTTCCACAGGACTACATCCAGCATCTCTACGATCGTCTCCATGGGAGAATAGCAGCCTGCATTGCTGCGAAAGGTGGATATACACTGTACTAGTGCCGACATTGTGCATGCTCTGTTGCCTGTGTCTATGTGCCTGTGGTTCTGTCAGTGTGATCATGTGATGTATCTGACCCCAGGAATGTGTCAATAAAGTTTCCCCTTCCTGGGACAATGAATTCACGGTGTTCTTATTTCAGTTTCCAGGAGTGTATTATGCGGTATGAAGAGCATATAACTGATTTCAATTTGTATTTTGAATTAAAGCAGAAAACTGTAAACAGCATTTCCACTACTTTGTGAAATTTTTCTCTGTAATTTAACATGCTGTTCTGTGCATCTCTGCACCACTAGGTAGTGATGATAACAGTTGGTAGCAATTCCGATGCATTATTTATAGCATATTATAGGTTTATATGTTTATTAATTTATGATGTATTTCTTATATAAGCGTTCTGTGTAAAATTGTGAATATTGGTGTTAGTGATTAATTGGTTGGTTGGCTGGGTATTTTGGGGAAGGGGACCCACCAGCGAATTTTCCTGGAGCAATTTAGGAAAGTCTGGAAAAACCTAAATGGGGATGGCCAGACATGGAATTGAACCGTTCTCTTCCTGAATGTGAATCCAGTGTGCCAATCACTGCACCACCTCGCTCAGTGTTAGTGTTTGATTTCGGTAGGTTTGTGAGGATTACAGTATTTGGTTGTGAGAGCTGTTTCGATAACTTCCATTAACTGAAGTAGTACATGGAGGACTTACTAAATTGGTTGTTAATTAGGACAAGTTTTTGGGTCCTTTAATAGTACATGCAAGAAGACTGTGAATAAGCAAAGTTGCTTCTAAAGAAAAACAAGAGGATGAAGATGCATATTCTGGAAAAATGGAGGTAGTGCAGGAAGACACAGATGATGCAGGAATAACTAATTGTGGACTGTCAATTAGCAGACCATTAGACTGTTCAACTGGGTATACTAGTAAAAACAGAGAATAAGCCAGACGTTGTGGGGGGAGAATTACAATCAATCGTGAAAGCAATCTCAGAAGTATCACAAGGAACCAAAGAATATGCCAAGAAACATGGAGAAACTCTTACAAAAAAAACTTGAATAAAGAGTTACAGGAGCTTCAAGACAGAATGAAGAGGGGCTATGAAGAAAGGATTGTCAAAATTCAGTGGGAGATATGGGTCAGATGAGAGTAGAGATAATAGGAAAAGCCAAAGAGAATGTTAAGGAAGCTAAAACTGAGTTAGAAGGGAAGATTCAAGAAGTTGAGACATGTAATGACGAGCAGATTAAAGAGGTGACAGAAATGCAACAACAATCCAATATTGCTATTAGTGGACTAGGAACTAAGCAAACTGAACTGGCAATAAATTTAAATAAATCTATAGCATGCAGACACAAGTAGACAGAGTGTCACATAAGAGGTTAAACATACAAGGACTAGAGAACATAATTGAAGACATTATTAGGAGAATTAGTATTCCAACCCTAAGTTTGAAGGAAGATAATGTTGTTGCATCAGCGAATAAGGATAACAGCCACACTGGCTAACATGGGGCAAAAGTGTATACCAGCAGGGGCCATTGCATCGAATGATATTTACCAAGTTTTCACAGTACATTTCAGAGACACACACAAAATACAATTTACAATAGACAGAGTGGCGACTGAAGTTTTTACCTTGCGAATTTAGAAACAAGAGGCTGACGATTATAGTCAATTTGAACCGAAATTTCTGAAGAAATGCTGGTTCAAAATTGATCCAAATCGCTATACTTGAAGACTGACTACATCACAAATCTCTTAACATATATTGCGCCAGCCCAGGTGAAGGAATAGATTCATAGTTGGTATAGCAACTGGAGGTTGGTACCTTCCCAGTCAGGTGAGGCTTTACTTCTTGTTTCAAGTTTCACTCCTCTGCAATATTAGTATCAGTGAAGGATCATATGTAATCGTGTTGTTTGTTTCATGGGTCATGAGACAAAAAAGTACCTTTACATATTTGGAATGATATACCAACTGATGATTTTGATTAACTGGAAAACGTGAAAATGGCATGCTATATATTTAGATGAGATACATGAAGTACAAGAATAATTCATGTAATGAGGTCAATAATGTCTGTAGGACTTACGGAGCATGGATGAATTTTTATGCGTTTACTGAGGTGAATAAGGAGGATTAACAGATGCTGGAGGAGTATATATCTGAAATGAAGATATTAATAACTTGAGAGAGATATGTCTGATAGAGGCTTATGTGGGTTGAAAGGGCTATGGAATATGAAGTATTTTAAGAGCTAATATTTGAACAATATCACTTACTTTTACATAGCTTGTCCTATTTGTACGTACATGTATATATATGTAGATGGTTATGAAGAAATATGTGAGTTGTCAACAGGGAAAGTGTTATTCGTGAATGGCAAAGGAATAATAATTTAATGACGTAGTTAGCTAATGAGGTTGGTAAAAGACCTACCTGTGTCTGACTTTAAAAGTATTCGTCTGGATCCATGTAATAAATAATGGATACCAATACTTAAAACTTCGAATCATGTGTCAACTGAACAAGAAAGTTGTTGTAACTGACAATCTGAAAGATTTTACAACACAACTTTTATTTACGGGAGTCTACATGGAAATGACTGAATAATAATGAAAAGTCACAATCACAAAGTCAGTAAGAATTTCCTACTAGAGGCAACAAAAGATAACTTCTAAGTTTGCCACAAGAGTCCGAGGTAACACACATACACTTAATTCCAAGTCCTATCCGATGGCGAAGCCGTAGTCTCCCGTGGAGACATCCTTGAGGTCTGTATTCGGCGTGAACTGACGTCCAGTGCTGATTCTAACCTTTACATGGTATTTGTAAGCCAATCAGATGTTGGTGTAGTAATAGTTCCTGCAGGCCATCTCTAACTTCCTCTGCAGGAAGTAGTACGCGGAAAGTCTGTTTTTCAAAACAGCTGTTTTTCAAAACAGCCGATGTTTACCATTGCTTACGCCTTGGGCTTAGACAACCTCGGTCCTGTTTGGTGTTAGATGTGTTGCCGGCCCGCAGGGGCTACCTTGGCGACGGCGTAACAGAAGTACTATACTAATCCTACTGGTAATGATACGTAGACAACTATTTAAACACAACAGGCACCCTATGGCAGAGTAAAACAGCGATTTCTTCTGAAATTTCTCTCTGGGCAACCACATTACTTATAGATGTGTTTGTAGTTCCAGTGTGAATATTAATAAAACTGAGAAACTGCAGGGACGGATTCCTGACTGGAAAAGAAGGAAAAAAGGTCCTACCATCACGTGTCTGGGAAATGAACAGTGTGCGTGCAACTCAGTGCAGAGCTGCATCGCATCCACGTCACAACAGGTGTTCAAAGTGGCCTCCATGGGATTGCAGGTGATAGGGATAGCAGCAGTTGTCATGCACGATACACATAACCGTACTTTGGCTTACACCATGTTGGCGAGCTACTTGTCAGGAACTCGTCTCAATATCCTGTAGGACGAGGTCCGCCAAATCTGGTGTAAGCACAGCCCATCGTCTCCCAGCACGTTCGTCTGTCTGGAAGGACCCATGATCATAAAGACGCCCAAAGAGGACTTGAAATGTTGTGTGACGTGACTGGTGTCTGTGAGGGTGGTTGTTTTGGTACAGCAGTGTTGGCGCTCGACCATTTGCATCACGGCTTGTTCTCGACATGAAAACCGGACAATTACCGTGCGCTGCGTCACTCACACAGCCTGAAGCACACAAATAACATACGGCACGAGCTAAGAGGACCGTCACTCGTTAGAGCTATCTACCATGGCAACGATGCATTCCCTCACACATTTCCGTAGGACTTTTTCCCCCCATTTCCAGCCGGGAATCCATCCCTGCAGTTTGTTAAAAAATGGTTCAAATACACACCTGGAAATGGAAGAAAGAACACATTGACACCAGTGTGTCAGACCCACCATACTTGCTCCGGACACTGCGAAAGGGCTGTACAAGCAATGATCACACGCACGGCACAGCGGACACACCAGGAACCGCGGTATTGGCCGTCGAATGGCGCCAGCTGCGCAGCATTTGTGCACCGCCGCCGTCAGTGTCAGCCAGTTTGCCGTGGCATACGGAGCTCCATCGCCGTCTTTAACACTGGTAGCATGCCGCGACAGCGTGGACGTGAACCGTATGTGCAGTTGACGGACTTTGAGCGAGGGCGTATAGTGGGCATGCGGGAGGCCGGGTGGACGTACCGCCGAATTGCTCAACACGTGGGGCGTGAGGTCTCCACAGTACATCGATGTTGTCGCCAGTGGTCGGCGGAAGGTGCACGTGCCCGTCGACCTGGGACCGGACCGCAGCGACGCACGGATACACGCCAAGACCGTAGGATCCTACGCAGTGCCGTAGGGGACCGCACCGCCACTTCCCAGCAAATTAGGGACATTGTTGCTCCTGGGGTATCGGCGAGGACCATTCGCAAACGTCTCCATGAAGCTGGGCTACGGTCCCGCACACCGTTAGGGCGTCTTCCGTTCACGCCCCAACATCGTGCAGCCCGCCTCCAGTGGTGTCGCGACAGGCGTGAATGGAGGGACGAATGGAGACGTGTCGTCTTCAGCGATGAGAGTCGCTTCTGCCTTGGTGCCAATGATGGTCGTATGCGTGTCTGGCGCCGTGCAGGTGAGCGCCACAATCAGGACTGCATACGACCGAGGCACACAGGGCCAACACCCGGCATCATGGTGTGGGGAGCGATCTCCTACACTGGCCGTACACCTCTGGTGATCGTCGAGGGGACACTGAATAGTGCACGGTACATACAAACCGTCATCGAACCCATCGTTCTACCATTCCTAGACCGGCAAGGGAACTTGCTGTTCCAACAGGACAATGCACGTCCGCATGTATCCCGTGCCACCCAACGTGCTCTAGAAGGTGTAAGTCAACTACCCTGGCCAGCAGATCTCCGGATCTGTCCCCCATTGAGCATGTTTGGGACTGAATGAAGCGTCGTCTCACGCGGTCTGCACGTCCAGCACGAACGCTGGTCCACCTGAGGCGCCAGGTGGAAATGGCATGGCAAGCCGTTCCACAGGACTACATCCAGCATCTCTACGATCGTCTCCATGGGAGAATAGCAGCCTGCATTGCTGCGAAAGGTGGATATACACTGTACTAGTGCCGACATTGTGCATGCTCTGTTGCCTGTGTCTATGTGCCTGTGGTTCTGTCAGTGTGATCACGTGATGTATCTGACCCCAGGAATGTGTCAATAGAGTTTCCCCTTCCTGGGACAATGAATTCACGGTGTTCTTATTTCAATTTCCAGGAGTGTAGCTCTGAGCACTATGCGACTCAACTACTGAGGTCATCAGTCACCTAGAACATAGAACTAATTAAACCTAACTAACCTAAGGACATCACACACTTCCATGCCCGAGGCAGGATTCGTACCTGCGACCGTAGCGGTCGCTCGGCTCCTGACTGCAGCGCCTAGAACCGCACGGCCACTCCGGCCGGCTGCAGTTTGTCGGTTTTATTAATGTTCACCTCGTGTAAGGCTTGTTCAGGTCATAAATGTACCGTATGCATTTTTGCCTGATTTAACAGAAAGTGAGAAGTGTCTTTATGTCGCATTATTTGGAGTAAAGAATAGTGTTTTGTTTTCCAGATTTCATATGTACAGTTTGCTAGAGATAAGAATGGAATAGTTATTCGTTTGAGGTATTTCTTCTTTACCTTTGATATGTTGTGCCTGAGGTGAACTAAACTCAGGTAAAAGGCAGAAGCTCTAATGGAAGAACGGGGAAGTAAAATAGGGATAGCTGAAATCAGTGTCTTTGTGTTGTGTTATGGAAAGGGTAACCTGCGATAATTATCTATATAATGGCTCACACAGACTACTGAAATTAGAGATTAAACGTAAATCACAACTTGTGAAAGTGTTTATCTTTTTCATTACAATTCTTTGTGATATGTTTTTATAGCGGCATTTCACTAGCGGAGTCACAGGAAAGCATGATATATTCTAATTATTATTGTTTTTCTTGAAATTAATGTTCTTTATCTTCTTATTTGTAATTCTTAAAAACTTTTTCTGTTTCCCTTTTCGCCTGCAGCTGCAAGGCAACCCCTTATAGATAAACATAAACTTTTTCTGTTTTCCTTTTCGCCTGCAGCTCCAAGGCAACCCCTTATAGATAAACATATTTTGGTCGCTCAGGTCGAGGGTAATCCAGAAATCGATTGTCATGTGGGTGATACTGTTGGCAGTGAGTAGCAGAATGGTTGTTGTAATGGCGTAGTGGGAGAATGTGTGTTGGAAATATCGTACCGCCTGAGTTTGTCCCCACCGCAGTGCGTTGCCCACAGCAAGCCCTAAGAATTACACCGACTAGTGACAAAGTATGTGTATTTACGAAAAGGTGATTACGAACACGGGCTGCAGTTCGCATCTACCGCGCCGGCCGATTACTATATGGCAATATTTCGATTTATTGGACCTGTTTTGGGGTTATATGTGTACGAGAAAGGTAGCGACCGTCGTCCATTGTGTTTGAAGTTTGTACATTGCCTTACATGCTACAAACTTCCATCATCTTGATTACTGCAAATCCGGTCGAAATAGATCCCTTAACTGTTAAAACCCATCACCTCTTACTAATTAGGTAATTGTCTTTAAAATAAAAGGTTGACTGCTAGAATACTCAATCACACATGATCGAAAATTTTAACAGGAGTGTTTCACGTTCTCACTATTCTCTAAATTATTCGGTAGGCCCCATTGATAGCAGAATGACTGACGTAGCCTGCGTTTACCTTTCTCAATTTGGATCACTTCCTGGACTGTATGCTTACTCTTACAATGACTTTCGCTATCCTTTAACTTAGCTTCTAGCTAGTCATTAACATCGTAAACTGTGCCTCTGGACCATGGGTACCGTCTCTTTATTCCTTCGGTCTCTGCGTTACCACCACTGTGGCTGATCATACACTGTGTTCTACCAAGGCCGAGCAAGATAGAAGTTTACCTCCAAAACTTTTGCGCTGAAGCGACACTGCATCCCTGTACCAGGGCTGATGTTACCTCATCGAACAGTGGCGCGTTGAGACGCCAGCATCATGCAAGAAAAGGATCAAATGGATTCACTACACTCACTGGCACATTATCGTGCTCCCTAGCCAGTTGACTCTGAAGTGGAACTGCAGTCTATCGGCAAATACTGGGTTGGTTCATAACATAGTAGCGTTTTCTCATAAGTTTACTAAACACAGCAGAGACTCGTATCACAGACTTTAGTCGTCACGATTTGCAACAGTCTTCCAACCTAGGGTAACTTTTCGATTCCGCGACTGTAGAAATCACGTGATTTCGAGGCGAAGACGAGCCTTGTCCAGTGCGCATTTTCATCCGGAAAGGAAGTTCCTTAAAGGTTGTTCTGTAGAAAGCGGAAAAGGTGAAAATATGTGGGCGCAAGGTCCGATAAATGAGGCGTGTGCGGAATGACTTCCCAACCCAACCCCCGTATAGCGTTTTTCGTCAGTCTAGCATAAAGTGGGTAGGCGCTATCGTGGAGTAACATCTCTTCACGTAGCCTTCCTGGTCATTGATCTTGGATCGCCTCTCCAAGACGTCTCAGTTGTTGACGATAAATGTCAGCGATGATGGTTACACCACGGCGAAGATGCCAGATGCTTAACATTATCTTTGGTGGATGCGCGTAGTTCTTTGTACGGGGAGTTGCTGCTTCGTTTGGGCTGCTCCTTTCTTTCCGTTATTTTAGCATAAAGAAGCCATTTCTCGTCACCAGTAACGACTTTTTTTTTTTTTTTTTTTTGGTCATCAGCCTACTGACTGGTTTGATGCGGCCCGCCACGAATTCCTTTCCTGTGCTAACCTCTTCATCTCAGAGTAGCACTTGCAACCTACGTCCTCAATTATTTGCTTGACGTATTCCAATCACTGTCTTCCTCTACAGTTTTTGCCCTCTACAGCTCCCTCTAGTACCATGGAAGTCATTCCCTCATGTCTTAGCAGATGTCCTATCATCCTGTCCCTTCTCCTTATCAGTGTTTTCCACATATTCCTTTCCTCTCCAATTCTGCATAGAACCTCCTCATTCCTTACCTTATCAGTCCACCTAATTTTCAACCTTCGTCTATAGCACCACATCTCAAATGCTTCGATTCTCTTCTGTTCTGGTTTTCCCACAGTCCATGTTTCACTACCATACAATGCTGTACTCCAGACGTACATCCTCAGAAATTTCTTCCTCAAATTAAGGTCGGTATTTGATATTAGTAGACTTTTCATCTGGCGTGAACCAGGAACCAGATACAAAGCCCTTAATGTCCTTGAAAGGGATCTGTATGGAGGTCATGGTTTGATGGTGTGGGGTGGGATTATGATTGATGCACGTAGACCCCTGCATGTTTTTGACAGCGGAACTGTAACAGGTCAGGTGTATTGGGACGTGATTTGCACCAGTATGTCCGCCTATTCAGGGTTGCAGTGGGTCCCACCTTCCTCCTGACGGATGATAACGCACGGCCCCACCGAGCTGCCATCTTGGAGCAATACCTTGGAACAGAAGGTATCAGGCGAATGGAGTGGCCTGCCTGTTCTTCAGACCTAAACCCCATCGAGCACGTCTGGGATGCTCTCGGTCGACGTATCGCTGCACGTGTTCACACCCCTAGGACACTAGTGCAAGAATGGGAGGCTATACCTCAGCAGCTTCTCAACCACCTGTTCCAGAGTACGCCAACGCATTGCGTGGCCTGTGTACGTGTGTATGGTGATCATATCCCATATTGATGTCGGGGTATATGTGCAGGAACAGTGGCGTTTTGTAGCACATGTGTTTCGGTACGGTTTTGTCAACTCATCATCAATACCGTGGACTTACAGATCTGTGTCGTGTGTGTTCCCTATGTGCCTATGCTATTAGCGCCAGTTTTATGTAGTGCCACCTTGTGCGGCACCCCATTCTGCAATTATCCTTAATTTATGAGTATGAGTATAGGTAGGATTGATAGAAGAGATATAGAAGACCCAACGAAGAGTGGCGCGTTTCGTCACGGGATCGTTTGGTCGGTACGAGAGCGTTACAGAGGGGCTCAACAAACTCTATCGGAAGACGCTGCAAGACAGGCGTTGTGCATCACGGAGAGGGTTACTATTGAAAGTTCGAGAGAGTCGGATGACATGTTACTTTCTCCCACATAAATCTCGCGTAATGGCCACAAAGAGAAAATACGAGAGATTGGAGGCCACACAGGGGCGTACAGACAATGATTTTTTCCACGCGCCATTCGTGAATAGAACAGGGTAGGGGGTATCAATCAGCCGTAGCAGAAGTACCCTCCTCCACAAACGATTAGGTTGCTTGCGGAGTATGACGTAGATGTACACGTAGTATTTCTTGGCTTACAAAAATCATATGACATAGTAGCACAATTACAGTTACGCTTATTATCGAAAACAAGATCGTATGGGTTTCAAGAGAAATGTGTGACTGTACTGAGGGTTTCTCGGCAGAGTGGATACAAAACTACTTGGCTCATAGCTGTGCAGACGGCGCGAAGGGGAAGGGACAACAGCCAACCGTAGTGGTGGGGCGCTCTTACAGGTAGGACAGCGCGGTTGGGGGAGGTGTAGTTCTCAAGCCTCCACACGAAAGCGTACCTCGCACAACTTGTAAGCTACACCTAGTGAGCCTGCAAACGACCTGATAAACATTTTATTCCAGTACAACAAATAATTCAACAAGTCAACCGTTTATTGTTAAAAACACAATGGATTGCCTGAAAAAGCAACAGAAGGAGCAATTTATTTTTCTTTCTCTTACTGCCATGTTAAAATTAGTTTATTTTGTCAAAACACAGCGGAGTTTACACAATTTCATCTCAATAGGATGCTAACGCAATAGCAACTGCGACAGAAACATGAAACATTGTATTACTAAACATATACGAGGGTGAGTCAAATGAAAACTTTAAATATTTTTTAAAATATTATTTATTGTGCAGAAGTGGTACAAAGCTGTATCACTTTTCAACATAATCTCCCCCACGCTCAATGCAAGTCCTCCAGCGCTTACAAAGTGTATAAATTTCTTTAGAAAAAAATTCTGTTGGTAGTCCGCGCAACCACTCATGCACCGCATCGCGTACCACTTCATCAGAACGGAACTCCTTTCCTCCCATTGCGTCTTTGAGTGGTCCCAACATATGGAAATCACTTGGGGCGAGGGCTGGTGAGTATAGTGGATGAGGAAGTGGTTGGTGGAAGTGAACCCAGGTTTCGCCCCCAGTAACGATTCTTGCAAGGAAGCCATCACCTTCTCATTCAAAGCGCCGAAGAAGTTCTTCACAAGCATCAACACGTCGTTCTCTCATTTCAGGAGTCAGCTCCCGTGGCACCCATCTTGCAGACACTTTGTGAAACTGGAGCACATCATGCACAATGTGGTGTGCTGACCCATGACTAATCTGTAAACATGCTGCAATATCATTCAGTGTCACTCGGAGGTTTTCCTTCACTATGGCTTCAACTGATGCAATGTTCTGTGGAGCCACAACTCGTTGTGCCTGATCTGGACGAGGAGCATCTTCCACTGAAGTCACACCATTTTCGAACTTCCTACTCCATTCGTAGACTTGCTGCTGTGACAGACATGTATCACCGTACTGAACCTTCATTCGCCGATGAATTTCAATAGGTTTCACACCGTCACTACGCAAAAAGCGAATAACAGAACGCTGTTCTTCCCTGGAGCAAGGAGCAAGTGGGAAGGCCATCTTTAAACCGATACTGCGATGGTATGTGTGAATCTGCACTATGCTGCCACCTACAAGCCATTCTGCACGCTGTTTGTAGTACGCTTACCAACTTACAGGATAACGGCGCGAAATTTCGATTTGTTATTACAAATTTAAGGTCTTCATTTGACTCACCCTCATAATTGAGAATAAGTCAAATCAATAGTCTACGAAAAGCTTATGCTTGGCAAAAAATAAACGTGCGATTCATTCATTTATGTTGTTGTAAGTCCGTCCCAATTCTAATTTCACTGTATATCGGTGGCCCTTAGAAAAATTATTGTATTTCACTGAAAAATTCTTATGTTGTGGATATGAGAAAGTTTCGCATGTCACCCATTTCTCCACCAGGTATGCTATTACATGCCAAAAAGTCATTTCGATATCTCGAATCTTTTATAAGGTATCAGGGATGTTATGAATATTTCACTTTGACGCTATCACCTGTGCGTGCAGTCTGAAGTGAGAGCACAACATTCAGTCCACTTTCTCGAGAGTGAGGATAGGTATAGATCTCGTCTCAAGTTTAAAGAAAAATTCACTAACCAGCTTCATATTCTGCCCAGTAATGTATGTATGTACCAAATAAAAATTCATAGCGACGCCTATTTTTTATTGCATCCTATTCGAATTTTGCGTAGTACCTTACCGAATGTCAAAATGTTAGAAAAACAACACTGTCCAGTCACATTCTCGTGATCAAAATTCAAAAACTTGCATAACCACTTTTTTGCAGCAGGGAACACTGTAAGACGGGCAGAAAGAGTCGGCGAGATTCTGAAAGGTATCGACAGGGATGTGGAGTCATGCTGAATCCAGTGCCGTTGCCAATTTACTAGGTTTTTCGGTTGAAGGTCCATGACGCTAACAACCCACTGGAGGTGGACCCGCGGATTCTCGATTGGGTTTAAATCCTGGGAAGTTGGTGGACAGAAGAATCCAGTAAACTCATCCTCGTACTCTTCGAACCACAGACGTACACTGAGAGCTGTGTGACACCTTGCATTGTCCTGCTGGTAGATGCCATCGTGCCGAGGAAAAAGAAACTGCACGTAGGGGTGGACATAGTCCCCAAGGATGGATGCCTACTTGTGTTGATCCATTGCGCCTTCCAGAATGACGAGATTACCCAGGCGATGACACTGAAAAACTTCCCAGACCATAATGCTCCCTCCTTTCTTGCATTCAGACGTTTCACGCCATACGTGTCACGGCCATCTCTCTGATGGAGCATGAAACGTGATTTATCTGGAAAGTGGACATCCCGTTGCGGTATGGGCGTGAAAATTCAACTGCTTGTCACCGATGAATAGCAGTCAGCTAGAACACGTAGTACCCCATGACTGCAATAGCAGTGAGTCCCAGTGCAAAATGGTTCAAATGGCTCTGAGCACTATGGGACTTAACATCTGTGGTCATCAGTCCCCTAGAACTTAGAACTACTGAAACCTAACTAACCTAAGGACATCTCACACATCCATGCCCGAGGTGGGATTCGAACCTGCGAACGTAGCGGTCACGCGGTCCCAGACTGAAGCGCCCAGAACCGTATGGACACACCGGCCGCCGAGTCCAAATGCAGTCAGTAAACTCGTACAAATACATAGGTCTAAAAATTTGTCGGGATATGAAATGGAAAGATTGCATAGGCTCAGTCGTAGGTAAAGAATGTAGTAGACTTCGGTAGGATATTAGGAATATGCTATCTGTCTACAAAAAGATATTGCATGCAAAAAAAACTTCGTGTGACCATTCCTAGAATATTTGCCAAGTGTATGAGACCCATACCTAACAAGACTAACACTGGATCTTTAACGTGTACAGAGAAGAGCAGTACAAATGATCAGAGGTGACATATAGTTTGGGTTGGGTTAGTAGCTTGTGCAGACAGCCAAAGAGGTTAGGGTATATGGAATGCCCTAGGCTAACAATATTAAAATGGAGCCAAAAGTTATTGGGACTATACTCTTGATTTTTTACAGAACGCAAACACTCTTTCGAGAAAGAAATTTTATATACATATCAAGATGGTATCTGTTCTTTCCGACATGTCCGAAAGAACAGATACCATCTTCTTGTATATATAGTTAAGGCTTACCGACCATTTCACCATCTTCTGCCGAACTCTTACGGGAATTGGCAGTAAAGCTTCAAGTAATGAGTATAATGGGCAGGAGTCCTACGAATATAGTGCGGGACAATAAGTTGCGAATGGCAGTCTCACGGGAGGCGTGCCAGAGATACGTCCCTGCAGTCGCGTTATCCTCTGTGTCCCTGGTGGCTCAGATGGACGCCGGCACGGTAGCTCAGCGTGTTCGGTCAGAGGGTTAGCTGCCCTCTGTAAAAAAAAAAAAAAAAAAAAAAAAAAAAAAAAAAAAAAAAAAAAAAAAAAAAAGAGAGAGAGAGAGAGAGAGAGAGAGAGAGAGAGAGAGAGAGAGAGAGAGAGAGAGAGACAGAGAGAGAGAGAGAGAGAGAGAGAGAGAGAGAGAGAGAGAAACCTGAGTAAATGGACCAACGACGAACTTAACTGGGTGACTTGAGACGTCCAGCACGAGCAGATGAAACGAACAAAATTAGATTAAAAGATAAAAGATGGATAGAGCATCTGCCATGTAATCAGAAGATCCCGGGTTCGATTCCCGGTCAGGGACAACTTCTGAAATTTCCATCTTTCTATCATAAAGAGACTCTGAGAAAATGTACCTTATATACAAAAAAACTTAAAGTTACAGGAAATGAGCTTCAAACATTTTACTTCAGTGCACGCCTACTTCTTAGATAGTATCATCAGAACTGTCGATCATTTTTCTCTTGATGGCTCTCCTATATTGTCTAGCCGTCTCTGAATACATTTTTAATGCCTTATCTGAAGACCAGAGTCTTTCCTTGTTTAATCAGAGATCGGCTGCTGCAGTTCGTAATCCTATGCAGAGCCCCACATTCTGAAAATTTTCACTTTGTGATATTGCCCTGATTGAGCGATTAAGCAGCATCATAAACGCCAAAGTGAGGAGTGTTTATACCATCAAGCAGAGTTTATGTAGTCTGTTCGATATCATATGGTTCACACATTAATTTGGATTTTGAGTCCGGCCATGACGACATATGTTTAGTAAATTAATGTCTGTGAGGTCTCATAATATTGCTTTTATGTCGTCCATTACGGCGGTGGCCAATAATGAGGGTGATTGTATTGTTGTTTAGTTACCTTACCTCTATTGTACTTGCAATAACCATCTTCTCCTTTTGGAAGTAGCCCATGTTGGGCATTCTCACTGCTTGAAGCTGTGCGAAAAAACACAGCCTAGATAACATCTGCTGTATTCTGTCTAATTGCTGGACCGTAACACTTCTTAATATGGTCTATAACAGCACCTGTCAGTCTTTTTTTTCACATCTAAAGTTTTTCCAACCCTCAGTTCTTTGCCTTTCATGCTATCCTTGAGCCGTAGAAGTCTTGATCCAATCCTTTTCTGAACGTGGATAGCATTCTATAGTATGCAGATGATCACATTGTCCCGATAGTGCCTCAGTTCCTCAATTTCTTTGAATACCGTTAAGTCATCATTTCCAAGATTATTTATATATCTAACGTGGTACAATTTTACTGAGTGTTGATAAATACTTCTTACTCCAGCAATTTCCATAGAACTACATGAACCACAATAATTTGCTATACACTAATTCTAAAGTCTATTTTTCATTTTATCCTTCCATCTTCAGCGCTTGGAAAGTACTACCACTTCAAATACCTTGCCAGTGTCCACAATGTAGCTCTTAGAACACCATCCAGAGACGTGTGGCCTCTCCTTTACCAGCTCCTATCTAAAGCTACGGAAAAGTCGGTGTTATTATTATTATTATTCAACAGCATCTTTCATATTTTCATGTGCTACATCATCAACAGCAGAGCTTATTGCAGTGATGTGTTTATCGAGCTCTGAGTATGGAGCAGGGAGGTTCATCACATCTTAGATGTAGACCGTAATCCACAGACCTGTCTAATGTCAAAATCACGTAATTTACCTGTACACACAGTAACATTTAGGAACTGCGAAAACAACACTGTTAGCAATAACTGCATATCAACTGTAATTTTTCAGTGAAAAAACCACATTTTCCACATTGTTTGCGGCTCATTTTGTTTTCCAAAACATCTGATAATAAAGATATATTATCTACCATTTTTATTAATCATCTAAATTCCAGCATTTAGTTCTTGTACTGTTCTTCAGTTCTAGATATTTTTCGTTTTGAAGCACTTCCAGGTTTAGCGGCACCAACATCATTCATTGTATCAGTACCAATGTGAAGGTCAGACGCTTTTGGAACGTCAAATAATGATGTAGACGATGTATCAGATAAATTTTGTGTACCTTTCACTTTCTTGCGACAATACATACGCTTTTATATACCTTCAGCCTTAGCTCTGGCTTTCTGAAGGGAAACAACTCGATAACTTCACCACATATAGCTTTCACAACAAGCAGTTTGATTTATTAATAAAGGAAACAATACAAAAGGCGAAAAATCTATTGTCAGCTGTCTTGCAGTATAGCCAACGGAAAAGATAACCTCTCTTGTGCTCAGTTATATGTCTGCCAAAGCAGGATAATTCAGGCATGTTTCGTGTCTCACAAAAATGGTGCAGAACATTGTGTCCCACAGTTTTTAAAAAACTATTGAAAATATTTCCACGCACATCATTTCAATATTTTATACACAATTCTAAACGGGAGACTATAAATATTTCGAAAATTCCTTTTTCAAATATTGATTTTTCTCATCGAAAAACTAATTTCGTATATCCGTAAGGCGACCACCTGTGTTATAAAGGAAATCTGGGTTCGAGCCCCGGCCCATTACAAATTTTTACATGTCACCATTGGGTAATACAGCCCTACCCACTGTAACTGATGACACGAAATTCACATTCAGCGAATACTTTGGAATAATAGATCAAAGATTTGTTTATCGATGGGAGACTATTGTAGAGATGCCGAAGAAATTAAGCTGGCAGGTGCTGCTAGACAGACGTAAATTTTGGAAATTTGTGGTAAGGTCTAATGGGATCAAACTGCTGAGGTCAGCGGTCCCTAGGCTTACAGACTACTTAATCTAACTTAAACTAACGCTAAGGTCAATACTCACACCCATGCCCGAGGGAGGATTCAAACCTCCGACGGGGAGAGCCGCGCGAACCGTGGCAAGGCGTTTAGACCACACGGTTACCCAGCGGGGCACAGACGTAAACTATCCCCCGAGAGCCTGCTTATAAAATTTCATAAACTAGCTTTCAGTGCTGAATCTAGAAATATTCTACAAGCCTCTACGTGTCACTCCTGTAAAGATTGTGAAAACAAGCGCACATAGGATTGTTTAAGAAGTCATTCCTTCCATGTACCACATGCGAATGGGAAGGGTAAAAGCCCTAATGCGTGGTATAATGGAAAATACCCTCTGCCATGAACTTCCAAAGTTAATATATGTAGATTTTAATAAACTTTGTTCAGTTTTAATTCATGCAACGTAATATCAGTAAAAATACCTCATCAAATCCTAATTGGTAGTCCACTGCAACACAAACTGAAGTAGATTTTTCTCAGGGGGAATGCTTATACACCTCACAACAAAATTGAGAACGCCATTACGAGGTGATAATCTCCTTCAGCAGAAAAATTATCCAGTTTTTGCAGAGCCCGAGTTGGGCTGATACACATGTATATGTATGGATTATACGGGTCATTTGGACATTATGATGTGTCAAATGGCTGCTTGTTTCACAAAAATTAATTCACTTGAAAGAATTATAATCATGAAAAATGAAATTATCATCATGCTATTCGATATGTTGGGACATCTGAGCAAAAACAATTACTATAAAATTTGATTTGGCTGTTTTCTATTTAACAGCAGCCTGGCGGAAAGTACATTTATCGTTTTTACCTTCACTCTGCAAATATTCACACACTCAATGATTGGTCTATGTGCCGTTTGACTCTGAATTCCATTTACGCTGCCTTTTTGCGTGATGAATTTTGCTACTAAAATTTGTATTTTGTCCGCTTCCCCGAATCAACCAACCCAACCAAAATTCGTCAACGTTAATTAATAAATAAATTTATTTAGTTTTCATATAGTTAAACACTAGGTTTGTTTGTTTGCTTCAAGATCACTTGCAAATAAGCATGCGAGTTTCGGTTTTGGTGAAATGAACTACACGGATGAGCCAAAATATTTTGATCACTATACTCTGCGATATTGAAAGACGCCTGTAAGTAAGTAAAGTATATACCCGGAACAGAGAAGAACTGGGAGTCATTCTAGCGACGGTATAGGTCTCCAATTGTGAAATCCTCTGACATAAGTGATTCTGACAAAGTGCAGGTTGTTATGGCGCCTCCGCCTGCGCGCATCTCGAAAGGGGCGGAACTGGTCGGCTGTTCGTGTGCTACTGTCATGTGCATCTATGGAAACAGGCTGAATGGCCGTGGAACCCCGAGCAGGCGACACAGTGTTGGACGTCCACGCCTTATTACAGAACGTCAAGGTCGGAGGTTTGTCCGCTCTGTAAAGTAGAATGGGCGGCAGTCTGTAGAAGATTCGTTGACAGAGTGTTGTGCTGGCAAAGGAATAAGTACGAGGGGCATCAGTAAGTAATGCAACACCTTTTTTTCTGAAAGGAGGTTGGTTTTATTCATGATTCAAATACACCATATTATTCTCACTCCTTTGGTTACAAGACCATATTCCTCAACATGTTCTCCGATCAATGCGACAACATGTTTCATCTTCTATGACGATGCTCGACCAATAATTATGCCGGTCAATCTCGTAACGCGCAAGCGATTGCACACAGGAGGTCCTTCAAATGGTTCCGATGGCTCTAAGCCATGCCCGAGGCAGGATTCGAACCTCCGACCGTAGCAGCCGTGTGGTTCCGGACTGAAGCGCCTAGAACAGCTCGACCACAGCTGCCGGCTCAGGAGGTCCTTCGTTGCACTTTATGTTCTTCTGTTAGACCGCTAGGAACACAGCGGGTACACATATTTGAGTAGCCCAACTGGTGTACGAATATGTCAGCAGTACCAACAGATAAGTCCAGCTGAGCAGGGAGGTGTTTGATCGTGATCCATCGATCTCCTCGAATGAGAGTGTCCGCACGTTCCAGCTGTGTGCAGCCGGCTAGCACGCGGGAGGTCGTACAGGTTTACGTGACCTTGTCGTGATGATAACAGACGATTCACCATGCTTTCGTTCACTGCCAAGTCTCCTTACACATTCTGCAAGCGCCTATGAACATCTACGATGATCTGGATTTCTGTGAGAAAGAAACTCTACGACAGCTCTATGCTTGGAACGCACCTCCGCTACCCATGCCACTCTGAAGGCTACATATAGCACCGCCGCCTATCAGAATATCATGAAGCCATATGGGTTGAAGCGGAAACATTCCACGATGCCTCACAACAAATTCCGCGTTTTTTCAACCGAAAATGCCTGGCAAAAAAAGTGTTGCATTACTGGCAGCTCCTTGTATTTCGGGTCAACCATTCACCGCACACTGTCTAACGTAGGGTGCTGCAGCAGATGACCGCTACGTGTGCCCACACAGGCCCAACGACATTCATTGCAGTGAGTACGGGATCATTGAGACAGAATTGTGGATCAACGCAAACGTGTCATCTGGTCGAAAGCAGGCCAGCGGGGGTGAGGGTGGGTGAGTGGGGGGGGGGGGGGGGGAGGTGGACAGCCAGTTTTTCGCTATGAGGAACGTTCACCTAGGTTTCTGTGGGACATACGCTAATAATCGGAGGCACCATAACAGCTGTAGAATACGAACACATTATTGCAAATAACCTGAATCCCTTGAAGTCTTCCCCAACGGTGTTGATATATTTCAGTATGATAACAGTCCGTTTAAAACGGTCAGATTCGAGCTACAGTGATTTTAGGAGCACGACAGTGAACTAATGTTGATGTCTTGGCCACCAGATTCACCTGTTCTGATCCCGATGGAACATATCTGGGACACCATTAGGTGTCAGTTTCGCATCTAGGAAACCATCGACCCATAATTTACGGGAAATACTTCACCTTAGCATAGACGTGCCACATGTTTTTGAAAAATTACGGAGGGTTTGCAGAATCCATTTCATGCGAAATCGCTCCTGTACTGCGTTCCGCCGTTATAAACCTGGTCATATTGTTCTGACTTTAAGCGTGTACTGGGAATAGGCAAATTGATCAGGGACGACTATTGGAATTTTCAGAAAACAGCCATTATTTTTACATACACATTAACAACAATAATAAATTTTCAACCTTAGTCAGGGAAATTATCTCAGTCATCGGCCACAGTCGAGGAATAATTACCAGTCTTAACATATACGATCACGACACTAACTGCTGTGAAAATTGTTACCATCTGGCGTTGGAACGACACGAGCGCCCATAGCGGTGATAAAGCCATCCGTAATATTAATCTTTGTTTTTAGATATTCGTTTCAGTTAATCAACAAAGTAGTTGTTCTATTTTGTTTTACAAACATTAGTAAATTATGGAGAGACATCAATTATATACAAATAAATACAAAAATATCCGAACCTCATTGATTCAGTGACAGAAGCTAAAACTTATTCATGAAGAAATTCTTTCGAATATATGTATAATTTGTTGCAACCTACTCTGCTGAAAGCAAGAGAATATAAATACATGTTTCATGCATGAGGAGCACATATTTCTGTTGCTGTCTGTTCTTAATACAAGCACTTTCCTTGACATCAAATAATTTTTTATGGAGTCCAATTCTTTCCATTTGTGGCTGAGGTATATAAATAATTCTGGAACTGGCTTCTTCTTTTTTGGGAAACAGTTTTATTGATTTTGCCATTTTATTTATACGGCTGTGTGATTTTCCCTGCAGTTACACCTGTGGTGGCTCTTTTGATACGTTACATAATCCAAGTATCGCATTCCATACAAGTTTCCCGTTTTTCACATTCAATGATTTGACAGGAAGTGTAATGAAGAATATTTCACGTTGTTGAGTGGATATACGACGTCTTTCAGCAAAATGTCGGATCTTCTGCTATTTACTAGCAATTGTTTTGTACGTAAAAGAAACCGACATTCTTCAGTAAATATCTGTAGGTTGCAAGAGAATAATAAATAAGCTGCCCTGCAGTTTACCGTTTTATACCTCGCAGGGTCCCTATGAAATTAAAGAAAGGCAAACGCGGTGTCATTTCTTTAGTTACTGCCGATTTTTATGTCATTGTACAAGCTCCATAGTATAAAAACAAAGTTAGAGATCAATACAAACAATACCGTTCGAACTCACCCGATATCGTAGATCGAAGTGTGGCCTTCTGTCCGCTTGAAATGCTGTTGCCGCAGTGTATAAAAGAATGAGGAAGAGAGTCGCGACTGTATATGTTACACTATGTTACTAAACTTCAAATTGCTCTTAACTAATTATGGGGCAATCTCTGGAGAATATACGAAAAGATACGAAGTTACGTAGTAGATTATGAAGCGAAGAAAGTGAGTCTCACGGCTTCTTAACATTAACCCTCCCTCTGTCTTCACTAGGAACGTAAACACTTTCCATTTCTGAGTTAATTACCTTTAACATATTGTGTGAGGAGAGTAAGCTAAGAGGTTATGTAAAGATGTCATCAGTCCGAAGATGTTTCGAACAGTGCTACAGTAGCCAACGAACTTTAACGATCTTACACAGCAAATTACAGAGCAGTTTATAGTTTAACGCTAATTCAAAACAACATTGCAGATCGGAATTTTTAACGTAACACAGATATTGCCAGTTATCAAAGAAGTGGTAAGTGATAGGGTTGACAGGAGACCTAACCCGAGTAAGAGGTTTCAGGCAGATAGATTATTACTGCCTATCCGTAATAATACGTCTCTTTGCCAACAGAAAGGCGGTATGAATTATTTATTACGTATGTCTTCCTATTCGTTGAGACAACATATGAAAGGAAAGCTTAAGCACACAACGTGCTTCATGCTTAGTGCGTGCACTGTGTGGTGTAATAGTAATGGAAGAGGCTAAGTTGCAGGCTTGGACGGGAGACCGAAGATCTCCGTTAATCACGTTACGGCCTACCGCTCCGTCTGGAGCTCATTTTCCGGCAATTTAGAGCAGCCCTGTGGGGCTTTTCGCTTCCTCTTAAAGCAGATCCGTCAGTCCACTGCTGCGGAAGGAACAGCCTTGTCTCAGGTGTGCTTTTCGCTGCAAATAAAATGGTAAGCTCTTTAAACTATACGAACGACAATGAATACGATACTGCAGTGCCTGTCCATTTACAGTATATTATAAATGTGAAAGTTTGTGTGTGATTATGTTTGCTGCTACATCACGCTGAAACCGCTGGACGGATTTGGAAGAAATATGGGATGGAATTAGCTCATGCCCTGAATTAACACATAGCGTGCAGTACAAGATATTTATTGATTTGAAGAACATAACCACAGTCTAACGTAACAGTCACGGCACTCCATCTCGTTTTTGTTACCCCAAGCGATAGCAGCGCCCCAAGTGGCCAGCAAGCGACACTAATGAATACGATATCGGATAAATGCGAATACTAACGTTTATATACGAGACTGGAATAGAAGGGAGAACCGATAGAGGTACTCAGGGTACTCTCCGCCACACACTGTCAGGTGGCTTGCGGAGTATGGATGTAGATGTAGATGTATATTGATTTGTGACGTAGTTTTTACAGTAGGAAGTGTTTGTAGTAGCATAATAATCGACAGTAACCAAAAAATTACACCACATTTGTGATTATTTAGTTTCCTGAGGACCCTGGGAGATGTGAAACGATGTGTTACAGGACAGTTTACTTACGATTCCCATGTAGCGTATAAACATTTACTGAATGATTTCGTTTTCCTTATAACAAAAAATTGCTAGTACACACCAGAAGAACTGCCCTTCTACAGAAAAACGTCGTAGGGGAAGTGGTGGTAATATAAAAATGGGCTGTAATATGAAACATCGCAGTATGAAACATCGTAGTATTTGGAGCTGATAACGCCATCTGGTAGCAGCTTCAATTTCAATCGCAATGTTCTTATTCCGCCACAAGAGGCAGCAGAGATCAGAATCTCATTGTTTATGACAGTGGGTAACGCACATTACTTTCCAGCACGTACACGTTTTTGCTAGGTTAGATTCAAATTTTTTCCGCTACTTTTATTTACAAGTTAGCATACTTTTCTACTTCACGGTTTAATAATAGAATTAAAGCTACAAATGATAAGTTTAGCTACTTGAACCTGTTTATCGAAAATCTTGGTTCATTGTCTAGTTTCAAAAACAACGTTGGGAGGAAACATGAAACACGCTGTTCCGTACTACAACGCCTCTTTTGTTTTGTAGGTGTTGCCATACCAAGAAGCACGTTATGGCCTGAAAAAAGGAGAATGCCGCAGAAATGGCGCTCTGGAGATATGCTTCAGGCAATAATGGTTGTCAGGGATAAACCTGAAACTCTAAAAGATATTTCAATATACCAAAAGCTGCACTCTTTAAAAAGGTAGCCAGGAGGGATATAATTTGCATTCTTTAACACATGAAAACTTACGTAGAAAACCTGTTATTCCCCAAGAAGTTCAAAAGGATCTTATTGTATATTGCCTACTGATAGAAAAGGTGTTTTAAGGACTCATTCGTAATGAAGTTATGCGAATGGCTTATCAGCTGGCAGTGCGAAATGGAATCACCAATCCATTCACTGACGATGTGGCTGGAGGGGCATGGTTCAGTCACTTCATGAACAGACACAAGAATCAGGTCTCAGTACGAAAGTCTGAAAGAATATCACGTGCTCGAACCACTGGCTCAACCGAGAGAGTGACATGAAAATTTTTGATCTTCTGAAAGCCGAATACACTAAACATGGGTATCCTCATGACCGAGTTTCAATGTTGACGAGTCTGGTCTTAGTGTAGTGCAATCAAAAATTCCAGGTGTAATTGGCATGAACATCTACATCTACGTGATTACTCTACTATTCACAATAAAGTGACTGGCAGAGGGTTCAATGAACCTCCTTCAAGCTGTCTCTCTATCGTTCCACTCTCGAACGGCACGCGGGAGAAACGAGCACTTAAATTTTTCTGAGCGAGCCCTGATTTCTCTTATTTTATCGGGATGATCATTTCTCCCTACGTAGGCGGGTGCCAACAGAATGTTTTCGCAAACGGAGGAGAAAAGTGGTGATTGAAATTTCATGAGAAGATCCCGTCGCAACGAAAAACGCCTTTGTTTTAATGATATTATCTATGTGATCGTTCCAATTTATGTTATTTGTAATTATAATCCCTAAGTCTTTAGTTGAATTTACAGCCTTCAGATTTGTGTGACTTATCGTGTAATCGAAATTTAGCTGATTTCTTTTAGTACTCACATGAATAACTTCACACTTTTCCTTATTCAGGGTCAATTGACACTTTTCGCACCATACAGATATCTTAGGTATCTTATCTAAATCATTTTGCAAGTCTTTTTGATAATCTGATGACTTTACAAGACGGTAAATGACAACATCATCTGCAAACAATCTAAGACGGCTACTCAGATTGTCTCCTATGCGAAGGGAAGAAAACAGACAGTAGCCCTCACTACTGCAGAGAGGGGAAGTCTGGTTACGATCATCATGAACATGAGTGCAGAGGGCAACTTTGTACCTCAGATGATGATTTTTCCACACACCGATTGGACAGACACATTATTGAAAGGTGCGCCTTCTGGAGCTACTGTAAAATATCATCCTTCAGGCTGGATAGCGTCCTATCTATTCACTTAATGATTTACCCACTTCATTAAACATAGAAACCTACAGCTGAATCCCTAATTCTACTCATACTAGATGAACATTACTCTCGCAGAAGGAATATATATGTCATAATAAAAGCAAAGGATAGTCATGTGACTATTCTCTGGTTGCCTCCTCATACTACACACAGACTACAGCCCCTCGACAGGATTTTCAAGGGCCCACTACAGACATTCTACAGAGAAGAGATTAGCCAGGTAGTATGGACAGGTGGCGTCGACGCCTATGATACTGCAGAGATATTCGGAAAGGAATACCCCAGAGTCTAAAGTGGTGTAGTAGCAGTCAATGTATTCAGATGTACCGGCATTTATCCACTAAACAGAGGTGTTATCACAGAAGCTGGTTTCATTGCAACTGAACATGAAGCAGAAAAGGTTGGTGACAGTGGTGATGCACTTTGTGATGATGTCGATGATGACCTACAAACTTCTGGAATTGGAGGTGATTATAAGGAAGGCGATGGGGACGAAGGGAAGAGCAGGCAGTAAGTCCATCAACATGTGTAGGCTATGTGAAGTCACAACTCATCTCTCCAGTCCCAAGTTCAAAAAAGAAGACTTCGGGCAGAAGTCGGGAAGCACTTTCATCTACTGTCCTTATCATTCGCCCTATAAAAACACATTCGAGTGTTCCATTGACAAGAAACGAATTGAATTGGATATACAGGAGGTATCTCCCTCTTATATACCTAACAAAGGTCACCAAGATCAACCAGGAACAAGCAAAATGTGAAACTGACATACAAGAGAGAAGAGTGCTGACACCGGGAAACGAAGACTGTTCTCAAAAACAAAAAGAAATGGTGACAAAAGTTCCAACAAGGAATAGAAAACAGAAATATCTTACGGTAATTCAAATCTTATGGAATTTTTTGGGAAAGAAGTTCCTGATAACGATGATCCAGAGTGTTTCGTGGTGAGGCATTTAAAAATTCAAAATCTGGTGAACTTCGGGTTCGATGTGTGATGTGTCAGGAATGGGTTCATATGTTGTGCACTGGGTGGGAGACTGAAGTGTTCATTTGCGACTTTTGTTCACGAAGTACTTTAAATTGTGATTCGTAATTGATATTTACAGTTCATAAAACAATTTTACTACAGACCTACACTGTAATTTGTGATTTTTTCCATGTGAGATCAAAGTAAAATTCTATAATTTCATTAATGAAAATATAAAGTGGCAATGTTTATTTTATAATTTATTTTAAATCTGTTTCATATTACTACCCCATTTCAAAATGCTCGTAATTTACAGCAAGTTAAAAAATCTATTGAAATTCAAATGGTTCAAATGGCTCTGAGCACTATGGGACCTAACTTCTGAGGTCATCAGTCCCCTAGAACTTAGAACTATTTAAACCTAATTAACCTAAGGACATCACACACATCAATGCCCAAGGCAGGGTTCGAAACTGCGACCATAGCGGTCGCGCGGTTCCAGAATGTGGCGCCTAGAACCGCTCGGCCAGTCTGGCCGGCTTTTGTAATTATTTAACATGTTCTTTTTTCATGAAAGTTATTATTATCATTTGTAATGGATATGTAGACTAAAACAGGTGACATTTTTAATGGAATAGGTAATTTTAAATTCTGTATTTTGCTATAATGAACAAGTGTTCCTTATTACCGCCACTTCCCTAAATGTATACAGCAAAGCAGAGTTTTGTTCGCTTCATTTTTAGCTAAATCAGTGAATGCGAAAAGTAGAAAACCTATACGGAATGTAATATCTACATTATTTAATGTATCAAATAAGCCACCACAACTGTAGCTTAAGGAAACCACACAGACGTCGCAATAAATACGATATTGCAGTGCCTGTCCAAAGGAACATCGCATCGTAATCAGAATAACACAGGTACTGCAATATCGTATTTCTTTGCTGATACCGGCAAGTGACTTAACAAGTACAACGTCTGACCTGTACGGGAATATACATAATGGATGTACGATTACAGGTCGTAGACGCATGGTTGACGCCATATGGAAGTTTGGGAATGGGCGTGAGTTGTGCATGGATAGCCTAATGGTAAGGTGACCGCTCGCGATAAGAAGGAAATCCGGGTTCGAGTCCCGATCCGACAAAGAATTTCATTGTTGTCATTCCATTCTACAGCTGGTTGTTCTTATTCACAATTGCGAATACATTTTATGTATATCATAATAAACCGTCAAAAGCAATAAAACTGTTCCCCAACACAGGAAAACGAACTGAATATGATTCAACGTAATGAATGTAATGCCCATACAATCCTCAAAGTGTTTAATCCATGCTTCCACACAAGGCCGTTGCATTTTAGCCGCTGAGCGTCAGGAGTATCCAATAGCTTCAGAGACTCTTGAATACCCACAGTGACAGTTCATTTAAATGCTGTACAACAGAGAAGTCATGTCTTTACATGTAGAATGTGGTAGGCTTTTAGAGAGGCTGGGTTTGATTGCGAGATGCGAGCGTGTCCTCTGGTAACAGGCATACATATGAGCGCAGATGACATTGCTGCATCTACAAATATTATAAAATTTGGGCTATTTTCTTTCTTCGTCGAGTTAGTATTTTCGTTACTCCTTCACACCGAAGCGTCTGGATTGATCTGAATGAACTTTGGGCTGAAGATAGCCTACACCCTGAATTAACACATAGGCTACATTTTATTCCGAAAAAGTAACTGTTCCCATGTGATGGACACTGTGACTACCGTTCCCGTGGGGTGGATAACGTGACTACAAAATCAACCCTGGAAGTTAACTATCAAATGAGTGCATTAAGTTCAGCGTAGAGACTAATTTTTAATTGTTGTGAGAAATGAAATGAGCATGTACATAAATCTAGAAAAGAAGAAATAATTCCGTAGGATAAAATCGTCACTAAACTACATAACAATTTAATGTATGCACATGAAAATATTTCGTAGCACCTGGATGCACCAAGATCGTGCAGTGTCACCGGGTTACGTATCACTGAGCTGCAAAGGCATGTCGTGCAGGCCACCAGTGGAAGGAAATGAGAGAAGGAACTGATACCACAAATTCCTATCATCCCAACAAACTTATCTTTCCATTTCAAACACTTGCTATTCCCTTTGAACGTGATGGTACATAAGCGTGGATAGTGAGTTGTGCCATTATCATTTCTATATAACTAACTGTTTAGCCGCAGGTAACACCACAGGGCACAGCCAGTACTCAATAAGTTCGCTCATTTTTATGCTGTTGTGTATTATTGCTGTTGTGTTGACGCTTTGTTGAGGGGGCGCTTATACAGAGTGGTCTATTGATCGTGACCGGGCCAAATAGCTCACTAAATAAGCGTCAAACGAAAAAACTACAAAGAACGAAACCTGTCTAGCTTGAAGGGAGAAACCAGATGGCGCTATGGTTGGCCTGCTAGATGGCGCTGCCATAGGTCAAACGGATATCAACTGCATTTTTTTAAAAAGGAACCCCCATTTTTATTACATATTCGTGTAGTACGTAAAGAAATATGAATGTTTTAGTTGGACCACTGTTTTCGCTTTGTTATAGATGGCTTCACCGGGGCCTTCACCGGGGACCTCCAATGAAATATATCGAGCGTCTTCAGCAACGAAAATATTCTCGTTCGACGAGGTTTCACCTTCATCGTCTCACTCAACTTTGCAACAATCACATACTTGTCCATTTTTCTGTAAATAAATTACATGTCATTCATATGATATGAAATGTGATGTTCTCCATAAAGGAGTTAAAGGCAGAAAACTAACATTATTTGAAATTCTCATAACCAATCACAGAATCCTAGCCTGGCCCTTAATGACCAAACACAATTCCATTACTCACCCTCATTAAAGTAGCAGAAGCCAGTTAGTATTTCTCTCACCATTAGACAATAAGCCTATTATAACTGTTCCACATCCACATTCCGCAGACTTATTCCCCCCCTCAAACCCCTTTTTCTCGGTCTGTTCATCGCATTCAACATTGGTCATGCAACATAGTAGCCTGTGCCATTACTCACTTGTACAACAGATTTGGCTTAGCCATTCATATAGTTTTGGTATTTGAATAACTGGAATATATGATTTATTCGTTCAGAGTCCCTTTAGGTATTACATTATGCTTGTGTTTTGTATGGATATAGTCAAATGTCACATCCTTGTATAACAATTTTTGAACAGCAATGAATTCTCACTGAAGTTGTTTGATCTATTTTTTCGAAATTAAGTTATCTGATGGTGGACTAAGACGCCAAAATCCGGTTTATAACTAACTGTTCAATATATCTGTGTGGAGCGTTGATACTGTGTACTCGAGTTATTAACGTAACTATTTTGCTTTTTTCGTATTTTAATGCTGCTTGTGTGCTGCATAAGTAGAATTCTGTTATATGTCACTTATTGAGATGTGCGTCGAATTAACGAAAATTTGATATAGCCTCACTAAGCACTGCAGAAAATGGACTCATCTTTCGTTAACACGAACTTCGTACTCATTGCTCATTGGTATCCGCAATTAGAATCATACCAACCTTCTTAAAATCTCATTTAATCACATTAGTCTTGCAACTGAAGTCTACTTACTATTAATAAGTTACGAAGGCAGAAGAGAAAACGGCTGTCCAGAAAGCTTTGAAAATAAATGCCATTAAGAACCCAGCTAACAAGTCAACAACGATATTTATAAAGAGCTATTAATAACTGAAAATGGGAGGGCTGTCACCAATTTACATGGAGCACATTTGATTGCCTAATAATGGAAATCATACACGAAGCAGAAGATGTCGATATATAGGATGTTACTTTTAACTGGAGACGTTGAAATATCTCCAAAAGTACACGTCAGATCAAATAAAAGTTGTAATTCCAGTTTGTTTTTCTCGGATGGGACATCCAATGACACCACACTCCACCCACCACCCAACCTCGTGCGTGGGTGGGGGTGGAGGGGAAACTTTTAAATCTGAATCTTCAATGGGAACCCACGTTTCTTATAGAATATTACGATTCTACGGCAAAAGCTACATACGTTTTATCTGAAGCATATTCTTCATTCATTTCTTCACAGATGGAACTGTAACCGGAGGAATATAAATGGGTACACAATCGTAATTTACGACACGCTACTCAATGGCCCCTGAACACCCAATGGCTGCAGGTATAGGACAGGCTAGTATTTCGTAACTTCTCACTGGAAACCCCATTCGGTATCACAACAGGCATTACACTGTGACGGGAGCTCACAAATCGTGCAAATGTACAACATCACAATACTTTCACAGTGTTTACTGTCTGCACACCTACCTATCACCTGGAGAACAGACCTGCAAGTGGACTACGCATGTTGCAGCAACAGGCGGAAAAACTGAAATGATCCTCATCTGCAGAGAATTTAGGAGAAATGTTGAGGCTGCTGTTGCCTTGTAAGCCGAGCGTTTTCCAGAAAAAGCTCGCTCTCATTCGTTCCTTTACAATGTTGTGAACGTCTTTATATCACACGGCAGAGTACAGGCCGGTAAAAGGAAACGATGCAAACTTGCTACAGGAGGAGCTAATGAAATAGCAGTACTAGCGGCAGTGCAACACAACCCACGAGTAAGCGCCCGGCAATTACATCGCGATTCCGGTATGCCCGTAGGTAATATTCTCACAATAATGCATCGTCGTAGGTATCGTCCATACCACGCGTCACTGCATCAAGAACTTCATGGCGCCGATATCCATAATCGGGTAGTGTTTTATGAACGAGAATGTCAACAAATACAAATGACCCCCACGTTTTTTTGCCAAAGTACTATTTTCCTATGATTCTACATTCACAAACCATGGTAGCGTCAACCGGCATAACACGCATTACAGGATTGTAGACAATCCCCACCGTTAACGAAAAGTTGACCATTAATGTCCTTGGTTAGTTAACGTATGGTGTGGCATACTTTATCGACGGCATATTGAATGGGTGCAAATATCAAACTTTTTGGAACAAGAACTACCGGTGCTACTGCAGGTTGTTTGCCCTGGACGTTCGACAACGTATGTTGTCCCAGCATGACGGCTGCCCAGTGAATTACGCAACTGAAGCACGCGACCCTGTTCAGGCGTCGGTGGATCGACAGAGGTGACCCTATTAATTGACCCGCTAGGTCGCCAGATTTCTTTCTATGCAGATATTTAAAGGATAAGGTGTACCAGCAAGCGCCAACTAGGACTGTTGATGTTTTTAAAAATAACGGAAATCCGATACATCTATATATAAAATGTGTCATTAATGTCTCTCGATGTATCGAAGAATAATATCGATATATCAACGAGAAATGTTGGAACACGTGAGGCAATACTGACCCTACGACTTACCTTAGAAGGTAGATTAAGGAAGGGCAAACCTACGTTTCTAGCATTTGTATACTTAGAGAAAGCTTTTGACAATGTTGATTGGAATACTCTCTTTCAAATTCTGAAGGTAGCAGCGGTAAAATACAGGGAGCGAAAGGCTATTTACAATTTGTACAGAAACCAGATGGCAGTTATAAGAGTCGAGGGACATGAAAGGGGAGCAGTGGTTGGGAAGGGAGTGAGACAGGGTTGTAGTCTCTCCCCGTTGTTATTCAATCTGTATATTGAGCAAGCAGTAAAGGAAACAAAAGAAAAATTCGAAGTAGGTATTAAAATCCATGGAGAAGAAATAAAAATGTTGAGATTCGCCGATGACATTGTAATTCTGTCAGAGACAGCAAAGGACTTGGAAGAGCAGTTGAACGGAATGGATAGTGTCTTGAAAGGAGGATATAAGATGAACATCAACAAAAGCAAAACGAGGCTAATGGAATGTAGTCGAATTAAATCGAGTGATGCTGAGGGAATTAGAATAGGAAATGAGACACTTAAAATAGTAAAGGAGTTTTGCTATTTGGGGAGCAAAATAACTGATGATGCTCGAAGTAGAGACGATATAAAATGTAGACTGGCAATGGCAAGGAAAGCCTTTCTGAAGAAGGAAATTTGTTAACATCGAGCATAGCTTTAAGTGTCAGGAAGTCATTTCTGAAAGTATGGAGTGTAGCCATGTATGGAAGTGAAACATGGACGATAAATAGTTTGGACAAGAAGAGAATAGAAGCTTTCTAAATGTGGTGCTACAGAAGAATGCTGAAGATTAGATGGGTAGATCACATAACTAATGAGGAAGTATTGAATAGGATTGGGGAAAAGAGAAGTTTGTGGCACAACTTGACCAGAAGAAGGGATCGGTTGGTAGGACATGTTCTGAGGCATCAAGGGATCACCAATTTAGTATTGGAGGGCAGCGTGGAGGGTAAAAATCGTAGAGGGAGACCAAGAGATGAATACACTAAGCAGATTCAGAAGGATGTAGGTTGCAGTAGGTACTGGGAGATGAAGAAGCTTGCACAGGATAGAGTAGCATGGAGAGCTGCATCAAACCAGTCTCAGGACTGAAGATCACAACAACAACAAGAACATTGTGGGATTCAGCACCGACAGAAACAAGGAGAGAAGTGGCATAATAAAAGGTGTCCGAAGGGTCCATGGATCGGTTTCGTCACATATCGGATTTGTCTCGAACACTTCATGTGAGCGCCGATACATCGGCATATCCCCTCACTCGTGTATGCCCACCGCAAAAACTAATCTTGTTATTTAGATCATGGTTCTCTTATTTAGCAACTATTTTGAAGACTGCCGTTGTGAAGAAATAGTACATTAGTTGCGTTAAAAACTGTTTTCAACGCAACTGGTGTGCTACTTCTTCACATCGGTAATCTTGTTTTTCATTCACACCGCCATTCCCCAGTGCAGTCGGACTTCTTCGTTGCGCCACCTGCAGTTGCTTCATACAGCCAAAGAAAGAATGGACTTGATGAAAGCTCAAAAAGTAGTAAGTCACTTTACGCATTGAAAGTTAAATTATATTCTACTATAATTTCAAAAGAACAATATCAAATATTTACCAAAAATTGCAAAAATATAAAAAAAAATACCGGCACACGACATTGCCTTTTCGACATCGATATATCGATAGCATACATTTAGTAAAAATGGTGTTCCCGAAAATGAAAAAACCATGTCGAAAACATATACGTATTTTGAAGTGTAAATGAACAGTTACGGCATATACAGATCAGTGGCAGTCTACTCCTCCAGCTGTCGTACGTGAAACTCTAGAAGAACCCTCCTGTCAGGATATAGGAAACCTTTTGTCTTTATTACAGTATTATTCAACAATCAAAAACACAACAATAAATAACAGCACAAGTCAACAATAAAATTAATGCTTTGAAAATATTTACCAAAAACAATCAAATACTTAAAATCACTGACTGGTAAAGCACAGCCGCGGTGAATATGACGCATATGACAAAGCTGTATGCCATGTTGGTACGTAAAAGTCATTAATTTGAACCATAACATTAGTGTTAAAAGAAAACAAAATAATAGGACAAAAAAGAATCTTCATCAGTTCCCAAACATTACAAGCATAAAAACTTTACCATAACAAACTGTACAAAAAATATGAAGATAAAACAAGATTTTTCTCCCAGATAAAAACAGAAGCTACAAGCCACAAAGTTGTCTTTCACAATGCATCAAAAATGTACTTGCCCTCCTGGGGGAAGATATAGCATAAACGCACTCATGGGTGTGTCCAGTGGGAGTAAAACTCTAAAGGGACGGGGAGAAGAAGAGATAATGGATACGTTGGAGGGCTGAGAAACGGGGATGGGAGGGAAGTAGCATGAAGATGCAGGAGCACAAAAAGGGGGCCAAGTGGGTAACACTGCAAGAATGTAAATAACGTATTATCAGTGGTTCTAAAACAAACTTTTACTGAAATTGGACCGGAAACAACTATTTGCAATTTTTATAATAAAATAAACAAGATCCACCAAAGAGTAATGGCGTCAACAGAGAAACCGTACACCTGTGTTACTCAGGAGTAATCGAAGGAATTATCAACTTTTTTAAGTAATTTAGTGTTGAAGATCACATAATAATCAACCAGCAAACAGAGCTTCATAATCTGCCATGTACATCATACCACATATGCAGCGTAAAGGCACAACAAATACAAAAATGTTATTATCCAGTCAGCAGCAGCCTATGGGCACCACACACAATAGTGCATACTGAAATCAAAGGTTGTACTCCTCAGTGTGTCAGCTATGAACAATGAAATAGACCGTATGACAAACCAATGGTAATTGCGAGAACTGAACTACAGACGGTAAAATAAGAAATGTATTTTTATCAAATGGGGAAGATGGAGGGAGAGAGGAAGGGGTGAGGGGGGGGGGGGGGGACGGTGAGCACGACTTGTGGGCATCAGTCAGAAGGATGAAAATGCTGGAGACAGAAGTCATTACATGACATTCCAGCCGGAGAACAAAATATCACTACGAGAATCTTAGAAACGGAGAGGTGCCGAAGGGAGGGGCGAGGAAATGGGGTGGGGGGGGGTGGGGAGGGATATACAGAAGCTTGTGGTCAATGGTCTGACAGAAACGACAACGGGGTTGGTTGTAGGCGGAGAGAGTAAGTACTACACATCATGTTAGAACAGAGGAAAGAACCGACTACACTGAAAATTGACTTTTACTGATTTCAGTCTCTGGTTTTTCATCCATCTAACTACCACCAACGACTCGTGCTCCCCCCTCCTATCCCCATCCACCTTCCCTTCCCCATTTCATAAAAATACATTGCATATTTTACCATCTGTAGTTTGGTTATTGCAATTACCATTGGTTTGTCAAGTGCGCCTGTTATCATTGTATTCCATTGCTGATATACTGAGGACTACAATTTTTGCTTTCGTTATGTGCTGTTGCCTGTGGTGCCTGTAGGCTGCTGCTGGTTCGATAATAAGGTTTCTTTATTTGTTGTGCTTTTACGCTGCGTATGTGGTATGATGCGTAGGGCAGATTATGAATATCTGTTTACTGGTTGTTTATTATATGGACTTCACCACTAAATTGTTTAAAAAAAGTTGTTAATCTGTGCCATTACTGCTGACTAACATACGTCTATTATTTCTCTGTTGACACTATTAGTCTGTGATGGGTCTTGTTAATTTGATTACAAAAATGGCAAATAGTTGTCTCGGGTCCAATTTCAGTAAGTTTGTTTTACTACGACTGGTAATACATTATTTAATTTTTGCAGTGTTACTCATTTGACTCCCTTTTTGTGCTCCTTCGTTTTCATATTCCTTCCCTCCCATCCCTACCTCCCAGTCCTCCATCCTATCACTTCCCTTTTCTCTTCTCCTCCCCACTTCCTCTACAACCCCACTCCCACCACGTACCCCAATGAGTGTGTTTATGCTACGTCTTCCCTCAGAAGGGCAAGTAAATCATTGCTGCTTTGTGAAAGAAAACTCTGTGGCTTAATGTCTGTTTTTCCCTGGGACTTGGCATAAAAAAAACTGTTTTACCTTCACATATTTTGTTACGGTAAAGTTTTATGCTTGTAAAGGGATGGTAGTGACGAGGATTTTTTTAATGTCTTATTATTTTGTTTTCTTTTAATGGTAATGTTGTGGTTCCCATTTAATGACTTTTACGTGCCAACAAACGTGGCGCTGCTGTGTGTTAACTGATTGGGGGTTTTAAATATCTGTTTCCGGTACAGATGTTAAAATATTACTTTCATTATCGACTTGTACTGTTATTGTATTAACTGTTGTATTTTTGATGATTGGAGAATACTGTAATAAAGACTAAATCCTGATTGAGAGACCCCTTGCCGACGTTTCCTTACGGTGACTGGAGGAGTAGACTGCCAGTTATCTATATGTGCCGTAACGGTTCATTTGCACTACATACTTACATATTTTTGACATGGTTCTTGCATTTCCAGAAATACCAGTTCGACTTGCGTTACGTAAGTCTTGAAACGATATGTTCTGCAATTTTGGAATGTGTTTAAAATTTTGGCAATATCTGTATTGCAAATGAGTGTAAATTACGTTTTCTGACCTGTAACGTGATCTGAAGACGAGTCCCGTTGCGAAACTAGTAATCGAATAAATGAAATAGTGAAATTTGCAACTCTGGCTGGTTTTACGTTGTACTCGTTGAAATGTTACGTGATATGGTAACCTCCGACCTGCGAATCGTTCTGTATACAGGCGCCTTGGTGCTGGACTATTGCTCCGTGCCTCCCCATGAATGAGATTCATATCATCGAACTCGGTTAGAGTGCAGTCAGTCATCCGGAACCTGTAAGCATCAATGGAAACTTTTAAGTAAATACAACAAAATACAAACGCCAATAATGTTGTGCATTAATGAGAAGAGCGATTCTTTTCCTGACGACCTACTTCTTCACTAAGACTACTGAGAAAACCAAGTACGCTACAGAGCCTTTGCATGAGATCTTATCAGAGGCAGGCCTCCAAATATTATAATTACGAGAATACTCATCTGATAGAATTATACACTACTGGCCATTAAAATTGACTACACCAAGACGAAATGCAAATGATAAACGAGTAGTCATTGGACAAATCTACTATACTAGAACTGACATGTGATTACATTTTCACGCAGTTTGGGTGCATGGATCCTGAGAAATCAGTACCCAGAACAACCACCTCTGGCCGTAATAACGGCCTTGATACGCCTGGGCATTGAGCCAAACAGAGCTTGGATGTCGTGTACAGGTACAGCTGCCCATGCTGCGATATCACAGTTCATCAAGAGTAGTGACTGGCGTATTGTGACGAACCAGTTGCTCGGCCACCATTGACCAGACGTTTTCAATTGGTGAGAGATCTGGAGAATGTGCTGGCCAGGGCAGCAGTCGAACATTTTCTCTATCCAGAAAGGCCTGTACAGGACCTGCAACATGCGGTCGTGCATTATCCTGCTGAAATGTAGGGTTTCGCTGGGATCGAATGAAGGGTAGAGCCTCGGGTCGTAACACATCTGAAATGTAGCGTCCAATGTTCAAAGTGCCGTCAATGCGAACAAGAGGTGACCGATACGTGTAACCAAAGGCACTCCATATCTTCACGACGGGTGATACGCCAGTATATTCCAACGTGCGTTCACCGCGATGTCGCCAAACACGGATGCGGCCATCATGATGCTGTAAACAGAACCTGGATTCATCCGGAAAAATGACGTTTTGCCATTTGTGCACACACGTTCGTCGTTGAGTACACGATCGCAGGCGCTCCTGTCTGTGATGCAGCGCCAAGGGTAACCGCAGCCATGGTCTCCGAGCTGATAGTCTTTGCTGCTGCAAACCTCGTCGAACTGTTCGTGCACATGGTTGTTGTCTTGCAAACGTCCCCATCTGTTCACTCAGGAGTCGAGACGTGGCTGCACGATTCGTTGCAGCCATGCGGATAAGTTGCCTGTCATCTTGACTGTTAGTGATACGAGGCCGTTGGGATCCAGCACGGTGTTCCGTATTACCCTCCTGAACTCACCGATTCCATATTCTGCTAACAGTCATTGGATCTTGACTAACGCGAGCAGCAGTGTCGCGATACGATAAACCGCAATCACGATAGGCTACAATCCGACCTTTGTCAAAGGCGGAGACGTGATGGTACGCATTTCTCCTCCTTACGCGAGGCATCGCAACAACGTTTCACCAGGCAACGCCGTCAAATGCTGTTTGTGTATGAGAAATCGGTTGGAAACTTTCCTCATTTCAGCACGTTGTAGGTGTCGCCATCGGCGCCAACCTTGGGTGAATGCCCTGAAAAGCTAACCTTTTGCATATCACAGCATCTTCTTCCTGTCGGTTTAATTTCGCGTCTGTAGCACGTCATGGTCGTGGTGAAGCAACTTTAATGGCCAGTAGTGTATAAAAAATCAGTAAGTCCCTACTACAAAACACTAAATGGGGCAATTTCACGTGCGTCTTCTTTTATGAGGGTTGATAAAAAGAAAATGTATGAAACAACACTGTGGTTATAATTGAAATCTTTATTGAAAAGTAATCACTAGAGGCTTGAGAACAACTATCACCGAGCCGAAGGATTCTGTATCCAGAATTCCTGTGGCTGTGACAAGAGCCAATCCTCCGGTGTGTCCATTTCGAAGTCGGAGTTGAAGCGCTTTCCTTTGAGATGTTTCTCTAGCGGATCAAACACATGAAAGCCGTAGGGTGACATGTCTGGGCAGTAAGGCAGATGCTTAATCTGATCCCACTTGAATTCGACAATTACACTTTGTGTGACGTTGGAGACGTGCGGACGCACTTTATCGTGGAGCGGAATCACTCCCTTCTTTGCACTTGATGGAGTTTCGTAGACTTCGGAGTGTCTAAACGTTCGTGTCACTGTTAATTGTTTTTACGTGCTCGAGGAATTCGATGAGTATCAGACCTGGAACGTCGAAAAAGACGGCGAGCCTCGCCTTGCCCGCTGAAGGCACATCATTGAATCTTTTAGGCGGAGGTGACAAATCATTCTTCCATTGTTTAAATGTCTCACTACGTTATCCAAAAGCGGCATATGCAAATTTCAACCGGTTCGGTTATTACGAACAGTCGTTATAAATCCCTAGGAGAAATCATAGTACCATCTGGACTAGACAGTAAACCCAATGTAGAAAGAGCCGTCAAGTTGCAGAAAGTGTACCTAGTGACACAAAGTCACTACGATAAACGAGCGATATTCCGTAATGCGAAACATTGCATTACAAGAAAATTGCCTTGCATTAAGCAGTACATCACTCACAAACTACATCACTACGAAATGATTCAAACGTTGATGAAATTGACAATTCCACACTCTTGAGAGGCACTAACTCAGTAATGTTCGTTTCCGTCACTTAACGATGGCAGGTACGCTTTATAACACTCCTATGCAAACAATTGACCTTACCAACCAACGTTGCTGTCGTAGCCAGTCCTCCCATTTTGTATCACTACGGCTTTTGAATCAAGTTTACGTGATTCTTGAGCCTTCCCAACGCTTCACACAACCAGAAAATAATGTAAACAATCTTTGAAGTACATCATAAAGACTTAATACAGTTACAGCTGATTTAACTACATCAGTACAAATTATGAGCACAGCAATGGGTATAATGAGGTCTTGGGTGTTCTTTGATGGTACGAACTTGAGTACCACTCTTCTTGCCCTTCATGTTGCTTCCGCTGTCGTAAGATTGTCCCCCAAAACCTGTAAGCAGTATGCCAAGGTTATGAAGTATTTGAAATAAAAATTCCGTGAGACCTTTTCCAGTAGCATCAGTCGGTTAACAAAAACAAGAAACTACTCTTTAAACGTAGCTGGTTTGTAAAGCATATCTACCACTCTAAAAACCACATTTAATTACCCTTTGCGAAGTAAATCTGGTGTATAGCCCAATATTGTTGAACAATATTTATTTTGAGTATGGTTTTTCCATGATAGACACAATCTCATCACAAATTTTGTATGCCCTTATATAAATAACAGGCAAAGGCCTTGCCGCAGTAGATACATCGGTTCCTGTGAGATCACCGAAGCGCTGTCGGGCGTGGTCGGCACTTGGATGGGTCACCATTCAGGCCGCCATGCCCTGTTGCCATTTTTCGGGGTGCACTCAGCCTTGTGATGCCAGTTGAGGAGCTACTCGACCGAATAGTAGCGGCTTCGGTCAAGAATACCATCATAATGACCGGGAGAGCGGTGTGCTGACCCCACGCCCCTCCTATCTGCATCCTCCACCGAGGATGACACGGCGGTCGGATGGTCCCGGTAGGACACTCGTGGTCTGACGACGGTTTTATGTAAGTTACAATTCAGGGGTTCAGGAATAAGAACTGCCTGGGCTGTCCTCAGGATTTAAATTGCAATAGAAATATTTTCCAACCTTCTTCGTCGTTGCACTTATCACTAGTCCTCGCTACATGTCATCGCCTTCACCGCCAGACTCACATGTCATCGCCTTCATTGCCAGTCCTCGCTATGTGTCATAGCCTTCACTGCTAGTCCTCACTGTACGTCACTGCCTTCACTACCAGTTCCCGCTACACACCTCCACACCAGTCCTTCCTATATGTCCTGGCCTTCACTGCAAGTCCTCACTGTATGTCATTGCCTTCGCTGTCAGTCCTCACTATGTGTCACCGTCGTCACCGTTGGTCCTCACTACGTGTCATCATCTTCACCATCAGTTCTCGCTATGTCTCTTTGCCTTCACACCAGTCCTTCCTACATTTCTTCATCTTCGCTGCCAGTCCTCATAACATGTCGGTCAGTCCTCACCATGTGTCAATACCTTCACTGTCAGTCCTCACTACATGTAATCCCTTTCACCATCAGTTCTCACTACGTGTCTTTGGCTTCACACTGGTCCTACCTATATGTTTTTATCTTCACTACCAGTCCTCACTATATGTCGTCGCCTCCGCCACCTGTCCTCACTATTTGTCTTCGCCTTCATCGCCAGTTGTCTCTAAATGTTGACACTTTCGCCACCAGTCATTGCAACATGTCATCACCTTCTCCACCAGTCCTTGTTACATGTCATCGCCTTTGCTGCCAGTCCTCACTAAGTGTCTGTGCCTTTGGTGCCAGTACTCGCTACCTGTCACAGCATTCACTACCAGTCATCATCTCCATATTGACATCTCACTCTCACCACCGAACATTGCCTGCAAGAAACTTTACTGCCAGTATTTGCCTCTATCGATGTCACTACCGCTTCATCGCCATTTTGGCACTGTCATCGCCTCCATCTGCCGATTGCCACCACCACATCAAGCCTGACATAGCTGCTTCCATCCCTGCCATGTCAGAGACATTCTCATTATTCACAACTTCACCACAGCTCCTCACTGTCGTCCCATCGATACTTCGGCAGCCACTCTCCACAATCAACACCATTCATGACTCTCTGCCATTATGGAACACCATACCATGTCAAACATCTACACCTCTCCTTCTCCTCCTGTCACTGTCACCACATGGAGCATGTCTTCTGACCCACCCACCTACATCTATCCCCCCCTCCCCCTTACCCTTTGTAGCCTAACCTACTGCAGCATTTATTCATGCACCTCTCTCTGTCCCCTGCTTCCCTACCTTTTCTCTTTCATCCATCACTCACCACCCACTTCCACCACTGCTGTATGCGTCACCGCACGTCGGGTAACAATTGAAATTGCACCTCATCAAGCCTAACTGCTCTGACCAATGTAACCAGTGCTGAAGGACCTGTACAACTCCCAGATAACCATCACCAACGTCATATCCCGCCATCCCCAATCCCACAACCACGCTTCCATCCATCAGAAATTAAAAAACCTACAAAACGTCAAACTACTCACATATCTCCCACTCCCACACCTAAAAAGCCGCAAACGTAACTTGATGACAGTCAGCATATGGATACAACTCCTCCTCCTTAACTTCTACCCCTACCATCCATACGTTCATCCTCTCCAGGCCTGACCCAAAGTTCCTACAACCCAACTTCCTCGCCCTCTAAATTAAAAAATACCTACCAAGTCTCTGCACTGATCAAATTTTCTCAAGAAAAGACTCCATCTTACTGCAGTCCCTAAATCCCAACTTCTGAACTGCCCTCCTGTTCAAAATTCTTCGCATTACCTTTGATCCCAAAGCCTCTTTAACACCTCTAACCATCATACCCAGAGCCAAACAAACTCAACCTCCCCACCGTGCTCCCACCGTCACCACAGGATCACAAAGGTCGACCTTGAGATCACGAATGAGGAAGTGGCATCAGAATTGAAAAACCACCCAGATTTTGAAGTCCAAAAAGACACTTGGATCAATAACTACATTGGCCCATCTCGCCTTGTCCGAGTCTTTCCTGACTCTGCCGCCACCACAGCCTTCTCTGTAAAGAGGGAGCACTAATTTACAACCAGCACCACAAGACTGCCTGCAAAATGCAAAGCTAAGCTACAACCTACCAAACCTGCGCTCACTGTCCCAGTCAATCCCATTGATACCCCCCATTTAACCCAGAGATTCCCTCCATATAACTCCCACTGCTGAAGATATTATCAAATTCATTACAATCGTCCTCCAAAACATCCATCCATTCAATGTCCATACACCCTCTAACAAACCTCCCTTGCTGCCCACACCATCTCCCATCTCAACACCCAAGCTACCTACCCCCACAACAAGGTCCAATCCATCTTCTTCTACCTTGACACTAATGTCTAAAACTCCTCAGACCACATCCACACAAAGTAATCTTATCCCACATAATGATGTGACAGAACTACAAAATCCTGCCTCACAATATCTGAATACAGTAATCCCACTGAACACTTTCCCCTTACCCTCTTTTTCCAAAGCCTAACTATTATATGTCCCACCATTTACATCCTACCTGATTACCCCATGTCCTATGACTTCCTCACCCATATAGATCGTATATTTTCCACCATTATTATTGCCCCAGACCGCAACATTCATAGCAGATCACCTACAGAACTCCAGTGGTGTCAGCACTTTACCGATTCCCTGTAAGGTGACATTGTTCCCATCCTACACGACACCTGTCCTGAAAGCAACACCACCCGTAACATCATCCTAGCATCTCCAAACCTCCTTAGATACCTCAATCCGACTGGAAGTGACCACCCACCTGTACTCCTCGCCATCTCTTATACACAACCTGATCCCCATTCACTCTATCCCAACCTCCATCCAAGAGTTATCCAAGACTACTCCCATATTAACTGCAATGTCTACTGGGAATCCATAGAAACCCAGACTGGAAGCCACCCCCTGTCCTTCCAGCAGCTTGACGATATCCCTCATGCTACAGCCTTCCTGCAGCAGACCTTGTCAGACGCTATATCTATCCACATTCCTACACTGACCATATACCCTCACCACCCCACTCTTCCCCCTCAAGCCCTACTACTACTCCTAGAATTTTTTAACTCTTCCAAGTACTGAGAAGCATATACCGCTTTGTTTACTGCAGGGGCAGTTTCGGTATATGGGCTGTCAAAATTATTTGTCACATTTACAGTATAGATGATTTCAAAACTGAGACAGGTGTCGGAAAGTGGTCACCATAAATAAATACAAAATAGATACTTCGCAGTGTAACTGCTAACCGAGCTACAACCATTTATTTCAATGGAAAACATTCCATCGACTCATTTGCAATTATCCCATATCTTTATATCTGCTTCTCCATGATAACCATCCCTTACCTGACAATCTGAGAAAAGCTAACCTTTTTCCAGCCTATCTGTCTGACAGATTCTCCACCCCTGATGACCCACATTTGATTTCTCACTTTTCCCTATCATCCACAGATGTGCAAATACTGCTGTCCCACCCTGGTTCCAGCTTCCAGTACTTGGAGAACATACCGAAAACAGAATAAAATACACCAATCACAGAAAGGGACATAAAACAAACACTCCACAATAAACGCAACACCTCCAATGGTCACGACTACATTACTTATCAACACTGCAAAGAATGTACCCTCTTGTAAAGCGTCAAACCATCTTCATCCCGGAAAAAGCGCATCACTTGTTTGTATCGCCTCAACTTACTATCAACTTTTATGTGCTAGGACAATGAAGAGTTTGTTAAATTGTTTGTATAGTTTTCTTATATTTTTGCGTTAAAATGTAAATATGTTACACCTGTGTCCTGTCAAGTCAGCGAGTTTGCAACACCCCGCCGACTGTTGAATCGCGGCGTGCGGCAAAGGTAAAAACTACGATGCAGCTGGCCACTAGAAACCTTTGCCGGCGGCTGCTAACGTGATATGTTTGATTGCAGAGAATGGTTCTTGGCTTGTCATTTTAGAATTTCAGTAATAGTGTACGAGTATAATTCGAGTAGTGAGCCTCGAGAGAGATTATCTCAAGAGTGTGACTTACGATACGTGAATTAGTCTGCAACGGGAATAGAGATCAAGGTGTTCAAAGCAGTTCTGTTGTTTATAAAGATATTTTGAGAATATTATCAGGTCGTGTAGAAAATTATTATTTCGCCGATTTTCGTAGACTGCAAACTCGTCAGATAAAGGAAAAGCTCCGATTTATTGAAGCATGAGATTGGTTTCTCCTGTCTGTGATTAATGGTGTGTTGTGCTGCTTAAGAGACGCGCAATGGTAGGTGAACCGTGTTTCAATATTTTAGTGGGATTTCCGTTGGATGACGTATGTGAAGAGACGGGTTCACGCAAGTTCGTTTAGTCATTTTGTAGTTAAGGATTAAAGCACGCAGTAAGAGACAGTAGCGTTGCATTGCATTATTGAGGTTGTATAGGTGTACGCTAGCACTGAGGAATATTGAGCTAGCGATATTTGGTAGGATTCATTGTGTGACTTGGGAGCGTGAGCGTCGTAATATAGTAAATTCCGGAAATGGCGCTGGGTGCAGTGAATGTGTAGTCCGTATTAAAGAGAACGGTCGTCCTACGTAATAATTATTTATTGAGAAACAATCTGAAGTTTATTGAGAATTTGAAAGCTTTTACCCTTGTTCCTAAACGACAAATCAACAACCATTTATAAGAGAACACGTTAATTCCTCTTTAAATGAGGTCATCGAGTGCTGGGTTTTGTGTTTTAAATACCAGAGGGCCGCAGAAGTCAACGCCTGACGTGGTTTTGTTTGATTACTTAAAATTCATATATCAGAAAAGTGCCGGTGATACTCGGGTTTTTCATTTTACTTTTTTTACTAAATTTCCGCTTAGTAAGGTATGGAATAGGGAACCAGCGCTAGTAAAGTAAAACGCTGGCTCGTACATGTAAATAATTAATTGCAGGAATAAAGAGTTAACCGTTTTATACTGGAAAAGTATGACAAAAAACTATTACAAAAAAATTCAAGGTTTATTTCAAAGCAGAAAGCAGACTACATCTTGAATATATCTTTTTGTGATAGGATAAACCCAAAGGCCAGTAAATTAAAAGACTGGAATATTGGTGAAAGCAAATTTCAAAGAAATTAAAGAGAAGAAATAGTATTTTTACTTAATAACTTGCACTACAAAGAAAGATAATTAATCTTTATTTAGACAGGCAAAGAAAATTCACGTATTACTGAAAAGTGATTCATTTGAAATGAAAAGTTACTCGATTTAATTCTGAAAGGTTGAGATTGACGAAATAGTTTATTACGATAAAATTTCAATAGAGTCAAGGATATTGTTGTAGAAAGAAGGCGCCACTTATAGAGGTTATCGTTGACTGACAACGAGAGACAAACAATATTAACTTATAACTTTGCCTTGTGAACGTATTCTCCAAATCACGTCAACATTTATAACGTCCACACTGATTGAGTGTATATACAATTATTCGTTGAAGCTTTGAAAGAGGAGCAACTACCAGAGGCAACGGATCTACATGACGTACTCATCAATTATATGTGGAACTTATCGTTTCTGGTACCTACTTTGTTGAGAAAGTTTTTAGTTGTACCGCTACGGTCGCAGGTTCGAATCCTGCCTCGGGCATGGATGTATATGTTGTCCTTAGGTAGTTAGGTTTAAGTAGTCCTAAGTTCTAGGGGACTGATGACCACAGCAGCTAAGTCCCATAGTGCTCAGAGCCATTTGAACCATTTTTTAAACCTCACTACAGGTTGCTGCTATTGGTGAAGCGAACACGTCATTCCCATTCCCCATAAACTCTCACATTTAGTACTTTTCTGGTGATTGTCACTAGCTTTGGTGGTAGTTTATCTGTCAACCCAGTGAACCCTGATAGTCAGATGCGTTGTTGAAATTAATATCGAGGTACCCTGACCCCATTATGCCACGAAGAGTGTTATTGTGTCCATCCTTTTATACATAGTGATGTCGTAGCGAGTTGTAGTATGATTCATAGCGTGATAAACTGAATATCAAATCTTATGTGACGTCGTCGTGTTAGTACAGACGATTATTTCAAGTCACACAGATTACGTCGCTGAGTGTAAGCAATGTGTTGTCAGTACAAGAGTGACTTACATTGTCCGACGTTACTTTTCACCTACGTTTTTCAGTGCTGTTAGAGCCTGATCATACAGTATATCCCCTACGAGTTAGTGGTGTCTAAAGGGTGAAACAGTACACTCTCCTTTCTTATCGCCCTTGCAACCTTTCACGCCACTATCCTTTCCACAAGCTACTTTCCTCAACAACGGAAAATATCCAAAATCCTACATTTCCTCAGATCCCACAAGCCTCCTACTGGTACCTTCTCCTATCACCCCACCTGCCTTCCCTCAGTATGTAGCAAGATCTTTAAATCCATCCTCTCCCAATGCATTCATCAATGCTCGAACCAACACCAGCTTCTTCTTGTTAATCAATGTGGCTTCCACCCCTGATCATCATCCCCTGCATCTCACCCATCTCCTATTCCACCAACTCTTTAAACAGCCACTTTTGTCTCCCTTGACCTAGAAAAAGCCTGCAACCTTGTATGCCATTCTGGTCTCCTCTTCAAACTCCAGATAGACCCATTTTAAATTAACTGTTTCCACCTTACTGCATCCTTCCTATTTAATCGTCCATCATTCGTCACTATTAACAACACCAGTTCCTGTACCTTCCATCCCACTACAGGAGTTCCACGAGACTGTCTCCTCTCCTTTATCTCTTCTACACTGCTGATATCCCAAACTACCCTCACCAGGCCACCTCTTTCAGCATTCTGATGACACCATTTTCTTTGCCCTCTAAAGAATCCCTCCAAATCCATTTCAGTCTACCTCCTGGTGTAACCAATGGCTCCTCACGATCAAACCCGAACCTTCCACCTCCATGACTTCTACCTTATCACTTACAACTATCCAGCTAACTAACACACTCAAATATCTTGGGCTAACCCTCAACCAGCAACTAAAGTGGAAACCACACCTACTAATCATCCAACAGAAGGCCCACAATAGACTAAAACTACTAACAGGCTGAACTAGGGAATTACACCCTCCACTATTCTCCACACCTACAAAAGTCTGATCTGACCCATCATATGCTATGTAAATGTCGCATGAATCTCCACCCTACCAGATTAGTTTCAGTCCCTCCAAATCCTCAACTGCCACATTCTCTGTCTCACTTTCTGCATCCATTTACCCCCCCCCCCCCCCCCAAACTGGATCCTCTGCCATCTCATCAAATTCCCAGCCCTCCTCACCCACATCGAACACATCTGCATCTCCTACACTGTCTAAAAACTATATTCCAATCACTCCATTGTCTCCCCTCTGATCACCAACCATGGTAAGCTGCCATGCCTTCACAAACATATCCCTCCATCCCTATACCTACAAACACTCCAATGTTGTAACGGCGACCGGAACAGTCGCGAGGTTGTAGTGACGGAAACACGGCGGGACCCGCGGAGCGGCCAGCGAACAACAACACAACGGGAGAGAACAGACACGACCAAGGAAAGACCTTACGACACAACAAGAAAGGACAACAGTCACGAAAAGCAAACAAGACAACCACGTACACTCGTAAGGAAAACAAGAAAGTCAATACGCTGTCTGACGCCAGGCGATATGTCCTGAGACGTACGCAGTGTTCGACTGTCAGGCTGAGCTTTTTTTCCCTTTATTGTTATTTTAATACCTATACAATCAGGTAGGCTGTCAGCGGCATGTTACGCCGCTCTTCAGCCATAGTGTTGACAATGACGGAACACAGGTTGGAGAAACAGAATGAACATAGTGACGGGCTAAAAAATAGTGGTCACAGATACACAAAAAACACGGAGCCGTTCACACTCGACCATAACGACACTGAAAACACGTTGACACGGCACACAGAACACTGATGAACCCGACGGCACAAGTGAACGTAGAAGCGTGACGGCGGACACTACAAACACAAAATGACGTCACACACACGAGACACAGATGACGATGATCTCCGGCACGCGAAAGTCCACGTAGCGTGTGCGAGTCCGGGGACCTGCCAAGAGAGGAAGAAAGGTGAGGGGGGGAGAGGGTGGGGAGGGGAGAACAAAAATGCCAATGGCTGATGAGATGGGAGAAGGGGGAAAGGGACAGAGGAGGGGAAGCTCAGGGGAGGGGTGGGGAGAAAGGGAGGAGGGAGGGAGGGTGTCCAGATAGAGGAAGAGGGAGGGAGGATCAAAGTTGGTAGGAGAGGTATGTGGATGGCAGGAGGGCATCATCAGGGAGGGGGAGCTGGCGGAAGCCACCTTGGGAGAGGGTAAGGAGGGTGGAGAGATGGAGACCAGGTGGGACATTGGAATACAGGCGCAGCAGTGGGTGGGGGTGGGAGAGGATGGGCGAGACAAGTGGGTGAGGAGGATCGAGTTTGTGGGAGGTGTACAGGATCCGTATCCTCTCAAGGAAAAGGAAGAGGTGGGGGAATGGTATGAGATCGTACAGGATCCGCATGGGTGAGGGGAGACGGATGTGATAGGCGAGGCGGAGAGCATGGCATTCAAGGATTTGAAGGGATTTATAAAAGGTAGGGGGAGCTGAGATCCAGGACAGATGGGTGTAACAAAGGACAGGGCGGATGAGGGATTTATAGGTGTGGAGTATGGTGGAGGGGTCCAGACCCCACATGCGGCCAGAAAGGAGCTTGAGGAGATGGAGTCGGGAACGTGCCTTGGCTTGGATTGTCCGGAGATGGGGGGTCCAGGAGAGTCGACGGTAGAGGGTGACGCCAAGGTACTTAAGGGTGGGGTTGAGGGCGATAGGACGGCCATAGATGGTGAGATAGAAATCAAGGAGGCGGAAGGAGTGGGTGGTTTTCCCTACAATGATCGCCTGGGTTTTGGTGGGATTGACCTTGAGCAACCACTGGTTGCACCAAACGGTGAACTGGTCAAGATGGGATTGGAGAAGGTGTTGGGAACGCTGCAGGGTGGGAGCAAGGGCAAGGAAGGCGGTGTCATCGGCAAACTGGAGAAGGTGGATGGGGGGTGACGGCGGTGGCATGTCCGCTGTATATAAAAGGTACAGAAGGGGAGAGAGGACGGAGCCTTGGGGCACACTGGCGGAGGGAAAAAAAATGTAGGAATCCATGTTATGGATGGTGACGTAGGAAGGACGTTGGGAGAGAAAGAAGCCGATCAGATGGACGTAATTAATAGGAAGGGCGAAGGTTTGGAGCTTGAAGAGGAGACCGGAATGCCATACACGGTCATAAGCACGTTCGAGGTCCAGGGAGAGGAAGATTGCTGAGCGACGGGAATTAAGCTGTTCGGAAAGGAGATGAGTGAGGTGAAGGAGAAGGTCATCAGAAGAGAAGGATGGTCAAAAGCCACACTGGGTAACGGAAAAGAGGCGGTGCTGACGGAGATGCTGGTGGATGCGGCGGGTGAGGATAGATTCCAGGACCTTGCTGAAGACCGAGGTAAGGCTGATGGGACTGTAGGAGGAGATGGCGGACGGTGGTTTACCAGGTTTAAGGAACATCAGGGTACGGGAGGTTTTCCACAGGTCGGGGTAGTAACCGGTGGACAGGACTACATTGTAGAGCCTGGCCAAGGTGGAGAGGAAAGAGGCAGGAGCTTCACGAAGGTGACGGTAGGTGACACGATCGTGACCAGGGGCGGTGTTGTGTTTCATGTGAAGTGTAGCAATGAGATCCTGTGTAGTGATAGGGTCATTGAGTTCCATGTGTGCAATGTTGTCCAAGTATTGGAAACCAGGTGCGAGTGGAGGGACAAAGGTGTCAGTTCGATCGCGGACATCCGGGAAGAGAGAGTAATCGAACTGGGGATCATCAGGGATGGAAAAGACATCGGAGAGGTAAGAAGCAAAGTGATTGGCCTTACTAAGGGTGTCAGGGAACGGGTGATCATCATGGAGAAGAGGATAGTAGGGGGAGGGTTTAGTTCCGGTAAGGCGACGGATGGCTGACCAAAACTTGGACGAGTTTATAGGCAGGGTAGCATTTAAACGGGTGCATGTCTGTCGCCAGTCCTGGCGTTTCTTAGCTGCGAGCAAATTTCGAATGTGTCGCTGGAGTTGCCGGTGGCTTTGGAGTGTGTCCGGGTCACGCATGTGGAGGAAGGCACGGTAGAGATGGCGGGATTCATGGAGGAGGAAGACAGCCTGTGGGGGTAAAGTAGGATGGTGTGGGTGGATGGCGACAGTAGGGACATGGGCCTCTATGGCCTCAGACAAGGCCTGCTGGAGAAAGGAGGTGGCATGGGTTACATCAGCAGGGTGGTGGTAGGTGAAGGGGTGGCTATCGACCTGGGTAGAAAGGTTATCGCGGTAGGCATTCCAGTCTGCACAGGAATAATCATGGACATACTTTGGGGGACGGTCATTACAAGGGTCAGAGTGGGGGCGACGACCGTCGGAAACGGTGAGGAGGACAGGGAGATGGTCGCTACCAATAGGCTCCAGGACATCCACCGTTATGCGGCCAAGGAGGTTAGGGGAGGAAAGGATAACATCGGGAGTGGAGTTGGATTCGGGACGGGTGTGCTGGGGGATTGGAATGAGGTCGCCTTGAAGGGAGGAGAGGAACCGATGCTACCGCCGAAACTGGGCGGCGGAACGACTATGGATGTTGAGGTCGGCGGCGATCACGTAGGAGGTGAAGGTACGGTCAGTGTGGGAGCGGAAGTCGAAGGGAATAGGGACGTTAGGGCGGACGTAGATGGTGGCGCTGGTGACGGTAACGCCGGGGAAGAAGAGACCAAGGATCAGGTGGTCGGTGGGGTCGGGAAGGAGAGGTTGGAGCCGAACTGGGATCTGGCGGTGGTGACCAATGGCAACTCCGCCACGCGCAATCGGGAGGGGATTATCAGAGCGGTGCAGGAGGTAGGGCGACGTGTGGATGGTGTGGTAGGGTTGGAGGAAAGTTTCATTGAGAAGGAAGGCATCCACACGGTGGGTGGCAAGGGTGTGCAGGAAGAGGTTCTTGTTGGTGAGAAGGGAGCGGATGTTGTTGAAAAGGATACGGTGCTGTCGCGCCATGACAGGGATTTAAACAAGGGTGTCAAGACGGGAGAAGGTGAAATGTGCCGGTTGTTGGAGTAGGTGGCATACATTTTCAAGTGGAAAATGGAACGGGCGGCGAGGGAGACCTGTTGGAGGGTGTGAGGGCGCTGGGAAGGGTGGACGTTTTGTAGGACAATGGTGGGGAACCTGATGATGTCCTCAGCAGTGCGGGGGGGGGGGGGGACGAAGGGAATTGCCAGGAGGGGTGGGGGCGTCCAGAGGACGGACAGGTATGGTGAGTTCAGGAGTGGTTGGAGGGGGTCGGGCTTTACACTTTTGGGAGTAGGTGGGATGGGGGAGATTGCAGGTATTGCAGGATGGAGGGGATTGGAGGTTACGGCACTGCCGGAGGAAGTGCACTTGTCTACAATGCGGGCAGGTGGGAGCCTCGTGGCACTCGGCTATCAGGTGTACATTATAGTTCAGACACCTCTGGCAGCGCAGGGATTGAGGAGGGGAACGGGAGGGGTCGACCTTGTAGTGCTGGTGGAAGAGGAGGGCACCCTCCTTCAGGAGATGGTCAATGGAGGGGGCGTCCTCGGAGAAAACTCGCATAAGGCGGGTGGGGCCCGCCGAGTTGAAAATGCGGCGGACCGCTCGCACCTCCAGTGTGGGATGGGCCTTGAGTTCCGCCAACACCTCTTCCTCCGTGATCGATGGACTGAGCCGAGTGATCACGGCAGTGAGGGTCGGCGGGCGATGCGGGGTTTGGGGTTGGCGGGTGGGAGATGGAGAAGGAGCAGGGGTGAGGGAAGCATGGGGGCCAAAACGGGTCACGGGGAGGCGGGAGAGGATGTCAGTATGGAGGGTAGCGCTGGGGGAGGAAATGAGAACGGAATCCCGTCTGCGAGTGTGGAGAGAGATGGGAGCACCAGGGAAGTGTTGGCGGAGGAGGAGGGAGAGATTCCGGGCCTCAAGAAGGGAAGGATCGGGATGGGAGAGGAGGTATTTGTATAAAGGGGGGGGAGGTGGAGGAGGAGGCGGCGGGAGCAGGGTCAGGTGGGGAGACATCCATGGCTTCCTGGGGAGGGGGGGAAGGCGATGGGGAGAGTGGGGCATGGGCAGTGGCCCGACGGGCCACCACCCTAGCTGGAGCTGCAGTGACAGTCTGGGGGAGTGGGGGGAAAGGATCAGAGGGAGAGGAGCGGGAGGAAGAAGCTGGAGAGGGGGCGACAAAGAGCGAGGGCGAAGGGAGAGTAAGAAGAGGAGGGATGGAAAGAGGGGGGTGAGACTGGGCATACCATGTAATGGTGGTGGTGGCGGCAGAGGGGGAAGTGTAAACTATGGTTGTGGTGGTAGTGGTCATAGTGGTGGTAGGGGCTGACATGACGACGAAAAAACAGGGAACAGACAGATACGAAGACGGAGACGGAAGAAGACGAAGACGGATGAAGACGAAGACGGATGAAGACCAGAGTCCCTAGTTGCTGGCGCTGGCGCTGACGCCAACGACGGCTGGCAGGAATGCCGCCGCAGCTGCTGCTGCTGCTGCTGCTGCCGCAGATGTGCCCGGGGCCGGGACCGGGGCCGCCGCCGCCGCCGCTGCTGCTGCTGCTGTTGTTGCTGCTGGAGGGCTGGCTGGCTGGCCGGCTGGCTGGCTGGCTGGCTGGCTGGCTGGACCGCCGCTGCGAGAGGGCTGGCTGGTTGCTGCCGGCTGGACCGCTGCTGCTGGCCGGGACCGCTGCTGCTGCTGCTGCTGCACGGCTGGACTGCTACTGCACAGCTGGACCGGTGCTGCTCGGCTAGCTGGCTGGCTGGCACCTGAAACCCTAGCGTTTCGATTAGTGCGGATACTGCACAATTTAAGGGCGGTAACCTTGCGGAATACCCCCTGAGATGCAGGCTGAGCGACAGGCAGGCGCTTAAGTACCCTATCGGGAACGCCGTTCTTCGCTGCTGCAACCACGTGATCCACTGTGGCGCCCTTACTCTAAATGCGGGCCAGGAGGCGCGCGCCGCCACAGCTTACGGCGCGATGTTGCAGAGACCTCTAGGGGCCTTCGACGTCCATGCCATGTGGCGCGGGTTCAAACTCCGCGGCGCGCGGTACCACGGTACCAGACCATATCCTGACCTAATGAAACTACGATCAGCTCCCACTCTGAAACAATGAGATCCGCCCCAGTATTTACGCTTCGTACCAAATTTAACTCTTTCCCACCCATCACACTCCACATCAGGACTCCTTCCCTCTCCATCCACCCCCATCCCTTTCCCTCTTGAAACCATTGCCCTACCCACACAACACACGACCCCTCACTCTCTGTCTTCCCCACCGACTGTCTTCCCCATTATCCATCCCAGCCCATACCTCTCGTCTCCATAGTTCTCCTATGAAACAGACGCCCGTTTTTCTACTCACACGCTTCACCTCTGTGGAACATACTCTCTCTTCTCATCCTGGTCAGGTACCTCAGATTTTAAGTAAAAGTACAGTGCTTCGGTATTTTTATCACTTTCTTGTGACGTGTTTTTAAAATGTATACAGATCGGTTTTTAAAATGTACGTCTTTGATTTTTAATTTAAAATATAAAATAATCCCAAATTTTGTATTTCTGTAATTCACTTGGCTGAAGAGGAGAGAATTGTACTGCCGACAGCCCATCCCTCACCCATTTTGGGACGAGAGGGAAGAACAAACAGTAAAGAAAAAAAAGTAATCAATTTTCCAGGTTTAGTCACAATATTAACGTGATCATTTAATACAGAATCGAACTTGGCCAAGTTTCTACTTGCCCTAAAGCTTTCCAAAATGGTTTAAATGGCGCTGAGCACTATGGGACTCAATATCTGAGGTCATCAGTCCCCTGTGACTTAGAACTACTTCAACCTAACTAACCTAAGGACGTCACACACATCCATGCCCGAGGCAGGATTCGAACCTGCGACTGTAGCAGTCACGCGGTTCCGGACTGAAGTGCCTAGAACCGCACGGCCACCGTGGCCGGCCCAACATTACATGGTTGGCTCTTAATGGGAGGGTTCTTTTGGCAAGGAAACATACTACGGAAAATACACTTAAGAAAACCAATCTCCGAATCTGTTCTTCCTATACTTGATAAGTATACGAATAAGCATCAGATGTATAAGGGTATGACGACAATGAAGATTTGTGCCATATAGGGACGCTGTTCGTGAGCGATCGCCTTAGTTGCTTTGGCTGTACAGGAGTCACAGCCAAAGCCAGATTTCCATATGTCGGCCTTTTCTGTGTCACAACTTGTACTCATACACACATTATGTAATTCCCATACAGGGGAAGACAGTGCCCATACCTTTGGCCATGGTCCATAGGTACTTCCATCATTCATCTTAACAACACAAGCACTGCAACATCATATTTATCCGCCGACACCGGACAAGCGACTTTCAAGTAAAATGTCTCCCTTATACGAAATATACATAACGTATGTACGAGTATAGGCTATAGACACATGGTCGATGACGTACGGAACTTTGGGATTGGCTGTGGGTCTTGTTCGGATAGCCAAATGGCAAGGCAACCGCTCACGATAGGTGAGAAATCCGGGTTTGGGTCCCGGTCGTTCACAAGTTTTTACTGTTGTCATGCCGTTACACAACAGATGGATGTCCATATTTGCAACTGCGAATACATTTCATTTCATCAGTTGTTTGTCTGCATGCAAGAATATCGTCGTGGCAAAAAAAATCGGACTTTGTCCTCAAGTAAGTAAATAAATATGTAGAAAGTGGCAAAATGTTCTTAAACCTTGGTGGCAGGAGTCTCATTCTAGCCTCCAGCAATTTCTTATAATCGTGCGTACACTGCTTGACAAAAAAAAAAAAGAGAGAGAGAGAGAGAGAGAGAGAGAGAGAGAGAGAGAGAGAGAGAGAGAAGAAGTATACTGAAGACATGGTCGGATGTCAATGTACACTCATGTTCAGAAAAAAACAGAACACCTTGGACAACTAGAGATAAGACGTTCATATTCACGGAACGCGTACATTAGTATGTTCTGCAGGAATGATTAGCATTTCAGTCACCTCGGTAACCAAGTAAAAGGTGTTCTTATTTTGTGTTTCTTTCCTTTTATCCCTTCTCTTTTTTTACAGACATTACTAAGTAAAGGAAACGTAGGTTATTTATTGTTACGACGCAATTCGGAAGTTTATACTCATTTACTTACCGTGTAATATGGCAGATTTTTTTGTACTGCTCTCTGTAATTAACCAGCGGAGTCCGAGACACCGCTAAATAAAGTAGTATATCTCACCTCAATATAAACACATAATTTCTTCATTTATGTGGCCATAGCGTCCGTAGTTGCTTTATAATTCATAAGGGTATTTTTGTTCCGTCGTTGCAACTACTTCAAGTATTCCCCCCCCCCCCCCCCCCCCCCCCCCCGCTGACTCCCAGTTTCATTTTACTCCTCACCTTCTCCTTTAACACAAACTCCATCACACTGCTCTATACTTATGTCCACACATCATGGTTTTCCTCAGAAAAAAAATAATAATCTCCATCGCTAATCCTTCACTACTCTTATACAGTATATAAATACACAGAAACATACTTAAACAGAATCACACACACACAATAATCTAATTTAAAAAAGAATATTCGTAAGTCAAAGACAAAGTAGTGGAAAGGTTATGTTGGGAACACTAAAAAACACAAACATCAACACATACTTGAAGTACGGAAACAAACAGAATATAGTGGTGTGCTTAAAAGTGTGTTGTGAGAAATGCATAGTGGTGCAGAACATCTAAAAACTAGACCAACATTATTAGTGTAAATTATTAGTGACTAACACAGAAAAACAACGATGTGCTAGCAGACGGCATTTCCCGATGTAAGCGAGAAAGCAGCCGAAAAATCACCGTAAGTACAAACCAACCTATTCTTAACGAACTGTTAACTGTTTTCCGATCAAAAAAGCAAAGCAAAATATAAATAAACGTAATTACAGATCACTGGTGATCCTTTACCTCAGTAAAGCGAAACGAGTCTGGTGAAAAAGTCACGCATTTTTGTAGTTGCAACGACGGATCAAAAATACCCTCATGAAACACATAATTGTCGAGCGGAATGAAAAGAATATTGCCTGCCATAAGCAAGTCTCTAACCCTGAGCTCCACGCGCTGAGGCCGCACACGTAGATCGGAGCCATGCCTCAGGGAATTCTTGATTTGGGATGATCATGTACGACATACGTACACTTGCGGCGAAGTACTTCTTCTTGTTCAACATTTGTCATCTACTTTTGTGATATTTCCCGACATTTGCGGACACATGGGTCTCATATTAAGCTACTTGTCTCAACGTCATCTGCATCACTTCAGGGGCTTTTAAGGTGAATAACAATCACTCTCTGTATGTTCCATGTTTCATCACGCCGGCCTCTGTGGCTGAGCGGCTCTAGGCGCTACAGTCCGGAACCGCGCTGCTGCTACGGTCGCAGGTTCGAATCGTGCCTCGGGCATGGATGTGTGTGATGTCCTTATGTTAGTTAGGTTTAAGTAGTTCTGAGTCTAGGCGACTGATGGCCTCAGATGTTAAGTCTCATAGTGCTCAGTGCCATTTGAACCATGTTTCATCGAGCTACGTTGTCTGGTAGTGACACACCATGGGAAAGTTAATTTTGTCCTTAACATTTACACACCAGAGTGTTAAACAGGCCAAATGTAACTTAACATCGTCTTCCTCGTTGTTTCACTGTGTTTTGACACTTCCGCTAATTTATCAGGTGAATAGCACAACAAAAACCTCCTCTCCAGACACTCACGAAACGGTAGTTGAAAGAATTTAAAGAGGCCTTGGAAGCACAAAAGAGCAGGGAATGTGTGGCACGGATTAATTCTCAGCTTGGAGATTTCACTGAAAGCTTTTCTCAACGTTTTATTGCTGTCGATCACCGTCCTCTGTACTCCATTCTTTGCAGCGATTCTGAAGGAATGGGATGGGCTCCGAAATTATCTCTTCTGCGGCCCAGTAGGAAACGACTTATAAAGCTGCAGCGATGAGATGAGAGTCAATAAAACAGAGCGAATTGAAGCCGGTGAAATTTCTCCAGCAGATTACTGTTTGCTCCGCCACAATTGACTTCTCGGTTTATTGCTGCCAGCTCTGAGATGAGAGCCTCTTCTGTGTGGCTGATTAGGGAATATGCCGTCTGCTGTCTGCCCATCAAACGGGATCTAGATTTAACGTTTTACCAAATATTCCTCAGTGGTCATTTTGTGACGGGTGTTCTGTGCTATTCGTAATGTTTGCTCATGGAAGATAGGATCTTACAAAAGCCATAATACCATTTTTATGTCGACAAGCTCCTGTTTTACACAAGTGCCAGATCTGAATATATCGATAATGCTACTGACGAGATGAATGATATGTCTTCAGTGGTAAGATGGATGCAAAACGTGAGACTTAAACTAAATGCGGGTAAGTCCAAAGGAATGTTTGTATCCCATCAGAAGTTAATTCACTACTGGCCATTAAAATTGCTACGACCAAGAAGAAATGCAGATAATAAACGCGTATTCATTGGACAAATATACACTCCTGGAAATTGAAATAAGAACACCGTGAATTCATTGTCCCAGGAAGGGGAAACTTTATTGACACATTCCTGCGGTCAGATACATCACATGATCACACTGACAGAACCACAGGCACATAGACACAGCAACAGAGCATGCACAATGTCGGCACTAGTACAGTGTATATCCACCTTTCGCAGCAATGCAGGCTGCTATTGTCCCATGGAGACGATCCTAGAGATGCTGGATGTAGTCCTGTGGAACGGCTTGCCATGCCATTTCCACCTGGCGCCTCAGTTGGACCAGCGTTCGTGCTCGACGTGCAGACCGCGTCAGACGACGCTTCATCCAGTCCCAAACATGCTCAATGGGGGACAGATCCGGAGATCTTGCTGGCCAGGGTAGTTGACTTACACCTTCTAGAGCACGTTGGGTGGCACGGGATACATGCGGACGTGCATTGTCCTGTTGGGACAGCAAGTTCCCTTGCCGGTCTAAGAATGGTAGAACGATGGGTTCGATGACGGTTTGGATGTACCGTGCACTATTCAGTGTCCCCTCGACGATCACCAGAGGTGTACGGCCAGTGTAGGAGATCGCTCCCCACACCATGATGCCGGGTGTTGGCCCTGTGTGCCTCGGTCGTATGCAGTCCTGATTGTGGCGCTCACCTGCACGGCGCCAAACACGCATACGACCATCATTGGCACCAAGGCAGAAGCGACTCCCATCGCTGAAGACGACACGTCTCCATTCGTCCCTCCATTCATGCCTGTCGCGACACCACTGGAGGCGGGCTGCACGATGTTAGGGCGTGAGCGGAAGACGGCCTAACGGTGTGCGGGACCGTAGCCCAGCTTCATGGAGACGGTTGCGAATGGTCCTCGCCGATACCCCAGGAGCAACAGTGTCCCTAATTTGCTGGGAAGTGGCGATGCGGTCCCCTACGGCACTGCGTAGGATCCTACGGTCTTGGCGTGCATCCGTGCGTCGCTGCGGTCCGGTCCCAGGTCGACGGGCACGTGCACCTTCCGCCGACCCCTGGCGACAACATCGATGTACTGTGGAGACCTCACGCCCCACGTGTTGAGCAATTCGGCGGTACGTCCACCCGGCCTCCCGCATGCCCACTATACGCCCTCGCTCAAAGTCCGTCAACTGCACATACGGTTCACGTCCACGCTGTCGCGGCATGCTACCAGTGTTAAAGACTGCGATGGAGCTCCGTATGCCACGGCAAACTGGCTGACACTGACGGCGGCGGTGCACAAATGCTGCGCAGCTAGCGCCATTCGACGGCCAACACCGCGGTTCCTGGTGTGTCCGCTGTGCCGTGCGTGTGATCATTGCTTGTGTCCGGAGCAAGTATGGTGGGTCTGACACACCGGTGTCAATGTGTTCTTTTTTCCATTTCCAGGAGTGTATTATTCTAGAACTGACATTTGATTTCATTTTCACGCTATTTGGGTGCCTAGATCCCGAGAAATCAGTACCCAGAACAACCACCTCTGGCCGTAATAACGGCCTTGATACGCCTGGGCATTGAGTCAAACAGAGCTTGGGTGGCGTGTACAGGTACAGCTGCCCATGCAACTTCAACACGATACCACAGTTCATCAAGAGTAGTGACTGGCATATTGTGACGAGCCAGTTGCTCGGCCACCATTGACCAGACGTTTTCAATTGCTGGGAGATCTGGAGAATGTGCTAGCCAGGGCATCAGTCGAACATTTCCTGTATCCAGAAAGGCCCCTACAGGACCTGCAACATGCGGTCGTTCATTATCCTGTTGAAATGTAGGGTTTCATAGGGATCGGATGGTGATACGCCAGAATGGCGATATTGAATACACGCTTCCAATGTGCGTTCACCGCGATGTCGCCAAACACGGATGCCACCATCATGATGCTGTAAACAGAACCTGGATTCATCCGAAAACATGACGTTTTGCCATTCGTGCACCCAGGTTCGTAGTTGAGTACACCATTGCAGGCGTTCCTGTCTGTGATGCAGCGTCAAGGGTAACCGCAGCCATGGTCTCGAGCTGATAGTCCATGCTGCTGCAAACGTCGTCGAACTGTTCGTACAGATGGTTGTTGTCTTGCATACGTCCCCATGTGTTGACTCAGAGATCGAGACGTGGCTGCACCATCCGTTACAGCCATGAGGATAAGATGCCTGTCATTTCGACTGCTAGTGATACGAGACCGTTGGGATCCAGCACGGCATTCCGTATTACCCTCCTGAACCTACCGATTCCATATTCTGCTAACAGTCATTGGATCTCGACCAACGCGAGCAGCAATGTAGCGATACGATAAACCGCAATCGTGACAGGCTACAATCCGACCTTTATCAAAGTCGGAAACGTGATGGTACGCATTTCTCCTCCTTACACGAGGCATCACAACAACGTTTCACCAGGCAACGCCGGCAACTGCCGTTTGCGTATGAGAAATCGGTTGGAAACTTTCCTCGTGTCAGCACGTTTTAGGTGTCACCACCGGCGCCAACGTTGTTTGAATGCTCTGAAAAGCTAATCATTTGCATATCACAGCATCTTCTTCCTGTCGGTCAAATTTCGCACCTGTTGGACGACATCTTGGTGGTGTAGCAATTTTAATAGCCAGTAGTGTAAGTTTTGAATCCCACAAACAATTGGTCCACATTGTTCTCGACAATATTCCAATACCATGTCAGGAAACAGTGAAGACCTTCGGTGTACTTCGGATGAGCGTCTCTTTTGGGTGCAAAATACACTGACGAAAAAAAATTGCAGTACCACGACGGAGTTGCACAACATAAACGAAAGATGGGTGTCGTGTTTCAACATCTGAAAGGTGGCATCTATTCAAATTTCGTGCTTGTCGCATAAGAGAGGCGGTAGTAACGCCACTATGAGGCTGCAAATCAGATTTGCTTTAAATACACGCTGTAATGGTCGGGAGCGTTAGTTATTTTTGAGATAGGACGTGGTGAGCTGATGTCAGAGAAGAATCCCTTTAAGACGACAAAGAAACTATTACCAACAGCTAACTGAGTTTGAACGAAATCTTGTAACAGGGCTACGAGAAGCTTTCCTTCTGCGATATTCCAGAAAAACTTAGCAGAAATGTAGCCTCTGTACATGATATCTGTCATCGGAGGTCACGAGAATGTACAGTCGCAGGAAGGCAGGGCTCCAGACGGCTACGTGGGACTATAGAGAGAGAAGACCATTGTGTTCGGCTTATGGCTCTGGCGCAACTTGCTGCATCTGCAGCGGTAATTGGACCAGCAGTTGGTATTACGTCGGCTATTGTGGAATTCAACCGCCTCTCCCCGATGTTATTCAATCTGTATATTGAGCAAGCAGTAAAGGAACCAAAAGAAAAATTCGGAGTAGGTATTAAAATCCATGGAGGAGAAATAAAAGCTTTGAGGTTCGCCGGTGACATTGTAATTCTGTCAGAGACAGCAAAAGACCTGGAAGAGCAGTTGAACGGAATGGACAGTGTCTTGAAAGGAGGTTATAAGATGAACATCAACAAAAGCAAAACGAGGATAATGGAATGTAGTCGAATTAAGTCGGGTGATGCTGAGGCATTAGATTAGGAAATGAGACACTTAAAGTAGTGAAGGAATTTTGCTATTTAGGAAGCAAAATAACTGATGATGGTCGAAGTAGAGAGGATATGAAATGAAGACTGACAATGGCAAGAGAAGCATTTCTGAAGAAAAGAAATTTGTTAACATCGGGTATAGGTTTAAGTGTCAGGAAGTCGTTTCTGAAAGTATTTGTATGAAGTGCAGCCATGTGTGGAAATGAAACATGGACGATAAATAGTTTGGACAAGTAGAGAATAGAAGCTTTCGAAATGTGGTGCTACAGAAGAATGCTGAAGATTAGATGGGTAGATCACATAACTAATGAGGAAGTATTGAATAGGATTGGGGAAAAGAGAAGTTTGTGGCACAACTTGACCAGAAGAAGGGATCGGTTGGTAGGACATGTTCTGAGGCATCAAGGGATCACCAATTTAGTATTGGAGGGCAGCGTGGAGGGTAAAAATCGTAGAGGGAGACCAACAGATGATACGCTAAGCACATTCAGAATGATTTAGGTTGCAGTAAGTACTGGGAGATCAAGAAGCTTGCACAGGATAGAGCAGCATGGAGAGCTGCATCAAACCAGTCTCAGGAGTGAAGACCACAACAACAACAAGAACATTGTGGAATTCAGCACCGACAGAAACAAGGAAGGAGAGAAGTTGCGATAGCCGGTGGCATTAATCCAAAATGATCTGCACATTAAAGTTAGAGGTTAAACGAACACTATTTCCTGAAAGAAAACATATGTAACTTGACACCTGTGCTTCCAGTGCCTGCTACATACAAGTACTTCTTCCACTATTATCACTCGCAGAACGCAGCCTAAGTAATGTCATCCTATTACTCAGTACTGACGAAACTGGGCCACCCAGCGATGGGCGTTTACAGAGGGTGTTGAACGCTGTCTTCCTGGAGGTGTGCCGCTGCCCGCTCTTTCCACTGGCGAGCGTGTTAGCATCTTCTTGATGCCGTTTCGCATCGCTGCGCTGATCGGTGCGCAGTCGATGCCTTAGGACTGACCATCAGTAACAATTAACTACTAGTTTTACCGGTAATTCCCGGCAGTCACTTGACTTGTCCAAAGCTGTCCATCTGCAGTTGACCCGTTTGATGTGTCCTCTTTTTTTCTTTCTTTGTTCTCCTTTTTGAAGCTGTTTGTCCTCCTTTTTAAACAATTGCATCTGGTCACCCTACTTAGGACTGCACAATCCTTCCCTCTCTCCCTCCCCCAAATGTCGCACCGTCGTCGTCTAGGGAGCGATCTTACGACAACAGGAGGGTAGGCAGAAAGCTGTGTCGCGTGAGGAACTGCGAGCCACAACTGGGACTGGCTCCTAGTCCCAGGCTGCGCTCCGACATGTGTCCTGCGCTCCGAGGGGAACATCGGTCGGAAAACCAACGGAAAGGCGCCCACCCTCTTCCTGAGCTTCCGACGAAAAACGGAGAGGGCGGCGATGACTGCGGCGACGGCGCTAGGTCCTTGGCAGGTGCCGGGACGAGCGCTGGCAAGATGATCTGCTACGGCGACGAAGCCGATAGCTCCAGCTCCATTGGTTCCGCGCCCACCGGAAGATCTCAGTAGGTTGCGAATGTGGGGACAGAAAATGTGCGGAAGAATCTTACAATCGACAAGCACGACTCTGGTTCTGATGGCAGCGCAGCAATCCAACAGCGCGTTAAATACGTGCAGGCGTCCAAATTCCGGCGAATCGCCCCTCTCTCCCAGCGCCTGGCGCCACCAAAAACACTGAAGAGAATAGAATCATTGGGCGCAAAGCGATTCTTGAGGAGCGTATGAGGCAGCCGAGGATGAAATGGAACACTGGTAAGGTGAGTGATACCACTGACAGTGCAAAACTGGTCGAAGTCCTGAGCCGTAAGCTATGGTCCTTTGTCTGTAGCCAACACTTTAGGCAAACCTTCCAAGCAGAAAACAGCTGGCAAAGTCTGAATGGAACCATAGGACGTAGTCGAGTTAACAGGCACTTCGAACTGACATTTACTAAAAGAGTCCACAACAATAAGCCGACTAGTGTTCCAGAAGGGAGCAGCAAAGTCAATATGCTCTCGCTGCCACGGCAGTTGAGACTCTAGCCAAAGCGACATTGTGACGTCATATATTCTACGTAGGCCTCCACACCCGGCCAAATGCAGTGCCGACGCACAGACTGTTTTGTGCGTACTATTCCCCAATGTCCTTCTTGGAGCAATCGCGAGACATATTTTCGCAACACTTAAGGAATAAGCACACACAATTGTCCAGAGTCATTTTACAATAAAATCACACTCTGCCGACGAGCAAAATATCGGCGCACAAAAGAATTCTGCGTGTGTTTCACTGAAGGAGGCCAAGCAATATGGATGTAGTGCTACAAAATGTTGAAGTCAGGCTCTGCATCTGTGGCCCGTGCAATCATCCCCTAATTCAGGGAAAAAGTCTGTAAAAGTTCAGTGTCGTGTACACCAGTCTGACAATAAGATGCGGCTGGAGCATCCAATTCGGAATCAGGACCAACATGAAGGAGAGAAAGGACGTCACCATTCATATTTGACGTGGGCAGGTACAATATTTCGTACTAATACACCCTGTAATACTGAAACAATAACAAAGCCCAGCTTTGCAGCTACTGAGCTGTTCATGTCGGAACAGATTTGGACGGATGAAACAAAATCTGAAGTCGCAAATGGCCTGTCGCTTGGAAAAAGTTCCGACCAAACATCGAATGGTGAAACTTTGTCACGCCATAGATAATAGCGAGCGCTTCCTTCTCGATTTGAGAATAGTCACACTAAGTCTTGGTCAATAAATATGAAGTGAAAGGAATCGGCCTGTCCTGTGAACCAAAGCTGTGCGAGATCACAGCTCCGATTCTGTACGAAGAAGCGTCCACTGGCAAAACCACAGGCTCAGCAGGATCGAAAGGAACATGGCGTCTGTCACTCAACAACGAATTTTTAAGTTTCTTGAATTCATCCTGACCGTCTTCGATCCAAACAAAAGGCACATTCTTCCGGTGCAAACGATGAAATGGAGCTGAGATCTGTGCTGCGTTGAGTTAAACCAGATGTACTCGTAGTATGTCAACTTCCGGAGAACTGACTGCAATTCCGTCACGTTCAGCGGGGCAAGGAGGTCCCGAATGGCCAGTAAATGTGATTGAAGAGGATGAACACCTTGGCTGTTAGGAACACGGCCTAAGTATTTAATTGCAGAGTGAAAAAAGGCACATTCGTCCATACGACACTTCAAACCTGCAACTGAAAGTACTTGAAAAAGCGTACAAAGATTATTGATATGATCCTCCAGTCTACATACCGAAACCACAATATTGTTCAAGTAATGTGAAAAGAAAGGAACTTCTGCACGAAGCTGTTCTACGTAGCGTTGGAATAAGGCAGGTTCAGAAGCGCTGCCAAAGGATAAGCGCAAAAATTTGAACAACCCTAACCGTGTGTTGGCCACAAACACTTCCTGAGACTCCTCATCTAGCGGAATTTGCAAATTCGAATCGCGTAAGTCGATTTTTAAAAAATAGCGGCCTGCACCAAGCCTTCCATTAATTCCTCAGCAACTGATAAATATCAATGAGTGTTGTTGCTTCACAGTGGATTTAAAGTCGGCACAGACAAAGTCTTCCAGAAGGCTTTAGCAAGATAACGAAGAGAGAATCCCATTGACTAGCCTGGATAGGAGCAATAACACCATTAAGTCTTGCCATCCTTTAAGTTCATTTGTAGCTTTGTTTCTAAGTGCATGAGGGATGGGATGTTGTCCTTCTTTGTAAACGTGTGCCACAAAATTATTTGCACCGCCAAGTCAGCCAGAAAACATATCAGGCAACTCACCAATCAACTGAATAACACTATCTTTTGGATTTAAAGCACAAACAGAAAGTAAATTGTGCTGAGTACGATGACCAAAAATAGAAATTAATCTAACCCAAATATATTTCCACAGTCTCGAAAACACAAAATTGTAAATATCACTTTTCTGGTGTGAGACTGGAATGTGGCAGGCAAACTACATGTACCAAGCATCGAAATGTCTTGACCGTTATACACAGTACGTTATGTGCAAGATTTTGTCAACTATTGCGAGCCCAACTGTTCGTAAGTGGCACGATTGAGCAATCTAATGGAAGCGCCAGCGTGTAACTGAAGTCGCACACAACGTTCATCAGCTACTAAGATTAAAAGCAGTTTGTTTGACTGTCGTTGCACAGCACTTGGGCAGGATGACGGTACATCCTGAATTTGGTTAGTACTATTACCAGTAGCCAGCCAGTGTGGAAAAAACTACATTCACAGAGTGAGAAGGTGCTCTGTACTTATGAGAGCAAACGTGGGGCTTGAGTAGTAATGGGACAAGGGCGGCGCCACCCCACATTCCACTGTTGGCAAATTAATTTAAGATGGTGCAGCAAAAACTACATTCACAGAGTGAGAAGGTGCTCTGTGCTTATGAGACCAAATTTGGGTCGTGAGTAATAGTGGGACAAGGACAGTGTCATCCCATGTTGCATTGTTGCCAAATTTATTCAAGATGGCGGATCCAAGATGGCTGCGATAGATGTGACAACATCGCAATGACGTCATGGAGGGAAGTTGAAATTTTGGCGGGAAAATAGGTCAACTAGGCTACCTCCACTAACCTAACCCCTCCCTCCCCCAGAAAATGCTGGGAAAATATTGGTGGGAAAAAAGGTCAGTTTGGCTACCTTCACTAACCTAAGAAAATGGTGGAAAAATTTTGGCAGGAAAGGGACTCAATCTGTGCAGGGCTGCTGGATAGGATGGACATAAGTCTTTATTTTTCATGCAGTGTTTATTTAAAGAATTTGAGTTGTCAGGTAGTAGCTCCATCTAGTGTGTTCACCATGATATCCAAAGTCCAATTGACCTACTCAGTACTGCCACAAACGGGTGTGTCGTGCCTCCCAGGATGTAATCCAATATGGCGGTCTGGAGAAAAAAGGGCAGGAATCAACAGGAAACCCGAATCCAGTCACATGTTAGACTTCAACCAGTAGGATGGCGGTATATGGCAACTTCACTGGAGGGGATATAGGGCATGCTCAGCCTCTCTGTGACCTCAGTCTCGTTCAGTCAGCCAGCAGCAACAGCAGCAGAAGAAGGAGAAGAACCATGAAGTGTCAACAGTAGTTGCAACCCAGCACAGCCCTGCAGAAGAGGAAGAAGCTGAAAAATAAGTATCCCTTATCACATCTTTGTCTGTGGTTAGCATTATTATTACTGTTGGTTGTTTTTGCATCTTGGTCTGTATGTAGTGTTTCCTCCTATTTGTTCAGCAGTAGCACTTGACACGTCCAAGCCTGCAGGGTCAGCCGCCAACATGTCGGCCTCTGCGGCCTCTGGACCTGCAGCAACCTCAGCTGCCATCTTGTCAAGACCTGCAACAACCTCCAGCATGTCTGAACCTGTAGCGACCACGTGGGATTTTGTAGCACAATATGGTCCAAATGGCTCTGAGCACTATGGGACTTAACTTCTGAGGTCATCAGTCCCCTAGAACGTAGAACTAATTAAACCTGACTAACCTAAGGACATCACACACATCCATGCCCGAGGCCGGATTCGAACCTGCAACCATAGCGGTCGCGTGGTTCAAGACTGTAGCGCCTAGAACCGCTCGGCCAAACCGGCCTGCCCTGTAGCACACATGGCTCACTTGCTGGAGCAGGACAAGGAGCTGTTACTGTCTGCACCACTCATCGATTTGTGTGATGAGGATATGCAGTCTACTGCCAACACATCGAACACTGCTGGTGGTCTTAAACAACAGTCGAGTCTCCTCCCTAGAGCATGGACATGTGTGTTGTTCTTACCATAAATTAGTTTATGTAGTGTGTAAGCCTAGGGACCAATGACCTCAGCAGTCTGGTCCCTTAGGAATTCATACACATTTGAACATTTTTAACTCCCATTGGAGGGAAATCCGTAAATGTGGGTATAGAAGCATAACTGAGGCTTACAAGCGAGAATAGAAATTGAAAATGCGTCATAGGGTGTTAAAATCACTCTTTCTGATTTCGACTGGGACGAAATATGTCGTGCAGAATCCTACATCAATCATCAGATGACTACAGAGTATTATCCAACTCGTACTCCCCCCCCCCCCCCAACCCCAGACATTCGCCTTACTGGTGTGACACTATCTATTACAACAATGTATGATGACTCTGAACTACGTGTAAAACAGAGTGACAAGTGTGTTTATCTACATCAGACCACAATTATGAACTTAAACGATCTGTATGCTGCACTATGCCTTGCACCGGAGTGATTGAATCGGTGGTTGCTGAGCATAGACTCTGCATACAATGATGTTGTAAACTTCCTACGTGTGCATAGCGTACATGTTGATGATTTGGAGCAGTACCTTTGTTTGCACATGAACGCTGAACCAAAAGAGAGACAGATTAAATGCGCATGTAAAACCCGAGTACTGTGAGGCACCCATTGACTTGAGGGAGATACGTGCGATATTTATTGCATATCAAAAAACTTTATTTGGGAAACATTGTACAGGTGCAAAGAAGAAGATAGAGAAAGAATCTGATGATTTTTTTTTAAATACTGCATCCGTTTAATTATATTTAAATAATGTATGTATATATAATCTCAAACTATGTTTGTGTTTTACTTCATACCTCTCTCATTATAGTCCAAGTATTACGCTTATTAATAGCAATAATTAATTTCACTGCTACACCTATAATGATGCCGCAGCAGCAGACAATTGCCCCAACATCTCCTTACCAGTCGTCGATGATATGAATGATGAAGTTACTCTTCATGGGTGAAATATAAATACCCGATTTCTCTGTGTAGCCAATAGAACTCAGCTGGTTAAATGATGGAGCTATAGTGGCTGCACATACTATTGCCGTCCCTTCAAGTGTATCTTTCTATATATGCCAACTACTTGTCAGTACCTTATGTAGTTAGTATCATGGCAGGGGGGGGGGGGGGGTGAAACACCCTCATCACAAGGACTTTGTTATCGGTGACTGGTCCTGTGAAGACACAAAAGAAGATCTGAAGAAGAAGAAGAACGGAATACTTCTTCCTGATAATATAAGAGCAATTATTGTACGTCAATCCAATTGTGGCAAGACTAATGTCCTCATGACGCTGCTAACACATGTAGATGGAGTCCGATTTGAACATGCTCGTGTATTCTCAACAACACTGTTTCAGCCCTACAGGAGACATTGCGCGGTGTAAAGGGTGTCACATACACCTCATTCAGTGAAAGTGCTGATATCTCCCCACCTGAAACAGCAAAGCCAATCACTGTCATCATATTTGACGATACTGCTTTGGAAAACCAAGTCCAAATTCGAAAATATTTCTGTTTCGGTCGTCATATGGGCGCTGATGAATTTTATGTAAGCCAAACACATTCGAGAATCCCGAAACAGTTGGTTAGGGATACTGCAAGCCTCATTATAACCTTCAAACAAGACAATCTGAATTTGAAACACATTTACCAGGCACATGTAGGAAGCGACATGTCGTTCAATGATTTTGTAAAGATATCAGCTGATTGCAGCACAGTTATTCACATTATGGGTTTCTCATTATTGATAAAACAAGAAAACTGGATGATGGTAGGTACAGGCGAAACTTTCAGGAGTTTTTTGTACATATATCCTGGCAAGAGAGGTGGCTACATCAGTACACTCTGCACTATGAACAAATTCGGGCGGATGTCTAGCTCTCAATCTGAGAGAAAGAGTGTACACAAACAGAACATTCGCTTGTACATGAATGCGAAAATTCAGGCTTTTGTGTATAAAGTTGGAGGTATGGGCAGCGAACTAGAGACGTACTACGAGACTCTTCTGAGAACTGTCAATGCATTAACTGAGCTAGTTAATGAAATCGGTAATAAAGTAACCGACTTAACTGAAAAGGTCGAAGCTATTGAGGGGGAAATATTTGTAGAGGCTCTTGTTGTTGAGAAGGGGGAGCAGGCTCATAATAAGAGGAACAAGAGCGGATAAATAAAGCCTCATGCTGCGGAGACATCTGATTAGTATACACCGAGGTGTCAACGAAGCATATAGATATTCACGGGCGGAAAGCGCTTCGAGAGAAATTGCGGCTGCTAAGTTTAGGGCATATGGATTGACAGCAAACACTACGAGAGACCTTTAAGCCGGTTACTGAATCTCTCAGGCAGCCTCCCAGCAAAAACAAAACCACACGACAACGATGGTGTTGCCATTGACGAATTCATTATCCGTCACACCCCTGGACAGGACGATAGAATGCAGTTTTGTCATATGGTGACATGGTTGGAGACCGTGGGTGTTATTTGAAGACAAATGTTGATGGTGTTGAGACAGAAACCAGCCACAAATTTATTTTCAGTTCCTTTATTCAAAGGGCACCGTTATCGGTTTCGAATCGTTATGATTCATCTTCAGATGTTTCATGCTTTCATTACAACGTTTCTTCCACAGATTAATTGTCCTAAAATATAAATAATACATAATTATAAGCACGCCACACAGTTGGTTGCGTTATGGATTTTCAGTGGATTTGACTTACGTGAAATGTCGGTTTGGAGTCTTTGATTTCATTACATTCGTCCAATAGACGTGAATACATTTCCACTGCATTCAGGCCGATAGAACATTCGGCGTTAGCAGGGGAACGCCGTACATGGTGGGCATACACCCTATAAATGTAACTGATGACACAATAAAGATTGGAGATAGGCGGTTTGAGAGAACACCTGGCTTAATGAATCTTATTTTCCTAAGTTAATGATAGGGAAATATACCGTGAAAAACTGCATTTGACTGATGCACATAAGATCGCAAAAAGACTGAGCAACAAGAAGTATAAACCATTGTAATACCAATACTTTATGGTGAAAACAACAACAGCGGCGATAGTGTTGGCATTGAGCATATAGCGGTGAACAATCGAATCTCGCAGTAGTTCGAGAAATGCACAAACTAGCACGCAAAACACACCTTCGTAGGCATGCTATGACTAAACGTTTGGATGATTTATGGCTAGCTGTTCTTGTGGATATGAGGGAATACTCACATGAGAATAATGAATTCAAATATATTTTAATGTTTATCGATACATACTCCAAATTTGCCTGGGCATTACCTGTTAAAACAAAAACGGGTAGAAATGTCGCGGATGTTTTTGAGTGTTTGCGACAGACAGGGGCGAATCGATGCCCAGACAACCTCCAAACTGATCATGGTGGAGAGTTTTACAATAGGTATTTCAAGACTATGATGCAGCAGTATGGTATATCACTACTCAACATTCACGCACCTGAAGGCAGTATCGTGGAGAGTTTGAACAGAACAATAAAAAGTCGAATGTGGAAACGTTTTAACCTTCGCAGCTCATGCAAATGGAAAGAGATAATTCCTCACTATAATCGAACCAAACACAAAAATGGTTCAAATAGCTCTGAGCACTATGGGACTTAACATCTGTGGTCATAAGTCCCCTAGAACTCAGAACTATTTAAACCTAACTAACCTAAGGACATCACACACCTCCATGCCCGAAGCAGGATTCGAACCTGCGACCGTAGCGGTCATGCGGTTCCAGACTGAAGCGCCTAGAACCGTACGGCCACACCGGCCGGCGAACCAAACACAGCACAATAAAAATGAGACCAAACAATGTTGGTGATAATGGACCCATGTATACGGTGTACTATCGCATTAAAATGCTGGATCCACGCAGACAGAAATTTAATGTAGGTGATTTAGTACGTATCTCAAAACACAAGACAGCATATGAGAAATCATACCTATCGAACCGGTCAGCAGAGATATTTACAGTTTCAAAGGTGCAAAGAACGAATCCTAGAACTTATATATTGAAGGATAGTAAAGGCGAAGAAATTGCAGGCTGCTTCTACACCGAGAAGTTACAGAAAACCTCAGAACAGGATGTGTTTCTCGTGGAGAGAGTCGTAAGACGTCGGGGAAATAGAGCACTGGTCAAATGGCTTTCTCTTTCCTGCAACACAAAACAGTTGGATTGATGCTAACGATTTCCTATACAGGGTGAGTCGCCTAACATTACCGCTGGATATATTTCGTAAACCACATTAAATACTGACGAATCGATTCCACAGACCGAACGTGAATTTAATTGGTTAATACAAACCATAAAAAAATGCACGGAAGTATGTTTTTTTAACACAAAATGGAACCCCGTTAGTTTTGTTAGCACATCTGAACATATAAACAAATACGTAATCAGTGCCGTTTGTTGCATTGTAAAATGTTAATTACATCCGGAGATATTGTAACCTAAAATTGACGCTTGAGTACCACTCCTCCGCTGTTCGATCGTGTGTATCGGAGAGCACCGAATTACGTAGGGATCCAAAGGGAACGGTAATGGATTTTAGGTACAGAAGAGACTGGAACAGCACATTACGTCCACATGCTAACACCCTTTTATTGGTCTTTTTCACTGACGCACATGTACATTACCATGAGGGGTGAGGTACACGTACACACGTGGTTTCCGTTTTCAATTACGGAGTGGAATAGAGTGTGTCCCGACATGTCAGGCAAATAGATGTTCAATGTGGTGGCCATCATTTGCTGCACACAATTGCAATCTCTGGCGTAATGAATGTCGTACACGCCGCAGTACATCTGGTGTAATGTCGCCGCAGGCTGCCATAATACGTTGTTTCATATCCTCTGGGGTTGTAGGCACATCACGGTACACATTCTCCTTTAACGTACCCCACAGAAAGAAGTCCAGAGGTGTAAGATCAGGAGAACGGGCTGGCCAATTTATGCGTCCTCCACGTCCTATGAAACGCCCGTCGAACATCCTGTCAAGGGTCAACCTAGTGTTAATTGCGGAATGTGCAGGTGCACCATCATGCTGATACCACATACGTCGACGCGTTTCCAGTGGGACATTTTCGAGCAACGTTGGCAGATCATTCTGTAGAAACGCGATGTACGTTGCAGCTGTTTGGGCCCTTGCAATAAAGTGAGGACCAAATAGGTGGTCGCTAATGATTCCGCTCCATACATTTACAGTCCACGCTCGCTGTCGCTCTGCCTTTCTGAGCCAGCGAGGATTGTCCACGGACCAGTAATGCATGTTCCGTAGATTCACTCCCCCGTGGTTTGTGAAACACGCTTCATCGGTAAACAGGTAGAACTGCAACGCATTCTCTGTTAATGCCCATTGACAGAATTGCACTCGATGATTAAAGTCATCACCATGTAATTGCTGATGTAGCGACGCATGAAACGGGTAAAAGCGGTGACGATGCAGTATGCGTATGACACTATTTTGACTCAGACCACCGGCTCTCGCAATGTCCCGTGTACTCATGTGTGGGTTCATGACAACAGCAGCTAACACACCAACTGCTTCTCCTGTGACGGGTCTGTTACGGACCCGTTTGCGTGCTACGACCATACCTGTTGCATACAGTTGGCGGTAGATGTTTTGCAATGTGCAGCACGTTGGATGCTCTCTGTCCGGGTACCGTTCTGCATACACCCTGCAGGCTTCAGTTGCATTTCGTCGACACTCGCCATAGATGAGTCTCATCTTCGCCTTTTCAGAGTTCGAATACACCATTGTCACAGTTCCTACAACACTACACTATGACAGACGTCTGGTAACACGGTGTACTACAGTTGGTCTGCGTGCGGAGACGAATGCAGAATAACAATAGCAGCAAGCGCTACATGCGGACACTGCGACAGCTAGACCAAACCACAACAGTGCACTAGAGCCACACTCGTAAACACGGTCGTCATCGTAAACATGTCCCTGCTTGCCGACCATGGCCCGTGTTCGTTACAACACGAAACTGAACGTCGGAGGTTTCAAGCGTCAACTTTAGGTTACAATATCTCCGGATGTAAGTAACATTTTACAATGCAACAAACGGCACTGATTACGTATTTGTTTATATGTTCAGATGTGCTAACAAAACTAACGTGGTTCCATTTAAAAAACTTAGGTTTGTGGTAAAAAACATACTTCCGTGCATTTTTGTATGGTTTGTATTAAACAATTACACTAGTCCCTCTCCTCCCGTTCGGTCTGTGGAATCGGTTCGTCAGTATTTGATGTGGTTTACGAAATATATCCAGCGGTAACGTTAGGTGACTCGAGCTGTATAATGGGGGGTAGCATAATATGTGTGCTAGGAGACGCATTAGAGGAGGTGATGATATTGCACACAAACTGCCAGTGGAATTACACATTCCGGGAAATAACTGTTGTTGACCTGGAACAAAGCTACAGAAACGCTTAGCACGAGCTGATAAGGGGGTTAAACTGTTCGACGAAGCGTGTATAGAACATGACATCGCATACGCTGCAAATAAAGATGTCTCAAGTCGTCACATTGCAGGTAGGATTTAAGCTGATAAGGGCAAGGCGATACGCAGAAGAAAGGATATTGGTATAGGTCAACACACCGTAGCATTTGCAGCTGATAAAACCATGCCTGAAAAGTTGAGTTTACAAGTGATGAATTTCAAGTAAGTTATGAATGGTGTAAGTTGTGTACGAAAGGAGGAGGAGAAGGGCGGGAAGCAGAGCTGTTTGAAGAAATGTATCCTGACAGCGATGTATGCAGCTAAAACGCTCTGAAGAAGAACGATGCGGGAAGAAGAAGAAGAGGATCGGTTAAAGCACCACGAGTTCTACGAATACCCAAGTCGTCTGTAGTTTTCTTCCCAGCCCTCTCCGCGCTCTCGGCGGTAGGGTCCCTCGCTGGTGATGCTTCAGCTATTGCTCCAACAGTCAAGAACGCGCATAACTCCCAAGCGCAGTTAGAAGAGGCAAGAAGACGTAGCCGCATGATGGAAGCCGCAGGCATCAGAGAAGTACTAGGAAAGGGCTTGGCTTATTCATAAATTTAAAAAAAGCTCATTAGCGGTCCTACCAGATCGACCACTCACAAATACTGATCTTCTTAAGTTCGTTGGGAAAAAATTCAACATTCCAAGATTCTGTGGTGTGTTTATGCGCGATACATAACCGACGACTGTGTGAAAAACTAATGAATGTGATATTCTGAATTTTGATGTTGCTGGAGGTCCCGGCACCCACTGCGCGTCATGTGTTAAGAAAAATGCGGATACTGTCTGCTATTGCGACTCATTTAGTGACCTGCAATCACCAGAAGAATTACAACGATACTTCACTCGCAGAAGACGTGTGTTCTACAATTGTCGGCGCTATCAGGTCTTTAATTCACACCTCTGAGGACATCTATGCATCATATTTATCTTGACATTTACAAAGAAGAAGAAGAAGAAGAAGAAGAAGAAGAAGAATTTTAATGAGGAACTTTAAACATTCCTTCATCGGTTGAGGTTCACATGCAATGTGGTTCGCTTTTACGTTAAAAGATCGATCATCTGTATTGCGTGCAAATTACTTCCCGCCAATTTATTTGAGCATTCGTGAATGGAGTATTGCATTGATTTGAATGGAGACGCACAACAGCGTCCCAGATATCACCGAGACTAACAACAAACTGCATCTGTATATTAATGGCGAAAAAGACATTGTGGAAATAGAACCGGGTGCATACGATATCGACGATTTAAACGAAATCTCTAAACAGTCTGGAAAAGTATTGAGCTACGTGCAAACATGAATACACTTAAATCTGAAATAAGGACTGTAAATGCAAAGATTGACTTTAAACAGAAAGGTTCAATAGGGCGCCTATTGGGTTTCACAAAAGGTCATGTTTTGAAAAAGGATCCTAGTAAATTTTACAAGTCAGATCATACTGCTCGTCAGCACAATCGGAGTCAAGTGTGTGATTCATACCATTTGCAGATTATTCACCTCAGTTGCAACAGGGCATAAGATTGTTGAGACTCCTATCAATGCAGTATACCTTCCAATGAAAGTTCAGGCATTGGACTATTCGGAGTTGCGTATTGTAGACCAGAATAATCCATTTGTTGACTTTCGTGATGAGGAAATCATTGTACGATTAGATATAAGGCAGAATGGACGTGCGGTATAAAACCAGTGCATGTAAGCCACAGCATGTCACTTCACTGCCGAACCGCAAAGTCATAACACGTGCAAATTACGAGTTTCTTAAATCAGTTGGCTTGAATCCTCGCAATGAGATCCTCACTCAATATAACCAGTCCAGTAGAGTGTGATGAGCAAATTATATGCCAGGAATTCTTCTCGGATGAACCTTATGCTTCAACCACATTTAACAAGATTGATGGAACTAGGACTGGCACCCAGCACAAGGAGTTCCATGCAGGAGTTCTGTACATTTGGAGGGGTCATTCAAGTAAACTGAAGGCAGTGATGTAGTGGGATCCAAGCTTACACATAACTCTTTACCATTCCTGTTTTAAGAGATACGCTATGAACTCAGTGGGTCTGAGATCAACCGTACATGCAATGTCAGCATAATGTCAACCCTTAAAATATATGTCTCTGCATCACCCACGGATTTGAATGGTTTAGAAAATGTGGGATTATTAATAGATGATCCAGAGGATAGAACAGTTGCGAAGTACAAGCAATTTTCAGTATGCATACCTCTAAAAAAGATTGTGGGCTACTTTGAGGACACCAGGCAGGTTATTAAGAATGCTAAACAGGAACCCATTCGGGTACGGAGTGTGACAGATAATTATTCATACATTCAAGGAGATCAAGAGGAGGATATGATCATAATCAGACAGATAATATGGAAAATGTCTCATATCAGTGTATCAGATGAGGAGCGTCTGAAGTTTTTAAAAGTTCTGAATTCTGGTACATTTCTATCACTAACATTTCACTTGTGGGAGATTTTCAAATACTCAGTGCTACCAACTGCAGTCAGACAGAGACGGGCTATTAGTAGAACCTCTTCGCAACTTGGGACACCTAGATTCATCACACTTGCTTTTCAGACTGAGGGAAGAGGGAATATAGCAAATGATTCCACTGTGTTCGACAACTGCAGATTAACTAATGCCAGAGTCTACTGAATTCAGAGTTCTACTCATATGAAAATTTACACCTGCAGTGGGATGAAAATGTATACAGTCTAGCATATGACATGTATGCGAGATTCCATTCTCCTTGCTATGGAAGTGCTGAGGAAGAAGGAGGTGGGTGTCAATTCATGGAAGTTCAAGTAGCTCTCACCGATCATTGTAATAGACTGCTCGAAACAGAACCTCTAAATGTGCAAATTGAATTTTAATCTTCGGCATATTTCCCAGAAAACACTGCTGCATATGTTCTAGTCCTAAATGATGTGTGATAAACTACTGCCTGCTCACTGGTGTTGTGCAATGAGCTGTATAAATGGACAGGTACTATGCCATGGTGCATTCCACAATGGCATCACAAGGTGTGAACATCATTGCAGGCGCTCAGGGTTTCTTTGATGGTAAGTGCAGTCAGTTTTTATTTAAAGATGTTGCATTCGTGATGTACACAGAAGATGCAGGAATACTATAGACATTCTCCGCAAACATTGCATTACCGATGTCTTTCAAGTATGTGAAGTGTGCTAAGATATGAAAGAGTGCAAAGTGGTTAATGCATTTCTACCATGGAATTCACTGGGATGATCTTGGCATACTCTATATAGATATGGTGACGTCAGTTCAATTATTGGACCAAACAGATGCCATCAGTTTTTGATTGTTAAAGGATTGTTGTCAACAACAATTTTCCATCCTCAATCATGTGGCAACTCTTGCAGTGTTCTTATAGTATATCATGGTGAAACCAAGCAAGGTGGAATTCAATGCTGAATGACTGGAGATTTGAGGGCATCAAGGCCCAAAAGACATCAGAATTCCACACATATTGACACTATGCAGCTAGTCTTTTGCTCCCTGCAAATGGAGAAGTTTGCTGTAATCAGCCATGTGGGAGGATCAAAGCACTCCAAAGCAGTTGCAGCAGTCAAGAAGACAGTGGACATTCATCTTTTTTGTTAGTCCTTGGCATGTGAAGTGTTACAGCTGTTGAGTAATACATAAACTCTTAAAGCCTGCACAACATATCACTGACCTTAATTGGATTTTATTTTCAATGACTGCATTGTTTTTTACCTTGTCATTTTGGTGGTGCATTAGATCATTAAAAGGGTGTTACAATAATGCTTTAAAACATAAGCAAGCAAAGAGGAAAGATCAGGCCGGCTGGGAAACATTGCTGGCACTCAGAAGTGACCAGTAGACTTTGGCATTATAGGTGTACTCTTGCGCAGCTTGATGTAACCTATCCTTTTCTAATGTCAGTTCCGGCAGTCATTATAGAAACTTGCCAATGGTTTTTCAATGAAGAGGGAGGATCGACAAGATATGCCTCACTGTCTTGTTTCCTCTTTAGACGAGGGGGCTGATTTCGTTAATAGCTTTTTCAAAACACATGTGTTTGAAACCAGACATACCGATCTGTTGACAGCCACTGTTCTTCCCCTGGTAATACATACCTGCCAACTCTCCTGATTTAGGTGAGAGACTCCCAGTTTTCAACTTTTTCTCCCACCTCCCAATTATTGCATTCCAATTTTTAGCTAATGATAGTGAAACCTAATATATTCTTTTGAAAACCCATCATTTTAGTTTTTGGCCAATTGTGAAAAGCCCTTTTATCATTAGTCTTTTCAGTTGATGTACCTCTCAGAGTTTGTAAAAATCAGGAAGTTGCACATGACCTGTTGCAGACTGTACATTTTGTAGTACGTATACCGTATTTACAGGACTCTAATGTGTCATTGAATGTAAAGTGCACCCTAATTTTAAAAACTAAATTAATAAAAAAAGTAATTTCAGCACATTACTGGTAGAGTATTTCTGTAATGCTCCAATTTTTTTACAATCCTAACTTCATTTCAAACAATAGTGAATGTATACTTGAACTATGAAAAACAACAATAATTTATTTTTAAGTTACTCATTTGGTAATAAGTGACATTTTCATTATTAAAAAAGAATGCCTAACTTGATTACCTACATGGCATACAAAGAAACACACTGTAAATTACAGGCATTATGCATGATTATTCACTATTATCATCATTACTGGAATCCTTGGAAGAGTCTACATCAGAAACAGATTCATTTCCTCCTTCCCTGCCATCCTCGGTGTCATTCCAGAGCACATCATCTTCACTGTCATATGAAGTATTTGAAATACAGAGTTTCCTGAATCATTGGTGCTTCGATGTGTTTCCAGGCAGCCAAAACTCAGTGTGCAATAATGTTGGGTGCAGCACATTTAATTCTTCCTGTCAGAGTCAGTTCATGATTTGGTTCGCAAAACCATTTTTTGCACTGTTCCTGAATGTAAGCTTGGAAAGATTTATTTATACTAATGGCCATGGGTTGTAATACAGAAGACATTCCTCCAGGAATAATAACAAGGTCACTGGGTAGGCTGTGGATCTTATTTTTTACATTGTCAGTGACATGACCATGAAATGCATAAAGACAAACTATTGATGGTTTCTTGGAAAGGTCACCAGGATGGAGTTCCCAAATGTTTTACAGCCAGCCAAGCATCAAAGTTTCAGTCATCCATCCCTTCTCTTGATTCCAAACAATGACATCATCAGGGAGTAGCTTTCACTTTTTGAGGAGTCTTGGGACTTGTTTTTCATTTGAAGATTAAAAAGGGGAAAGGGTGTTCCCAACTGCTGTGATTGCCACCATTACTGTTATGCACTGTTTTTCGCACCCAGATGTTTTGATGGTAACTCCTTTTCTACCATTCTCATCAATTGTGTAATTATGTGATATATTACACCAAACTGGACTCTCATCAGCGTTGCCTATTTGGCCCATCGAAAAATTCTTCTCTTTCCCAAGTGTGATAACATTCCGCTGAAATTCCTGAAGTTTCTTCTATAAATCCTGTGGAAGCTTTTGGCATATTGTTGTACGGTTTCGCAGATATATGCCCACTCATTTCTTACAGTGATCAACCCATCCCCAGGTAGCCTTACATTTTTGCTTCAGTATATTAAAAGTTTGAGCCACTTCTCTTGCTTTTTTTTATTATGGTGTCACAGGTCACAGGCTGCCCAGTCTTCCTTCTTTCGCGGATGAATTCCAAAACATTTACTGCATCGTCAGGATGTCTTCTTTTGCAAGGTCCAGTGAATTTCTTTCTAGTAGCAGTAGTTGCAAATAATCCCAATTTCTGTTTCTTCCATAAGCAAACATTACTCTCATCTACATTGAGCTCTCTTTGTGCCCTTCTATTAACATATTTTACAGCATAAAGAATTACTTTTGCTTGAAAGTAGCTTCATACAATATTCTTCTCTGCTTGCCTTCCATTTCGTGACTACCTAATGCAAACAGAATGTGAAGTACTATAGTAGGTGAACAAAATGAAACTAGGTTGAGAAGTACAGGAATGTGTTGTAATGTATGGGGCAGTATATAAATTTCAATGAGCAAATAAAAAACAAACAAACAAAAAATAAGAAACATTCCAATGACTAAAGAAAATTTCATCTCTCGGGAGTAATGGATTTTGTTCTGATTCCTGCGAACAGAATTCAGAACTGGAAATATATACCAGCTCTTTTAAGTTTATGACATCTTACACGATTAATTCGCAGATACCATATCTATATTTTCTTGATAGAGTTTAATAAATGTTTTCCTACTTCAGATCACTTAGGGTAAGAAATACCGGTGCACGATTCACATTTGTACTCGAATCTAATGTGCCATCAAATCTTATGCGCACCTAATTTTGAGTACTTTGTACAGTAAAAAATGTGTGTGCTAGATTCACATAAATATGATACTCATATTGCTCAGTTTTGTGCAATGTTTGAACTTGCATTTGTGTGTTGTCACTGTGCCAGTGCTGCCAAATTGGTAGTTTTCCCACAAAATCTGGTGGTTTTGAGTAGTATATGTCTAGTGGCTAGTGGGAATTATAATAAATTTTGAGCATATTATGGTGGCTCTACAGCAAAATTACTTTTAAAAATCACTTGATCAATTCAACATACAGACAATAGAACTATTTAATTTATTAGCATCTACTACCTCTTGATTTTATATCACCTAAACTTTTATAATATACAGTATTATGTTTTCATTTCTGTACTGTTAACCATTCTAGTATTAAGAAATCATCAGCTGGGCACTAAACATGGGGAAAGTAAAGGCACAGTATGCCCAGAAATGTCATGCGCAATAGCTACATGATAGTAAATTTAAATTTCAAAACTGGTTAGAATGAATTTTTGGTGATTACAAAAGAACATCTTGCAAATTTTGATGTAGTACTTTATTAGTATCTTATGCCGTCATATAAGGCATAGTGGCAATTAAAAAAATTAAAATAAAAAAGAACCAATCCAAACAAGACAGCTGCAGTACCCTAAACAAAAATACCTATCAAACTATCAAAACTATGAAAGAATCTTTGAAAGTGAATCAAGCTGAGGGTTCCCTTGCATTTTTGTGCCATTATGCGATCATATCAAGTGGTCAGTTAAGTGAGTTGTACATGAGTTAATTCAGCCTGATGTTGCCTGGAAACTTCAAATACATAGAACAAAGTGTAGTGCAGTTATAAAATACATACTAAGGCCCTATTTTTTGGAAAATTTGAGGCAAGATATCGTTGTCAGCAAGTATATCTTTGTAACTGATGAATCAACAGACATTAGCATGATCAAATTTTTAGGAATAACAATAATATATTACAGTGTTTCAACCAATGTACAATCATTTCAACATTTCTGAAATCAATCGACCTCAAACATTTTCATTCTGTTTTCTTGGAGCAATATTGCAACAATTTCTGTGCATTATTATGTCAAAAAACATCCATTGTTTGCATTTTATAATCTTTATCTGTATTTTGAAACTGTGTGTGTTGTGTGAAGATTTTTTTGTTTAATGATTCATGGTTAGGACATGTTCCCAGTCGAGAATGGAATGGGAGCAGAATACAATGGACAATATTCAGTCAATTGAGTGGTCCCTTCCATTGATAGTTCAGCACCTGTAATGATCACAGCTCGAATTGAGGAGTTTAACATTAAAGATTTTTTATTTAGTATATCCCAAGAGGGGCAGACGTTAACCGCAGATCAACAATCAATGTCTGCTAAAGTGCAATATGTAGCAGCTAACAGTCTATGATAGCTTCCGCATAAGATTAAAAGGCAGTGGAACAAGACAAAATTTCCACTATAGTTCATACTGTAGCAGTAGAACAGGCAAGTTTCTCTGCTAAACAAGACCGTCTTGTTAAGCAGCAGGAGGCACTAGTAACTGAACAAGCAAATATCAGGCTAACTATGCAAGATATTATTGCTATGGTTGAGTCATTGCCTACCAAACAGGATTTTGAGAGTTTGAAGTATGAAGTGCATCAATTAAGCTTCAGCAAAGTGATCTTGCTATGGCAATGGTAGATCTTAAGCTGCCAAGGAGAAATTTCCTGAGAAAATCTCTAAAATCCAAACCAAAGTAAAAGATGTTACTGCAACTGTAGATCCTCTTGTGTCCAAATTGGAACTTGTTAAATCAGATTGTGTCAAAGTTATAGATTAGATCAGTACTTGTTCCATAGATCATGAATACGACACTTCTCAATGATATGGAACGTGTCAGGTTAAAAAAAAAAGGTGTCTACACAAGATATTACATCACAAAAAATATTACGTGACACTTTTTCTTTTTGTGGCCAGGGGGGAGGGGGGAATTACCCACTTACAATATCAAAAAACTCATCTAATGAGTAGTAGAAGGAGTTGCCATTCAGAAATTCTTTTAATTTCCTTTTAAATGCTATAAGACTATCTGTCAGACTTTTGATGCTATTAGGTAAGTGACCAAAGACTTATGTGGCAGCATAATTTACCCCCTTCCGAGCCAAAGTTAGATTTAACCTTGAGTAGTGAATATCACCCATTCTCCTAGTGTTGTAGCCATGTACACTGCTATTACTTTTGAATTTGTTTGGAAGAAGAGAGGGTGACACAGTGTGTTAATCAACAACTGAAACAAGCTGTGCACAACATTCAACTGGCTAATGTATTGGATTCCACAAGGATACAGATTGATAGTGATGTGATAAGCCAACAATTTGGTGAAAAGCTCTCCAAGTGGAAAGACAATACAACCAAATTGATTGAAGAATGTTCCAAGTCAATAAAGGAAATAAGAGCATGTGGTCCTAACACACATTACATTTTCCAATGAACTGAAGCAAAATGTGATGAATTTGGAGTCAGTGATGAGTAGCCTGATGCCTAAGATAAAAAGTGTATATGTGGTGTCTGACCCTATTTATAGTAATATAACACCCAACAATGTATACACCCAAATTTTAATGGAGGAAAAGCTCCTAAAGCATCGGCAGTCCCAAGACTTCTGTCTGGAGAAGAAAACTGTTAACCTCACCATTTTCATTTGCGGGTTCAGAGGTGTTTTACCCTGTGTATGGAGTGATATGCGAAAGATTTCTTTTGTCGCTGGGTATGCATAAGGGGAAGGTAGTTTATGGTGCTCGCATATTATGGAAACCTGTGGTAGCTACAAGGATTCTGAATGAGTGTTCTTGAGTGGGTATTGGTCTAAGGGAATCCAAGAACGACTGAAAAAAAGAGGTTTGTAATCCAGAACCATTTTCAGTCAAGAGTGGGAACTTGTGTCCGTACTTTGAGAAGTGCTTGAAGAAAAGTAGGTATTGAGAGACTCCAGTCCCATAGGTGCATATTTTGAAGATTATTAAGGCAAAGTTACTGGTTGAGATAAGTGAAAAACCCATATATACTCCCAAAGACAATGTCGAAGACTTTGTCTCTGTCGTTGACACCATCAACCTATTAAATGAAGACTTAAGAGCTACAAATAGTGAGAATGGGTCATCGGCTGGTGTAAACTAGAACTTTGCATATCACCCAAAATTGAGCGGCAATAACAATAGTAGAGTGCATCAGAGCTTAGGCTTCCAAGCTCAGCATAACAAACAAAAGCTGAATGGCAGCCAAAGACTGAATGCCAATGTGGTGCAGTTCCACCTTCCCATGGTGAAAAATAAATCTAACAAGTGAAGATTCAACCTGATGCAAATACAAATCAAAATAAGCACAACCAACATAGCCAGAATAATCAGCAGTTCCACAGGAATAATCCGAACTGGCAACCACAAAATATTAACTGGCATCTCCGAATACAAATGACTGGAGAGGGAAACTGCCCATGATTATGGATGACACTGACAAACCCAAAACCAATCCACTAAACTGAAGATGACTGTATTGTGCTCCAGAGAATCAGTCAGGTGCGATGTAAGGGGCCTGGCAAGAGAGTTGTCATGCTCCAATGCAATGACGGACAAAGACTAATAGATGAACTTATGCATGACGTTCAGTGTTGTATAGCCAAGATTATGATCGTTCCTTTATCTGCGATATATGCAAAATCCATACCTTTAAAGTAATTCTTGATACAGTTAAAATGTTAATGCAATCTCTGCAGCACTGTTTGAGACACTGGAAATGACCAGTCATTCCTGTGAGTAATTGTATAGTTATAGGTGCAGTCGGTACCAGGGCACAGAAGGTAAAGATACAGACACTCATTTAATTAAGAATAGTAAATGTAGCAACATTATGCACATTACTAGTAATAAATAAATTAATAGAGGACTGTATTTTGGGTATTGAGAGTATGCGGGATATGGGCATAAAATTCAGCTTCTCTGTGATGAGAATGTGTGTGTGTGTGTGTGTGTGTGTGTGTGTGTGTGTGTGTGTGTGTGTGGAACTGATCAGAGAAGACTGTAGCCACAGAAGATATTGTTAGGGCTTAACAATTAAGCTTGTAAGGCGTTTCAAGAAGAGTGGGAGATCAAATGCAGAAGAGGTTTATCAAGTATGCACATTAAATAATGTTGTGTCTCAAAATATGTCTGAATCTAACTGTTTGGAAGATCTGCAGCACAAACAATTATCAGACTTATTGCAGCAGAATATCAATGTCTTTAGTGAAAAACTGGGTATAGCAAAAGGCTGTGTGTGTAATTTAGAAGTGTACCCACATACTACATATTGCCAAAGTTTCTATCCAGTACCTTGGTGACTTCGACAATCTGTTGATGGAGAATTGCAATGACTGTTGGATTGGAAGCTGACTGAGCCATCCACAAGCACATACTCTAGTCCTTTATTGGTTGTCCCTAAACCAGAGGGCAAAGTTTGGCTAGTTTTGGACACAAGACAGATAAATAAGATTATAGTTCCTGTCTGCACTCATCCAGAAAATATCAATGGACGCATACAGAAATTTCATGGCAAGAAATTCTTTTCAACTTGTGATCTCAGACTTGTTAGTGGCAGATAATGCTTAGCTCTGAATTGCGTAAGTACACAGCATTTGTTTATGCAGGGAGAAGCTATAATTTTAAGGGTCTTCTGTTTGGTTTAAATGTTAGCTACGGTGTGTTTATCCAGGTATTGGATACTATTTTAGGACCTGAACTGCGTAGTCAACTTACAGTTTTTGTTGATGATATTCTCATTTCTACATCTTCTTGGGAAGAACACATTAACCTCCTGGCCAGTCATAAATGCATTTAGTAAACAGGTGTGTCAGGTAACCTGCAAAAACCTCATTTCCACTTGAATGGATCCATTTCCTCAGGCATATGCCAGATTCAGTGAAGATGAGCACCATCAAGAATTTTCCTACACCATCAAACAAGCAGCAGTTAAAATCTTTCATAGGAATGACCTTCTATAGGTGATTTTTAAACAAACAGGTGATGAATGCAGAGCTCATAAACAAGCTTCTGCGAAAAAAACGTACCGTGGATGTGGACAAATGAGTGTGAAGTTGTGTTCCAGCTCATCAAAGGCACTCTTGCAGATGGAAAATTGTTACACCACCTGGATATGACTTTTGAGTTTGGTTTCATGGCTGGTTCATTGAGCATTGGTTTAGCTTGCTGTTTGTTTCAAATCAAGGACATCAATGATCAGCCAATGTTCTGGTCCATAGCTTATGCAAGTCGCTTTTTATCATGTTGCGAGCGCTCCTACAAAACCACAGAATTGGAACCTTTGGCAGTTGTATGGGAGTTTCAAAAATTCCACTATTACTTGGTTGGAGCATGCACTACTGTGTACTGCGATCATCAAGCTCTGACATTCTTGCAACAATGCAAATTACTTCGCACTCATCTATGATGCTGGACCTTGGGTTTACAAGAATATAATTTCACAGTTGTATGCATAAAGGGACAACATAACTAGATTGCAGATGCTTTATCAAGACTACCTGAAGTTTAGAAAATTACCACTGTGGAAAATGAGAGGTAACACAGGATCTTGCTGATGAAAGATTTGGAATCTAGGAGATATTATTTATACAAGTGTAGTTACCTATCTGTCCTGCAGTAACAAGATGATCATTGGACTATGGTTTTGAATAAACCGAGTCAGCTAGACCAAGGGCAGCTCCGAAGATTTTTCAAAGTAGTTCTGCAGAAGGTCTGATACTTCAGATAAGTGTTGCTAATGTATACCACAAGATTACATGGAAAAGCTCATTCTGCTCTCTCATTATGTTTGGGGACATTTTGGCATACTTAAATGTGTAAGCAAGATAGGCAGCTGTTGTTACTTTCCAAATATCAGGAAAAAGAGTTCAGCAGGTTTTAAAGGAATGCAAAGTTTGTCAGCTCACTAAGCCTTGTAACAATGGTACACAAGTTTGATGCACTCCATCATTCCACATAAGCCTCTGTGGGCCAGTTCCAAGGGCAAAAAGAGGTAGTAAATACATAGTTGAGTTTTGGATATGTTTTCTAAGTACGTAATGTTGTATCCAATTCAATCAGCCGCCAGCAAATCCATTATCAAGAAATTGTTTTCTGATTTTATTCCATCTGTTGGGAAGTGAAGAACAATTCTAACAGACAATGCAATGATTTTCATGTTTTATACTTGGAAGAAGGCTTTACAGGAAGCAAATATTACACATGTCATAACATCATGTTACAACCCCAAAGCGAGTCCTATCAAACTTGTATTTAGAGAGTTAAATTGTTTTATGAGACCCTACTGCTCAACGAAGCAAACCAAGTGGATTGATCTATACGAAGACTTCACTACAATTGTAAATAACCTACCGCATACAACTACTGGTTATACTCCGGAAGAATTACTGCTAAATAACAAAGAAAATAATATATGCGGGCAAACATTACTGAAGATACCATGAAATAGGATTTCATGGGAAGAAAAAATTTGTGATGCCTAGCTCAACATGAAAGAGAAAGCTCTTATGAGAAAGAAGAGTCACGATGAGGGATTAAAGAGAAGACAATATTGTAATGTTGGAGATTTGGTACTATTGATATCTCATTCAAGACCTTCACTTCTGGAGAAGAGGACCGAGAAGTGGTAAAGAATATACCATGGAACATATGTATCTTATTATAAAACTGCCACATCCAGGTGCATATCTGGTGGCACATTCAAAGATATAAAAAATAAAGGGTGTGTACCCTCATAAGGATTTAGAAATGTTCTATAAATAATTCTGTGTTTAATTTTTTATAGGTATGTCATGATCTGTGTAACTATATGAGCTGTAAATGGTAGTTAGATAAGTTATGTAATTTGTTTCCTATGATATGTGTTGACAATATGTCACCAATGTGTGCAATGCACTGGTGTTCTAAAATGAGTGAATTTTCAATCCATATGTAGGGATATAACCATGTTATTTATTTATGGTTACTTTCATCATGCTTGATTTTCTTGTTGGTTGTCAGTACTTCTAGGATAATCTACAAATTGTTCTTTTTTGATTCTGTAGGTTATTCCATTTTTTGCAAGTTTCAGATTTTGTGTCTTAGAATTAAGTGAGTTTCATGGGCTCTTTCGTCTCAGTAGGGTATCCTAAGTCTTGCGTTCTTTTTTTTTGTTTTTGTTTTTTGTTTTTGAACCTTCACATCTTTAGACTTTTTTTTCCCGTGCTGCTCAGGTTATCTGCATATATACATTGTTGCTGTTTGACTGCAAGGGTAAAGCTTCAAAATATTATTATATACACGTAATCGTTCTGTAACATTGTGTGTTGTGTTTTGTCGTGATTACTGTCTCTCGTCCTAACCAGTGACTGTTCTGGACAGTAATCTTCAGAGTTGTGTGAAACTGCCTTCAGCAATGTAAAGACTGTGAACTTTGTTCCTGTGAGTTGTTTGAAGCCTGTGTCGCGTCTGTCAACGAAACTTCAATGGAAGTGTCGTCGATTGACAGTGATGTTATGTTTGTTGTGTTAGGCAGACTTGTGTTACTATGCAAAGCCAGTGATCCATCTTGCTCAATCGCTAGTACACATCTGACTGTTTGCAGCAATGTTCTCTGAGGAGTTCTAGAGTCATTTTTGAATGTAACCGTAGATACTCTGGACAACGTATCTGGTGTCGCGGAAATATCTCAGTGTGCATTGTTTTCACTGTGCTGTGACTGTTTTTTTTTTTTTTGTTTGCTGGACACTCTTCAGTGTAAGGAAAAACATGAACCGAAGTGGACTGTTTATACACAGGAACGAGTTGGGTAGAGGTGAAGTTAGCCCATTTTATTTCAGATAGGCACTGTAGTTAGCTGTTTTATCCTTGCTAAATCTTTTGTACCTTGTTATATGTCATGAGAACTTCTATCCTGGTGCTATGAGGCCTTAGTTGTTCCATCCTGCCCTCCAGTCCTTCACTAACAGCTATCCATCTACCCACTTGACCAGCCATCACGACTGACCACCATTCCATCCCGATGTCTTGCAGTTTCTCACCATTCTGCTGTACCATTGTCATAGCACTGTTGACAGCGTACCATTATCACTGCAACATTGACATAAAATCCATATGATTGTCTGTTAAATGAATCTCATATTGTCTGAATAACTCTGTTTTCAAAGACTCTAAACAGTTCTGTGAACTTTTAAAGGATTTTCTGTATTTTTTGTTCCGTACAAACTGATTAACATTTTTTTCAGTATTCATGCTGAAAACCAATATGTTTCATTCAAATTTCCAATGTTTTTGCTAAATATAGTAATTTCAACCAATCTGGTGAGGCCCATTGGGGAGTTTCAATCTCGTGTTTCCCCCGTCAACTGCAGCCGAATGGGTGGGCCTCAATTCCCAAGAAAGTTATTATGATTATTTACGCCAGCTGGTAATGAGAGTTGCTAAGAAAGTACATACAACTCATTGATTTAATGTATAAATACAATATTCATGGACAAACCGTTTAGAAACTTCAATACTTTGAGAATTATGTTATGCCAATTTATGAGTCTGAATAGATGTTGTGGTCACATAAATGTTTTGAAAAACACTTTTGTGACCAAGAGGGGCCTTGTAATGTCCCTACATACTGTGAACTGATGGTTCTATCATGTATAGTAATGTGCTTCTGTTATTTGCGTCGTATCTGTTATGTGAAGTGAAAAGGATGCTTTATTTATTGAATGTGCATAGGCAACACAGACTCTTTTTCTCTTGTTGTGAATGAAAAACACATAAATCTTAATAATGCAGTGGAGCGCTTAACTAATATTATTGTAATATTCTATCTGTGAGTACCAATGGTGATGCGCTACCACAATTGAGACAACAGCGCTCACTTAAATCTTGATTACTTGCCATTGCAGCAGCAGTAACTGATCTAACAACTGTTCTAGACACTTGTTGTCTTATATAGGCGATGCTGCCCACAGCACGGTATTGTGCCTGTTGACATACCTCTCTATTTGAACACGCATGCTTGTATCAGTTTCTTTGGCGCTTCAGTGTAGTTGTTCCATTTGCTTAGTTCTCCAATCTCAGATGGTAATTATTGGGACTGCTTGTAATTTCTGGGTCTGCAGCTATGTACAAATACACACTATCATTTAAGATTCAAAGTAATGCGTGAATATGTTCACTGCTCATTTTATACATGCAATATGTTTTCTCACAGCTTAAAATTTGTTTGAATTTTACACAAAAGGACTAAAAATGTCACCTAATTTGCTGGAAATTACTGAATTTTCACATATTGTAACACCTAATGAAAAGGCAAAACTTCTATTTAATTTTCGTTTAATCATAAGAGTGTCGGTGCTTTTGACATAAAAGCAGTTTTGACAAATTTCAAATTTGTTATTAATTTTAATCTGAAGGACAGTTTTCTATTCATTTCTTTTCATTAGGTGTTACAATATGAGAAAATTCAGTAATTTTCAGCAAATTAGGTGACATTTTTAGTCCTTTTGTGTAAAATTCAAACAAATTTTAAGCTGTGAGAAAACACATTGCATGTATAAAATGAGCAGTGAACGTATTCACGCATTACTTTGAATCTTAAATGATAGTGTGTATTTGTACATAGCTGCAGACCTAAAAATTACAAGCAGTCCCAACAGTTCATATGATGATGTGATGCTATCACATGTGTTTAAAAGATTTGATTCCATGAAAAATATGTTTTATCTTTAAAAGCATTGACGGAAGCCATCACGTGGTCTTAATACAAACACCTTAAAATCAATGTATTTAACACGATTATGAGGTGCCATAAAAGTTTCTTTTAAATTATGATTTCATAATATGTCATTGTCATAGCTATTAGATGAAAACCAATTTTAGACAAAAAAATTTTCTGTACACACTTTACTTCTTTGCTTTAATAATTTAATGTTTTTAAGGATACATCATAGACTTACAGATGTGTGTCAGTATTTGTTCTGCATTTGAAGAGGACTGATATTTTTGTAGCATTTTTACCTGAGTGTTTTACATTGTAATATTCTCCATCTGTGTATTTAAAAAATTGAATAAAGTGACTAAAAAGTTAGCTAAGAGTAATAGAAGAAAATTTCTTGAATAAAATGTTTTTGTCTCAGTTTTTTCTGATTTAGTGTTAGCAATTACAGGATTGCTGTTAATTCAAAGTTAAGAGTCAATGCATTAATAACAACAGAAATCCTTCATCTAAAAATAGCTTCCATTTCCACAACTTATCTGTTTACACACACTTCAGATCATGAATCTTGTAAAGGAGACAACTTGCAGTTCATTTAAAACCAGAAGATCAACAACATGTTTAGGAATACAGAAATCTGTATCCTCTTTTTTTTGTCAACTTATGTCTTTACTTACCCTTGCAATCTTCATAAATCTTGCAAAGGAGACAACTTGCAGTTCATTTAAAACCAGAAGATCAACAACATGTTTAGAAATACAGAAATCCGTATCCTCTTTTTTTTTTGTCAACTTATGTCTTTACTTACCCTTGCAATCTCATAAGTTGTCAGGGAAAATGCTAAAACTTGCCTAGAACTCTGGGAAGTATCAGGGAATTTCACTTGGGAAAACTTGTGGCAACCCTGATATGCTAGAAGCTACAAAATAAATCAATTAAAAAAAAATAGGCACCCTAAGTGGTGGAAGGCATATGAAACCATTGAAAATGAATATGGTGCCATCCCCTGATGGATTTCCAATTAGTGTCAATGGTCCCTTCTTAGTTTGAATTTGCCATGCACCGAACATTCCCATGCAACTGAAAAAAGCACAGGCTACTTCAGTATATCAGAACGCAAAAAAGAGAGGTGCAAAATGATATCTAAATCTACATCTAAATACTTATTCTGCAAGCCATCACACTGTGTGTACCACTACTAGTGATTTCCCTTCCTGCTCCACTTACAAATAGACCACCTATGTCCCTACATGGTGCCAGCTGGATGAACAATGCACTGCAGCATTTCAGCAGACTAGGCTGTGGTGGGAGTTTTGTCAGGTGGGATGGGTAGAGGGGGGTGAAAGGCTGGAGGCAGGGTGAAGGATTGGGTGACTAGCACCTTGGAGGGAGGCAGATTGTTTACCTGGTAGGAATGCATGGAGGGAAGTACACAGTCTGGGCAAAAGATGCATGGTTGTTGGATCCAGTGTTGGGAAGGGCAGACACAATGTACGTGATGTGAACTGGGAGGGAGCGACAGGCTGGAGGAACAAGAAACTGTTGGACTAAGGGTGTGGGCACAGGGGTTACAAGAGATTGGGGCCAGGAAGATTACGGGAGTAGAGGATGTGGGGTAAAGATAACTTCTGCCTGTGTAGTTCAGAGACACTGGGCGTGAAGGGAATGTGCTCAGCTTCATGTTGTCCCACTGGGTGGTCAACTTTGTTCTGGGCAAAAATTTAGTGGTGGCCATTCATCCTGGTGGACAGCTTTTTGGTAGTCATACCAACGTAAAAAGCTGTGCTGTGTTTGCAGCAGAGTTGGTCTATGACATGGCTGCTTTCAAAGGTGGCACTGCCTTTGATGGGGTAGGATAAGCCTGTAACAGGACTTGAGTAAGAAGTGCTAGATGGGTGGATTGGGTGGATTGGGTGGGTCTTACATCTTAGTCTACCACAGGTAAATGATCCCTGAGGAAAGTGGTTGGGAGTGTGAGGATATTGTGTAGGATGGGTGGGTGGTGGAACACCACTTTAGAAGAGGTGGCAATTATCTTAGGTGTGATGTCTCTCATTTTAGTGCATGATGAGAGACAAAGACCTGAATAAGGGTACCGTACAATTGTTCCTGTCCAGGGTGATATTCGCTGATTTTTTTTTTTTTTTTTTTTTTTTTTTTGGGGGGGGGGGGGGTTCCTTTGAAGCTGATTCTTGGAGATGGTGGGAGTATTGGGCATGTGAGGATATCTCATGTGACATCTGTTTGTGGACTAGGTGACTAGGTCAGGGGAGTAGTGTCTGTCTTTGGTGACCTTCATGAAACATTCCACATACTACACAGAGGAATCCTCATCACAGAAGATATGTTGTTGACTGGTGGCTAGGCCATATGGGAGGGATTTTCTGGTGTGGAAAAGATGCAACTGTCAAAAAGCAAATACTGTTGGTAGTTAGTGGGTTTAATGAGGACAGAAGTGTATATGAAGTCATTAGGGATGTGCAGGTCAATGTCCAGGAAGGTAGCATGTTGGGTGGAGGAGGACCAGGTGAAGTGGATGGGGGAGAAGGTATTGATGTTGTGAATAAAGAGGATAGGATATCTTGACCTTGAATCCAGATCATGAAGACATTATCACTGAATGTGAACCAGACTAGGGGTTGTGTGTTTGTGGAGGCTAATAAGGTGGATGTTTTGGGTATTATTGGAATGAGGACAGAAATGGACTCAGAGGAGAAGTTCTGGGAAGGGCCTATGGATTTCTGTAGTAGCTGTAGGCTATGTTGGCCTTCTGGGATGGGATCACTACAGTGCAGCTTGTATGTGAAGGAGTCAGACAGTTGGGCCTTCTGTCAAGTTGTTATTGTGACTCACTGTTACAGTTATAGAGCCTTTGTCTGCAGAGAGGATTATTAGATCTGGATCTGTTTTCAGGTTATTTATGGCCATTCTTTCTTCTTCTGAAAGGTCAGTGTTGCTATGAAGGAACAAAGGGAACGATTGCGAGGCCAAGTTGGAGGTAAGGAATTCCTGGAATGTGACCAGGGAGGTTCAGTGGAAGGAGGGAAGGGTCACAGTTGGATAATGGTATGAACTGAGAGAGGCAAGGTTCAGTTTTGGGATTTGATTGGCTTTGGTTGGAGGGTTTGGTGGCAAAAAAGTGTTTTCACTGTAGGAATGGGGAGAAGGAGAGTAGTTCTTTGACAAGCCCAACATGGTTAAACTTGGGTTTAGTGATGAAAGTGAGGCCTCCAAATATGAATGAAGCTTCTGTAGTACTGTGGTTTTTGATGGGAATGTTAACAATAGCTTTTTGGATTTGCTTGGGTTCCGGGTATTGTGGAGTGCTGGGAAGGAGACAGTTTCGAAGGACGTAATATAGGGGATGCATCAAGGTGGGAAAAGGATGTCAACAGTTTGGACAATTTATGGAGGTGGTGTTTGGAATGCTCCTCAGACCACCCCACCACCTCTGCCTGCTTTTGCTTCTCCCCCCCTCTACCCATCCCACCTGAAACAACTCGCACCACAACCTAGACCACCCAGCAAACTGCAATCCTCTCACTGTGCAGCCTGTCAGCACTATACAGGGGCACAGGTGTGTGTGTGTATGTTTTACTCTGGCCCAAAAAAGGAGTACTCCAAAATCTAGCAAGTTTTCTTTCTTGTATGCATTTTGATGACTCTACACTTCTACTTTTTAGTGAGTGATCTCCTTTCATTCAGAAGTATTTCAGATCTACTATAACTTTCCTACAACCCTTCCATAATCTTTGGGATAGAGTGGGTGGCAACTTAAAACTGTCTGATGATGACACAACTGTGTGCAAAAAATTATCACTGTTGAATGACTGAACAGGTATTCAGGATGTCTTCGTCAGAATTTCTGTTTTATGCAATAAACTGTAGCTTACTTTAATAGTGGATAATCTTAAGTTTATGCAGATGGGTAACAAAACATTCCTGTAATGTTTGAAAATAGTATTAACTGCATGCTGCTTGACTTTGACTAAATTCCTTGCTATAATATTGTGAAACAGCATGAAATGGAACAAACACAAAACATCAGTTCTAAGGAAGGAAAATGTCTCATTCTGATGTATTGGGAAAATTCTGAGACAGTGTAGCTCACCTGTAATGAAGACCACTTACAAAACATTTGTGCAACCAACTATTGAGTACTGTTGGAATGTTTGGGATCCTTCCAGGTGAGATTAAAGGAAGATATCAAAGCATTTCAGTGGTGTGCTTTTAGATATTTTATTTTAATTTTTTTCTACTGGCTTCTCCAATCAGTATGAGAGTACTATGTAAGTGCTCCATGAATTTACATGGGAATCCTCAGATGGAGAAAAGACAAATTTGAAGCAAATCGCTATTGAGGAAGTTTGGAAAACCTGCAAATGTGACAAACTGCAGAATGTTTCTACTTCCTCTGACATTCATCTCGCATAAAGAGATATAGAATGACAAAAAAATTTACTCAAATGACGACTGTACTGAATCAGCTATCACGTTTTACAGGTAGCAGGAAAAAAATTAAAAAATAAAGACTGCAATTTTTAATTGCAGTTGACAAGGAATTCTGCTCCCAAACGAAATATCTTCCAAATCAGTGTAGGACAACTTCCTAAAGATAAATGTGGGTACCTAAGTAGTTTGGCAACTACTTGTAGCACTGATATTTTAACATTGCAAGAAACTTACCTACCACCAGAAACTCCCACAACAAGAATTAATAGCTATTCCAGGATACAAACTGACAAGCCAAACAGCAACTGTCATGATACCCTGAACTTAAAAACTTTCCAATCTGCAATGCTGAACACACATACCAACCCAGACTTGTGTATCATTAAGAAAGATACTAATAGTATCCCTCTACCACACACAAAGAAAATACCAAAGAGCTGGACAGATGATGGGTGGATTTAAAATTGTTGGGCACTAAATAGCATGGACACCAGTGCTCTTTCACAAGATTGTTGTGCTGGTGAATGAGCAGTTACTCTTGCTAAAATGAAATCATAGGTCATATAACTAAAGCTCATAGTTTACAAAGTTTCACATTTAATCTCCAGTAAATCTATTCACACTGTTATTACACATTAAAGGAATTAATAAATCATTGCAACACATTAAGATGGCTGATTGATCGTGGAACTAAGAGAATGATCCAGCCACTCACAAACGCATTAAATTGTTGGTATTTCATGTGACCCAGTTTAATTGAAATATCTGATAATAGTAGAGGGTGTAGGTAATAGTTTGGCCGATAAACTTAATTATATGAGAATGACATAAGACGCAATGCTGAGAATGAACCTCACACTAGTACAGTACACGAGCTTTGCTTTTTTTAATGACAGACTGGAGGATTCTCCAATACTGGTGGTAAGTATTTCACAGAATCACAAACAGTGACCGTCATAGTGTTGAGAGTGAAATTACTGGAACAATGCTGGAGAGAAATTTATAAAACAGACAGGGTTGCTGGAATATTTGGCTCTTTCTTGAACATATTTCTACGACACTTTGAGTCTTGTTTTCCTGTAAAACAAATAAGAGCAAAATTGAAGGCAATTAATGATAAGGCATGGATAAATTCTGGAATTAAAGTGTCTTGTGCTAAGAGGAAAGAGTTTTACATAATTCACAAGCACAACTGCAGTAAGATTTAAAACTTCCAAAAATAAGGTAAAAACTAAGTGTAACATTATTAAACAAGAAACAAACACATTATTTCTTTGTCCTTTGTTTATTTACTTTTTTATTTCAGTCATTTTTAGAGGATTTATCCCAAATAAATTCATTATTCTTGCTATTTGTCCACTGCACTACAATCAAGTGGTGGTTAGTTGTGGTCCAGCCTGTGCACAATTAGGAATTGAAAATTTTTCTATACCTGTATCTGAGTCATAGCATTATGCTGCAGTAGTCAAGTCTTGTGGAGAAAAGGTTCTATAGAAAGTGAGAAAAGTGGACCGACTTGTTCAAGTGGACCGACCTGTTCGCCAGCCCTTACTGCTAAGACATTTTAAGCTGTTTAGTGCCTTTAGACACCTGCATTACTTATCACGTGGGTGTCACAGCCTATTAACCTCTCATGAAAGGTGAGGCCCAAGAACCACACTGAGGTCTTAAAATCCAGGATGGTGCCCCTCAATTGGAGTTCTGTATAAGTAAAGGATTAACATGAATGATTAAAATACAGATAAACAGTTTTTTATGTAGAGCACTTAAAACTAGCTGTACCAGCCCAATCCTCCAACCAGTTAGCTGTAGTTGACATGTAGTATTTGTGAGACTGGAGAAAAGGCACATTACTGCAAAGTTGTCCACAAATAAGGAATATTTGCCCGAGTTCCTTAGTGGGGAAGAGATACTACGGATTGCACTAATAAAAAGGGTGACACTCACAACGCTATCCTGAGGAACACCAGGCTACTGAGGGAAAGGGTTGGAGTACGTAGCATCAACTTGCTAATGGTAATATTGTTTAGCGAGGAAGGACTGCAGCAAGATGGGGAGATACCCATGACATACTCATTCAAGTAGATGATGGAAGATATTGCATCTCCAGGTGGCAGCACATACTTTCTCCAGATTGATAAGGATACCAATAAACTAATGTTTATATAGGAATGACTCTCATATCACTCCCTCCAATTGGAAGAGCCTGTCAAGTGTCGACCCGTCTTTTGGAACCAGATTGGAAATGACTGAGCAAAACTTGCTTTTCAGAATCCACACTAGGTGTTCGTTTTACTATCCACTCGAGGATCTTTCCTATGTGGCTACTGATCTGGCTACTAACCTTCAGCCCATATCTGATTACAGAGGCACAGGAGTTCTCTCACCTCCATGCTTAGACATAGCAGCATGCCAAATTAAATCTCATTGGGTCCTTGAGCCATATCATGTGCAGCAGTTAGTGGAGACTGTAGTTCCCATAAGGAGAAAGTGCAGTTATAAGGCTCTGAGTTGTCATATGAAAAGTCTACTCTGTGTTTCCATGTGTTCCCCCATGTTGCTGGAATTAGTGTTTTGCCATCATCTGCACTATTTTTCTAGGTGCTGTTTGGAAGACATCATTATTTAATATGCCACCTTTGTTGCTGGTGTGGAATGGTTAATGGATGTTAAAAATTCTCTCCACAATCTCCATTTTCTCTCCTTGATTACTCAACTAGTTTTAGTCCTCACTTACTAAAAGGATGCAAGACTGCCTAACCTTGTTCTTCTCCTAAAGTGACGTAACACAGTACGTCTGTCCCTAATTGTTAATTGACATTCCTCTTTCCACCAATGAATGGCATTTCTTTTAGACTGAATAGATTATGTAGGAATGGAGTAGTTGTCAGCATGATGTATTTTATGTATATGGATCTGATGTGGCAAATCCCCTGACCATTCTTGTTACTCTATTACATCAGTGTGCACACCAAGTGTCTGTATACTTAATAGTGGAGAAATGACGCAACTCTGCATGGGTACTGCATCATTCTCCATTATGGATCCCACTCTGTGCTCTCTTGCCCTTGCAAAGCCTATTGCGTGGGAAGTGGTCAACAATTCACACTCAAGTGGCCAATTTCAGCCATGGTGCACACATCCCTTACTGTCAGACAACAATCGCTGTTTGCGTAAGAGCCACCTCGATATCATAGTTAAGGAGACATGATCTTGAACAATGAGATGCATAAGAAACTGTGTTATCTTGCATGACATTTAACTTTATTACTCCTTTGCTGATAACTATACTCACAGCACATTTTGCAGACCGTATCTACATATGCCATTGAACATACCAACAACACTATACCATTCTACAACACATAGTTAAAAAGATATGATGTCATAAACACTGAGATGCATGGAAAAGTGCTGCATCAAGCATGAAGTTTTCAAACATTTATTGTTTAGACATTCCAACAGTCAAGTCAACTTAAGGAAATCTCCGACATCTATCTGTGCTTATCACAGCCTTCAACTGAGACATGCAAATGGCTGTAGGCTAAAACAACAGCTGTCTACAGATCTATTAAGAGGTGTTACCATAAACATATTTACAAACTGCATTGTAGACATGTGAACAGCTCCACCCAGCTACAGAAATACTGTGTTTCTTAATTTGGATTATATACTTATACATCTGTAAAATATGTATGTTTCTTTGCATGACTGTTTCATTCTTTAAAAAGTGTTTTCACAAATAAATGGAAATGAATTTTTTCAGTATTACAGTACAAACATATTTAATTTTTTGTTTTCATCTCTAATACAAAACTGTCAAAATGAATACCCGGGCAATGCCAGGTTTTTCAACTAGTTCTACTATACAGTTCTACTGTACTGTACTGTTGATTTCAGTATTACAGTACAAACATATTTCATTTTTTGTTTTCATCTCTAATACAAAACTGTCAAAATGAATACCCGGGCAATGCCAGGTTTTTCAACTAGTTCGACTATACAGTTCTACTGTATTGTTGATAAATTCAAGAACAAGGGGATGTTATGAAGGAAGATTTGAAAAAAACCAAGAAGTAGGAAACTTGGCAGTAATTTAAGATCACAGTGAAATATTGTGTTGCATGTGTGAAGAGAGGCACTTGGAAATATCGTAAGTGAATGTAATTATTGCACCTAAGGAGACGAAAAGCAATTCTCTAAGCAGTTGACAGGAAATAGAGGAATTAGCCCTGATAACATAACATTGAAAAGTACAGGTTATGTGACAACCCAGTAAATGTTATCTAAATAATTCATAGAATTCACATTGTTTGTGACATTTTATTTGCACAGGTAACCAACTTCAGCTTTGTAGCTATCATCAGGTATGTATAAGAGAAATTAAATAGCTAAAAGTATTTTATAATTTATGAAACATGGACATCAATGTGTTACATACAAACAAGAAAAAGAAGGTAGAGAAACAGAGAATGTGTAGCCGTTAACTAAGCACCTGACAAGTGTTTGTGATACCATGTTTGGTCACTAGAGGAAGAGGTGGTCACAGATCTTAAAAAGCAAATTTTTATTGAGAGTAATTACATGTCAGAGAGCTTAGTCAAATACATTTTTCAATTACATTTAACAATCATGACCAAGACTGTGAATTCTACATTTTGTTTAGGTATCAAGGCCATCAATCTCCTTCAGAGGTCTACATGACCTTTTTTTCAAGTAGTACCCAAGTTCAATAAGATGAAAGCTCTTGAACAGAAAATTAAGATACAATTAGTTATTCAACAGGCCTCGATTCAGTACTTTTGGTGCAAACTGCGATGAACCAAAACTTTATGACCACCTGTTTAATAGCCTGTTGTTCCACTTTTCAAACACACCACAGCAGAGCATGGATGCTACAAGTCCTTCCAGAAGTATGTGGTACCACATGTCTGCACACAGGTCAAGCAATTTTCGCAAATTACAGGATGGTGGTTTACAGGCACACAGCTTGCGCCTGGTATGTACTCCAATGGGTATGGATCAGGTACATTTGTTGGCCAACACATCAATGTGGTTTCTCTACGATGCCCCTTAAAACACTGTAGCATGATTTTGACCTTGCAACATGAACACTTATCATGCTAGAAGATGTCATTGCTGTACGGGGAGACCTCAAACATGAAACAATGTAAGTGGACTGCAATAATGTTCATGTACTTTGATTACCACCACAGATCCCATGGAAGCCCAACTCTGTGTATCCCATAGCACAATCCTGCTCTCACTGGCCTGCATCTGTCGTGCAGAGCATATTTTGTGCAGAGATTCACCTGGGTCATGGAGTATAAGGACTCAACCATCAACATAGTGAAACAAGAGATGCTATTCATTCAACAGTTGACTCATTTCTATTGACTGACAGTGAAAATTCAGTGATGTTTGCACACTACAATCATAACTGATGATGTCATTGGGCTAACACAGGAACATGTAGGGGTTGTGTGATGTGGAGCTCCATGTTCAACAATGGCCTCTGAATGGTGTGCTCAGAAACACTTGTACCTGCAGCAGCACAGCACTCTGTCATCAGTTCTGCCACAGATCACTGTCTATCCAGAATTACACAGTGGGGGCTCCTCTGCCCTCTCTTTTGTGATGAAACATTATCGTCCAATACCAAACAGCCTACTCGTTATTTCAGCATCCATCAACCACTTTCCATAGGTGTTCACAACAGTAGTATGCCAAAAAGCAACCAGCTTTCAGAGATTCTCTTTTCCAGCCATAGTGGCACAACAATATGCCCTTTGTCAAAACCACTTTTGTCAGTGGATTTCTGCACTTTTGCTATAATGACTGCCCATTCATCTCTCTTGGACTTACATTCTTTCTTTAGTGCATCACACTCCCGCAACACCACCATGAGACATTCAACCAAGTGGTGGGCAGTGATCATAATGTTTTGGCTCATTAGTGTAGTTTTCATATATCGGTACCAATTCAACATGTGAAAAGGAGAAAAGCCAAGTGCCAACAATGTGTCACATATGTTTAAATTGTACCACTTTTTTCAGTACCAACATGTCTTTTTCCTATGGTCTGCACATATGCATTAGAAACAGGCACAGACGCAACCATCAGAAACAAACTGAAATGCAGCCAAACATTTTTTTTTCACAGCCACATAGTAGAAATAGAAGTAATTTACTTCATGTCATATGATAACATATGGTTCGTATTTATTTTTTTATATTACTTTTCTTGGGCATCTGATTATCTGATTTAATATTTTTTAAATAAGTTTTACAAAAATATTTAAATTGGTTGGTGAGCAATAAACATTTTTAACTGGTTTTCTTTGCATCATTGCTTAGTAGATCACTTTGCACAGCTTCAAAGAAATTATTCAGAGAAAAGTATCATTTGAAAATTACTCATCCAACAATTTGAGAACAACACATAAGCTGTAGTTATTTTAAGAAATGTAGCATCAAACTCTCAGAACTTCAACAATGCCATATTCTGCATGTTATAAAATTGAAGTGTGAACTTCACACAATGATCATGAATATATATGTCTGCAAGCTGTGGCAATCTGAGTGTATGATAAAAGTCTGAGAAAAGTCAGCCTTTCTATAATTTTCTTTCTTCCCATATTGCATTATTCAACTTCCTGTGGTCAGCGGGTTCTACCTGTGGACTTGCGGACCACATGGGATTTGTTGTTCTCAGCAGGTAGGCCTATCATCAGCCATCAGCTTTCAAATGGGCATCATTCCCTAATGGGAATATCTCCCTTAGCCGGTCAAGCTGCAAGGCTACCCATGTCTGCTAGGCCTCAGATGATGAATAGAGAAGCGTCCTATTTTAAATGTAGCTTGTAGTCCCATAGTATTCTCTGCCTTCAAGGCTCACAGATTTCATGTATGTTTAATTCTCCTAAGGTTGGCTCAAAGCTTTGTACAGAAATACTTTGAGTAAATTGCTGTTTGGGAAGGGGGCAGTTTAATGACTCCCATAACACTCCCCCTCCACAAATCCATGCCTGGTGGCATGACAACACTACAGCAGACACGACACATTTCCACATTTCTGGCTAATGTGACTAGTGATTACTATGAAAGTACAATAAAACCCAGACGTTTAGCTGCTTACAGGCATGAATAAATATCAACAGGGGCAGTTGAAGATGTGTGCCACGACCGGGACTCGAACACGGGATCTCCTGCTTACATAGTGGGCAGGGGCACTACAAATGTAGTGTGTGGACAGACAGTTGGGAATGTGGATCCCACGGGGAGCGTGCCTTCAATGGCTCAGACGGTTAGAGCATCTGCCATGTAAGCAGGAGATCCCAGGTTCGAGTCCTGGTCAGTGCAAACATTTTCAACTGTCCCTGTTGATACTTCAGACATGTCCGAAAGAACAGGTACCATCTTCACATAGTGATTATTATGGTTAAACAAGCATAATACTGGACTCCTGCAGTGTCAAATGTGCATAGTGTTCACAAATTTTGCAGCCTTGAGGTAGCAAACTCCAATGTGCATAATATTTTTGGTATTCTGGACAGAAGTCTTATACAGAACTAATTCAGAACTCTGTGGGAAGTGATTACGAGGTAAATGGCGTTTTCAACCAAACGCGTGGCTCACTGATGTTCCCTATGATTCAAGCTCTTTGGTACGGATATTTTACAAGAATATCTGATAATAGTAGAGGGTGTAGGTAATAACTTGGCCAATAAACTTAATTATATGAGAATGACATAAGACGCAATGCTGAGAATGAACCTCACACTAGTACAGTACATGAGCTTTCCTTTTCTTAATGACAGACAGGAGGATTCTCAAATACTGGTAGTAAGTGTTTCACAGAATCACAAACAGTGACCGTCATAGTGTTGAGAGAGAAATTACTGGAATGATGCTGAAGAGAAATTTATAAAACAGACAGGGTTGCTGGAATATTTGGCTCTTTCTTGAACATATTTCTGTGACACTTTGAGTCTTGTTTTCCTGTAAAACAAATACAAGCAAAACTGAAGAGAATTAATGATAAGGCACTGATAACTTCTGGAATTAAAGTATCTTGTGCTAAGAAAAAACAATTTTACATAATTCACAGTCACAACTGCAGTAAGATTTAAAACTTCCAAAAATAAGGTAAAAACTAAGTGTAACATTATTAAACAAGAAACAAACACATTATTTCTTTGTCCTTTGCTTATTTACTTTTTTATTTCAGTCATTTTTAGAGGATTTATCCCAAATAGTTTCATTATCCTTGCTATTTGTCCACTGCACTCTCCATTCATCTACAATCAAGTGGTGGTTAGTTGTGGTCCAGCCTGTGCACAAACAATGGAAATTAGGAATTGAAAATTTTTCTATACCTGTAGCGAGATAATTGTACTATGCACTTACCTGAAGCATGGAGTGCTTTTAAAAAGTGCGCAAATTTTTCACTATGGACTTCATTAAGCTTCTCAATGGCTGCTGCAGTGAACTGATGTGAATCAGGATTAGGTGAAGTAAAGAGGTAACAAAGTGGCCTTTTATTCTTTCCGGGAATCATTCCATGAGGAGGCTGTACAGAAGTTAAACAGAGAAAACTTAATGCTGGTGTACAAAATCTCACTAAAATGTAATGAACATCAGTACCATTGTAAATACCTGTTCATAATTTAATGACTACATCTTACACACAGCTGAATTAAATAATACAGAAAATGTCACTGGTGTTGTGATATAGTGCAATGTTTGAAGGCAACAACCTACATCAACATCCACACACTCTAAAAAGAAAGTGAAGAACAAGGTAGACAGCCGACGTCTGTCTAGACAAGTCTAAAGTTCAGATTTCTCTGGGTTTTCATGATGACAGTCTCACATGGGACAAACTAACATGTGACCATTCATGCTTCATTTCTTTGTATATGCTCAGCACTCCCTATTAGTCTTGTTTTGTCTGGATCCTTGCACAGATGAGCAATATTCTAGGATGTGTAACAGAAGCAATGCCTTCATAGACAGACTGCATTTTCCCATAAGCTCATCAATGAACTGAGGTGTCACTTGCGTTACCTATGACTATGCATATGTGGCCATATTGTTTCACATTGCTATAACATATGATTGTGTGGCTACCATGAGCTGGTTGAACACACTGCACTACGAGTCTAATTCTAAAAAGAATGTGTCTGTCAATAAACCTTGCTGTGGTACCAAGACAAGACCTCACTGTCTGGTACATCGGGAGGTGATGTCATAAAGGTGTATATATAATTAAGGTGAGACAAACAATGACCTCTGCAGAGCAGATGCACACCAGGCTTGAATTATTAAGGGAATTGGCAAAATGCCACAAGTAATAAGGATAATGGGTATAGGGCACTGCATTAGTAGTGCGTGGATAAATTGTGAATTTGGATCTGGTAGGAGGCGTGAAAGGATAATCCATGCAGTTGGCTCAGTGGTCATAGCATCTGCCCAGTAAGTAGAAGACACAGGTTTGAATCTCAGTCTGTCACAAATTTTCAACTTTCCCCACTGATTTCAATCAATGCCGGCTCACAGCTGTCTGTAATACCTTTGTGTCTTAATTCATAATGGCTATTCTTCCAGACATGGCCGAAAGAACAGATGCCGTATATATATATATATATATATATATATATATATATATATATATATATTAAAAATAAAGATTCCAAGACTTACCAAGCGGGAAAGCGCCGGCAGACAGGCACATGAACAAAACACACAAACACACACACAAAATTACGAGCTTTCGCAACTGGCAGTTGCTTCGTCAGGAAGGAAGGAAGGAAGGAGAGGGAAAAATGAAAGGGTGTGGGTTTTAAGGGAGAGGGTAAGGAGTCATTCCAATCCCGGGAGCGGAAAGACTTCCCTTAGGGGAAAAAAAAGGACAGGTGTACACTCGCACACACACACACATATCCATCCGCACATACACAGACACAAGCAGACAAGCAGAAATATGTCTGCTTGTGTCTGTGTATGTGCGGATGGATATGTGTGTGTGTGTGCGAGTGTACACCTGTCCTTTTTTTTCCCCTAAGGGAAGTCTTTCCGCTCCCGGGATTGGAATGACTCCTTACCCTCTCCCTTAAAACCCACACCCTTTCATTTTTCCCTCTCCTTCCTTCCTTCCTTCCTGACGAAGCAACTGCCAGTTGCGAAAGCTCGTAATTTTGTGTGTGTGTTTGTGTGTTTTGTTCATGTGCCTGTCTGCCGGCGCTTTCCCGCTTGGTAAGTCTTGGAATCTTTATTTTTAATATATTTTTCCCATGTGGAAGTTTCTTTCTGTTTTATTTTTATATATATATATATATATATATATATATATATATATATATATATATATATATATATATATATATAAAAACTATTTCTTATTTAAGATGTGATGCACTCATTGGCCATTGACATGTGCTTGAATATGAGGCATGACACTAGTGCCAGCAAACATTTTCTGGTACTACTGTTGGCTATATTTGCTACAGTTTGAGCATAAGTATAATGTGGCATTTATCAACCTTCACTGGGTGATGCAGGTATTGCCAATTTTAGGTGATCTTCATTAAGATCAGTGCAGGTATGTGTTAATCAAATAGTTAACTGCTGTCCATATTTGTACTCTACACTGTTCTATTTTTACATGGTAGCCCCAGCTGGTCAGGACTGAGAATGAAACAGTTGGTTCAAAACTAGTCACCAAAATGTATATACTGCAACTGTGTCAGATTTGTAATAAATACTTCATGAAACGGAAATGTTGCTTGTCCTACATCAACAAAATGTAGAAGCTGCAAAAATGTAAAAAGCACCTTTTTTTAAATTTATTTTTAAACGTCAATTAGTAAAATGCCTATTTCCATAATTTTTTATAACTCCGATTAATGTGACAAATCCATAACAATGATGGACAATCTGTAACACTTGGCAGCCATGCTACAGTATGGAATCAAAGTCTGAATATTAATCATTCTTCCAGCATAGGTAAATGGAGCAAATCATTTGATTCTTTTTGCATTAGATGTTGTCTATGGTGCACCCTAAGGGGCTTATGTAGGTGCCAATTAGATCATGGGCAGTTCCTGAGAAAACCTGCTAAAAGTGTTTTTCACCATTTTTTGTCATAAGCATATCTAAATAACTAACCACAGTAAGTTGCTCAGTATTTTATGGTATACTCGCTAGGCATTTATCTAGAAGTGTCATCTTCTAGTTCCCAAAAATTTTTATCCATCACTGAGAAACATCCCAAAACCATGGTTTTCAGCTGGCAAAACTGAGCCATGGATTAAAAAACAATCATGCACAGTAAATGGCTGAAATTTTTACGATATAAACCTAAGATCCCAATCTATAAAAAACCTTGAAAATTCCATTTCTGAGGTACGAGGACATCTAGTGAATATCTCAAAAACTAAATGCAGTAGCCACCAGAAAGATCGCGGGAGGCGCACATCAGCACGGCGCGTCATGGACAGTAGTTGCCGCAAATAGAATCCCGTCCACCAGAGGGCACGCGAGAATTTGGCCGCGACCTCTGCCAGCAGAACAACAACAACAACAACAACAACAACAACAACTCAGGCAGCACGGGCCGTGCCCAGTCAGTTCACATTGGGCATGCCTATGAGACAGTTCCCGGTATACTCTGAAGTGCGACATAAAATGTGAACCGTGTTACTGCACTAAATATGAGTTGTTTGAATTAAAATATCAAAGATGACATTAGTAGTACTGCTAGGCAGACAAAACACTTTTTTAATTTCGCCTGTATCGAAATTTTATTCCCCTAAAAATTTTCCCAAGGTTTCTGTTTTCCCCAAAAGTTCCTAAAAAAGATTTTTCTGCAAACAAAGGAATGATCTGGAGTCAATGAGCATAGGAACATAATTCCTGGTTTGCTACCACTAAATGGTGGTATGCAGTGCTAGCATTTATTTCTGCTATGTCTGTAGAGTTCCTTCACCAAATGGAGGGCACTGACAGCAAAATTTATGAATTTGTCACACACTATAAATCAGAGGAGTGGCTCTGGGATGATCTGAGTCACAGTTACAACAGGATTCGTTATCCGACTTTGGAAAAATTTGTCTTCAGCAAGTTACACCAGTTGCTGCCATACAAAAGGGTGGATGGGAAAAAGCAAATTTACAATGCTTTCTACAAGGCAGAAATGAATGGTTGTAGGAGACAGCAGTCAGTAGTAAACATGGATGTGGCAGTGAGATGCCCTCACTACATTCATTAGAAGTGGAATTGAGAGGCTGAAGAAGTTTTATTCATTGGGAATGGTACTTTGCTTTCATTTTAATATCAAAATAAAACTTAAATATAAGATCAATTAAACCTATCTTGATTATTTAGTCTAGAAAATATATAAACTATAGTGTTTGAAGACTTAAATCAGGCTTCTAATTTTTAAAATTTCCTGGCAGTGATTACTGAGACAGCCTCTTATCAAGGTAGGCAGCTGTACTGTAGGATAGTTCCAGTAGCCCTAGGATTACCCAAACCACTAGACCCTATATCACAAGTTGAACCTGTGGTATGAGCCCTCGAAAAATCCTGCTTTTATGCTGTGCAGGGTGGATTGGAACATATTGGTAGCACATGCTGTCATATGTATGCTTTGAGTACTGATTTTTGTTGTATTACTTTGACAACTCCACAATCATTGAGAGATGATCCTTGCATCAAATAAATAAATTAATAAACAACTGATCAGACCACTGTCGGATTGTTCACAGATGATGCTGTTGCCTACAGGAAGGGTATTGTTGTAGAAATGAAAAAGACTTAGACAGAATTTCCATTTAATGTAATGGAGGGAAGCCCTCTTTAAATGTGTAACAAAACACTCATAAAAAAAGAAAGTACCTAACAGAAGCAAGTTTCAAAATTAGAGATAACTTACAGAGCTCATCAAATTGTTTAAATATTTATAGATAATACTAAGAAGCCATATGAAATACCTGAAATGGAATGGAGACATGAAATTAGTAATAAAAAAATGAATAGAAGACATGGATTTGTTGGTAGGGTTCTGAGAACGTGTTATGCATCAGATACTAGAGTGAATGATTCTAGAACACTGCTCAAGCACTTTTAGCAGACATGAGAGCAGATATCAAACAAATTCAGACACAGACTGCTTTGATTATAACATGTTAGGACAGACTGTGAAAAAGTGTAACAGCAATGCTCAAGGACATTAAATGGGAACCTCTGGAACAAAAGTAATGTTGTTCTCAAGAGTCCCTGCTGGCAAATTTAGAAAAGGACCAATATTTGAGAAAGAATGTGCACTTATAAGCTGCCACCATCATATGTCTCTCATGGAGATCATGATAATATGATAAAGACAGACAAGAGCACTTCCCAATGCAAATAAACATACTTTTTCTTACTGAATGCACAAATGTAATATAAAAATTATTAATATTGGTACAAAGTATCCTCCAGCAGGCACTGTATAGAGGGTTGCAAAATATTGATTAAAGAAATAAAATATAAAACTGTGATCTTAAAAAAACTCGTGACTGCATTTACAAGCGCACGCGCATATATACACAAACACAAACAGAAACACACACACACACACACACACACACACACACACACACACACACAAGCGGCATCAGAACACACACATAAAAGAAGGTTATAATTGTGCAGCCTTTCAGAGCCAGTGGCTCCTCCTTCTGGCAGATTGGAAAAGTTGCCCAGAACTGCAGCTGAAGATAAACTAACCGAACAGAATGAGAAGGAAAGACCAAAAGAATCAATCTTTCCTTCTCATCCTATCTGGTAAGTCTTCTCTGACCTGCAGTTCTGTGTGACTTTTTAAAAATCTACAACTTTTCCTAGACCTCTCCATTCCTTTTCCTTCACCCCTCTTCCTTCCCCTTCAACCCTTCTGCCCGAAGGAGGAGTTACCAGCTCCGAGAGTTCACCAAATTATAACCACCTTTTATATGCCTGTTCTGCTGCCACTTGGTGAGTAGATATTTTATCTCTCCAATTACATTATATTGTCATAAATTGATTGTTTCTGTTGTTATAAGTTGTAGATGAGTCTTACTGAAATCAACTGTAACATAACCACATTAAATGCATTAAAAATTAACAAACTATTTGCACTGAATGTTTAGTTATAACTTTCTAATGGTTGTATACAGGAACATGACAGAGGTGAGAGTGGGGCAGCGGGAAGCAAAGGAAGCAAGCCCAGCCGCCATATAGGCTTACGTAAGGAGAGGAGCTATGCAGGGGAACAAAGGCATACCTATCTGTGCAGTACTGGAATTACAAACTGCACATCATACTTCTATGAAAACAGTAATCATGCACCGAAGTATACATCAGTTTAAATGTTGTTCATAAACAAAACTGAAATTCCTTACGCATTAACATGGTTAATAAAAATCCTAACTGCAGCAATAAAGTACACTTACTGGAAGGAAAGGAAATAGTATTTAATAGAAATAAAATTTGCAACACAATAAACGACAGACTGTTTTACATATTTACTGAAGATGCCATACTTTTATAAAAATATTTCAAACCACAAGGTCAATTGGTTTCACTGTCCTGATCTTCTGTTTATGCGTCCGATTCTTCCTCACTTACATCTGATGAGGTTGAATTAATGATACTTTCATAAACAGTGGGACTTTTGTGCAACACGAATGTGATGGAAGTTGAAGTAGTGAATTAAAATTTGTGCCACAGCTGGGACTTGAACTGGATTTCCTTGCTTACTAGGCAGGTGTGACATTCGTTATATCACTGAAGCAATATAGTTAACACAGCTGCATGGACTAACCTAGTCCAATGCCCTCCCTAACACAAACTTCAAATCACATCTTCATAGTGTTTTTCAATACTGGAGAGCCTTGGAAATAGTGAAGATTTAAGAAGAGGAAATTAATCTGAGGACGTGTTGCAAACTATACTGCTACAGTGGTGTACTGGCTAGCACATCTGCCTAGTAAGCAAGGAGACCCAGGTTCAAGTCCAGGCCGTGGCAGAAACTTTACTTAATTTCTCCAGCTTCTATTTTTATCGTAGACAAAGTTGAGACTCATATGTCTCAAGAAAAATTTAATTATAACATGAATGTGTTCTTAAATAATACAATAACCAGTTATGTTTCCATACAAAGCAATACAGCAGTAATGAAAGATACAATATAAAGTACTCATATTTCGGATGAAACAGAGGGCACCTTCAAAGAAATCTCAAACTAAATATCTGAAATGAAAAGTCCTCTTTTTCTTCTCAGGTGTTTTTGGCAATTCACCAGGACTATTTTTGAAAACATTATGATCCACCACCTACCCCCATGGACCATGGACCTTGCCGTTGGTGGGGAGGCTTGCGTGCCTCAGCGATACAGATAGCCGTACCGTAGGTGCAAACACAATGGAGGGGTATCTGTTGAGAGGCCAGACAAACGTGTGGTTCCTGAAGAGGGGCAGCAGCCTTTTCAGTAGTTGCAGGGGCAACAGTCTGGATGATTGACTGATCTGGCCTTGTAACAATAACCAAAACAGCCTTGCTGTGCTGGTACTGCGAACGGCTGAAAGCAAGGGGAAACTACAGCCGTAATTTTTCCCGAGGGTATGCAGCTCTACTGTATGGTTAAATGATGATGGCGTCCTCTTGGGTAAAATATTCCGGAGGTATAATAGTCCCCCATTCGGATCTCCGGGCGGGGACTACTCGAGAGGGTGTTGTTATCGGGAGAAAGAAAACTGGCGTTCTACGGATCGGAGCGTGGAATGTCAGATCCCTTAATCGGGCAGGTAGAGTAGAAAATTTAAAAAGGGAAATAGATAGGTTAAAGTTAGATATAGTGGGAATTAGTGACGTTCGGTGGCAGGAAGAACAAGACTTCTGGTCAGGTGATTACAGGGTTATAAACACAAAATCAAATAGGGGTAATGCAGGAGTAGGTTTAATAATGAATAGGAAAATAGGAATGTGGGTAAGCTACTACAAACAGCATAGTGAACGCATTATTGTGGCCAAGATAGATATGAAGCCCACGCCTACCACAGTAGTAGAAGTTTATATGCCAGCTAGCTCTGCAGATGACAAAGAAATTGAAGAAATGTATGAGGAAATAAAAGAAATATTCAGATAGTGAAGGGAGATGAAAATTTAATAGTCATGGGTGACTGGAATTCATCAGTAGGAAAAGGGAGAGAAGGAAACGTAGAAGGTGAATATGGATTGGGGGTAAGAAACGAAAGAGGAAGCCACCTGGTAGAATTTTGCACAGAGCACAACCTAATCATAGCTAACACTTGGTTCAAGAATCATAAAAGAAGGTTGTATACATGGAAGAATGCTGGAGATACTAGAAGGTATCAGATAGATTATATAATGGTAAGACAGAGATTTAGGAACCAGGTTTTAAATTGTAAGATATTTCCAGGGGCAGATGTGGACTCTGATCACAATCTATTGGTTATGAACTGGAGATTAAAACTGAAGAAACTCCAAAAAGGTGGGAATTTAAGGAGATGGGACCTGGATAAACTGAAAGAACCAGAGGTTGTACAGAATTTCAGGGAGAGTATAAGGGAGCAATTGACAGGAATGGGGAAAGAAATACAGTAGAAGAAGAATGGGTAGCTCTGAGGGATGAAGTAGTGAAGGCAGGAGAGGATCAAGTAGGTAAAAAGACGAGGGCTAGTAGAAATCCTTGGGTAGCAGAAGAAAAACTGAATTTAATTGATGAAATGAGAAAATATAAAAATGCAGTAAAGGAAGCAGGCAAAAAGGAATACAAACGTCTCAAAAATGAGATCGACAGGAAGTGCAAAATGGCTAAGCAGGCATGGCTAGAGGACACATGTAAGAATATAGAGGCTTATCTCACTAGGGGTAGGATAGATACTGCCTACAGGAAAATTAAAGAGACCTTTGGAGAAAAGAGAGCCACTTGTATAAATATCAAGAGCTCAGATGGAAACCCAGTTCTAAGAAAAGAAGGGAAAGCAGAAATGTGGAAGGAGTATATAGAGGGTCTATACATGGGTGATGTACTTGAGGACAATATTATGGAAATGGAAGAGGATATAGATGAAGATGAAATGGGAGATACGGTACTGCGTGAAAAGTTTGACAGAGCACTGAAAGACCTGAGTTGAAACAAGGCCCCCGGAGTAGACAACATTCCATTAGAACTACTGACAGCCTTGAGAGAGCCATTCCTGACAAAACTCTACCATCTGGTGAGCAAGATATATGAGACAGGCGAAATACCCTCAGACTTCAAGAAGAACATAATAATTCCAATCTCAAAGAGAGCAGGTATTGACAGATGTGAAAATTACCGAACTATCAGTTTAATAAGTCACGGCTGCAAAATGCTAACACGAATTCTTTACAGACGAATGGAAAAACTAGTAGAAGCCGACCTTCGGGAAGATCAGTTTGGATTCCGTAGAAATATTGGAACACGTGAGGCAATACTGACCCTACGACTAATCTTAGAAGCTAGATTAAGAAAAGGCAAACCTACGTTCCTAGAATTTGTAGACTTAGAGAAAGCTTTTGACAATGTTGACTGGAATACTCTCTTTCAAATTCTGAAGGTGGCAGGGGTAAAATACAGGGAGCGAAAAGCTATTTACAATTTGTGCAGAAATCAGATGGCAGTTATAAGAGTCGAGGGACATGAAAGGGAAGCAGTGGTTGGGAAGGGAGTGAGACAGGGTTGTAGCCTCTCCCCGATGTTGTTCAATCTGTATACTGAACAAGCAGTAAAGGAAAAAAAGAAAAATTCAGAGTGGGTATTAAAATCCATGGAGAAGAAATAAAAACTTTAAAGGTTCGCCGATGACATTGTAATTCTGTCAGAGACAGCAAAGGACTTGGAAGAGCAGTTCAACGGAATGGATAGTCTCTTGAAAGGAGGATATAAGATGAACATCAACAAAAGCAAAGCAAGGATAATGGAATGTAGTCGAATTAAGTCGGGTGATGCTGAGGGAATTAGATTAGGAAATGAGACACTTAAAGTAGTAAAGGAGTTTTGCTATTTGCGGAGCAAAATAACTGATGATGGTCGAAGTAGAGAGGATATTTAATGTAGACTGGCAATGGCAAGGAAAGCGTTTCTGAAGAAGAGAAATTTGTTAACATAGAATATAGATTTATGTATCAGGAAGTCGTTTCCGAAAGTATTTGTATGGAGTGTAGCCATGTATGGGAATGAAACATGGATGATAAGTAGTTTGGACATGAAGAGAATAGAAGCTTTCGAAATGTGGTGCTACAGAAGAATGCTGAAGATAAGGTGGATATATCACGTAACTAATGAGGAGGTATTGAATAGGATTAGGGAGAAGAGGAGTTTGTAGCACAACTTGACTAGAAGAAGGGATCGGTTGGTAGGACATGTTTTGAGGCATCAAGGGTTCACAAATTTAGCATTGGAGGGCAGCGTGGAGGGTAAAAACTGTAGAGGGAGACCAAGACATGAATATACTAAGCAGATTCAGAAGGATGTAGGTTGCAGTAGGTACTGGGAGATGAAGAAGCTTGCACAGGATAGAGTAGCATGGAGAGCTGCATCAAACTGGTCTCAGGACTGAAGACCCCAACAACAACATGATCCACCAAAGGCTACGCATGATTTTTCCTGTGTATGCAGCAGTGCTCGCAGAGGATTTGTTGAATGCAGTAATTCTTTTTGCTCCCATTTCATTTTGCAGCACGCAATCATACACAATATACTTTTGAAATCAAACAATGGGAAATCCAGATGGAATGTAACAATACCAGAGAAGGAAGATGCTACTCACCATATAGCGGAGACGCTGAGTCACGATAGGCACAATAAAAAACTGATCATGGTCTCTGTGTCAGTTCCCGTATTTTTGCATGTTCTCTCCAGAACTTTTCTGATCTTACATCTCGAACTGCGAACCCCTCCCCCCCCCCCCCCCACCCCCAATTTCTCCGTACGATCCCTGTTCACTACCACTAAATCCACCTCATCCAGTCACATCTGCTGTCCCCCTTCTTTACGCTTATCCACCCTCAAACCTGCTACCCACAGTAATATACATATATTTATCAATGATTAGTTATTCTCTACTTTGACCTTTGTGACTTCTCGCCAATTTTAGTGAGTTTTTGCCTTCCACTATCGTCATCTTCCTCAGATTGCATTCCTTTTTCCACCCGTACATTCATTTCGCCCTTTTCGTACTTTTCACATGTATTTGGGTGTTTTTTTTGCATAATTTTTCAGATGTAATTCTACCTTCTTATGTAATTTTTCGCATTTTTGCACCACCATGGATCCTTGCTCCTTCCATCTGTGTCAATACAGAAAACTTTCCTTATCCCTAGGCAGATCCCAGTCCTACATACTGTTCCTGCATTGTTGCTTGGCTCATGAAATCCTCTTTAATGGCCTTACCATCAAATTACCCATCTCTGGTTGCCACCCCTCCTTCCACAATGACCTCCAACTTTTCAGATTCCGCCAATCCTTAGCCCTCACCAAGGTAGTCCTGCAAAACCATATCAACCAAGCCCAATCCTCCTTGCAGTACCTTCTCTCCACCTGCAAAATTCTTTGCTACGTAATCCCAAATTCCTGGAACCCATAACACACATTGAAACTCTTGCCCAGCAGGAACTTGAGCAACATGCACAACGCCACCTCAAAAAGCTCTCCATCCTGTTCACTTCCTACTCCCGCCTTGGAGTACCACTGTCCACCACTTCTAAAACAACCTCCAAACCTCCCCCAGCCCCCTCACAGCTGACAAACCCTGTCTGGCAGACCTACTACACTTACTCCACCCTCCAAAACTCCCTCCCACCACCACAAAGAACCCAAAACCTAAACAGACCTGCAACACGGTCATGAAACTTTCCTCCAGAAGCCTTAGTCCCACAGAAATATCAGTCCTTTCCAAAGGACTCACCTTTTGCCCCACTCCCAAATTCAACCATGCTGGGCTAGTTAAAGACCTTCTCTCTTTCTCCCGGTCCCTACAGTGGAAACATTTTTTCGCCACCAACCCGACCAATCAGACTCAACCAAAGACCAATATTGAACCTTGCTTAACTCAGTTCACTCCCTCATCCAACCATGATCCACCCCCACTGCCTCCAAACCACCCCCTGTTACTTTCCAGAATTTCTTATCCTCGAACCTTGCCTCACCATCATTCTCCAAATTCCTCAACATGCATACTAACCTTACATCTGCAGAAAGAACTGCAGTCCACCATCTAAAAACTGATCCTGATCTTATAATCCTACTTGCAGACAAAGGCTCCACCACCGTTGTTTCGAACCGCAAGGATTACGTCGCAGAAGGATGCTGTCAGCCGTCAGATACTTCCACCTACAAACCATGCCACAGTGATCCCATTCCAGCAATCCAGCAGGATCTCTAGCCACTACTAAAATCCTTAGGCACATCCCAGAACCTCTCCCCAGAATCCATCTCTCTACTTACCCCTACCACTCTCTGCACTCACACCTTCTACATGCTTCCTAAAGTCCATAAACCCAACTACCCAGGACACATCATTGCGGGCGGTTACTGTGGCCCCACTGAGAGAATCTCTGCTCTCATAGACCAACACCTTCGACCTAGTACCCAGAACCTAACCTCCTATATAGAGATACCAACCATTTCCTCAACTGACTCTCCACAGTTCCTTTCCCTTTACCACACGGTGCGCTGCTCATCACTATTGATGCCACTTCCCTGTACACTAACATTCTTAATGCCCATGGCTTTACTGCTATTGAACATTAACTTTCCAGACACCCTATGGATTCCAAACCAACAAACTCCTTCCTAGTCTCCATGAGCAACCATATCCTCAGCCATAATTACTTCTCCTTTGAAGGCATTACCTACAAACAAATCTGTGGTATGGCTATGGGCACCCGCATGGCACCATCCTACGCTAACCTATTTATGGGCCATCTAGAGGAATCCTTCCTAAAAACCCAGAATCCTAAGCCCCTCACCTGGTTCAGATTCATTGATGACATCTTTGCTGTCTGGATTGAAGGTGAGGACACCTTATTCCTTATTCACATTCCTCCAGAACCTCAACAACTTCTCCCCCATTTGCTTCACCTGGTCCTACTCAACCCAACAAACCACCTTCCTAGATGTTGACGTCCACCTCAGAGATGGCTACATCAGTACCTTCTCATCCATATCACACCTACTAACCACCAGCAATACCTCCACTTCGACAGCTGCCACCCATTCCATACCAAGAAGTCCCTTCCGTACAGGCTAGCCACCTGTGGTCGTTGCATCCACAGTGACGAGCAGTCCCTCTCTAAATATACTGAGGGTCTCACTGACCATAATTATCCCCCATCCTTGTACTAAAAAAAATCTCCCGTGCCTTATCTTACCAGTCTCCCATCACCTGCCAAAGCCCACAGTCCAGCCACAGAGGAGCATTCGCCTTGTAACTCAGTACCATCCGGGTCTGGTGCAACTGAATTACATCCTTCACCAGGGTTTTGATTACCTCCCGTCGTGTCCTGAAATGAGAAATGTCCTACCCGCTATCCTTCCCACCCCTCCTAATGTGGTATTCCACCATCCACCGAACCTACATAATATACTCATCCATCCTTACACAACCCCTGCTCCCAATCCCCTTCCTCATGGCTCATACCCCTGTAATAGACCTAGATGCAAGACCTGTCCCATACATCACCTACTCCAGTCCGGTCACTAAAATCACCTATCCCATCAAAGGCAGGGCTACCTGTGAAACCAGTCATGTGATTTACAAGCTAAGCTGCAACCACTGTGCTGTATTCTGTAGGCATGACAACCAACAAGCTGTCTGTCCACATGAATGGCCACCGACTAACTGTGCCCAAAAAACAAGTGGACCACCCTGTTGCTGAACGCGCTGCCAAACATGATACCCCTCATAACAATGGCTGCTTCACAGCCTGTGCCATATGGATCCTTCCAACCAACACCTGCTTTTCTGAACTGTACAGGTGGGAACTTTCCCTGCAACACATCCTACATTCCCATAACCCCCCTGGCCTCAACCCTTGGTAGTCACTGTCCTCACCCACCCAGCTAGGAGGTGGAGATATTCAGACAGTCATATTTTGTATATATGCAATAGATTTGATCAACTGTCAGAGTAGAGTGGAGAAGAGCCTCTTGTAGATGTGGGCATAGTAAAAAAGGAACAGTCCTCATCAGTTACGAACCGTATGTCAGTTGCAAATTCTAACAGAAAGAAGAAGGTTCTGCTGCTAGGTATGTCACATGGCAGAGGCATGGACCAGCAGTTGCAGGAATTGTTGGGGAATGAGTACTAGGTCACCAGTATTGTGAAGGCTAGTGCAGGGTTAGCTCAGGTGACTGCTAACATAGGGGAGTTATGCAGGAATTTTATGAAATAGGGTCAGGTGGTGATTGTGGGTGGAGCAGGGAATAGTATTGATAGAGATGGGGAATACGATATAGATAGGGCCTGGTAAAGATAGCTAGTCAAACTGGTCGCACTAATGTGCACCTCATGCAAGTGTTTCAGTATCATGATTGGCCTTAGCTTAATGCTGCTGTTGGGCATGTTGACATGGGGCCACAGAAGGCACTGATGAAGGAAGGCATGGATCACATTGCAATACTACCAACTGAGTCTATAAACAGATCAGGTTTCACTAGGCATGGCCTGCACCTCAATAGGTCTGGGAAATGGGAGGCAGGCAAAGCTTACAGGTGACACTGTGGTGGATGGTGGTGGGATCACTCATGGAAAAATTCCTGTAGAATTTGGTGTTAGAGCTGCAGCTTTTTAGACTGAAGTCAAGTAATAGGTGTCCCTGTTTAAAGGAAGTCCCCCTAACAAAGGAAGTACCTTCAGAGGAAGTCAGGTACCCAAGCAGAGAAGGAATTAGCATATTACACCAAAATACAGGGTGTTACAAAAAAGTATGGCCAAACTTTCAGGAAACATTCCTCACACACAAAGAAAGAAAATATCTTAGGTGGACATGTGTCCCGAAACGCTTACTTTCCATGTTAGAGCGCATTTTATTACTTCTCTTCAAATCACATTAATCATGGAATGGAAACACACAGCAACAGAACGTACCCACGTGACTTCAAACACTTTGATACAGGAAATGTTCAAAATGTCCTCCGTTAGTGAGGATACATGCATCCACCCTCCGTCGCATGGAATCCCTGATGCGCTGATGCAGCCCTGGAGAATGGTGTATTGTACCACAGCCGTCCACAATATGAGCACGAAGAGTCTCTACATTTGGTACCAGGGTTGCATAGACAAGAGCTTTCAAATGCCCCCATAAATGAAAGTCAAGAGGGTTGAGGTCAGGAGAGCATGGAGGCCACAGAATTGGTCCGCCTATACCAATGCATCGGTCACTGAATCTGTTGTTGAGAAGCATACGAACACTTTGACTGAAATGTGCAGGAGTTCCATCGTGCATGAACCACATGTCGTGTCGCACTTGTAAGGGCACATGTTCTAGCAGCACAGGTAGAGTATCCCGTACGAAATCATGATAACATGCTCCATTGAGCGTAGGTGGAAGAACATGGAGCCCCATCAAGACATCACCAACAATACCTGCCCAAACGTTCACAGAAAATTTGTGTTGATAACGTGATTGCACAATTGTGTGCGGATTCTCGTCAGCTCACACATGTTGATGGTGAAAATTTACAATTTGATCGCGTTGGAATGAAGCCTCATCCATAAAGAGAACATTTGCACTCAAATGAGGAGTGACACATTGTTAGATGAACCATTCACAGAAGTGTACCCATGGAGGCCAATCAGCTGCTGATAGTGCCTGCACACGCTGTACACGGTACAGAAACAACTGGTTCTCCCGCAGCACTCTCCATTAAGTGACGTGGTCAATGTTACCTTGCACAGCAGCAGCTTCTCTGACGCTGACATTAGGGTCATCGTCAACTGCACAAAGAATTGCCTCATCCATTGCAGGTGTCCTCATCATTCTAGGACTTCCCCAGTCGCGAGTCATAGGCTGGAATGTTCCGTGCTCCCTAAGACGCCGATCAATTGCTTCGAAAGTCTTCCTGACGGGACACCTTCGTTCTGGAAATCTGTCTCGATACAAACGTACTGTGCCACGGCTATTGCCCCGTACTAATCCATACATCAAATGGGCATCTGCCAACTCAGCATTTGTAAACATTGCACTGACTGCAAAACCACGTTCGTGATGAACACTAACCTGTTGATGCTATGTACTGATGTGCTTGATGCTAGTACTGTAGAGCAATGAGTCGCATGTCAACACAAGCACCAAAGTCAACATTATGTTCCTTCAATTGGGCCAACTGGAGGTGAATCGAGGAAGTACAGTACATACTGACGAAACTAAAATGATCTCTAACATGGAAAGTAAGCGTTTTCGGACACATGTCCACCTAACATATTTTCTTTATTTGTGTGTGAGGAATGTTTCCTGAAAGTTTGGCCATACCTTTTTGTAACACTCTGTATAAGAGGTATTAGAGATAAAGTTAGTGAACTGCTTGTAGATGTTGACTCTGATGTTACTGGTATATCGAAGCATGACTTAAATAATTTGATAATTCGGAGGCTTCCTTCACAGATTAGCTGGCTGCTTTTCAAGGAGTTCTTTGCACATGGTGACATCAATATAAATTTTTTATGTGATTGTGCAGGAAAAAGGATATTGGAAGGTCTCCTAAACTAATATGATCTGATGCAGCTGTGTTTTTTCCAACCAGGGTGCAGGGGAACAGTAGCCAGCCGCACAGAGTAGTTTTTTTGCATTGTTCGTAACTAGATGTGCATTAGGGTAGTAAAAGGGTGAATGTCCTTTCAGACCATGATGCACATATTTTAACACTAAAAGGTTTCTGTACTCAAACAAATGTTTTATATAATTACAAACTATGTGGAAAACCTAATCCAGTGCCAATAGAGAGGTTTTGAAAACTCATTAAGGAACAGGGGTGGTAGGTTGTTTATAGTGATGATAACATAGATGACAAATATAATGCATTTCTCAACACATTTCTCATGCTGTTTGAAAGTTGCTTTTCATTAGCACTTTCTAAACAGGGTACTAGCAGAAAAACACAGCCTGTGTGGCTGACTAGTGGGATAAGGATGTCATGTAGAACAAAGTGGGAATTATATCAAAATGTTAGAAGTAGTCACAATTAAGCTACAGTAGACCACTACAAACAGTATTGTAAGGTGCTAAAAATGTTATTACAAAGGCAAAGAGTATGTGGTACGCAAATAAAATAGCTAAGTCACATCATAAAATTAAAACCATATGGTCAGTTGTAGAGGAAGTGTGTGGTCAGCACCACAAGGTTGGCAATGTAATTTCAGTTCGTAGTAAAAATATTTCTGTTAGTGATAGTCAGATATATGTACAGTATTTAAAAATCATTTTCAGAGCATTGATGGTAAATTAAATAAAAATTTAGTTTCTATGGGGAATCATATAACTCTTTGGGGAAATGTCTTTCTGAGATTGATATCTGAAATACTTCTCTGTAATACTGACAAGGGGAAGATTGAGTCAATAATTAAATCACTGAAGACTAAGGACTCTCATAGATAAGATGGAGCGCCTAACACATGTTAGCCCTGTACTTAGCCATATTTGTTATTTTTCCTTTAAAAATGGTCAGTTTCCTGAACGATTAAAGTACTCAGTAGTAAAGCCAGTTTATAAAAAGGGAGAAAGGTATAATGTAGACAATTTTAGACTCATTTCTATGCCACCGGAGTTTGCTAATGTTATTGAAAAGGCTGTGCATGTAAGGCTAATTGGTCATTTTACGTCACACAATTAGCTATCAAATGTACAGTTTGGCTTTAGAAGTGGTTCAACAACTGAAAATGCAACATTATCTTTCCTCTGTGGGGTACTGGATGGATTAAACAAAAAGTATGGGGAGTAGCTCACAATTGGTTCATCTCTTACTTTCACAATGGACAGCAAAAGACCTATATTGACAGTGTTGAGAATGGCTGTGATGTGGGGTCTGAGTGGGGCACGGTCAAATGTGGGGGTGCACCAGGGATCAGTGCTGGAGCCACTCCTGTTCCTTATTTATACAATGATATCCCGTCTAGTGTTACACGGAATTCTAAAATACTTGTCTGCTGATGACACTAGCTTGGTGGTAAAGAATGTTGTCTGAAACATTGGCTCTGCTTCAAATAGTGCAGTTCATGACACAAGTTCAAGGCTTGCAGAAAATAAGCTAATGCTAAATCACAGTTAGACTCAATTTTTACATTTTCTAACACACAATTGAACAAAACCTGACATTTTAATTTCACAGAATGGGAACATGGTTAGTGGAACTGAACAGTTCAAATTTCTGAGTGTTCAGATAGATAGTAAACTGTTGAAGAAAGCCAATGTTCAAGATCTTGTTCAAAGACTTAATGCTGCCATTTTCACTATTTGAATGATATCTGAAGTTGGTGATAGTTCAATGCGAAAAATACTCTACTTTGCTTATTTTCATTCGCTTAGGTCATATGGTATTGTATTTTGTGGTAACTCTTTCCATTCTCAAAGTATATTTTTGCCTCAGAAATGGGCAGTTCGGGAAATATTGGTGTAAGTTTGCAAACCTCTTGTGGCCCATTTTCACTAGTCTGGGTATACTGACAATGGCCTCTCAATATATATATATATATATATATATATATATATATATATATATATATATATATATATATATATATATATATATATATATATATATATATATATATAAAACAGAAAGAAACTTCCACATGGGAAAAATATATTAAAAACAAAGATTCCAAGACTTACCAAGCGGGAAAGCGCCGGCAGACAGGCACATGAACAAAACACACAAACACACACACAGAATTACGAGCTTTCGCAACTGGCAGTTGCTTCGTCAGGAAAGAGGGAAGGAGAGGGAAAAATGAAAGGATGTGGGTTTTAAGGGAGAGGGTAAGGAGTCATTCCAATCCCGGGAGCGGAAAGACTTCCCTTAGGGGAAAAAAAGGACAGGTGTACACTCGCACACACACACACATATCCATCCGCACATACACAGGCACAAACAGACATATTTAAAGGCAAAGAGTTAAGGGCAGAGATGTCAGTCGAGGCGGAAGTACAGAGGCAAAGAAGTTGTTGAAAGACAGGTGAGGTATGAGCGGCGGCAACTTGAAATTAGCGGAGGTTGAGGCCTGGCGGATATCGAGAAGAGAGGATATACTGAAGGGCGAGTTCCCATCTCCGGAGTTCGGATAGGTTGGTGTTGGTGGGAAGTATCCAGATAACTCGGACGGTGTAACACTGTGCCAAGATGTGCTGGCCGTGCATCAAGGCATGTTTAGCCACAGGGTGATCCTCATTACCAACAAACACTGTCTGCCTGTGTCCATTCATGCGAATGGACAGTTTGTTGCTGGTCATTCCCACATAGAAAGCATCACAGTGCAGGCAGGTCAGTTGGTAAATCACGTGGGTGCTTTCACATGTGGCTCTCCCTTTGATCGTGTACACCTTCCGGGTTACAGGACTGGAGTAGGTGGTGGTGGGAGGGTGCATAGGACAGGTTTTACACCGGGGGCGGTTGCAAGGGTAGGAGCCAGAGGGTAGGGGAGGTGGTTTGGGGATTTCATAGGGATGAACCAAGAGGTTACGAAGGTTAGGTGGACGGCGGAAAGACACTCTTGGTGGAGTGGGGAGGATTTCATGAAATGTGTGTGCGAGTGTACACCTGTCCTTTTTTTCCCCTAAGGGAAGTCTTTCCGCTCCCGGGATTGGAATGACTCCTTACCCTCTCCCTTAAAACCCACATCCTTTCATTTTTCCCTCTCCTTCCCTCTTTCCTGACGAAGCAACTGCCAGTTGCGAAAGCTCGTAATTCTGTGCGTGTGTTTGTGTGTTTTGTTCATGTGCCTGTCTGCCGGCGCTTTCCCGCTTGGTAAGTCTTGGAATCTTTGTTTTTAATATATATATATATATATATATATATATATATATATATATATATATATTCCTTACTGTTGTTTCTTTTTAACAATATCAGCTTATCCCCAAGAATTAGCAGCTTTCATTCAGTTAAAACTATGCAGAAATCGAATCTGCATTTGGACTGCACTTCCTCAACTCTCATGTAGAAAGATGTGCAGTATACTGCTGCATCCATTTTCAATAAGCTACCACAAAAATTCATAAATCTTAGCATTAATCCACTTGGTTTCAAATTAAAACTAAATAGTTCCCTCATGGGTCATAGCTTCTATTCTGTCAAGAAGTTCCTTGAAAAATTAAGCAGATTCTAATGTTATGTACTGTTGCTAGTGTTTACATAAACTTACATCTTGTCTATTTTTGGGTTCATAAACATTTTATTTTATCTGTTATTACTTTTATGTTGTAATTTCATATTTTGACATGTTCCATGACCTTGGAGATTTGCTCCTCAATTTGATCCTATGCAACTAGACATGTAAAATATAAATAAAATAAATAACAAATCAGATGGCAATAGGTACCTTACACTACACAGTCTGCCAACTGTGTAGCAAAAAAACATCTATTGACTTCAATTCAGCATTCAGGATTAGGAAGCCATCTGCCAACTAAATGTTAACACACTGTACATTAAACTTCTTACTATTACTGATATGCTTGTCTACTGAACATAAAACATATTCAAAACTTAAAACAGTCTTGTGTACATAATGAGCCACATTTCGTTTCACTCTGCAATATATAACTATCATGTAGTACTCTTACACATACAGTTCAAAGGAATTTTCTTCACTATGCAAAAAGTCAAAAAAATAAATAAATAAATAAATAATTATTAAGTGTCCTATTGCGTTTTATAAATGATCTCATATTTGATTTTGACAATAGAGGTTTGTAGCAACAGCAGCAGCAGTAAGAGTAGCGTGTTAGATAATCACTACACCCAAGCACTGTTTTTAAATACATACAAACAGAATGTGCTGAATTTGGTGAACACAGCTCAGGTTCTGATGTAACAGCAATGAGTTGAAACACAAAAAAGTCTCAGCACTGTTAAAACTATGAACACAGCAACAACAGTAAATTTAGAAATAATGAAAATAAACTTACCTCATTATCATAATTAACATTAACCATACATGTTAGCAAATTTGCATGAAAAAATGCCTCTATTACATCACATGGGTTTTCTTTTGGCTTGAAGACAACACTGACTGTTCTGGAGTCTAAATCTGGAATCAACATGTACTTTTTATCATGGAAACGATCTTGCAGCAACTTTATTTTCTCGTAAGTCACTATCTTTCTAGCTACCAAAGTGCTTAAAGATGCACCAAGAATTATCTTGAATCCACACATGTACTGTTCTGAAACAACAAACAAAATTAGCATTAAATGAAAGTGGTTATGTACACTGAGATGACAGAAGTTAACAGGAAGTATCCTATACGTTTTAATGACTGAGTTTGTAATAAAATGTGTGAGACAAATAGCCACATCTTTTGACTGCACTGACTCACAAGCTTAACTTTTTTACAGCACCAACAGACCACAGACCTTAGTATGTAACATAAATTTCAAGTTGATACATCTGCTTGTTCCTGAGAAGCTGTGTTTGTAACAGTTGGACAGGTAAACAGACAAAAAAGGGATCCTGTAAGGCCGGCTTATCCAAGAATTGTGCCTGGCGGGCACCCACAGGGGCGCAAGGTAGTGTAGTTCAGCACCCTGTCCACGACCGTGTGTTGCCATAGGAGAGAGAGAGAGAGAGAGAGAGAGAGAGAGAGAGAGAGAGACAGAGAGAGAGAGAGAGAGACAGAGAGAGAGAGAGAGAGAGAGAGAGAGAGAGAGAGCTGCGGAGTGAGCGAGACCGCACAACACTGCTCTGGACTGTCCCGCGGTCATATCCAACGTAAACAAAATAACAGAGGAAGCGCACCTCTGTGATGATCGGTAAAACAAGCAAACCATTTACTGTCTACGCAAGAACTAATGTTTGTGTGGCAGAATTACTGCGCAAAGCTTTAGGAAACAATATCTAGAACAAGAATCGAAGTACAACTTCTAGTTTTCTGACCCACAGGTTGATTATATTAGTACTGCACATGCACACTCGTCATATGTACAATAGACATCCTCTGAAAAATATATCATTCTCTTAAATAATCTACAGTCATAAATATTCTAATTTAGAAATAATTTTATGTAAGGGATATAGAGTCTCATTCTTATTGTTAGTAGTTACAAGTAAATATTTTTTGTTGTATTTTGTGCTACAGCTTTTTGTATCCCTTTTCAGAGTTTAGAAATCGGATGCTTAGTTTGCTGTTTGTACGTAATAATTTTAACTGACTAAGTTTGAAAACTTATTGAAAATAGAATTAAGGTTATAAAGCTCTTTAATTCTTGCAGTAATTTTTGTTAAAGAAGACAGTTAATGTTTTACACGTTTTTCTTTTTCAAGGAAATGATTTTGTCTAGGTTTGGTACAATATTCCGTGAGACTGCTAACCTCAAAGAATTAGTCAAATTTTTATGTTTCTCTTGTGGAAGACAGCTGTACAAGTCATCCAAAGTTAAGTTTTACACATAAGAAAGCGGTCCTTCAGGCGGATATCGCACTGCAGGTCGATCAACTCTAGTTCAAGTACTTGTGAGATGTCCTCTGCCCGAAGGGAAAACGATTGAACAAATATATCTAAGGCTGGTTGAACCTCACTTATCTCCAAAAATCTGTTTTAAAACTGTTCTTGTAATTCACAAATGATTTGAACATAATCTGAAAAATATACATCTTCTTCAACGCTGTCTAGTGCAGGAGAGTGTCTACAATTCTTCTCCCACAACTGTTTTTCCCATGAAATAAGTTGGTGGTTTTAATGCTTGAATCGACTGCACTAAATCAACAACAAAGTGATTCTCACCTTGGAGTAAAATGTACAAAGTATTTAAATGACCAGTAAGATCACTCAAAAAAGCCAAATTTGCCACCCACTTAGGATCACAAAGTGGTTCTTCTGGAAGTGCTTTCATTTCCAAAAAGGTATTTATTTCGCCCCTCAAGGAGAAGCACCGATGAAGCACGTTTCCTCTGCTCAGCCATCTTACTTCAGCATGGTAGGGGATGTCTGGGTATTCCGCTTCGATATCAGCCAGAAATTCTTTAAATTGGCGATGTGTGAGTCCTTGCAATCGCAGATAATTAACCGTTTGAAGAACTGTGCCCATAAAATTTTTTACGTTGACTATCTTCCCAAAAAGTGCCTGGTGGTGTATCAGACAATGGACTGCCGTGAATTAGGAACAGCCAACTTCAGCTATTTTTGACCTGACGAAACTCAGAAATCCAGTGCTTATACCCCATAGTGCAAGGGCTCTATCCGTTGTTACACTGGTCAGATGTTCCCATTTAAACCCATTTACTCTAACACGTTTCTACGGCTAGAACAATATCCAAGCCCGTGTTTGTGTCTTTTAATGGTATAAGGTCAAGAAATTCTTCTGTGACACGCACATTGTCATCGACACCTCGAATGAATATGACGAGCTGAGATGTGACCGCAACGTCCACGAACTCGTCATGAGCGATAGAAAATGAAATGATTTTGCCACTCTCTCCATTAATTGCTGCTCCATATGTGAGGCCATATCTTCAACTCGGCAAGCAACATGTTTGAAGCAAAAGAGCTATTTTTTCAAATTTTTCAATGAGGTCTGCTGGACAAATACAAGCCGCCGAGTCGACCAGGCAATCCTTGATGAGATTCCCAGCCGCAAAGGGTCTCTCTGCTTTCACAATTCTCAGCGAGCATTTGTAGCTTGCGCGCAAACTTTGCTCACTCGTTTCCTGCTCCTACCACGGCAAAAAAGAACAAATAATTAATTTTGTACAGTCCTGTTTTTTAAAACACTTTTATCATTTTAACAATTGTTTCATTCATTGAAATTCAAATAAAAACTAACACAAAAAGATTGGTTTTAGGTGTGTTTCCCCCAGTTCCTCTGACAAGCAGCCTTAGACACTGGCAAGGACAGCGAAAAGTGGTCGCAAAATATATATTTATCTATTGGAATATTTGCGTTTTAATTAATTGAAAACATAGATCAAACTACAACATATGTTTTCCCATCCATAAAAACACAAATATACAAAAACAAAGAATGACTCTTAATGACACTTTGCTGTCCAAGAGAGCGTTTGTGAAGGGTTTTCAGAAAGTGGCAAAAAATAACGCACCTGAAACTTATTCTTATGTCTGTGCGACGAGATTTAATGCTACCCAAATATAAAAATTAACCAAAAAGAAATGTTCCTTGTTGCTGACAATCTGATATTCGAGAATTGGCACATTGCTAAGTGCCATATCAGCCGGCCGGGGTGGCCTAGCAGTTCTAGGCGCTACAGTCTGGAACCGCGCGACCGCTACGGTCGCAGGTGCGAATCCTGCCTCGGGCATGGATGTGTGTGAAGTCCTTAGGTTAGTTAGGTTTAAGTAGTTCTAAGTTCTAGAGGACTGATGACCTCAGAAGGTAAGTCCCATAGTGCTCAGAGCCATTTGAACCATTTGACATATCAGATTGTAAAATATAGTTTTATTTGTCATCTTTATAAATAATAAATAGTCATATGATAGGAAACACTTAGTTCACAGTGGTTAAACTTAAAATTTTATTTCAGCTCTTCAAGCTTTCACTGGCGGTCCTCTTGCGACAAATTTTCGAACTGATATTTGTGACGTATTAAAATGCCATTCAGTAGAGTACTTTTTTAAATACATGAGGTTCTGAGGACATACTAAACGTTTGGCATGATTTTCGACAGCAGTACAAAGGAAATTAATTTCCCACTCAGGTTTAAATAGTGAGGACACACCGCTCCTCTTTCTTTTTGTCTGCTGCTGTTGACCATCGATCTCGATCCACTGTCGCCCTGACACCTTACGTCTGTTGATCAACGGCTCTGTGTCGTATTAATGCTGCTTGCACAGCGGTCTGTCATCTGCAAGAAGCACGTGTAAAGTGGCATGGCGAGGCGCGGCGGACGTTCCGTAAGGCCAGCTGATCGACACGGCGCGGCCACTGTGACAACATATGAATTCGCCCGGGGTGCTGGCCGTGGGCATTCGTGGGTGCTAGCGCCCCAGGGGCACAGTTTGGACAAGCCTGCTGTAAGGGTTTTTACCAACTGAAGTACTGAAACCTAAAGAGGAAACAATGTTTTTTATGTGGAGAGAAATATAACAACTAAGGGAAAATAAAGCTGAATTTAAAGTTTAATCTAGTATTTGTAACTAAAACTTAATTTAACAGAGTGGAAAAAGAGAACTGAGTCTGGTCATTTATTACTATGCTGACATTCTGTGTCATATATTTGTTGACTACCAGTATGGCCATCTTCCTGCTTTTCATTAAAGAATGTAAAATTTTACATTCTACATTATATGTGTGGTTTTCAGTTAAATGATGATTGGCATAGCCTGACTCTTTCTTTCCTAATCTCCATCTTCTCTTATGTTAAAATAACCCAACTGCCACAGCTCTACCTGACTCACCAACATATACTTTTCCATGGTGCTTGCATGTGATTTTATACACATCCCTCTGTGCCAATGGTTGTAGCGGGTTTGTACTATTGAATAAAAATTTTGGTATGCTATCAGTACTATAAAGTGCATGTCTGTTATTGTGAGATTTTACCTTTTTTCTGTGGTTATCTAACTTTTTAGCAATATATGGACTGATGTACCAGTTTTCTTACTACCGACTGAAAATGTATTGCACTGCTGTAAAATTACACTTTTCTTTTTTTCATAGGATGCTATCAATCAGGGCAGAGCTCCACCTTACAAAAGAAAGATTCTACTTTTGCCAACCATCTTTTAACTGAAGACCACTCATATAATGTAGAATGCGAAGTTTTACATTCAGTTAAGAAAGCAAGGAAGCTGACCCTTCCATAAATCAACAAATACATGATGCGGAATTCCAGCTTAGAATTAAGTGACCAAACTCAATTTCCTTTTTTTTCCTCCATTAAATTAAATGGCTCTGAGCACTATGGGACTCAACTGCTGTGGTTATTAGTCCCCTAGAACTTAGAACTACTTAAACCTAACTAACCTAAGGACATCACACACATCCATGCCCGAGGCAGGATTCGAACCTGCGACCGTAGCATCCATTAAATTACATCTTAGTTATACATACTGTACTAAAATTGAAAATTCAACTTTATTTTTTGTTATTTTTTAAATCTATATGAACATCAAAAGCTTCAATAAAAAGTTTTTGATGGTGCTGAGCTATGGTCATACAGTATTTTTTGAAATAATACTCCACGCCGTTTGACTGTATATTACTGTCTTTTTCTTCTGTACAATCTATATTATTTTTCTTCTGTACAATCTATATTACAGCTGCACACCATCATTGAGTACAACGTTTTTAGACCGTTAACATCATATTGTTATGTACTGTGCAAGATGACAAACACACACTTCAACACATGTGGTTAACATTGATATAAATGGTACAAATTAATGTCTTGCAACACATTGTTGTACAAACATATCATAGCTGGTAAAGTCAGCCACAGTAGGCAAACAAAAGTGTCAGATTTTCTTTTTTAGTTAATGTAACTATTTCTGTGTAACAAAAAACAATGTAGTACTTCTCTATGTAAACACTCTACATGTCATCATTTTTTCCACCTTTTGTATCTTTTGTATAAATTACATCTGTGTAAGCTGAAAATCATTTTACCTGTGTTTGGAACATTTAGTTGTTACCTGACAATAGCTTAAGAATGTGAAAGCCAGTTTGTGACCAAAAAATATAATCCTCAGAAAATTGGCTTATTCTATCTAATATCATAAAAAATTGTAATATATTCTGATGGAACTGTGCTCAAACTAGAGGATTTCTTTGATATGCAACTCTCCCACCATGGATGTGAAATTATCCTGTGTATCATCTGTGACCATGAATGTCAGATCTGCTTCAGAATCAACATATGGCCAGTATGTTAGGAAATAGTATCTTGGACCCCCTACATGTTGCCAGACCCATTACTCCTATATGTTGCCAGATCCATTACCTGTGTGAAATGATTGTGCATTCTCACAAACAAGTTTCCAAAGTACTAGAAAATATTCCATTTCATGTTTGTCAGAGGTTGTAGTTCTGACATGATGATGCAGCTGCACACCTTGGTAGAAATATGCAATGGCATTTACATAGAGCCGTTCCCATGTAATGGACTGGATGCAGCGGTTCAGTTTCATGGCCTGTCCAAACACCTCTGAATTTCTTCCTTTTGGGGACACTTGATAGAACTTCTTTTGTCTGTTTCACTGAGGAATGTGGAAGAACTGGCAGCACACATCCATGATTTTCTTGGAACTGTGGATGCAGCTATGTTGCTAAAGGTTCAGAGAGGTATGATCCAGCGAGTCACCAAATCTTTGAAGATGCAGAGAGGTAGCTTTGGGAATTGACACTGAAGACTATGTATGTTTCTTGAAAAAAATGCTGTCACTGGTAGCATATACAAAATATTAGAAATGGCTGCTCTTACTAGATGTAATACATATATTTAACATCTCCAAGTTATAAAATTGTGTATTGTTTCAACCTATGGCATGAAATTCATTTTTAGCTGATTATTACACTCCATGAATACTTCTGACATGTCCGACCAACAACTGTTATGTCCAGCACCAAAAGAACTATAGTCATAGGATATGTATCATTTAAGAAATAGTGTATACTACACAATTATTGTGCAGACCAGAATTAGAAAAAAATAAATTAATTTCTCTCAGACACACTCAAACTTGATTACTGAAATGCAAAACTCTGCCTGTTGCACTAAATACATGGCTCAGCCACACAGTATTCAATGAAAATTCATGTCATACATGTGATTACTGCAGAAGAATCTAGAAGTCTCCATAAAACTGGATGAATAAAAAATGGCATTTTGCAGAATGCACGGAAGAGTCAACTGGTCACCTTTTCAAATAGCAGGAATTTTATAAGATATTAGTAAAAGCTGAGACCAGACAACATCCAGACAGAACAACAATGCCAACATGCCAACATTGTGTGTGACACTGAGTGCTGGGAAACTATAGTCAGTGTGCTAGTATATAAGGAATACAGATCTATGTGTATGTTAATGAAGGAAATGAATGGATGGGAGGGAACACAGTGCAAAGGAGAAAGCCTACATGTCCACTGAAAGATGCTAGTTGGAATATTCTGTAGAAATATCGGATCACTTGCAAAGATACTGGTCAAAGCACATAGATGATGTACACCAGAAGCCAACCAGTTATGTAATGGGGATCAACAGAATGACAGTATTACATAAACAATTAGTACACTTCCTTAGGAAAATCTTGCACAAAGAATGGTAACAGCCAAACTAGGGAGAATTTACCACCTTGTATGGGAGGAGATACATGGGAAGATATAGGACATAGGCTTGTCGCTGAAGGGATGTATAAGGAAAGGAAAGATAATCAGTACAATAGAAGTGTGAAGTCAGAACAACCAACAACTGAGATAAATACTCTTATGTCAGAAGAAGACTAATTACAGTGCAACAGTTTAGCAAGGACAAACTCAGTTCATTTCCAGAAACTTTCCCTAAATTTTGATACCTCATCCAGCACTGGAAAAATCCTAAAGAATTTGGAAAATAGGATAAGTCTAAATTTAGTTTCATCTACTGCAAAGTAAATTGTATAACAACATTATAGATGTAATGTAATTATGTGATGTACAAAAATCAAGTTCATACATTGGCAACAATTATTTTTGTTAGCAAATAAAATATCTATACCTATACTGAGTGCATGTTTGACCCTGGCAGATTTGGCAAAAAAGCCACCACTGTAGTCTTCACTGTTTACACTTACTACATTGGTTTTCGCTTCAATACAGGCTTCAGCATTAGCATAAACTTTAACAATTGCATAAATCTCACATCCAGATGCACTCACTCACCAGGTACAAAAGCAAACTTGTGTACAGAAAAGCACACCCCTCCCCCAAGCGCATACACAGAAAGATCTATCCAATTATTTTTATAATGAGATAATTACTATGGTAAGATAGAGCAGACTGTTGGGAACACTGGAAAGGGGAAATTAAAGTTTTAATCAACGAAAGCGGAGGCACTGTTTGGTGCACAACACAGGTTACTGAAACATGTCAATATCTCTGGTCCCATATGGAGATAAGGATAACTGTCTTGATTGAGAGCTGTATACAAAGACTTGAAACCTTTATCAATAAATCAGAAAGCATAAAGGATGATTCATGAAAGATGTTTAGGAGATAGCAAGCAATTAAAAATTCAAGCAAAGGCTTCAGACAGACAAAATAGCACAGAGGACAAATTTAAAGGCGCTGATAAAATGTAGGAGATATGAGCAGCTGGTTAGCCACTGCCATTAAAATATTAAAAATAAATTTGATATCTAAAGTCACCGGAAGGACAAGGAGGCCACGTAGATCTAAATTTCTAAACTGAATGCAAGTTGTGTAACGTAAACATGAGAGGACATAAGCATTACAATAAGAGAGAATTACATTAGGTGATACAGCAAAAGGTAAAGAACCTGGAACTAAATTTTAATCTTAAGTTACTGAAATTGTTTCTGGATGTCAGAGAAAAGTAATGGAATATTAACACTAGGATGAGGGTTACTGATCCAACATCTGCCTTTATGATGACAGATGTAGAACAGCTGCCCACAGAAGTGAAGGACTTCACAGTGAGATACAATGAGTCACATAAGTAAGCTTCTGCTGTGCATGAACTTGCAAATAAATTAGGGAGAGTGTAGAACTTCTCCAGATGAACTTGGAGATGGTACAGGGAAAAACTGGAACGCGTTTGAAAGAATGCCAGAAGAAGAAAAACAGGTGGGAAGAGCTTAAATTTTGCACAGAGGGTCCCCACCTTTAAACTCTATGCTGACGTCCACTCAGTACTATTTTTAAAACCATTTCATATGATATTATCGGTGACATGGTAAGAAAAATTAAAAATTAGATTTTTGGTAAGCCACCTACAGCATGAATTCCAGTAGAGCTGGCTGCATAACAAGATATCAGTAATTCAAAGAATCTGACAGGCTCTTCAAAGCAGAGTCTTGGTTTGAAGTCTTCAAGGAAAAACTAAGGTCCCAAGGGTACAAGGCCAGCATTGGAGTGGCCTATGTCCTTCCTTTGCATTGGAATCTCAATCATATCAATTAGTTGTAAGAAGAAATTTAAGAAAGTCATTTGTTCGGAATTCTGATGAACTCTGAATTCTGAAATTCGATGGAAAAACTGCAATCAAGTTAGTTCTCTCTTGGACTACCTTGAGTAGTTACTCAGATTAAAAAAGAAATATAACAGGCAACATGGAGGGGCAGTTCGTATGAAACCCGTATATCAACAATAGCTAATGTGTTAAATTTAATCAATCAATAAGGAAAAGTGGAATACTGAACTTCCCCAACAGTCATTGGGAAGAAAATATAATAGTTTCATAGATGAGTTAAAACCAAGTTCAGATCAAAAGACATCATTGTGAGTTCACTAGCATTCTCCTTGCATCACTGTAGCATGATTATGACTTTGTGACTGGACAATTGCCCTACTGAAAGGTGCCGTCACTGTCAGGGAAGGTAAATGGCATGAAGTAATGCAGGTAGTCCATGATAATGTTCACACAGTCCAAACTGTTATGGTATCTTTTGATTACTACTACAGTTCCCATGGAAGTCCAGGTGAATGTCCTCCATGGTATGGTACTGCCTCCACTGTCCTCCATCATTGGAACATTGCACAGTTAAAAATGCCATTTATGTGGATGATGGTGCGTGACCATCGACTTTGTATAACACAAAACTTGATATATCCGACCAGGCAACCTGTTTCCACAGTCAACGTGGAGTCATCTCCTGCTGAATCCCACATTAAACAGTTTACACTGAATGGTATGTTCCAAAAAACATATGCCTGCATCAGCAATGTACTCTGTTGTCAGATCTGTCACAGAACACACTCCTGCTTCATAGAGTGGGTGAGTCTCTGATCTACACATCTGCATCTACATCCATACTCTGCAAACTACTCTACAGGCCTTCTCCCTGTTCCATTCATGTATGGCTTGTGGGGAAAAAATATTGTTTAACTGCCACTGTGGATGCTGTAATTAATCTATTCTTATCCTCACTTGGCCACACCCACACCCACATGCACACCCACACGCAAACCCACACCCACAAGCAGAGACAGACAGAGAGAGTGAGAGTGAGAGTGAGAGTGAGAGTGAGAGTGAGAGAGAGACCCCTAACCCTTCATGCTGCCATTCTCTGTATATGTGTAATATCTATGCTAGTCCTATTTGGTAGGGGTACCACATACTCATTCAATTTCAAAACCCTACAGTCTGTTACACCCACTCTTTAATACTGTAATCATTGCATTCTACTTTTTTTTTCATTGTAATGTGCACAAATTTACATTTCTAAACATTTAAAGCAAGTTTCCTATATTTGTATCGCTTTCAAATCTCATCAAGGTTTGATGATTTTTGCATCTATTTTTAGACAGTACTTCATTTTAGATAACTTAACCATCTGCAAAAACTCTGAAGTTGCAATTAATATCACCTGTAATGTCATTAGCACGCAACATGAACAGATAGGATCACCACACACTTCACTGGGACACATCTCTCAATGACTCTCCATCCATGATAACACGCTGCAGCCACTCTATCAAGAAATCTTCAATCTAGTCATGAACTTCACTTTGTATCCCGTATGATCATACTTCTTATAATCAGTATAGATGCTGTACTGAGTCAAACACTTTTTACAACTTGAGAAATACTGCCTCTACCAGACTGCCTTTATTCATGGCTTTCAGGATATCATGTGAGAAAAATGCGAGTTGGGTACATATGATTTATTTTTTCTGAATCCTTGTTGGATGAGATGGATGTGGTCATTCTGTTTGATATACTTCATTCCATTTGAGGGCAGAATATGTTCTAAGATTCTACAGCAAATGTGTGTCAAGGATATTGGACAGTAGTTTAGCACATCAGTTCTACCATATCGACAGCGTTTATGATGCCTGCACACCGGGCACATCGCACACTCCCCTTATCTCAGCAGAATATGTGGCACTTAAACATATGGTCAGTAGATACCTCCGTGAGGCGCTCTCCACTAAGGCTTGCCATATTCATGTGGATGGTGCCAGGAGAGTATACCCTCTTCACTTCTACTGACTGCATGCAACTGTACCAGTCTTTTTAAAATGCCACACACCTTGCTCTGCCTCGGATCTCCAAAGACTCACAGTGAGAATACAACTATGATCATTGTACAATGTTACTGATATTCAATGACAATACAGAACTATTTCTGAAACAGCGTGGAACAGACAACCAGTGACACTAAAGGTACGAATTAGTTTACTTTGTCGCACATGTTGTGAATACTGTGTTGTGTTTTAATCATTTATTACATGTTTGGAGTGTTCAAGGACTGTCCAGCTACCTCAAACAACCTATGGACACAATAGGCATTTCTCATGATGAGGACGGGATAATGGTTTTAGGATGCACAGGATAGAATTAATCATCAACCACTTCAGACAACATCAATTTAGTCAAAATGGCAGCATTAGAAAGTAACTAATTTTTTCCCTTGGGTGCTTAATTTCTGTATACAACAGCAACCACATGAGAGTCATCACTCATAAGAGTTATTAAGGTTTCATTGCCAGCAAATACCAACATTACTGTTGGTCATTACTAGAATCCTGGATGCACAACAAGCCAAGTAACCAACTTCAACTGAAACACAAAATTCTGGGGGCCAGGTGCCGCCTCCTTCCTTCATTCCCACAGTGCAAAGCACGAGGACTGGACCAGGTATGAACAGCAGATGTAGTAACACTTCTCAGTCTACAAAATCTCAGATGACTCACAGCATTCTTCCTTTTTTGTGGACAGGGATTGAAATAATGTGCCTGTGTTGAAAACTGTTCCCCCTAGAAGAACCCAAATCCTGTTGCAGCCCACACTCTCATCGATGGACCTTCTGTATTTCTAGGATGTTCACTGAATTTTAGCTTGGATATTAACGACACATTCTCACATGGAAACGGATGGTTCACTGTCGCCATAGTAAGAGGTGGTAGTGAAGTTTCAAGTGTACCTGGACTGACACTCAGAGCACTTGGTTCTTGACTAAGATTACCAGGGCCTAAATATCTATGGGAACTACAAGCAGTTCTACGAAAACTTAACTAATACATTAAATTTATTTTGAACACAGTACAAGTTGCTGCTCCTTTCCATTGTTTCTGACATAAAAATGTTCCTTTCCAATCAACTGGATAATATGAATGACCATTTCATAAGTTGGAAACTGCATTGTTTAGTTACCCATTTCTTATTCATTTTGATCAGCAGAAACTGGTAATGCTTGCCATTGATGCATCATCACATAGATAAAGGGAAACTTTATTTCACAAGGTTTGGAAACAATGACTGCCCCACAAGAATTATGTCTATGACATTGAACAAGGCCCAACTCAACTAAAGTCAGCTGTCAAAGGGGGCCTTATCCACTATATATGGCAACACAAAATTTAATCAATATTTGTGTGGCAGAAAATCTTTTCTTGCACTCATCATGTCACTGACTCTTCTTTTCCATCCAATGAAAATAATGCCTGATTGTACAAAAAAGAAACTGCAATGTCAGTCTTTATTCTTTTTACTTACCAATAGAAATTCTTAATTTCCCTATGGCATAGCATACAAATTGTATACACTGTCTTGTTTACCTATGGGAAATGATGTGAAATTTCAGAAGCTTCTTTTCTTTAAACTGCAATCTTTTCCCACTGACCGTCAAGGGCTGCACAAGCTACTGCAAAGGCCAACTTATACAAATACTTGGCTGTAATACTTTGAAGGGTTATGAAATGGAATGATCACATAGGCTCAGTTGTGGGTAAAGCAGGTGGTAAACTTTGGTTTATTGGTAAAATACTGGGCAAGTGCAATCAGTCTACAAAGGAGACTTGCTTACAAATCAATTGTGTGACTGGTTCTAGAATATTGCTCAAGTGTATGGGACCCATACCAGATTGGACTAACAGGAGATACTGAATGAATACAGCCGTTGTGTAACTTGGGCAAACAGTTGTGCAATGGAGTGTGACAGTGTGGAAAACGTTCATGATACAGCCAACTAGCAGCTCTTCCTTTGCGAGAAATGCGTACCTTCAGTGTGAGGAGGCAGAACTGTGGTGCTCCATGGTGATGCCACACTCCCGAATTTGAAGAAGGTGTACTGCGTCACTTTGAAGATAACCCATAAACGAGTTCACGAACAATTGTGTGTGCAATGGCTGTTATTCACAATACCATCTTGGACGTCCTGCATGAGTAACAATTACATCTGTACCACTTACAAAGGGTACACGCTATGGGTCCAGCAGACTTTCCACAATGCGAAGAAAGTTCAGAAGGCTTTTGACACTGTTCCTCACAAGCGTCTTCTAATCAAGTTATGTGCCTATGGAATAGTTGTGCAACTGGATTTGTGATTTCCTGTCAGAAAGGTCACAGTTCGTAGTAATAGATGAAAGAGAAATGTGTCACCTTCTGCACGTGGTTCCTGCACCGCTGCATCAATGCGCCCCTGTTTCCATGTCGAGTTCTCTTCACAGATGAATGTAGGTTCACAAGGGATTGTGTTCTGAATGCTTCAAATAGTTATGTCTGGGCAGATGAAAACCCTCATGACACGCATATTCAGGGATTTCAAGACAGGTTTGGAATTAATGTGTGGGCAGGTATTCTGCACGGTCATATGATTGGACCATACCTACTCCACTGCAAATGCGTAAGTAATAACAGAACGAGTCAGTATTCTTTTAAAATGGATTGCAATAATTGTACTGGGTCATACCTAAGTACATTCCTCATGTGGGTGTGGATGAGATAATAATCTGCATTGAAACTGTAGTAGAACAGAAACGATACGTTTCCGGACATGAGTTCCTATTCAAAATGTTATGTGTTCACCACCCACTACATGTCCTGAACATTTGTAACAGGAATTTCCGAACACCCTGTAGATCGAGAACAATAACAGGCCTATAACACTTCCTTGGGGAATGCTGGATATCACGAATCCAGTTGCACAACTGAGGTGCTATTCCATAGGCACACAATTTGATTAGAAGACACTTGTGAGGAACAGTGTTGAAAGCCTTCTGAGCTTTCTTCCAACCACCAGGCATAGTTTTTTTGTTCGAGGGATCCATAGCACATTATAGTTAAAAGGGGTTTACCTCAACAGTAAACCTGATACAGAATTTGATAGGGATTCCTGTGGGTGCTTCGGCTTTGTTCAATTTTAGTGATTTCAGCTGTTTCTCGACACCTCTGCAACTAATGTCTATACCATTCATCTATGCAGTGGTGCGTGACTTAAACTGGCGCTATAACTTTGGATTTTAGTTTGTCAGGAAACATTTGAAATCGAGTTCAGCTTTTATTTCCCTGCCCTCAGTTTCAGTCCCTGTCTCCTCCGTCTGTGTCTGGACACTGACTTTGATATCACTAACAGCCTTTACACACAAGCATATTTTCTCTGGGTTCTGCAAAAGATCTTTTGATAACATTCTGGTACTGTAATTGTTGAGAACTTCAGCAAGCCATCCTGACAGCCAAACATGTTTCATTTAGCATCCCTTCTTTGTTTTTAAACCTATTATATAGTAGTCTGTCTTTCTTTAGAAATTTCTTTACAGTGAATGTATAGCATGAAGGGTCCACCCCATCACTAACTATTCTACTAGGTTCATATCTATCAATTGCATGGTCAACTATTCTTATAAACTGAACTGCAGTTGTTCTAAGTGCTCCTCTTGGTAGCTAAATGTTTCAAGTTCCTTATCGAAATAGGAGTCTACTGCCTCTTTATGTAGATTGCTGAAAATATAAAACCATCTACTTGTTTTAGTTGCCCTCTGTACTTTGGTAGTCATCAATGATACAACTGCCTTATGGTCACTGACATCAGTTTCAATGAGGTCATATCTATTTATTACTATTAGATTTAATATCTTTCCATAAAGAGTTGAATTTCAAACAATATTTTCTAGATAGTTCTCAGAGATCATAGTAAGTAGTTTTGCTGGTTGTCTTGCGACTACAACCACTTAAAAAGCTGTAATTCTCCCAACTGATGTTGAATCATTAAATTCTCCTCCAGTAATGACAGGATTATTCGGAAACTTGTTTAGGAGCACACTTAGATTTACCCTAAATTTTTTGTTACATCTGGGGGTGAGTGGTGGTTAACAGATTGTAAGTTTATGCCCAAACAAACTCACATGCAGTTTCAAATTCTATCTTGGAGGATTTGAGCTTCTTACCAACTGTGGCAAATACACCAACTTCATTTAACATTAACCTACCCTTTAGATATATGCTTTAGTTGTTCCTCAACATCTCGCTGCTTTTAATTTAGAATTTTAAACAGCTTCCTGTATCTAATACAATGTGAGCTCTGCAACAGTTTAGGAGCACTTCAAACTCATACACTCCTATTTAAAGGGAAAGATTTATAGACACAAATTCTTTAGGAGGAGGAGTTACCAGCATAAGTCAATACACAGGAGCTGACACATCTCTACTGTATACTGAAATAGTCCAAAAGAACACTGAAATGTGATGACTTTAAAGAAGAAAAATGCCTTTCATAAGTGCATGTGAAAAAGCGTATTCACTGAGAACAAGCACAATAGTGAAGTATGTATGCAAGCTACAAATTAAAGATCATCAGCCTTTCTTTAAAATTCCTTATGTGAGACCACTGACATTTTGAAAAGTTGGTAGAAGAAGAAGAGGGAGAACAAGGGGGGAGAAGAAGAAGAAGTTGCTTCCAACAATGCCCAGAGCTTAGTGATAGCAAAAAACTTAAAGATTTCTTGATCTCGACAGGTGTCAGCAGAAATATACCAGGGACCAGGTTATAAATTTCTGAAATTAAATTAATTTGAGTAAACAAAATAAATCATGGTCATCAAGCAGAGAATGTACGAGTGAATTTCAGAGTATTAAAGACAGCTACACAAAGAGCCTGATGTGTCACCTTTATTCTGGACATGGGACAAGGTACAAAGTGTTTCAAGAGACAAAGTGGCCAAGAAATGAAATATGTTTGGCTATAGATTCCACAAGCAAAGTTCTCAGTATGTGTCAACACAATTATTTAATAACAAAGTACTACATACTGGTGGTAGTATCGGCTTTTTAACAAGTTAAAATGGCATTCTCACCATGAGGAAACAACTGCTATGCAGGCCATATGCCAATAACATCTCTTCCGAGCAATAAAACTGTTAAGCAGCAAATTTACTCACAGGCCTTCTATTTGCAATAATTTCACATTTAAGTAGCGTAAATAGTCGGTTTTAACTAATTAACAGTTGCCCTATCTCACAAAGACAAAAAGTCTACCCTTATGAAGTGAAATACACAAAAAAAGTGATAACATGTCTCCAATCATTGTCCAAACTGTTGAAAAGATTACACAAGATAGAATTGACAATTTACAATTATGGGGATTTTTTTTTTTTGATTTCTGAAAGTTGCATTTATCAAACGGAAAATGAAAAGCACATTTAAATGTTAGGTACCTGTCGATATGGAGAAAGTAAAAGGATTTAAAGAAGGTGATAGGAAATTATAAAGAGCCACTATCAAGCTGTGAATGGAAAATATGTTCCCATATGAAAGAGGGACTGCTGTTTAACATAAGTTAACCCTCAAGTGGGTGCACCAATTTTCGTAACACAAGCAAGTCTGTGGTGTGCTTTGTACATGTCTAAAGAATTCCTGTTTTTATATTACCATGATTAGGATGTGTGAGCTAAACCACAGTTTAATCTTAGTTTAATTAAACAAAGATTAAATAAATGTACATTATATGAGCTAAATCACTGTTTAATTAAACATTAATAAAATAAATTTTTGTTGTATCACTTTGTTGGCATGTCCAAGTGTTACCCCCCACTAGTGACCTACATGGAGCATTAACAAGCGCAGCTGCATCAGATCCCCACCAAGTGCTTATTCAATTACTAATTATCTCATAGACAACTAATTCACTGTGGTGTAGTGCTGCTAGCTCAGAATCTGCAGCATTTTCTTATAAGGATCTTAAATTTTTCCTCACCTGGCTCGCTGTTTGTATTTTATTACAGCTGCTATCTAGGATGCATGACAACATAAACTTATCACTGCACTAGCTGAAGCAATAACGAAGGAATAAGTATGGACTCACAATTGTAAAACAACAATGGAATTGTACAAGACAGTGTTATTTGTGATTGGCGCACTTTATATGTAGGAGCATCTGCTCAGAGTTAAGACTACAAAGTGGTGTTTTCAAACTGAGGATTTTATGGAGAAATTATTCAGATTAGGTATACAACTGAACAACTCCACTAATCATTAGCCTAAGCAATCAATATTGTTTGTACAAGTCAAAAATAAATAAATAAAATAAAATAAAATAAAAAATAAAAAATTGAAAAAGTTAACAGAACAGAGAAGGCCACAGACTACATCAAAATAAAGGTAAGAGGCCTTTACAAATGTCTGCTTGTGTCTGTGTATGTGTGGATGGATATGTGTGTGTGTGTGCGCGCGAGTGTACACCTGTCCTTTTTTCCCCCTAAGGGAAGTCTTTCCGCTCCCGGGATTGGAATGACTCCTTACACTCTCCCTTAAAACCCACATCCTTTCGTCTTTCCCTCTCCTTCCCTCTTTCCTGAAGAAGCAACCGTCGGTTGCGAAAGCTAGAAATTCTGTGTGTGTGTTTGTGTGTTTTATTTATTGTGCCTATCTACCGGTGCTTTCCCGCTTGGTAAGTCTTGGAATCTTTGTTTTTAATAATTTTTCCCATGTGGACGTTTCTTTCTATTTTACAGGTAAGAATAAATATACACAAATTCATTCCACAGTTCGACAAGAATATGCTCCACTATCTAAAGATGCAATTGACTTAAAACCAGATAAATAAAATGATCTGTTTTCACCTCAAATAGTGCAGAAAAAGGTTGCTTTTTTTAAGTGAACAGAATATGATCGCAACCTGTCGCACAACTCCACAACCAGTAACTCCATTAAAAATATAGAAAACAGCAAATGACAACAAGGATATGTCTCCGACAAATACATCCAAACTTCTACACACAAGCAACTTTTGCAACCAGAGAAGGTCAGCCTTGCATACAGCCTGCATAGCAACTGGACAAGACATCTGTCAAGACCAACAGCACAACATGAACTGCTAATCTTCTATATCTGATTTTAGACTTCTCTTTACTTTATACTCAAAGAAATATGGTTTGTTCTCTGTGTTACCCCTTCATTAAGAATGGTTTAAATCACACACACACATGGAAAACCATTTAACAATGAATGTTAATAAAAGCTCTGCTCCATGGGTGGAGAATGATAGGGAAGCGGAAGGAAAAGTGAAGCAGAATGGAAACTTACTTCATCCCATGGTATGGTTCAAAAGTGGTTTACTAAATTTATTTCTCTGGATACAAGTGTATCTGCGATGCTGCCAGTGCAAATGTCACAGCTATCATCTTAATTTTTACATAGCTAGCACCTGTCACTGTTGTGGTGGCAATACAGTAGTGGTGACTGACGGAAGCCACTTTTTTAGTGCTTCTTATCATAGCAGTCATCCCTTCCTGATGTGTCATCCGTCCCTGATGTTGAGGGATGGTGGCACACGTTTTAAAATATTGCACTGGACTCTTCCATGGCACTACTACCCCTGAAGGACAAGCGTTCTTGGCAAAAACCACAACTGAAGAAATGATGATCCACAATATTGTGTTGCTGATCAGGGACAGAACACAAGCTCTAATCAGGAGAGGATGGTGAAGTAAAATGGCTGTGTACATAAAAAAAACCATGACGTTTGATTTAAGCAATTTTGGGAAACAATGGAAAACCTTCATCTGAGTGGATGGGCAAGGATTTTTAACATCACTGCCAAATGCTAGTCCAGTATGCACACTGTGAAGGATAAGTGCCAAGAAAAAAAAATTCAGCTCAATTTATCCTGTAAACATCTCCTGTTCAAATCTGTAAGAAAGTTTCACTGGAGTTTATTCAGTATTTCCAGAGAGAGGGAGGGACGGAGGGGAGGGGGAGGGGGAAGTAATGTTGTCATACCAGTCATTTTTATCATAAAATCTCTCCTGTCCATGTACATCACCATTTACTGCTGTAAGTAGTGCTCCAACTTATTTAATTTAGCTTCTTTTATACCATTATCTTTCTGTCTTAGCACCATGGTTATGCATGGCTCACAATGAGGTGATACAATATGTGATGTGACTTGCTGAAGAACAAGAAATAAGACAGCAAGAACCATGTTTCTGCTTCTGGTTCATTTGCAATCATGAGCTCTTCCAAAAAGGATATTATTGTGGAATATCATAATTTAAAGCTTAGAAAACTTAGAAAGTGATGGAACTAGTAGAGTGCGCCCATACAATGGTATAAATATGAAACTTAATTCTGCTATGGTTTCTTGTGAGGTCTGTCAATACGAAAATTATGCGAATTCTTCAAAATGATTCCAGACCATTTCCACTTTTTGAAGCAACCTCCCTATATAATAATACTCTGACAATATAAGATACAAATTTTTGCTTTACTCTTTCTCCTGTTGAGAAGTCACTCATTACAAGAGGATAAGTTGTATGTGTGAATTTCATTAAAAGTACCATCATGAAAATTTTATTTTTTGTATTACCACCTAGACTGGTGCTTTATTCCATGTCATACATTTATAAATTATGATTGCAAATTAATAAAGGTGGGATAGTATTTCCACAACTGTTCAATTTTGCAAAGTAATATATGATTATCTTGGGGATAATTCAGAAGAAGTGTTACTGGATCTAAAGTGAGATCAGTCACTACTGATTGTGTAGCAATAAGTGGTGAACTCAGTGGAGACATAGACAATGTGTTTAAAGAAATAGAAGAGGCCCATGATGATAAGAAAAATTCCAGTGTGTCCTCCACGGCTTCATCCAGCTGCAAATTCAGTAACATGAATACAGCTTTCAGATCTGTTTTACACCTGTCACAAAATTTCCTGAAATCAGAGAGCATAGACTGAAAAAACATTAAGTCAGCATCATCAGCTGATGCCTCCCTGTGTCTATCATTTCCAGCTTAGGCTTGTATCAGCAGCACTCGGAAAAGAGGAACATGAAGCAGCTACGGACTCTGCATAGCAAACATGCTACAGCAGGTGGCAATAGTTTCACACATCTGCCAACCTCATCAAGGACAACCTTCAACATGTGTGTGTGTGTGTGTGTGTGTGTGTGTGTGTGTGTGTGTGTGTGCGGGTGTGCACCTGTCCTTTTTTTCCCCCTAAGGGAGGTCTTTCTGCTCCCGGGATTGGAGTGACTCCTTGCCCTCTCCCTTAGAGCCCGCATCGTTTCGTCTTTCCCTCTCCTTCCTGGGGGGGGGGGGGGGGGGCGGCCATCGGTTGCGAGGGCTGGTGGTTGTGTGTGTGTGTGTGTGTGTGTGTGTGTGTGTGTGTGTGTGTGTGTGTGTGTGTGTGTGTGTGTTTGTGTGTTTTGTTCATTGTGCCTGTCTGCCGGCGCTTTCCCGCTTGGTGGGTCATTACAAGTCATGTCGCATATCGTGTCACCTCAGTGTGAACCATGTCTTATGTCTGACATTATCCCAAGATCAACGTCAGTTAACACCAATAAGCAGTTCAAAAGGTTATGTTAACATTTTACTGTGAAATGTCTGCTGTTAAGTTTCTTTTACTATCGACAATAATGAAGTTCTGTATACATGTTTTCATATATGAGATCTTGATCGTGACAACTTGTGACACATGGGACGGCCCTAATGCCACCGCCTTGCACATTGCCCATGATTAAAGTATGCACAAAATAACTCTTTACTCACCATTAATAGAAAAGCTAAGTTCCCGTCTGTTGACATTTTTTGGCGAGTCAATAATAAACTTATTACCCTCTTCTTTCAACGTATCAAGAATGATGCAATATCTGGTATGGTTCAGTGTTGTCAGTGTCAGGGACTGTACAGCTTTGAAGTTAGCATAAATGTGGATGATGGTTAAGAGAGCAAACATCACCCACACAAACCTGTAATAATATGTTACACAACAGTTTATTCATCTCTCTCCCTATATTAAGATAGAGCACTAATTAAATTCAATGTTATAGCCAATGACGATATTAGATACACAATCCCCACCACAAAAAGGTTATCAACAGACTTCTAAAGCAAGTTACACGTCATCCCAGCTATGACCATTGTACAACTGTGGCACATAGTCAGAAGAGAGTAAAAGTTCAGAGTGTCCTGCACAGACATTTCTGCTGCAGTGTGAATAACAGTGTGCATCACAAGGAGTGAGGAAAAGGATGCTGCAACTGGAAACATATTCTAAAGTTGAACTATGCCAGACAGTAACATTCTTGTAGGCAAAACTTATTTATTACACACAGATTCACTGTGAAAATCTGATAGTGAATCAAGGAAAGGCCATAGTGACAAAGGCTGCACAGACATGGGTGAGGCTTACCTGGACGGAAGGACATTGACAGTGACCACAGGCAACAATGTCCAGTAAGTCTTTTCTTAAGCTGAAAGAACATCTAGGAGGAAAGAGATTTTGCAACAATGAGGATGTTCACACAACAGTTCTCGAATGGCTCCCTGACCAAGAAGCAGTTTTCTGTCATCGAGGAAACTGAGGAACTGAATGAGTGGTAGTGTTTCCCCACTGTGACTTTGTTGAAAAATGGTGTCAAGTATGTCATGTCATGTAACTGTGTCACGTTGATATGTAGTGCAGCATTCAGTAAAAGTTACTTGGCATGCCATAATATTGAGTAATTACTTTTTGAAGGTCCCTTGTATTATTTATTTTCCTATATATAGTGCCTCCCACAACAGTGTCTGGTCAACATGCCATTTCAGGTCTTATGAATGATAATACATGGTTCCTTCCTAACCTGTACATTTACTCTGCCTGTTTTTGGGGTTCAAGTGGTTTCACTGTATGCTAGGAAATCTTTATTTCACTTCAAATGATTAAAATTTTATATACATTTTTGTAACACTGACACCTTAAGCATTTTAAGGACGTCAAATCTACAAAAACAGTATGAAACAGGATTAGGTTGCTACTCATCACATATTGGTGCAGAGCGATAGAGAGGAACATTGAAAGAACACTGTTAGATATTATAAGCTATCTGACAGAGTCCTCCTTCACATATAGAAACACACACACACACACACACACACACACACACACACACACTGTCATCACCTTAGCACCTCGAGAAGACAAGGACTCTAGATGAAAGGTGGTAGTATCTAACAGTCTTCTTTCAATGTGTGTGTCTGCCATTCAACACCTTCTCTGTCTGGTGAGTAGTAACCTAATTTCTTTCCTATTGTTCTTATTCCATCACAGATTATCCACTGTTTAAATTTATCTAATATACAGCTTTTGACCGAAGGAAAAATAGTGGTATCGGTGACTTAATCATTTCACTGAAACCCACAAGACAATGACTACAACACTTATTATTATGTTTTAGGTTATTAAAATTACATTCAAAACTTGTGTTATTTTCTCTTACAGACTATGTTCACATATTACGGAAATCTTCAATCAGTCACTAAACACTATGAAACACTAAACACTGTGTTATTTCTGTTACATTTTGAACACATCTTTAAGTTACACTTGTCAGGTGCCTATATAAGCAGGAACGCGCTGGTAGATAGGCACAATAAAAAAAAAAAAAAAAAACACACAAACACACACACACACAAAATTTCGAGCTTTCACAACCCACAGTTGCTTCAACAGGAAAGAGGGAAGGGAAGGGAAAGATGAAAGGATGTGGGTTATAAGGGAGAGGGTAAGGAACACACACACACACATATCAATCCACACATATACAAACCTTCAAATGGAAATAAGGGAAAGGGGAGGGTGGAGGAGTCTATAAACACTGTCATGAAACAGGAGCTATTGTTTATTTTCAGATAGAGCACAAGAGTAACGAAATTACAAAGTAGCAACACCTCAAAATTATTCATTGAAATTATTAAATCCTTGGCAAGCTATTTTATTAATACTTGGAAAAATGTAGCTCAAAGTTTCCCAGTGGAAACAAAAATAAACATTGGATTGTAAGGAATATTTCAGTGATCCCAACATATTGTAACTGGCGATAATCTCCTGTCAGTGTGATACCCACAAGGTGCTAGGCCCACTGAAACTGACAAAATGGTCCATATGGCTCTGAGCACTATGAGACTTAAAACCTGCGGTCATCAGTCCCCTAGAACTTAGAACTACTTAAACCTAACTAACCTAAGGACATCACACACATTCATGCCCGAGGCAGGATTCGAACCTGCGACCGCAGCCGTCACGTGGTTCAAGACTGAAGCGCCCAGAACCACACGGCCACACCGGCCGGCTGAAACTGACAGCAGCAACAAATTTTCCCACTATCATTAATAATATTCACACACAGACATCCTAAGATAAAGGAATGATGGACCACAAAGGAATTATCCAAAAGTGGATGGACATCAGTAGATGTGATCTACATGTACAGACAAACAAATGATTATAATTTTCTAAAACTGAATGATTTATTGAAGAGGAAGAGCTTCAAAAATTAAGCAAGTCAATAATGTACTGGTCCACCTCTGTCCCTTACGCAAGCAGTTATTCAACTTGGCATTGATTGACAAAGTTTTTGGATGTTTCTCATTACAAAAAGAATAGTTTTCTATGTCTATTTGACTGAGTGGCCCTGAAATAGTCTAGTGCAATATATGTTTTACCAGTGTATATTAACAGGGACAGAAAAAAACACTAAGAATAACCAGTACTCCAGCAGCGACAGCACTGTCCTGGCCTGCACTGACCACTACCAACATGCAGAGGTGCTGCTCAGTCACTTCTGATGTACTGATTATTTTTTGTGTTTTGCCGTACCTGTTCATATATAAAAGTTTTCTGGGTATGGTACCGCGTCACAACATATAAAACTATTGCTGGGTCTAATCATGACCCAGAAGAAGGCCACTGCAACTGTGGCTGAAACATTGGTTTTTCTCCAACAGCAGCAGTTTTATACACTATGACGCGCTACCACACACAGAAAACTTTTAAGTCGACTGTTCATGCATATTGATAAAACGAATAACACACTACATTAATCCAGGATCAGTCCATTGGATGGGCATGTAAAATTACAATTTAAACATCATTTTGTTTGAGAGGCAGGATGGTTACTCAAACTTAGAAAAAAAATCACTGAGAGTTCCAAGTATGGGGAGCAAGATGGCATTAAAAGAAGTCCTTGAAAAATTAAGGTTGAGCAAGGAAAAGGGGGGGGGGGGGGGGGTGAGAGAGAGAGAGAGAGAAGAGTAAGTTTTTGTTTCCTCTTGGGTGAGATGTACTGACAATTAGCAGTAGCTTGAACACAGTTTTTAAAACACTTATAATTTGTATGGAATAACATTCACATAATTAACACACTTTGGAATATGAAGTATTTTAAAATTTGTGATTTATAAAACTCACTACAATTAAATTCCTATGGTACATTAAAAATGCAGAATCCCGAGATTTTGTGAAATTCCTGAAATTCTTTGAGATTTCGAGGTAAAATATAACTCACGGTTTTCCAAGTATTCTACAAGAATCGTCATCCTGGTAAGAGGAAACAAATAGTTACTTTCTGTCAGTTCTGGGCATTGTATGCGAGATGTGATAAGCAGGATTTGTTTGGGCTGATTCCAGCTACACATTGCAAGAAACAAATTGCAAATATCTGCAAAAATAACAAATAAAATGTGGCTGACAATCTGTAGGAGAGACACCTCGTATATTTCTAGTTCTTCTAAGATGTCAATTTTCTTGCCTTTGTTAATGGTATGTAATACCTGTAAGTTATCTTTAATGTTAGAAACAGATTTTCCATGACAATTCATCTGAATGACTATTGCAGATTTATTCAAATCTTTTAGTCTAAAGGTGTCCGTGTGTTCACTATTATCTTATATCAAAGCTTCTGATGGTCTGGTCAAGATAAAAACTGGAACAACTGTCCACACAACATTGTAAATTTCTAATTTTTCAAGGAACAGGCTGGTTGTTTTGGTACTGAGGATTATGTTATGTTACACATGGTAAATGCTGCAGAAATGTATTTGAAATCTTGTCCTTTGAAAATGATTTGCAACTGGGTGAATGTGCCCAGGACAGGAATGCATACAAATATTTCCTTTTCTGCTGGTGTTTGTGAATTTACGGAAGGTTATTATCTATCTTTAATTTTATTATAGAGGCAGGTAATTGCTTGTGGCTTATAGCGATTAGTTTTAGCAAATAAGAGGAATTTTATGTTGTCGTTGTTGTTGTTGTGGTCTTCAGTCCTGAAACTGGTTTGATGCAGCTCTCCATGCTACTCTATCCTGTGCAAGCTTCTTCATCTCCCAGTACCTACTGCAACCTACGTCCTTCTGAATCTGCTTAGTGTAGTCATCTCTTGGTCTCCCTCTATGATTTTTACCCTCCACGCTGCTCTCCAATACTAAATTGGTGATTCCTTGATGCCTCAGAACATGTCCTACCAACCGATCCCTTCTTCTGGTCAAGTTGTGCCACAAACTTCTCTTCTCCCCAATCCGATTCAATACTTCCTCATTAGTTATGTGATCTACCCATCTAATCTTCAGCATTCTTCTGTAGCACCACATTTCGAAAGCTTCTATTCTCTTCTTGTCCAAACTATTTATCGTCCATGATTCACTTCCGTACATGGCTACACTCCATACTAATACTTTCAGAAATGACTTCCTGACACTTAAATCTATACTCGATGTTAACAAACTTCTCTTCTTCAGAAACGCTTTTCTTGCCATTGCCAGTCTACATTTTATATCCTCTCTACTTCGACCATCATCAGTTATTTTGCTCCCCAAATAGCAAAACTCCTTTACTACTTTAAGTGTCTCACTTCCTAATCTAATTCCCTCAGCATCACCCGACTTAATTCGACTACATTCCATTATCCTCGTTTTGCTTTTGTTGATGGTCATCTTATATCCTCCTTTCAAGACACTATCCATTCCGTTCAACTGCTCTTCCAAGTCCTTTGCTGTCTCTGACAGAATTACGATGTCATCGGCGAACCTCAAAGTTTTTATTTCTACTCCATGGATTTTAATACCTACTCCGAATTTTTCTTTTTTTCCTTTACTGCTTGCTCAATATACAGATTGAATAACATCGGGGATAGGCTACAACCCTGTCTTACTCCCTTCCCCACCTCTGCTTTCCTTTCATGCCCCTCGACTCTTATAACTGCCATCTGGTTTCTGTACAAATTGTAAATAGCCTTTCGCTCCCTGTATTTTACCCCTGCCACCTTCAGAATTTAAAAGAGAGTATTCCAGTCAACATTGTCAAAAGCTTTCTCTAAGTCTACAAATGCTAGAAACGTAGGTTTGCCTTTTCTTAATCTAGCTTCTAAGATAAGCCGTAGGGTCAGTATTGCCTCAGGTGTTCCAACATTTCTACGGAATCCAAACTGATCTTCCCCGAGGTCGGCTTCTACCAGTTTTTCCATTTGTCTGTAAAGAACTCGCGTTAGTATTTTACAGCTGTGACTTATTAAACTGATAGTTCGGTAATTTTCACATCTGTCAACACCTGCTTTCTTTGGGATTGGAATTATTACATTCTTCCTGAAGTCTGAGGGTATTTCGCCTGTCTCATACATCTTGCTCACCAGATGGTAGAGTTTTGTCAGGACTGGCTCTCCCAAGGCCGTCAGTAGTTCCAATGGAATGTTGTCGACTCCGGGGGCCTTGTTTTGACTCAGGTCTTTCAGTGTTCTGTCAAACTCTTCACGCAGTATAGTATCTCCCATTTCATCTTCATCTACATCCTCTTCCATTTCCATAATATTGTCCTCAAGTACATCGCCCTTGTATAGACCCTCTATATACTCCTTCCACCTTTCTGCTTTCCCTTCTTTGGTTAGAACTGGGTTTCCATCTGAGCTCTTAATATTCATACAAGTGGTCCTCTTTTCTCCAAAGGTCTCTTTAATTTTCCTGTAGGCAGTATCTATCTTACCTCTAGTGAGATAAGCCTCTACATCCTTACATTTGTCCTCTAGCCATCCCTGCTTAGGCATTTTGCACTTCCTGTCGATCTCATTTTTGAGACGTTTGTATTCCTTTTTGCCTGCTTCATTTACTGCATTTTTATATTTTCTCCTTTCATCAATTAAATTCAATATTTCTTCTGTTACCCAAGGATTTCTACTAGCCCTAGTCTTTTTACCTACTTGATCCTCTGCTGCCTTCACTACTTCATCCCTCAAAGCTACCCATTCTTCTTCTATTGTATTTCTTTCCCCCATTCCTGTCATTTGCTCCCTTATGCTCTCCTTGAAAGTCCGTACAACCTCTGGTTCTTTTAGTTTATCCAGGTCCCATCTCCTTAAATTCCCAACTTTTTGCAGTTTCTTCAGTTTTAATCTACAGGTCATAACCAATAGATTGTGGTCAGAGTCCACATCTGCCCCTGGAAATGTCTTACAATTTAAAACCTGGTTCCTAAATCTCTGTCGTACCATTATATAATCTATCTGAAACCTGTCAGTATCTCCAGGCTTCTTCCATGTATACAGCCTTCTTTTATGATTCTTGAACCAAGTGTTACCTATGATTAAGTTGTGTTCTGTGCAAAATTCTACCAGGCGGCTTCCTCTTTCATTTCTTTGCCCCAGTCCATATTGACCTACTACGTTTCCTTCTCTCCCTTTTCCTACTACCGAATTCCAGTCACCTTCACTACCTGAATAATTTCTTTTATTTGATCATACATTTCTTCAATTTCTTCGTCATCTGCAGAGCTAGTTGGCATATAAACTTGTACTACTGTAGTAGGTGTGGGCTTCGTATCTATCTTGGCCACAATAATGCGTTCACTATGCTGTTTGTAGTAGCTTACCCGCATTCCTATTTTCCTATTCATTATTAAACCTACTCCTGCATTAACCCTATTTGATTTTGTGTTTATAGCCCTGTAGTCACCTGACCAGAAGTCTTGTTCCTCTTGCCACCGAACTTCACTAATTCCCACTATATCTAACTTTAACCTATCCATTTCTCTTTTTAAATTTTCTAACCTACCTGCCCGATTAAGGGATCTGACATTCCACGCTCCGACCCGTAGAACGCCAGTTTTCTTTCTCCTGATAACGACATCCTCTTGAGTAGTCCCCGCCCGGAGATCCGAATGGGGGAATATTTTAACTCCGGAATATTTTACCCAAGAGGATGCCATCATCATTTAATCATACAGTAAAGCTGCATGCCCTCGGGAAAAATTACGGCTGTAGTTTCCCCTTGCTTTCAGCCGTTCGCAGTACCAGCACAGCAAGGCTGTTTTGGTTATTGTTACAAGGCCAGATCAGTCAATCATCCAGACTGTTGCCCCTGCAACTACTGAAAAGGCTGCTGCCCCTCTTCAGGAACCACACGTTTGTCTGGCCTCTCAACAGATACCCCTCCGTTGTGGTTGCACCTACGGTACGGCTATCTGTATCGCTGAGGCACGCAAGCCTCCCCACCAGCGGCAAGGTCCATGGTTGATGTACAAGTTTAAAATGGATCTGAAATAAGCCATTTTTTGCTGTTTAGTACAAACCACAACAAAAGTTTGGAATATCAGAGAGTTTATTATGATGACTTCTTGTAGCACACCCTTCAAAATTTGTACAATATCATATTAACAAAATAAACATATTTTCCATTTGAAAACAACAACAGTTTTGGTTAGTTACAAAAAATAATGACAAAACAAAGTGGGCTCTGTCCTGAGCGTACATCTCAACAACAAAAACAGGGAAATTTTTATCTCGTGATGATGATTACCAGTCTTTCGCAGTATGTATGTCCTCCCTGCACAAAGATGAGCTCTTACATTCTGTGAGGCAAGCACAGGATGAGACCATCAAGTTTATCTTGGGGTATTACACCCTAATCCTCAATGGCAGCTTCAGTGAGGCCTTGAAGATTGTCAGATGGATTTGAATGCTGTACAACGGCATCTGCAACAGGTTCCATGCATGCTAAATTGCATTCATGGCTGTGGACTGCACTGGCCAATGCATTCGACTGATATTGCATCTTTGAAGATACCGAGGCACCGCTAGAGTAAGGTGTGGTCTTGCATTGTTATAAACTAGGATGAAGCTGCCACCAACTTCATGTCTGTAGGACCTTACAATCATTTGTAGGGCCTCTTGGAGAGATTGTGCACCAATCAAATTGCTGTGGATTGGAATTAGTGGGGTCTGTCCCATCATTATCGCCGCCTAGAACATTAAACTTTTGCTTTCAAATGGATAGACTTCCTAAACATATCAGAGCTCCTGGCGTCGTCTAGTGCTTCTCCAAACCCTAGCACATCTAGTGTCCAGTCATAAACCAATCTTGGCCTTGGCATCCAACATGACATTAATCCAGTTTACAATGATTGAATGTTAATGTGCTAGAGCTCAGATCCTTCAATTGTGTCAGCTCTGTTGGCTCACAAAACTTCTTGTTGGTCTTCTGAAATGAAGACCACTTTGATGCAGTCTTCTATGCATTCTTTGGTCTGAGATATGAATCCTCATTGCCCGGGATAACTAATTTCCAATATTTCTGACAGCTGATGTTGGGTGCGTGCAAGTGAACAGCTGGAGGAAATGATCCTTAATTGGTATTGTTATAAGAGGACAACCACCAACAGGTCTATCGTTCACATTTCCCATTTCTCTGTACTTTCCCCGCACCATAGATACACCACTTTGAGTGACATGTAACCAATCGGCAACATCTTGCTGTGTATGACCTGCTGAAAGGAAAGCAACTATCCTGGCTCTATCAAAGCGTTGTATGCCTCTATGTGGCATATTACTACAGTACGTGTGCTGCTGTGGTAGCAGTATGTTTACATGACTGGGAAATGGCCACAAGGCATGCTAGTAGTGAACACTGTCCAGTATATGGGCTCTAACAGGGGAATGCATAAAGTGCCTAGGTCAATGTGACCTCTAGTATCACAGACCACATTTTATGACAGTGTTCAAAACTTCAGTTGAGTAGTGTATTATTTATAATTACATCTCTGGTGGCGGGCTTTCTACGAATTTCAAAAGTACGCTTTTGATTCAACTTTTTTAATTCTAAGATCAAGAAAATTGATAGTCTTATCTGTCTGATGCTCAGTGGTGAATTTGATATTTGAGTGTAAATAACTCATTGGATTTGCAAACAATTCTATTTCATCTAGCTTGCCACAGAACATGATTACTGTTGTCAGCACACCTTTTGTAATAAATCAGTTTACCTTTTAAATGGGGATTTTCCCCCAAACAATTACTTTCCAAAAGGTTAATGTAAAAGTCAGCTAAAAGACCTGCACAACTGTTTCCCATTGCTACATCATTTGGCTGCCTATAGATTGTCATGTTGAATGAGAAACTGTTATGTACTAGGATACTAGACATAAATCTAATATCTCTATGAATTCATATATCTCTGTCTTACAGTCTTTTTTAAAATTTTTGTTTTACTAAAATGCACTGAATTATTTCAATAGTGTCAGTGACAAGTATATCGTGTACAGGTTCACGGTGGCTGGTGTGCAAATCTGGCACTATCTATGTGCACATCAGTGATGTCATTACAATAATAAGTACTTGGTGATTTCTGATGGAAAATTTGTGTTAAAATGTGTAAAAGTTGCTATGCATATCTTTAAGCCTCTTAGAGATGTAATATGCAAGACTGTTCCTTGAATCAACAGTGGGACATATTGGGCAATGAGGTTTATGATTCCTTTGCTGAGATCTTTGTTTAGATAGTAAGGGCTTTATAACAAAGATGTTCAGCATTAGCATCTAATAAAATGTAGTTGGAATTCTTAATTGGTATCCTAAGCTGAGCTTGATATTTAGGTGTTGGACCAGTCTTCAGTTTTTCTTTTCTTTTTTTTTTTTTTTTTTTTTTTTTTTTTTTAAAAAAAATCTTATTATGAAGAAAGAACTGTAAGGTTTTGTTGATGTAATTCACTTCATACATGACTACTGCAGTGTTATCTTTATTCTGGCTTAACAACAATGGCTTTGTTGTCTGCAAATATATCATTAATGCATATGAGTACTTTTGAATCAGTTTCATGACAGATGTGTGTTGATTGTAGATCTCTTGCAATAATTTGTTTGCATTTTGAATTTACAGTATTCTGCTCACTTGGACTTACTAGAACTGTGTCATATGCAGTTCTTTGCTGACAATTATTTGGTTATAGGCTTTCGTGGTTGACATATGTGTTACTGCTGCTTTTTGATTTATTGATCTGGCACAGTCAAAGGCATAATTCATTGCCTATGTTTTGTCTTCCAGTGCTGGAGACATCATCAGAGGCTTTAATGATTCAGAAAGCTGCCACAGACTCAAACAAGCAACTTTTTATCTACATCAATGCAAAATAAATAAAACAAACAGCACCAACTCTTCCTGAATACAAGCTCCACAGCAAACATCAGTGGCTTCCACAATCTCAAGCACCAGTTTGATAACGTCACAAACCGATTGATGCAGGGATATGTGTAAGTAGTTTCACATGCTGAGCTTGTTTGAGTCTTAACAGCTTTCTGAGTTGTTAAAGCCTCTGAATGATATCTCCAGCACTGGAAGATGAAACGTTAGGTAAATAATTATGCCCTTAGGTGTGATTTTATGACCATACATCAAATATCAGTAATATTTCTTTGATGTTTTTGTCACTGAGTGTAGGTGCAATGTTATGTGTGAGATTTTTATTCAGTAAACTAACCTCAGCTTCATCACATAAAATGCTGGTAAAGTTCACTACTACTCTTTTGTAAAATTCAAATTCTGAGGTGTTTGTGGTGTCAGCAGGATAATGTGTTAATTTTGAATTAAGGGACTGAACTTTCTTTTTTAATTCTTGTGAAGATGATTAGCTCCTCTCCATATAGCGGTGATGCTGAGTCACGATAGGCACAATAAAAAAAATTCACAGAATCATAGCTTCATAGTTTTTGGACATTAAGGCCTTTGCCAGTAGTAGACACACACACACACACACACACACACACACACACACACACACACACACACACACAAACTAACTTTCACACACGTCTGCAGTCTCAGAGAGCTGAAACTACACTGTGAACAGCAGCAGCAACAACAACAGAGTATGATGGGAGTGGCGACTGGGTGGTGGTAAGGAGGAGGTTGGGGCAGGGAGGGGGAGGGATAGTATGGTGGGAGTGGTGGACAGTGAAGTGTTGCAGTTTAGACAGAAGGCAGGAGAGAAGGTGCAGGGAGGGGAAGTGGTAAGCTGCAGAAAGGAAAGAAATAAAAACAAATTAAAAGACTGGGTGTGGGGGTGAAATGAAGGTTGTGAAGTGGGAATGGGGAGGGGGCTGGATGGGTGAGGAAAGTGACTAACGAAGGTTGAGGCCAGGAGGGTTACGAGAATGTAGGATGTATTGCAGGGAAAGTTCCCACCTGTGCAATTCAGAAAACCTGGTGTTGGTGGGAAGGATCCATATGGCACAGGGTGTGAAACGGTCTTTGAGATGAGGGGTATCATGTTTGACAGCATGTCCAGCAACAGGATGGTCCACTTGTTTTTTAGCCACAGTTGGTCAGTGGCTTGTAAATCACATGACTGGTTTCACAGGTAGCCCCGCCTTTGATGGGATAGGTGATGTTTGTGACTGGACTGGAGTAGGTGGTGGTAGGAGGATATACGGGACAGGTCTTGCATCTAGGTCTAATAAAGGGGTGTGAGCCATGATGTAAGGGATTGGGAGCAGGGGTTGGGTAAGGATGGAAGAGTATATTGTGTAGGTTCGGTGGACGGCGGAATACCACGGTAGGAGAGCTGAGAAGGATAGTGGGTAGGACATTTCTCATTTCAGGGCACGGCGAAAGGTAATCGAAACCCTGGTGGAGAATATAACTCAGTTGCTCCAGTCCCGGATAGTACTGAGTTACAAGGGGAATGCTTCTCTGTGGCTGGACTGTGGGACTTTGGGAGGTCGTGGGACACTGGAAGATAAAGCATGGGAGATTTGTTTTTGTAGAAGGATGGGAGGATAATTAAGGTCCGTGAAGGCTTCAGTGAGACCCTCGGTATATTTAGAGGAGGACTGCTCACCACTGCAGATGCGACGACCATGGGTGGCTAGGCTGTCTGGAAGGGACTTCTTGGTACGGAATGGGTGGCAACTGTTGAAGTGGAAGTATTGCTGGTGGTTAGTAGGTTCAATATGGATGGAGGTACTTAAGTAGCCATCTCTGAGGTGGAGGTCAACATCTAACACTACTTTCAATTGCAGAAATTTCAGAAATCTACCATTAACTTCAGATCAGTTTAATTTCAACTTTTTTTGCCACTGAAACACTATCTGAACAGCAAACTTAACGAGAAAGGGAGCAAGGGAAAAAAATCATCAGCAACAAAACAGAATCTGTTTTCGCTGATGGGATGACAGTTATCAAAACATTTGTGGGGACTACTTGTTGACAGACACAAAATTTAAGAAAAGTATAATGATATCTGTTAGTGGAGGGTGGTACTGAGTCTTACTGCAGCAGCAGTATAATCATTTCTTTCACATTCTCCTACTGAGCCAGCAATTTTGCATTGCCAATTTGACATTTCTTGCATTGGTACTGGGAATGATTAATCCTAATCGAACTTCCAAAGAGTGTATATTCACAACCTAGCTTGGGATTCAATAACATTGCATATAGAAGTCTACAAATCTGATAAAGTGTCTCCTGTGTCCTTGTCCTTCTACTCATCATGTCATAAAAGCTTCCTCATGCATCCCTTCACCAACATATATGACAGAGCATACTTTATTGTGGGTAGAAACTTGCCAGAAATTTCATAAATTTTATCAGTACCACAATCGTACCCAACAAAATCTTCAGAACCAATGCAGAAATGATTTTGGAAAATACCAGTGCCATATCATGTCTGACAGTAAATCTTTGATTAATTAGTCCTGAAAACACAATCCTACAAATCACCTCATGGAAATTTACTTGATAAACGAGTTACAAAGCAGGATAATGTTTGGAGCATGTAAATGAAAAAAGTTCAAAGTCATGCAAAACAATTACAGGTTTACACTGCAAGAGGAAACGCAAATTGTGCTGCCTAAACTTACCAGCCTTCTGGTATTGTTGAAAGTAAAAAGATACCAACAAGACATGCAGTGAGGTTCACAAACCTCTCCTGACTTCCATCTTTGGCTGAGACATCTGCCATATTATCACGTATAGCCTGAAACCACAAAGTAGCCAAATGAAAACCCATTGTTTGACATTACTAAATTTCTCTTTAAAGCTATATTAAAAACAATCAAAATAAATTTTCACATCAGTTTTTATTGTCCTCCTAGATGTACAATTCTTGGACTACCTCTCCCCCTCCTCTTCAAAACAATAAATAAAATAAAAAATCCAATCTTAAAACACACACACACACACACACACACACACACACACACACACACACAGAGAGAGAGAGAGAGAGAGAGAGAGAGAGAGAGAGAGAGAGAGAGAGAGAGAGAGAGAGAGAGGGCACCATATTGTACTTGAGCAAAAAAATTTCCACCAGTCTGTATGAAATAAAGAATTATTTACTTATTTCTCATTTCAAACCTTATGCAACAGGCTGACATGGGAGTGGAATCAAAAAGTATTTTCATTTTATATTCTAGTGAAATTTTGTAGCAGCCGTGTAGCACTTAGGCAAAGAAGACCTAAGGACATCACACACATCCATGCCTGAGGCAGGATTCGAACCTGCGACCGTAGCGGTCGTGCGGTTCCAGACTGAAGCGCCTAGAACCGCTTGGCCACATCGGCTGGCTTAGAATATGTTCATCCCTTTTTCAGGTTGTAACAATAATTATTTAGCATGATAACTAATATATTACTTACTTAATTCAGCAACAAACATCTTGCCTATTTATCACTGCAACAAGTTTCCTAAACTGGAAAGTTTCATATATTAATTATTTATAGAGCCTTCTAGATGCATTTATTACACTATTGTGTGTTCTACAAATGCTTTTTTTTTACTCGACTCATTAGAATCTGCTAGTCATACATGGTGAAGATCATATTTGTTTTACATGCACATTTTCTGCACAGTGCTTTTCCACACTTCACATAGTTGTTAATGGTCTTGTTGTCTTTGCAGAGACCTATATGGCTCCTCTTTTATTTTCCAGATAATTTTGATCATATATCCTCTTCTTTTGTCTGTTCTTCTTCCTGCTCTTTTCCTCTGGGCCCTCGAGTTCACTTGTCAGCTGAAGTAGAAAGTACTTCCTTTCCATTTTCTTGTTCATTACTATTTTGATTTTGTAGGCGATCATATCCTACTTACAACCTTTGCAATACATTTACAAGCCATCTGATGAGCCATGTCCATTCTATTCTCTGTTGCACTGAAGAATGTTATAGTTTTTAAGTGTCCTTCATTCATTCATTGTTTACTGCCACTTAACAAGCAATTGGTGAGCATCATGATGCAGCCCATGTTGCTAGTTTGGTGCAGGAAGGTGGTGGTGCATATTTCTGCATTTGGCTTCTTTACCTCATCAGAGTTTTCATGACAGATTCTGTTCACTGTACAAACTAATGAAGTTTTGTTTTATTTGAACTTCTCAGCTAGTTGAAGAGGTGTGATGAAATTGTCTGTCGTCATGTTTCTTCCTTGATGTAGAAATGGCTCCACGAGACACAGAATGATGTACTCTCCAAGTAATTGATTCCCTTTATGCATATCCTCTTTTCCAAGGTATGGGAAAGAATTACCTATATTCTGTGTCATAACACTCTGGCAGCAGTGCACAACAAAGACCATATCTGTTGGGCATGAAGTGAGTGAACCTGCACTTTGTTTTCCTTTGTAACAGTTGCTTGTCTATGGTTGTATTTTTGCCAGGGTGATAGGAATGTATACTGTTTATCTTGAACTTTCCCCAAATGACAGATAAAAGAGGGAATTTGCTGACTGGCAGGCAGTCAGCTCAGGTTGATTTTTCATCAAATTGGAGAAATCTGAGAAGCTTCTGAAATTAGTCTCTCAGCATAACATCTTTGATTAAGGTGCACACCCATGAACGCAGCCAAAAATCATCCACAGACTTATGTTTTGTACAAATGATCCCTGAGCGTATGTAACAGATATCATTTTTTCTAGTTCCTCAAGTGACACAGTCCAATCATTATTTTTAGTGGTTTTTGAACATTTGATTCTATGTATTTCTTCACGAGACACAGCACTGCTTCACCGAAAATAACACCGATGACTGAGTCATCAACTTGTTGGCAAGTGTAAGAAGTGGGACGTCCTCTCTCCTTTAGCACATTCCCATCTTTCAGAAGATAAAAAATTGGCAAGCACACCACTCAGTTCCATACCTCACGACTGTCTTTGTAGAGGCACTCTACTCAGCCAGCTGTGATGAATGGGCGAAGATTGAAGTAGATCTGCATTTGAATCTTTCTCGACTAATTCCCCCTCAATCACAAATTTCTTGATCAGGAAATCCATGCTGACAAAACATGTTCGAAAATGTTTTTCATTGAAAAAAGAATATGACCTGAATGGCACAATATAAACTGTGGCATGCTGGAAAGTGCACATACCAAGATGTACCACTTCACTGTTGGGTTGTTTCCATATATCCAGAAGAGAAATTACAATGCTGTATTTCAAATAAATATCAAAGAAAATATAAATGCATTGTAAATCCTAATACATCACCACAAAGAGGAGAAATAAATTAGGAAAAGTCTCATGGTTTCATGAAAGTAATAAAGAAATTGATATGACATTTAAGAAAAATGTATGACAGTGGTCATTTGAGCATCTTCTGTCACACTAACACTAAGACTGAGTGAGGTGGCACAGTGGTTATGACACTGGGCTTGCATTCAAAAGGACAGCGGTTCAAATCCATGGCTGGTTATCCTGATTTAAGTGTTCTGTGATTTCCCTAAATCGCTCTACGCAAATGCCAGGATGATTCCTTTGAAACGGCAGGCCAACTTCCTTCCTTAATCCAATGGGACCAATGACCCTGCTGTTTGGACTCCTTCCCCATATCAACCAACCAACTAGTGGTAACTGAAAGTGACAAAAGTTAATGTAACTGTAGCAGATACCCAACACAATACTTATTTACCGAATGCAAAACATTAGGTACGAGGCACAGAATGCCTCATCAAGCTGATATCTACAGGGTGGTCAAAAATAGTCTGAAAAGTTTCAAGGGAGTTCCAGGGTACGTTGTACTGAGATATGACTGTTAAAAAATATTCAACACATTATGCCACTCTCAAGTTTATTAGCATTGGAGTTAGCCAATCAGGCAGTTGCACATGCATATTCAAGTGGGCCACTAGAGATGGTGTAACTCAATGTGTTCTCTGTTTAGAATCCTAAACTCAAACAAGATAGAGAGCAAAAAATTGGACATAGGATGGTAGTATGGATCAAACCCAGGTAACTGGCTGAATAGTAATGTACCTGGCATGCTGCCTGAATTTTTTGTGCCTAGCTACCTGACTGGCTAATATCAATGCTAATTAACTTGGAAATAGCACAACATACTGAATTTTTTTCCTTACTTTTTTTCTTCACGCAATCTATCCTGCAACATCCTTACAAGCTTTTCAGGCTGTTTCTGATCACCCAGTATATCAACACACAAAATATTTCAAAATCTGATATTTTAAATTCTTCTGAAATTTATCTGAAGTCAAGACTGCAATTTTAAACACCACTATAAAACCATGTGAAGTGTACACCTCTCATTCCACTCATTGTTTTTTGTGAAGTATACAGTTACAGGAATTTGTGATATTTAACAGTGAACTGACTATGAACAGACAAACACCAAACAATGGAAAATCCAGGATGGAATGTAACAATATTATGAGAAGGAAAGTTGCTACTCACCATATAGCGGAGATTCTGAGTCACAGATAGGGACAACAAAAATACTCTCACAATTATAGCTTTCAGGCACTAAGGCCTTTGTCAACAATAGACACAAATATGCACCCCCCCCCCCCCACCCCCGCCCCCCACACACAAATGCAACTCACACACATATGACTGCAGTCTCAACAACTGAAACCACACTGTGAGCAGTAGCACCAGTGCATGATGGGAGTGGCAACTAGGTGGGGGTAAGGACGAAGTTGGGGTAGGGAGAGGGAGGGGCAGTATGGGGGGGGAGGGGGCTGACAGTGAAGTGCTGCAGATTAGACAGAGGGCAGAGGAGAGATGGAGAGGAGGAGGGGAAGGGGGAAGGGGGAAGTAGCGGAAAAGGAGAGAAATCAAAAGACTGGGTGTGGTGGTGGAATGATGTCTGTGTAGTGCTGGAATGGGAACAGCGCAGGGGCTGGATGGGTGAGGACAGTGGCTAATGAAGGTTGATGCCAGGAAGGTGACAGGAATGTAGGATTTACTGCAGGGAAAGTTCCCACATGCACAACTGAGAAAAGCTGGTGTTGGTGGGAAGGATCCATATGGCACAGGCTGTGAAGCAGTCATTGAAATGAAGGATGAAGTGTTTGGCAGCGTATTCAGCAACAGGGTGGTTCACTTGTTTCTTGCCACATTTTGTCAGTGGCCATTCATGCAGACAAACAGCTTGTTGGTTGTCATGCCTACGTAGAATGCAGCACAGTGGTTGCAGCTTAGCTTGTAGATCATATGACTGGTGTCACAGATAGCCATGCCTATGATGGGATAGGTGATGTTAGTGACAGGACTAGAGTAGGTGGTGGTGGGAGGATGTATGGGACAAATGTTGCAGCTACATATATTACAGGGATGTGAGCCATAAGGTATGGGATTGGGAGCAGGTGTTGTGCAACAATGGATGAGTATACTGCGTAGGTTTGGTGGACGGCAGAATACCACTGTGGGAATGGTTGGAAGGATAGTGCGCAGGACTAACACTGCAGTATGGTTTCAGTTGCCTGAGACTGCAGTCGTGTGTGTGTGTGTGTGTGTGTGTGTGTGTGTGTGTTTGAGAGTCTTTTTTTTGTACCTATCTGCAACTCAGCATCTCTGCTATATGGTGAGTAGCAACTTTCCTTCTCATAATATTATTGACAATGAACAAAAGTATTTTCTATAGAGGAAGAGAAGCATTTTTAACAACAATCACTTTTCATATGTGAATAGTTAATAACAGCTTAACTAATGCTTTCAATAACACAAAAACCAAACAGCACTGCTGTGATGTATTCAGCTATCTGACATTCTCGCAATAAATTTGAAACTGGTAGCAAATTAAGAAACTTTATCACTTCTGAGACACCTTATGAATATGATAAATAGAGACAAATTTCAGTACTAAACACACAAAGAAAAGGGTAACATGCTGATAACAGGTATCACAATAGCACAACTATGACTAAATTATGTTTGAGTTTGTAGAATGAAGCCTAGTTTACATGACGACACTAGCTACTGGCCAAAGTGCAAGCGCACTACACATTTACGCAACTCGTTGGTGGAACTAAACACTTTCAGCCTATTCCAACTTTGTTGAAGCTCGTAGCATGAGACTTGAGGTTAGGTGTGTCATTAGAGTGCAAACACACAGAAATATGAAGTGAGGAATGGAGGATAATGTTTGGTTTTTGGTAATCTATGCTTTGCATAGATGTCTGAGATATCAGTCATGTTGGTTACAAAAACAAGCAGTGACACGTTTCTGAACATGAGGCTGCCCCACAAGATCTGAACATAGAAGGGCTGACAATAACTAAGATACAGCGCAAAATTCATTAGATAAGGAGCACGTATACAAATGAATTAAGTAGCAGGAGGTAAGCAAAATATCTAGCTGCAGAACTGCTCGTATCTACAACATGTGATTTAAGTTGGTCAGTTCTCTTTTGAGGAAAACTGTTGACAGAAGGAAAGCTACACAAATCTGGAAAGCTGAATTCTTTATTCAATATTCATTTATTTAAAATCCCATAGCAGTGCTACCCATTCACAAATTGTAGTATATATGTTTAAACTTTGAAATACTGCCATGTTTGGAAACCATCATCATCCTAAAGTGGCCTGCATCAACAACTAATGCTGTTAATTTTAAGAATAATTGGTGTTAATGGAAATGAAACATCACCAACTAAATCTTCTAGCAGGCTAAGAGATCTGTACTGTACTGCACATAATGTGATTGTAATTTCAGTTCTGCCAACAATGCTTCATATTTGACAGTATCTTTATTTCTTTTATTGCATTATCAACTCTATTTAGGAGAAATATGAACTGTGCTAGTCCCATTGTAATATCATTAAAATACCTTCTAGAGTCTTCCACCACAATTTCTTTCAGCACGGTACTGAGGAACAAAGCTGACATGTTTTCTGAGTATTAACTCTGCCTCAACTCATGCAGCTGCCAAAACTTTCATTTCAGACATAACACAGGCACCCACAAAACTGATGTGTACACTGGTGTCACAGTGTATACAGTATATATGTAAACTAGGCTTGAGGAGGAGGGAAATGGGACATCAAATCACTAAGCACATTTGATAGTGAATTAAACATAAAATCTGGGAGGGGGAAAGAATGCAGAAGAGGACTTACACACGAAAATCAGATACTTACTGTCCTCACTTTTCTCTTTTTTTACATTTGTTATGCACTGTCCGTGGTGCTTCATATATGTCACTTTTTGTACATAATAATTGTAAACTCAGGAATTTTTTCTGGTAGCGGCAAATCAGGGCACTGAAACTAATCAATGATGACAGCTGAAAACTTGTATCGGGCTGCGTCTCGAACATGTATGCTTTGCTTCCCTAGAACAGTAGCCTTTACTGCCTCAACCATCTGGACACACTTCTCAATTGACCCAAATTCCCAACTTGTCATACACCAATGCAGCATCCTTGTCCATGTACTTCTTACTCACAATGTGATCTATATTCCAATGAGAGGAAACAAAATCTGTGTTCTGAAGGTTGAATGTGTGGATGTCAAGCCTATAAAAATATTACGTGTGTGTATGTCTGTTCTGTCAGACATTAAAATAAAAAAATAAAAGCCACATGGTTGTAAAAGTAAAACCAAAAGTGAAAATCTGATGAAGTTTGGTGCAGTTGTGTTACATTTTGCTTCTAGTAAGCCCATCAATCGCATCACATTGCTCTTACCAATTCTGAGAGTGAAGTGTGCACATAAACATACTTAGAACAATAGAGTCTCCTGAGAAGCATGTACAGCACGCCATCATTTAATTTCTTCCTGCTGAAAGGTGCAATGCAGCCAAAATTCATTGACAAATGAGTAACGAGCACAGTGAAACTTTCACGAATGACAGAAAAGTGCTACTATGAAGTAGAACATAAAGACATTTATGAGGTAAGCGATCAGAGAAGGAGATGAGTATCAACCGATGATCTTGTTCAATGGGTGAATCAAGCAGTTTGAGAAAATTATCTGTTCACAATTTCTCTGTAGAATGATTTGTTTCCAGTAATTTCCAGGTTAGCTCTCTATACCATCACGACAGAGGCACTACAGTACCACAGACATAGTGTCATTTGTAGCCTGAACCACATATTAACAAGACTCTAAATTAAGTTCCATTCTTACCAAAGATACAGAGAACACAGTTACATGATATCTTTCAACATAACTTACTGGCTGGTGTACTGAGAGGGAATTACACACAGTAATGAAACAAAAATTCCAACAAACCTGGTGTTGTGTAATGGCTGCCCTCGTTGCACCTCCTGCAACACCTACAACTGCTTTCAAGGTTGTGGATACACACAGAACAAGTGTGGACCAATTTCTGAAGAATGGCAAAAGTAGTTCAAGACAAAATGCTACATCATTCAGGACATCAGCTGTTAGCCTCCATTTTTTGCAGTCTGCGTCCAGTGAGGTCCTAGTGAATGAGGATGCCAACAAAAATCCCAAAGCATAATTAGATAAGCAAAATAGTTTAAATACACTTACAAAATACCTAGAATGGCAACAAGAAATATATAATACACTCCTGGAAATGGAAAAAAGAACACATTGACACCGGTGTGTCAGACCCACCATACTTGCTCCGGACACTGCGAGAGGGCTGTACAAGCAATGATCACACGCACAGCACAGCGGACACACCAGGAACTGTGGTGTTGGCCGTCGAATGGCGCTAGCTGCGCAGCATTTGTGCACCGCCGCCGTCAGTGTCAGCCAGTTTGCCGTGGCATACGGAGCTCCATCGCAGTCTTTAACACTGGTAGCATGCCGCGACAGCGTGGACGTGAACCGTATGTGCAGTTGATGGACTTTGAGCGAGGGCGTATAGTGGGCATGCGGGAGGCCGGGTGGATGTACCGCCGAATTGCTCAACACGTGGGGCGTGAGGTCTCCACAGTACATCGATGTTGTCGCCAGTGGTCGGCGGAAGGTGCACGTGCCCGTCGACCTGGGACCGGACCGCAGCGATGCACGGATGCACGCCAAGACCGTAGGATCCTACGCAGTGCCGTAGGGGACCGCACCGCCACTTCCCAGCAAATTAGGGACACTGTTGCTCCTGGGGTATCGGCGAGGACCATTCGCAACCATCTCCATGAAGCTGGCCTACGGTCCCACACACCGTTAGGCCGTCTTCCGCTCACGCCCCAACATCGTGCAGCCTGTCTCCAGTGGTGTCGCGACAGGCGTGAATGGAGGGACGAATGGAGACGTGTCGTCTTCAGCGATGAGAGTCGCTTCTGCCTTGGTGCCAATGATGGTCATATGCGTGCTTGTCGCCGTGCAGGTGAGCGCCACAATCAGGACTGCATACGACCGAGGCACACAGGGCCAACACCCGGCATCATGGTGTGGGGAGCGATCTCCTACACTGGCCGTACACCTCTGGTGATCGTCGAGGGGACACTGAATAGTGCACGGTACATCCAAACTGTGATCGAACCCATCGTTCTACCATTCCTAGACCGGCAAGGGAACTTGCTGTTCCAACAGGACAATGCACGTCCGCATGTATCCCGTGCCACCCAACGTGCTCTAGAAGGTGTAAGTCAACTACCCTGGCCAGCAAGATCTCCTGATCTGTCCCCCATTGAGCATGTTTGGGACTGGATGAAGCGTCGTCTCACGCGGTCTGCACGTCCAGCACGAAGGCTGGTCCAACTGAGGGGCCACGTGGAAATGGCATGGCAAGCCGTTCCACAGGACTACATCCAGCATCTCTACGATCGTCTCCATGGGAGAATAGCAGCCTGCATTGCTGCGAAAGGTGGATATACACTGTACTAGTGCCGACATTGTGCATGCTCTGTCGCCTTAGTCTATGTGCCTGTGGTTCTGTCAGTGTGATCATGTGATGTATCTGACCCCAGGAATGTGTCAATAAAGTTTCCCCTTCCTGGGACAATGAATTCACGGTGTTCTTATTTCAATTTCCAGGAGTGTATTTATCAATTCATGTGCATTTCTGAATTAATTTTAGAGGCAGCATTTCCGAAAGTAGCCACTTAAATAGCAGAGCTATGGAAAATAGACAGGTAACTGCTAGTATTAGAAAACTGTTTCTGATATTCGTAAATACACTACACTAATCCACGGTTCCTAGATTACCATCACAGGCATAAAGGGATATACAGAAGGGTACTGCCTGTTGCAAACAAATCATTCAATGAGAAAATAATATATGACGTAGTAAATAAAAGCAAAGTAGTATACAATGTCATAGAACATGTAACTGGAAAAGGCAGACAGAAGTATAACAACATATACATCAAAGATGGGAATAGAGTCACAGAATATCCTCAGCAATTGGCAAGTTTTGTAAGTAACTATTTCATTGGTATTGCAGAGAAGCTACAACACAATAATGCTAAAATACATGCAGCACATATAATGAATTATAAAACATGCACAATGGTGATGTTCCCCACAACAGAGCATGAAGTCAGAACTATAATACTGAAATTAAAAATTAAAAAGTCACAGCAGGCATAGATGATACGCCCAGTCTCTGTTCCAAAGGGATGCATAGAGAGCATACAAGCCCCATTAACAACTAATAAATGAGTCCTTTAGTTCAACGATATGGAAAGGACAGATTGCTACTCACCATACAGAGGTGGGATTGAGCCGCAGATAGGCACAATGAAAAAGAATGTTGGACATATTTCAGCTTTCAGATGAAGTCTTTCTTCAGAAATAAAAACACACGCAAAAGCACATGCATGCAAGTACACGCACACTCACTCACTCACACACACACACACACACACACACACACACACACACACACACACACACACAACAACGCATACACAGGTGGTTGCTGCCCAACTGGAACTGCATATGCTGGGATGGGCAGTGGAGGTGAGGTTGGTTTGTTGACTTGAGGGAGGGGACCCAAAAAGCAACGTCATCGGTCCCATCGGATAAGGGAAGGATGTGAAAGGAAGTCAGCTGTGCCCTTTCAAACAAACAATCCAGGCATTTGCGGATTTAGGGAAATCATGGAAAACCTAAATCAGGGTGACTGGACGCAGGTTTGAACCATCATCCTCCTGAATGCAAGTCCAGTGTGCTCACCCCTGGCAGGAGGTAAGGAAAGGGCCTAGAGTGGGGAGTGTGACGACAGGGAAGATGATGCCAGGTCTAACTGTGGGAGTGTGCAGGGATGTGATGGGGACAGGATAGTGCCACCAAGTGTAGCATCAGGGGGGAGGGAGTGCTATGTGTGAGAGAGGATGGCGGGAGGAAGATGAGAGAGGACAGAAGTAGAGAAGAAGAAAGGATTATGTCAGTCTGTTAGTAGGAAAGAAAACATGTGAAGTAAAGGAGCAAGGAAGGGAACAGGCAGGTGGAAAACAGTGACTAACAAAGGTTACTGGTGGGTGAGGAGGGGGGTGGAGTGTTACAGAAAAGAAGGATACACTGCAGAGAGAATTCTCACCTGCACAATTCAGGAAATCGGGTATTGGTGAGGAGAATTCTGATGGCTCAAGCTATGAAGCAGTCACTAAAGAGAAGCACATCATGTTGTGCTGCATATTCAGCACCTGTGTGACCCATTTGTATCTTGGCCACAAGTTGGCATGGCCAATCATGCAAGCAGATGGCCTGTTAATTGTCATGGCTGTTTTCTCAAGTAGTCTGTGTTTTATGAGATAGTAGATGCCAGTGACAGGACTGCTCTAGGTGGTAACAAGAGGATGTATGAGACAGGTCTTGATTCTCTGTCTATTGCAGGGATATGAGACAAAGTGCTGGGAGCAGGAGTGAAGTAGGGACAGAACAGAATATTGCGTAAGCTGGGTGGGCAACAAAATACCATTGTTGGAGGGGTAGGGAGGATATTTCTTATTATAAGGTACAATGAGAGGTAATCAAGAGAGGTAGTCAAAAGCCTGGCAGAGAATGTGATTCAGTTGCACCAATCCTGGGCAGTGCTGTTCACAAGAGGAGAAATCCTTTGTTGTTGGGCAGTGGTTATGTGATAGATGGTACGTGACCACTGAGACAGTCCTTCAGTTAAAAGTATTTTTCCTGAGCACCTTAAGCAAGTGGAAGTTGTGACCTTACCAAGAAAGGTAATGTGGAGAGCATAGAAAACTACAAAATTCTCAAAACTAACTGAATCGATCATGACAGACTAAAATGAGTTATGAATGAATGCAACCTTTTAATGGAGCAAAGTCTTGTTTCATAAGTGGGAGAAGTATAGTACCAGACATTACAGAGTTCCCTTTACTGAAAATAACAACTTCATAGCCAGTGATACAACACTAGTTCTCCTAACACAGAAAGTAAATGAAACCCTTGGGTTCTTTCAATAGTTTATAACAGAAAATGTCTTGTGGTGTCATACTACTCGTATGTGAACACAGTTCTTAGTTTTGGTATTCTTTTCCACAGATTGAAAGTACAAAACATGGACTCTATTTTCAAACTGCGGAAAGGTCTGTAAGAATAACAAAGAGAAGTAGTAGACAGCCTTATTGTAAAGAACTACTTCAAAAACTGGGTATCCTTACTGCACCAAGTGAATACATAAACCGGCTGTCCATATCTGGACAAACATTGATAGTTCTTTACTTACTCATGGAACAAGAGCCAATTTGGACTTACATTTAAAAGGAAAACACACACATAAAATTCAAAACACTATTTTTATTAGGGAATAAAACTGAAGCACTGAGAACCATAAGGACCTAAAACATACCTGTAATTTTGAGACTGTAACATGTATACATGCTACTGACATCTGTTGATATTATAGTGAATGATCTTATCTGTGCTCAAGGCCGACGTTGTATATATGAACATTCATGAAAGGTTATCTCTCCAATATATCTGATATTCACTACCCTATGGGCACTTTATGTCTGTATTTTAACCTTTTATGGTTCTCAGTGCCCCAATTGTATAATAAATTTCCCAAGGAGGCGACAACAATTACTGCAGTATACGAGTTCAAAGAGGTAACAGAAACATAATTTACAAGTAATGCATACCACACACTTAAAGATTACTAAGAGGATTCACAGTAGTGCTTAAAAGTGAAATGGCACTACTATAACATCCCGCCACATTAAATACATGATCGCAGATGTGACCAAGCAGTTCTAGGCACTTCAGTCTGGAACCGCGCAACCGCTACGGTTGCAGGTTCAAATCCTGCCTCGGGCATGGGTGTGTGTGATGTCCTTAGGTTAGTTAGGTTTAAGTAGTTCTAAGTTCTAGGGGGCTGATAACATCTGAGGTTAAGTCCCATAGTGCTCAGAGCCATTTTTTAAATATATGATCACACTGTAATGTTTTTACAAGAAAATTATGTGCCAAGATCTATACTGCATGCCTGTAATCTCTTGTCATTCTCCTAAGCTCAACAGCTCAATCATCATGAGAGAACATATTTTTCCAGAAAGAGTGAAGGGAGGACATGCAGATTTGCATGAGGCATAACTGCACGTTAACATGCCTGGGGTCAGTTATCTGATGAGACTCATGGGAAAGCAATGGCCTAACAGCACATTTGTGGTCTTGCACAGTGTGTGCAGTGATGCAATGCCAAACTATGTTTCATAAGTTATTTGGCGCAAATTGTGTATAATCAAAAGAACACAATAGGAATCAACTGAACGAGACAGTGCAGTTATTAAGATACTGACCTCTTATTCGGATGATGGGTTTTGCTCTATGCGCCCATCCCACTTTAGGTTTCCTGTGACTGTTCTACATTGTTTAAAGGAAATGCCAGGATATTTCCTTCAGCAAGGTGAAAGCCAACCACCTGTAATAACCTCTTCTTGTTTCACCAGATATTTGCAATTTCGGTTTCAGAATGTGTAGCTGGAGTCTCCTCAACAAATACCGCTCATCACATCTTTCAAGCAATGCTCAGTGTCAACAGAAGGCATCGGTTTTTTTCCTCCTTACAAACAAAATTATTTTTAAAGCCAAATTTTATGTGCCCATTCAATAGAGCGGTCCCAAATTAGGCTGCTTCTTCTTGTTCCTGAAATGTTTCTGCTTATGCACATCACTCATCACAAATTAGTCTAGTGTGACATTTGTTTTATTGACATGTATCAACACAGAATGAAATTTTCACTCTGCAGTGGAATGTGTGCTGATATGAAACTTCCTGGCAGATTAAAACTGTGTGCCCGACCGAGATTGAACTCGGGACCTTTGCCTTTCGCGGGCAATTGCTCTACCAACTGAGCTACCGAAGCACGACTGACGCCAAGATTCGCAGGAGAGCTTCTGTAAAGTTTGGAAGGTAGGAGACGAGATACTGGCAGAATTAAAGCTGTGAGTACCGGGTGTCAGTCGTGCTTCGGTAGCTCAGTTGGTAGAGCACTTGCCCGCGAAAGGCAAAGGTCCCAAGTTCGAGTCTCTGTCGGGCACACAGTTTTAATCTGCCAGGAAGTTTCATGTATCAACACATTCAAGATCACGCCCATGTCTCACTCATGCACTGGCATAACCAGGATGTGAGTGATATTAGAGTTAACATTGTGACAGAATGAATCATTTATAAGAATAGAATCACTTTCATTGTTATCATCAGAATCACCTGAAAACACTGCCACTTTATGTTTCTTTACAGGTCTAATGATAATGCTGTCACTGAAATTATCCTTAAGAACCATAAAAACATTTATTCATACAGTCATCTGACTCTTCCTTCTCACTAGGAACATGTGAATAATCATTGACAAAAACCTAAAGAAGTACATCGGATTCATTCATTTCCTTCTGTTTTCTGAACAGGGCCACCTCTAACAAGAGGACTAACTTCAAGATGAAAATATTAGTAACTATCTGAAATATCAAAGTACAATCAAAATGCTAAATAAGCTAATTTATTTGAAGACAATCAAGTTTGATACATTGACTACTGGTATAAACAACTAAATAGATGAATTACTTGAAATATGTCATAGTAGATGGCAGCTACAGACAAAGTGTAGAACACGTGAAATGAGAGTAAACTCGGAATCTGTCTGCAATGGGTTAAAAGCACAGCACAGCACAGCACTCCAGCAGCAACAGCACCACCCTGGCACGCACTGATTGCTCCCACCACACAACAGTGTTGCTCAGTTGCTGCTAGAGTACAACTTAATCTTTGTTTTTTACTGTCCCTATTAATACACCTCAATAAAACAAATATCACTCTAGACTAATCTGGAACCACTCTATCAAACAGGAACATAAAATTTTGTGTTAAAAATAATTTTGTTTGCAATGGGAAATGGACCAATACTTTCCATCGACACTGGGAGTAGTATGAAAGAAGTGATGAGCAGTATTTATTTGGGCTGATTCCAGCTATACATGAAAAACTGCTTATAGTATGCACAGTAGAGCCCCTGTTTACTAGACATTTTTCCATTATTTTGGTCATACTATCACTTCCCAAAATACAGAACACTTTTTTTAACACCATGCATATGAGTGATAGCAAGAATGGCACAAAAGAGGGAGGAAGGCAGAAGGACATACAAATACAGCACTGAGAGACACTTTACGGAGACCATGAGGAATGAGGCACAGATATAAGAAGACAAAGATTTCTGTCACAGGTCAATGAATGCCAAGACAACTGGGCACACAACAAAGCAGGCAAGGTGGGCATGGAAAAAGATAATAAATAACTAACAAAAGAGAGGAGTGATGTTAACACTCTATGCAACGCAACTCCACCTTCCTCTCCTTTACTGAGATTTTCTTGCAAGTACTGTAATCCTCAAACAAAGGAAGGAAGTATTTAGACTGCAATGTGCCTGAATCAATTTGTACTCGGAATCTAACTGACTTTAAAATTGGACTAACACTCAATAATAGCACACTTTTCTGTGGGAAATGCTAAAAGTCTACATTGGGGCCACTGACCTACTTACATATTTTGTGCAGCAATGTTGTCGGAACTCACTGTGAGTTGTGATGGGGACTATGGAGGGGCAAGGTAATTCTATAAGAGGTATATCAGCTACTGCTGCATCCACACAGTCAATGAGAAGGTGAAGGGAAGATGGACATTGGAAGCTAGAGGCTTCCTAATATTCTCACATCAGTAGAGAAGTGAAATCCGCTATGTGGTCAGAAAAAAATAACTGTGTTCTCAGGTCCCATCATAACCACAGCTTCAGAAATCACAACATGTTCAGAAGAAATAGCCAAATATTTGTTACAATGAATATATAATTTTCACGGCTGTCCTGTTGGGATGATCAATAAAAAAAGTGATATGACAGATGACAGGTTGAGTAAACAAAACAGACAGTGAAGATAAAAATTAATGTAAACAATTCTTTTTTGCTTATTTTATTTCTTCTTGTATTATCAAAATGTAGACAATTAATAAATGGCAAATGTTTAGAATAGGCATCATATTAATTGGTTACACAGATACTTTATGTCAATAAAAGTTTGTAATTTCAGTTAGACACGCAGCATCTTAAAGAAAAGGGGTGGGGGGGGGGGGGTGTTATCTTACATTCAGGGTCATTTTATACTTAGGTAAATACGGTATATTGCTCTGATAAATAAGGAAAACAAGATTTTGGCAAGCTGTCGTCTTAAGTTTCTTACATGTCACTCAGCTTCTTATCTTAATGCTGAATGCTAGTCTCCATTCCCAATCAAAATTAATATGCTGTAACACATTGCACAAGGAAAGCAGGCAAAGAATATATGTAATACAAAAATTAAAAGGAACTGGTGCATGAGGGTCATCTGGGAAGGAAGTTCCATTACGATGTAAAAGTAACATACAAATGGCAGTAACAATGATGTTTACATTCAGTATAAGCAGCTGTCTTCTGCTACTTTTGTCCATATTTCTCTCAACTATTGAAACATTTATCGTACGAGAGACCAGAATACATAAACCATCAGTCCCAAATATTTTGAGACTGGATTAATAAGAAACAGAAAGGTTAAGATAGTTGTTCCATTGCTTCAGGAGTTCTACGTAATGACCCCCCGCCCCAGTCACCCACTTGTGTACAATGTAAAGAACACACATACAACAATGTGAAATGGTCAGAAAAATTCTTCTTTGGGATGTTGGGATGTTCAACTCATGTGTCACACTGGTTTGAGAATCACTTTTGTATCAATCTGTACGTGCAGAAACATTTCAGAAAGAAGACTGAGTCAGTTATATTGTCAAATTATTGGCCCTACACCCAAATTTCTGTACTTTGTTGTTTTCTGGTTGGTTTGTATTGGTAACACAAAGTCTTATCGCCCATTGGGGTTATTTCTAGAGAAAAAATTGTCTGAATTTTGTGTTTAAATCAAGTCACAACAGGTGTCCATGTGTTGTAATTTTTGTTCAAGAGTCGAGGTGCGCAGGATATACTCTGAACTTTGGTCTTACATATCAAACTAGCACTGTGATGTGTAACCCTACATCTACCTATCTGATAAATAGTTCCACTCACCAAACCATGTAATAGTCTAATGGTTGAGAATAGAAAGTTGCTTGAGGGGCTTTTTACTATCTGTTTTGTATGTGAGATGTATGTGGGTGGCACCACATTTCTTAAAGATGGGATGGCAACCACAGTATTACTGTGAGTTGTGTTATCTTCAAGGACTGTGAGATTTTTTTCCTTTGGTCAGCGTCATCATAGACATCATCCTGGGCTTGAAGTAGTGCAGCTAACCACTAGTAAAAGCAAGTGCTGTGACAATGTCAGTTTTCAAGAGGTTAATACAAGTAATGTTCCCTGTTACATACTGTTTTAACACAAGAAGCTATTGTACAATGGAATACAATGTGTGGATTTGGTAACAGAAGGAATACTTCGTATTCATTTAGAGATAGTTAGAATTTTGTAGAAGTTTATTAGTTTCCACACAAGCACAATTGCATAGGTAACAAGAACCGTCAGCACTGCAATGGCATTGTTAGAAATAAATTTGAATTTATGTAAAGATGTTCAGAACGAAGAGAAGACAATATATTCCAATCTGAAGATACATATATTTAAAGGGAAACACTGCATTTTGGAGATTGTGACAGAAACCAGAATAATTATGCACTGGGGTGTGATAAAAATTGACAAAGAAGATTTACTGTAAATTAGAAGTGAGAAGAAATTGAAATTTAATTGAAGATTTTGTCCCCAACAACCAAGTCAACAGCAGAAAATTCGATGAATTGCAGAAGTGACTACATGCACTACAGACTAGTGTTTATGAAGGCATAGTCTGCAGTCGAGGTGGTGATGAGCTACTTATGGCGTAAGGCCCTGAAATAAAACCTTGCAGGTGTCCAAGCCATAAGGTGGCAGTCCTACCAACACAACTGAGGGATGTGGACTGATAACCTGCACCACCAAAAAATATGTGAATAAATAAATAAATTCAAATACAGAACCTAAATGGAGAAATAATTGGATGGATATTAAGGATATGTACTCTGGTCTGAAAAGGAAACCACATGTTGTATTTTGGAATGTAAGAACATTCAGAGAGGCAGGAAGATTAAAACAGGAAAAGAGAGATGGAGGACTACCAATTGGGTATACCGGACCTTTGTGAAACTAGGTAACCAGAGTATGGAAAGCTCATACAAAATGTTGGAGTTCTGTTGTATGTATGACAGACGGGTGAAGATGCATTTCCCAGGGTTAGTGTGTGGCTCTTACAATCTAAGAACTGCAAAAGGAGCTTACTGGAGTGGAGTGGAAACCAGTCTCAGAAAGGATAATAATCATGTGCTTTAAAACAAATGTGCAAAATATCACTGAAATTCAATGTTATTCAGCAGCTGAAGTGGATGGAGGAGAGTTAAAAGATGCATTTCATACAGAGCTAAATGGAGTCCTTGGACAAAATAATTGGAGATATAAAAATTTTAATGTAGTGCTTGAACTCAAAGGTTGATTCGGAAAATGAAGGGTTTGAACACATCATGGGTGACCATGGCATTGGAAAAAAAACGCAAATGGTGAACTGCTGTGTGCTGCGCATGAATTAATCATTGGAGGTACACTGTTTCCACATCATAACTGCCCTAAGACAACATGGGTCACACCACACAATGTTAATGTAAATCAAATAGATCACATAGCCACAAACCATTTCAACACACACTGTTCTATGTGGAAATAGAAAGGGAGCAGACACTGGAAGTGACCATAACCTAGTTTTGATAGAGTTTTGATTGAAGAAGGGCAAATAAAACCAAGTTCATTCATAGGAGCAAAAAAGAAAAGAAAAAAAAACACACACACAGATAGGTTAAAAACCAGTGCATGAATGAAAGATTTGCTGTTGAACTACAAAACAGATTTCAGGTTCTCCCTGGAAAAATAAAATTTAAAAAAAATTACACAAGAAGGAACTGAAATAGGTTGGCAAACACTTACACACAGATATCTAGCTGCTGGAGATAACAGCTTAGGATTTACGAATATCAAAGGAAAGAATGGATTTTTGATGACACGTGTAATCACAGTGACAGCAAGAAAGAACTAAAACTAAAACTAGGAACAAGGTGAGTAAAAGGAAATGGATAGATAATCAGGCACAATTAGCAAACAAGGCAGCAAGATGGGGGCGGGGGCAAATTATAAAAGAGCTCCACAAAATCATCTAATGGCTGTCAACGAAAAACTTTAAACAGGAATGATCAGCTAAGATGAAGCAAGGTGTGGTGATTAGGACTCAACAGGCACAGCTACAAAGATGGGAAGAGCATTTCAAGGAGATGTTAAATTTTGAAGACAATTTTCGAGCAACAGGTGAGAGGTGTTTCTACAACAGATGAAATTAGGATTATTGAGACGCATAAAAATGCAATGGCCCAGGTGTACAAAACATAGCAACAGAGTTCTCAAAAGCCAATCTTGCAATTACTGCTATAATCCACCACCCCCTGTTGCTGTTGAAGTATATTTGGCTCTAAGAAAAATCCACAATGAAGTGGAAAGATGGACTGGGAGTAAAGCTCCCACAAAATGGGAAATTTGACAGTTCACAAAAACTGGTGTGGGACCCTGTATTACAGTGGTGTTAGTGTCCTGCAAGGACCTCACCAGAATTATTTTAATCATATTTAAAGATTTACTTGAAAATCAAGTGCAAAAAGAACAGGCTGTTTTATGACATAACACAGTAGTGTTGATCTTATTAATACTCTAAGGATCATCTTACAGAAAAGTAAAGAATTCCAAGCAACCATGAACCTGGCACTGATTGATTTCAAAAAGGCCATAAATTTTGTAAAATCATACAGGTGTTGCAGAAGTATGGTATACCACAGAAGATTCTGAACATCATCAAAGATCTGTATGATGGCTACAGATGTTGTGTGCTCTGAACTGGAAATTTCACAGATCCAATAGAGGCAATAACCGGAGTCCCGCAGGGTTATATTTTGTCACCAATGCTTTTTCTACTTGTCCTTGACTCAGTAATGAAAAGATTGACTGCAGATGGCAGAAGAGGAATCCAATGGCAGGTCCATGAATGAATGGAGTATCTGGATTTTGCAGACAACATAGTTTTGCTAGCTCAAAGGCCGACAGATATGAAAATTAAATTAAACTTACAAAAAAAAAAAGAAGCAGAGATTGCTGCCTCAAGATAAATGTACATAAAACAAAGGAAATGAGAGTAAATTCTGGGAATATGGAAGTGTGTCTCTTTATATGGGGGCAGCTGGCAGAGACTGTCAATGCATTCTTCTATCTGTGTAGTGTGGTGACAGATGATGATGGAGCTGGAGAAGATGTGGTGAACAACATAAAGAAGGCAAATGCTGCATTCATATAATCATATCCAATGTGGAAAACAGAAAAATCACATGCAAAACAAAAATTGCTATTTTAAGGTGCCCTATAAGCAGTGAAAGTCAGAAAGTAGACAAGAAAGAAACATCATCACAGTTACAGAGCTTTATAAATATGTATCTCCACCACGAATATCTAGTGGCCTGAAAAAATAATCATGAGCTACGGAGGAAAGCAAACCAGATAAATAACAAAGACCACATATGGGAAAGTGAATATGCCTGGGGCACACACCGGGAAAGCCAGACTAAGCAGTTGCAAAGGTACTGCTGTGGAATCTCCAAGGAAAAAGGAAGAGATGCAAGCCTAGTTCTACATGGAAGAGGATGACGGAGGGAAAAGCAAGGTGAGTTGAAAGACCTGGGTTGAATTGAGAGAAATGGGCAAAGATTGAGATGGATGGCGAGTACTCCTGAAATGCCCTGTGCCCCCTTAGGGGCCAAAGGAGTTAAGCCAAGTAAGTCACAGGCACAACTGCATCAGTGTCAAGGTATGTCAGGTCCCGCATGGGCACTGTCAGAAGTAAATTTGAGTTAAGGTGTGTACATCTGGAGCAAGAGTAGGCAATAAATCCCAATGTGAATACATATATATTCAACAGGGAAAAGTATAGCATAAACTTTTCTCTTCTTCAAAGAATTCTGGACAATGTCCAGAGCACTTGATTAAGAGATGTTGCTCTACTGCAGTTTGTGACACAACATAGGCACACTACCACTGCACGTCCACCACCTGCCTGCCCGCAACCAACTGGTTGAATGCACAGCTGTTGTTTACAGTTGTTAGTTCAAGCTGCCACCATAGTTACTGCACTGACATTGCTTATATGCTTTGAATAAAATCAGTCATGGAACTTTTCAGACAGACGGCATGTGCCCTCGTCACTAAAATTTACACTAGTGATGACCGATTGTTGAAAGCTCTTTCTTTTTTTTAAATCATTATAATAATAGAAGAATAATTCAGAAATAAACAATTCGAGGTGCAGAAAGAAGTAAAGATAACTAGCAGTCAGATAGGGACAGCAAGGAGGAAGAGGAAATTGCCCATCAAATCTCCCTGCCATGCATAGTCGTACTGGCTACATATTTGTTTTGTAAAATAACAATAACTTCCACTCTCCTGACTGCCATTCTGTTTCAGTTTAAGTGTTGCAGTACCTTGTCCTCTGTGATGACAGAGCTTAAGATGTCATCACATTCAGCTCGGTATTAGTTCAAGAAGCCCCTTACAATGTGATGTAATTTCATTTTTTTATTCTTCTGTTGATACTATCAATAACCTGTGATCACATACTTTATTATGCTTGAAACTGATAATCACAATTTCATGTATAATTGTCCATGAAACATTTCCAAACTGAAATACAAATGTTAACATCGTGAAACATTCATTCTCTTTTGCTATGGAACTACTTAAACCTAACTAACCTAAGGACATCACACACATCCATCCATAGAGGCAGGATTTGAACCTGTGACCATAGCAGCAACGTGGTTCCAGACTGAAGCACCTACAACTGCTTGGCCACAGAAGCCAACTCTGGGAATGCACATCACAGTTAATTTTACTATGACTAAGAAAGCTTACCCCTTCCACCATGCGAAACATATACTTCCAACCATACCAGTGCCATCTTTAAATATCCAGGTTATGGCGGCTGCCAGTGGTGTTGCATCAGCACTACCAACCCCAATACCAGCCATGATGGCACGTGCTGCCAAAGTACCTGTCAGCGTGCTGCAAAAGGCCTAGCAGCAAAGAAAACAAAACTGTCAGAAGATCTTTGTCAGAGAATTCTGAATATTTTAAGAGTTTCAGTCATGCATTACAGTTGCTTCTATTTTTAGTTTTTGAAATCAAGACATGTCAAAGTGTTCCATGCTATGAAGTCCCTTCTTATAATTACACAATAACTGGCTGTATTGCAAGCTTTCAATCATTTCCAAATTTACATAAAAAAACACACCTTTCTGGGTACGCAGACAAGCTGTCACTTTCATTTTCATGAAATATTTTGACAACTGCCCTTGTCTTTTCTCTCTTTTTTTATCTAATGCTTCTGCTGCTGTTTGATACCTGGATTCAACACAGGCAACAATGCAAAAACTAGGTGCCAACTTTTATACATACATTTAATTAAAAATTTTACAAAAAATAAAGGTAACCACTCATCTAGAGTGAATCGATTCATGGAGCACAGGAACAACTTACAGATAATAGCATTCACAATAGCTTTTGAGAAATAGATCTTTTTCTAACCAAAGTGCACACACACAGCCAAGCAGACACCCAAATGAATACTTTCATGACCATGGGAGGACTAATTATTGACTGATTATTGAAAGCAGTTATCTGAACTGATGAAGGTGGGGAGGGGATAAGGAAGGACACAAAGAGGGGGTAGCAGAAAAGAGACAGGTCTTTGGCCAGATGTCTGTGTGGCTGTGCAATACGAAAAAAGTACAGAAGGTATAGCGAAAAGCAATGTAGGAAGGAAAAACACACGAACATTACAACCATGGTACCATCCAAGAAGGCCAACATGATCTCAAGCACCTCCTCAAGGCCTTAGGTCAATCCGAAAACCTGACACCTGAATGCATCTACCTCCTCAAACCAGGAATTCCCTCACACTCCCACTCACACCTACTTACCAAACTCTACAAACCCAACCCCACAGGCCTCTCTACCAGTTGTGCCCAATTGTGGTTGGGTACAATACTTACACAACCTTCAAACAATTGTCCATACCCCACCACCTACATTCAAGACACTGCTCACTTCCTTCACCGCCTCTCCATATTTCCTGTCCTGTTACCAACAGACTCCTTGTTAGTCAATTTGGACACAACATTCTTGTACACCTTGTGGCCATGGAACACTACCTTTCCAATCACTCTTCTGATACCAAACTCACCACCTTTTCCCTAATCCTCCTAACCAACCACATCCTGATCCAAAACTATTTCACTTTTGAAAGACAAATCTACAAACAAATCCATGGTACTGCCAAGGGTACTCTCATGGTGCTATCCTATGCCAGCTTGTTTATGGGCCATCTGGAGGAATCTTTTCTATACAGTTAACATCTAAAAACTGCTTACCTGGTTCAGATTCACTGATGACAGTTTCATGATCTAGACTCACATCAAGGACATACTTTGCTCCAAATCCACTTCACCTGATCCTTCTCAACACAACAAGCCACCTGCCTCGATCACCACCTCTCACTTGGCTCAACAAACATGTACTTCCATCCACATCAAGTCCACCAACCTCCAACAGTGCCTCCACTCTTACAGCTCTCAACCATTCCATGTTAAAATATCTTTCTTGCAGCCTTGCCATCCATGGATGCTGCATCTGCAGTGGTAAGCAGGAGTAATTGAAATATAATGGTTACCTTACCAGAGCCTTTACTGACATACAACACACTACTAAGCTCATTTGCAAACTAATCTTCCATGCCACCTGCTACTCTGACACCTAAAAATTTGTTAACCAGCCACCATACAACTCTGGCCACCCAATATCACCCTGGCCTTTTAGATCTCAACCACATCCTACAGCAGGGCTTCAACAACTTCTTTTCATGCCCCAGCATGAAGGCTACCTTACCTAAAATACTACCCACAAATAGTGCTCCACTGCCAACCTAACCTACAGAATATCCTTGTCCATCCCTATTACAATCCTACTCCCAATCCTGCACCGCCACGGGACAGTCCCCTGTCGTCGGCCCAGATGCAAGTCCTGTCCCATACATCCACAAACTACCTCCTACCACAGTCCAGTCACAGGTGTTTTCTACCTAATAAAAGGCAAGGCCGTTTTGAAATCAGCCATGTTATATATTAGCCATGCTGCAATTACTATACAGCATTCAATGTGCGCATGACAAATAACCAACGGTCAATTTACATGAATGGCCAAAGCCAAACTGTGGCAAGCCACAAACGTGACCATCCACACAACACAGATGACTTCAACAATGGTTCCACTATGCACATCATTTAGATACTCAAAGGCCCCTGGAAATACCTCTGCTAACTTTTTCCCACTCCCTCACCTTACCTTTTCCCAACTGCTTTCAATAATCAAGTATCCACGATTAGTCTCACTGTGGCTACAGGAGCATATGTTTGGATGTCTGAGTGGTTGTGTGTGTATGTGCGTACTTTGGTTAGAATAAGAGCTCTTGCTCACACACTAGTGTGAATGCTGTTTTCTGTTATGTGTCCCTGCATTATGCATTGATCAGCTACAGATGAGTGGTTCCCTTTCTTTATTTTATGTATTGCTCCATCCATGAATTTTCATAACTGTTATATAATTACTGAGTTTGATAGCAATTCTGTCCTGAGAATGAATCATCTCTGTGCAGTGATGTACGCATAGATTTAAACTTTTCTGTAAGATTGAAACTGTGTGCTGGTTCAGATCTGGAACTAGGAACCTTAGTCATTCATGGGCTATTGCTTTCCTGACTCATCTATCCATGCACAACTCACAACCCACCCTCACAAGTTCACTTCCACTGGTAACTCACTCGTATCTTCCATACTTCCCAGAGGTACTCCTGCATAATGGTTACTTCCTGGTACACAACAAAGCTGTTGTTTACATTTTATGTACAATACTTTGCCAATCAACCCACTCATCTTCTTCAGATGCTGTTTTGCTGTTAAGTGTGCTCACTCACTGGACTCCAACTCGACTATGAACTACTTTTGGCCCAGTGTCACTGTTTATAGCCAAGTGACTACCAATGCAACCTACATGATAGGGTTCTCTTTTGTTATTCGTAGCCTTTACTGATATTTCTTGAAACACACATTCCCTTAGTGTCTGCACGTTAGGAAGAAAACCTTGACATCTTGCACAAAATGCTAAGCCACAGTGCACACAGCCCAACAGTAATTAATCTCACTGGCAAACATTTGGACAAGGGTTTAAGGGGGTTCAATTTTGCACCTACTGCAAAAATGCTACCAACAGAAGATTATATTAGCTCTGTTGAGCATGTTGCAGCTTTACTACCATCAGAAGCAGTAGAAGAGGTATGCCCTGAAACTTGTAGAGCCCTTAACCAAGGCACCAATGATAAGATCCAACATCTCCAAGAAAGAACGAGTACCACTGTAAAACCTGTGAGAGGACAGGGAAACTAATTCTGCTGCTGACAAGGGCAACACTATGGCCCTAATGTCACATCTGGACTACAATAACAAGATTTTTGATCTTCTGAATGACACTGTCCAAGAAAGATAAATGCCGATCCTACAAATAACTCAACTTATCAAACAATGGAAAGTACAGGATGGAATGTAACAATATTATGAAAAGGAAAGTTGCTACACACTATATAGCGGAGATAGGCACAACAAAAAGATTGTCACAGATAAATCTTTCGGCCATATGTCTTTTGTCAAAAATAAACCACACACACACACACACACCTGCAGTCTCAGGCACCTGAAGCCACACTGCGAGCAGCAGCACCAGTGCATGATGTGAGTAGCAACTGGTTGGGGGTAAGGAGCACTCTGGCATGGGAGGGGGGAGGGATAGTAGAATATGGGTGGCTGTCAGTGCAGTGTTGCTGATGAGTGCACAGGGTTGAGGTGGAGAGAGGGTGTAGGGCAGTTATGTACAGTTGGGAAGTTAGACAGAGGGCAGGGGAGAGGTGGGAAGGGTAGCGGAAAAGGAGAGATGTAAAAAGACTGGGTGTGATGGTGGAACGAGGGCTGTGTAGTGCTGGAATGGGAACAGGGAAGGGGCTGGATGGGTGAGGATGATGACTAATGAAGGTTGAGGCTGGGAGGGTTATGGGAACATAGGATATATTGCAAGGAAAGTTCTCACCTGCGCAGTTCAGAGAATCTGGTGTTGGTTGGATGGACCCATATGGCACAGGCTGTGAAGCAGTCACTGAAATGAAGGGTGCCATGTTTGGCAGTGTGCTCAGCAACAGGGTGGTCAGCTTGTTTCTTGGCCAGTTTGTTGGTGGCTATTCATGTGGACAGAAAATCTGGTGTTGGAAGGTGCGGAAGTTGAATGTGCGCCATAGGGTATGGACCTGGATACCCACTAGGGGTATATGTGCTCCGTATGCATCTGTGTTGCAAGCCGTGTAAGTGTACCACTCTCCGCACCACGTGTAGTCCACAGCCAATCATGTTTCCCATGATCATGTATTTAGGTGGCCGCGTGGTGCTACCCCAGCAATCTGGTACTCACTGCAGTTTGCGTGTGCATCTCGGTCGTACTGCATTCTAGTTCTGTATGCTAAGATACATATTGTCATTGTTTGGAGTGTTCCTGCATTGTTGTTGTCTCGCCATGTTTATCACCTTAGTTCTTGCTTGCTTGCTTTGTGTTCTGTTCTGGTCAGTCGTAGTGTCTGCTATGCTCTATTTGTTCATCTGTCCTGTCTGTTCATTGTTAGCAATACCTCCAGTGACTCCCCTGCCTGGTGGCTACTCATCTCCACTCTCTGCCGTGCATTGCTCGCCTATTGCTCATAGCTATAACGGATAGCTTGTTGGTTGTCATGTCCATATAGAATGCAGCACTGTGGTTGCAGCTTAGCTTATAGATGACATGTTTGGTTTCACAGGTAGCCCTGCCTTTCATGGGATAGGTGATGTTTCATTACTGGACTGGAGCAGGTGGTGATGGGAGGATGTATGGGACAGGTCTTGCACTAGGCCTATTACAGGTGTACGACCCATGAGGTAAGGGGCTGGGAGCAGGGTTTGCATAGGGATGGACGAGTATATTGTGTTGGTTGTAGACTGGAAAAATAAGGCACTGGAGATTTGTTTTTGTACAAGGTTGGGAGGATAATTACATGCTGTGAAGGCCTCAGCTAGACCATTGGTATATTTTGAGAGGGGCCAATCATCACTGCAGATGCAATGACCAAGGGTGCCTAGGCTGTACAAATGGGACTTCCCTGTATGGAAAGGGTGACAGCCATTGAAGTGGAGGTATTGCTAGTGGTTAGTAGATTTGATGTGGACACAGATACTGATGAAGCCATCTTTGAGGTGGAGGCCAACATCTAGAATCATGGCAGGTTGGGTTGAGTAGGAACAGGTGAAGTAAATGGGGGAAAAGTTGTCGAGGTTCTGGAGGAATGTGGATAGGTTGTCCTCACCTCACTCTCAATCCACATCACAAAGATATCAACGAATCTGAACCAGGTGAGCGGTTTAGGATTCTGGATGTTTAGGAAGAATTCCTCTAGATGGCCCATGAATAGGTTGGTATAGGATGGTGCCATGTGGGTGCACTATCCTATGCCCACTTATTCATGGGCCATCTAAAGGAATCTCTCCTAAACAGCCACAAACCTGCAGTGACAAGTGGTCCCACTTGAAATATACTAGGGCTTCACTGAAGCCTTCACAGACCATAACCTTGTACAAAAACTAATCTCCCATGCTGACACACCTATACACCAGCTAGCAAAGTACCTAAAGTGTCTTCTCTGCAAATATGTGGGGAAGTGCAAGCATCACATCTGCAACCCTGTTTACATTCTACACTGCCTCTGTCAACTATGGATACAGATATTGAAAGAACATACACCATTCCTATATAATATATATACGCCAAATGGCTTTACAATATAACTGTATGGAATGCAATTAAGCTGCAAGCAAGTGGATTAATGCATAATGGGGGAAGTGCTCGGATACTGAGGCAGTCAAGGCGACTGTTTGCGTAAGGCAGGAAATCCAGGTTCGACTTCAGTCTGGCACAAATTTTCATCTGTCACTGTTGAGTTCATTCAATGCCCCATTGCAGCTGAGTATCTGATATTTCTTTCGTCATGATTCAGTACAGCCGCTGATCAATCAATAGTGTCTGCTCTTTTGGACATACATGTCAGAAAGAAAAGAGACCATTCCTATATAATACCACGCAAATCTGTTCTATAGCAGATGATACCATTTTCATTTCAAGTGTAAATGACAGAGGACTTAAGGGAACAAAGCAAAGCCAACCTAATAATTTATAGTATCTGGTTTAAAGACTATGAATTAACTGTAAACCAGAATAAAGCTGAAAATTTAATTTTTGGTTTAGGTAATATTAACAATGATTGTGTGTCAGATAAACATCTGAATGGACCCTTGGATTCCAAATTAAGTTGGAGCCTCCATAAAAAGTCTATATGCAATACATTATCAAGATACGTATATCTTTTACATAAATTTAGAGCATGTGTGGGTCAAAACATTATGTTCAACTCCTATTATGCATTTTTTCATAGCTACATAACATACTGCATACTACTTTGGGACAACTCCACTGGAAAGAAAAAGAGTTTGTAGGTAGCAGAAAAAGGCTCTTAGATATGTAGCAAGTATTTCCAAAAACAATGTATCATGAATGCCAATTTTCAAGAAACTGTGTGCCATGACAATACCATCATTGTGTATCTTTAGTTGCATAGTCTACACAAAAGGAAACCAAGACAGCTACAAATTAAGGCAACAATTTCACTGACACAATATACGAAACAAAGTACAGATTGACCAACCCTTTACAAGACTAAGCAAGACTCACAACAGCTGTATATACCTTCGTATAAAATTGTTCAATGCACTGCCACCAAAAGCACTTACTACCTCATTAAAAACCTTCAGAAATCTTCTACAAAACTGGCTGAAAAAGAAGGCTTTTAGTGCAATAGAGGAATTTTTTGATTGTGCAAAAAAAGACCTAAAATTTTAACTTATCACACTGCATATATGTAAATCTACATGATTTAACCCTTTTTTTTACTGTTATTATATGTATCCTATCTATTGCTCAATTTGCACAAACCATAACCATCAATAGCATCAAAACTCTCTAAAATGAAATAAATAAATGAATAAATAAATTACGTGTATACTCAAAATTAGAGTCATCTGTAAAGTAGCCTAAAAATTTACAAGCTACAGAAATTGTCATCTCACCTGAACTGTATCCCATATCTGATAGTTGAAGTAGTCACTGCTAACACTATCGGGGTAGCCTTGTGGCAGAAACACTTGGCGTAGGAACTCCAACAGACGGACACGATAAGTGTGAGTATAAGAAACTGATGATTCCACACAAACAATGTCGTCCCGAACTGAGGACATAAAGAATATTGTTACTACCTGGAACGCTTTGAACAGTACAAGTTTTAACAATATGAATGCAGTATTGAATGTTTCCATGTTTCAAACATATTTCAAGGAGACTGAAGGTCAGATTCAATACGTCAGTTTGGTTCACATTGGAAAAAAATGCAAAGACTGTTTTGACAATGCTGTCATCATGGAAGATTTCTGTCCTGCAGCTATCCAAACAAAAAACAGAGGTGATTGCTGCTGGAAAATATAGGAATGATACAGCTACTAAGCATTTCAGGAGCATAAAATATCCTCAGTCCATGGAGTCTGTGCCTCTTTTTTTTAAGGCTGAGCTTAATCTGTGTGGGTTGAGTAGAGGGAGGGGATGTATCTTACATTATTTTTTCAAACGGAATCACTTCTTTTCCATTTCTACATTCCATGCTATTTACCTCAAAGATGATCTCATCTGCAAGAAGTAATTGCACAAACCTGAACACACTGTGGTGACAAAAATTATGGAATAGTTATATGCACATATACAGATTGCGGTAGTACTGCATACAAAAGGTATAAAAGGGAGTACATTGGCGGAGCTGTCATTTGTGCTCAGGTGATTCATGTGAAAAGATTTCCATGTGGTTATGGCTGCACAATAGACATTAACAGACATCGAACATGGGATGGTAGTTGGAGTGATGCATGTTTGACATTCCATTTCAGAAATTGTTTGGGAAATCAATACTCCAAGATCCATAGTGTCAAGAGTGTGCTGAGAACACCAAATTTCAGGCATTACCTCTCACCAAGAACAGCGCAGTGGTCATTGGACTTCACTTAACAACCGAGAGCGGCAGTGTTTTGACAGAGTCACCAGTGCTAACAAACAAGTAACACACTGTGAAATAACAACAGAAATCAATGCCCGATGTACAATGAACGTATCCATTAGGACAGTGATACAAAATCTGGCATTAATGGGCTATGGCAGCAGACAACCAACGTGAATGCCTTTGCTGACAGCAAAACACTATCGGAAGTGCCTCTCCTGGGATCGTGACCATATCGATTGAACATTACATGACTGGAAAATCATGGCCTTGTCAGATGAGTCCACATTTAAGTTGGTAAGAGCTGATGGTTGGGTCCGAGTGTGATGCAGACTCCATACAGCAATGACTCAAGTTGTCAACATGGCACTGTGCAAGCAAGTGGTGGCTCCATAATGGTGTGGGCTGTGTTGACTTGTAATGGACTGGATCCTCTGGTCCAAACGAACTGATCATCAACTGGAAATGGATATGTTTGGCTACTTGAATACCATTTTCAGCAAACAATGGAATTTTTTGGATGACAATACGCCATTTGGATGACAATGAGCAATGCGAACAACTGTTCATGACTGGTCTGAAGAATATTCTGGACAATTGGAGCAAATAATTTGGCAATTAAGGTTGCCTGACAAGAATCTCATCGAATATTTAATGGACATAATTTGCTCTACATCCACGATCCCCAGTAATGCCCATTCCTGTTTAAGTTTGGCTACGCCGACGTCCGTAATCTCATGGCACGAGATCACACCCTTGCGTGAGTCATGGGAGTTATGCAATTCAACAATTACAACATTTTCACCCATTTTTTTGGACTTCCTAAGTAGTTACACCTGCTTTGACTTGTTAGTCTCAACCAGTAGGGACCCATTCCTCAGCCACATTATACACTTCAGGCTACCACCAAGTTCATCCAAGCCTTTATGGATGTACAAGAGTGACACATTTTCAAATGTTGATAAAATCTCCTCGGGTTGACAGCCGAGTCAATGCGTTGTTCTCCAGCAACGTTTCAGCAAGTTTCTTACTTGCCATCTTCAGGCGAAGTGTCTGGTTCACGTCTCGTCCGGGTTTTTATAGCCGCTAGACCACGGGCATCTCTGCATCCTTGGTGTGGGTCGGGCCAATCAGGCGCGAGCGAATTCGGCGTGGCAGCGCGTGGTGGGGGGGGAGCTGCGGGCGCTGGGTCCTGGCGTCTCGTCACGGTGCGGCCTGTTTATTCCATATGCCGCCACCGACCTACCTCCATCAGAGCACTTTCTCTCATTCTTGATAATGTTGTATTCCACGCGCTGCTGAGTTGGAAGCCACTGTCCTGATTGACCAGGTTGTCACAAACCCGTATCTCTACTGCCTCTTTAAAAATTGAGTCCCAGAAACCTTTCGCTCTACCCCGTCTCTTGGTTTCTTCAAACTGAAACGTGTGTTCTTCACTGAGGCTGTGCTCCGCTACCATGGATTTTTCTTTTTGTCCGAGGCGGACGCTTCTCACATGTTCAGAGATGCGTTGCATTATGCAACGCTGCGTCTGCCCAATATATTGTTGATTTTATCAGAAATATGATGGGCTCAATGAAGGACAACTTGGGTCTAAGAACTCCGGGTGTCTACAGTATTTCCTGTGAATGTGGGAAACAATATATAGGGCAGACGCAGCGTTGCATAATGCAACGCATCTCTGAACATGTGAGAAGCGTCCGCCTCGGACAAAAAGAAAAATTCGCAGTAGCGGAGCACAGCTTCAGTGAAGAACACATATTTCAGTTTGAAGAAACCAAGAGACTGTGTAGAGCGAAAGGTTTCTGGGACTCAATTATTAAAGAGGCACTTGAGATACGGGTTAGTGACAACCTGGTCAATCAGGACAGTGGCTTCCAACTCAGCAGCGCGTGGAATACAACATTATCAAGAATGAGATGAGAGTGCTCCGATGGAGGTAGATTGGTGGCAGCGTATGGAATAAACAGGCCACACCGCGACGAGACGCCAGGACCCGGCGCCCGCGGCTCCCCCCCCCCCACCACGCGCCGATTCCACTCGCGCCTGATTGGCACAACCCGCGCCAAGGATGCAGAGATGCCAGTGGTCCAGTGGGTATAAAGACATGGACGAGACGTGAACCCAACACTTCACCTGAAGATGGTAAGTAAGAAACTTGCTGAAATGTTGCTGGAGAACAACGCATTGACTCGGCTGTAAACCCGAGAAGATTTTATCAAGATTCGACGAGAAAGCCTGCATTCTCATTTTCAAATGTTAATTACGAAAAAAGAACATTTTGATTTATGAATTCTTGAGCTCTGATACTATAGTTTAACTGATCCTGATTATCCTTCGTTCTCGGACTGAGTGTGCGTACTCCCAGGTGGTACAGACTTTCTGCTGGGAGGAGGAGCAGAAGAATTCAAGGGCTCCATTTTCATCCCACGAGCAGCTAGGGAATTTATGGCCCACTCAGACGGAGCCCCGTGTGCATGAGCAAGCTTTATACAACTGAGGTGCGCCAGGTTCCCCAGAGGTTGCCCGTTAACAACTGTTCTACCTCAACATCCATGCATCTCATCAGCATGCAGCACATCTTGAGATGAGGGGTTTGAGATTTATTCCATCCTTGCAATCCCGATGATCAAGCCAATATCCCTGTTCACTGAGACAAACAATGTCCCATCCCGCACCACATGATGCTCACTAAAGCATGCCCACAGCTTACGGTGACAGGGGACTGGTAGTGCATACCAGTCTCCAGCACATGAACCTCAGTTTCGCCAAGCCATTCTCAGAAAATGAAAGCTGAGTCACTGAGGGCAATGTTGCCTCAGGTCTAACACTCCCCTCATGGATCTTTTCTAAACCAAATATTTAAAAATATTCTGAATGATTAAATACTCACCCCTCCCTCTTTCCCCCTTGAACCACGGACCTTGGCATTGGTGTGGTGGCTTGTGCCTGAGCAATACGGATGATACCATAGGTATCAAGAGCTCAAATGTAAAAGCAGTACAAAAGCAAAGATGGGAAAGGTGTAAGAGTATCAGGAGGGTCTACACAAGGGAGATGAACTTTGAAAGCAATATTATAGAAAAGGAAGAGGACATAGCTGAAGATGAGCTGGGAGATGTGAAACTGAAAAAAGAATTTGACAAAGCACTGAAAGGCCAAAGTAGAAACAAGACCCCTGGAGTACACAAGATTCTGTCAGAACTATTGATAGATTTGGGAGAGCCAACCATTACAAAACTATTCCATCTTGTACACAAGACATTAGAGATAGGCAAAATACCCTCAGACTTCAAGAAGAATGTAATAATTCCAAATTTAATAAGTCATAGTTGCAAAATATTAACACAAATTCTTTACAGAAAAATGGAAAAATTGGTAGAGGCTAATCTTGGGAAAGATCAGTTTGGATTCTGGACCTATGTAAGAAAACACAAGGCCATACTGGCCCTACAACTTCTCTTAGAAGACAGGTTAAGAAAAGGCAGACCTATGTTTATAGCATTTGCAGACTTACAGAAAGCTTTTAACAAAGCTGACTGGAATACTCTCATTGAAATTCTGAAGGTAGCAGGGGTAAAAAACAGAGAGCAAAAAGCTATTTACAACATGTGCAAAAACCAGAAGGCAGAGAGGTATAAAAGAAAAGTAATGGTAACGGTAATGAAGAGAGTCACACAGGGTGTAGCCTATCCTCAGTGGTATTCAATCTGTACAATTAGCAAGCAGCAAAGGAAACCAAATAAAAATTTGGAGTAGGAATTGAAATTAAAGGAGAAGAAATAAAAAACTTTTGAGGTTTGCTGATGATAGTGTAGTTCTGTCAACGACAGCAAAGAACTTGGAAGAGAAAAATCACTTTTACCGAGGACACTGAGGACCAGTTCAACCATTTGTGGATTGTCTGCTAATATTAAATTTAAGGAACTGAGAAGACTATACTTAACACGAAGGGCCAAAAGAAGGGGACATTCCACCAATATGTGAGATATCATCAGTCTGGCTCCATAACTACATTGTGGAGATGGCTCATAATGTATGAGGAAACAATGGGTAAGCCAGGTATGACCGATTTGTAAAAGGCATAAAACAGTGGACTGCTTCTGAGAGGAGTGGAAGGAAGAGTGCCAAACTGCAGTAGACTCCTTGATTGTGCAGAGTTTATTACTATGAGTAGTAATGATCCAGATGGCATTCCACTATTGGGCAGAGAGAGATTTGACATAGATCCGCATGTCTGCACCTGGAATCATGAAAGGAAATGGGTGGTAAGTATCTACTTCTCTAGCCAAACAGTCAAACAAAAAGGAGGGCCCTGTAAATGGCTAGAAGCTCTGCTGTGAACACCCTACATGATCCCGGCAATAAATGGTGTTCAAAGCCAGTAGGAGACATGAAAGCGTATCCCACCTTATTGACTGTCTTAGAACCGTCAGCATAAAAGATGGTGGAACCCTAGAACTCTGCAAGGATGGCACATACAAGATGCCGAAAACCACAGGAGTGACAGAAACCTTAGGATCCTGGAATAAATTGGTCCTAATCCATGGTCTAGGCACCATACACGGGGGGGGGGGGGGGGGGGGGGAGGGGGGGGGTATGGGAGGAGAGACATGGGGTGCAGTGGGCGGGTGTTAGGACGGAGACATCCCTCATTGGTAAAGAGCACAGGGGCACAGGATGGCCATGAAATTGGCAAATTGCAATTGTGCAAGAAACAAGGAGTTGGCTCCATTGGATATGTAGAGTGGGAATCCCCACTTCTGTGAGGAGACTATCAATAGGACTAGTGCGAAAGGCACCAATAGTCAGATGCACCCCATAATGACAGACAGGGTCACGGAGTTTCAAAGTGGAAGGAACTGCTGAGCCATAAGCCTGGCTACCAAAATCTAGTCTGGACAAGACCACAGCAAGGTAAAGATGGAGAAGAGTGGAACGGTCTGCACACCAAGATGTATAGGCCAGGAGGTGGAGAGCATTAAACTTTCGCATATGTGTAGTCTTTAGGTGGCGAATGTGGGGCAGCCATGTCAGACTGTTATCAAAAATCAGACCCAAGAAACAGGCCTGTGCTACAACATTGAGGAGCTGGTTGCCTAAATAAAGTTCTGGATCGGAGTGTACAGTGAGTTGATGACAAAAATGCATAACCCGCTTTTTGGAGGGAGAAAACTTGAGCCGTGGGCGGCAGTCTATGGAGAGGCCCATCAGATGGCACCTTGGAGCTGGCGCTTAGCTGATGCTACCGATTGGGAGCTGCATCAGATGACAAAATCGTTAACGTACAATGCCGGGGTAACCAGAGGACCAACATAGGTCACACACCCATTGTTGGCAATGAGGAAGAGTGTGAGACGTAGCACATAATCCTGTAGGATGCAATTCTCCTGAATGTGAGGGGTGCTGAGTGAAGTGCCAATCGAACCCGGAAGCGCCAGTGAGATAAAAAATAGCAGACAAAATTCAGAAGGGGACAATGGAAGTCCCAGTCATGGAGGGTAACTAATGTGTGATGGCGCGAAGCCATGTCATATGCCTTATATAGGTCAAGAAGACCGCGACAAGATGCTGGTGGCAAGTAAAAGCCTGTCAGGTGGCTGATTCCAATTGGAGTACATGTTCAGTTGGAGATAGCCCTGCCCGGAATCCACAGTGATATGGGGACAAAAGGCCCCGGGACTCGAGTACCCAACATAATCTGAAGCTGACCACCTATTCGAGCAGTTTACAAAGTACATTGTGATGGAAAAGCATCCATGAGCAAAATGTGGTTGAAAACACTGAGGAGCTATTGCCTCTGGGGAGCATCCAAATGTTGCATCATCTAGCTATGGAAGGAATCCGGGCCTGGAGCTGTGTCTTCTGGGGAACTAAGAGCCTGCACCAATTCCCGTTTAGTGAATGGTGCATTATTCAGCTCAATGCGGTGTGGCATGAAACAGAGGTGGGTCAGTTCGACTCTGCGTTTCTGCTGGAACAAGGTGGTAGGCTAGGAAGAGGATGATGATGCCATCACAAATGGTGTTGTAAGGTGTTCTGGGGGGACAGATCAGTGCACAGAGCACCTTGGAGGTTCAGGCCCTGGACAGTGTGCTGTTGCTAGCAGCCCAGAAGGCTACGGAGCTTGGACAAAATCTGCACTGAAGAAGCATACGTCCCCTGGGAGAAAACATAGTGCTCCCAGAATTCCTTTTTACTCCGCCTAATAAGGTAACGAGCCTTAGCACGGAGATGCATAAAAGTGAGGAGGTTGGTCTGTGAAGTGTGTCACTTAAAGCGCTGCAGTGCCTGTCAGTGGTCCAGTACAGTACCGGTCGATGATGAGGGCTACCTATGGATAGGGGGACAGCAGTGCCAGCAGCATGAGGAATAATGGTAGACATGCCTTGTATGACTACACATCAATGGGATTCGAGAGGAAGGTGTCAAAGTGCACAGAAGATGTATATAAAGGCCAAGTGGCCATGCAAAATGCCCAACATGGGGGCCTGTCTGCCTGACGACAACATGGTAACAATAGGATCACTGGAAAGTGGTTACAGTCACGAATGTCATTATGGAATGACCAATGTAGGGGAGCCACGAGGGCAAGGGAGGAGATCGTGAGATTGATAGCAGCGAAGGTGCCATGAGCGGCACTGAAGGGGGTAGGGGTACCATCATTGAGGAGACACAAATCGAGGTCTGTGATAAGTTGGTCAATTAGGATACCCCTACCCGTTGAAGTGACACTCCCCCACACTGGATGTTGGCCATTGAAATCCCCAAGGAGGAGAAAAGAGGGCGGGAGTGGCTGGATTAAGGTAGACAGTGCAATATAAGGAAGTGGCCTACCTGGAGGGAGGTACACATTGCAAATGGTGATTGCCGGAGTTGTTTGCAATCGAACCACTATTGCTTCCGAGTTGGTACGTAGGTGGATCCAGTCACTAATGACATCAGAGCAAACCAAAATGCAGACCACCCCAGATACTACCCCGAGGCCAGCACAGTTCCAACAGAATGCCTGATAACCATGAAATGTTGGAGAGCAGTCATCACGGAAGTGTGTTCCTTGAAGAACAAGACAGAACGCAGAATAGGAGGAGACAAGATGTTGCATTTCCGGTAGGTGATGATAGTATCCGTTGCAATTCCACTGGATGATCGTGTGGTGAATGTCCAAGGTAGACATGAAGAAGCCAAGGAGGAGGTCAGGTCACTTGGTTCATAGTAGTCACCGGCAAGGATTAGGTGACATCTATAATCTTCTTCTTCTCTTTCTGAGGTGAAGGAGGGCAAGGCACAGGGGTTACAGGCTTCTGCAAGATCTGGAACCAAAAGAGAGTGGGTGACCTTGGGGTGCACAGATGGTGCGTCTTGTGGCCAAGTGGTAGTAAGAGTCTTCCGGCCTGAGAGATGCTGGGGGTCCCAAGAAGGAGTTCGATCACCGGCAGATGCTGAAGAAGGGTGGCATTGGTTTATGCCTCTGAGCAGCTGTATCAGTAACAGTCACAATACATTGTTAAGAATGTCACTTTTCTTGGCCATCTAGCAAAAAGAGATACTATGACGCTAACACTACCAAATTTGTTTGCATTCATTATCCAAGCAGATGATTTGCAGTTATATGACACATATAAAATTACATTTTTATTTGTTAAGGGAAAACAATGAGCAATATATTCTGTATTTTAATATGTGCATAAGCAAACATTTTCATCCTATTCTCAGTCGTAATTCATTTATAGTTTAGGGTTTTCAGTTGGAAATCTTCAAATTACAGAGTTCTGCTTTGAACATACCAACCAATATTCTTGTTCCACTGTTTGTGAAGGTATGTTGTATTTATTTCTTTTTCCCCAAAAAGCAATTATATTTCTCTTTACAACTGTTTTTATTAAGTAGGCCTTCATACTGGGATGGTTTTTGTATATGTTTAGATACTCTGGTGGTATGTCCTCTTGTAGTTGGAACGAGTTGAGAAAGGGCTCAAAAGCTTTTCCCATCCTGCACTGCGGGTCTTGTTAATTCTTGGATTCAATCTCTGCTGAAAGAGTAGTTATTTATCTGCACTACAGTTGTTACTTCCAATTACTGATATGATTCAACACTTATGATAAAATTAATTAAACTGCATATAATTACCATTTACGTGAAGTCATAACAGTAATCATTGTTGTGATGGGTCTGAGATCTGTACTCTGCACCATTTGTCTGTGAAACTGAATATACATATGTGAAGTGAAATGGCTCTGATTCTCATCATGAACAGATTGATGGCAGTATGTAGTAACAGTATTATTTACATGTCACTTGATCATATTACAAAATTCCAGACATATCAAATTATATGAAAACAAATAAGCACTTTGCACACATTATGAAACTGGAGGTAATTTACAGCATTTAAATGATTCACCTTAGCACATGAAGGCTAAATATATTTGTTGCCTCACTATCTACAGAGGAAGTATATTTGACTGATAATGTGTAACATATATCAGGAGCAAGTAGTCATGTGAATAAAAAGCAATATTCATTTATTGTAGCCTCCAGTCACTGAAAAGAACTGTCACTACACAAAGTACAAAGCTAAAGCTCAAAAGTGATGAGGGGTGTCCCTGCAGTGGTGTAGGGCGCAGTTACTATTACACTGTTCTTATCAATGTTCCCCATGAGAAAGCAATGAGCATGGATTACACAGATACTCTTGGTTGTAATAATTACACTTGGATCAGTCAGTTACTTACTGTTGTTACAGGTGTTGCATAAGAATGTAGGTACAAGAATGCAATCTTTCTTTTAAACATTGTTCCAACAGTACTTTTCATTGAAGTCTTTCAAGTACCCTACATAAATAACTCTGTAAGTGAATTATCTTGGCAACATTAGAATCTTTCAACAGGTTATGGGCAGGCATCAAAAATTGCATAAGCGACCGTTCACCAGATTTTATAAAGTAATACATGTACATGTCAGTGATTAATTCCTAATCAACAAATAGAGAAAAGCAGCACCAGTAAATAAAAGTAGCAGAATTATTCTACCAGCTGTCAGACAAAGTGCAGTCAGAAAAATCAGTTACATGTTTCAAGGTCCACAGTAAATTTTTGTTTGTCACCATTGGATTTTATTAAGTCATAATTAGAACTTTTAAGCTAGGACCAATACGGAAATGTCATACATATTTCCTGGCAATTTCAAAAACACTGAAGTTAAAGATGTTATAATTAGTAACACATGGACAGAAAGTTAAACTGACAGGAAGAAAAACTGAACAGCATGTGGCTCTTTGGATTGAGAAAGATCTTAAGGCACGAAATTTTATATGTTTGAATAGCAGAAGCAACATAGGCGGGACAATAGCAAATAAAAGTTGGGTAGTCAACTGCTTAAAAAATTATACAAGCTGTGTAGCAAGAAATTAAATTTAACAAGTTATGTTTTGTCGAGAAATTTCTTCAGTTATAAATACAATACTAGTAAGTCAGCTACTAAAAACTGTACATAAACTCAAGAACATGTGGAGGATTTAGCAGCAGAAGATGAAGCTGTGAAGGAGAGCTGGATTATGTTACAAATTCTTGGAATGTTACCATCCATACTGCAAGGGATAATAAAGTAGCAGCTGAAAATAACCTCAACATATTATTTGAATGTTTGTATCTGGATGGAGAGAGATTGAATGACACAGAATAGTCAAGCAAATCCTGAAATGCTTTCACCTCAAAACAAAACAAACACTTTGTCAAAGCAAGTCAGCAAGAAGAGTCTACAGTTCATTGTTTCAAATGTGGCAAACATAAACATGTGAAGAAACACTGTAGAAATAAACCACGTGCCAAATACTTGGTATACTGTAGAGGCAATTAATCATGTAACAACCATAAACAAAAGGGTTATTTCACAAGCAAACGTGTAAATGAAACATAAGACAGAAATGAGACAAGAGGAAAAAAAGTCGTAAAGAATTAAGAAGTTTCAAGCAGCAAGCATTAGTTGCTGTTAGATTATCAACTGAAAACATAAATGTCATAAATTTGTGATTGACCGAGAAAACATTTCGTAGAAAGACTGAACCACCATGCAACACATGACAATTAGAAAAGTCTGGTTAACAAATTACATAAAACTGAATCAATGTACGAACGTGTTGATTTGTGTTGCTGCTGAGATAGAAAGAATTTCAGTGGCAGATGTCAAATTACAGAATTCCAATGGGAGCAATGATACAATTTAATTCCAGAGAATGTTTTGTATTTAACAATACACGTTTCTGCAGCAGAAGTCCGTTAACACAAAGATTTATGGGTATGAAACCACATCACAACATAAAAAAAAAAGAAAAAAAATAGCCCTACTGAAGAAAACAGCGCATTTTGCCCTTATTACACAGGCCTTCTTAAGAGTCTACTACATCTAGTCCCAGGAGGAGGGCACTTTAAGTGTGGCTGAAATGTTAGTTTCTTACAGCGTAGTTTCTGGGTCAATGGAAGTGCCAATTCCACCCATATTTTGACCTGTAACATAAGGGTGTTGTGGTGTGCAACATCATTATGGCAAGGAGTTTGAGTTGGTTGTGTTTGTACAGATCATTTGAGCCTTGGTGTTGGATGTATGAAGTCTCTGGCAGTGTTTGTAGTTCCAAACGTAAAGTTTGGAAATTTTTTCAGTGAGTTACCATTTTTTTGTTTACGCATTTGGAATTTTTGTTAAGCATTATTGGTTTGATGTTTGTGGTGCAGTAAGACATTTAATTTATTGTGTGGCTTCTGTTGTTAGGTATGGATACGATTAAATATAACAGTGCTATGTCGCGGTCGGAGATGGGGAGGACATGTTACCCATTATTAAATTCATCTAGTTATTTTGAACGATTGCTGGGATTGTTAAGTGTAGTATTTGTCACAAGAACATGAGGTTGACCAGAGTTCTGATGTCTTGGGGCAGGAACGGGTACATATGGTGGTGGTGGTGGTGGCAGAGTGTGTGTGTGTGTGTGTGTGTGTGTGTGTGTGTGTGTGTGTGTGGAGGGCGGGGGGGGGGGGGGGGGGGGGAGGAGTTGGGGTGGCCGATGTAGTTTGCACTGCCGGAATTTGTTGGTTGTACTTAATTGTTTCTTTTGGGTCTATTCTTCTTGAGTTGCGATGTTTTGTATATTTATGGTGTACTGAGCGTGTTTTAATTTACGTAGGGATGTTTGGTTTTTGGATTTTTGAGGTGTTGTGGTTTTGCTTTTATTTTTCATAGTTGTAGGTGCTGGTTTTCTGGTATCAATAGTTGTACTTGGCCTATACAGGTCAAGAGAAATGACCAATTCCAATTTTCATAGTTTTAGTTATAGGTGTTTTGGTAGTGCCAGCTGTGAGTGACCCACATAGGTCAAGGGAGGTGTCAATATTCATGTAGATTCTGTTGGTGTAGTGGAATGTTGTAATCTTTTTTTCTTTTCTTTTTCTTTTTTGGTCATGTTATGTGTTTATGGATTGTAGTGTGCTTTTTGTTACTGTTCTATTTAGCTTGTCCCCATCCTAAAACGGCCGATTTCCCACGATTGTCCTGTTAGTTTGATAGTATTTTTGGAGGGAGATGTTATTGTCTTATTTACATGTATTTTCATGTTTGTTTACATGTGTATGTAGTGATGTTATAGGCAGCATATTGGAGACACTTAGAATAACCATTTCTGCCATACTGATGGTGTCATGGGTTAAAGCAGACATGTGGAATCGAACATTTATGTAGTCCTAGTTTTTTACATTATGTCATGGTATGAAACCCACAAAACTTTATGTTAAACATTTTATATGCACCAAATAAAACTTTTAATTTATTTCCTGTTTTTGAGATCGTACATAAAGGCTCAGACTGTAGATATCTCAGTTTTGAAAACCATTGACAATCTGGAATCTGTTGCAACAGGCAGACACAAAAGACAGCTGTATAAAATGTTTCATACAACAGAATTTAACAAATGTGTGGTAGCAATCTCAATTAAAATGTGGCATGAAAATTTAGCACATCAAAATGTCACATACATCAGAGACATGATAAAATGAAATACCACTAATTACATGAAACACTGGAATGAATACCCATATTCTGGTACTATCTACAGCAAACACTTAGAAATCTTATCCAACAAATGCAGGCTTAATTAATGTTGACATAGGTGAAATGAATCTCATGTCGTTGAGGGATATTTTTTGTTGGTTACAGACGATTTTTTTCATACTTCAACAATATAAAATCCAGGACGGAATGTAACAGTATTATGAAAAGGACAGTTGCTACTCACCATATAGCAGAGGTGCCAAGTCTCAGGTAGCCACAACAAAAGACTATCAGACAATGAGCTTTCAGTCAACAAGCCCTTCGTTGGAGATAGAACAGACAACAGCCTCAGCCGCATGACTGTGGTTTTTTGTGTGTGTGTGTGTGTGTGTGTGTGTGTGTGTGTGTGTGTGTGTGTGTGTGTGTGTGTGTGTGTGTGTGAGTTGTGTTCGCATGAGTGCGTGTTTGTCTGTTCTATCTCAAAGGAAGAGCTTGTTGACTGAAAGCTCATTGTCTGATAGTCTTTTGTTGTGCCTACCTGCGACTCGCACCTCCTTTATATGGTGAGTAGCAACTGTCCTTTTCATAATACTGTTACATTCCGTCCTTTGGATACAGTCTCAGAAAGTCAGTTTTTGACAAAGTAGCATATCTGGCAAAGGCTCTTTTCATTGTTTTTTCCATTCTTTCTTCATCTGTGAACCTCAAGCAAAACATAGCTGTCATATCCAAATTTTTTCAAATGAGTAAGATCAATTTTTTGTCCAAATCACAATTCATTGAGTCTTTTTCCTCCTCCTAAACTCCTTCCAGTTTGATTTAGCATAAAGACTGCATAATTTATTGCTATACCCCACAGATTCTCATTCAGGTTTCATGCATATGTTCTTACTCAATAACTATGTATAATTCTCTTTCAGTTTTTTCATTTCGTTAAAGTGTGTACATTGTTGTTTTGATATGAAAAAAACTTCAAGTTCATAAAGATCTCTAGAGAGAGCATATTTGATTTTGATACAATTTTCATGAAAGTTACCAATTTGGTTACAGCTTTATCTTCAGAAAAGGGAAAAAATATTACGAAAACGGTAGGTGCTTCTCACCATGTAGTGGAGATACTGAGTCGCAGATAGGCACAACAGAAAGACTAAGAAAATGAGCGTTCGGCCAACAAGATATTCATTGGAGACATAACATACACTCACACAAATGCAACTCTCTCTTTCTCTCTCTCTCTCTCTCTCTCTCTCTCTCTCTCTCTCACACACACACACACACGAAAACAGTAGACCGTGTGTGTGTGTGTGTGTGTGTGTGTGTGTGTGTGTGTGTGTGCGTGCGTGCACGCTATTTTTGTCAGATGTTATAAAGCCAGACTAGTTACAAGAGGTTTGGAGCAAGAAGGAAGACTAGACATTCAGAATCTTTTAGTATTATAGCTCATTATGAATCAATTAGAATACTTTTTTACTCTTGCAGTAACAAATAAAGTGAAAACAACAGCTTTGATGTCAGGACAGCATTTCATTGATCTTCATAAGGAATTCTACATGATCCAACCTGACAAATTCAACTGTCATATAAATAAGAGTTTGTAAGCTGAATAAGAGTTATATTGCCTAGAATAAGCTCCATAAAACTGGAACAAGAATATCTCAAATTATCTGATGACACCTGGATATGTAAACACTGCTGATGATCCTCATATATAGTATAGAGTTAAAAAAAATATGAAAGCAGAGTTTGATGGTGAGGAAAGGCTAGTTATTGAACAGAAGACAGACAACATTATGATGTTGTGAAGAAACTGAATCAAAATTTAAAACAATGCTTATGAGGACATTTCAAAATCAAATATCATATCTTAAAAATTTACCAAAATAAGTTCACAGGTAATTTTAGTATACAAACTAGGCCTACATGTCCAAAGAATATCTTATGAGATTTTTAGTTTGATCATTTAAATCCAATAGGCCTAGACACATCCACAGAATGTGGAATGGTGATCGACGAAGAAAATTTTGTCAATGATGAGCCAAATGAAAGAACTGAATGCTATCAAGAAGCTACACAGAGTCTACTGCACCTTGAAACTATATAGGCCTAATTATTTTGTTATTAATTACTTAAACAGATTTATCAGTAAACCATTAGACAATGGAAAATAGTAAAATGTATTTTTCTGCACCTAAAAGGAACTATGTAATATGGTGTATTCTTTGATGGGGGCTCAACACTGCTTTCTGGAGTGATTCTGATTATGAAGGTGGTATCACAATTACATGCTCCACCAGCAGAGTTCCTTTCATGTGAGGACGACCGATTATTTGGTAAGAGTAATGTCCTGTGAAAAATTCAACAGCCAAAACAGACTACAGAGCTGTTGTCTCTTCAGTGAATGGTATAATGCTGAATACAACATCATGGAGAAGAACTTAAACTTTCATGTTGAACCACGCAACAGAACTGTGTGTTGACAATTAAGCTGTCATATATATTGAAAAGGAAAATGACGTGAGGCAAGGGACATACTGAAACTACATAAAAGTTCATTTAACAACATTCATGGAATGACTATCAATTTAAAACAAGTTGAAGGCTGACACACTGACCAAGCAAGACTCATAGTGTTTGAATAAATTATAAACAAAAATAATTGAGTAGGAGTGTTCAGAGTTATTTTTTTTCTTTATTGAAATTTTGTTGCTACTTGTCATGTATGGTGTTCATATATACGTTCCCTGTCTTTTTCAGGCAGTATTATGATTACTCATTAACCACTCAGTTAGTTACTCTTGCTAACCATGTCATATGAGAATGTGATCTATTTAAAGTCCTATAATCTTTTAAACATTGTTCAAATTATTATCTTTTAAAAGTTACAATCTTTGAATAAGCATAATTCAAGGGAGATGAATAGGTCTATGTGTTCTAGAGAAATGAAGAACATGAAAGGACTTACTGACATTACAATTTAGTTCAGAAGATGGCTTAAAGGAACGATAAACAAACGTTTGCAGCATTTATAAATTTAAAGAAAGCTTTTACAATGTTGACATAATTACACTCTAAGAAATTCTGAAGGCTGCACGTAAAAAATGCACGAATCAAAAGGTTAAATTTGTAATTTGTACAGAAAAACAGCAGTTATATGGGTCAAAGGATATGGAATGTAAAGTGGTCGAGATGGCAGTGAGGTCTGGTTGTTGTATATCCCCAAAGTTGTTCAATCTGTACATGGGCAAGCCATAAAGGAAAACTTGGTGGAATTCGGAAACTGGCTTAAAGTTCAATGAAATGAAATAGAAACAGTGTGGTTCGTCAATGACAACGTAATTCTGAAAGAAATGACAAAGGAATCGGGAAAGCTGCTGAACAGAATGGTTACTGTCTTGGAAGGAAGAGCATTGCACCTATTAGTTCGTACGCTTTACAGGTTATTTACGAACACGGTCTTATTATTCTGCTGACGTTATGTGTATTAACTCGACTGCCTTTGTAAATTTGCATGTTTTGTGGTGTAAGAATCTGACAAAACTATTTTTGATACATGCTTTTGTAACACGCCACCGACTAGGCACAACCTAGACCGCAAAACATCAACGCGTGACAGTAGGACGCAACGAATAACTAATACAGAAGCAAAAACAGTAAGAAGGTAACTTGACATGATTTTATAAAGGCGATGCTAACAACAAAAAGCGTCAAACAGTATTAAATCCCAAATACACGAAATTAATATCTTACATTCTGGTTTAACATATATTTTTTCTCGGCCGAAGGGACCGTACTTTTCTCGCAGCAAAATCTCCTCGGGCATGGTAATGAACCGGATGGGCAATTTATTAACTACACTTCAAACATCAAAGGAAAACAGTCGGTATCCACATCATCAAAACACTGAACACGCTGTTACGTGTTTACTTATGGCGACAACATAACACACGCAAAGAACTCACACCTGTCATACACCAAGGGGGCTATTTTTATTTTTGCTTGTAGCACTATTTAGCCACCATTATCTAAAAAAAAAAAACAATTACAGCAAGGTAACTTTTAGCTTTGAACAGAAATACTCTGTAGAGGAGACATTCGTAAATGCTAATACGCCTTCGGAATATATTGTAATATATAGTCAATGGGGAGTATAGACACAACTGGCAGCAAGTCACTTGGTTTGTGTAAGCACTAAGCAGGTAATTCAGTTCTTATTTGATCGGCGGTCATTATTCCTTTCCACACGCTTGCCAAACCTCGACAAGCCATCACAAATTCAAACGTGTGGATAGGGCGTTTGGCTTGACTTGCATAGGCCTTCTAGCGCTTATGGCCGATCCGGTCGAGTGTCGACTTTTTGGCACAAATCAAAGGAGGTTTGCGGCAAGCGCTTGCGACACGGCCACACATCTGTTGTGGACTTTAGTATTGTTTGTGCACTGGCGGCGGACGGAAGTGCATTCCTCTTAGTATAGAAGTAGGCTACAGCAGGGAAAGTGAATACCGGTAACTGGTCCAGGAAATATTACAATTCATCGAATGTTATCAAGCAGAACCCTGCATTTGGGACCCGAGGAATAAAGACCATAAAATTAAAAAAAATGTCTGATGAGTGGAGTCGTCTCAGTGAAGTTTTAAAGAAACCTGTAAAGGACATAAAAACAAAAGAAAATTCTTATCGTCACATTTCGTAAACATTTAAAGAAGAAACAAGATTGCATTCGTTCTGGCTCAGGTACAAATTTATTTATTTATTAATATGTACAGGATATATACAATAAATTTCATAAATAGATGGTTGGAAGAAAGTGTATATTTTTCAAAGCTCTATATTTATTTTTGCTAAAATAATTGTGTTACTAACAATGTAGGTATGTATATGACATAAATAATAAGTAGTAATAATTTTCTCTCAGGAGTCGAAGAAAATATTTAGGAACCAGTTTGGTTTGCATACCAGCTTATGGGATCGTTTCTTCTGCCAGTATATAACAACAAGATGGGTTTGAACTCAGATATGGTAAGCAAAAACATTTCAGTATTTTGGAATCTATCAATTTTGATTTTTACTGTTTCTGTAATATGAAGTAGATGCTCTAAAATTAAGAAGTCAGAACTCCTCATTCGTACGCCTACAAAAGTATGAAGTAAATTCGTCCCTAATCTTGACGTCATTTAAAGTTGATCTTCGAGGTACAAGTGGCAACTTTTTTATTGCATTATATTCTTTTATAATCCGCCATGCTCCAGGTATTATCAGATTCCCATTACTATCCCATACATCCAAAGTTCCAGGGGGAATATATCTTTCTGAAGAAGATCTACTTTTTCTGAGAAAGTTACGTAGTAGTACACAAGTCATAGTAATTTCTTTCGCAGTTTTGAGGTCTAAATTAATTGGTCTTCGAAAAATTCTGAACACTGAAGTTAAAATGCCAAAAGTATTCTCCACTCCAACCCAGATTCTAGACAATTGTTTGTTAAATATTATTTTTGGCGATCCAATCTCATGATGTCCAGGGTAAAGCTTCATAACGTGCATACTGATTGTAAAGGCAGCATTTGCTAAAAATACATATGGCATGTTCACATTATTATTCGATCCAGGAAGTGGGCATGATGTGGGGAAGTTCATTTCGTTTCTACAGATTCTTTGCCATAATAATGAATTGTTAAAAACACCACCATCACTAATCCTCTCTTGACATCCTATGTCAAAAAATATAAAGTTATAATTGCTGTCGATTAATGCCAAAAGACTATACTGAACGTTTTCATGTAGTGAAATATTCAGTTTCACTATGAGGTGGACACTCAATAACTATATGTTTGCCATCCAGCGATCCCACACGTGGGAATTTGCTGCTGTATCCCCTTTATATATTAATCCAGTCTTCCACTGTAGAGGGCATCTCAAAAGACAATGTTGAAATAATAATTAAAATTTGAAATAATTTATTTGTACTACAGAATTATTAATAAAACGCAATTTTTTCAGCAATCAAGATCTTCAGGAACAGCTGGCAACGAAATGGTGAATGAAGCCAAGGAGACAGAAAGTTATAATAGTGTGGTGGGTTCCTCGACTTCTGCATCTACGGTTTTTTCACCATCTACAAGTAAATCTAAGGAGAAATCTCATCGTCACACTGCTTCAAATATAGCGGAACAGCTAATGACCAGGGCATTTCGTCAATTAACGAATGTACTTAGTCAACGTCCATCATGTACAAAGGCTGAAGATGATGAATGTGATATGTATGGCAAGCTATTAGCCAAAAAGATGCAGGAACTTCCTCAAGACGACAGGAAATTAATGATGTATGAAATAGATGGTTTATTTATCAAAAGAAGTAAACAGAGGTCATTTTCATGTGAAACACCATCCCCTCAATATTCATTTCAGTATTCTAGACTATCATCAGTGTCAAGCGGATATATAGTAGTACCAAACTGCTCAGCATATGTTCAGACATCATTTTCTGAACCTTCTACCCCAACTCATGACCCCTGCACTACCAATCCCATCTCCAATTTTGAAAGATCCTCCACTCCTTTACCACCACCACATATCCTTGAAATAGACATGACAACATAACTATTTACTCAACCAAATCCAACCCTTCACAGCCCACCTCTACAATTACTGTAATACTGGTACCGGTATCTGATGGAATAATCGTGCTTCAGAGACAAAACATTATTAATGAAGCATTCGAGAAAGCTTACAAAGATTTTGAGCAGTATGATACTAGAGCATAAGTAATAACAATTGTACAGATCACTGATTAATATTTTTGTACACCTAGCTCTTCAAACTAATAAAAAATATCAAAAACAAAATGTCAAACATGTTTCACATTGCCTTTATTTCCTCTTTCAGAATGTTATTAAAGCTCTGCAGACTTCAGGTATGATTTTTGATATTGCCTGTCTGGATACTTTAAACAAATAGTGTAGACTTTTGTAACTGTCTCCAGATGCTAAATATCTTAGTGTTATTGCCAGACGATGTTTAGCTGGTATAGCTTCTCTGAAGTCTGTAGTTTTCTTCGAAATCATAGGTGAAATTTCATGTAGGTCATCCTGCAGAAGTTATCAAACTGTCTAGATGGTTCATGAAGAAGCTCATTAGTTTTTCTTCCATAAATTCTCTGCAATCACAAATTGTAAATCAATAATTTTTCATAGGCCTAATTATATTAAATGAAATAAACATAAGAAACTATATAATGATCATAGATACATGAATGAAGCTATAATGTAATAATTTAACAATTACCTGGTGTGATTTCTATGAATTTTTAACATCCACCATCTTCTTTGCCATATTTTTCGTTTTCTTTCCTTTTTTTTTTACTTTTATAATAAAGATAGGTTAAGCCAAAAGTTATGGCCAACACAACCTCTATGTCCGCCATGCTTGCTTCTCCAGAACAAAGAAGTGCACTCACGAGCATGTGGATAGTTCCCCAAACGTAGCCAAGCGTTTGTAGAGGCTTGGAGTTTGCGGCAAGCGCCAAGCATGTGGACATGGCGTTAGATTTTAATATCTTCTTGAACTATAAACTTGGTTATGGTATTGTATGTACTTTGGGTTGTATCTCCAAGAACTGGGACAGTATAGAGTAGTTGGCAGTGAAAAATTAAGCCCCAAAAGCTCCTGCAAAAATTTGACTCTACTAGTTGGTTGGTTGTTTGGGGGAAGAGACCAAACTGCGAGGTCATCGGTCTCAGCGGATTACGGAAGGACGGGGAAGGAAGTCGGCCGTGCCCTTTCGAAGGAACCATCCCGGCATTTGCCTGGAGAGATTTAGGGAAATCACGGAAAACCTAAATCAGGATGGCCGGACGCGGGATTGAACCGTCGTCCTCCCGAATGCGATTCTACTAGTGTCTTAACACAGTATGGTTCACTAAAGTCATACTTGAACCCCTAGGCTGGGTGGGAATGCAACAGCCCTTCTTTGGGATCTGTTAAAGAACCCTCTGCCAGGCACTTAAATGTGATTTGCAGAGTATCCATGTAGATGTAGGCGTAGGTTTGACACAGATGATCACAAAATTTTATTAGACAAATTAGAACTGTTAGGAAAAAGGGGCATGGCAAAGGATTGGTTTATGTCATACTTGGGATATTGCATGCAAATAATTGAAATTTCACATAGTTCGAAAAGGTGTCTACAACTGGTCGTGAAAGGATACAATAACTTCAATGTGAAAAAGATACACTGTATAAACTTCCAGTTAAATAAAAAACGCATTGGTACTACACTGAAAACAAACAACGATGTACGGTACTACTAGATTGCGTAACTGATGTCAAAGTCTTGGGGGTGAATACAGACCTTCGATTGAAATGAACAGGACACGTGAAAATTTTGTCTAAGAAGCTATCCTCAGCATGTGACCCCTATGAAACTTTGCACCAGTGTGCAATATTTTACGCCTCAAAGTAGTCTACGTTGGATACATGCATTCAGTCTTAAGTTATGACAAAATGTTTTGTGGAATAAGTGCTGGGAACTAGCAAACTATTTTCAACATACAGAAAAGAGCTCTATGAATAATAATAACTGGACACTATTGAAATATATAGAAACTCCCAGTTCTGTTTGAATACATCAATCAGAACATCATGCATATAGGTAAAATATTTAATCCGTTCAGCACAATCCATGACCAAGGAACATAACCCAAACACTGTTTACATAGAAACAGAAGAAACAAGTCACAAACCCAAAATAGTGTATTACACTATGTAATAAAGTTGTACAATAAAACGCCCCATACATCATATATTAATACTTGTTCCATAGCTTATGAATACAACATTTTGTAATAATGTGGAATGCGTCATTTTAACAAAAGCTTTCTTTACACAACTTATTTTGTTTCTTTTTTCTTACAGTTACTACCTCATATATAAACATTCATTTATTGAGTAGGAGGAGTTGTCAATCAGAAATTCTTTTAAGTTGTTTTTAAATGTTGGCTGGCTATCTGACAGACTTTTAATGCTATTTGGCAAAATACCAAAGATTTTTCTGGCAGAATAATTAACTCCTAAGAAATATAATATGTAAGTGATACCCACACCTTTAGCAAAGGACTGAAAATATTTAGTAAATAATAGCTATTACGCTGTAAATGAATATTTAAACTAACTATGGATAATAACTGTAACAATTTATGTCATGATTAGGAAAGTAGGACTTAGTATAGGAGCTCTGTAAGAGGCTTGTTTATTTTGATAAGAAATATTGTACAAACATTTGATGATATCATACAATGTGTATTGTTCTATGGATGAATAAATAAGGAAATAATATGATGAGACTTTTATACTTGCTAGAGTGATTTTGCCCATAAAGAGATCAGAATACAAATGAAATTTTTACTTCAGAGTGCTAATTGCTCAGGGTGTGGTAGACTCAAGTTAATAATACAGTAAAGTGTCAGGAAATAGATCAGAAATGACTAAGACTAAAATGTTAAGGTTTTGTGTAGGATAATGTAGTTGAGTGTGTTGATGTTCCATGTGTTGTACTCTGAAGAATATTGTATTAGATTGCTAACAAAATGTGGAGTTATCAACTAGTTAAGTATTGTCTGTGGTGGATGTAATAAATTCCCCAAAGAGGTGACACCAACTCTGAACAATACTTGAGAGCGACATAATAGATATAATAGTTTTACGAAGTATTGTCTACAGCAAGACATGAAGAGGTACCATAATTTGAAGATAGATGAGTAATAGTGATTATGTTAGTATGTATCAACAATTAATTTACTGTTTTACTGAAATATATTGGACCAAACTTTGAGATACATATTTGACATGTTATCAATTGCCAAAGTGACCATAAACACTGTCTATTTGTTTTTGGTTAATATAACTCTCATCCTATTACCACCCCAGCAGCAGGGTGATTCCATGATGATGTTACAAACTTTCAGGGATGATAGAGAAGAGTAACTGTATTAATTTGAGGTAGGGGACACTGGTCTGGAAGTGAACAAATGAAAACTTATAAGTGAAAATCTTTCTGATACATCTAAATGTGGACTTCCTCTTTGCTCTCCACATCCTGGCTGGAGGTAGCATGGGCCAAAACAAAAAAAATTGGCTGGGCCCTGAAATGTGTACCTGAAGAGCCATGTGCACTCATTCAGTAGAAGACATGTGTTTCACAGAATCCAAGATGAATAATTGCTCACAACACTTACGGTATGGACTTTAGAGTCCATGTTTGCTGAATTTTTTTTTCTTGTTTTTGTCTGTACTATTGCCTCCCCAAATATGGAATGGAAAGAGCTTGCAGTAGAAGAGGACGACAGGTCCACCGTTGGAGGCATTAGAACGATTTTCACTTATAATTTTCGATGCAGTCATTTATGGACCAGGCTCCCTTACCTAATTATTGATACATTTACCCTATTCCATCAGCACTGAAAGTTTTTAACATCATCACACTGTGTAACTGTGCCAGGACAGTTGCACACACTCACAGTAATTTTGTCTATGTGGTGCCTAGTGGTAATATGCGTAACAAATCAGGTGAAATTACGGCAGGTCTTCAGGAGATACACCCAAAATGTACATGCATGCATTTGTTCATGGTAAATTTCCTCATGTTTGCTTTTAATTCTCACAACTTATGCATTATTTCCATAAGATTTTTTTCACATATGAACAAAAACTAAGGATGGAAGGAAGATAAGACACTGAGGTCATTAGACATGGAGCACGAGGGCAGATTGTGTGAAGGATGGTGAAGGAAATCGGCTGTGCCCTTTTGAATGAACCACCCCAACATTTGTCTGAAGTGATTTAAGGAAATCACAGGAAACAATACACATATGAACAATACAACAAATCCGATATAGGTTGACACTATCATTCTGGAAAAGTTCGGAGATGTACTTATAACATCATGTATTAATATCCATACCCACACAAGATTCGAACCAAGACCTCTGTTGTAAGAGTAACTGATGCTACACTGGGACAAAAAATGCCTACCGATCTGGGCTTTTGCCACATGCACAAATAACAATCTAACCACTCTGGCCTTTCCTGGCAGCTTTTAGTCGTATTTGCAGTTTTCCCACAGAAATCGTCGCAATTTTCCATACCGTTAAACAACTTCATTATTTTCATCACAAATTGTATGCAAAATATTTTCCCCACATACATTTTCACAATAATTTTTGTAAAGCAATGAAACATTTTGTTTCATAATTCTATGTATCCAGTGTTATATTATTTTTAATGCATATTTCAGTTCAAAACCCTAATTTGTTTAAAAAATAAAGGTATTAATGACTTTGTATGGCTGGCCGGAGTGGCCGTGCGGTTCTAGACGTTGCAGTCTGGAGCCGAGCGACCGCTATGGTCGCACATTCGAATCCTGCCTCGGGCATGGATGTGTGTGATGTCCTTAGGTTAGTTAGGTTCAATTAGTTCTAAGTTCTAAGCGACTGATGACCTCAGAAGTTAAGTCGCATAGTGCTCAGAGCCATTTTATTTGACTTTGTATGATTCCTGTAATAAAAAGCAGCAGCCACAAAGTGGAAACAAATAAAAATGTGGTAACTGGTACCCTTCGTCTGATTTTGGTCAGTGGAAACGAATACACAAGATATACCTGAAAAGATACATCTAAGAAGCGAGAACCATGAAGTGAGAACTTATAAACGAGACCTGAAACCTGAGAATTAATAAGTGAGAAATAAGGAACGAAAACTGAAAAGCAATAACCAAAAACTGATAACTTAGAAGTGAGAACTAAGCTGCGAGATCTGAAAATCGAGACCCAAAATACTGAGAACTTTTTATAAGTGAGAACTAAGAAAAAGAGAGCTTGAAATGGTATCCAAAACCTAAGAACTTAAGTGTGGTAATCCCCATACAGACCTTTAAAACACAAACTCCTGTTGCATTTTGGACAAGATAATGCAGATAAGAATTTAAATGAAACAAAGGATTATAAATAAAACAATGTTCAAGTGAAAAGTGAAATTTAAATAATGAATGGAATAATATGGACGAAAACATGAAATGATAAAACGGAAGAAATTAAACAGAATATATATAAATACACAAAAAATTATTAAAAGAATGCAGACGAATATTACAATGGAAAATGGAATGATAAGTAAAAAAGGAGAGCAAATAAAGTTAACTTGACGATTAATATGATGCAACAATGGATTAGAAGTAATAAAATATATTTAAACTAATTAACTGAATAAAAATAATGATCAGTGTTATTTCGTGAATGATTTGCAGTTCAGATTCAATAGCGATTTGAAAACAATATTTTTAAAGAACCAAGTAGGACGTTAAACCACAACCTTCAGTTGGCCACAGGCACAGTTTAATCCCCTACAGTGCATGGTAATTTACCACATTACTATTTAATTTATTATATCAACACAAAGCCTAGTTAAATGGCATGTTACCTATAATTGTGTCAGTTGCAGGAGTGTAAATGTTGACATCATCAATTTTCTGACACTACAGAGCGAGAACTGAAAACTGATAACCAATGTCAGTTCTAAAGAACAACGAGAACTCTTTGGAATTGAGAACTTAACAGTTTTCAGTTTTCGGTGTGGCCATCTCTAGAGCAATTTACTTCAATCATTTCTCAATTGGACTTAAACGTAATTAAATGTGTTTAAACAACTGGATGACATTTTGCACAAGCAGTCTTATGCTGCATTTAAAGAGGCTGATCGCCAGCAGTTTGTGTCAATACAAGAACCATGCCTCCAGAAAATCACTGACAGTGATACATAATCAGGTGAATCCACATCTCCGATCCTTCGGTCACTATGCAGGGTGATGGGTACGGGACTTCTGGCACAGGCAGCTTTAAAAGTACTCTGGAGGCTGAGGCTCCCAAAAATTCTGAGGGCAAATTGCAGACCTTTCGATTAATGAATTGGCTAGGAAAGCTGATGTAAGGGCTATTGCAAGTGTGGACAACAGTCAATGAGCAGCCATAAAGGAGGTTATGGATGGAGGCTTTGATCTTCAGATTAATGCTACAGGGTGCATGGAGTCATGCATTAAGCAGCCCGCAGTGACAGAGCTGTTTGTGGAGAGCTTAGTCAATGAGTTCACACAACTGAATTCAAGACTGAACAGACAGCAAGAGAAGGCTGATAATTAGGGACAAAGCAGAGGACAGCGAAACAACCCTTGGTGCTGGTATCAGAAACGCTTTTGAGCAGCAGGAAGGCAGAGCACAAGGCCCTGCCTTTACTCGGAATCGGTCACAGCACCTACAGTACAAACTGAAAGCAAAGGTAATTACTGTCACTGGTTCTGTGAGACATTTTGTCGGAGACACAAAATCTCACTCATTATTCTCGATTGACACAATCTAAACGTGGTGTAATTCCATGACCAGAGGACAAGTACTAGAGCCGAAATAGTAGCCAGGTACCCATCTTCAGGGCGGCAAACAATTCGCCTATCAAAAAGTGTGGTAAACAAATGTTGGCATTGGGACTTGTAGACGTTTTCTTACTGACATGGACTTATATTGTGGTTGATGTGACGGGGCCAAAAATAGGGTCCGATTTCTGAAGAAACTTTTCTGTTGTACCTGACATAGTTAATAAGTTTTTCCTTAGAGAGTGTATCAATCTACAACTCACTAAATGTCCGGCATGATACGCACGATGGCCATGCAGTGGACCACGTGAAGATATCCAGGCAAACTGCATCTTCCATGTCGGTATGGCACCTCTGGCGTCTGTGTCTGTGTGAATGCGGAGTGCGCACGCATGCATTAAGTGAGAAGCTATCGAAGTCTCCTGCATGCATTCCTGTAAAGAGGTTAGCGTTGAAGGATCAGTGTAAGGCAATTACGGTTGAGCTTTATGAGTGCAAAACCATGTGGGGGAGACAACAAAGCAGCGACAGACTGATGGGTGTATAACCAGGATTTGAGATCGTGGACACAATATGCCAACACTGAACTGGAGCAGACACACTGGGAGATACGAGGCTTCCAAGATGCAGGAGACTCACAGGACGTGGGCCAGGCATTTCCCCTCTTCAATCACGAAGTCCAGGCAAGCGGTGGATAATGATCCTGGGCATCTGTTGCTAAAAGTATTGCCAGCATTGAAAAACACAGTGATGGGAAAAGGCAGGCATTATCTATTTAGCACCATATCAGGACGACTCCAGGACAACCTATGATGAGTTACTTAGACATCTATGTGGGGGTAAACTGTGGGCAGACGAGGAGGAATTTGACAAGATGATGGTAGAAAGATATGTATACTGTTTTCGCAGTGCTTGCTCATCTCCAGTACAGATGGTTGCAAAAGTAATGGTAAATGGTGAATGGGTGATGACTACAGAGAACTCTCCCGCAATACCTGTTAGGTACTCAGTACCGAATGTAAGAGATCTTACCAACAATTTGGTGGGTGTGCATTTCTTTACTTTGATCGATTTTGCAAAAGCTTTTGCACAAATTATGATGGCCCTTAAAGACAAGAAGACAACTGCTGTAACAATCCCATTTGGACTATCTGAGCACATCTTCCAATGTTTGCTGAGATTCAGGAGCCTCTCAAGGGCAGAAACACATCAGGCAACAGAAGATTTCTTGAACTCCAATGGTAACGAGAACTTAAGAGGATTTAGGAAGTGCACTGGCTGGGGGTTCATTACATCCAATTCCTAACGCTTCTATCGGTGGATGGTAGCTAAACAGCAGCAGAGCTGCCTTGCGGCAGTCGCTATGTGGGGAGTGACAGCTATTTTTCTGTTTCCCCCGATCATAAGATGCTGATATCTATCTTCAAACGAGTCATAGAGTTTAATCCCCCACTGCAGGTGTGCCACACGGAATTCATTGTACAATTTTCCACTGATACTCTTCATGAATGGGGGTAAGACAATGTGGTGGCAGACAGCTTGTTCAACAACTGCGTGGTGGTTACACCTACTGATCGGGTGGGCATGGCTGCAGAATAGGAAATGGACCCATTCGTTGTCTGTTGCCAGGAAGACCTGGCCTCAGAGAAGTTTACACATCAAACGGTGCCTCTGAATGGTTCAAATCAAGGTATCTGGTGTAATACATCTGGAAAAAAGGCACATCTGTCATGACTGCGAAATATGACGTTTTATTTTTGAGTATTTTCACATTTTGGGGCGCCCTGGAATAATGAAAAATGCATGACGAGGAATGCAGAAGAACTGTCGGAATACCTACAATGTGAAAAGTTCAAAATTAATAGGCACATCTCTGTTCCTTTCGGCGATTTACCCTGTCCTTTTGGGAGACTTTCTTATTTTCATGTGAATATCTCTATCTGATTGGTACTATTTCCTGGTTATTATGATAGACCGTTTTACTAGATGTCTGCAGGCAGCGATGTGCAGGATATTTCGGCAATGTCAGTAGCTCGCGTTTTGGTTTCTGACTGGTTTTCTCGTTTTGGCACCTCACAGATAATAAATTCAGACATGGATCACCAATTTAAGCGATAATTATTTGCAGAGTTGTTGTGAATATGTAAATGTAAGCACATCTACACTACGAACTACAATTCCGCCAGTAACGAGATGGTGGAACTTACGTACCCAACGTTAAAGACAGCGTTAGCTTGCTGTGTACCATTAGTTTTACAGGGATTACACGCAGTTGAGAAAGAAGGGCATGGATTGCTCTGCTGTGCAGTTGGTGTACAGTGAACCGTTGAAGGTACCTAGCGATATCCCCTTGCTCTCATCCCAATCTGGGTTGCTGGTTGGAAAATAAGCAAAATTTCTGCGCAACCTACAGACACATACGCAATCCCTGACGCCAAAAGACGCTGTAAGGCGTGGAGTAAGGCTCATCTTTTTCTGTAAAGACTTGAATATATGTCACTTAGTTTGATCAGAGACGATACAGTCAGGTTGCCACTTACTCCACGTTATTTGGATCCTTTTAATGTTATTCAGCATGCAGACAAAGTGTTTATAATTGGCAAAACTGGCAAGACGGACATAGTATGGGTAGGTCACCTAGAATGTGATTATCATGAAGGCAATTCAGAGGCGCTGAGAGCAGTCCCTCATAGTCTTTCTGGATAACTGCAAGAGGATGCTGCTGAATTAATGGGTTACTCCCCATCTGTTATATGCCGAGCCCTTGTTGTACACAGGCGTTCAGCTAGAGAAGTCCAGTATTGTCACCTAGAAGTACCTGCAGCACCTGGATTTATTAGTCGTGCTCTGACGATGTAAATGGATTTTGGTGAAACTGTGTATACAAAGTAAGTTATTTGATGAGATTCAGCTCTCCGTAAAAGGGTGGTGGGGAGATGTGATGAACTCAAGTTGATAACCAAATCAAGTGTCAGAAACTCGACCAGGTATGACTAAGCTTCAAATGATATATCCTCATGTATGGTAACTTAAGGCCCTTTATTCACTCTGAGCGTGTTAATATTAGATGTTTTGTGTGCTGAAGAATATTGTATTAGATTGCTAATAAACTGCGGCATTAACACTAGTTTATTTTTTGTGGCAGATGTGATAAATTCTTTTATGGAGATAGAATACATTGCAAAGATTACAGTGGGAGCAAAGTTGGTCATGTCTAGTTTGGAATTAGGATAGGATTCAAACAAAACTCTACACTGAACCAGAAGCTGTTGTTTATTACCCGTTAAATTTCCTACTATGATGAAACTAGGCGCAAATATCGTGTAGGAGTGCGATAAGTTAGGTAATGGTGGACCATAATAATATTTAGTACATGGTGTAAAAATACACTGGAGTATACAGTAAGACTAATCAGGGTTTTTCTATAAAATAATTTAGCCAGCAGGTTCTAATAGAAAGGACGCAAATATGCATGTGATAGCAGATGACACATAATCGATACATCACCAAACTGGCGCTTCCCAGCGGAAATAAGCTGCTGTAACATGAAATAAATCTGTACAAAAAAATTAGTGCTGGTTTATACACATGCTCAATAAGGTGACAACTCATTTTGACCCAATATTAACATTATTATTCGCAATTAACTCAGAGGTACAAAAATAGCGATCTTATGTTTATAGTGACAGAAGGAGAACTGGAGCAAGAAGGAATCCAATAGAGCCTCCTTTGTTTTATACAAAATAACAACATAATAATTCCATTGAATCCAACATATTGAGCCAAAGGATATATCTATTTCTTAGCATGCTACTTTATTACAAGATAAAATTTAACTTGTTACATTGACCACTTGGATGGCTATAGCAGGGGCTGGAATAACTTTGAACAGCTATTCAACTGCACTCTCAGGGGTTGGTTGGTTAGACTTAGAATGGTTAAATATTTGTTACAGTATAATACACTGTCAGAAAAATATAGTACACATGGAAAGGCGACATCGATTTTGATTCGATATTGGTATATGTCTCCTAGGGGATAGCAGATTTACTGATAATGGTTTCAACATCGTCTGCAAACAGGCAGTGTAGTGGCGTAGCTGGCAGAGCGACATTTGTGTCTACCCTTTAATAGGGAATCCTCACAGCCAGAAGCTTCAGTGCAGTGCAAACATGTAAAGCAAGCAGGCAACCATGCCACTGAGATGCGCTTGTGCTTCCTGCAGCCAAGTGAGCGACTTGGAAAGAGGTCAAATTGTAGCCTTCTGGGTGGCTGGATGGTCCTCTTGGAGAAATGCCACACAAGTTAGATGTGATGCATCAGTTGTGCAATAATGCTGGTATCAGTGGTCACATAAACATTCTCACACCATTGATGAGGACATCCACACAGCACCGACACCCACCAGGATCAAGATATAGTAAAGGCAGCAGTGGCACATCATACAGCTATCACACTGCTGGGGCAAAGAGGGTACAAGGACACTTTTGATATTAAATTGATGGGAAAATTATTAAATTGTGACAACTGATTGATTTATGACCTTAACCTATTGTGCTGCTGAGAGGTCTTTTACGTAACTCCTACCCCTCCTCATCGCAGGAGACCCTTAACCTACTGTTTTACTAAGTGGTTTCTGTCCAACCCCTTGCCCTCTGTTGGCCTATTCTTCTGCTCTCCCCTTCCCATATGGGAAAAGGGGCACTTGTTCAGTTCTGAGCCACTTGTCCTCCTCCTGGGAAATCTCCCAGCCCTCATCTCCCCCACTTCTCCTCTACCCTCCACCACTTCACCTCCCCTACCCTACTAGTGGATTGGTGGGGAAAATACTTAGTCTGTGCTGGAGAGGAAGGATCTCACAATATGTAGTTCAACTCAGTGTCAATAACATTGCAGTGGATGTATTATAAAATTAAGTTTACATAGATCTCACAATATGAAATTCAACTCAGTGTCAAGTACAGCACAGAGTATGTATTATAAAATTAAGTTTACATATTCTTTATTTAATCACTTTACGGGGGACAGGGCTTCCCAACTTCTCATGACATAAGCATCATGAAACTTGATAAGTGCGACATATTAGCCGCCATTTTGGATCGCCTACAAATGTGTCTGCCGGCTGCACTCCAGGTATGTTGTCGTTTGCATCTGCTGTCCATGTCCTGGAGCACCGAGTGTGCACATCTACATCATGTGGATGTCAGGCTGCTACTGAGGCTGTAGTTCAATGTGCTGCAGACTAGTGGCACCAGCGTTCCACTTCACTCACGTCCCTAAATCGGTCAGTTTGTGTCGAGCTGCCAGACAGGAAAGATCTCACTATGGAGCGCTTGTCTGACGATATTTAAAAAAAGGGAGACATTGTGGTGTAGTACACATTTTGCTGGATATTTTAGCTCATTTCAGAACTATGTTACTACAGTGTCTGAGTATGTAGTGTCCTCCTGAGATGGTACTTTCATAATGTATTCAAATGAGGAGATGTTGGTCTTGGACAGAGAGAACTTTAATAAATGTATTACCTGTAAGCACAGAGCTGAGAACTGCGTCCATAGCCTCCTACACAAGGAAAGGAAGGTGGGGATAGTGAACAAATACTTTTCAGCGCGTAATTGCGAAGCAGCAGGATGGGCTGAAGATGCATTTCAAAGTCATAAAGACTACTGCCTGTGCTGGAGCTGTTTATGTTTTCTGCAATGATCAGTCAATCCTCAGTGCAAGAGACTACCTCACCATATTCCACTACCTCAGACAGAATGAGCCAGAGGAGCTCATCTTTGTGTGTGGGGCTCAACTGAAATGGCTTTTGTTCCCTAGGAACCAACAGGAATCAGCATTTCCCCTGTTCCCATTTGAAAATTGGCGGGAACCAATAAGGATGATGTATCCAGTCGAGTGAACATGACTTTGGAGGATATAAGGCGAGTGAACCAGCTCGCCGGCCTCTGCCACAATCAGTCACTGAAAGAACCATGAAGTGCAAACAACAAACGAGATCCTCATCCGCCTCTGCCCTGCAGAAAGAGTGTAAAAGTAAGTACGTGTCGTTTAGTGCCATGTCTTTGCTCAACTCCATGTCTTTGTCTGTGGATGCTTATTGTTTCTCCTTCTTCTTCTGTGTTCAGCGACCTCCTCTCATGTTTGCAAGCAAGCAGCCTCCAACCTGTCAGAATCTGCAATGATTGATTTGAAAACAGTCAGGACCAGCAATGGCAGCAGCAGCGCAGCGCTGTGAGATCCTGTAGCGCACCTGGTCAGGATGTTGGACCAGGACAACAAGCAGCTATTAACCATTCCACTCATAGATAAAGACACTCAGCCAGTCCCCAACTCTCAGATGAACTGTGCCAGAAGCCCTACATAAAATGATGCAGATCAGTACTGGTCTCCCACATATGCACCATCCCAGAACTTTACTGTGTTACTGCAAGGACATAATGTTAATGTGGTGGATGAGAAACTGGCCATTTCTCCCAGTGCTCTACTGCGTTTTGCTTCAACTTATAATTTAACTGGTGGAGTTTCAAAACGCTTAAATACTTGTATAGAGGCACCAGTGAATAGCGAATGGCGTGTTTTGTTGGAGTTGGAAAATACAGTGAGAAGTGTTAAAATGCTGTTTACAGAGTTTGATTGAGCTGAACTGTGCCGTGCAGTACCCTACATTAATCAACAGATGACAACCGAGTATTTACTGTGCTGGCCTAACGCTATCTACAAAATCACTGTACGATGGCACGGTACTCAAAGTGAGATCTGGAGGTCGATCCATTTATCTTCAACACTCCACCAATAAGAGCTTGTTTGGCATACCGATGGACTATCCTTTGTGTTGGAAATACTGAACTGTGGAAGGCCACGAGTTCAAACTGTGCATGAAGACATTATGAACTACCTCAATCCTTGCAGTGTGCATGCAGATGATTTAGAACACTGTATCAATATAGTACCAAAAGAAGAAACTAAAGGAACAACCATTGGATTGAGAAAAATATGCAGTGAATTCTGTGAATAAGAGAAACTTTTATTTGAAAAATACTGTACTGTTGTGAAGACTGAAAACGTTAATTTTTACTGATGTATACCATTGCTAACGTGCAAATAAAAAAATTATCACAAAACTTCTTGTTTTTCTTATGTAACTATCCTGTCATTATGTAAAGTAAGGTGCAGCCATCGCAGCTCAGTCTGTAAGACGATTGCGCTATAGTGGCTACACATATTGTTATTGTTATTATTATGATTATTTATTGTTACTATTACAAGTGTTCATTTTTTTATAAAAGCTCATTGCACACCAAAACTTGGTGTAGTCAGTATCATGATAGGGTGGGTGAAGCATCAGCACTTTGCTTTATGTGAGTGGTCCTGTGATATTGTAGAAGAAGACCAGAAGAAGAGGAATGGGATAGTCCTACCTGACAATATATGGCTGATTATTGTATGCCCATCCAACTGTAACAAGACAAATGTTCTCATGTCACTGGTAACACTCCCAGATGGAGTCCGCTTTGAGCATGTGTGCGTATTTTCACAAGCGATGTTTCAACTCAAGTACCAACTGCTGCAAAAGATACTGCAGGGTGCTGATGGCTTAACAAACAAATAATTCAGTGAAAGCAGGCAAATCCCTCCGCCAGAAGTAAAACCAAATACTGTATTCAATTTTTATGATGTTGCTGTGGAAAACCAGGATCAAATTTTACGATATTTCTGTTTTGGTCGTCATGTGAGTGTTGATATATTTTAATATTTTGTTTTAGTCAGACATGTTCCAGAATCCCAAAGCCGTTGGTGAGCGATAATGCAAATCTCATTACAGCCTTCAGACAAGATAACTTGAATTTAAAGTACATTTACCTGGCTCATATAGGAACTGGCATGTTGTTCAATGAATTTGTAAAAATACACACAGTTTGGGAGATTGCTGGAGACATGCACAGTATGGGTTTCTTGTCACTGATAAATCATGAAAACTGAATAATGATAGAAAAAATATCAGTCTCCCGAACGTAAAGTTAAGGGGCTAGAGGCGTATATCGAGACCCTTCTGAGATTGATCAAAGAATTAGATGCCAAGGCCACTCCGCATGTAAAGAATGTAAATGACTTAACCATAAAGCTTGACAGAAATGTATATAAGGTGCAGCCTGTGAAGTAGCCTGCTGAGAATATAACGAAATGCTGAGTAAGCACAAGGTCTTCACTGCAAGTTGGTGTTCAAAACAGCCATTTTCGTACCAAAGCTGTGGACATTTTTCTGAAAAGTTCTACACGTTTTTTGGGGTGTTGAATTCCGAATTTCATGTTTCTGCCTCCTAGGAGGTCGGTTTCATAACAAAAAGGCGTAAAGCCTCAAAAATAAGACTAAATATCCAACAGAATTCTTCGACGAGCGCGCTGAAGAGCAGCCATATACGACCCTATACGACCCTTCTGCGAACATAAAAGAAAAAACCCACTTTCACGCCATACAACTCGAAAAATATACATGTCATCAACGAAAATTCCTCTTCCACGTTCAAGTACATTAAATTTCCTGCAGGAGATATCTGTAACATACAGTTTTCTGATGAGGGCCGAGGGAGCAAAGTGAACATTACGAAAAATGCTTCTACACCCTAGAGCCAAACGACCCCAACCATCTCCCTATCTCTCATTCGCTGCATTACGCTTAAAATACGTTGTTTCGAATGAATCGATTGGATAATATGTTTGATTAAAACATTAAAAAGTTATAACATTTCAGGTGCTTGACAGTGAATAGAAGGATGATTATGAAATTTGTATATTGTAATATAAGCATGTCATGATATGAATAGATGTCGAGCCCAGGATTGATCCATTACTTCGAGTATGTTCTCCATCTAGAAAAGAAAGAAGGCTTTTAGTGACAGAATATGGATACATAAGTAGTTTATTGATTGAACAGTCGATATACCTGCGTACATCTAGTGATGTCAAGTGTGCAGTTTTATATCCGTCTTCATTTGGCTGTTAGTGACGTAGGCAATGTTTTTTCGGCACTAGAAGGTGCACTTGGAGGGGTTTTGGTTAATGGAAGATCCAGGATGAACAGTGAGTTGTTGCTGCTCTTCAGTTGAAAAAAATAAAATATAATTATTAATGTTATGACACATAAAAATTGGTTAGTGAAGACGTGGAATGTTGCAAAATATAACATGAATTAATAGCATCTGTCGTCTCAGCTGCTTCAGACACAGTTGCTCCAAAGGGGCTCCCCTACGTCTTCTGCATCCAAACTGTCATCGATGTTGGAGCGTCACCTTCCACATTGATGGCACTGCTTCGTCCAGAACAGTCTTGCTCGTATATACCCACACCGACCTTGGCAATCCGTCCGCATTCGCAAGGTATAAGGTGGAGAATCATCGCGGGCATGAGTTTACGCCCCTCCCCGCCCCCATCCCCCACCCACTGTTCTGGCTCCAAGCACTCGGCACCCGATGGAAAATTCTGAAGATGTGTTGTTGAGATGCAGCTTCAGTGGGAGGTATGGAAGCCGTGCATGCTGATGCCTTATAGGCTGATTTCACATATTGCTTATATCTCAGTTTATTGAGTGTTGTGGTTGGGTAGTTAACACCATAACTGACAGTCAGAAATTCCCCATCAACACCTATCATTTCGCTTGGATTGGCCGAAGGATCAGTGAATTTAGTAATATATAATTGGAGATCTGGATTTTTTGAGAGCGTTTCGAAAAAATTAATCTTGCTTTGGCTGAATAATGCAGACGTAGAGTCACAACAACTCATTGCACGAAAAGATCAGCATATAGTTGGCAACACTCTTCTCCACTGCACTTCCTGGATGACAGGGGAGCTGAGGCCCTGTACATCGCCGGCCCGTGTGGCCGAGCGGTTCTAGGCGCTTCACTCTGGAACCATGCGACCGCTACGGTCTCAGGTTCGAATTCTGCCTCGGACATGGATGTGTGTGATGTCCTTAGGTTAGCTAGGTTTAAGTAGTTCTAAGTTCTACGGGACTGATGACCTCAGATGTGAAGTCCCATAGTGCTCAGAGCCACTTGAACCATTTGAGCTCTGTACACCTACCCTGGTTGAGGAAACAGACATTGGGGGGAGTCTGCCAAACCTACCATTATGAACAGAGGGTCGGCATCTTCCCCCACAATTGCGGCATTCTTTAGAGCCGAATCCAGGGATTCTGCCGTCCGTACTGTCATGGTATCTGCATCACTAGCTGTCTGCGTGGAGGCGATGCTACTTTCACTGCATTTTGTCCTCAGCATAGTGATCCTACAGAGTGCAGTTTTGTCGACCTCCCCAAGCGTTACATGGATTTGGTAGTCTCCTGCCTGCCTGACTAACCATCGAGCCCAATTATCAAGCTTTTACTATATTACTTCCTACATCATGGACGTACGATACATATATTTATTTGATGGTGTGTCCAATCGACCACACTAATCTCCGCAACAGGAAGTCCCCATCAATCACGTATACTGTACTGCTGGCGTCCAGAGGAGCCTGGGAGGTGGCTAACAAAAAAATGTTTGGCTACAACTACCACACTTAAACCCCTGGCTCGCGAGAGGCTTCTTCGGCTTCTGTCTTGCTTTTGCAAGACAGATTGCTAAGGTCTGTGTATGTGCAGATGAGAATGACTGTTCTGCACTAAGCTATGTCAGAAACGTGAAATGTAGTGCTCTAACAACAACAATTTTGATGCACAAGACGTAGACGAGTCCCTTGCAATACCTCCATCTGAGACAGCTGAGGCGACAGAAGCCATTAACTGATATAACATTTCGCAGCATTGTGCATCTTTATTAATCAATTTTTCCCTTTCATAACATTAATCTTTCAGTTAACAGTTATTTCAATTGAAGAGCAGCAAAAATTCATTGTTCAGCCTAGACCTCCCAATGACCAAAGCGCTTCCAACTGGGCCTTCTAGAGCCCAAGAAACACTGCCATGGTCACAATGAGCCAAATGGAGATGAATGAAAAACTGCACACATGACATCAGTACAGCTATTTCTTCATACTGACACTGACTAATTTTCAGTTGATCTGTCTTTCGTATCCATATTCTATCATTAAATGGTATCTTTCTTTTCCAGATGTTGAACCTGATCGAAGTAATGAACCAGTTTCGGGCTCGACTTTCATTCACTTCACTACATATTCATATTTCTATTCAGCCTCAAGCACCTATTATGATGCAAATATATTTGTTAACGTTTTGATCAAACGTAATTTTCCACCAGCTCATTCGAAACAATCTCTTTTAAGCTTAACACGCTGGAAGTATAGCGCCGTTGAAAAAGACAGGTGGGGGTTCTGGGCTGTAGAGAGCAGAAGGCATTTATCGTAATTTCCGCTTTGCCCCCTCCCCTTGAAGAGAAAGTTATATATTACAGACGTCTGCTCTAGGAAATTTGATGTAATTGCTCATGGTGTAGAAATTTTTGTTGATAATGTGCTTAATTTTAGAGTTGTGTGGAGTAAGAGTGGGTGTTTCAAAAGGGTCAAAAAATGGCTGCTTTTCAGCTCGCTCTAGCGGAGACACCGCTCGTCAGAAAATCAAACTTCACTAGTGCATTTTCCAGGAAATTTCGTTTACTTTAATTCTGCATATAGTGGTCACCTTCTAAAAACGCATACTTGTCGAGCTTACGCGAGAAACTTTAAAAAATGGGAACCAAGGTTTTTCGCATTTTTCGTTTGAATCTGAAGTCCTACAATGTAGAAAACAAGAAATTCGGATTCAGCACTCCAAAAAACGTGTAGATCCTCTGAGAAACCATCTCCCGCTTTTTTTATTTTTTTTTTTTTAAACCACGACCTGACTGGGCTAAAGTTTAGTTTCTTGATTAGGTACTGTTCATTGAAATGAATTGCTGCTATAGATGACCTGCGTATTCAGTCTTAGACCGAGTATTAATTACAGACACGAAATTTGACAAGGGGTGCTAGTTACTGTATTCACGACGTTGGCGTCTGTCAAAAAGTCGTGTGCTCACAACCATCAACGATGTATAACCCACAAGCAAGATAATCCACGTATGTTACGTGAGGTGTTAAATAAATATTACAGCACATTTTTTTCTGAAGGCAGATTGGCTTTATTCAAGATTCCAATAACCTTTATTATTTCCCACTCTCTTGGCAACAAAACCCCTAAATTGTAATTATTATTGTAGGTGTTATTATCATTAGAATAATTAGCCGCACAGCATTAACAGCCTGAAGCTGTCCAATTTCTGCCAGTTCGGGATTAAGGAGTGCAGCAATGAAGTGATTTACGAAAAGTATAGTGCACGCATCTGAACTTGGTTGATTTTAAATGGGGTTGTAGTCTGCAGGTCAAGCAAGTGCTACAGTGCAGAAGAATAATGCAGGGGATGTGTGTTTTGTACCAAGTGTGTACCCTCACTGGGAAAGAGTTGGGGTTGTGGGCAGCACTTACGATGCACCACAAATCCATTCGTCATTCATTCTGACACACACACGCACACACACACACACACACACTAAATACCATTCAGCTTTCATCATTTTGAAAATAGATATGTTCCAGAAAAAGTCTTTCAATCTACAGTTTAGTTAGGTGCTAAAATTGATGATAATGTGGTGGAGGGGGACAACAGATGGCAAGGGGGGGGGGGATGGCGGGGGTACTAATATCTGATTGCACTCAGGAGCAATGGTCTAAGGAAGGTGGGGAACCACTGATCTAGGGGATTAGTGTCCAACTTTTTTGGTACTGAGTAACTCTGACGTCTGTGTGACACTCTTCTGTTTGGAAACTTTATACCTATCAGTTATCTCCCATTGCGCCTTCAGTTTTCTAGAAAGTTGGTTAAATAACTATAGTTGTTCCAATAGCTTCAGTGATTTCAAAATAGTTCAAATGGCTCTGAGCGCTATGGGACTTAACTTCTAAGGTCATCAGTCCCCTAGAACTTAGAACTACTTAAGGGGGGTAGGACGTCAAACAGGCCGACATGGAGCAGGAGAGGCACCACAGGACATTTTAATTTCCTCTGTCTATACTTTTAGAAATAAATTCATAAAACTTTGTCAGGATGACCAGGAAGGATTCAGAATTCACACTCATTGCAGTGGAAGTTCGAAAACATAACGAAGTAATTTTTTTTACATGTGAAATTTCATCTTTTTGCACTTACTAATGGCAGCATTTGTTGCTATATGTACACTTTTCTTCATAATTAAGAGAGATGGTTCGATGAATTTTGCACAGCATACAAACCATAACTAAAGGTGTATGAAAGTCCAGTTTTCCAAATCTATTAAAAACTGTGGTAAAAATTGAGGTAATTAACTATAAAATTTGTGTTTTTTCTAAACATGAAGTTTAAAATACAACAGATTATTCGATTTTTCATAAATTAAATAAATTCTAGAGTTTCATACACCTGTAAGTATGTTATGTGTGCTGAGCAAAATTCATCGAAGAATCTCTCTAACTTATGAAGAAAAGTGTACCTATAGCAACAAATGCAGCCATTAGTGAGTGAAAAAATGATGAAATTTCGCGCGTAAAAAAATTATTTTGTTATGTTTAGGAACTTTCACTGCAACGAGTGTTAATCCTGAATTCTTCCTGGTAACGCAGACAAAGTTTTATGCATTTATTTGTAAAAGTATAGACACTGGATATTAAAATGTCTTGTGCTGCCTCTCCTGCTCCAAGTCGGCCTGTTTGACATCCTACACACCTTAAGCCTAACTAACCTAAAGACATCACACATATCCATGCCTGAGGCAGGATTCGAACCTGCGACCGTAGCGGTCGCGTGGTTACATACTGAGGCACCTAGAACCGCTCGGCAACAAAGGCCGGCTCAGTGATATCATCCTTATTTGATTTTCCCGATGTTGTTCTTCATTAAACATGCAAAGGCGCTGAGAACCATGTCGTCGTCGCAGCCAAGCAAATAACACACGCAGCAGCACTGTTGGCACAAAGCCTTGCTGTACTGTGTGCCTTTACTGGAGGCAAATGGATGTGAACCAGGACTGCCGTATGGAGCGGTGAATGCGGTAACTACACTGTCCAGCCACATTAAAATGACCACCACCTAAGTTCAACGTAAACTTGCAATAACCATTCACACACGACAGGTGGTAGCACTAGCAGTGGGGGATATATGAAAGTGTGTCGGGGGGACTCAGAAGACAGAGCAGTTGTTGTCACAGTACGGAAAGGAGCGATTTGTTAGAGGTCCAGAAGGGCATGACCATTGGCCTCCGGGCCAAGGATGGAAGCTTTTCTAAGACCGCTAAGTCTGTAAACTGTTCGCGTGCCGCCATGGTTAGAGTATAATGAGCATGGCAAAATGTCGTTATCCAAAATCGGCGCCGAGGCAACAGTGGTGCAAAAAAATGGTTCAAATGGCTCTGAGCACTATGGGACTTAGCTGCTGAGGTCATCTGTCCAATAGAACTTAGAACTTCTTCAGCCTAAGTAACCTAAGGACATCACACACATCCACGACCGAGGCAGGATTCGAACCTGCGACCGTAGCGGTCGCGCGGTTCCAGACTGAAGTGCCTAGAACCGCTCGGCCACTCTGGCCGGCTACTGTGGTGAACCACAGGTCATAGATCACAGTGGCGCTTTGGATTTTGTTTTCCCCTCAGCGTGATGGCATCTACCAGCAGGACAATGGAACGTGTCACACAGCTAGCAGTGTATGTACGCGGTTCGAAGAGCGTCAGGATGAGTTTACCATTCTCTCCTGCCCACCCAACTCCCCGGATTAAAACCCAGTCGAGAACTATGCGACCACCTCAATCGGGTGGTTACTGCCACGGACCCTTAACCCAGTAACGTAGCACAGCTGTCCACGGCACTGGAGTCAACATTACTCCACATCCCTATCGATACCGTCCAGAACCGCACTGAGTCACAACAGGTGGTTATTCAGGCTTTTGACAGGTGGTCAGATTAGTGTGACTGGATAGTGTATCTTACTATGGTGTTATGGAGCAAAATGCCGATTTTCTACCATTATGCACGTCTGCAGAATTAAGCTCTGGGCTGCCACGGTGTCTCACAACTATACACTACCTATGAAGCTTCAGACACATAACCCCGACTTTTGCTGCCGTAGTACCGTAATTAACGTCTATCGGTGCTAACCTTAAGCAGTTCGGTCTGCGGTTTGTTGCCTTATTATTCTCTAAAAGCAGGTCCACATGCTACGATCTGTCTGCGCAAATATCTGTGCACATCACATCTGCGCAATGAGATCGTTGCGCGTGACCACTATTACACGATGTGAGATGTGCGTAAACCTGGCAGTTGAAGTTCGGGGTTTGAGCAAAACTGCTCAAATCTATTGTTTCAAATCACATCTGCGCACCCAAGTTGAAATGTATGGGCAGGAGATCACCTCCCGGCTTCTGTATTACAGTTGGCCGACACCTCAACAACATCTACCCCGGACAGTGAATAGGACGCGAAGGTCCTATAGCATGGCCTGTTAGATTACCAGACTTAAAACCCTTGGACTTTCACCTCTGGCCGCAGCTAAAAGTCATAGTTTACGTTGAACCAGTTCTTGATGTGCAGAACCTTCAACAACATGTTCACAGCGCCTATGGGGCTATTTGGAGAGAGGCTGGGACATACGAAAGAGAGTGGCAATCCATGTTGCGACGTGTGAACGCGTACATTGCATTCCACGGAGACCACTTTCAGCATCTGTTGTGACGTGGATGTGATGCAGCTCTGTATTGTGTTCCGCAACGCTTTGTCGTTGTTGCATGCACACCGTCCATTTCCGGACACATGTTCATAGGACCTTTTCGCCTCCATTTCTGGCCAGGAATCCATCCCTGTAGATTATCGGTTTTATTAATGTTCACCATCTATTATGGTGCGAAAATCTGTATTAGATAGCTGGTAGAATTTAGACAGGGAACTGAAAACTCTGACTCAGACATGAACAAAGCTATAGCTCATAAACTACGTATCTAATTACTAAGCATATACGGTGTTTCGAGCACATGTAAAACTGTAAAAAAGCTACCTGTAAGACCTGAGCTTCTCCTGGCGTAAACTATGTTCAAAGTACTTACGGGCATTCAGCCAGGTTGAATTTTCGACAACTGCCGATATTTCGGCGGATGCACACTCCGCCATTTTCAAGGCTTAACTGCAACGACCAGACGAAGTGCAGACAACACGAGAGCTCGGTTCTGCGAGTCTAACAGAAAAGATAACACACACCTAAACAAAAGCCACCAAAGATGAACGAAGTCAGAGCTATCGATAGTAAGAAACTATGGACTGGTAGTTGAGGAACCGTTAGCTCTGTCCCTATGTTTTTTAACAAGTGAAAGAGCAGGATTCCAGGCCGAGTTTAAACAAAAGCCTCCATCCCTATTCACAAGGTTGCTAGCCAATTTAATGTCAACAGACTCCTTAATCACACTATCCCAATAGCGGGACGTGCATGCTAATATCTCGGTATTATTATACCACATGGGGTGACCAGTGTCCAAACAATGTTCGGCAATAGCAGATTTGCTAGGCTGCCGTTTATGTTCAATACACCGGTCCTCCACGGTCCTGATGGTCTGACCAAAGTATGCCATGCCACAGCTACAAGGAATGCGATAAACACCTGCCTTACGTAAACCAAGATCATCCTTAACAGACCCCAAAAGCGCTTTAATCTTAGATGGAGGTCGGAAAACACATTTCACATTGTATTTCCGTAAAATACGACCTATCTTGTTTGAAGTGCTTCCTATGTAGGGCAAAAAGGCAATAGATTTAGGAGTCAACTGAGAATTATCATCAGTCACCTGGCGCACAGTTGGTTGATATCGCAACGCCCGTTCAATCTGTCTTTCACTATACCCATTGTGGCGGAAGGTAGCCTCAAGATGGGCCAGCTCAGCAGGCAAAGTCTCAACGTCGGAGATGACATGTGCCCTGTGTACCAGGGTACGAAGTACCACTTCACGTTGGGCCGGATGATGACAACTGTCCGCCTGCAGATACAAGTCAGTGTGAGTACGCTTCCTATAAACTGCATGTCCCAACGATCCATCCATCTTCCTCCTAACCAAAACGTCAAGAAAGGGAAGGCAACCATCCTCTTCAACCTCCATGGTAAAATGAATGTTGGGGTGGATCGAGTTTAGATGTTCTAAAAAGGCATTCAAATTCTCCCTGCCATACGGCCAAACAACAAAAGTATTGTCAACGTATCTGAAAAAACAGGCAGGTTTCAATGGCGCCGACTCCAATGCACGCTCCTCGAAGTCTTCCATGAACAGATTTGCAATCACAGGAGATAACGGGCTGCCCATCGCAACTCCATCTGTCTGCTCGTAATACTGGTCATTGAATAAGAAATACGTGGACGTCAACACATGTCGAAACAAATTAGTTAGTTCCAATCCAAACTTCACTTCAATTAACCGCAACGAATCAGACAAAGGAACACGAGTAAAGAGCGAGACCACATCAAAACTTACTAACATATCAGAGTCATTCAACTGCATTCCCTCCAAACGCCGTAAGAAGTCAGCTGAGTTCTTAATATGATGTTCACAACGTCCAACTTGTGGGCTTAACATTGAAGCAAGGTGCTTAGCCACACGATATGTTGGAGCACTGATATTGCTGACTATGGGGCGGAGAGGGACCCCCTCCTTATGTAGTTTCGGAAGGCCATATAACCTGGGGGGAACAGCACTATAGGTGTTAAGACTCTTGATAGTGTCCTGTGGCAAACCACTTTTCTTTAGGAGGTTGTTGGTCTTCCTCTCAACGCTTTTCGTGGGGTCAGCATCGATCCTGCGATACGCTGAGTCAGATAATAAACAATTCATCTTTTGTACAGCTACCTGTAGCTTGTCAGACATAAGATCAGTACTTTACTTGCCGTCCTGAAATCATCCTCCACGGCAGCGTAAATAGCTTCACTCAATATTCGTTTCGAAACTGCAGTAGAAAATTCTCGATCCTTGTAGATCCGTCGTGCTGCCAAGAATCTTAAAGTCATAGTCACCTGTTCTTGTGGAGAAGTTGCTATCCTCGAACGTGTGTTTCTCCGTATTATAAGAGGAGTTATGAACGTCAAAAGATAGTAATACGTTTTCAAATCCATTCGAAAATAATTAGTCCAGTGGTCGGGTTTACCCTGCAACTCGTTAAGTAAATTTATGTGTGAAAACTGCCTTCGCTGAAGTGGGCACTGTGTAGATCACTTTGATCGGTCTTTCTGTCTCTTGCATTTATTTTGCATCTCTTTTTTCAACACAGGGTGTGAAGACAGGCCATAACAGAATCTTCTCCATTTCTAAATAAATGAAATTAACTTTGAGGTTATGAGAGCGTAATCACTTGCCACTGAAATTTCTTTCATCCATCGAAAGGTAGCGGGAGAACAGCAGATTTAAACATGTGTGGTGTGAACACTCCACTTATGCAGCGATCTGTTGCACGCTCAGACATTGCGCAGATATCTGCGCAGACCGATCGCTGCTTGTGAACGGGCATTAAGGAAAAGTCGAGGCCCCATGTGTTTCACATGTTAACAAAAACACCAAGTCACACCCATCACTGCTCACACCGTATTTGCAATTCTATGGCCTGACGACATATTAAAAGTCAGGTTTCCTTAGGATTTTATAATGACAATTTTTGCAAAATTTTTGGTGTTAATAAGAGTACTGTGTAATTAAACATTCAGAGGACGGGGATATTATAATCTGTTATTGTTGTCATCCAAGCGTGTATGTTACTTAGAACGGGAATTTCACAATTTCGTTAAATCTTCTGAATTTGCAAGGCTAGTGCTGCTAAAATTGTCACTCATATCGTTTTCAAGTTTTATTCTCCTCATTTCGTTGTTCGCCCGTAATCCTAGAGACAGAAATTCATTTGCAAAAATGGCATTGGCTTTTCAGAATGTGCTGTTATTAGCGATTTTCGCTTCACGCTACACCCGAGAACCTTCCAGAAGATGGCTGCCTCAACTCCAACAATCAATGTCTCATTGTAGACGTTTCCGCGGGAACGCATATTCTACAGCTCTGTCAAGAAGGTAGGCGCTATGGCGTTCGTGATGGTTCCGTTGATTGTGCTTGGAGCTGTACTCTTCCAGGGGTAAGTAACACGGCAGTATTTGTATCTGTGAGTCTAGAAATATACGAAAAGTATATACCTAATTTACCAGCACATAATTAGCGTCGGTATTAGAAAAATGGGCGATTTCAAGAAATGACTGCTTATCGGAAGCGCGAGCCCCAAACGATATATATCGAACGTGCGACTTGATGTCGACCAAACGACTCGGGTGGAGCGAATTATGGCAAATGTTTAGTGCGTTGCCAGGGGAGCATAGTTAATCGTTTTTGGTTGTGAATAGCAATGAGTTAAAGCATTGCAGTTTCGAGTAATAATATTGTCATGGAGAAACCTAATTCCTCCATTATGTAGTGTAGGAAGTTGTTTCAAATGTTGTTGGGACTTCGAAATGAGGATATAAGGAATTATGTAGACTGTCACGGACTCACCTCCGTGAAACTTCACAAGAAATGTGTGGATGCTGATAGTCCTTTGAAAATGTACTGCGCCCAGTGCCACAAGAGAGCATCTATAAGAAATAACACATGGTTTTGCAGTTCCAAGTTATCCATCAAGAAGAGCATCATTTCAGTTTGTTTTTGGATTAGACCATACGCTACAAGCCATAGTTTCTGAGACTCAGAAGTCCACGAATAACATATACGACTACTACAGTTTCTGCCAAGAAGTCTGTTACGTCGTAACCGTGAACGAGAGTGTATGAATCGGTGGACAACAAAAGGTTGTCGAAACAGACGAATCGCGTATAGGCCTAGCTACTAGAAAATACCAATCTAGACGGCCGTTGAAAAATGGAGTTGAACGTACATGGGTACAGGGCGGCATTCAAAGAGGATGCCGTAAGTGCTTTATAGTCTGAGGTTACTCACGAGGAAAGAAAACTTTAGTCTCTGTGATAAAGCACTTCATTTTTCCAGGCACGGAAGTGATAACACATGGCTTTAAGTCATTCAGTACCTTAAAGAAGGGAGTTCAACATGAATTTGTGAATTATTTTGTGTATTTGTCTCATCGGACGATCCATCTCTCCACACACAGAACATTGAACGCTTGTGGAAATCTATCAGATCGTTGATAAAGGTGAGGGGCGTCCAGGAGATAGAAACGAACTTTATTCCTCTTCCAGTACCTATATTTTCACAGCTTGAGGTTTCGTGGAACAATTTTCCCCGCTGATACTCTCCCAATTTTCTGACTGACATAGCAAGAGTGAGCCGGGTTATGTGAAAAAAGGATTGCTGCCCGCGGCTCAACATGAGGAATAGAGCATGAAGAAGACGCGGCTGACGAGTAAAGTAAGTTACTACTTTCATTTGTATTTAACTTCAAGTAAACGTTGGTCTTTTGTCGTAGCTGTAGTGAACGCTACAAAAGACAGCTTTATATCACGGAATTTATGACAGAAACTAGAAATAGAGTGTCTACTTCACTCGAAATAAAGACTATCAAAACTTATGACATCATATCGGCTCGTTATAATTGACAAGAATTGTAACTTCCAAGAAGCGATTCAGTTTCTGTTCTGCAGACAAGCAGAAGTCAGTCTCTAGTATTTTCTGTAGGTTTGTCTCTGATGCCTTTTAATTTAGTTGTTGCAACACATTCTTCATCGCTTTCGGTCTCATACTGTCTTGTAATTAAGTCTCTGCTGCTTCCATTCTTGGTAGAAAACATTTGTATTACTAATTGTGAAAAGCTCACTTACATTCATCATCAGTTGTGCTCAGATTTACGTCCGTAACCGCAGTCTAATAAATACAAACACGATGCACTCTGGTGCGAAAGTCGTAACAGTTTGACAGCTGAAGCGACACACGCTCCAAGTGGTGAGAATGCAGAAAGTCATATGTGTCATAAGGATAATGTCTATTTTTTCATTATTTTTTACTTAATTAACGAAATATTTGTTATGTTTTGCGTTCCATGTATTAGTAAATTACCGAGAGACATGATTTATCGTCAAATATACGTAAGAATAGCCAACTCGCACTGATTCTTTGAGATAAGATACAACTTATTCATGAAGAAATGCTTTTGAATATGCCTATATTTGCAGCTTAGCCCGCTGTAAGCAAGACAATATAAGCATATTTCACGCTTGAGAAGCATGTATTTCTGTTGTTATTATCATAGGCACTTTTTTTGACATTAATTTTTTTTAAATGGAACCATTGATTTACCGTTTCTTACACTTCACTCGTGTTTCTGATACACAAATATTTTTCTAATTGTAATTACTTTTGCTTCCAAAGCGAATGTGTTGAATATTCTTGCCGCTTGTGGCTTAGATTTAGCAGCAATTGTGGAAATGGTTTCTCCTGTGTTGGGAAGCAGTTTTATTGCTACTGACGATTATTATCACGTCTAGGTGGTTTTTCCTGAAGCTACTGTTGTGATGACTTATTTGATAATGTTAAATAATATAGATGTTGCATTCCATATAGATTTTCTACGTTACACATTCAGATTTGGGGTTGAAGTGTAGCGAACAAAATTCTACTTTGTTGACAGATATACGACGTCTTGTAAAAGGTCAGGTCTTTTGGTGCTTACTAGCAATTTGTTGTTATTAAAGGGAAAGGGTATTTTCAGTAAACGTCTGTGCGTTACAAAGGAATCGTAAACAAACTGTCTTTAGTACACCGTTTCGTATCTTCCAGGGTCCTTAAAAAACTAAATAATCCTAAATATGGTGTAATTTTTTGGTTATTACCGATTTTTATGGCGCTGCATACACCCCCTATTGTAAATACTTTGTTACAAATCAGTATAAACGTTAGTATTCGCACTCATCCGATATCGTATTCCGAAGTATCACTTGCTAGCCACGTGGGGCGCTACTGTCGCTGGAGGTAACAAATGCGAGACGGAGTGTCGCGACTGTTACGTTAAGACTGTGTCCACAACTTCAGTGTCACTAGAGATTATTATTGTGCTAACACTCATCTGTAAGACTGCATCTTTGTAACACAATTTTATTTCCGCCTGTTGGATGCTATTTCGGATCTGCTAAGAGTTTTGTAACGGACAACAGCAAACACTTCCTTCTTTTATGGAAACCAATATTCTTCAAATAGCCAGCTTGCTTATTTCCTAACATCGGTACACAGTGAACCCATTTGTAACCAGGAAACCTTTGATCTTTTCCTCCTGTCCACAAGAGCAGTTTGATTGCGATACACCTAGGCCTATTTGAAAATTATCTAGCGACCACAACATTGCGTTTCTCCCTATCGCATCCAGAAAGTAAACACCAAGGTCCGGTATTTGGTGTCTCTCCAGTTTCTTGCTATGCATATTTTAAAGTTTCCAGTATTTTAAATATTTCCATTGTCACAGCTGATGGCACCTGAGATAGCTTGCGAAGCTCAGCCTGCTGGTTGATCGAGTAATAGATTCATAACGGGAGTCAAGTTCATTTGGCGTACAGTGTAGACTACTACCACTGACTAATTTAGGAATGGTTGATGATTAGGTTTGAAGATACGCTGTCAAGATACTTTTTACCCTTATAATGTTAACCTCTAATTTGTCCTGAATATGGTGTGCACATCGACATCATCTGTGAACTTTTCAAATCTTGGTGACTATTAAGGTATGTCTGCTTCGATCCCTAAATAAGACTAGTAGCTGAAAGACAACGATAAGTTTTACTGCATTTTTTTGATCGGAATATAAGGAAGAAATCCTCTCTGATCTGAGTTACGTACCGTGTGCATTGACCGTGGTTCTTTTTATGTCTAATAGGTTAAATTCGTCATTGCTACAGTAGGTCTCATATCTTTCTCATCGTAATTGTATTCGTTGCTTATAGTAAGATCATATCTTCAGGATTTAGCTTTCGACTCTAGCCGCAGAAATTTAGTAACACATGTACTGCCTATCAATATGCCAATGAATGCTTCTTTTTAAATTTCTAAAAGACTACCAGGTGTACTGAACAAAATGTCTGACAGTTGTGGTACGTATGCAACAAGCATTGTGACAAAATTATGAAGCCTCATGAATAGATACATTATTTGAAAGCCGTATTACAATAGTGGCACAACTCTAATTTTGTTCATTTCGGGATACTGAGCTTCAACATGACTGTGTGATGACAATAGAAAAAAACGGTGATCCCTTGCAACAGGCAATAAACTATAATATTTCAGGTATCTCATTCAGAGAACTGTCATCACGCAGTTATTTTTAAGCTTCAGTATCTCGAAATGAACAGAAATGGAGGTGTGTAACGTCTTAATTTGTGCTTGACTGTTATAAGGGTTTTATTAGAACTTACATTCATCTGTGTGTCTGATACCTGTCGGATTCACACAATTTCACATGAAGTACCCATTTCTTGTTATTTTAGTTTAGGATGAGAAATAAGATTCAGGTATTTTTCCTAAGAGCATTAGCGTGTTATCCTACTGCCTCACTCCAAATAAGCCCGACAATAGCATCCCTGTAGCACTATGCTTGTGGTAGACTAAAATTCTTAGGGATGACAATTGGATTTGTTGGTGACGATGGATGCAAGTATACCTTAAGCGTCAAAAAGGATCGCTATTGAGGAAAGCTGGTCGATTGACCTATTATTAAGTTTTTATCTAACAGAAAATGTATACAGGTGTTCGAGGAGGAGTGGTTAGTATTCAGGGATATGATTGGAACGATCATCACTCGGAGGAAAAGTCTCTTGTAAACACAGATTCTAAAATACATACCTTAAGAACTATATGAGCACTCCTTTATCTTTGATACTGAGAAACAAATCTCTTCTCCTGGCAGCTCTTGGGTTATCATATTTTTGGAGGAGATAGTATGGACAAAGCAAGAAATAATGTCTATTAAGCATGAGCTCTAAAATGTATATCTTAAGAGTTAGGAATACTTATTCATTTTCGCTACTGCTAAACACATCTCATCTTCTGAACAAGTGCTCGTTGCTTTTATTATGTGCAGTTTAGATCCCATATTTACTAGACTTTGTTTGCTTCGAATGACCGTATCATATCCTCGAATTTTATTTTGACCATTCCTCCTGGAATATTCTCTGTAGAATCCGAAATTCAGAGACGTTTAGTCTACACTGGCCTTAATTTTGGAAGATCGTCGAGACTACTACTCTTTCTTAACAAAAACGTCCGTTGCAGAGAAAAAAGGCAAATTTTTTGGGGGGAATGCAGATTTTCGTACTAAGCAGACTTTCTGTGAAAAACGTTTTTCATTTTTTTTAGAATTGTTATTACTACAGTAGGAGTAAATATACCTAACATCTATGTACATTAAATATTCACGTCAGTCTTGCACAATTCATTTTCTGTATTAACTTTTATCCAAAAATAAAACCATTCTCAAAATAATAAATACTTGGATCACTATTGGAATTTGAAAGTCTGTATTACCGTGGCGTGTTTTATAGCCCTGTATAATTCGGTTATTAAAAAAACGTTTAAATTGAACGGAAATGATTCAGATATTTTTTCTGCAAATTCTTTTGTTGGTTGTGTTTCACATCTCTGATGAATCTCAGAAATTACGTATGGTAACACGTGAAGCTGCTGTATAATTTGTTCTTAACTGTAAAACCGGTTTCAGTCAGAGGCAGTTTCAATGTAATATTTGTATGTCATTATTATTAGTATTTGACATTTGTTTTGTACTTTTGTAGCATCTGCTATTACCAAAAATTTGTACTGGAAAATGGTCTGTGAATGTACGTTAATTCTTACAAAGAAGAATTAACCTACATTAACTGTACACAGCCACGGTCACACCATGTCAGTTTTAGACAAAATAGCAAATGGTCTGTGACCGAAACCGATCGTACAATCAAAACTAAATTATACAGCACCGCCACTTCTTACAGTATATCAATTTCTCTCAATTAAATTACAGTCTAGGTTGGATACGGCCTCCCGCTGTTCAGTGTTGACCTTTTACTCTCCTTTCTTAGTCTTTGGGATGTTGTGTTCAATGGTCTTTGTTTGTTTAGCCTTTCGAGTGTTTTGTTCAAATATCTTTGTCTGCTATTACATCTTCCCTTAGCGATCGGTAATGTTTTTTGTATTGTTACTTGTTTTCTATTGACAAGTTGTTTTTGCTAATTGGTAAAGGGTACAGGAATATAATTATAATTTGGTACCCATCTGTCAGATTTGCGTTGTATTGTGTTTTACTGTCCTTATACCATACCTCAGAATTTCTACGTAAGTTCTCTTGTGTAATATTAACTCGTGATCCTGGTACTGGGAAAGTGCTCTTACAGGGCAAATGTTCATCTACAGAGGATTCTCCTTGCTACAAGTTGCGCACGAAGTTTTTTCATCGTGCTGACTCTGGAGAATACAGGAACAGTTAGAGCACAAAGCTGGTGAATACCAGGCAGGCTTCCGCCCCGGCCGTTCGCGCACAGAACAAATATTCAGTCAGAAAATAATTCAAAAATACAAGGCTATCAGGAATATTCCAATCATTTGCACTTTTACACGAAGAACAAGGACCTGAACTACAAACGCTACGTCTAATCAAACAGATATTGGCTGGCACAACATCAAAAGTTAGCTTAATAGTTGAAATCTCTGACCACATAATGATCGAAACCGGAGTTCTCTAAGGCGGTGGATTGTCTTCACTATTGTTCAATCCAGTCCTGAATAAAGTAATGATGGATTGGGAAAAAGAACCGAAAATCCAAGAACCCTGGAAACCTACACGACTAGAGCGATCCTGGAACAATATAGAAATTTCAAACCTAGCTTTCCCAGACGACCTGGCTATACCCCGGGATAACGAAATCACAGCTGCCAAACAAATAACAGTACTAAAAGAATGTGCAGAAATCTTACCCTCCAAATCTCTTTCTAGGAATCTGAATTATTCTGTTCATAATCAAATATACATAAAATTAGACACAAAACACAAGCTCTCATAGGAGACTCGACTACAAAAAAACAAAAGACAGCTTACGGCAGAACGCTAGACGTGTATAAGAAGAAACCCCTTTCCGTTCAAACTGCAACACAGTAATCAAGCCTGAGATACTGCATTCAAGTGAGACACTAACAGTCTATACGAAAAGCGACTTGGAAAGCACACTGAAGGAAGAACGCAAAATCATGAGAAAAATTTGCGGCCCAAAGCCGACAGAAGAGAGGTGCTGATTAGGAAAACCACAGAAGCTCCAGAGGTCGGAAGAAGAAGGTTACAGTTCCACGTGCACATTAGCAGGTTACCACCAACGACACTAACCAATAGAATTCTGACATACATACGAGTAAAAAGGGTCAGATCAACAATACCATGGATAACACAAGTCACAATTTAAAACTAGAAAATGCACAAATCGACGCAATGGAAACTGAGAAACAAGTCCCAAAGAAACCAGGGATAAAATGTACAGAGGCTCGGAAGACACCCAATGGAGAAAAACTGAGAGACTCGTGAATGATCATAAAAAAATCCTCAAATGAGAACGCTTTGCGTGATCCTACAGGATCTCGTCGCAAATAATAATAATAAAAATAATACTGATAAAAAGTACAGTAAGCTGTGATCCCATGCGATACTGCTTCTGTTTTCTTACACCTTCTGATAATTCAAGCAACTCGTCCGTTTACAATTGTGACGTCTACGTTGTTGATCTGTGAATTGACTGCATACATCTTTCGTAATTAATGGCTCCCGGCATGTCTCGTTCTGTACTGCACTGTCGCAGTGACGGGATGTGGGAAATCTTTGTATTAAAAGATTCGTTTATTAAATGCAACATAGATCATGAAGTACATTGATGTACTGATGTACGGCGTGGCTGAAGTAATAAAAAAATTTTGCAACGACTCAACTTCTTGTGACTGTCAATATTTTCACGCAGAATACGTGATCGTTACGTTATCACTCTGCGTGCCCACTGGTGGAAATTGCACTGAGTTTGATAAGCAGTTCCATTGTTTTCGAGTTCTGCGTTGCCTCTTATGTTGTGGGTAGCGTTAAAGGATTTGTACTGACTTTCATGTTATCCTCTTGTCGTCACAAAACGTCAGTTTATATAGCCTCAACCAGTTTTTGAATTTCGTTTATTACATTGTGACTTTTCGTTTAATGTAGCTCTCCCGAGCCGTATCGATTCCATCTACTAGTAATGGATAACACAGCCGCAGCTACCGAGTATAAAACGCTATAATCAATTCTTCATAGATACAAGTACTGGTATTATTGATTCAGTTTCTTTGTTCCTCTTGATACGTCTGCCTGCTGTTGGCAAGACCCATGTTCTACCAGTTTGGTGGAACGAATTTCCTGTTCGTATTCTTCATGAACTATCGTCTCGGGCACAGCCAGAGCTGACTATAGTACTAGCGAAGTAATTGTAATGACTACATCGGTAAAGTAATACCAAGCCGCTGGACTCGTTTTCTGGACTTCCGTATGCTTAGGCACTAAAAACTCTAAAGAAGCTTTAGGTTGGATTTGTTATTCAGCTCTCGGTGTACTGCTTCTCCCCCTGTTCACACGATTTAGTGGTCTTTCACTCATTATCTCGCAGTTGAAGTAACATGAATCTTACTTCTAAAAAAGTAAGGAGAAACAGCGCTGATACATCATCTAGAACGGAAAAGTCAATACTTTTGATCTCACATTAGTCCAAAAAATATCCCAATTAATTTCTAACTTTCACAACGCACTGACGTAAGTTCTAAACTGGCAAGCAAGGTATTGGAGAGCTTAAGTACGAATATATTAAAGCATGGGCAGCATCCTATTTTCCAATGAATCTGATATGCAACTGACTTAACAAATATTTTCACACAAAAGTTTTGCTGTACCTGTGTTTTATCTTACATGTGCCGTTGTCAAGTTAGGCTGTGTGCAGTTCTGCGACCCAACATGTCGTCAGTCGCCAAAGTTCAGTGTTTGTAATTGAATACATGTAAAACCTCTCAGCTGACAGTGCTGTGGCTGCAAGTATGTCACATATGGTCAGGTTCTCCATCAAATGAGCAAAAAATTGGCAGAGTTTGGAATTTTTTGAGATAATGAAAAAATATACAAAGGATCTATTTGGGAATAATGCTTGCTCACACTTTGAACTTTATTTTAGGTTTCTAATGCAAAAAAAATGTTACCCATAATTATGGTTTGATAAAGGGCCTCCGAGTTTGAACTACACGGTTTGCGTGCAGTGTAGCCCCTAAGGAGCTATCTGAAATCAAAAATGGATGACATCAGTCGATACTACATTAAACTTAATGGAGCTTGTATCTAACAATGAAATGACCTTAAATGTAATGATATGGTGCTAACTCGAACTTTGAGTTCGATTTTTGTTTTTTCCACTCTTTATGGCTTTACAAGAAATAGTTGATGTTAACAAATGTCGTATATTGTAGGTATAAGTGTGCAAAAAAGTGTTTACTTTTCGAGGGTCAAAGGTCTAAATTAATAGGACGAGCCGTTTTTATTTTATGCTGCCCATAGTTTTGAAAAATCGAGAAAAACCTTTTTAAAGTTTTGTGAAAACTTTTATATGTATTATTAGTTCCATTTGCATAAAACTATATGTGATCTTATATTTTTGATGTCGCTGAACACAAATCTGAAGTTAGATTTTCAAAACTCAAAATGGCTAATCCAATACGGCGAACAAAAAATTATGTTTTAAGCAATTTTAAATAAAATTTGACCAAAGAAGTATTTTTGTTACTTAAGTTTAGTATGCAATTCCAAGACTGAATTCCAACCGTTCCTCTTAAACGAAATATTGCTGGCAAGCAATTCCCTCATCCTTGGCAGAAAAGCTGACTGTCTGAACTGTATATGCTGTGTTCGGCAGACTGCACACATTGTCCGTCAGCTTTTTCGTCGAATATGTCTGCATACATACTGCAATATAAATCATTTTCTGAACGTGCGTCACGCAAGACGAGTTTTCTCCCTAAGCCGGGGGTCTCCAGCTGAGAGCGTCGCACGGCGGCCGCGACACTGCATCGGACAAAGGGCTGTAGAAACTTTTGTGACGCACGGATTAAAAAACCTTTTGCCCCAACGTTCTACACACACACGCCCTTCAAAAAATGCAATAAAAATCGATTTCAACCATTTTGAACGAGAACCTGGCCTTAACACAGTTGTTTGAAGAGAAGCAAATTGGTATTTCTAGAGGGTCAGGAATTATTCATAAAATGTTGTTCTATATGTATGCACCAATCCATCATGTCCTAACACTGAGTTAATATTCTCTATTTTTCTTTGCAGATGTTGCCTGGCTCTGTGCGCATGGATTATGTGCAGTAGGCTGTAAGTACACATTTTATTAACATAAAATCTTGATATGTCTAGTTGTGTATTTTTGCCAGTTATGATATAGGTGTGTGTTTTCTCTCATGTTAATTATCAGAAAATTTCTCAAACTCGTACTACATTGATACGTTCATCTATGTGGCAAGGCAGCACGCAATTGACGTTTTTGAATATCGTTCTATATTTGTGCCTTCTAATCTCCTCCCCCCTCCTCCCCCACTTTGCTGGAAACGCTCATGTAAATGCTTGTAATTATTGAATAAATTTCTAAATAGTGTCTCTACCAATACGTAATTGTTCACTTTCTCTGTTCTATATATTTCAACACAAGTATCTCATTACTGCTAAACTGTTCCTTGACGATTCTTGCGTTTTATCTTTTAAATGGAGATAGGTGATGTCGTCTTAGGTCACTGGATGTAATGTGGTATATCTAATAATTGAGGTAAGCTTAGTAACAGGTACTCATGTTTGTAAACTATAAACTGTACATCTATGTTAAAATCAATACTTTTGTAGTCATTTATTCCAACTACGAAATAGCTAACGATTTGGCAGGTATGGTAATTATACATAAAAATAGTCATCTGGCTGTTAGGGAATAGCAACGTTACAACATTTCTCCCAGTTCCGTCGCTCTTAACGCAGAAGTCGCCTGTCAGACAGTAAATATTATTCGTGTAACTGCTAGCCTGCAGTTCGACCAACAACCACCACTTTGGACAAAGATGTGCTGCCCCCTGGAAATAGCCAAAGAAACGGTACCTCATGATATTTCTGCGCACTGTTTACTTGCAAATATCCGCCAATTTCCGAGCGTGTGGTTAGGCAGGAAACTAATTGTACGGTTTAATTTCTGCAAGTAGAACGAGCTGCAGAGACATTTATAATTACCCGCTTGTTACAAATATATGGTTGTTCACTTTGGGTTATGCCCCTGTATCCGAGGGCTTGGTAAGGCAGGAAACTAACAGGACTGTTTAAATTGTTGCGAGTGAAACAAGCTTCAATTACGTGTACATTCTTCGTTGTCACGAATATTTAGCTGTTTGAGCAGGGGAAAGCAGGTATTACGCATGTCTAGGGTGAGATGCTTCTTACGTCACTTCCGTTTGGAGCAGATGCCTTTTGTAGGTATAACGACTTCGCTGTCGGTTGGAGTACACATAGTATAGTCTGTCGGTCCGTCGACCAATAAATTGGTGCGTGCAGCCTGCAGCTAATTGTTTGTATCTAATCTGACAAGGTGTCTATTAATCCGAAGCATACTGATTCATTTATTTTTGTTGCAGGCAACAAGCAGAGCAAAGGATGGCGCTGCCTGTCACATGTGAGTACAATCCGACCAACAGCTTTTAACACAGCAAAACTGCAACATTTTTGTTCCCATTCTAGGAGCATATGCTTATCTTCCTAGTCCTAACAAGAATTTCACATTTACAATGGCTTTCCTCGCGCTTACATTAACCTGTGATTTTGCAATGTTGATTACTTAAACGCGTAACCTAGGCAAATGTATTCGGAAATTTCATTACTCTACATTAGTTATTTCTTGGTGTTGGGATTTTTCCCGTCAGTGCATCTGAAAGATGAATCAAAATAAAAACTGTCAAATTCGACGAATGCAAAACAATGTTATCGTTACAACTTAAAGGCAAAGGTCTAGACGAATATGTACCTAGACGAATGTGTACCAAGTACAGTATCTCGTGTTTATCTGCGTAACTGGAGGACTCTGTAGGCCATTCCTTATCGCAAAGAAGAGTTAAACAATGGATGCACAATATTACAGACCAATGTCGCTGACGTCCAACTATTGCTGGATCTTACAGGATAAAGTGAGACCAAACACTGTGACTTCCCTGTAGAAAAGGATTCTTTCGAAGAAACACTATGGAAGCAGGAAACTCATTGTTGTGACATGTGGCTTTCTATTTCACACACCGTATGTAACCCCCCCCCCTCCCCCCCCCCCCCCCCCCCCCCACACACACACACACACACTCCCCCGCCGCGGACTGAACACATGCTTGCGGCATATACATGCAGATAGAGATGCAGATATTCTGATAGCACGGATTACACGGGATTCTGTATTTATACATGAGTCCTTTAGTCTAAGACGAAGCCATGCTCATGTTTCGAGGTGATTCTTCTCTTCGCCCAGGCTCGCCCCCGAGGCAGTCCTGGTGGCTGTCGCAAGCTACGCCCCCGTCGGCGGAGATGTCGCGGCCTCCGCCCCCGTCGCCGCTGCTGCCGCCACCTCAGCACAGTTCGTCTATACCACTCAGGCGCAGGTTAGTAGCATCGTCCGAATACTACGTGGATGCACGTTTTCTGTGTTTACTTACCTTTAGTTGCTGGGCTCGATTAAATATCTCCGAGTTACGTTGCAGAGTGATATGAAATGAAACGAGCACGTAAGGACGATAGTGGGAAAGGCGGATTGTCGAGTTCGATTTGTTCGGAGAACGTTAGGAAATTGTGGTTCATCTGTAAAGGAGACCGCCACCCATTCTTGAGTACCGTTCGATTGTTTGGGATCCCCACCAAGTCGGAGTGAAGGAAGCCATCAGGGCAAATTCCTGGCGATTTGCTAGATTTGTTGTAAGTAGGATCGATCAGCGTGCGAATTTGATGGAAATGCTTCGTGAACTCAAATGGAAATCCCTGGCGGGAACACAAAGTTGTTTCCGCGAAAGACTATTGAGAAAATTTAGAGAGAGGGCATTTTAAGTTCACTGCAGAACGATTCTACTCTGCCGACGTACATTTCGCTTAAGGACCACGAAGAAATTAGAGCTCCTACGGAGGTATATAGATAGTCGTTTTCCCCTCGCTTTGTATCCCAATGCGAAGAAAAAGATAATGACTATTCATGGTACAGGATACCTTCCGCCTTACATCACCCTTCAGGAGTGTTTATGTAGATGTAGTTGCTTTCCGTAAAAGCTTCAATATACAAGGCGGTCAGAAACAGTCTGGAAAGTTTGTAAGGGTGTTGTACCGTAGGTTGCGCTGGGAAATTCTATACGATGCGCTGTTTCCGAGATAATTAGTATTGAAGTAAGCCAGTCAAGGCGTTGAGCGCGCAAATTAAAGCGGCGGACCAGAAACGGTGACGCCAGACGTGTTCTTAATTGGATTCTTAATACTGAACAAAAGAGCGATACAGAAACATGACAGGGACAGGGCAAGGCACCTTGGGTGACAGCTGAATTCTTAGCCCTTAGAGAAGGAGATGGTGTTGAGCCTTGGTATAATTCTCAGCCTTCAGTCTGTAGCAGAAGTTTAATGCATTTACTTCTTCCATTTTGAAATGATGACATTGGCTTTACGTGTTCTACAATATTTTTCTGAAATTATAGAAATTATTCTGGAAAAGTAAAGTTTTTCTAAATGTGAAAAACTGTTACACATCGTGTGTTCCTAGGTATACTACTCTCCAGGTACAGCATTCTTCTCTATTTCACTCACAGAAACAGACCGTGGTTGGCAGGTTACTAATTGACTCGCCCTTTTCTTCTTACAGGAAGGCTGGCGGCCCCAACTTCGCCATGTATACAGGGTGAGTACAGTACTCTCTTAAATATTTTTCATGTTTACTTTTGTTTATCCCCGACGTGATCATTATTCATTACTTCCTTTTTATTCATTTCCTCACAGGGAAGTTGGTGGTGGTGACATACTGAATATAGTGTAAGTACAACTCTCTTCTATAAATCATAGGGTACTGAGAGATTTTGTAGAACGAAAGACTTTTTTAATTTCCATACAATGTTCATATTTATAATGCTTCTTGTACTCAAGGGAAGAGGCTTAAGTTTCTGAGGTTTTCTTCTTGCCCATGTGTGTGTGTGTGTGTGTGTGTGTTTGAGGTTTACGGGCGCTAAACAGCGTGGTCATCACCGCCCATCTTGTCCATAAGAACGATTTACCTCATTACTTAAACCTGATATAGAGCAATACCCAGTTCTTAAAACGTATTAATGATAATAAATATGTAAACAAGCAGCCAAAGTTTTTGTTCATTCAACAACTCACGGATTTTCAGGAACTCTTATTTTACAAACTTTTAACATCCTGGTAATGGCCTTACTGAAGAGCGTTATTATAAGCTGAGACAAATTAGTTACCTCTTCTTATTAAATTCATACGACATATTCATATCTTTCTTCTGCACGGTAATACGATACATTACTTTTCTCTCATTTGAGTAGTACCCTATAACGTTGAGTATTCGAGAAACAATCTAATGGACTCCAGAAGCAATCTGACCGTGTGCACCACAGGATAAGGAAATCTCAACAGATACCAAACAGCTCTTACAGTGTTCAGAATGATTTGTTAGGTAGTAAAGTGTACAATCATCTGCCAAATTGCTTGTTGTCAGTCTACAAACTGCTGCAGTACGATGTGTCCGGCCACTTACAAACTAAGGATCCTGCGCACTTTCGGAGATGGAGAGCCTATTGTCTCAGAAGTCCTGTTTAAGTCAGTTGGAAGTTCTATTGCCACTGTCAGTTCCCAGTCTCTGTTGCCACATCGGCAGCCCAAAGCGTTCTTCCTGCTATTTTTCACATAGAAAACTTTTCCAAAAACGAAATTTTTAGTTTCTTTCAAGCTCAAACACAACACCTTTTCTAACTAAATTCAAGAAAAGATTTTTGACATGGTTAGAGACATTATAGAGATCTATACCACAAATGAATTTCAGATTTTTTATTTAATTTTTGTAGCAGAGAGCGCGTGAAAAGCGCTGTAGTGACTTTGCAGACAACAACACTTACCGAGAAAGGATGTCACCTTCGGATCTAAAACGACATTGCCAGATAATTTCTGTCAGAGTGTAGGGTCGATGATTTGTCATCAGCCTGACGCACTATCTCACGTTGACCCATTATTATGTGAATGTTAAATTACAAATGGAATTTGATGGTATTACGAGTGTGCCAGTTTGAAATATTCCAACCCAGAAAACGGCAGAAGCACACTGTCTCCCATCGGGCGACTGTGTAACTCTATCACCCCCTTCTCTGCATGTGTCATACGTGATTCTGTCCAACAAAATAAGAATCTAACATTTCTTAGAATTTTAGCTTATTCCATACACCAAGGGTAACACAGCTCCTCTTCTATTTACAGGTGATTCACTAAACTGAATCACGGATTCGTTTGCTCTAAATTACCAGTACACGCCTAAATTTACAAGTTGAAAGAGCGGCCATCGAGCGAAGATATTTTTTCGGTAAGTACTTCTATTTATGCATTTTCAACTTTTTCCAGTAAATATAAACTTTCTCTTTCACTCTGAGTGATACGAAATAAGTAAATGCCTGGGGATAAAATTAATGAAAAAAAGCAGTAAAGTGATATGGTATCAGTGGGAACTATTCAGGAATGTCGAAGCTGGAATGTAGTGAATGTGTTATGTCAACTGAGTCTGCCTAGTTGGCACGATCAGACGGCCTGATGGCTAAGGTCGCTAATAGCGAAATGCAGAAAAGAGTTGGAGTCCCAGCCTGGAAAAAATTCTCATGTGACCTCATGTAGAACTCTCTGAGTTCTACTATTTCCGTTTCTGCTGTACATATGAGACCTCAGAAATAACAGATCACCTCATGCCAATTACTGAAGAAAATTTAAACTACTTCCTGCACGAAAATGAAGCGAGCATCGAAATCACAATTGTCAAGTTTACCTTTCTATTCTATTGGGAGGAAGTATTTTTTTTTCCTTTTCTAGTAACGTAATGTTTACAAATTTCTAATGTTAATTCTAAAATGACTATAGTGCTAAACCTTTTTCATGAATTAGTATACAACCACGTCGTTGTTATTGCGCTGGTCAGTCCGAAGACTGCTTCGATGCAGCTCTCCATGCTACTCAATGCTGTGTAAAGTCGTTTCACCTACATCCTCAAGAACCTCTCAGCTGCAGTCAGGACTGTGTTCTCTCTACAACTTTTACCCTCTAAATATCCCTCTATGGAGGAACCGACTATTTCTCCTCAGCATGTGCACTACCACCCTATCTCTAGAAACTAAATAGGTCTTCAAAGAATTTATTTAAGCAACGAACTGTTACTTCGTCCTGGCATTGTACGAACATTCTCATGATACCAACTTGGCGCTGATACTGTCAAAGTATGCTCATAGTACACACTTCGACAAGGCTTTGATGCATTTTAGAAATCACGATGCACTAATAGAGCTATTCATGCTACTCGACAGAGGTCATGTCTTACGAAATGGGCTACAATCACTGAAGATCATATACTTTCAGTCTCGACTTTTATTTGGTATGATAAAAGAGTCCTCTAAAACTGTTCTTTAGAGGCACGTTTCATCACGAGAACTTAACTCCTTTCAACTAGTGGCTAACATTTCCATGAAACTCATCGAAAAGTCTCGTACCTTGGAAAACCACAACTGTTCAGTATAAGCCTTCCAAGAACTTTCAAATGGTATCCTGTCTTTGTCCTCCACAGTTTCTGAACACCCCGTTTCCCTCAACTGTTTAACGAAGTTTTGTGCCGCAGTTTCTTTCCCTATCTCTGACGTAAGGATTTCTCACAACTAAAATTAATGTAAAATAGCCGTTGTGGGTTTTAATGAATTACACTCATTTATCTATAGTAGTTTTCACAGTTACATCTCTACTAACACGAACAGTACATTTATACCGCCAAATCGAAATTGGTGTCTGTGGTCATGAGCATATCGTGAACCAATACCTCATCCCCGACAGCTTGCCACACTGGTAGGTGGTGCACAGTATAAGAGAATGTTAGTAGGTCCCTGTGTTACTTGAAATTTCTCTCATGTAATCCATATGACTATTTCATGACATATACTTGAGAGCACGAAATATGTTGCTTGATTCTTCTTGGAAAGTGCGCTCGCCAATTCAATACTGTTAGCTTCGGCTTGGTGCACAACAACGCTCTTGTGGTGTCTGCCACCGCAGTCAGACGTTCATCTAGATAACAGTCTCTTGTTGACCAAATGAACCCATGAGGCAACGTGCAGCTGTTCTTTGAATCGTCCCAGTCTCTCCTTTTAAAACTCCACGACATGTGTACTTAGACTTCCCAGGAACTAACGGCCCATGGTTTTGTAAGCTGCTTCCTATTCGGATGCACCACATTTTCTTTGAATTATCCAGTCTGGCATATGCGATTCTTGATAGTAGTTGTAAGTGGTCGTTCCAAACTAAGTAGATCCAGGCATGTACGCCTTGGTATTTGTCAAGTTTGTTTCGGCAGTGCCTGTGTTGCCTGGCAGATTAACGGCGAGAACAAGTGTGCCGGCCAGCCTGGATATGGTTTTTAGGCGGTTTCCCGCATCCGCCTGGGTGAATGTTGGGCTGTTACTCACGTCACGCCTCAAATACACAATACACAAACGTTTAGAAAGCCGTTCGACCACTTTCATCTGAATAACACTACAAGCAGACAGTTGGGGCACACAAACTGCGTCCTCGTGGGTACAGGGGTGGTGACAGGATCGGCATCCGCCCCACTCTAACATTAACAACGCCAAACCCGATACCAACCACCACGCCATGAAAGCAACACAGTTTGGCCGTAGTACCACGAAAGTTTCTGATGGTGTATCAGTAAACAGGAGACAATCTGACTTACAAATGTTATACACTGCTAAGTGCCATTACACTTAAAACTTAAGAAAAATATCGTTTAGATTTAATAAATAATCCACAATTAAAACGATCTGCCAATAATAATTTGTACGGAAACTGTGGGTGCAATACTCCACTTCGTAACAGAGCCATAAGACTAATGGACAAATCTGTCATGTGAGAATTCCCTTCCTCTAAAGATGAGCTGACTGCTTGAATCAATTGTATTTTGAGCTAATTGTATTTAACCCTTTTTTTTTCCTCCGCAGGTGCGTTCTGGCCGCGAAAATCCAAATTCTTTGTATACATCTACATCTATACTCTGCAAAGTACTTGGTCGACGTTACTTCTCCTTGCATCAAGACGACCAGTTCTCTGCAGTACACACAAGTTGGCCAGTGAGGGCGACGCCATTGCCGCGTTGCTCATCAAGTGAGTACAGCTACCAGTCCTTACTTTAACCCTTTCTCAACATTGTACTTGAAAATTCTAACCTCGCTCTTAAGTTTCACTACAAGTGCTAGTCGCTTAATTAAAGCGATTTGATCCTCGATAAAAGTAGATCACGTGTTTGTACCTACAGAGCTGTGTGCTTTTATAAACTGCTCTGTGGTGGTCTGGTGGTCTACACTGGGTATCATACATGTGGGAGACGGTTCATGTAACTTCTTGTGTATAAATCGCAGTGATTAATTCTTCTCTGCACCCTCTCACCATGGTAGCCTGTAGCCCTTCAACTTTACATGTCCCTGTCTTTAAAATGAAGAAGCATTAAGATAGAAATTTACTGAATGTAATCATTAATGCAGTCATTATTCGTATACGTCTCGTTCTGAGTATGTAGACAGTGGAAATAATATTTCGTTACCCACTTACATTGACTGTGAATTAAATCTGCAAGAAAATCACTGAGGTAACCAACACATCGACTAGGATTTCAGATGTCATGTAGTAAGTTCTTCAAGAAAAACACAAAAAGTGACAAACGAGGCTCATTTCCTATAAAGAATTGTCATAGTGAATCGTCCGCTTGAAGTGAGCGAGAAGTATTCGATGTTCCATAACACAAGCGGGTACTGGCTTTTCTTTATCACAATCCACCGTCCAGTTTATTCATATAGACAGCATATTCCAGGATGAATGGGGCCAGATAGCGTCAGGGACATGCAAGAATTGTCATCTCCAAACAGTTTCTGTCAGTGTACTCTGAAAAAATTCAGGAGAATAAGAATGGTACGTTAATTTGCATGTGCAGGACTCCAGATAGTATCTGAAGGGTAAGAAAAGGATGTCCCCTGTCCTGTCCGAGGGTCATGTTGGCATATGCACAACTGAGCCCACAACATCTCACGTGGTTTCTCAACTTGCGATTATGTCACATTACTCGAAACAGCTATTCATAGCATTATGTTGTCTTTCCTGGAAATTTGAGCGCCCAGGTGTTCACCCTGTCTTCATTATTTTCTCATTCCTTTGTGGTTAGGTCTTAAGGGAAATACTCGTGAGGAACAAGTTTCTAACTACAGATATTCGTTATTTGCCCTGAAAACGTCGCAGTTTCAGATCTTAAAAGACGCTATCTGCAACTACCTCTACATCTATACTGCTGTGTTTAATCTAAACTTGTCCTCAAGACCCCTGCGGGGGCGACACGTGGGCGCTTGAAGAATATTCTTAGATTCATAATTTGAGGCCGGCTCTTGAAAGTTTGAAAGCAGGTTTCCGCGGCATATTTACGCCTATAATAAATATCTAAACAAGCAGCCAAAGTTTTTATTCATTCAGTTTTTTCAGTATCCCTGTGACACTCTTTCACGAGTCAAACAGATACGTGACAATTCGGGCTGCCCTTCTCCGTACACGTTCAATATCCCTTGTTAATCCAATACGGTATAGTTCGCACACAGTTAAGTAATATTATAGGATATGTCGCACGAATGACCACTATGCAAACACCTTTGTCTACTGATTGCATTTTCTCTGAATTCTACCCATAAACCTGCTGTACCCACAACAGTGCCAACATCATCAATCCACTTCACTCAGGTATTTGTATGAGTTCGCACATACTAACTGTGACTCGTAGTCATGGAATACTGCGTTTCTTAGTTTTGTGAACTGCAAAGTTTTACATTTCTGAACATTTAAAGCAATTTGAGAATCTACCAAGTAATTTAGACTATAGTACCGCTGTTTTCTTAGCAATGTAACGGACTAAGTCGGCTTGTGCTCATCCAGCCGTGATTGTTGCAGAGATCACAAGTGGATTTATTACAGTACTACAAGCATGGCAGTTCGAACTATTACATCCAAGAAACCGACAGCAGTACAGCCTCTCCCACATTGCTATCATCTATTTAATTTGCTCCCCCTGTACATACAGCATTTCATTCTATCTTAACATATGGATGCATCTAACACTTCACAGCATTTTAGCGTGTTTGGGAGTAACAGGAATAGTAAATATTTGTTTTTTATCTTAACATATGGATGCATCTAACACTTCAAAACATTTTAGCGTGTTTGTGAGTAACAGGAATAGTAAATATTTGTTTTTTATCTTAACATATGGATGCATCTAACACTTCATAGAATTTTAGTGTGTTTGTGAATAACAGGAATAGTAAATATTTGTTTTTTCTCTTTTCAGGCGATTTGCTGAACTGAATTATGGAAACATATCCTCTAAATTGCCAGTGAAAACGTAAATTTACAAGTTGAAGAAGCGGCCATCGAGCGATGACTTTTTCGGTAAGTAACTTACTTCTGTTTACTCATTATCAACATTTCGAAAAACCCGTTTCACTCGCAGTTGAAATTAGTTATTTGCACTGGAGTGAAATAAGTGAAGAGCTGTAGACCGAGTAAAGAAAAACGCATTGCAGAGATACGATGTCAGTGAATGCCGAAGCTGGAATATGTGGCTCATTGGAACCCAAACCAGGTTTTCTTACATCTCGCGAGCAGTGACAAAGTAAACCACCATCACCAAATAAATCCGTTCGTCAGCGGTACCATAACACTCCCTATGAGATAACATCTTGTTGTAGTGGTCAGAATACATAGGTTGGCCCAAAAGTGATAAAGACTGAATCAGATAATGAATAGAGTATCTAAATCAGGATTTTCAAGCCTAGCTGTCCATAGTATTATGGGAAACAATTTGTTTCTTCTTATATAGATGTGAGAGCTACATATTTTATAATGTCAATGGTAAAACCGATTCTAATGCTAAACATTTTGAAAGTAGGTTTCCTCGGAATGTTTACGCCTATCTTCAAGAGTCTGGCAGTTCAGTTTTTTCAATATCCCTGTGACGCTCTTCGTTGTTATTGTGGTCCTGGGTCTGAAGACTGGTTTGATGCAGCTCTCCGTGCTGCTTTATGCTGTGAACACCTCTACATTTTTGCAAGCAAATATAACGAACATCCTAAAGAGCTTCTTAACTGTAGCCAAGACAACTTTTAATCTCTGCATCTCCCTCTGTAGCCGAACTGACTACTACTCAGGTATCAATACGTCAGTATGTGTCATACCAACCCACCTCTTCTGTTGGTCAAGCTAAGTAGATCATCAAACAATTTATTTAAGCGATAGGCTACTATTTTTTTATTGGCATTGTACGAGAATTCTCATGATATCGATATGGCACTGATAAGATCAAGTTAGAGTATCACATTAATCGCTACGGCATCCAATGCACGCAGTACATACTGCAACAGGATGTCTGATGCCATTTAGAAATCACGATCCACTAATTGGGCTATTCATCCTAGTCGATGCAGGTTATATTTTAAACAGTAGGTTAAGAATCACTGAAGATCATATGCTTTCAGTCTAGATTTTTATTTTGTATGAGAAAAAGGTAAAGTTTCTAATGGTCATCTAAATGTATGTTTTTTCGAGGCAAGTTTCACGCCGAGAATTTAACTCCCGCCAGCGACTGGGCAACATTTACATACGAGGGTCAGTCAAAAAGTAATGCCTCCTATTTTTTTTCTACATTTAATTGTCAGGAAATTTAAATGCAATTACATAGGTTGAAAACCACAACATTAAGGATCATTTTGTCATTTTTCAATGTAATCTCCGCCCATCTCTACAGTTTTGGTCCATCTTTGAACAAGGGCATGTATCCCAGCACGGTAAAAATCACAGCTCTGCTTCCTAAGCCATTGACGCACGGATGTTTTGACGGCCTCCTTATCTTCAAAATGAATCCCACGATGAGCTTCTTTTGTGGCCCGAACACATGGAAGTCTGATGGTGCCAGGTCAGGGCTGTATGGGGGATGAGGCAAAACTTCCCATCCAATTTTGACAATCTCGTCAGAGGTGTGACGACTGGTGTGTGGTCTTGCATTGTCATGCAAAAGAAGAACATCTGCCATTGATTTTGTTGGGCGAACTCGCTGAAGACGTGCTTTAAGTTTTGTGAGCGTTGTGACGTATTGAACAGAATTTATTGTGCATCCCTGCTCCAAAAAATCAACCAGAATCACACCCTCTGTATCCCAGAAAACTGTTGCCATAACTTTCCCTGCCGATCGCACAGTTTTGAATTTTTTCTTCCTCGGCGAGCTTGTGTGACGCCACTCCATTGACTGCCTCTTTGATTTGGGTTCAAAAAAATGCACCCATGTTTCGTCCCCGGTCACAATTTTTTTCAGAAACTCATCTCCCTCCAAACGGAAGCGCTGCAAGTGTTGGGAGGCTATTGATTTCCTTGCCTCTTTATTCTGATCGGTTAACATTCTTGGAACCCACCGTGCACAAACTTTTGAGTACCCCAATTGTTTAATAATCGTGATCACACTGCCTTTACTAAGAGAAATAATGCGACACACTTCATCTGCAGTCACCCGACGGTCACCACGAATGATGTCATCAACTTGCTGAATGTTGTGTGGAGTCACTGCACTCACCGGCCTGCCGCTCCGCTTTTCGTCAGTCAACGGTGTTTGCCCTTCAGCTTCCTTACAACGACGAACCCATCGTCTAACAGTGCTGACATCCACTGTCACAACACCATACACCTTCTTCAGTCTTTCATGAATGCGTATGGGCGTTTCACCTTCTGCATTCAAGAATTCAATCACACAACGCTGTCTCAAACGAACATCGATGTCGGCCATCTTACAAACTTCTGCTGTGCTGCCACCTGTTGACACAGAAAGTTACTACTGCAGTGGATTGCAGAAGAAGGTTTGAGGAATGGCGCCAAATTCAAATTTTTCACTTAACTTAATTTTTTTAAGTAGAAAAAAAATTGGAGGCATTACTTTTTGACCGACCCTCGTAAAACCCACGGGAACGTCACGTACCTTGGAGTTTCCCAGTTATTCCATATAAGTCTTCCATAGACTTTCACATGGCAATTTATCTTTGTCCTCAGCAGGAACGTCTCATAAATCAGTTCCTAAAGTATTTCCGTTTCCCGTAACTGTTTAACAGAATTATTTATCGTGCTTGTATTCCCTGTCCATCTTGTAAGTTTTAATTACAGCACACAATTAAAATGAGTAAGAAAACACATTTGTGGGTTTTGTGAGTTAGACTCGCATTTGCACTAACACGAATAGTTGCATTTATACCGTTCTATCGAAATTACTGACTATGGTCATGAGCAGATCGTGTACTAATATCTCGTCCCCGACAACTTGTCCCACACGCAAATGGCGGAAGAGAAATGCCGGTGATGGTAGGGCTCTTAACTGAGTGATTCCATGATGATGTTCTGAGCTTTTAGGGATGATGGAGAAGGATAAATATTTCAATTTGATGTAAAGGATACTGGTCCGGAGACGACAGAGGCATTAGTTATAAGGGAAAATCGTTCTGATACCTCTGACAGTGTAATGCACCTACCGGTGCTCTTGTTGCTGAGACTGTAATGTAGGCGACTTTCAGAGGTGGTAGTATGGGCTGGAACTAGAAACAAAAAGACTAGTATACATGGGTTCTAAAATGCATACCTCAAGAGCTATGACCACTTGTTCATCTTCAACACGTCTGTTCTACTGGAAACACTTTGGTTACCATTTTTTTTTTTTTTTGAGGAGAGGGTTTGGACCAAAAGAAGAATAAAGTCCATTAAATATGGGCTATGAAAAGCGTACCTTAAGAGCTACAAGCACGTAATCAGTAGAAGAACGTCATTCGCTTCAAATTTTTTTTTCAAGTTTCACTTTTTTCCCTCAATTTTTGTTTCAATTGTGGATTGTTTTGTGTTCCATCACAGTAAGCCTATTTGTAAAGTCTATCTGTAAAAGGTCTACGATACCCCAGGATTTTATAATATTTATCAATATTTCTACACTCGTTCTGAGCAATACTTGTACTTCATTGGTGTTACTTGCGTAACATGATAATATTGGAAATGCTATAAAAGCAACAAATTTTACCTTTAGACTCCAGAATGTACCAGTATCTAATGCGCTTATCAATAAAATTGACACAATCTGACACACATTATACACTCCTAGGTGGGATAACTTATAAAGTTAAGGAAAACTTCTCAGATCTGTAAATAATTCACAATTAGAAACAACTGCCAATAGTAGTGTACACAGAGAGTGTATGCATAACGCTCTGTTCATAACAAATACCCTAAAATCTATGAATAAAATAAGAACAAAAGATGTTAAAAACGCAAATTAATTTACCATGTGAGAACTCTCTTCCTTCAAAGATGACCAAACATGACTAACTGCTGACCATTTTGTGGTAGTTGTCAGAAAAAGCTTATCAATCTTTTTTTTTTCTCCGTAGGTGCGCTCTGGCCGCGAAAATCTAAATTCTTCGTCTACATCTACATCTATACTCTGCAAAGTAATTGGTCGACGTCCGTCTTGTTGTATCAAGACGGCCAGTTCTTCCAGGGACTGAAGGAGCTGAACGGAGAGAGCGGCGACATTGCTGCGTTGTTCAAGTGAGTACGGTTACCGATTCATATTTCAGCCCATTTTCAAAACTGTACATCAATACTCTAACCTCGCCCTTCAAAATCTCACTGCACGCGCTAGCCGTCCAATTATACTCCCTTTACCCTTGGAATATTCATTCAACATCAGGCCTATACTTACACAAATGTACACATCACAGTGTGATTTTATAACCTGCTGTTTTCTATTGTTCATTGGTTGTCACAGATGTAGGAGGTGGTTCGTGTCGTTGCTTACGTATAATGCTCACAGATGAATTCCTCTCCGCACTCACCGACCAGGATAGCCTATAGTCCTTCAGCTTCACATGGTTCTGTCATTAAAATTAGGAAGCATTAAGATAGTAATTTACTGGATGTGATGACAGGACAACTTGTAATCGTATATATCTTTTTCTCACAATACAGTCAGTGCAAATAACATTTGAATACTCGGGTCACTTTAACGGTGAAACACATCAGCAAGTAACTCACTGAGGGAATCAGTACACTGACCAAAAATTTAAAATTCAGTTTTGTACATTCTTTAAGTAAAGCACAAGGAAGAAAGAGATATACACGTACTACGTCAATCAAACGACTGTCATAGATAATCCTCCATTTGTCGTGAGCAAAATGTATTACCTATCTTATAAAACTTTCAGACAGTGACTTTCTTTGTCGCATAGTCCATGACATCTCTTCTTTCGTGAGAACTCGAGCGTGTACATGGCGATCCTCCCTCTATCATACACTCTTTTTAAGTGTCTGCACATCTGCTAGTGGTCATTAATATGGGATTTGTAGTCCTTTTTGCCTATATGAATGCCTGAACTCTGCTGAGGAGTCTTTCAGTGAGATGTGGGAATGCCTGTGGAGGAATGGCAGCCCTTTCTTCCTCAAGAGTAGACGTCAGAGAAGGTCCTGATGTTGGACTATGGATTCTGAAGTGTAGTCCACAGTCTAACGCATTCTAAAGGTGTTCCATTGTACACAAGTCAGGACTCTGAATCGGCCAGTAAATTTCAGGGTAGTTATTGTCCACAATCCACTGCCTCACAGATGTTGCTTTATGACAGGTCGTATTGTCGTGCTGATAAAGTCATCGTCACCGAAACCTTCCTTGACGCAAAGCTCTTAAACATGTATCATTCTGCATGTTGCAGTTCCTTCATCGCAATAATGATATAACACCCGAAACATCGAAAACAGACGTAATTGTAACGCCACCTATTCGGTACTTCAGTGGTGGCAGTACGCTTGATGGCGGGCAAGTTCTCCAGGTGTTTTCCAATCCCACATCCTTCAAAAGGAATGTTACTACTCCTAATCACTCGTTTTCAGTCATCCACTCTTCAGTAGCGTCGCCCTTTACACCACCGAAAGCGTCGCTTGGCAGACTACATAAATATTCGGCTTTTTAAGAAGCTTATCAACCATTGTGTCCCATTCTGTTCACCTCCCTGCGCAAAGTCATTGTGAAAACCGGACTGTTGCTAGTACTTGGTAACTCAAGAGTGATTCGTTCCGCTGTTTTCATGCGATTCCTTTTTAGAACCGCCTCCCGCCATGCTCCACTGTCCCTACCCTGTCTTGGTTTAGCCCTGTTTCTCCTTTCGCGTCTCCACTTCACTATGACGTCACCAGCAATCAACTGTGGCAGCTTTAGAAGAACTGAAATGTCCCTGATGGAGCTTGTAGTCATTTGACATCCAATGACTAGTCCACGTTCCAAGTAACTGAGCTGTTCTGATCGTCCCATACTGCTGTTACTGCACCTCTACCGACAACTTTACGTTCATCGCCTAGTTTTATGCTGGCGGGTTCACCTCGTGAAATCTTGTGGTAAGTTCGGTGTTAGATAAGAATGTCCGGATACTTTTGGTAGGATACTGTAATCATTGTTCTTTGTGGTGAGGTCCAAAGTGGCGTACCTGCGTGCAACGCGTGTTTCTGTACTCCATAGCTGGTATCTTTTGGATTTTAGTCGCTTATCTGTTGTTGATGTCGTCGCCCTTGAACTTGTCTCTTCTTCTGAATTGTGGCACAGCACTCTGGTTACACATTTCGTACAAAACAAAAACAGAGTTTAATCCCATCTGCCTGAAGTTCATTAGGGACTAATGTTTTTTAATTTCCGCAATTGTTGACGAACTCTGCGATGCACGTATTTTTGACTACAGTTGTTATGCCATCTTACTCTTTCTTCCCTCTGTCTGAATATACCTGTATAAGGATTCCGTGCGACGCAACCTTTCATCTGATTACAAACTTGCCCCATCAATAGCTACTTACAATGCAACATATAATCTGCGTAATCTTATTTACGTTGCCACGCTCAGTTAATATAACATTAGTTTTCTGCGCAGGTTTACACAAACACCCCAGATGAAAGGAGACGCAAGTTCTGACGGAAAACTGCATCCCTGCCCAATCCACACCACCCGCAGCTAAGAATCATCACACTGCTGCTGTTTCGAGCAAATCGCCAAACAAGAAGACAGTTCACCGCTGCAGCCAGCTTTTATGTACCAGAAGAAAAATGTTATTAATAGAGCTTGAAATAAGTTGCATTAAATAAATTTGTCTTGCCGTTAATAGCCAAACTTTCTATGTTATATGTTATCTACCTCGCATTTATTTCTGTAAAAATTGATTTGCTATTGATTGTCAGAGATGAGCGACAATTTATTCATATTATGGGATTTGTGGGGGTAGGACAATGAATCTGCTCGGATTATTCGCTACCCATTACTGCTTCACGATTTTAACAGTGTCAGTGAAACACATCGGTAATCTGCTGTAGTCTTGGTCTCCTAGCCTTTGATATCAGTTAATGGGGATTATTACAAATTACTGACAGTTGTTACATATCGTACACAACGTTCTGTATTGAGGAACCATCGTAAATATCTATAACAAATCAGTCCTGAAAATAGTACAAACCTATTGCCAAAAATGTGTCACTCTTTTACCACAATATCATTCTAGACTAAACACGTTACCCCATTATCAATTTCTTTAAATCAAGGATGCTCAAGTCATATCTGTTGTGAAGAAATACGTGCATACTGGTGCCTAAATTAACGACAGGCACATCATATGACACGAAGATTACGGTTAAACGTCGTGTGAGCGACAGGATGCTTAGCAACGGGTCGGATACTTAGATTCAGAAAGGAGATTTAGTAGGAACTCACCATTTGCCTCAGGTGATTTAGAGAAATCACTGAAAACTAAAATATGTGTGGCCTGGCGAGGATTTGAACCACTGTCTCCCAGTTGAATTCAGTGCCATACGCGCTAACATGTGACAGTGTTAAAATGGCAACATTGTCACTGATATATTCGCAGTAAGCAGTGCGCGCCTTGGAACGGGATACTTATAAATCATTACAACTCACAATCATAAAACGTATGATTAAACAACGGACATGAACCAGATACTCTGTAAACAGTCAGAACTACAAGAGCTACGCTCGAGAAAATCTCTTGTCTTTGTGTGAAACGCATTAAGCTCACGCTTTACGGTTACACGAAAGAGCACCACACATATACATCTAATTCTGCTGAAATAATACCTGATGAAAAAATTAAGTGTTGCCAACTTTACAGAAGTAGTGAATTTGAATATGTATAATGTGCAGAAATAACGAATACTTAATTAATTGACGCAAAGGCGATCAAGTTTTAGACAGAGGTATTTCAGTATGCTAGTTAAGTGGATAGAACGACAGTAAATGGTGAGGAGGTAAAAGCAGAAGTTGCTCATTAGCCAAACGATTTTTAAAAATTTAAGAAATATTGAAAATAGTACAAGATGGTAGAAAAAATGAATGTTTCACACAATGGAAAGACAGAAACTCTTCAGCATAAGTTAAAACATAAAAAGCCGATGTGTTGACTAATTAAAATAGATGCAGAAATGACTGAAATAATGAGTGGATGTGGACTGTCAAGAATTGGGGTATCATGGAATTGTTACATTTGGGGTAATGTGTAGCAGGGGTCTGTGTAGGCAGATATTTGAAGGAGATATTTGGAAAGAGATAAGAGGAATGCAGTTATACAGTTTCGAACGAAGCTATATGTTGTCGATGGGGAGGGAGGGGGGACTGGTGAAGAAGGGTCCCATGGCAGGGGAAAGACGAGTTGGTTCTCCTCGATCTGGTAGGATGTGTGTATCTCAGAGTGTATTTCATGGTCGGTAAGCGGAGGCAATTAAAATTTCTGTGGGAGAAGACGCGGACAGGGCGGAGGTGTAGTGTAGTGGGAGTGTGGTGGTAGAGGTGCGCCAGAGTATAAGGTGCCGTGAGCAGGAGAGAAGCTGGGGGTGAATAGCGTCGAGTTTGCTGGTAACGTGGGATACTCGGATATGTTCAAGACGGGGTAGTGTGTAGAGTTCCAGTACCCGTAGGGCGTGTTAAAAAGAGGGAGGAAAGGAAGTCCATGCCCAGTTGCATAGCAGAAGATATTACGGGATCAGGGATTTAAACGTATGGAAGAATGTGGAAGGATGCAATCCCCATATTCAGCTGGTTAGTAGCTTTAGTGATTTTTGTCCAGTGTGGGATTTCTGTTAAATATTTTACTAGATGGAGCTTCCAGGCTAGCCAGTGATTAACTTCTAGTCCGATGTATTTTAGTATGCTTGTTAACTGTCTAGAATGATAGTAAATGTTGATGTAAAAGTTATGGGGGTAAAAGCTGCAGTGTTTCGGCCTATAATTTTTTCCTTAGTTTTGATAGGGTTGATTTTGAGGAGCAGTTGGTGTAGGCTCTCCAGTATACTTTTCTCTACGAAATGTATTGGCCGGCTGGGGTGGCCTAGCGGTTCTAGGCGCTACAGTCTGGAATCGTGCGACCGCTACGGTCGCAGGTTCGAATCATGCATGCCTCGGGAATGGATGTGTGTGATGTCCTTAGGTTAGTTAGGTTTAAGTAGTTCTAAGTTCTAGGGGACTGATGACCTCAGAAGTTAAGTCGCATAGTGCTCAGAACCATTTGAACCATTTTTTGAAATGTATCTCAAATTTACCTCCAATTCTATAAAATATCTACGTATTTCCAAAATTATGTACCCACAAACCGTTGTCCAACTTAAATTCGTTCACTAACCTTTGATTAAAAAGAACCTAATCTGAACTGTACTGTAACTGGTTTGAAAACAACTTGTCTTTATATTAAATGCGCCACTGCAGTAAAAAAAAAAAAAAAAAAAAAAAAAAAAAAAAAAAAAAAAAAACCTGTCTGGTTCTAATCAAAATTTCCACTTATGTCACGTCTTTACAACATTGTTACAGATTTCTCGAAAGCACAACAGCAAACAGCAAGTACTCAACAGCAAAGCTAGATTTCCAACTGTTGCATACCACACATGGTAAGGCGTGGGAGAGAAACTAACTATAACTATTCCTATGAAATGATATTCCAAGATAAAGATTTTAGAATGAAGTATGTATTCAAGAAGACAGAGTAAAACTTCGTGCGTAACTTCACACATAATTTTTGTCTGAGCAATACAATGCTTAACAAAGTGAACAAAGATTTAAAAATTGTACAACGTTACCAGAGAAGTTTTATGAAAACCGAACAGCTTAATCACTTGATATCTTAATACATGATACAAGAAAGTGGTGGGGTCTTTCTCTCAGGTCTGAGCAAGTTAACTAGCTGACATCGTTCCGATAAGCCAGCTGTGCAGTACTGCAACCTTACCTCAAACTTCTACCCTTCAAAAACAATAACATTATTCAATAATTTATATTCTTTTCACCTTCCAATATAAACATCATATTCATCCTTGCTGTCCTTTACATTTAATTTTTCTTCAGCTAGAAGATACCATCACAAGTCAACACATCACTACTGAATACGCCTTCCACCTCCACATTTCAACTAAGAATGTACGAGCCTACGCAGAGTCAAAGATTTTGCCACTACAGGACCAAAGATTGTTTAACAGTAACGTAACTCGCTATCTCTCTGACGTGCACATCGATAACTGACGAATTCATACTGATATGCTCACCTTGCACTGGTTGAACCATGGGGTGAACTGATTGAGATGGAGCTAGAGGAATCGTTAGGATTCCTGGAGCATAGGCTAGAGGCCAGGTGTCATCTGCGTACTGGAGGAGCTGAACTGGAGGAGGTGGCTTTGCCGCATCGACAGTATAGAGAACCTGTAGGAGAAGACAGAGAACAGATCGCAGGGGCACACCTGTTTATGTTCTATAAGTATATAATTTGATATCCCCCGTCGCAGTGCCTGTCTGTATGTTCAGGCTAATCTCTGGAACTACAGGTAGGATTGTGGACGCGGAGGACAGGCATAAGGTCACCTAACTGCAATGCCTGGCCAGCGCAAGATACAGCTACTGGCAGGCCAGTTCAAGGTACCGCCGATTTTCTAAATGACCTGTAATGCAGGATATATCGGATATTAAACTGATAAGAGTAGATGAAAGGAAATGCAGGAAAACGTCACACAAAAAACGTAGCTAGATGGAGTCGACTGAGCGTCAAATGGCTGTAGCCTGCGCCAAACTGACGCTGCAGTCAGGTGGAGCAGGTGTCTCAGTAGCTAGCAGCTCTCATCATCGGCCTGAGATGCCACTCAAGAAGCCAAACACGTGTCAAAGAGATAATATACGTGATTCAATCCTTGTGTGCGCTGCATAATTCGTTTGAGTTATATGAGAGTAATGATGTTCAGTTAACTAACATTGCTCTCTGAATTTTAATCGTAACTATGCAGTGGTACATTAAAGAAAAGTCAGCACACCATAAATAATTAGTGCTGCCCTTGTAAAGCAAGGGCATATTGCAAGCAAGTTTTCTAGACCCAAGAAAATAATTACTATTTTCTCAGACCACCTACATGTAAAATTCACAAAAAATACAGGTTATTGACTGGCAGTACTGTTTGATGAACACAAGAAACTTAAACACTACAACGATTGTAAAATAAGATAAATGAAAGTGAGCAAGAGAGGGATTTTGTCGATTCGTCGTATCATGGCCACAGTTAGTGCTACCTGTGCAACAGCATGCGTAGTTCGTGATTTGGGTGCGAACATTCTCCACCCATTCAAAAAGACTAATTTATTTCCTTGCACATAAGAGATGTCTGGACAGCCACTATGGTGACAGCTTGAACAGCTGCGAACAACATACTTGCATTCGAATAGTCAGTTGAGGGCAGACAGTGTGAAGTAGTGAACGAGCGGCTTTAGTATGTCTCCGTATTTGTGTCAGAAATCGCAATGGCAGCTCATTGCCTAGACAGTAATCCAACACTGCACAAGTTTATACCGTCCGGCTGCGCAATGACCATACCTCCTCAGTTGTGTAATTTTTGATTTGGAGTAGAAAACCATCAGAGCCAAAATGTAATTAATGAATATCATTTTACGTAACGTCCTGGTGCCGTGCGAAATCGTTCCGCATGATATCTAGAAAACAATACATGTCGCCCTACTTTATCAACAGCTGTAGCCTGATAGCATACAATGAAGCACCCCTTGTTACTAATGTCTGGTGTCTCTTAAGTTTATATGCATTAAAAAACTACATCTGTGGTGAGGCGAACCCACAACATAGCACAAAATGGCTGCCATGGAATAAGACACGATCAAGTATCTCAGTACAAAGAATCATATGGTAGACAATGCGATCAGAAACTATTTGAAAAATCTGTAAGAGTGTCGCAGGGTAGGTTGCGCTGAGAAATAATTGCTAAGAAAAAAAAAAAAACGACATGTTCCGCCGTTTCCGAGTTGACCAGCATTGAAGTTAGCCAATTAAGTGGTTTTGGGCTCGTACTCAAAAGGCCTTCCAGAGACGGTGTCGTCAAACGTGTCCCTCGTTTAGTTTCCTGAAGTTTAACCAGCAGCGAGCGATACAAACTTTGGACATGCGACTATAGTAAGGACCTAACCCGAACCAAAAGCTGAGCAGTTTCGCGCGCTATCATCTACCCCAATGAGAACAAGTGACTCTAACTGTATCCTGCGGGCCGATTCAAAATGCGTGTTCAACGGTCAGATTGGCTAAATTCAATCCTTGTTAACTTGGAAAACGGAGCAAAGTATCGAATTTTTTTCTTAATTATTTCTCGACACAACCTGCTCTGCAGCGCCGCTGCAAGCTTTTTAGACTGTTTCTGACCACCCTGTATATAAAAATAAATCCAAAGGAAATACATTGATAAGCAGTTATATTGTAACTGAACACAAAGAAATTATTTTACAAGCCTGCAAGAGAACTGAAACCTACAAGTACACGATTCAGCTACATGACGAATGATCGGTAGATCATTTTCTCATATAACGGTTTTGAACAAACAAAACCCCATTTTATAATTATGGACAGATTAAAAACTACGAATTTATGACAGAACGAAATGAATAGTTAATATTCAATGCAGCAGTCAGCTTCATTCAATGAAACATGAGAAGCTATGAGTTTCCATTTTATTACGAGCAAGCACATTACCGCATTCTTTTTTTCAGAGTAATAGTGACAAACCGATATCTGTATAGCCTCACAACTTTAACTAAACTTCATCACAAGTATACTGAAATGGCCTCAGCCAATTCTTTATTTGTTGTAGAATCTGTACAATAACACAGGCCTTCTCGAGACAAAGGCAGTCTACTCTTGTAACACGACTCTATCATTAACCCTAGCATTACCAACGTATTTTTTGTTACATGTAATACCAACGGGGGAACTCAAAGGCCCATAAAGAATACCACAATTTATTTTATCATAAATCAAGTTTATTTACTTCTGATACCTCTAATAACAATTCAAAATGCTTAGACATTGTTTTTGTATACTGGATAATAAAATATGTTATTATAATAGGAATAAAATGAACAAATCACGAGATTCCGTTTATATATTTTTTGGAGTAATGTTTCAAAATAGTGTTTTCTTATAAAAACGACTTTTTTAATTCGATACACTGCAACGCGTTTTTCACACAACACTGTCTTCCTGCAGTGTTTCCCACAGACGTGTGTGTGGCACTGAGAGCAGGTAACAGTGGACTTTCCCAGCTTGTTGTACTTGATATTTTTAGATGCAGCTTCTTGGCAGCATAGGTGGCACCGTCCACGTTTCCTGGTTCTGCTGTTGAGGATGATGGTTCTACAGAGCAGCTGAGCTTCCGTTGTGTGATGATTTCCATTGCCATTATTACTGGCTTCTGAAGTCCATACAAATTTTGTGTCCGTTTATCTACTTGAGATCTTATTAGTTCGAGACCTAAGTTAGTGATAAAAACCCTTCTGCGGTTTAGCAAATTCTTTTTCCAGTTCGGAAAGTTGAGGAGGAAGAGTGAATATGCATTTATTGCTGCTATGTCAATGAGTGTGTAGAAGAGGGACAAAGGCCATCTTCTTGTTCCTCTCTTTGTGCTGTAGTGTCTTGCCATCTGGTCTATGGTGTCCACGCCTCCCTTTGTAGAATTATAAAAAAGATTTATGTTAGTCTTTTTTGAGTCTTCATTCAACACCCCTTCTGAGTGATAAGTTGAAAGCATCAACAGCAGTCGCTTTGGCTTCTCGCGGACTAGCGTTGATGCAAGAGTAACTGGTGGCCTCTGTGTCTGAGGGTCAGTATAAGCAAAGATGGAAGAGTGTAAACTGCGGCCAGTTGTAGTTTTCAGCTCTTCAGGTATGTGTCGTCTGCTAGACTGTAGGGTGCCAACAAGTGTGAGGTGAAAATCATTCCATAGAGTCTCAGCAAGCTTCACTGAAGTATCGTACCTATCTTTGGTAACATTACGGCCTGATTTTTCAATAGGTTTTATTAGTCTCTTTACAATTTCCATCGGTCCATTTGAATGCTGTGTATTTCCTGACTTGCCTGTATAGATGTCCATGCTGATCACATATCTAGTCTCAGAATCAGACAGCATTCGAATTAGAATGCCGTATTTTCCAGGTTTTTCTTTTAGAAACACCTTGAATGGACAGCGACCACGGAACAAAGACAACATCTCATCCACTATTGTATGTAGACCAGGAATGAAATACAATGGAAGTGAAGAATTGAAGCTTTCAAAAATGTCCCTCATTGGAGCAAACTTGTCAGTCTGGCGACGAATTTCTCTTGTGTTCTTATCATCAAACCTCAATATTTTAGTCAATTCGAAAAATCGGGTCCGACTCATTGATCCATAGTACACTTGTCGGCCCTGAAGCAAAGACCATAAATCTTGGACAGGTATCTTATTGTCATGATTTGAACCCATGATTAGCAAGAGTCCTATATAACAAAATAACTCATCTTCATCTGTGTGCTGAATACCTAGTCGAGAAGCCTCTTCATTTGAGTGTAGTTTTATTAGATTCATAATTTCAGTTGTAAAAAAGAGCTCTATAGCCTCTTTCGGAGACGCAATTCTTCCTTGTTGTCCTAGCCCCATTCTTTCTCGCACTATATTTTGTACAGAACGCCGATATTGTCGAGATGGCTTCGTAATATACTCTCGTCCACTTTTTGCAATGAATTTATCATATTCCGTATCATTATCATCTGGTGGATTGGCTTCAACCTCATCCTCATTCTCAGACTATGAATCAGTTCTAATTTCTTCCACATCATCATCCACTTCACTTTCCTCTAAATCTGATTCGTTCAAAACTTCTTCTAGCACTCTTTCAATGGAACTATCACGTAAACGTTGTCTACTCATGTTGCTGGTTCAACAGCAGCAGAAACACTGAAAATAACAATGGTCCGCTTCATAATAATATGTCTGAAGGCAACAATGCCAAAATTCGTTTCATGGTAAGAATTTGAAACGAAAGACTGAACCTCGTAAATCTTTCCTTGCTATTACCAACGGGTGGGCTTCTAAGGCCCACAGAGAATTAAGTCAAGTAAATGAATTTTAATTACATTTTTATTCCGAAATTCTGTAATGACTCAATAGTACATTCAATAACGAACAATTACCTTTGCTTTAAAGTTCATATATCAAAGGGTGTGGATACAACATAGAAAAACTGAGTCAGTGGGCCTACGAGCCCCCCCCCCCCCCCCCCGTTGGTAATGCTAGGGTTAATGTCCAGAACAGAAAAGAGTAGAACGGCAAATACTCATTCAAACAGAAAGGACTTCGTGGGTTGTAACCTACGTCCGATTCCAATGGATCGAAAAGGTGTTGAATGTCCAAAAGTGTGAAACTACTTCACAGACCACGCAGATAGCTTGATACAGTCCTCATATCGATTAATCGAAGCAGATTACAGCTGACTTGCATAAAGTATTGTCAGGACTAATATTGAGGACTACTAAAATCAAAATATAATGGGAAGAAATGAAAGTGTTGAATGAGTAGGCATCCCTGAAAGTGTTCAAGACATTCTGAAGAATGTTTTGAAAAAGGAAGAAGTGTGAGGAATGTTTTTCCCGTCCACTTTCACTTATGAACAACTACAACGACTTGAGACACCTGTTACAACTTGACTGAAATGCAGAACACATACAGTTCTCCCATAGAAATGATCATCATGGATGATGAGATTTGAAGTTATCAATAGGAATCTACCACAAAACGACGAAGTGCAGAAATTCAATGAAGTTTCATAACTTTGATGAGATAACCGGCATTCAAGGCAATGTGATGTGCGAGTTGAACAACATCCCAAAGAAGAACTTTTCCCACTGCTCCGCATGGCTATATGAACTTTCTGTGAGTTATACTCAAGCGGGGAGACTGAGGAGAACACTTGAAACGTTTAAACTATTGTCTTAACGTTTCTCTATTTTTTATTAATCAACTCTCGAAACTTTTGGACTGATGAGAAATTTTCGCACTATCATTGTAACAATTACTAATGTAGTAATCACTAGTGAGGAACACCATACTTAAATGATATTTTTGCCGAAAACCAGCAGCCTTCCCTAAACTGAAGAACAGTCAACATTCAGGAACACTGCCACACTATGGCACCAAACTGCTAGTCCATGTGTCCTTAGAGCCGTCTGTGCCCATTGTGGAATCGCGTGGTCACTTCTCCATAGAAGTCCAAAAAGTAAAACATGCTGTTCACCTTGGCTGCTATTTAAAACCTCGGCTCTTAATAAAAGCAGTCTTCCGATGAGTACGACAAACTAGAGAGTGTTGACAAACCTGTAACTTCTTCAATAGTTCTGGAAGGAGCACTCCTGAATATTAAGTCGCCATATCTTGCACCTTTCTTAAAGCCAAATTCACTTTTCATGAGAGCTGACCGTGAAATCGTTCAAGTTTGTACAAAGACTTGGTTTTAATAGAAATCGTAGTCTTGACGATAATCTGAAGTTTTCAATGACTCACAAGAACGTGTGAATAATTTCGCTACACGTACACACCATCGTTACCTAAATATATCTAATGGTCGCCGTTGCACCAGACACAACTTTTATAATCAGATTTTTACTTTCGTAACTTATAAAAATTTCAGAATTATTCTTAGCCTCAAATGCTTCATTTTTTTAAACCTAAGCCATATAACGCATAACAAAAAATAGCACCTGATGTTCATAATACCCCAATGTAAGATTGATAGTAGGCGTGGTCCAGAATGAAGACTATAGCGTAGGAGCGCTGTTCAGAACAGCCATGGACAAATAGCAGATCATGCTAGTGAAGTTCTTAGTGGAGAGGCACTTGAAGAGGAAGGAGAAGAAGAAGAATACGAAGAGAATGATGGAACAGAAGAAGAAAATAAGAATAATGGTAACATATCGTTGCCGTTCCTTGAGGGTCACAAATTCATAACAGCCGTAGACAAATAGCAGATCATAGCAGCGATCGCCAACGTTCTTAGTGGAGAGGCACTTGAAGAAGAAGAATACGAAGAGAATGATGGAACAGAAGAAGAAAAGAAGAATTATTGTAACATTTTGTTGCCTTCCCTTGAGGTCACAAACTGATACGCAAATTTCATGCTGAGACTGCAGGAAGCATGAGAGTGGGAGAGTGGAAGATTATGTTCGTTTTACTGGACAGATTTAACTTCAGCATTTATTAGGAACTATAATCTGAACTTGACACATCATAGTAAGAGCGGTTCATCTTCTCTGGTCACAACAGTTTGAACTCTACACATTTTTTGATTACGTTTTGCTGGGTACAACGATCTTTAATTCTATAACGGGTGTCAAAATGTATGACTGTAATGTTTGGTGCACGTTATATTAATGCACCAGTAAATTCTGGCACACATACGTTATCAAAAAACAATGATACACAAAAAGTAATAAAATGAGTGGTAATGGATAATATTAAAACTCAAAATATTAGAAGAAATATTTCAGAAATTCTTTAAAATGAAGTTTTTAACAGGGAAATATGTACTTATTCCAAGAGCTCTGTGTACATTCATTACGTTCCTTTGTCTTCTATGTCGGCCGGAGTTGCTGTGTAGTTCTAGGCGCTACAGTCTGAAACCGGACGACCGCTACGGTCGCACGTTCGAATCTTGCCTCGGGCATGGATGTGTGTGATGTCCTTAGGTTGGTTAGGCTTAATTAATTCTAAGTTCTAGGCGGCTGATGACCTCAGAAGTTAAGTCACATAGTGCTCAGAGCTATTTGAACCATTTTTGTCGTCTATAAACCACATGGAGACACCAGATATGTATATTGTGGCACATCTCAGGAAAAAAATGTTATCATAATCAATAGGTTTTGTACATTTTATCACAAATTTGTGAATTCATCATATAACATAATTCACTCACACATATGTTTTCTTCACAGAAGGTAAGATTAGACAAGGTTCTTTGCCCTCTCCTAAAGTATCAGTCTGCTGGTTCAGAATCTGCCCATCTCATACCATACGTAAATCAATACAGGACATATGCAGTTAATTTTTAATTTGATCTCATGCCTACAACTTGCGAAGTTAGTGGTGTTCATGAATGTCAACAATAAATATTTTCACCTTGTATTCCCAATTAGACTAAATTCTAACAAATCAATTGATATTTCAAATCAAGGTAAGATCAGTACGCAGTACTACGTCTCAACAAAACATGATAGTCCTTTGCTGCAGATAAACACATGATGATAGACATAAATGAACGACAAACAACACTTAACATTAATTTTAACAAACAGGGGTGAACAAAAACGAAACTTGACACTCCCTGGCTTGAGTGAAAGACAAACCAAATGACATACACAGTTTAATATGACACTAGTTCATGTGCAGTAAGTAACATCTCCATAACTAGTTGAACATGTTACAGAAGACAGGTCAAATCCCAAAAAATGCAATTCTGTACGATGTACAATGACCGCCAGAGCAACATCACTCACGCACATGGTCAACATGTAACAACCACAGCTGAGCACCATTCCGATGTCCTCTGGGGTGGCGTAATCTGGAGACTCAGCAGCGAGAAAATGGCAAGCCGACAGTTTACACCGGTTGCTAGCGAATCCACAGCGTCCATCTGTGCGTAGTAATTGGCACACAGCATCGAGGTAACGACAGGCCATCAGCCTGTACCCGGTGCCTGTCACTCCATAATCCCCATGCGGCCCCCGTCCTCCATGCTAAAAACAGAGAAGTGGGAGACAACCAAACAGCTTACACTCGGAGCACAGAGATCAGAACTTCCGCCCATGCTCAAAGGTCGCGGACATAGCTTCAGTACACAGCCTGGCCACTACCCAAGTCACTGCAGTGGAGCACGTGTCTCCTTCCTTGTTCATAGGGAACTCATGACTGTGATACCACAAGGCTGTAAGTGGTCTACTGTGAACAGCGTACTATTTGAAACGCGCCTAGACGGCCACTGTGGTGGAAAAGTTAGTCGCCTTTGGTTGTAAAACATCTTCCTTTGAATTAAGTCACAAACATAACACTTTGATTAATTATGGACCTACAAGACAGCAGTTTAATTTATGGAAAAATGGAACTCAGTCACCGTTTACCGAAATTCTTAGTGTATTATAAGAAATTTGACCATAATCGTTAGTTTGCAAGTAAATGCAGCTTATCACGGTAGTATGACCGCGAATTGTAGTATTTTGTTGTTTTGTGCTCCACATTTTGAGGCGAAATATATTTAGCACGACATGATTTTTCACCATGTTATTACCGTTTTGTGCCATATGCAATACGCAGGTGAATCCCGATGACGGACTGTGTGGTGTTCTCACTAATATCTTCCAATTTCAAAGCACCACAAAATGAAGCGTTTTGAGCCTCATGTCCACCACTACTATCAAAAATATCACCTGCTGTTTAAAAGAAGAATGTAAAGTCAGTGATGTATCCCTTCTAAAAACGTTAGTGCAATGACTGAAAGTCCCTAAAATAAAACATCTGAACATATCCATATACATGTGAAGGGTAATATTGGTTCTTTTCCCGAATTATTCGTGCAATTCAACGCTGCACAACTCTTCACCACTTTTCTTCACATACACTAGTATGAGTAGACAGTTCAGTTACAATTACGAAGTATTGTATTTATGCACCAATAAATGTATAATGGTCGATATGTGTACCTGCAAGTCACAGTACACTGCATCTTACCGAACACTTTCCCACCACAATGGCGTCCACCCGAAGGCTAAAAATAAACTGTACCTGAAGCGCCCTCGGTGAATCTAGTTGCTTTTACAAGGTATTTGCTCGCGACCAAAGCCGATGACGAGCCATCTCTGATCGACGTCAACTTCGGTCTCAGGTTACCCGTGCTACAGCGTACTCATGACAACGACTCTGATGTCGACTGCCAAAGACATGCAGGCTCGGCTCAGATGCATTTCCCCAACATCTACCCCAATCTCAGTTAGGAAAACAAAGTTACCAATCACTTCAAGCTGGCTCGCAATTTTGATAGTACTGTTAAGAAATGTTTCCTTTAATCTTTTAGACGAGTTTCATTATTTACATTCGTGTAACAGAAATGAATACTAGTCACGGTCTAGCATTTTCTAAAATAACAGACCTCATTCTTTACATTGTCGTTGTTGTGATCTTCAGCCTAAGAACTTGTGTGATGCAGCTCTCCACGCTATTCTACCCTGTGCAAGCCTCTTCATGTCCGAACAACTACTACAGCCTACATGCCTAGTCACATTGTGCTACAAATTTCTTTTCTCTCGAGTTCTATTCAGTACTCCTAATTAGTTACATAATCGAACGGTCTAATCTTCAACATCTTTCTATAGTACCACACTTCGAAAGCTTCTATTCTCTTCTTTGTTTTCTCTATGTTTCACTTCCATATATGACTACACTCCATAAAAATACTTTCAGGGAAGACTTCATAACACTTAAATCTAACGTACCTTCAACGTTAGCAAATTTCTTTTCTCCAGATACGCTTTTCCTACCATTTCCCGCCTACAGTTTACACCCTCTCTAGTTCGGCCATCATAAGTTATTTTGCTGCCCAAATAGCGAAACTCATCTACTAGTTTAAGTTTCTAGTTTCCCAAACTAATTCCCTTAGTATCACCTGATTTAATTCGAGTGCATTCCATTACCCTTGTTTTGCTTTTGTAATGTTCACCTTATACCCACCTTTCAAGACACTGTCCATTCCATTCGATTGCTCTTCAAAGTCGTTTGTTCTCTTTGCAAGAATTATAATGTCATCGGCAAACCTCAACCTTTTTGTTTGTTCCCCATGAACTTTAATTCCTTCTCCAAATTTGCTTGATTTACTGCTTGCTTAATGTACAGGTTGAACAACATCAGGGGTAAGAAACAACACTGTCTCACTCCTTCTTCGATCACTGCTTCCTTTCATGTCATTTGTTCCTTTCTTATAAATGCCATCTGGTTTCTGTACAAATTGTAAATAGCCTTTCGCTCCCTCTATTTTACCCCTACTAACAACAGAATTTCAAAGAGAGTATTTAGGTCAAATTTGCGAAACGCGTTCTGTAAGTGTGCGAATGCTATAATCGTAGATTTGCCTTTCGTTAACCTATCTTCTAACGTTTAGTATTGCTTCACATGTGCCCAAATTTCTCTGGACGTCAAACTGATCTTACCCAAGCCCGTCTTCTGTCAGTTAATCCATTGTTCTGTGAACGATTAGTGTTAGCATTTTTCAACCTGATAGTTCGACAGTTTTCACACCTGTCAGCATCTGTTTTCTTTGGAATTGTAATTACTACATTGTTCTTGAAGTCTGGTGGTATTTCACCGTCGCATATATCTTACACACCAAATGGAAGAGTTTCGTTGTGGCTGGCTCACCCAAGTCTGTCAGTAGATCTGACGGAATATCGTCTACTCTGGGGCCTTGTTTCGACTTGGGTCTTTCAGTGTTCTGTCAAATTCTTCTCACATTACTATGTCTCCCACGCCCTCTTCATCTACATCCTCTTCCATTTCTACAATACTGGCTGCAAATTCACCTCCCTTGTACAGACCCTCTATATTCTCCTTCCATCTTTCAGCTTTCCATTCTTTGCTTAGGACTGGTTTTCCCTCTAAGCTCTTGACATTCATGCAGCTGCTTTTCTTTTCTGTTAAGGCCTCTTTAATATTCCTGAAGGCAGTATCTATCTTTCCCCTCGTGACATAGGCTGCTATATCATTACATTTGTCCTCTAGCCATTCCAACTTTGCCATTTGGCACTTCCTGTTGATCACGTTCAGTATCTTCTCTGGTTCCTTCAACGTATCCAAGGCCCCTCTCCTTAATTTCCTATGTTTTTGCAAATTCTTTCCATTAATATTTTCTAAGTTCAAAATAACAACAATACAGTGGAACCCCGGTATTACGAACTAAATGGGAGTATGGTCTGTTCAGATTCGGAGAAGTTGATATTATTGAGAAAATAATGTACTGTATATACACAAACAGAGCCACTTGTTAGTATTATTAGTCACATGATAACGTAGAGTAGCGATGGTAAAAGTGGCAGCGTAGCGACGTAAGGAAATGGCAATGTTACGAATACCACACACAATGCTTCTACAATACAGCTACATAGCCGATCTCACGCAGTGGTGTTACTACCTTGTTCACAACAGTTTGTTTGGCCGCTGTTAACGGATATTCTTATGTACAGTATACAGACTAAATTGGGGTGGTCGTACATAACTGTGTTCATGCTTTTTGTTCATAAATACTGCGCTTATAAAACAGTTTCATACCATGCACTGTAGTGTCAAGCAAACGAAAACATAGTTCTTGTACATTAGAAGAAAAAATGGAACAGCTTAAGCGGGTTGAAAATGGAGAACGAGCTACAATATTGTCTACTGATATTGCTACTGGGAAAGCCACCACCACCAGTGCTCGAAAAAATCGGAAGAAAATTGAAAGCTTCTACAACACAAGAAGTGAAAACTTTGGAACAATAACGGAACTGCACCATGTTGTCATACGATGAAACTGATGAAGCGACTTTCTTCTGGTTTATTCAGGAAAGACGAAATGGGGTTCCTTTTAGGGACACTTTGATTCAAGAAATGGCGTTGCAAGTGAAGAAAGGTATGAAAGGTGATCTAACGTTTACTACCAGCAATAGTTGCTTAGACCATTGGAAGAAGAGACACAGGATACAATTAAATATAAGTGGAGAAAATTATCAGCTGATGTTGACGCCAATGATGCATTCTTAGACAAGTTTGCAGACTTGATACCGCCAGAATATTACTAGCCACAGTTAGTTTATAATGCTGATGAAACTGAACAGAATTTGAGGGCACTCACTGCAAAAAGTCTTACTTCGGAAGGAGAGTATTAGCCTAATCATGTTTTAAAGTTAATAAAAAACACATTACAGCATGCCCTGTTACCCTGTCAGTCTAAAAACAAACTACCACTCATGGTAACTGAGAAGCCTGCAAAATCACAAGTCCTAAAAGACATGAATATGAACACTCTTCATGCTGGTTAAAAAAGACAAAGGAAGTCTTCGATGACTGGTGTTACTGTTTTTTGACTTCTTCAAGAAACAATTTGTTACCTCTGTTGGCAGACTCAGTAAAGAAAATGGACTGCCACCCTGAACTCTACTTTGGACTGACAATGCTCCATCTCATCCTTCAGAGTTGCATTCAGTCAAATGTTTTTTCCACAAAGTATAACCTCCATCTTGCTATCAGTGGGCCAAGCTTATTACAGACCTCAGAGTTGAATGACATAAAAACACCTACGATTTCTAATTGAAAGAAAGGGCTGTTCCATCCTGGAAATAGAGAAAAAGAGAACAACAACGGATGTCAGCTACTGGGTATGTAAGGCTTAGGACAATCTGAATAAACATTTAATACAAACTTCATGGAGGAAATTGTGGCCAAGTCTCGGGTCTAAAGAAACCACATCCATTCTGGCGTAAGATAATAGTCATTTTCTCCAGCTTGCTCAAGAAATCATAAGGTGTGAAGATGCAGGGGAATGGATCTCAGTCGATGATAATCGTCATCAAGAAATCAGTGCAGAAGCCATTGTCTCTATAGTCCAGAATCTACCTGATGACAACTCTGACAACAAAGACAGTGAAGGAGATGACACACCTAAACATATTGTTGCAGATACCTTTGAATTGGTATACGCTACATGCAACAGTACATTATTGCTGCACAAACCAATGTGATGTTCATGCAACGATCAGAGTTTGCAAGTTACTAGTAGAGATATGGGAATACTGGCACAAAACGCGTTTAAGGCTGAAATTTTAGGTTTCCATTCCATAAATTTCTTGTGTCTACAAATAAAAAATTTCGTTCCTCCTACCCACCCCAATATTAAAAAAAACTCGTTTGGCCCTTTTGAATAAATAAAAATCGAATTCTACATAAATACAGTGGAAAGAAATCTAATGGATGAAGTTGAACTGTTTAAGGGCTTAGAAAATCGTAGTAAGGAAAATTTTAAAGTAATTAGAAGCGAAAAAATTAAAAATGTTATTCAAAATTAAATAACGTGAAGTGTCTCACATTTGTTTTGTTTTTTACCTTGATACATAAATTTTAATACAACAATTTTTTCTAATTGGTCTTCATCTTTAAAAAAGATTTTAGTCTAATGATCATGAAGAGTAGTTTTATATTTTTCTTACAAAAGTAATAAAACTAATTTCTCGAAACTTAGTTACCAAAATATCAGCTTCTCAAATAATGTACAGTTTATGTTTTTTCAGGTCTAATAACTTTGTAAAAACTTCTGAACAACCATAACTAAGATTGTTAAGTTTAGATAATAGATCTTCAATGCTATGTTTCATTGACATTTTTATTTATACAGAAAAGAATAAAAAATAAAAAATTGAATAAATTAAGAATGAAAGAATTGAAAAAACGAAAAATGTAGAATGAAACAAGTGAAAACACAAAGAATAAAAAAACGAAAATATTCTCCAAATGCATCCATTTGGAGAGGATTTTCATTTTTGGAGAAACCAAATTTTCAGTTTAAAAATTTGTAGTAAGTATTCTCTGTTGTGAATTATAAATCAGATTCTTTTTACCATGGATAATAACATAAGCAATTGTAACAGTTGGAATATTTTCATTAAATAATGCATTAATTTCATTGTTGTCTTTTGAGTAGTTACAACATTCTTTCTTCCAGTCATATTAATCACATAAATAGGATAATTTTGAATAAAATTAAATGTAGTCACATTAATATCATTATTTAATTGTGATATTTGTTTAAAACCTCTAAAAGAATCATAAGCTTTCAAGAAGTTATTTGGTGGATCAAGATTCAACAATTCTTATGGAAAAACTTGATTTATTCCATTTATAACATAGATATTTTGTAATTTAACATGCTCGAATAAAAAAGAATCAAACAGTTCATTATTTTTTTGATTAGTTTGAAAAACAACAAAAATAAAGTAAGGCATATCAAATTCAGTAGAATTATAGTAATTAGTAATATTCAGTTCAAAATTTCGTTTTCCCTGTAATCCAGCAAATTCAATAGTTTGTAGTCCAAATAAAAAAATAGGCATTTTTGGATTTTTAATTCTTTCTTGTTGTAATTTGAGTGAATATTCTGCATCATATCTAACAACAGGAACACGAGTTTCCATCGATTCTACAACAATTTTTCCTTCTTTTGGAAGAGTATCTTTTATTTCAACTCCAGCATCTTTTTTATCAACCCATCGAAGAACTGAATCTTCAGAACTTGAACTCCAAGTACAAATTATAGTTAAATCAGCTACAAATGTAATTTCTTTATAATCTTAAAAAAACACCAAATAATTCTAAAGGATAAAGAGCTACATTTTTCTTACTTTTTATCTTTCCATTATTAAGAATATAACCTAGAATAGCCAATTCATTTGAAAGAGAAGAAGTTAACCAAATTAGGGCTGAAAAAGAAATGAAAGGATGTTCGCTTCTAGATAAAATATTATTTCCTTTCTTAATTGTGATAATGTCATTTAGTTTTGTGACATAATTATTGATTAATTTTTTATTGGACTTTCCATCAGAAGTTGGATAATCTGTTCCATCAGTTCCAATAATACTGAAGTTCATGTCTAAGTGAGTATGATATGGATGAACCCAGCCATCGCCAATATTAATATTATTGGTAACTCTCGATTTTCTTCGTGATTTATTTCCACAAAAATTCATTAAATCATTTTTAAAATTACTGTTACACAAGTACCATTGGAGTCAATCAAATTACCATTTTCGTCAGTTAGAGTAATTTCTAAATTTTGAACAGTATTGAAAATTGGAATTTGTATTTGATGATTTGGTTTATAAATTATTGGACCTTCGAATTCAGAATTTGATTTGAATGAAGCAATAATGTTAGTTTCTTGATGAGTGTTTCGTTAACAGTGTTCCATTAGCCAAATTAATTCTTTTGTTTATTAACTCCAATGGAATAATTTTAGGAACATCTTTAGCAATTTTTTATTAGGATCAATACTTTAATTATGAAAACCCAAAACAGGTGAGATATTGTTTTCTTTAGTGTTCATGTATAATTTTTTATCACTTTTGATAGTAGTTCTATTTAAGATTATATCTTTTATTAATATGAAAAATTGGATTTTTCGAATGAATAAATTTTTCTAACTTTTTAAAACTATTTTGACCAACAGAAATCTTTATTTTTTCTCCATCACAGCAAAGTTTATTATTTTTTGTTGTGATATTTGGAGTTAAAAAGTTGAGTAAAAGCTAATCAATGAGACAGTATATTTTTATTCACAGAGTTTAGATCAAACAAAATACAGGAATTTATAAAAAATTATGAAAAAATAGGGATAAATTAATGAAAAAAATTGTTAGTTTTATTGAGAACAACGATGAAATTATTCCATTAGATAAATGTCATGATAATTCAGTAAATATTTTTGTTGACTTCATTGTCGAAAGTTAAGACTATGATAATATAGTTTTCCTCACATGTGCCACAATATACATATCCGGTGTCTCCATGTGGTTTATAGACGACAAAGGAATGTAATGAATGTACACAGAGCTCTTGGACTAAGTACATACTTTCCTGTTAAGAATTTCATTTTAAAGACTTGCTGAAATATTTGTTCCAATATTTTGAGTTTTAATATTATCAATTAGCAGTCGTTTTATCACCTTTCATGTATCTTTGTGTTTTGATAATGTATGGATACCAGAAATTTATTTGTGCTTTAATATAACGTGCATCATACATTATGGTCATACATTTTGACACCAGTTGCAGCATTGAATAATGTTGTAGCGAGGCAAACGGAATCAAAAAAATTACTTAGAGTTCAAACTGTTGTGACAAGAGAGGATGAACTGCCCTTTATAGTTCCTAATATATCCTGAAGTTAAATTAAATTATCCTTCTTTTCTTCTTCTGTGCCATCATTCTCTTTGTATTCCTCTTCTTCTTCTTCTTCTTCTTCTTCTTCTTCTTCTTTAAGTGCCTCTCCTCTAAGAGCATTGGCGATCACTGGGATGTCCTGTTATTTGTTCATGGCTGTTATGAATTTGTGACCCTCAAGGGACGGCAACGAAATGTTACAATTCTTATTCTTCTGTTCCATCATTCCCTTCCTATTTTTCTTCTTCTTCTTCTTCTTCTTCTTCTTCTTCTTCTTCTTTAAGTGCCTCTCCACTAACAACGTTTTGGATCACTGGCATGATCTGCTATTTGTTCATGCCTGTTCTGAACAGCGCTCCTGCACTCACACACAACCTCCAATGTAAGTTCCTTAGCGAGGATAGTCTTCATCCTGGACCACATCTACCAACAATCTTACATTGGGGTATTATGGACATCAGGTGGTATTTCTTGTTAAACGTTATATGGCTTAGGTTAAAAAATTGAAGCATTTGAGGCTAAGAAGAATTCAGAAATTTTTATAATTTACGAAAGTGAAAAATTTGTGTATAAAAGTTGTGTATGGTGCAGCGGCGGCCAAGAGATATATTTAGGTAACGATGATATGTACATGTAGAAAAGATTTTCCCAGCTCTCCTGAAAGGTGAATTTGGCTTTGAGAACGGGGCAGGGTCCGGCGACTTAACATTCAGGAATGCTCCTTCCTGAACTACAGAAGAAGTTACAGGTTTTTAAACACTCTCAAGTTTGTTGTCCTTCATCTGCCGACCGCTTTTAATAAGAGCTGAGGTTTTAAATAGCACCAAAGTTGAGCACCAGGTATACTTTTTGGACTACTATGGAGAATTGACCAAGAGAGTCCATAATGGGCACAGACGGCACTAACAACACATGGACTAACAGGCTGCTGCCATATTGTATCAGTGTTCCTGAATGTTGACCATTCATCAATTTAGGGAAGGCTGAAGGTTTTCGGCAAAAATATCATTAAGTATGGTGTTCCTCACTAGTGATGACAGCTAGATTTGTAATTATTACAATGATAGTTCGAAAATACCTCATCAGTCCAAAAGTTTCAATGACTGATTAATAAAAAATAGAGAAACGTTAACAATGGTTTCAAACGTTTCACGTGTTCTACACAGCCTCTCCGCTTGAGTATAACTCACAGATCGTTGATACAGCCATGCCGAACAGTGAGGAAAGTTCTTCTTAGAGATGCTGTTCAACTCGGACGTCACTTTGCCTTGAATGTCGGTTATCTCATCGAAGTGATGACGCTTCATTGAATTTCTGCACTACGGCATTTTATGGTAGATTCGTATTGATAAGATCAAATCTCATCATCCATAATGATCTGTTCTGTAGACGAACCGTTTGCATTTTGCATTTCAATCAAGTTGTAACAGGTGCCCACAAGTCGTTGTATTTGTTCATGAGTGAAAGTGGATGGGAGAAACATTGCTCATACTTTTTCCCTTTTTCAAAACATCTGCAGAATGTCTTGAACACATTCAGGGTTGCGTACTCATTCTTCACTTTCATTTTTTCCCATTATATTTCGTTTTTAGTAGACCTCAATATCTGTCATTACAATGCTTTATGCAAGTCAGCTGTAATACGCTTCGATTTATCAATATAAGGACTGTAGCAACCTATCTGTGTGATCACTGAAGCAGTTTGACACCTCTGGACTTTCAATTTCTTTTCGACCAGTGGGAATTGACATACAGCTCAAGAAGTTCTTTCTGTTGAAGGAGACTTTGCCGTTCTACTCTTTTCTGTTCTGGACATTAATGATAGAGATGTGTTACAACATAAGACTGCCTTTGTCTGGAGAAGGTCTGTGCTGTTGTAGAGATTCTACAACAAATAGAGAATTTTGCTGAGGCCATATAAATATACTTGTGATGATGTTTAGTTAAAGTTGTGAGGCTATACAGATATCGGTTTGTTACTATTACTCTGCAAAAAGAATGAGGTAATGTGCTTGCTCGTAATAAAATGGAAACTCATAGGTTCTCATGTTTCATTGAATGAAGCTGATTGCAGCATTGCTTATTATCTATTCATTTCGTTCTATCATAAATTCGTAGTTTTTAATCTGTCCATAATTATAAAATGGGTTTTTCTTTGTTCAAAACCGTTATATGAGAAAATGATCTACCGATCGTTCGTCATGAAGTTGAATTGTGTTCTTGTAGGTTTCAGTACCCTTGCAGGCTTGTAAAATAATTTCTTTGTGTTCAGTTACAATATAACTGCTTATCAATGTATTTCCTTTGGATTTATTTTGATATACAGGGTGGTCAGAAACAGTTTAAAAAGCTTGCAGTAGCGCTGCAGAACAGGTTGTACCGAGAAATAATTAAGAAAAAAATTCGATACTTTGCTCCGTTTTCCAAGTTGACAAAGATTGAACTTAGCCAGTCTGTCCGTTGTGCACACAGTTTCAAACGTCCCGCCGGATCCAATTAGTGTCAGTTGTTCTCATAAGGTAGATGATAGCGTGCGAAACTGCTCAGCCTTTGGTTGGTGTTAGACACTTACTATCGTCGTATGTGAAAATTTTGTATCGCTCGCTGCTGGTTAAACTTCAGAAAACTAAACGAGGGACACGTTTGACGACACCGTCTCTGACAGGCTTTTCAGTATGAGCCCCAAACCACTTGATTGGCTAACTTCAATGCTGGTAAAGTCTGAAAGGGCGTAACATATCGCATTCTTATTTCTTAGCAACTATTTCTCAGCACAAACTACTCTGCGACACCCTTACAGATTTTTCAGGTAGTTCCTGATCGTCTTATATGTACTGAGATACTTGATTGTGCCATATTCTATGGCAGTCATTTTTGCTATGTTGTGCGTTCTCCACACCACACATGGAGTTTTTTAATGCATATAAAACTTAAGAGACACGTGACATTAGTAACAAGTAGTGCTTCTTTGTATGCTATAAGGCTACAGCTGTTGATAAAGTAGGGCGACAGGTGTTGTTTTCTAGATATCATGTGGAGTAATTTCGCACAATATCAGGAAATTACATAAAATAATATTAATAAATTACATTTTGGCTCTGATGGTGTAATAGGATTTTCTACTCCAAATAAAAAATTACAAAACTGAGGAGATGTGGTCATTGCGCAGCCAGACGTTATAAACTTGTGTAGTGTTGGATTACTGTTCTGGCTATGAGCTACCATTGCGATTTTTGACACAAATACGGACACATACTAAAGTCCCTCGTTCACTACTTCACACTGCCTGCTCTCAACTGAGTAGTCGAATGCATGTATGTTGTTTGCAGCTGTTCAAGCTGTCACCATAGTGGCTGTGTAGACATCTCTCATACGCGAGGAAATAAAGTAGTCTTTTTGAATGCGTGGAGAATGTTCGCATCCAAATCAGGAACCATTCACGTTGTTGGTTGGTTGGTTGGTTTTAGGGGGAAGAGACGAAACAGCGAGGTCATCGGTCTCATCGGATTAGGGAAGGACAGGGAAGGAAGTCGGCCGTGCCCTTTCAGAGGAACCATCCCGCCATTTGCCTGGAGCGATTTAGGGAAATCACGGAAAACCTAAATCAGGATGGCCGGACGCGGGATTGAACCGTCGTCCTCCCGAATGCGAGTCGAATGTGCTAACCACTGGGCCATCTCGCTCGGTTCCATGTTGTTGCACAGGTAGCACTAACTATTCTGTTGCCATGATACGACCAATCGACAAAGTCTCTCCCTTGCTTACATTCATTTATCTTGTTTTACAACGGTTGTAGTGTGTAAGTTCCTTTTGTTCATCAAACAGTACTGCCAGTCAATAACCTGTATATGTTTAACGGTTTAAGCACGATTCGCCACTCATTTCGCTTCTATTACATTAACAGATTAACTGAACTTGAGTATTTGCATCTACGGGCTTTATATACTTACGCTGCCAATGTTAAATTAACGAATTTTGTGACCCATTATCTTGGAAACTTTTAAAGACACCAACTAACAATTTTCCATAATTATTGAATGCACTTATTTAGATACACTGAACTAGAATTATTACTAAAATTTTAATGTGGGAAATTTCATCTTTTAATCAAGAACTCAATTTTTTAACTGAATTTTATAAATAAATGAACATATAAACAAAACAACTCACGATATTTTAAATATTCTAGTTCCATATTTGTTGAATCTCACAATTGGCATGCTGTGAAAATTTCCTGTCCCTTTGTGCACTAGAATTGCCCTGGCCCATAGTCTGTGAGTTTTTCAGTGTCAGAACATCCCCGTGCTTTCCTCCTACTTTTCTTTCTTGCTTCTTTTGTAATTTTCTGAGCAGCTATCTCTGGTTCACATATACAAAGCTCATCGAGTTCCCTCAGTCCTTTAGTTGTTTTCTGTCAAAATCTTAACCCCTAACTTCTCCAGAACCTTAAGTCTTTCATAGTTCCCACCATTAAATGTTATTACAGCATCAGACACTGCTAACTTTAGAGTCATAAGGCCAACAAATACATTTTCAAGGACACTACACCACATAACATTATTGAAGGACACTTTCACATTCAGGGTCTTCCCATGTAAACATGTCTTTAATAGCTCAGGATTTGCCAAATCTCTGTAAATAGGTTTGATTGCCTCTATTACTGCCAAAGGAAGAGGATGTTTAAGTGTAAATTTATGCAGGGTGCCAGAAAATTCAGCTTGCCTATATTTACGCCAACTGTTTGGTGGAGGTGGACGCAAAGCATGACATGGCTTTTCATCGGTTGATATTCAATGAAAGAATGTGCTCCACACAGCTTCAGAAGAAAATCCAGTTCTCACATATATGTTACCAGCAAATCTGCGTTTCTTGAAGTTACTTTTACGCTTAGTCATTTTATTTACATATTAAAAGCCGATAATCGCACTACTTCCAACGAAAACCAGTATCAGAAACAAAGGACTGACTTGTTTATTTGTGACGCCAACTTCTGAGACTTAGCAGTAGGCACAAAACAAAGCAATTCACAGCCTTCTAGACTGTGTAGTTCCTAAGATATGACTGCTGAACTGTAGCAGTATATGCATAGTTTCGAAATTTGAGAGTCACATATCAACATTGAAAATATTATTTGAAGGTTTCACAATTGTCTGATATTAATGTATTGTACACCAAAATGTTCAAGAAAGTCCTAAGTTCATTATAAAGCAGAAAACGTCAAATTTAAACGAGTTCCATGTACAATCTCCCGTTAATGGGTTTCTAATCCCACGCCTACCGCAGCAGTACAAGTTTATATGCCAACTGCCTCCACAGATGACGCAGATATTGATAAAATGTATGGTGAGATAAAAAATATTATTCAGATAGTGAAGGGAGACGAAATTTAATAGTCATGGGTGACTGGAATTCAATAGTAGAAAAAGGAAGAGAAAGAAAAGTATAAAGTGAATATGGAATGGGGGTAAGAAATTAAAGAGGAAGCCGTCTGGTAGAATTTTGCACAGAGCATAACTTAATCATAGCTAACACTTGGTTCAAGAATCATAAAAGAAGGTTGTATACTTGAAAGAACCCAGAGATACTAAAAGGTATCCGGTAGATTATATAATGGTAAGACAGAGATTTAGGAACTAGGTTTTAAATTGTATGACATTTCCAGGGACAGGTGTGGACTCTGACCACAATCTATTGGTTATGAACTGTAGATTAAAACTGAAGAAACTGCAAAAAGGTGGGAATTTAAGGAGATGGGATCTGGATAAACTGACAGAAGCAGTGGTTTGTAGAGAGCTTCAGGGTGAACATTAGGGACCTATTGACAGGAATGGGGGGAAGAAATAAATTAAAAGAAGACTGGGTAGCTTTGAGGGATGAAATAGTGAAGGCAGCAGAGGATCAATTAGGTAAAAAGACGAGGGCTAGCAGAAATCCTTGGGTAACAGACGTTGTATTGAATTTAATTGGTGAAAGGAGAAAATATAAAAATGCAGTAAATGAATCAGGCAAAAAGGAATGCAAACGTCTAAAATATGAGATCAGCAAGAAGTGCAAAATGGCTAAGAAAGGACGGCTAGAGGACAAATATTAGTATGTAGAGGCATATCTCACTAGGGATAAGATAGATACTGCCTACAGGAAAATTAAAGAGACTTTTGGAGGAAAGAGAACCAATTATATGATTATCAAGAGCTCAGCTGGAAACCCAGTTCTAAGCAAGAAGAGAAAGTATAAAAGTGTAAGGAGTTTACAGAGGGTTTGTCCAAGGGTGATGTACTTAAGGTCAATGTTATGGAAATCTAAGAAGATGTAGATGAAGATGAAATATGAGGTATGATACTGGGTAAGGAGTTTGACAGAACAGTGAATGAACGAAGCCGAAACAAGGCCCCATGAGTGAATAACATTCCATTAGAGCTACTTATAGCCTTGGGAGAGCCAGCCTTGACAAAATTCTACCATCTGGTGAGCAAATTATGAGACAGGCGAAATACCCTCAGACTTCAAGAAGAATATAATAATTCCTATCCCACAGAAAGCAGGTGTTGACAGATGTGAAAATTACCGAACTATCAGTTTAATAAGCCACGCCTGCAAAATACTAACACGAATTCTTTACAGACGATTGGAAAAACTGGTAGGAGCCGACCTCGGGGAAGATCATTTTGGATTCCGTAGAAATGCTCGAATACGTGAGGCAATACTACCCCTACGAATTTTCTTAGAAAATAGATTAGGTAAAGGTAAACCTATGTTTCTAGCATTTGTAGACTTAGAGAAAGCTTATGACAATGCTGACCCGAATACTCTCTTTCAAATTCTGAAGGTGGCAGGGGTAAAATACAGGGAGCGAAAGGCTATTTATAATTTGTATAGAAGCCAGATGGCAGTTATAAGAGTGGAGGGGCATGAAAGGGAAGCAGTGGTTGGGAAGGGAGTGAGACAGGGTTGTAGCCTCTCCCCAATGTTATTCAATCTCTATATGGAGCAAGCAGGAAACAAAAGAAAAATTTGGCGTAGGGCTTCAAATCCATGGAGAAGAAATAAAATTTGAGGTTCGCCGATGACATTGTAATTCTGTCAGAGACAGCAAAAGACCTGGAAGAGGAGCTGAACGGAATGGACAGTGTCTTGAAAGGAGGATATAAGATGAACGTCAACAAAAGCAAAGCGAGGATAATGGAATGTAGTCGAATTAAGTCTGGCGATGCAGAGGAAATTAGATTATGAAATGAGGTGTTGACAGATGTGAAAATTACCGAACTATCAGTTTAATAAGCCACGCCTGCAAAATACTAACACGAATTCTTTACAGACGATTGGAAAAACTGGTAGGAGCCGACCTCGGGGAAGATCATTTTGGATTCCGTAGAAATGCTCGAATACGTGAGGCAATACTACCCCTACGAATTTTCTTAGAAAATAGATTAGGTAAAGGTAAACCTATGTTTCTAGCATTTGTAGACTTAGAGAAAGCTTATGACAATGCTGACCCGAATACTCTCTTTCAAATTCTGAAGGTGGCAGGGGTAAAATACAGGGAGCGAAAGGCTATTTATAATTTGTATAGAAGCCAGATGGCAGTTATAAGAGTGGAGGGGCATGAAAGGGAAGCAGTGGTTGGGAAGGGAGTGAGACAGGGTTGTAGCCTCTCCCCAATGTTATTCAATCTCTATATGGAGCAAGCAGGAAACAAAAGAAAAATTTGGCGTAGGTCTTCAAATCCATGGAGAAGAAATAAAATTTGAGGTTCGCCGATGACATTGTAATTCTGTCAGAGACAGCAAAAGACCTGGAAGAGGAGCTGAACGGAATGGACAGTGTCTTGAAAGGAGGATATAAGATGAACGTCAACAAAAGCAAAGCGAGGATAATGGAATGTAGTCGAATTAAGTCTGGCGATGCAGAGGAAATTAGATTATGAAATGAGACGCTTAAAGTAGTAGATGAGTTTTGCTATTTGGGAAGAAAAACAACTGATGATGGTCGAAGCAGAGAGGATATAAAATGTAGACTGGCAATGACAAGGAAAACGTTTCTGAAAAGTAAATTTGTAAACATCGAGTATAGATCTGAGTGTCAGGAAGCCGTTCCTGAAAGTATTTGTATGGAGTGTAGCCATGTATGGAAGTGAAACGTGGACGATAAATAGTTCGGACAAGAAGAAAATAGAAGCTTTTGAAATGTGGTGCTACAGACGAATGCTGAAGAGTAGATGGGTAAATCACATAACTGATGAGGAGGTATTGAATAGAATTAGGGAGAAGAGAAATTTTTGGTACACCTTGACTAGAAGAAGGGATCGGTTGGTAGGATATGTCCTGAGGCATCAAGGGATCAACAATTTAGTAGTGGAGGGCAGCGTGGAGGGTAAAAATCGTAGAGGTAGACCATGAGATGAATACACTATCAGATTCAGAAGAACGTAGGTTGCAGTAGGTACTGGGAGATGAAGAAGCTTGCACAGAATAGAGTAGCATGGAGAGCTGCATCAAACCAGTCTCTGGACAGAAGGCCACAACAACAACATAATTAATGTTTTAGCACTGGCATCTGTGGTGATGTGTTTATAACAGACCTCTTCAGAAGTTGGATGAGCTGTTGAAGTGGTGTGTCTAGTATGATTCTTTACCTTCCAGATATCTATGATGAGTGAGTATATTTTGAGTACATTACACGTAGGAAGCCTGGGAAAATAGTTAATTGTTTTCTCGTATTTAGCAAACTTGCAATATACCCTTGCTTCACAAGGGCAGCACTAAGTATTTATGGTGAGCTGACTTAAAAAAGTTTTCTTTTATGTGCCACTGCATTGTTATGATTAAAATTCAGAGAGCAATGTTAGATAACCGAACATCATTACTCTCATATAACTAAACGACTTATGCCGTGCACATCAGGATAGTTCTCAGGAATCATGTACCTTATCTGTTCGACACTTAATTGGCTTCTGGAGTGGCATCTCGAGCCGATGATGAGAGCTGCTAGCTACTGGCCAGCTGCTCCACCTGACTGCAGCGTCAGTTTGGCGCAGGCTACAGCCATTTGACGCTCAGTCGACTCCAGCCAGCTACGCTTTCTGTGTGACGTTTCCTGCATTTCCTTTCATCTACTGTTATCAGTTTAATATGTGAGATATTCTACATTACAGGTCACTTAGAATATTGGCGGTACCTCGAACTGGCCTGCCGGTAGCGGTATCTTGTGCCGGCCAGGCATTGCGGTTAGGCGTCCTTATGCCTGTCCTCTGTGTCCACAAACCTCTTTTATGAATCAGCCTATATATCAGTGAAATTCGTATGAAAAACTCTACAGTAGTTCCTGAAATTAGCCTGAGCATACAGTCAGAAACTGCGATGGGGGATATCAAATTATAGAATATAAACAGATGTGCCCTGTGATCTGTTCTCTCTCCTCTCGTGTATGTCCTCTATACTGTCGATGTGCCAAAGCCGCCTCCTCCTGTTCATCTCCTCCAGTACGCCGATCAGACCTGGCCTCTACCGTATGCTCCAGAAATCATAACGATTCCTCTAGCTCCTTCTCAAACAATTCACCCGATGGTGCAACCAGTGCAAGGTGAGCATATCACTTTGAATTCGTCAGTTACCGATGTGCACGTCAAGGAGAGAGCATGTTATGTTACCGTTAAATAATCTTTGGTCTTGAAGTGGTAAAATCTTTGCCTCTGCGTAGTCTGATACATTCTTAGTTGTAATGTGGAAGTGGCAGGCGTATTCAGTAGTGCTGTGTTGACTTTTGGTTGTGTCTTATAGGTGAATAAAAAAATCGTTGTAAAGGACAGCAAGGATGACTATAATATTTATATTGGAAGGCGAAAAGAATATAAATTTTTGAATAATGTTATTGTTTTTGAAGGGTAGAAATTTGAGGCAAGGTTGCAGCACTGCACAGCTAGTTTGTCGGAACGATTATTATCAGCTAGTTAACTTGCTCAGACCTGAGAGAGAAAGACCACCCCACTTCCCTGAATCATGCATTAAGATACCAAGTGATGAAACTGTTTGGTTTTCATAAAACTTTTCTGGTAACGTAGTGCACTTTTTAAATCTTTGTTGAGCATAGTATAGTTTAGACCAAAATTATGTGTGAAGTTCGGACGAAGTTTTACTCTGTCTTTTTGAATACGTACTTCATTCTAAAATCGTTGTCTTGGAATATCATTTCGCAGGAATAGTTGTAGTTATTTGCTCTCCCCACCCCACTGTTTATCATTACACGTTACCACGTGTGGCATGCAAGATATGGAAATCTAGCTTTGCTGCCGCCTGCTTGCTGTTTGCTGTTGTGCTTTCGAGAAATCTGTAACAATGTTGGAAAGACGCGACATAAGTGGAAATTTTGTTTAGAACCAGATATTTTTTTTACTTCAGTTGCGCATTTAAAATAAAGAGAAGTTTTATTCAAACCAATTACAGTTCAGTTCGAATTAGGTTCTGTTTAGTCAAAGGTCAGCATACGAGTTTAAGTTGGACTACAGTTTGCGGGTACATAGTTTCGGCAATACGTAGCTATTTTATAGAGTGGGAGGTAAATTTGGGATACATGTCGTACAGAAAAGTATAGTGGAGAGCTTACACCAACGGCTCCTCAAAATCAACCCTGTCAAAAATTATAGGCCGAAATACTGCAGCTTTTACCCCCATAACTTTTACCTCACTATTTACGATCATTCTAGACAGTTAACAAGCAAACTAAAATACCTCGGACTAGAACTTAATCACTGACTAGCCTGGGAGCTTCATCTTGTAAATTATTCAACAGAAAACCCGCAATAGACTAAAATTACTAAAGTTACTAACCAGCTGAATGTGGGGATTGCATCCTTCCACATTGTTCCACACGTATAAACCCCTGATCCGATACATCCTCTGCTATGCAACTGAGGCATGGGCCTCCTCTTTTGTTATCACGCCCTACAGGTGCTAGAACGCTACACAATCCACCTTTCCTTCCGGATCCGTTTACCGTACTCCATCTTGAACATCTCCGAGTATCCCACGTTACCCGAAAACTCTACACTATTCACCCCCAGCTTCTCTCCTGCTCACAGCACCTTATACTCTGCGGCGCCTCTACCACCACACTCACCCTGCACCACACCTCCACCCTGTCGTTGTCCTCTCCCACATAAACTTTAATTGCCTCCACTTACCGACCATGAAATCTACTGACATATACACATCCTACCAGATCTAGGAGAACTAACTCGTCTTTCCCCTGTCATGGCACCTTTCCTCACCAGTCCCCCCATCCCTCCCACCTAATCGACATTCTAATGCTTCATTCGGAACTGCATTTCTCTTATCTCTTCCCAAATCTCTTCTTCAAATATCTGCCAACCCAGACCCTCCTAGACACTACCCCAAATGTAACGATTCCATGATACCCCATACCCCAATCCCTGGCAGTCCACATGAACTACGACTCCAGTCATATCGGTATCTATTATAGTCAGTCAACACATCGGCTTTTAATCTTTTAACTTATACAGAAGAGTAACTGTCTTTTCGTTGTGTGAAACATTAATTTTTTCTACCATCTTGTACAATTTTTAATATTTCTTTAAATTTTTATAATCGTTTGGCTAATGGGCAGCTTCTGTCCCCCACAACTTTTACGTCCTCACCATTTACTATCGTTCTATCCAGTTAACTAGCATACTGAAATACCGATCGCCTTTACGTTAATTTGTTAATTATTCGTTATTTCTGCACATTATACATATTCAAATTCAGTGATTTTATAAAGTTGACAACTCTTCATTTTTTCATCAGGTATTATTTTAGCAGAATTATTGGTTAGCAACAGATGACATCTCCCCGCACCCAGATGTATGTGTGTGGTCCTCTTTCGTGTAACCGTAAAGCGTAAGCCTGATGTGTGTTTAGTTTCCGTTTCACACAAAGACAAGAGATTTTATCGAGCGTAGCTCATGTAGTTCTGAGTGTTCACAGAGTATGTTGTCCATTTCCTTTGTTTAATCATACGTGTTATGATTGTGAGTAGTAATGATTTATAAGGAACCCGTTATAAATTGTCCCTTCCATAGCGCGCAGTGCTTAGTGCGAAAATATCAGTGACAGTCCTGGCATTTTTAACACTGACGCATGTTAGCAGCTATGGCACTGAATTCAACTGGGAGACAGTGGTTCAAATCCTCGTCAGGCCATCCAGTTGCTACTTTTCTGTGATTTCCCTACATCACTTGAGGCAAATGGTGGGACGATTTCTTTGAAAGCGCACAGCTGAGGTCCTACCTCATCCTTTCTACATCTAAGTATCCGACTCGTCGATAAGCATCCTGTCGCTCACAGGACGTTTCACCGTAATCTTCCTGTCATACGTTGTGCCTGTCGTTAATTTAGGCACCAATATGCACGTATTTCTTCACAACATACGACTTGAGCATCCTTGATTTATAGAACCTGGTAATGGGATAACGTATGTAGTCCAGAAACATATTGTGGTAAATAAGACACACCTTTTTGGCAATATGTTTGTACTATTTTCAGGATTGATTTGTTGTAGATATTTACAATAGTTTCTCAATACAGAATGTTGTGTACGATATGTAACACAACTGTCAGTAATTGGCAGTAATCACCCTAAATTGATATCAAAGGTTAGGAGACCAAGACTGCAGCAGATTACCGATGTATGTTTCACTGACACAGTTAAAATCGTGAAGCAGTAACGGGCAGCGAATAATCCGAGACAGCACTTACAAGCAGATATGGGTGGATTCATTGTCCTACCCTCCCAAATCCCACAATATGAATAGATTGTCGCTCATCTCTGACAATCAATAGCAAATAAAGTTTTACAGATATAAATGCGAGGTAGATAATATATTACATAGAAAGTTTGGGCTATTAACAGCAAGACAAATTTATTTAATGCAACTTATTTCAAGCTCTATTAATGACATTTTTCTTCTGGTTCATACAAGCTGGCTGCAGTGGTGAACTGTCTTCTTGTTTGGTGATTTGCACGAAACAGCAGCAGTGTGATGATTCTTAGCTGCGGGTGGTGTGGATTAGGCAAGGATGCAGTTTTCCGTCAGAACTTGCGTCTTCTTTCAACTGGTGTGTTTGTTTAAACCTGCGCAGAAAACTAATGTTATATTAACTGAGCGTGGCAACGTAAATAAGATTACATAGATTATGTAATGGGGCATGCATGGGAAGTAGCAATTGGTGGGGCAAGTTTGTAATCATATGAAAGGTTGCGTTGCAGGAAATCTTGATATATTCAGAGAGAGGGAAGAAAGAATAAGGTAGCATAACCACTGCTGTCAAAAATACGTGCATCGCAGAGGTCGTCGACAATTGCGCGAATTAAAAAACATTAGTCCTTAATAACCTTCAGGCTGATGGTATTAAACTTTGTTTTTGTTTTGTACGAAATGTGTAACCAGAGATGCGAAGATGATGTAAGTTCAAGGGCGACGACATCAGCAACAGACAAGCAACGTATATCCAATAGATACCAGCTATGGAGTACAGAAACACACGTTCCACGCAGGTACGTCTCTTTAGACCTCACCACAAAGAACAATGATTACAGAATCCTACCAAATGGCTCTGAGCACTATGCGACTTAACTTCTGAGGTCATCAGTCAGAGAACTTAGAACTAATTAAACCTAACTAACCGAAGGACATCACACACATCCATGCCCGAAGCTGGATTCAAACCTGCGACCGTAGCGGTCGCTCGGTTCCAGGCTGTAGCGCCTAGAACCGCACGGCCACTAGGGCCGGCCAGAGTATCCTACCAAAAGTATCCGGACACCCTTATGTAACGCGGAATTGACCACAAAATTTCACGAGGTGAACCCGCCAGCGTAAACCTAAGCGATGAATATTAAGTTGTCGGTAGAGGTGCAGTAATGGCAGACTAGGTCGGTTAGAACAGCTCAGTTACTTGGAACGTGGACTAGTCATTGGATGTCAAATGACTACAAGCTCCATCAGGGCATTTCAGATCTTCTAAAGCTGCCACAGTTGATTGATGGTGACGTCATAGTGAAGTGGAGACGCGAAAGGAGAAACAGGGCTAAACCAAGACAGGGTAGGGACAGTGGAGCAGTGCGGGAGGCGGTTCTAAAAAGGAATCGCATGAAAACAGCGGAACGAATCACTCTTGAGTTATCAAGTACTAACAACAGTCCGGTTTTCACAATGACTTTGCGCAGGGAGGTGAACAGAATGGGATACAATGGTTGATAAGCTTCTTAAAAAGGCGAATATTTATGTAGTCTGCCAAGCGACGCTTTCGGTGGTGTAAAGGGCGACGCTAAGGAAGAGTTGATGACTGAAAACGAGTGGTTAGGAGTAGTAACATTCCTTTTGAAGGATGTGGGATTGGAAAACACCTGGAGAACTTGCCCGCCATCAAGCGTACTGCCAACACTGAAGTACCGAATAGGTGGTGTTACAATTACGTCTGTTTTCGATGTTTCGAGTGTTATATCATTATTGCGATGAAGGAACTGCAACATGCAGAATGATACATGTTTAAGAGCTTTGCGTCAAGGAAGGTTTCGGTGACGATGACTTTATCAGCACGACAATACGACCTATCATAAAGCAACATCTGTGAGGCAGTGGATTGTGGACAATAACTACCCTGAAATTTACTGGCCAGTTCAGGGTCCTGACTTGTGTACAATGGAACACCTTTAGAATGCATTAGACCGTGGACTACACTTCAGAATCCATAGTCCAACATCAGGACCTTCTCTGACGTCTGCTCTTTAGGAAGAAAGGGCTGCCATTCCTCCACAGGCATTCCCACATCTCACTGAAAGACTCCTCAGCAGAGTTCAGGCATTCATATATTCAAAAAGGACTACAAATCCCATATTAATGACCACTAGCAGATGTGCAGACACTTAAAAAGAGTGTATGATAGAGGGAGGATCATCATGTACACGCTCGAGTTCTCACGAAAGAAGAGGTGTTATGGACTATGCGACAAAGAAAGTCACTGTCCGAAAGGTTTATAAGATAGGTAATACATTTTGCTCACGACAAATCGAGGATTATCTATGACAGTCTTTTAATTGACGTAGTACGTGTATTTCTCTTTCTTTCTTGTGCTGCACTTAAAGAATGTATAAAACTGAATTTTAAATTTTTGGTCAGTGTACTGATTTCCTCAGTGTTACTTGCTGATGTGTTTCAGCGTCAAAGTGACCCGAGTATTCAAATGTTATTTGCACTGACAGTATTGTGAGAAAAAGATATACACGATTACAAGTTGTCCTGTCAGCACATCCAGTAAATTACTATCTTAATGCTTCCTAATTTTAATGACAGAACCATGTGAAGCTGAAGGACTATAGGCTATCCTGGTCGGTGAGTGCGGAGAGGAATTCATCTGTGAGCATTATATATAAGCAACGACACGAACCACCTCCTACATCTGTGACAACCAATGAACAATAGAAAACAGCAGGTTATAAAATCACACTGTGATGTGTACATTTGTGTAAGTATAGGCCTGATGTTGAATGAATATTCCAAGGGTAAAGGGAGTATAATTAGACGGCTAGCGGTGTGCAGTGAGATTTTGAAGAGCGAGGTTAGAGTATTGATGTACAGTTTTGAAAATGGGCTGAAATATGAATCGGTAACCGTACTCACTTGAACAACGCAGCAATGTCGCCGTTGTCTCTGTTCAGCTCCTTCAGTCCCTGGAAGAACTGGCCGTCTTGATACAACAAGACGGACGTCGACCAATTACTTTGCAGAGTATAGATGTAGATATAGACGAAGAATTTAGATTTTCGCGGCCAGAGCGCACCTACGGAGGAAAAAGAAAAAGATTGATAAGCTTTTTCTGACAACTACCACAAAATGGTCAGCAGGTGGTCATGTTTGGTCACCTTTGAAGGAAGAGAGTTCTCACATGGTAAATTAATTTGCGTTTTTAACATCTTTTGTTCTTATTTTATTCATAGATTTTAGGGTATTTGTTATGAACAGAGCGTTATGCATACACTCTCTGTGTACACTACTATTGGCAGTTGTTTCTAATTGTGAATTATTTACAGAGTCTGAGAAGTTTTCCTTAACTTTATAAGTTATCCCACCTAGGAGTGTATAATGTGTGTCAGATTGTGTCAATTTTATTGATAAGCGCATTAGATACTGGTACATTCTGGAGTCTAAAGGTAAAATTTGTTGCTTTTATAGCATTTCCAATATTATCATGTAACGCAAGTAACACCAATGAAGTACAAGTACTGCTCAGAACGAGTGTAGAAATATTGATAAATATTATAAAATCCTGGGGTATCGTAGACCTTTTACAGATAGACTTTACAAATAGGCTTACTGTGATGGAACACAAAACAATCCACAATTGAAACAAAAATTGAGGGAAAAAAGTGAAACTTGAAAAAAAATTTGAAGCGAATGACGTTCTTCTACTGATTACGTGCTTGTAGCTCTTAAGGTACGCTTTTCATAGCCCATATTTAATGGACTTTCTTCTTCTTTTGGTCCAAACCCTCTCCTCAAAAAAAAAAAAAAAAAAAAAAAAAAAAAAATGGAAACCTAAGTGTTTTCAGTAGAACAGACGTGTTGAAGATGAACAAGTGGTCATAGCTCTTGAGGTATGCATTTTAGAAGCCATGTATACTAGTCTTTTTGTTTCTAGTTCCGGCCCACACTACCGCCTCTGAAAGTCGCCTACATTACAGTCTCAGCAACAAGAGCACCGGTAGGTACATTACACTGTCAGAGGTATCAGAACGATTTTCCCTTATAACTAATGCCTCTGTCGTCTTTTACCTCAAATTGAAATATTTATCCTTCTCCATCATCCCTAAAAGCTTGTAACATCTTCACGGAATTACTCAGTTAAGAGCCCAACCATCACCGGAATTTCTCTTTCGCTATTTGCGGGTGCGACAAGTTGTCGGGGACGAGATATTAGTACACGATCTACTCATGACCATAGTAATTTCGATAGAACGGTATAAATGCAACTATTCGTGTCAGTGCAGATGCGAGTCAAATTCACAAAACCCACAAATGTGTTTTCATACTCATTTTGTGTGCTGTAATTAAAACTTATAAGATGGACAGGGAATACATACACGATACACAATTCTGTTAAACAGTTACGGGAAACAGAAATACTTCAGGAACTGATTTATGAGACTTTCCTGCTGAGGGCAAAGATAAATTGCCATGTGAAAGTCTATGGAAGACTTATATGGAATAATTGGAACACTCGAAGGTACGAGACGTTCCCGTGGGCTTTATATAAATGTTGCCCAGTCGCTGGCGGGAGTTAAATTCCCGGCGTGAAACTTGCCTCGAAAGAACATACATTTAGATGACCATTACAAACGTTACTTTTTTCTCATACAAACTAAAAATCTAGGCTGAAGTATATGATCTTCAGTGATTCTAAACCTAGTGTTTAAAATATAACCTGCATCGACTAGGATGAATAGCCCCCTTAGTGGATCGTGATTTCTAAATGGCATCAGACATCCTGTTGCAGTATGTACTGCGTGCATTGGATGCTCTAACTTGACCTTATCAGTGCCAGATCGATATAATGAGAATTCTCGTACAATGCCAATGAAAAAATAGTAGCCCACCGCCTTAACAAACTGTTTGAAGATCTACTTAGCTTGACCAACAGAAGAGGTGGGTTGGTAGGACACATACTGAGGTATTGATACCTAAGTACTAGTCAGTTAGACTACAGAGGGAGATGCAGAGATTAAAAGTTGTCTTGGTTACAGCTAAGAAGCTCTTTAGGATGTTGGTTAAATTTGCTTGTAAAAATGTAGAGGTGTTCACAGCATAAAGCAGCACGGAGAGCTGCATCAAACCAGTCTTCAGACCCAGGACCACAATAACAACGAAGAGCGTCACAGGGATATTGAAAAAACTGAACTGCCAGACTCTTGAAGATAGGCGTAAACATTCCGAGGAAACCTACTTTCAAAATGTTTAGCATTAGAATCGGTTTTACCATTGACATTATAAAATATGTAAATCTCACATCTATATAAGAAGAAACAAATTGTTTCCCATAATACTATGGACAGCTAGGCTTGACAATCCTGATTTAGATACTCTATTCATTATCTGATTCAGTCTTTATCACTTTTGGGCCAACCTATGTATTCTGACCACTACAACAAGACGTTATCTCATCGGGAGTGTTATAGTACCGCTGACGAACGGATTTATTTGGTGATGGTGGTTTACTTTGTCACTGCTCGCGAGATGTAAGAAAACCTGGTTTGGGTTCCAATGAGCCACATATTCCAGCCTCGGTATTCACTGACATCGTATCTCTGCAATGCGTTTTTCTTTACTCGGTCTACAGCTCTTCACTTATTTCACTCCAGTGCAAATAACTAATTTCAACTGCGAGTGAAACGGGTTTTTCGAAATGTTGATAATGAGTAAACAGAAGTAAGTTACTTACGGAAAAAGTCTTCGCTCGATGGCCGCTTCTTCAATTTGTAAATTTACGTTTTCACTGGCAATTTAGAGGATACGTTTCCATAATTCAGTTCAGCAAATCGCCTGAAAAGAGAAAAAACAAATATTTACTATTCCTGTTATTCCCAAACACGCTAAAATGCTATGAAGTGTTAGATGCATCCATATGTTAAGATAAAAAACAAATATTTACTATTCCTGTTACTCCCAAACACGCTAAAATGCTATGAAGTGTTAGATGCATCCATATGTTAAGATAGAATGAAATGCTGTATGTACAGGGGGAGCAAATTAAATAGATGACATCTATGTTGGAGAGCCTGTACTGCTGTCGGTTTCTTGGATGGAATAGTTCGATCTGCGATGCTTGTAGTACTATCATAAATCCACTTGTGATCTCAGCAACAATCACGGCTGGATGGGCACATGGCGAGATAGTGCGTTACAGCGTTACATTGCTGATCAAACAGCGGTACTATAGTCTAAATTATTTGGAAGATTGGCAAATTGCTTTAAATCTTCAGAAATGTAAAACTGTGCAGTTCACAAAACTAAGAAACGTAGTATTACATGACTACGAGTCACAGTTAGTATCTGCGAACTCATACAAATACCTGAGTGAAGTGGATTGATGATGTTAGCACTGTTGTGGGTACAGCAGGTTTATGGGTAGAATTCAGAGAAAATGCAATCAGTGTACAAAGGTGTTTACATACTGGTCATTCGTGCGACCTATCCTAGAATATTACTTAACTGTGTGCGAACTACACCGTATTGGATTAACAAGGGATATTGAACGAGTAAGGAGAAGGGCAGCCCGAATTGTCACATGTCTGTTTGACTCGTGAAAGAGTGTCACAGGGATACTGAAAAAACTGAATGAATAAAAACTTTGGCTGCTTGTTTACATATTTATTATAGGCGTAAACATCCCGCGGAAGCCTACTTTCAAACTTTCAAGAGCCGGCCTCAAATTATGAATCTAGGAATATTCTTCAAGCTCCCACGTGTCGCCCCCGCAGGGATCTTTAAGACAAGTTTAGATTAAACACGGCAGTATAGATGTAGAGGTAGATGCAGGTAGCTTAATCTGAGATCTGAAACTGCGACGTTTTCACGGCAAATAACGAATATCTATAGTTGTAAACTTGTTCGTCACGAGTATTTCCCTTAAGATCTAACCACAAAGGAATGAGAAAATAATGAAGACAGGGTGAACACCTGGGCGCTCAAATTTCCAGGAAAGCCAACATAATGCTATGAATAGCTGTTTCGAGTAATGTGACATAATCGCAAGTTGAGAAACCACGTGAGATGTTGTGAGCTCAGTTGTGCGTATGCCAACATGACTCTCGGGCAGGACAGGGGACATCCTTTTCTTACCCTTCAGATACTATCTGGAGTCCTGCACATGCAAATTAACGTACCATTCTTATTCTCCTGAATTTTTTTAGAGTAAACTGACAGAAACTGTTTGGATATGACAATTATTGCATGTCCCTGACGCAATCTGGCCCAATTCATCCTGGAATATGCTGCCTATATGAATAAACTGGACGGTGGATTGTGAGAAAGAAAAGCCAGTACCCGCTTGTGTTATGGAACATCGAATACTTCTCGCTCACTTCAAGCGGACGATTCACTATGACAATTCTTTATAGGAAATGAGCCTCGTTTGTCACTTTTTGTGTTTTTCTTGAAGAACTTACTACATGACATCTGAAATCCTAGTTGATGTGTTGGTTACCTCAGTGATTTTCTTGCAGATTTAATTCACAGTCAATGTAAGTGGGTAACGAAATATTATTTCCACTGTCTACATACTCAGAACGAGACGTATACGATTAATGACTGCATTAATGATTACATTCAGTAAATTTCTATCGTAATGCTTCCTAATTTTAAAGACAGGGACATGTCAAGTAGAAGGGCTACAGGCTGCCGTGGTGAGAGGGTGCAGAGAAGAATTAATCACTGCGATTTATGCACAAGAAGTTACAAGAAGTTACAAGAACCGTCTAACACATGTATGATAACCAGTGTACAACACCACATAGCAGTTTATAAAAGCACACAGCTCTGTAGATAGACACACATGATCTACATTTATCGAGAATCAAATCGGTATAATTAAGCGACTAGCACTTGTAGTGAAACTTAAGAGCGAGGTTAGAATTTTCAAGTACAATGTTGAGAAAGGGTTAAAGTAAGGACTGGTAGCTGTACTCACTTGATGAGCAACGCAGCAATGGCGTCGCCCTCACTGGCCAACTTGTGTGTCCTGCAGAGAACTGGTCGTCTTGATGCAAGGAGAAGTAACGTCGACCAAGTACTTTGCAGAGTATAGATGTAGATGTATACAAAGAATTTGGATTTTCGCGGCCAGAGCGCACCTGCGGAGGAAAAAAAGAATGGGTAAATACAATTAGCTCAAAATACAATTGATTCAAACAGTCAGCTCATCTTTAGAGGAAGGGAATTCTCACATGAGAGATTTATCCATTAGTCTTTTGGCTCTGTTACGAAGTGAAGTATTGCACCCACAGTTTCCGTACAAATTATTATCGGCAGATCGTTTTAATTGTGGATTATTTATTAAATCTAAACGATATTTTTCTTAAGTTTTAAGTGTAATGGCACTTAGCAGTGTATAACATTTGTAAGTCAGATTGTCTCCTGTTTACTGATACACCATCAGAAACTTTCGTGGTACTACGGCCAAACTGTGTTGCTTTCATGGCGTGGTGGTTGGTATCGGGTTTGGCGTTGAAACGTTAGAGTGGGGCGGATGCCCATCCTGTCACCACCCCTGTACCCACGAGAACGCAGTTTGTGTGCCCCAACTGTCTGCTTGTAGTGTTATTCAGATGAAAGTGGTCGAACGGCTTTCTAAACGTTTGTGTATTGTGTATTTGAGGCGTGACGTGAGTAACAGCCCAGCATTCACCCAGGCGGACGCGGGAAACCGCCTAAAAACCATATCCAGGCTGGCCGGCATACTTGTTCTCGCCGTTAATCTGCCAGGCAACACAGCCACTGCCGAAACAAACTTGACAAATACCAAGGCGTACATGCCTGGATCTACTTAGTATGAAACGACCACTTAATACTACTATCAAGGATCGCATATGCCAGACTGGATAATTCAAAGAAAATGTGGTGCATCCATATAGGAAGCAGCTTACAAAACCATGGGCCGTCAGTTCCTGGGAAGTCTAAGTACACATGCCGTGGAGTTTTAAAAGGAGAGACTGCGAGGATTCAAAGAACAGCTGCACGTTGCCTCATGGGTTCATTTGGTCAACAAGAGACTGTTATCTAGATGAACGTCTGACTGCAGTGGCAGACACCACAAGAACGTTGTTGTGCATCAAGCCGAAGCTAACAGTATTGAATTAGCGGGCGCACTTTCCAAGAAGAATCAAGCAACATATTTCGTGCTCTGAAGTATACGTCATGAAATAGTTATGTTAATTCCATGAGAGAAATTCCAAGTAACACAGGGACCTGCAACAGTCTCATATACTGTGCACCACTTGCGAGTGGGGTAAGCTGTCGGGGATGAGATATTGGCTCACGATATACTCTTGATCACAGATTCTAATTTCGATTGAGTTGTATAAATGTAGCTGTTCGTGTTAGTACAGTTATAACTGTGAAAACTACTATAGGTAAACGAGTGTAATGCATTAGAACCCACAACGGCTATTTTATATTAATTTTAGTTGTGATAAAACCTTACGACAGAGATAGGGAAAGCAACAGAAGCACAAAACTCCGTTAAATAGTTGAGGGGAACGGGGTGTTCAGAAACTCTGATATGGCCTGTTCCTGCGGAGGACAAAGCCAGGACACCATTTGAAAGTTCATCGAAGGATTATACTGAACAGTTGTGGTACTCCAAGGTATAAGACGTTTCGATGAGTTTTATGGAAATGTTAGCCACTGGCTGAAAGGAGTTAAATTCTCGGAGGTAAACGCGCCTATACCAAGTAAAAATCGAGACTGCAAGTATGCGATCTTCAGTGATTGTAGCCCTTTTTTAAGACATGACCTGTATCGACTAGGATGAAAAGCTCTCTTAGTGCATCGTGATTTCCAAAATGCATCAAGCGCTATGTTGAAGTGTGTACTATGAACATATCAGCGCCAGATTGGTATCGTGAGAATGTTCGTAGAATGCCAATACTAAAAAACAGTCCGTGCTTAAATAGATTCTTTTATGACGTTTTTAGTTTCTAGAGATAGGGTGGTAGTGCACATGCTGAGGAGAAATAGTCGGTTCGTCTATAGAGGGATATTTAGAGGGTAAACGTTGTAGAGAGAACACAGTCCTGACTGCAGTTGAGAGGTTCTTGAGGATGTAGGTGAAACGACTTTACACAGCATTGACTAGCATGGAGAGCTGCATCGAAGCAGTCTTTGGACTGAGCAGCGCAATAACAACGAAGTGGTAGTATACTAATTCATGAAAAAGGTTTAGCACTATAGTCATTTTAGAATTAACATTAGAAATTTGTGAACATTACATCCCTAGAAAAGGGAAAAATACTTCCTCGCAATAGAATAGAAAGGTAAACTTGACAATTGTGATTTCGATGCTCGCTTCATTTTCGTGCAGGAAGTTGTTTAAATTTTCTTCACTAATTGGCATAAGGTGGTCTGTTATTTCTGAGGTCACATAGGTACAGCAGAAACGGAAATAGTAGAACTCAGAGCGTTCTGCATGAGGTCACATGAAAATTTTTTCCAGGCTGTAAATCCAACTCTTTTCTGTATTTCGTTATTAGCGCCCTTGACCATCAGGCCGTCCGATCGCGCCTACTAGACACACTCAGTTGACATAACACATTCACTACATTCCAGCTTCGACGTTTCTGAATAGTTCGCACTGATTGCATATCACTTCACTGCTTTTTTTCATTACTTTCATCCCCAGGTATTTACTTATTTCGTATCACTCAGAGTGAAAGTGAAAGTATATATTTCTGTAAAGAGTTGAAAATGGATAAATAGAAGTACTTACCGGAAAAATATCTTCGCTCGATGGCCGCTCTTTCAACTTGTAAATTTAGGCGTGTACTGGTAATTTAGAGCAAACGAATCCGTGATTCAGTTTAGTGAATCACCTGTAAATAGAAAAAGACGTATGTTACTCTTGGTATTAGCCGTAAATATGAATGAAGCTAAAATGCTAAGAAGTGTTAGATTCTTATTTTGTTAGACAGAATGACGTATGACACATGAAAAGAAGCGGGGTGATAGAGTTACACAATCGTCCAATGGGAGACAGTGTACTTCTGCCGTTTTCTGGGATGGAATATTGCAAGTGGCACACTCGTAATACCATCAAAATTCCATTTCTAATTTTACATTCACATAATGATGTGCGCATCGTTAGATAGTGCGTTAGGCTGATGACAAATCATCGATCCTACACTCTAACAGAAATTATTTGGCAATGTTGTTATAGATCCGAAATTGTCATCCTTTCTCAGTAAGTGCTGTCTGCAGAGTCACTACAGCGCTTTTTACATTCTACAAAAATTAAATAAAAAATCTCAAATTCATTTGTGGTATAGATCTCTATAATTTCTCTAATCAGTTCAAAAATCTTTTCTTGAATTTAATTAGAAAAGGTGTTGTGTTTGAGCTTGAAATAAGCTAAAAATTTCGTTTTTGGAAAAGTTTTCTATGTGAAAAATAGCAGGAAGACCGCTTTGGGCTGCCGATGTGGCAACAGAGACTGGGAACTCACAGTGACAATAGAACTTCCAACTGACTTAAGCAGGACTTCTGAGACAATAGGCTCTCTATCTCCGAAAGTGCGCAGGATCCTTAGTTTGTAAGTGGCCGGACACATCGTACTGCAGCTGTTTGTAGACTGTCAACAAGCAATTTGGCAGATGACTGTACACTTTACTACCTAACAAATCATTCTGAACACTGGAAGAGCTGTTTGGTATCTGTTGAGATTTCCTTATCCTGTGGTGCACACGGTCAGATTGCTTCTGGAGTCCATTAGATTGTTTCTGGACTACTCAATGTTATAGGGTACTACTCAAATGCGAGAAAAGTAATGTATCGTATTACTGTGCAGAAGAGACATATGAATGTGTCGTATGAATTTAATAAGAAGAGGTAACTAATTTGTCTCAGCTTATAATAACGCTCTTCAGTAAGGCCATTACCAGGTTGTTAAGAGTTTGTAAAATAAGAGTTCCTGAAAATCCGTGAGTTGTTGAATGAATAAAAACTTTGGCTGCTTGTTTACATATTTATTATCATTAATACGTTTTAAGAACTGGGCATTGCTGTAGATCAGGTTAAGTAATGAGGTAAAAAGTTCTTATTGACAAGAAGCAAAAGTCAAAACCTTAAGACTCTTCCCTTGAGTACAAGAAGCATCATAAATATGAACACTGTATGCAAATTAAAAAAGTCTTTCGTTCTACAAAATCTCGAAGTACCCTAGGTTTTATATAAGAGAGTTGTACTTACACTATATTCACTACGACACCACCACCAACTTCCCTGTGAGGAAATTAATAAAAAGGAAGTAATGAATAATGATGACGTCGGGGATAAACAAAAGTAAACATGAAAAATATTTAAGAGAGTACTGTACTCACCCTGTATACATGGCGAAGTTGGAGCCGCCAGCCTTCCTGTAAGAAGAAAAGGGCGAGTCAATTAGTAACCTGCAAACCACGGTCTGTTTCTGTGAGTGAAATAGAGGAGAATGCTGTACCTGGAGAGTAGTGTAGCTAGGAACACACAATGTGTAACAGTTTTTCACATTTGGACAAACTTTACTTTCCATAATAATTTCTATAATTTCAGAAAAATATTGTAGAACACGTAAAGTCAATGTCATCATTTCTAAATGAAGAAGTAAATGCATTAAACTTCTGCTACAGGCTGAAGGCTGAGAAGTATACCAAGATTCAACACCCTCTCCTACTCTAAGGGCTAAGAATTCAGCTGTCACCCAAGGTGCCTTGCCCTGTCCCTGTCATGTTTCTGTATCGCTCTTTTGTTCAGTATTAAGAATCCAATTAAGAACACGTCTGGCGTCACCGTTTCTGGTCGGCCGCTTTAATTTGCGCGCTCAACGCCTTGACTGGCTTACTTCAATACTAATTATCTCGGAAACAGCGCATCGTATAGAATTTCCCAGCGCAACCTACGGTACAACACCCTTACAAACTTTCCAGACTGTTTCTGTCCGCCTTGTATATTGAAGCTTTTACGGAAAGCATCTACATCTACATAAACACTCCTGAAGGGTGACGTAAGGCGGAAGGTATCCTGTACCATGACTAGTCATTGTCTTTCCCTTCGCATTCGGATACAGAGCGAGGGGAAAACGACTATCTACACTCCTGGAAATGGAAAAAAGAACACATTGACACCGGTGTGTCAGACCCACCATACTTGCTCCAGACACTGCGAGAGGGCTGTACAAGCAATGATCACACGCACGGCACAGCGGACACACCAGGAACCGCGGTGTTGGCCGTCGAATGGCGCTAGCTGCGCAGCATTTGTGCACCGCCGCCGTCAGTGTCAGCCAGTTTGCCGTGGCATACGGAGCTCCATCGCAGTCTTTAACACTGGTAGCATGCCGCGACAGCGTGGACGTGAACCGTATGTGCAGTTGACGGACTTTGAGCGAGGGCGTATAGTGGGCATGCGGGAGGCCGGGTGGACGTACCGCCGAATTGCTCAACACGTGGAGCGTGAGGTGTCCACAGTACATCGATGTTGTCGCCAGTGGTCGGCGGAAGGTGCACGTGCCCGTCGACCTGGGACCGGACCGCAGCGACGCACGGATGCACGCCAAGACCGTAGGATCCTACGCAGTGCCGTAAGGCACCGCACCGCCACTTCCCAGCAAATTAGGGACACTGTTGCTCCTGGGGTATCGGCGAGGACCATTCGCAACCGTCTCCATGAAGCTGGGCTACGGTCCCGCACACCGTTAGGCCGTCTTCCGCTCACGCCCCAACATCGTGCAGCCCGCCTCCAGTGGTGTCGCGACAGGCGTGAATGGAGGGACGAATGGAGACGTGTCGTCTTCAGCGATGAGAGTCGCTTCTGCCTTGGTGCCAATGATGGTCGTATGCATGTTTGGCGCCGTGCAGGTGAGCGCCACAATCAGGACTGCATACGACCGAGGCACACAGGGCCAACACCCGGCATCATGGTGTGGGGAGCGATCTCCTACACTGGCCGTACACCTCTGGTGATCGTCGAGGGGTCACTGAATAGTGCACGGTACATCTAAACCGTCATCGAACCCATCGTTCTACCATTCCTAGACCGGCAAGGGAACTTGCTGTTCCAACTGGTCAATGCACGTCCGCATGTATCCCGTGCCACCCAACGTGCTCTAGAAGGTGTAAGTCAACTACCCTGGCCAGCAAGATCTCCGAATATGTCCCCCATTGAGCATGTTTGGGACTGGATGAAGCGTCTTCTCACGCGGTCTGCACGTCCAGCACGAACGCTGGTCCAACTGAGGCGCCAGGTGGAAATGGCATGGCAAGCCGTTCCACAGGACTACATCCAGCATCTCTACGATCGTCTCAATGGGAGAATAGCAGCCTGCATTGCTGCGAAAGGTGGATATACACTGTACTAGTGCCGACATTGTGCATGCTCTGATGCCTGTGTCTATGTGCCTGTGGTTCTGTCAGTGTGATCATGTGATGTATCTGACCCCAGAAATGTGTCAATATAGTTTCCCCTTCCTGGGACAATGAATTCACGGTGTTCTTATTTCAATTTCCAGGAGTGTATAAGACAGCGAAAGTGAACAATTACGTATTGTTAGGAAAACTATTTAGAAATTTGAAACTTCCTGGCAGATTAAAACTGTGTGCCAGACCGGGACTCGAATTCGGGACCTTTGCCTTTCGCGGTCATGTGCTCTACCAACTGAGCTACCCAAGCACGACTCCCGTTTCTTACTTCGCCAGTACCTCGTCTCCCACCTTCCAAAGTTTACAGAAGCTCTCTGCGAACCTTGGAGAACTAGCACTCCTGAATGAAAGGATATTTAGAAATTTATTCAATAATTACAAGTATGAACATCAGCGTTTCCAGCATAGTGGGGAAGGGGGGTGGGGTGGGGTAGGGAGGTTCGAGGGTACAATTATAGAACGATATTCAAAAACCTCAATTGCGTCCTGCCTTGCCACATAGTTGAACGTATCAATGTAGTACCACTATGAGAAATTTTCTGATAATTAACATGAGAGAAAACACACTCCTATATCATAAATGGCAAAAATACACAACTAGACATATCAAGCTGTTATGTTAATAAATGGTGTACTTACAGCCTACTGCACATAATCCATGCGCACAGAGCCAGGCAACATCTTCAAATCAAAATGTAGAATATTAACTCAGTGTTAGCAAATAATTGATTGGGACAAACATATAGAACAACAGTTTCTGAATAATTCCTAAACTTCTAGAAATACTAATTTGCTTCTGTTCAAACAACTGTGTTTAGGCCAGGTTCTCGTTCAAAATAGTTGAAATCGATTTTTATTGCATTTCTTGAAGTGAATGTGTGTCTAGAACGTTGGGACGTAAGGTTTTTTTTTAATCCTTGCTTCACTTTGGGTAAGTTTCTGCATCCCTTTGTTCGATGCAGTGTCGCGGCAGCCGTGCGACGCTCAGCCGGAGACGCCCGGCTCAGGGAGAAAACTTCTCTTGCCGTGACGCACGTACACAAAATGATTTATAATGCAGTTCGCATGCTGACATAATCACAGAAAAAGCTGACGAACAATTTGTGCAGGCTGCTGAACGCAGCATATCCAGCACAGCCAGATAGGATTTTGTGCCAAGAATGAGGGAATTGCTTTCCAGGAATAATTCGTCCCTGGAATTGCATCTAAACGTATGTAACAAAAATACTTTTATGGTAAAATTTTGTTCAAAACTGGTCAAAATAAAATTTGTTCGCCATATTGGATTAGCCATTTAGAGTTTTGAAAATCTAACTTCAGATTTGTGTTCAACGACACCAAAAATACATGATTACACATAGTTTCGATGCAAGTGGAACAAATATATATATATAAATATGGGTATAAATGCACAGAAAAGTGTTTACTTTTCGAAGGTCAAGGGTCAAAGGTGGAAGTTAATAGGATGAGCCGTTTTTATTTTATGCTGCATATAGTTTTGAAAACAGGTTTTGATCGAGAAACGATTTTTCAAAACTATATGCAGCATAAAGTAAAAACTGCTCGTCCTATTAACTTCCACCTTTGACCCTCGAAAAGTAAACACTTTTTGCACACTTATACCCTTAATGTATGAAATTTGTTAAAAGCCATAAGGAGAGAGAAAAAAAATCGAACTCAAAGTTCGAGTTTGCACCATATCATTAAATTTAAGGTTATTCCACCGTTGTTAGATATAAGCTCCATTGTGTAAGTTTAATGTAGTATCGACTGATGTCATCCATTTTTAATTTCACATAGCTCCTTAGGGGCTGCACTGCACGCAATCCGTGTACTTCAAACTCGGAGGCCCTTGATCAAACCATAATTATGGGTACCATTTTTTTGTATTAGAAATCTAAAATATAGTTCAAAGTGTGATCAATCATTATCCCCAAACAGATCCTTTGTATTTTTTTTCATTTTCTCAAAAAAATTTCCAAACTCTGCCTACTTTTCGCTCATTTAATTGAGAACCTGACCTTAAGTGACATAGCCACAGCACTGTCAGCTGAAAGGTTTTACGTGTATTCAATAACAAAGACTCAACGTTGGCAAGTGACAACATGTTGGGCCACAGAGCGGCACACAGCCTAACATGACAACGGCACGTGTACGATAAAACAGAGTTAGAAGGAGACTTTTGTGTGAAAGTATATGTTTTGTCTCTTTCAAATCAGTTTCATTGGAAAATAGGATGCCGCCTATGCATTAACATACTGGTGTTTCTACTTACTTTTTTAAAAGTATGATTCAAGTTCTTTCAGCTGCGAGTTGATGAATGAAAGACCACTAAATCGTCTGAAGAGGGAGAGAAGCAATACACCGAGAGCTGAATAACGAATCCAATCTGAAGCTTCTTTGGAGTGTTTCGTACCTAAGGATTCGGAAGTCCAGAAAACAAGACCAGCGGCTTGATATTACATTACCGATGTAGTCATTACAATTACTTTGCTAGTACGATAGTCAGTGAGTTCACAGAATGGAAAGAAGTCTTTGAGCTGTTTGTGCAATGAAGTCTCTGTGGACGTGCGACAGAGTTAAGGCTGAAAATTAAAAACACCAACTTGAATAAAGGCCCATTCATAGAAGTAGGACAATTTTCCCTTATTCGAAACTATAAAATAACTGTCTACGGACGTTGCATAAATTTGCTGGAATTCACATTTTGTAAAAAACGAAAAACATTATTACTGAAAATTGTGTTTAAGAACAATGAAGAAACGATAGAAGAGGTGACAAGAAAACCGCATTGTCAGGGTCAACAAGGGGCAATGAGACTCGTAGTAGCAAGCAAACATAACACCGCAAGCAAAGCGTTGTTCACTTTCCAGGAGAAAATGTGCAGCTGTAAACAGGGCAGGTTCGACGCCATTTTTTCTCAGGAACGACTTATCGTTTGGCGCTCCGCCCCCTCCCCTCTCACTCCCTTTTGTACATTGCCACACATGTCAGTTTCCACTACTAATTATGTTTCGTCCTGTGTTTTTATTCATTAATTTTTGGTTTTGGGCAGCAAAGATAATATAGCCATCAGTGGTTTCAAAAGTGCTATATAACTGAAATTTCCACATTAAAACAATACAAAGAGTTCGCATACAAGTATAAATTCTTAACATAAAATAAAAACACTAAAAGACGAACGCCAAACAGCCAGCAGCAGCTACAATAGTGTCAAGTTAACATTAGTACAGTTGCCACAAAAGAATAATGACAAGAGTGTGAATCGCAGAGGTAAGTTCGTTATATAAACTGAAAAACACAATTTATGATCTAGGGTCGATCCGGGCCATTTCCAGAAGAGGACGACATCCACAGCAACTTCTAATTGAAAGCTAGATAATGCCCATCTCACCGTGGGGCTCCAAGGGGCCTTATGCCAGCCCTGGCTGTGCCCTGCACGATAGTTTATGAAGAATACGAACAGGAAATTTGTTCCACCAAACTGGTAGAACATGGGGCTTGCCAACAGCACGCAGACGTGTCAAGAGGAACAAAGAAACTGAATGATGATAACGGTACTTGTATCTATGAAGAATTGATCATAGCGTTTTATACCCGGTAACAGCGGCTGAGTTATCCATTACTAGTAGCTGGAATAGATACGGCTCGGCAGAGCTACATTAAACGAAAAGTCACAGCGTAGTAAACGAAATTCCAAAAACGGTTGAAGCTATGGAAACTGACGCTTTGTGACGACAAGGGGATAACATGAAAGTCAGTACAAGTCCTCTAACGCTACCCGCAACTTAAGTGGCAACCCAGAACTCGAAAACAATGGAACTGCTTATCAAACTCAGTAGAATTTCCACTAGCGGGCACGCAAAGTGATAATGTAACAATCACGTATTCTGCTTGTAAATACTGACCGTCACAAGAAGCTGAGTCGTTGCAAAAATTTATTATTACTTCAGCAATTCCGTACATCGATACATCAATGTACTTCATGATCTATGTTGCATTTAATAAACGAAACTTTTAATACAAAGATTTCCCACATCCCGTCACTGAGACAGTGCAGAACAGAACGAGAAATGGATCTATAGTAATGCCAGGAGCGATTAATTACGAAAGATGTACGCAGTCAACTCACAGATAAACAACGTAGACGTGACAGTAGTAAACAGACGAGTAGCTTGAATTATCAGAAGGTCTAAGTAAACAGAAGCGGTACCGCATGGTATCACAGCCTACTGCACCTATTATCATTATTATTATTATTATTATTATTATTACCTGTGTCGATATCCTGTAGGATCACGCAAAGCATTGTGCCTCATTTGAGGTTTTTTTTCTGATGTTTCACGAGTCTTTCATTTTTTCTCCATGGGGGTCTTTCAATCTTCTGTCCACTTTGTCCCTGGTTTCTTTGGGATTTCTTTCTTAGTTCCCAACGGGGCGATTTGTGCGTTTTCTAGTTTTCAAGTGTGACTTGTGTTATCCATGGTATTGTTGATCTGACCTTTTTTCTCGTATGCATGTCAGAATTCTGTTGATTAGTGTCGTTGGTGGTAACCTGCTGATGTGCACGTGGAACTTTAACCCTCTTCTTCCGACCTCTGCAGCTATATCTGACATCTTCTGTGGTTTTCCTAATCTGTACCCCTCTTCTGTCGGCTTTGGGCCGAGCATTTTTCTCAAGATTTTGCGTTCTTCCTTCCGTGTGCTTTCCAAGTCGTTTTTCGTATGGACTGTTAGAGTCTCACTTGCATGCAGTATATCAGGCTTGGTTACTATGTTGTAGCGTGTGGTCTTCGTTTGAATGGACAGGTGTTTCTTCTTATGTACGTCTTGTGTTCTGCCGTAAGCTGTCTTTTATTTTTGTAGTCGAGTCTCCTATGAGAGATTGTATTTTGTGTGTAATTTTGTGTATGATTTTGAACAGAATAATTCAGACTTCTAGAAAGAGATTTGGAGGGTAAGTTTTCCTGCACATTCGTTTGATATTTTTATTTGTTTGGCTGCTGTTGCTTCGTCATCCCGGGATATAGCCAGGTCGTCTGGGGAAGCTAGGTTTGAGATTTCTGTATTGTTCCAGCATCGCTCTAGTCGTATTGGTTTCCAGTGTTCTTGGATATTCAGTTCTTTTTCCCAGTCCCTCATAACTTTATCGAGGACTTGTTTGAACAATAGTGAAGATAATCCGCCGCCTTACCGTACTCCAGTTTCGATCATGAAGTGGTCAGAAATTTTACCCAGTAATTTAACTTTAGATGTTGTGCCAGTCAATATCTGTATGACTAGTGGTAGTATTTTTAGTTCAGGTCCTTGTTCTTCTTGTAAAAGGGCAACTGATTGGAATATTCCTGATAGCCTTGTATTTTTTAATTGTTTTCTGACTGAATATTTTTTCTGTGCTTGAACGGCCGGGGCGGATGCCTGCCTGGTATTCACCAGCTTTGTGCTCTGTTCCTGTATTCTTCAGAGAAAGCACGATGAGAAAACTCCGTGCGCAACTTGTAGCAAGGAGAATCTTCTGTAGCCCTATAAGTGCACTTTCCAAGTACCAGGTTCACGAGTTAATATTACACAAGAGAACTTTAGGAGAACTTCTGAGGTAGGGTATGAGGACAGCAAGACGCAATACAACGCAAAGCTGACAGACAGGAGCCAAATTATAGTTCTATTCCTATGCCGTTAACCAAATAGCAAAAAAACTTGTCAAGATAAGTGACAATATAAAAAGCATTACCGGTCCCTAAGAGGAGATGTAACAGCAGACAAAGATATTCGAACAAAACGCTCGAAAAGCTAAACAAACAGACAAGACCATTGAACACAACATCCCAAGGACTAAGAAAGGAGAGTTAAAGATCAACATTGAATGCGGGAGGCCGTATCCAACCCACACTGTAATTTAACAGTGAAATTGACATACTGTAAGAAGTGGAGGTACTGTATAATTTATTTTAGATTGTACAATCGGTTTCGGTCACAGACCATTTTCCAGTACAAATTTTTGTTAATAGCAGATGCTGCACAAGTACAAAACAAATGTCAAATACTAATAATAATGATATGCAATTATTATATTATAACTGTCTCTGACTGAAACCGATTTTACAGTTAAAAACAAATTATACAGCAGCTTCACGTGTTACCATACGTAATTTCAGAGATTTATCAGAGTTGTGGAATACAACCAACGAAAAAATTTCAGAAAAAATATCTGAATCATTTCAGTTCAATTTAAACATTGTTTTAATAACCGCATTATACAGGGCTATCAAACACGGCACGGTAATACAGACTTTCAAATTCCAATAGTCATCCAAGTATTAAATATTTTGAGAATGGTTTTATTTTTGCATAAAAGTTAATACAGAAAATGAATTGTGCAAGACTGACGTGAATATTTAATGTACATAGATGTTACGTATATTTACTCCTACTGTAGTAATAACAATTCTTAAAAGAAAGAAAAAGAAAAACATTTTGTACAGAAAGTCTGCTCAGTACGAAAATCTGCATTCCCCCCCAAAAATTTGCCTTTTTTCTCTGCAACGGACGTTTTTGTTAAGAAAGTGTAGTAGTCTCGACGATCTTCCAAAATTAAGACCAGTGTGGACTAAACGTCTCTGAATTTCGGATTCTACAGAGAATATTCCAGGAGGAACGGTCAAAATAAAATTCGAGGATATGATACGGTCACTTGAAGCAAAAAAGTCTAGTAAATATGGGATCTACAACGCACATAATAAGAGAAACGAGCACATGTTCAGTAGGTGAGATGTGTTCAGCAATAGCGAAATGAATAAGTATTCCTAACTCGTAAGATATGCATTTTAGAGCTCGTGATTAATGTACATTTTTTTTGCTTTGCCCATACTACCTCCTCCAAAAATATGATAACCTAAGAGCTACCAGGAGCGAGATTTGTTTCTCAGTATCAAAGGTAAGGGAGTGCTCATATAGTTCTTAAGGTATGTACTTTAGAATCTATGTTTACAAGACATTTTTCCTCCGAGTGATGATGGTTCCTATCATATCCCTGAATACTAACCACTCCTCCTCGGACACCTGTATACATTTTCTGTTAGATAAAAACTTAATAATAGGTCGATCGACCAGCTTTCCTCAATAGCGATCCTTTTTGACGCTTAAGGTATACCTGCATCCATCGTCACCAACAAATCCAATTGTCATTCCCTAAGAATTTTAGTCTACCACAAGCATAGTGCTACAGGGATGCTATTGTAGGGCATATTTAGAGTGAAGCAGTAGGATAACATGCTAACGCTCTTAGGAAAAATACCTGAATCTTATTTTTCATCCTGAACTAAAATAACAAGGAGATACGTCATGACAAATTGTGTGAATCCGACAGGTATCAGTCATGCAGATGAATGTAAGTTCTAATAAAATCCTTATAACAGGCAAGCACAAATTAAGTCCTTATTTCGATATTCATACACCACCATTTCTGTTCATTTCGAGATACTGAGACTTAAACATAACTAGGTGATGACAGTTCTCTGAATCAGATACCTGAAATATTGTAGGTCATTGCTTGTTGGAAGGGATCACCGTTTCTTTCTATTGCCATTAGACATTCATGCTAGAGCTCAGTATCCCGAAATGAACAAAATTGGAGTTGTGCAAATATCGAAATACGGCTTTCAAATAATATATCTATTCATGGGGATTCATAATTTTGTTACAATTGTTGCATACGTACCATAACTGATAGACGTTTTGTTCAGTACATTTGGTTGTCTTTCAGAAAATAAAACAAAAAAGTTATCATCGGCATATTGATAGGCAGTACATGTGTTACTAAATCTTTGCGATTAGAGTCGAAAGCTAAATCCTTAAGATATGAGTTTAGTATAAGCAACGAATATAATTACGATGAGAAAGATATGAGACCTACTGTAGCAGTGATTAATTCAACATATTAGACATGAAAAGAACCACCGTCAGTGCACACGGTACGTAACACAGATCAGGGAGGATTCCTTCCTTTTATTCCGATCAAAAAAAAAAAAAAAAATTGCAGAAAAACTTATCAGTGTCTTTCAGTCACTAGTCTTATTTAGGAATCAAAGATTCACCAAGATTTGAAAATGTCACAGTTGATGTCGATATTCATACCATATTCAGGACAAATTAGAGATTAACGTTATAAGGGTAAAAAGTATCTTGACTGAGTATCTTCAAAACTAATCATGAACCATTGCGAAATTAGTCAGTGGTAGTAGTCTGCACTGTACGCCAAATGAACTTGACTCCCGTTTTGAATCTATTACTCGATCAACCAGCAGGCTGAGCTTCGCAAGCTATCTCAGGCGCCATCAGCTGTGACAACGGAAATATTTAAAATACTGGAAACTTTAAAATATGCATAACAAGATACTGGAGACAGAACCAAATACCGGGCCTTGGTTTTTACTTTCTGCATGCGATAGGGAGAAACACAATGTTATGGTCACTAGACAATTTTCAAATAAGTGTATCTGAATCAAACTGATCTTGTGGGCAGGAGAAAAAGATGGAATGTATCCTGGCTACAAATGACTTTACTGTGTACGGAAGTTAGGGAATAAACAAGCTGGCTATTTGAAAAACATTGATTTCCATAAAAGAAGGAAGTTTTTGCTGCTGTCCCGAAATATCATTCAACAGGCGGAAACAAAATTGTTTTACAAAGATGCAGGCTTACAGACTTATGAATGTTAGCACAATAATAATCTCTGGTGACATTGGAGTTATGGACACAGTCTTAACGTAACAGTCGCGACACGCCGTCTCGCTTTTGTTACCTCCAGCTACAGCAGCGTCCCGAGTGGCTAGCAAGTGACACTTCGAAATATGATATCGGATGAGTGCGAATACTAACGTTTATATTGATTTGTAACAAAGTTTTTACAATATGGAGTGTATGCAGTGCCATAAAAATCGACAATAACCGAAAAATTACACCTATTTGTGATTATTTAGTTTTATAAGGACCCTGGAAGATACGAAACGATGGATTACAAGACAGTTTTTTACGATTCCTTTGTAACGCACAGACATTTACTGAAAATACCGTTTTCCTTAATAACAACAAATTGCTAGTAAGTACTGGAAGACCTGGCTTTTTACAGAAAGACGTCGTATATCTGTCAACAAGGTAGAATTTTGTTCGCTCCACTTCCAGCCAAATCAGTGAATGTGTAACGTAGGAAATCTATATGGATTGCAACACCTATATTATTTAACGTTATCAAGTAAGTCACCACAACTGTAGCTTCAGGAAAAACCACCTAGACGTGATAATAAATCGTCAAGAGCAATAAAACTGCTTCCCAAGACAGGAGAAACATTTCCACAATTTCTGCTAAATCTAAGCCACAAGTGGCAAGAATCTTCAACACAGTCGCTTTTAAAGCAAAAGTAATTACATTTACAAAAATATCTGTGTATCGGAAAGCCGAGTGAAGTGTAAGAAAGGGTGAATCACTGGTTCCCATAAAAAAATGTCAAAGAAAGTGCCTATGATAATAACAACAGAAATACATGCTTCTCAAGCGTGAAACTGTGTATATTGTCTTGCTTACAGCAGACTAAGCTGCAAATGTAGACATATTCAAAAGTATTTCTTCATGAATGAGTTGTACCTTATATAATGGAATCAGTGTGAGTTGGCTATTTTTACGTATATTTGACGATAAATCATGTCTCTTGGTAACTTACTATCACATGGGACGCAAAACATAACAAATATTTCGTTAATTAAGTAAAAAATAACGAAAAATAGACATGATCCTTATGACATGTGACTTCCTGCATTCTCACCGCTTGGAGGGTGTGTCGCTCCAGCTGTCAAACGGTTACGACTTCGCACTAGAGAGTATTGAGATTATATTTATTAGAATGTGACTGCGGACGTAAATCTGAGCACAAAAGATGATTAATGTAAGTGAGCTTTTCACAATTAATAATACAAATGTTTTCTACCAAGTATGGAAGCAGCGCAGACGTAATTACAAGACAGTATGAGACAGAAAGCGATCAAGAACGTGTTGCAACAACTAAATCAAAAGGCATCAGAGACAAACCTACAGAAAATGCTAGAGACCGAATTCTGCTTGTCTGCGGAACAGAAATTGAATCGCTTCCTGAAAGTTACAATTCTTGTCAATTATAACGAGCCAATATAAACTCATAAGTTTGTATATTCTTTATTTCGAGTGAAGTAGACACTTTATTTCTAGTTTCTGTCACAAATCCCGTGATATAAAGCTGTCGTTTGTAGCGTTCACTACAGCTACGACAAAAGACGAACGTTTACTTGAAGTTAATTACAAATGATAGTAATAACTTTACTTACTTTACTCGTCAGCCGCCTCTTCTTCTTGCTCTGTTCTTCGTGTTCTGTAAGCCGCGGGCAGCAATCCTTTTTGCACATAGCGCACACGCTTGCTATGTCAGTCAGAAAATTGGGGATAATTTCCAAGAATGATTGCCTATCGAACACGTGGGCTCCTAAAGACATATATTGAACGTGCGCCTCGATGTCGACCATACGAATCTGGTGACGCGAGTTATGGATATTTACTAGAGCAACGACAAAAGTCGATCATTTATTAATTTATAGTTAATAACAAGTAAAAGTACGAGTAGTAACGTTACTTACTTTACTCGTCAGCCACCTCTTATTCGTGTACTATTGCTCATGTTGTGTAAGATGGCAGCAGCAAATCTTTTTGCCATAACCTGGTTACACTCTTACTGTGTCAGTCAGAGATAGCAGGAAAGTATGAGTAGAGTCAATTTTTCCAGGCAACCTCAAGTTGTAGAAATATAGATACCGGAAGAGGTGTAACTTCCCACGCAGGATAAACGAGGAATTAAGAGTTCGTCATGTAAGGCTCTCGGCATTCGAAACTGCATTCGCTTATTGCTATTCAGACTGAAAACGACAAAATATGTTCCCCTGGCAACGCACTACACGTTTACCATAATTCACGCCACCAGAATCGTATGGTCGACATCGAGTCGCACGTTCGATATATATCGCTACGGGCTGGCGCTATCGATAAGCAGTCATTTTTTTTTGAAATCGCCCATTGTTCTTAATACCGACGCTAATGATTTGCTGCCAACTTAGGTATATACTTTTCTAGACTCACAAATACAAATACCGCCGTGTTACTTACCCCTGCAAGAGTACAGCTCCAAGCACAATCAACGGAACCATCAGGTACTCCATAGCGAATTCCTTCGTGACAGAGCTGTAGAATATGCGTTTCCGCGGAAACGTCTACTATGAGACATTAATTGTTAGAAATGAGGCAGCCATCTTCTGGAAGGTTCTCGGGTGTAGCCTGAAGCGAAAATCGCTAATAACGGTACATTTTGAAAACCCAATGCCATTTTTGCAAATGAATTTCTGTCTCTGGATTTCGGCCGAACAACGAAACGACCTGAAAACGATATGAGTGGCAATTTTAGCAGCACCAGCCTTACGAATGTAGAAGGTCCAACGAAATTGTGAAATTCCCGTTCTGAGTAATATACCCTCTTGGAAGACATCAAATAACAATTTATAATATCCCTTTCCTCTGTATATTTAATTACACAGCCCTCTTATTAATCCGGCCAGTGTGGCCGAGCGGTTTTAGGCACTTCAGTCTGGAACCACGTGACCGCTACAGTCGCAGGCTCGAATTCTGCCTCGAAATGGACGTGTGTGATGTCCTTAGTTTAGTTAGGTTTAAGTTGTTCTAAGTTCTACGGGACTGATGACCTAAGATGTTAAGTCCCATAGTGCTCAGAGCCATTAGAACCATTAGAACTCTTATTAACATCAAAAATTTGGCATTAATTGTCATTGTAAAATCCTAAGGAAACCTGACTTTTAACATGTCGTCAGGCCATAGAACTGCAGAATACCGTGTGAGCAGTGGTGAGTGTGACTTGGTGTTTTTGTTAACATGTGAAACACATGGGGCCCTGACTTTTCCTTAATGCCCGTTCACAAGCAGCGATCGTTCTGCGCAGATATCTGCGCAATGTCTGAGCGTGCAACAGATTGCTGCATATGTGGAGTGTTCACACCACACAAGTTATAATCTGCTGCTCACCCGCTACCTTTCGATTGATAAAAGAAATTTCAGTGGCAAGTGATTACGCTCTCATAACATCAGAGTTAATTTCGTTTATTTAGAAATGGAGAAGATTCTGTTATGGTCTGTCTTCGTACCATATGTTGAAAAAAAAAAAATGCAAAATAAATGCAAGAGACAGAAAGACCGATCAAGGTGATTTACACAATGGTCACTCCACCGAAGGCAGTTTTCGCACATAAATTTACATCATGAGTTGCAGGCTAAACCCTACGACTGGCGTAATTATCTGCGGATGAATTTGAAAACATATTACTATCTTTTGACGTTCATAACTCCTCATACAGTACGGAGAAACACACTGTAGAGGATAGCAACTTCCCCACAATAACGGCCGACGGAGACTTTTAGATCCTTGGCAACAGGATGGATCTACAAGGATCGAGAATTTTCTACTGCAGTTTCGAAACAAATATTGAGTTAAGCTATTTACGCTGCCGTGGAGGATGATTTCAGGAAGGCAAGTAAAGTACTGATTTCAAGTCTGACAAGCTACAGGTAGCATTTTTACAGTTTTGATGTGCTCGAAACATAGTAGATGCTTAGTAATTAGATACGTGGCTCATGAACTATAGCTTTGTTTGTGTCTGAGTCAGAATTTTCAGTTTCCTCTCTGAATTCTGTTAGAGACTTTTGCACCATAATAGAGGGTGGACATCAATAAAACCGAGAAACGAGGATGGACGGATTTCTGAACGGAAATGGAGGAGAAAAGGTCCAACGAACAGGAGTCCCGAAATGGACGGTGTACATGCAACGACGCAAAGCGTTCCGGAACACAATACAGAGCTGCATCGCACCCACGTCACAACATATGCTCAAAGTGGCCTCCATGGGATGCATTGTACGCGTTCACACGTCGCAACATGGATTGCCGCACTCTTTCGCACGTCCTGGCATCTCTCCGGATAGCACCACAGGCGCCGTAACATGCTGTTGAAGTTTCTGCAAATCAGAAACTGGTTCAGCATGAACTGTGGTTTTTAGCTGCGACCAGAGGCGAAAAGCCAAGGCTTTTAAGCCTTTTAATCTAACAGGCCATAGTAGAGGACCTTCGCTTCCTATCCAATTTCCGGGAGATGCCAGCAAACTGTAATGCAGAAACGGGGTGGTGCTCCGTCGTGCAGAAACCACATTGTAAGAGGTCCATGATTAAGGAATTTGTTGCTAGCGCACTCGAGCACATGTAATTTCGATGGATTGCTCACACGCTGCCTGCGATATGTAAGCTATAAGAGAATCTCAGACCAGAGAACAGTGATGTATGCAGTAGAAACTGTGTAGCAGTTGTAGTAGCAGTAGCGAGCGGTCTGATGTATCGTGTTGGCTGGGCCAGTCGTGTGGTGCGATGCCGGTGCTTGGGCGTTGTTGTATAAGGTAAAAGCAGCCTCGCGCATATGTAGTATTGTTATATCAAGTCCCATGTAAATGCTTTTAAAAAGAAGTCTCTTAATTATAATCTTTCTTATAAAAATTAACTTTAGACAATCATTCATCTCAATTTAAAGATTTTACTAATTTCTCCAATTCATGGTCATCCTGATTATTGTAAAGAAAAATCAGTTGTTTCCTTTTATACATGACAAATCTATCGGCCAGCATTGCACTGAGCTGTGCCAGAAAAAATTCTTATAGGAGCAAATATATACGCGTTATCTGGCGACCTTATTGAGGTAAGAATTTTCATTTTTTATTCAGAATGATCTTTTAGGGCCAAGGCGCAGCGCTCCTGACGTCCAAAATTTACCAATTTAAATTCACAGTCAATTATTGAAAGGTTATAGGTGAGCCACAATTTAATTAGGAGGTTTGTCACATTTTTATTATTTGTAGGTTACGGGATTTATCGGTTGTTTAGTTACACTGAATATGAATGATATAAACATTTTTTACTGTTGGGAAGTTATCATATTTTTTACTGTTGGGGGGGGTACCACTTAATGTAAATGCCATATACATATTTTTACTGTGGGGAGGTTACAACATAACCTGTTGTATTACCAAAGGCACATTCTCAAGTAGCCCAGTCAGAGTATTCCCCACGAAGTCGAGGTACGTTTACCTATAGAGACGTTGTGGAATAATAATCGGTCGACGTCTGTGGTGCCAAGAACCTCTACCCACACAATGACGGTGAACCGATGCCGATAAGACGCCTCAACAATTCTCCGAACATTGTCTGTAGCCCACAGATGACGATTATGCAGATTGATGATGCTAGTTCTGGTAAAAGTTGCTTCGTCGGTAATTTTGATGGTCTGGTGCAAAAACTATCGACAAAATCATCTGCAGATAGTTCTTGCAAACGTTGAAGGTGATAGGGGTAGTGGCATTTGTGGTGCAGGGTACACGTAATCGTTCTTCGGCTTACACCATGTTGAGAGGCCAATTGCCAGAATCTTGCACTACGGTTTGTCTCAATATCCTGTAGAATCCGGGCCTCCAGATCTGGTGTACACACAGTCCGCGGCCACCTTGGACGTTCGTCTGCCTGTAAGGACCCATGATCACAAAAAAGTCGCAAAAAAGGCTCGGAATATTGTGCGTGGGAGCTGTTGGTGTTGTGAGGGAACTTGTTTTGCTATAGCCGTGCTGCCTCTCGACCGTTTCCACAATCGTCGCCGTACACAAACACCATCTCAGATTGTTCCCGCTGCGTCAATCATGTAACGAGCAACACACACGGAACGTAACGGCTCGTCGCCAGAGGAACTTTCATTAGTCTGCGCCATCTGCCGTGGCTAAGAAGCATTCCCGGACACGTGTCATAGACCTTTTTTCCTCCATTTCCAGTCAGTAATCCGCCCCTACCGTTTCGTCGGTTTTATTAATGTTCACCCTGTACAAAACTCCATTCTGAACTCTACAGAGGAATTCATAGTCTATCTGGAAAGTTTTGGTTCTAGTCTTGTTGCAGTGAATTATGCGGTTTACCTCTAAATCACTGTTGTTATGAACCACATTTCGTATTATGAAGTACTGTAAAACAAGTGTAATGATTCCTACATCCATGAAAGCACTGTTGTAAGATCTTCCACTACCAGCTTAACACAATTTTCTGACTGCACTTTTCTTTACATATACGGCTACACTATCATATAACATTATGGCATTGGCTAGTGTTGACTGAAGTATGGTAAGCGTTACTTTGCTTAGATCTTTGTGGAAATCATTCCGCTTTTTCTTTTATTACCGTTTCCCTATTTACCGTAAGGTCAGCTACTCCTAAGTCGGCCGGTGTGGCCGAGCGGTTCTAGGCGCTTCAGTCTGGAACCGCGCGACTGCTATGGTCGCAGGTTCGAAACCAAGAAGAATCGCTTCTCGGCTTTTGACAAGATCAATGTGTAGTTTTTATAATATTTAAAAAAAGAATTTAACAGGATATAAATGAAAGTAATCCTTAGGTTAGTTAGGTTTAAGAAGTTCTTAAGTTCTAGGGAACTACTGACCTCAGGTCTTAAGTCCCATAGTGCTCAGAGCCATTTGAACCATTTTCAGCCGCTCCTACTTTCTCTATTACAGAATTATAAGCATCTGCCTTTTTATGTCTGTCGCTGTATTGCTTGCTCTTAAGTTTCCACGAACAAGTGTGACTCCTATATATTAGAATAAATTGGGCAACTAACTTTATGGAGCACTGACGTGTACCTGCCTTTTTGTTTTTAACTCCCCGTGCACACACAGACGAGAAACACTGGACAGCACAAACAGCTGACTCAAACACTTTTCGCGTGCTTTATTTGCGGCGATCTCCTGCCCATACATTTCAACTTGGCTCCACAGATGTGATTTCAAACAACAGATTTGAGCAGTTTTGCTCGAACCCCGAACTTCAATTACCAAATTTGCACACATCTCTCATCGCGCAAAAGTGGTCACATGCAACGATCTGATTGCGCAGGTGTGAAGTGCACAGATATTTGCGCAGACAGATCGTTGCACGTGGACCTGATTTTAGAGAATAATAAGGCAACAAGCCGCAGGGCGAACTGTTGAGGTTAGCACCAATAGACGTTAGTTACTGTACTACGACAGCAAAAGTCTGGGTTATGTCTCTGATGTTTCATAGGTAGTGCACAGTTGTGGGTCACCGCAGCTGCCCGAAGCTTAATCCTGCAGACACGAATGATGGTAGAGAATCGGCATTTTGTTCTGTATCACTATAGTAAGATACACTATCCAGTTACACTAATGTGAGCACCTGTCAAAAACCTGAATAAACACCTTTTGGGACTCAGTGCGGTTCTGGACGGTATCGATAGGGATGTAGAGTAATGTTGACTCCAGTGCCGTGGACAGCTGTGCTACGTTACGGGGTTAAGGGTCCGTGGCAGTAACCACCCGACTGAGGTGGTCGCATAGTTCTCGACTGGGTTTAAATCCGGGGAGTTGGGTGGCCAGGAGAGAATGGTAAACTCATCCTGACGCTCTTCGAACCGCGTACATACACTGCTAGCTGTGTGACACTTTCCATTGTCCTGTTGGTAGATGCCATCACGCCGAGGGGAAAACAAATTGCATGTAGATGTTGACATGGTCCCCAAGGATAGATGCATTTTTTGTGTTGACTCACTGTGTCGTTCAGAATTACGAGATCACCCAGGAAATGCCATGAAATCATTTCCCAGACGATAATGTTCCCTCCGGCTTCGAACATCCCGACGATTCTTCGAGGGTGTTTCCTTCGAAACGTTTCACGTCTCGTTCACGCCAACGGCCATCTGTCATCTGAAGAGGCAACATGTCGTCATTGAGTGGTCATCCAGCTACGGTATTGTGCAAATTCCAGCACTCGTCACTGATGAACAGCAGTTAGTATGGGTGTATGAAACAGGCGCCTGCTGCTGAAGCCCATATGCAGTAACGTACCCTGAACGGTCGTGGAGGACACACTTTTGGTAGCCCCTTGGTTTATCTCAACAGTTTCACATCTACTCGCCCATACACATATCCACAGCCTTTGTACGCCCCTGTGATCCATGACCTTTGGTGCCCCACGTTTGCCTCGGCGCCGATTTTCGATAACGACATTTTGCCATGCTCATTATACTCTAAGCACGGCGGCACGCGAACAGTTTACAGACTTAGTGGTCTTAGAAAAGCTTCCACCCTTGGCCCGGAGTCCAATGGTCATGCCCTTATGGACGTCTGACAAATCGCTCCTTTCCGTATTGTGACAACAACTGCTCTGTTTTCTGAGTCTCCCCGATACAATTTCATATATCCCCCACTGCTAGTGCTACCACCTGCCGTCTTTGAGTGGTTACTGCAAGTTTACGTTGAACACAGGTCGTATTAATGTGGCTGGACTGTGTAGTTACCGCATTCACCGCTCCATACGACAGTCCTAGTTTACACCCATTTGTCTCCGGTAAAGGCACACAGTACAACAAGGTTTTGATCCGACAGTGCTGCCGCTTGTGCTATTGTTATTTGCTTGGGTGCGTCGAGACATGGTTCTCAGCATCTCTGCATGTTTAATGAAGAACAACTTCGGGAAAATCAAATAAGGATGATATCACTGAGCCGGCAGGTGTGGCCGAGCGGTTCTAGGTGCCTCAGTATGGAACCGCGCGACCGCTACGGTCGCAGGTTCGAATCCTGCTTCGAGCATCGATGTGTGTGATGTCTTTAGGTTAGTAAGGTTTAAGGGGGGTATGTTGTCAAACAGGCCGACTTGGAGCAGGAGAGGCATCACAGGACATTTTAATTTTCACTGTCTATACTTTTACAAATAAATTCATAAAACTTTGTCTGCGTCACCAGGAAGAATTCATGATTCACACTCGTTGCAGTGAAAGTTCCTAAACATAACAAAATAATTTTTTTACACGTTAAATTTCATCATTCTTTCACTTACTAATGGCTGCATTTGTTGCTATAGGTACACTTTTCTTCATAAGTTAGAGAGATTCTTCGATGAATTTTGCTCAGCACACATAACATACCTACAGGTGTATGAAACTCTAGAATTTATTTAATTTATGAAAAATCGAATAATCTGTTGTATTTTAAACTTCATGTTTAGAAAAAACACAAATTTTATAGTTAATTACCTCAATTTTTATCACAGTTTTTAATAGATTTGGAGAATTCTAGAGTTTCATACACCTTTAAGTATGGTTTGTATGATGTGGAAAATTCATCGAACCTTATCTCTTACTTATAAAGAAAAGTGTACCTATAGCAACAAACGCTGCCATTAGTAAGTGAAAAAAATGATGAAATTTCACATGTAAAAAAATTACTTCGTTATGTTTTCGAACTTCCACTGCTATGAGTGTGAATGCTGAATCCTTCCTGGTCATGCTTACAATGTTTTATGAATTTATTTGTAAAAGCATAGATAGTGGAAATTAAAATGTCCTGTGGTGCCTTTCCTGCTCCAAGTCGGCCCGTTTGACGTCCTACCCCCCTTAAGTTGTTCTAAGTTCTAGGGGACTGATGACCTCAGATGTTAACTCCCATAGTGCTCAGAGCCATTTGAACTATTTTGAAATAGCTGAAGCTAGTGGAACCACTATAGTAATTTAATAAATTTTGTATAAAACTGAAGGCCCATTGGGAGATAACTTATAGGTATAAAGTTTCCAAACAGAAGAGTGTCACACAGACGTCAGAGTTACTCAGTACCAAAAAGGTTGGGCACTAATCCCCTAGATCAGTTGTTTCCCACCTATCTTAGATCATTACTCTTGACTGCAATCAGATACTAGTACTCCCGCCATGCTCCCTCGCCCCCCCCCCCCCCCCCGCTCTGCCATCTGTTGCCCCCCTTCACCACATTATCATTAATTTTAGCACCTAACTAAACTATAGAATGAAAGACTTTTTCTGGAACATTTCTATTTTCAAAGTGATAAAAAATGAATGGTATTTAGTTTGTGTGTGTGTGTGTCAGAATGAATGACGAATGGATTCGTGGTGCATTGTAAGTGCTGCCCACACCCCCAACTCCTTCTCAGTGAGGGTACACACTTGGTAGAAAACATACATCCCCTGCATTACTCTTCTGCACTGTAGCACTTGCTTGACCTGCAGACTACAACCCCATTTAAAATCAACCAAGTTCAGATGCGTGCACTATACTTTTCGTGAATCACTTCATTGCTGCACTCCTTAATCCCGAACTGGCAGAAATTGGACGGCTTCAGGCTGTTAATGCTGTGCGGCTAATTATTCTAATGATAATAACACCTACAATAATAATTACAATTTAGGGGTTTTGTTGACAAGAGAGTGGGAAATAACACAGTTTATTGGAATCTTGAATAAAGCCAATCTGCCTTCAGAAAAAAATGTGCTGTAATACTTATTTAACACTTCACGTAACATACATGGATTATCTTGCTTGTGGGTTATAGATCGTTGATGGTTGTGAGCACACGACTTTTTGACAGACGCCAACGTTGTGAATACAATAACTGGCGTCCCTTGTCAAATTTCGAGTCCATCAGTTAATACTCCGTCTAAGGCTGAATACCCGAGTCATCTATAGTAGCAATTCATTTCAATGAAGAGTCCGTCATCAATAAACTACACTTTACTCCAATCAGAAGGTGGTTTCTCCTGTAAACAAAATGCGGAAGATAGTTTCTCAGAGGTTCTACATGTTTTCTTGGGGTGCTGATACCGAATTTCTTGTTTTCTGCGTTGTAGGAGGTCGGATTGAAACAAATAATGCGAAAAACCTCAATGTTCCCATTTTTTAAAGTTTTTCGCTGAAACTCGACAAGTGTTCTGTTTTTAGAAGATGATCAGTATATGTAAAATTAAAGTAGGCGACATTTCTTAGAAAATGTACTAGTCAGGTTTGATTTTCTGACGAGTGGTGTCTCCTCTAGAGCGAGCTGAAAAAGAGCCATTTTGACCCTTTTGTGGAAACAAAAAAACTCTTACTCCACACAACTCGATAAGTATGCATATTATCAACAAAAATTCCTGCACCATGTAATATACAATTTTCTCTTCAGTGGGGAGGGAGCAAAGCTAATGATGCAGATCCATGACACTACGGACGGCAGAATCCCTGGCTTCGGCTGTAAAGAATGTCGCGATTGTGGGGGAAGATACCGACCCTCTGGACATAATGGTGGGTTTGCAGACTTCCCCCAATGTCTGTTTCCTCAATCTGAGGAGATGTACAGGGCCTCAGCTCCCCTATCATCCAGGAAGTGCAGTGGAGAAGAGTGTTGCCAACTATATGCTCTTCCTTCATGCGATGAGTTGTTGCGACTCTACGTCCCCATTATTCAACCAAAGCAAGATTAATTTTTTCGAGACCCTCTCCAAAAATCCAGATCTCCAATCATATATTACCAAATTCATTGATACTTCAGCCCATCAACGCGAAATGACAGGTGTTGATGAGGAATTTCTGACTGCCCTTTATGGTGTTAATTATCTCACCACAACACTCAACAAGCTGAGACATAATCAGTGTGTGAAATCAGCATGCACGGTTTCCATACTTCACACTGAAGCTGCATCTCGACTGTTCTGGACGAAGCAGTACCAGCAATGTAAAAAGTCATGCTCCAACAATGATGTCAGTTTTTATGCGCAAGACGCAGGGTAGCCCCTTGGAGCATCTCTTCCTGAAGCACCTGAGGCGACAGATGCTATTAATCCATGTAATATTTTGCAGCATTCCACGGCTTCACTAATCAATTTTTATCTGTCATAACATTAATAATTATACTTCAGTTTTATCAACTGAAGAATAGCAACAACTCAGTGTTAAGCCTGGACCTTCCATTAACCAAACCCCTCCAAGCGCACCTTCTAATGACCAAAAAACATTGACTACGTCACTAACAACCAAACTTTGACGAATAAAAAACTGCGCACATGTCATCACTAGCTGTATTTCTTCATACAGGTACACCGTCTGTTCACTATACTACTTTTGTATCCATATTCTGTCACTAAGTGCCTTCTTTCTTTTCTAGATGGAGAACATACTCGAAGCAACGGATCAATCCTGGGCTCGACATCCACTCATTTCATAATCATCCTTCTACGCTTGGGTCTGGCACCTAAAATGTTATAATATAACTTTTTAATGTTTTGGTCAAACGTACTTTCCCATCGTTTCATTCGAAACAACGTCTTTTAAGCGTATTACAACGGAAGTATTGCGTCGTTGAGAGAGAGAGATGATGATGGCGATGTTTGGATTGTGGGGAGCTCAACTGCGCGGCCATCAGCTCCCTACAAATTCCCGACCTTTTCTCAGTCCAATCGTGCCACTTGCATGAATGATGACGAAATGAAGAGGAACACACAAACACCCAGTCATCTCGAGGAAGGTGAAAAATCCCTAACCCCGCCGGGAATCGAACCCAGGATCCCGTGCTCGGGAAGCGAGAACACGACCTCGAGACCACGAGCTGCGGACCGTTGAGAGATAGGGAGGTGGTTGGGGTCATTTGGCTCCAGGGCGTAGAAGGCATTTTTTGTAGTTTTCGCTTTACTACCTCGGCCCTCATAGAAAAACTGTATGTTACAGACGTCTCCTGCAGGAAATGTTATGTACTTGCACGTCGCAGAGGGAGTTTCGTTGATGACATGTATATTTTTCGAGTTGTATGGAGTGAAAGGGGGTTTTTTCTTTTATGTTCGCAGAAGGGTCGTATATGGCTGCTTTTCAGCTCGCTCTAACTCCGATACCGCTCGTCGGAAAATTCTTTGGGATATTTAGTTTTATTTTTGAGGCCCTACGCTTCTTTGTTGTGAAACTGACCTCCTAGGAGGCATAAAACATGAAATTCGGATTGAGCACTCCAAAAAACATGTCTGAACCTTTTTTACGAAAACGGCTGTTTTGAATAACAACTTGCAGTGAAGACATTGTTATATACTGGGCAGGCTGCTTCACAGGCTGCACCTTATATACATTCCTATCAAGCTTTGTGGTTAAGTCATTTACATTCTTTTCAAGCAGACTAGCCTTGGCATCTAATTCTTTGATCAATCTCAGAAGGATCTGGATATACGTCTCGAGAGATTTAATTTTTTTTATCTATATATAGATGAATTCTCTGTCTATGCATAGCCATCCTCTTCGGCTAAGTGCCTGATGTACATTGGAACGTGTCTATGGTGCGATGTATACTAACGTACCCTCCTCTTTCATAGCTATACGTGTACAGATACACGTAGAAACTGCGTTTACACCTATCATTATTCACAATGACAAGAGACCCAGACTGTGTATGTCTCCAGCAATCTCCCAAACTGTGTGTATCTTTACAAATTCATCGGACAACATGTCAGTTCCCACATGAGCCAAGTAAATGTGCTTTAAATTCAAATTATCTTGTCTGAAGGCTGCAATGAGATTTGCATTATCCCTCGCTAACTGCTTTGGGATTCTGGAACATGTCTTGGTTCAAATGGCTCTGAGCACTATGGGACTTAACATCTATGGTCATCAGTCCCCTAGAACTTAGAACTACTTAAACCTAACTAACCTAAGGACATCACACAACACCCAGCCATCACGAGGCAGAGAAAATCCCTGACCCCGCCGGGAATCGGACCCGGGAACCAGGGCGTCGGAAGCGAGAATGCTACCGCACGACCACGAGATGCGGGCTGGAACAAGTCTGACTAAAATGAATTATGTCAACACTCACATGACGACCAAAGGAGAAATATCGTAAAATTTGTTTCTGGTTTTCCACTGCAATATCATAAAATGTGAATACAGTGTTTGGCTTTATTTCTGGCGGAGGGATTTGACTGCTTTGACTGAATGATGTGTATGTTATGCCATCGACACTTTGCAGTATCTTTGTATCAGTTGGTAGTTGAGTTGAAACATTGCTTGTGAAACTACCCGCACATACTCAAAGTGGACTCTATCCGGCTGTGTTACCAGTGACATGAGAAAATTTGTCTTGTTGCAGTTGGACGGGCCTACAATTATCAGTCGTATATTATCAGGTAGGACTACCCCATTCCTCTTCTTCTTCTTCTTCTTCTTCTTCTTCTTCTGGTCTTCTTCCACAACATCACAGGACCACCTACATACGGCAAAGTGCTAATGCTTCACCCACCATGTCATGATTCTGACTACATCAGGTTTTGGTGTGCAATGGGCTTTTATATAAAAATGAACACTTGTAATGATAACAATTAAAAATAATAATAATAACAATAACAATATGTGTAGCCATTATAGCGCAGTCGTCTGACAGACTGAGCTGCGATGGCTGCACCTTACTTTACATAATGGAGGGGTAGTTACATAAGAAAAACAACGAAGTTTTGTGATAATTTTTTTATTTACACGTCAGCAATAGTATACATCAGTAAAAATTAACGTTTTCAATCTTCTCAACAGTACAGTATTTTGCAAATAAAAGTTTCTTTTATTCACAGAAGTCATTGCATATTTTTCTCAAACCAATGGTTGTTCCTTTAGTTTCTTCGTTTGGTACTACATTGATACAGTGTTGTAAATAATCTGCATGGATACTAGAAGGATCGAGATAGGTCATAATGTCTTTATGCACAGTCTGAACTCATGGCTGCACACAGTTCAGTATTTCCAACACAAGGGATAGTCCATCTGTATGCCGAACAAGCTTGTAATGGTGGAGTGTTGAACATAAATGGATCGACCTCCAGACCTTGAAGAAAATGACTTATTGATAAATAACTAACACGGATTCAGAAACTATCGTTCTTGTGCAACACAACTAGCTCTTTATTCCCATGAAGTAATTAGTGATGTCGACATTGTATCTGAGATAGATTTCCTAGATTTCCTAGATTTCCAGAAGGCTTTTAATACCGTTCCTCACAAGCGACTCTTAATCAAACTGCGTGCATATGGAGTATCGTCTGAGTTGTGTGACTGGATTCGTAATTTTCTATCAGAGAGGTCACAATACGTAGTGATAGACGGTAAATCATCGACTAGAACAGAAGTGATATCTGGCGTTCCGCAAGGTAGTGTTATACGCCCTCTGCTGTTCCTGATTTATATAAATGATGTAGGTGCTAATCTGAGCAGCCCCCTTAGACTGTTCGCAGATGAAGCTGTAATTTACCGTCTAGTAAAATCATCAGACGATCAATTCCAATTACAAAATGATCTAGAGAGAATTTCTGTATGGTGTGAAGGCTGGCAATTAGTACTAAAGAAAGAAAAGTGCGATGTTATCCACAAGGGTACTAAAAGAAATGCGACAAATTTTGGGTATACGATAAATCGCAACTTAAATTGGAAAGACCACATAGATAATATTGTGGGGAAGTTGAAACAAAGACTGCGCTTTGTTGGCAAAACACTTAGAAGATGCGACAAACCCACTAAACAGACAGGCTGCATTACATTAGTCCGTCCTCTGCTGGAATGTTGCTGTGCGGTATGGGATCCTTACCAGGGAGGATTGATGGACGACATCGAAAACGTGCAAAGAAGGGCAGCTCGTTTCGTGTTATCGCGCAATAGAGGTAAGAATGTTACTGATAAGATACACCAGTTGGGGTGGCAGTCACTGAAACAAAGGCGGTTTTCTTTGCGGCGAGATCTACTTCCGAAATTTCAATCACAAACTTTCACTTCCGAATGCGTAAATATTTCGTTGAGACCCATCTACTTAGGGAGAATTGATCATCATAATAAAATAAGGGAAATCAGAGCTCGAACGGAATGAGTTAGGTGTTCCTTTATCCCACGCGCCATTCGATAATGGAATGGTAGATAAGTAGTATGAAAATGGTTCGATGAACCCTTTGCTAGGCTCTTAAGTGTGTACTGCTGAGTAACCATGTAGATGTAGATCTCACCTTGAGTACCATGCCGTCGTACAGTGATTTTGTAGGTAGCGCTAGTCCAGCACAGTAAATATTCTGTTGTCATCTGTTGAGTAATGTAGGGTTCTGCACGGCACAGTTTAGCTCAGTCCAACTCTGTAAACAACATTTTAATACTTCTCGATGCATTTTCAATCTCTAACGCAACACGTCAGCCGCTATTCATTGTGCTTCCATACCAATATTTAAGCGTTTTGAAACGCTAGTTGTTAAATTATAAGTTGAAGCAAAAAGCAGTAGAGCACTGGGAGAAATGGCCAATTTCTCATCCACCAGATCAACAGTCTATCCTTGCAGTAACACAGGAAAGTTCTGGGATGGTGCATATGTGGGAGACCAGTACTGACCAGCACAATGGGGCATCCAGTCAGCAAGTAAGTTCAATGAACAGATTTAAAAAAAAATAAACCTCTTAATTGTGCTTAATACCTCATCACCCTCTCCCCCCACTCTCTAGCCAGTCAGAGTGTAGCATTAACATGATGTGCAAAAAATGGGGCAAGTAGCACTATTTCCGTTATGTTTATATTAAAGTTGCGTGAAGACATACTCCATAATTTACCACCGTCCTCCATCCTCTCCATTCAGAGTCTTGGTTTTAGCATTCACTAAAATGAAACAGACAGTCAAAATGAAGATCCATCTTAACTGTGCTCAAAAGTATCCAGACAACCTACATTAATAATTAAAAAATACGTCATGTGTCTGAATTGCATAAAAGAACCAAAATTTTATCAACGATGTTTCTAGTAGTGACTATAAACTATCGTTTGTGGACTGGCTCAACAGTCGCATAGGTAATTGATTATAAGCCTTGTATCATTCGCAACGGAATAAAACCAATACTTTGCTTATACAATGTAACTGAAGGATTATTAATAGTTAAAGATGACGTTCAATAGTCGAAATAAAAGTGGAAGATTTGGTTCGCATTAAATATTCCACAGAAATTCAAAAAATGCGAAATAAATTTATGTCCCAGTTGCTTGCCTTCACCAACAGACAGCCTCGTTCAACGTTCGATCTGAGTACCGCATTTGCGAAATACAACAGAGCTTTGAATTAATTGTTTACCACATGTATGTTGATTGTCAAATGTGACAGTATTCTAAAAGGTCTGCAACAATACGCCAGCGAGAAAGTTTAATATTCACATTACAAAGGTATCTAAATACATAACGATTGTTCAAACTGACGATGTGTGATGTGAGCACCTAAGCACCTAATGTTTTCCACGACTGATTTAGGAGTGGAGTGAAGATAATGCATCCTAGGGAAAATATAATAGATGACCATTATTGATTTTTATTACGAATGATTGGGCCTCGTTGAACTTAAGTACAAAACGTTATACCATAGTGTAAGCCAAAATCGAGAGGAAAAATATGTAAAAAAATTCGCCAACTATGAAACAATTGGTACTGCTTATGTTGCAACAGTATTAAATATGTAAAGTGTGTTCAACAAGATGATGTGTATTACCATCACAGAACGTTTTTTATTGCTAGATAAGGATCGGACCAAAGATAATGCATGACTGTAAAATGTAATCAATGATGATCATTGATTTTTATTACAAACGACTGTGTCTATTTGAGATTTAGTAAGTACAAAACGAAACTTCTGCAATCGAAAGCATGGTTATCTAAAACTGGAATGAACTACCTGCAACTGTCTCGTGTGTCCTTTTCCACATACTATTAATCTAGCATAGTCGTGATGCAGCGGCACTGTTGTGTTCGTGCATTACCAGCACCTACCTGTGAACTCGTGCAGCAGATCGCCGCTAGGAAAGTCGAGCACAAACCCACTGTACTGCCACTCGCACCAGGCTGTATACAACGTAAGCGTGCTAAGAATCGGGAAAAAGGTCTTAATTTTGAATGAAAGGTGGAAATACTGGTAACACTTCAGTATATTCTGAACCTTGAGATGTACACGTTCGCTGCCAAACCCGTGATAATCTTAACACTGCCATGCACAAACCCTTTCATTCACGTTAGCAAGTTTATGCTAACGTATTTCCCGAAATCTGAACATCTACTGAGCACTGATTATTCTTAAATGAAAATGCTATCCATACTGTTAAGTTTATCGATGGCCAATGCACTCATGTTTTTAGTCACCGATCTGCTCAATATGCCACGCGGATTTGCTGTCTTTTCGCATATACAAAATTGCTTTAAAAAATCCGTACGTAGGACTAAATATGCCTTCTCTTTTACACTTTTGAAACATGTAGCACAACTAAAACCGGCAAATTTTAACTTCCTTCGGAGCTCATACAACACACGACCATACCATTGAAAGTCTGCGCTCCGACTCCCTTACTCTTTTCTGATTGGTCAGTTTTCTTTAAGACCAATAGAAAAACATTACTCTCACACGTTATTCCGCGCTTTTCATTACTAACCAATTAACAAATAACACACTTTTGAACTGTACTTTTTCCCGAAATAAATATTTAACATTCTAATATTTTGTTTATACTTTACTTTATTAACTATTTTCTTTTGCACTCGAATTCGCTTTCCTTTTACCATAAACTAACTTAGCATATTACGATACAAAATTCCCCATCATCTGCGTTCACACTGTCTTAAAACTTTTTCACTCTAGTGCGTACATCGTTCATCAGTAGAACAGTAACCTACATATTTACTTTCGACCACACTCATGCATCATTCGCACTACTAAAAGCATATACAAAAGTGTGCAAACATAAACAAACAAAAAAGCCTTCAATAAATAAACAACAATTCACAAAAACATTCTCTTCACCTGTTTCTTGAATGTCTGTGAATTACTGGACTCTGGTGGTCAAAATTGTTAACTACATTATTTTTCTTCTGTTTAGTCCTGTCCGCTACTGTCCTCTAGCAGATGAAAATTAGAACTACGTGCTGAACTGAACCCGCTTCAGATCATCTGTAACTGAGCATGCGTGAGTCTCTCTCCTGATCAGCAGACTCTAGACAGGAGCGATATAAGGCGCTGCGCTTCAGTGAGATAGTGTTTAACAGGACTCATCATAGTCAGAATGGGACAATACATGAACGGAACAGCATACTGTATTGTGCGGCACAAGCTGATCGTCCGCTGCAGTCCTTGGTGAGTGTAGTCTTTACTTCGTTGCGTACTGACAGCTACCGTTATAATACAACATTGTTCCATTGTACAGAACTGATTCTTGTTGTCATGAGACGGTGATGGAAACAGTATGAGTTACTGTGAATATAATACCGGACCTCTGAAGTCACAGTTCCCATGTTTACAAGTTCAGAGATGCAACTGTTGTATCGTATTCAGCAGTTGTCAGGAAGAGTATGAACAAATATCTCACACGCTCAAATTTAAATTTTTCACTTCCAGTGTAACACCCATCTCTTAACCATTGCCTTTCGTCACTGACTATGCAGTATTAGTGATGGTCTTCCTGAAATCCGTTAGTTCCTCCTATTTATGTCTATTATGAGAAACCAAATGAGCTTCCCAGTGTCCTTTGCAATTCAATAATTGATTTGTAAATAATAGTCTAATGACGGTCGAAGCAATCTTCCCTCTCTCTCGGTCGTCTCGAAATTTGCTTCTCCAAATGCAGTTCTTATTAAAACACTTATTCTTAATATTTTCGAACCTATGGCAGAAATACAATATCGATGCACCTGTTTCCCTTCGGTTCCCTAGCACTGATTGCCATAACTGTGTCTCCTTTATCGTCTCATGGGACAGATTCAAAATCACCAGACTGATACTTAGGAAATGAGCAGAATCCTAGTCTAATCCCATATTCCGTAAAGGAAACATTTCTGAGTGTACTGTTTTATGTAGAGAGTTAACAAATTTGTGTTATAATGTACACAGCCTATTGATTATGATAATATCGTTTTCCTTAGAAGTTCCGCAGCACAGGCTTACTGTATCTCTGTGTGGTTTACAAACGGTAAAGAATCGTAATCAATATATACAGTGCTCTTAGACTATATTCACAAGTACCTATTAATAGCTTCGTTTTAAGGATTTGCTGAATATTTGTTCGAATATTTGAGTTTCAATATTGGTCATTTGCACTCACGTTCCATGTATTACCGAGATTTCATAAAATATGTGTGCTTGTGTTTGGTGGTTGTTGCTATAATATAATGCGCATCAGAAATTAAATCCCAAGGGGTTTTGACAGTTTAAAGAATACGCCACATAGGATCAAAAAAATATTTAGAGTTTAAATTGTTGTGACTGGCAAGGGTAAATAGCTCTTACTATGTGTAAAGTTCAGATTATGGTTTCTAATAAACGTTTAAGTTAAATTTGTCCAATAAAACCACCAGCACCTTCCACGCTCCCACACTTAATGCCACCTCACTGTATGAATCTGTATATAAATTTGTATCTCAAAGAGTTTCCAACGAAATGTAATTCTTCTACCTCCACTGCCTCTCCTCCTAGAACATTCGCACTCAATACAAATGCCGGGACGGTTCTTTTGTAAGTGCATAGCTGATTTCTTACCACGTCCTTTCGAAATCTAAGCTGCTGACCCTTCGCTAAGGATCCTGTCGTTCACAGGACGCTAAACCTTAATCTTCCTGTCATATGTTGAGTGCGTGACGCAAATTAATTACTGTACTGCACACCAGTATGCACGTATTTATTCACAGCAGATATGACTTGTGTTCCCTTCTTTTGCAGAACTTGATAATGGGATAATGTCGTTTCGAAAAATGTGGTAAACAACTTTCACATTTTCGACAGCTACAATAACCTTAGTACAGATTTGTGGTAGAGTTGTCCGATGGTTTCAAAAGAAATAACTTTATAAAAAATATACAACAGAATTTATAGCAACTCGCAACAATCTCCAGAAAGTATTATCAAATGCATAAGAAAAAGGCTGCAGCAGATTCCGGGCGTACGTTTTACTGAGAAAGTCAAAATCGTAAACCAGTGACAGGTAACGAATAGTCAGAGGCAGCAATGGTAAGCAGGTATATGTGGACTCGTTTCGCTACGCTCCAAAATCCCGTAATATCTGTAGAGTGCATTTCATCTTTGAGAATATATAGCAAATAATGCTTTATAGATGTGAATGCGTGATAAAATTTGTGTAACTCAATGTGGTGGTGTTATTAACAGCTATATTGGTTTATTTCAGGTATTATTGAAGGCATACTTTTCCGTTTCATACAAGCCGGATACGAAGGTGAATTGTCTTCCTGTTTGGTGATTTGCACGAAAAAACACGACTGTGGGGATTCTCAGCTGCATGTGGTGTGTAGTAGACAGGAATGCAGTCTCCCATCAGAGTTTGTGTCTCCTTCGATCCAGCTGCGACTGGACGCTGCATATTTGTTTAAACCTGCGCACGAAAATAATATTATATTATTAACTGTGCATGACCACGTTAATAAGGTCAATACACATTCTATTTTGCATAGGAAGTAGCTACTGGAGAGGCATGAAAGGTTCAGTATGTAGGAATTACAGGAAGTCCCGATATCTACAAACAATTGAATAAAAACTAAGATAGCATAACCGCTGTAGTTAAGAATACCTTTATACCATATGTCGTCATCATGTAGGGGGAATTAACAGACAGTGGTCCCTAGCGACCTTGATGCTGACTGAATGTTAAACTCTATCTTTGTCTTGTTCAGAATGTATCACCGGAGTGCTGCGCTCCAGTTCAGCAGGTCATCAAAGTTCCAGGACAAGAATAGCAACATACAAGTAACGAATCTCCAGACGGTTGCTAACTATGGAGTAGAGAAATTCTTGTTCCATGCAAGTATGTCCCTTTAGACCACACCACAAAGAACAGAGACTATAGTTTCCTATGAGGTTTATGCAGACTGCCGTATGCAATGTATAGATGACCACGTAAAAATGTCGTGTGACTAGGGCCTCCCGTCGGGTAGACCGTTAGCCAGGTGCAAGTCTTTCTATTTGACGTCACTTCGGCGACTTGCGCGTCTATGAGGATGATATGATGACGATTAGGACAACACAAAACCCAGTCCCTGAGCGTAGAAAATCTCCGACCCAGCCGGGAATCGAACCCGGGCCCTTAGGATTGACATGCTGTTGCGCTGACCACTTAGCTACCCAGGGCGGTTTGTTTTACTGACCATGAGCTTTCACGAGAGGCTGCCAACCAGTATAAAAGTAGACAGGGAATACGAAGTTGTCGACAGAGAAGCAGTGACAGCAGACTGGGTCGGTAACAAGAACAGTTACTTCGAAAGTGGACAAGTGGACTAGCCATTGGACATCACGTGAATAACAAATCCATCAGGCACATTTAAGTTCTTCCAAAGCTGCCCAAGTGACGTGATGGGACAAACATGGTTAAAACACGACTAGGAAGACTACATGTAGTGATGGACAACGACCGTCAAGCATTATGAATCTAAAAATCGCATGAAAACAGCGGAATGAATCACTCCTGAGTTACTAAGTGCTGCAGCAGTCCACTTTACAGACTGTCTCTGCGTAGGGAGTTGAACAACATGGGGCACAGTGGTCGAGTAGCTCCTTGAATGCCAAATATTTATGTAGTCAGTGTTAAGCAAAGCTTTCGGCGATGTAAAGAGCAACGCTATTGGACAGTGGATGACTGGAAACGAGTAGTTTGGAATAATGAAACACGCTATGGCGGTCCTATCAAAGGATTTGGGTTTACCAAATAACTGGAGAACGTGTACTGCCAACAGTGAAGGACAGAGTAGGTGGTGTTATGTTATTGGGATGTTTTCGATGCTTAGGGTGTTATCCCCTTATAGCGATTAAGGAAACGCAAAATGCAGAATTATACACTACTGGTCATTAAAATAGCTACACCAAGAAGAAATGCAGATGATAAACGAGTATTCATTGGACAAATACATGATACTACAACTGACATGTGATTACATTTTCACGTAATTTGGGTGCATAGATCCTGAGAAATCAGTACCCAGAACAACCACCTCTGGCCATAATAACGGCCTTGATACGCCTGGGCATAGAGTCAGACAGAGCTTGGATGGTGTGTACAGGTACAGCTGCCCATGCAGCTTCAACACGATACCACAGTTCAACAAGAGTAGGGACTGATGTATTGTGACGAGCTAGTTGCTCGGCCACCATTGACTAGACGTTTTCAATTGATGAGAGATCTGGAGAATGTGCTGGCCAGGACAGCACCCGAATATTTTCTGCATCCAGAAAGGCCAGTACAGGACCTGCAAAATGCGGTCGTGCATTATCCTGCTGAAATGTAGGGTTTCGCACGGATCGAATGAAGGGTAGAGCCACGGGTCGTAACAGATCTGAAATGTAACGTTCACTGTTCAAACTGCCGTCAATGCGAACAAGAGGTGACCGAGACGTCTAACTAGTGGCACTGCATAGCATCACGCCGGGTGATACGCCAGTATGGCGATGACAAATACACACTTCCAATGTGCGATAACCGCGATGTCTTCAAACACGGATGTGACCATCATGATGCTGTAAACAGAACCTGGATTCATCCGAAAAAAATGACGTTTTGACATTCGTGCACCCAGGTTCGTCGTTGAGTACACCGTCACAGGCGCTCCTTTCTGTGATGCAGCGTCAAGGGTAACCACAGCCATTGTCTCCGAGCTGATAGTCCATGCTGCTGCGAACGTCGACGAACTGTTCTTGCAGATGGTTGTTGTCTTGCAAACCTCCCCATCTGTTGACTCAGGGATCGAGACGTGGCTCCAAGATCCGTTACAGCCATGCGAATAAGATGGCTGTCATCTCGACTGCTAGTGATACGAGGCCGTTGAGATCCAGCACGGCGTTCCGTATTACTCTCCTGAACCCACAGATTCCATATTCTGCTAACAGTCATTGGATCTCGACATACGCGATACGATAAACCGCAATGGCAATAGGCTACAATCCGACCTTTATCAAAGTCGGAAACGTGATGGTACGCATTTCTCCTCCTTACACGAGGCATCACAACAACGTTTCACCAGGCAACGCCTGTCAACTGCTGTTTGTGTATGAGAAATCGGTTGGAAACATTGCTCATGTCAGTACGTTGTAGGTGTCGCCAACCTTGTGTGAATGTTCTGAAAAGCTAATCATTTGCAAATCGCAGCATCTTCTTCCTATCGGTTAATTTTTGCGTCTGTTGCACGTCATCTTCGTGGTGTAGCAATTTTAATGGCCAGTAGTGTATGAATATATTTTACAGCACTGTGTGAAGGAACAGTTCGGAGACGATGACTGCTTCAGCATGGCAGTCAACCCTGTCATGAAGCAGCATCTGGGAGCCAGTGGCTTGTGGACAGTAAGTATCCTTAAACGTACTGGCCGGTCCAGGGTCCCCACCTGAACCAAATGGAACACCTTTGAGACGAGTTACAACATCGACTCCAATCCAGACTTCATCGTCCATCACCAGTACCTTATCTGGTCTCTGTTCTTGAGGAAAAATGAGCTGACATTCCTCCACAGATATTCAAACACCTCGGTGAATGTCTCCTCAGCAGAGTTCAAGCCTTCATAATGGCAAAAGGTGTACAATTCCCTTATTAATGTACACTAATATGTGTTGAGATACTTTATGTCAGATAGTCTATAATGGAGGCAGGACAACCACCTGGAAGCACGAACTCACGCGAAAGATGAAATAATACAGAGAAGAGCTTTTCTGAGTAACATACAGTTTGGACACCTCAAGGTGGCTTATTGCATGAGACGTCGTGGGTTCAGTTGTGTGTGTGCTATCATCCCACTCGGACAGGATCGTGGACATCCTTTTCTCATCCTGTAGATACCAGCTGAAGCCGTGTACGTCGAGAAGTGAAATATACTGTTCATCCTCTCCTGAATTATCTCACAGTGAATTCACAGCAACTCTTTGTAGATGACAATACCTGCAATTTCCTGATGCAATCTGACCTATTTTCTATTGTCAATATGCTGTATACACATTGTCCATTGTCAGTGGACAATGTGAAAAAAAAACAGCACTGCCCCCAAGTGTTATAATAGACCAAGTACTTTTTGACAGTCGTTTGATTGCCATCCAACGGATATTTTTCTTGCTTTTTTAGTAGTTTGATTAAAGAATATATAACACTGAATCTGAAAATTTTGGTCAGAATATTCGGTACATAAGTGATTTACTTGCAGATGTATTTCACTGTCAAACTAATTGAATATTCAAATATTATTTTAATTGACTATATAGAGGTGCATTTAAGTTCTGAGGCCTCCAATTTTTTTTTTCTAATTAACAACTCACCCGAAATCGATGAAACTAGCGTTACTTCTTGACGTAATCTCCCTGCAGAAGTACACATTTTTCACAACGCTGACGCCATGATTCCATGGCAGCGGCGAAGGCTTCTTTACGAGTCTGTTTTGACCACTGGAAAATCGCTGAGGCAATAGCAGCACGGCTGGTGAATGTGCGGCCATGGAGAGTGTGTTTCATTGTTGGAAAAAGCAAAAAGTCACTAGGAACCAGGTCAGGTGAGTAGGGAGCATGAGGAATCACTTCAAAGTTGTTATCACGAAGAAACTGTTGCGTTACGTTAGCTCGATGTGCAGGTGCGTTGTCTTCGTGAAACAGCACACGCGCGGCCCTTCCCGGACGTTTTTGTTGCAGTGCAGGAAGTAATTTGTTCTCCAAAACATTTTCGTAGGATGCACCTGCTACCGTAGTGCCCTTTGGAACGCAATGAGTAAGGATTACGCCCTCGCTGTCCCAGAACATGGACACCATCATTTTTTCAGCACTGGCAGTTACCCGAAATTTTTTTGGTGGCGGTGAATCTGTGTGCTTCCATTGAACTGACTAGCGCTTTGTTTCTGGATTGAAAAATGGCATTCACGTCTCATCCATTGTCACAACCGACGAAAAGTAAGTCCCATTCATGCTGTCGTTGAACGTCAACATTGCTTGGCAACATGCCACACCGGCAGCCATGCGGTCGTCCGTCAGCATTCGTGGCACCTACCTGGATGACACTTTTCGCATTTTCAGGTCGTCATGTAGGATTGTGTGCACTGAACCCACAGAAATGCCAACTCTGCAGGCGATCTGTTCAACAGTCATTCGGCGATCCCCTAAAACAATTCTCTCCACTTTCTCGATCATGTCTTTAGACCGGCTTGTGCGAGCCCCAGGTTGTTTCGGTTTGTTGTCACACGATGTTCTGCCTTCATTAAACTGTCGCACCCACGAACGCACTTTCGACACATCCATAACTCCATCACCACGTGTCTCCTTCAACTGTCGATGAATTTCAATTGGTTTCACACCAAGCAAATTCAGATAACGAATGATTGCACGTTGTTCAAGTAAGGAAAACGTTGCAATTTTAAGTATTTAAAACAGTTCTCATTCTCGCCGCTGGCGGTAAAATTCCATCTCCCGTACGGTGCTGCCATCTCTGGGACGTATTGACAATGAACGTGGCCTCATTTTAAAACAATGCGCATGTTTCTATCTCTTTCCGGTCTGGAGAAAAAAAATCGGAGGCCTTAGAACTTGAATGCACCGCGTAGTCACAAAAATGTACATACGAAGAGAAGTTGCCCATAAGAACATTTAGCAAACCACAATCTTAATGCTTCCTTATTTTAGAGATAATAACAAGTAAAGCTGAAAAATTGAAGGCTGTCTTCGTGAGTGCGTGCAGAGATGAATTAATTTGTGAGAATTATTAATGAGAAACGACATGAATCATCTCTTGCATTCATGATAACCAATATCGAAAAACACACAGTAGTTTACAAAAGCAAACTATTCTGTAGAAATTTGTGAAAATATAAACATGTCGTTTCCTACATATTCCAACGGTAAAAACAGTATAGTGAGACGATTAGCATGTGTAGTGACCCCTTTAAGAGCAAGGTTAGAACATCAACATACAGTTATGAGAAAGGGTTAAAATATGAGTCGATAAGGATACTCAGTTTATGAACAACGCAGAAGTTCGCTGTCACTGGGCGGCTCTTTACCTTCCCGGAAGCGCTGGTTGTCTTGGTACAACAAGACGTATGTCAACCAGTCATTTTTGCAGAGTACTGATGTAGATGTAGACGAGGAATTTGGATTTTCGCGACAAGATCGCGCCTCCGGATAAAAAAGAAAAAGAGTGAATAATTTTTTTTTTTACAATTACCTCAAAATGGTCGGCAGCTAGTCATATTTGTTTATATTTGAAGGAAGAGAGTTCTCACATAGCAAATTAATTTTCAAAAAATGGTTCAAATGGCTCTGAGCACTATGGGACTTAACTGCCGTGGTTATCAGTCCCCTAGAACTTAGAACTACTTAAACCTAACTAACCTAAGGACATCACACACATCCATGCCCGAGGCAGGATTCGAACCTGCGACCGTAGCAGTCGCGCGGTTCCGGACTGAGCGCCTTAACCGAAATTAATTTTCATTTACCGTTCTACTGTCTGTCTTTCGTATTTTACCTATTAGTTGCATGATATTTGTTATGAATAGAGTGTTGTGCATACACTATCTTTACTAAATGAGAGCAATTTTTTCTTGAGTTTACGTGGAATGCCGCCTAGAAGTGTATAATATAGGATGTATCGCCTCGTATCAAATTTGATAAGTGCATTACGTATACCCAGGAGCATACAGTTAAAATTCGTTGCATTCATTGCGTTTCCAACATTATAATAATACTCAGGTAACACCAATAAAATAAAAATACCACTTAGTACTGCGAAGCAATTTGTTATGTACTGCAATATAATGGTGTATCATAAAAACCCTTTACAGGTTGGACTACTGTGTTAGAGGCCCAAAACAAAAAGAGGATCAAAACAAAAATTTAGGAGGAAAAGGTGAAACACGAAAAATAATTTCATACAATTACAGTCTTCTACAGAGTAAGTGCTCATCGCTCTTAAGATGTGTTCCTTAGAGCTCATGTTTCCTAGACGTTTTTTTTCTTGTTTTGATCTACACTACCTACTCCAAAAATATGGAAACTAAAGAGACTGCAGGAGAAGAGATGTGTTTCGCAGAATCGAAGATGAATAAGTGCTCGCAGCTCTTAAGGTATGTTTTTTAAAGCTCATCTTTACTAGACATTTTTTTCTTGTTTTGGTCTATACCATCCCGTCTGAAAGTTTCCTACACTACAGTCTCAGAAACAAGAGTACCGGTAGGTGTATTCCACTCTCAGACATATCACAACGATTTTCCTTAATAACTATCGATTCTGACGTTTCCAAACCTGGGTTCTTTGCCCCAAATTGAAACATTTTCCTTTCTCCGCCATCCCTGAAAGTCTGTAACATTATTAGGGATTCAACCAGTATAGTTAACATGAGAGAATTTCGACTTTACACAGAGGCCTATCATCACAGGCATTTCCCTCGCGCCATTGACGAATGGGAGGTTGTTAGGGACGAGATATTAGTACACGATCTGTTCACAACCACAGACAATAATTTCGACTGAGCAGCGTCAATGTAGTTGTTCGTGCTAGTCCAAGTGTAAAATGGAAAGCTGCACTTGGAACGCGAGTCTAATTCACAAAATCCATCATTTTGTTTGTGTGCTGTAATTCAAACGTACGAGAGGGACAGGGACAACAAGCACAGCACACAACTCTGTTGAACAGTTGCGGGAAACGGAAAGACTTCAGGAACCTATTTATGGCGTTTTCCTGCGGAGGACAAAGATAGGTTGCCATCTGAGTCCAAGGAAGGCTTGCATGGAACAGTTGGATAGCTCCAAGCTCCGAGACTTTTTCGTGGGGCTTATGAAAATTTTGGCCAGTGGCTGAAAAGAAGTTCAATTCTCGGCGTGAAACTTGCCATCAAAGAACATACTTTTAGACGACAATAAGATATAAGACGTTTTTTATCATACAAAATGAAAATCGAGACTGAAAGCATTTGATCTTAAGCATGTAATCTTCAGTAATTACTAGACGATTGTTTAAGGCAGGCCTACGTCAACTAGGATGAATGGCTCTCTTAGTGCATAGTGATTTCCAAATGGCATCAAACACCCTGTCCCAGACTGTACTGTGGGCATTGGATACTATACCGGTAATTTGACAGTACCAGTGCCAGATTGGTTTTGTGATTATGCTCGTACAAAGCCAGTGCAGATTACTAGCCCGCTGCTTAAATTAATTTGAGCACCTACTTAACTGGATTGGAAGAAGAAATACGTTGGCAGGGCACGTTCTGAGTTACCGATAGCTCAGGAATGGTTAATTCGGCTATGGAGGGAGATGTAGGGATTAAAAGATGTAAAGAGAACCAAGTCTTGCCTACTGTCAAGAGGCTCTTCACGATGTAGGTGGTATTTGCTTGTAAAGATGAAATGGCTTGTACAGCATGGAGCAGCATGGAGAGCTGCATCAGACTAGTCTTCGAACCGACGACCACAATAACAGTAAAATGATAGACTAATTCAGCAAAAATGTTTAGCACTATAATCACTTGTACCATTGACATAAGAAATATGTATATCTCACGTCTCTAGAGGGATAAACAATTTTTTTTCACGATATAATGCGGAGCTGTACTTCACAATCTTGATTTCAACTCTGTCTAAATTTTTTTACTCAGACTTTAAACATAACTTTTCGTTCAACCTTTATAATCTAGACACTACAACCAGAGGTTATCTCACGGTATGTGTAAAAATAACACTACTGACGAACCAACGTAGTTGCGAACTGTTGCTTATTCTGCCGCTGGTCTCGAGAAGCAGGAGAACTGGGTTGGAGTTCTAATGTGCCATAGATTATCAATTGTCGTAGTGCATTTACTACAATATAGCTTCGACATTCCTGAAGAGCTTGCACTGACACCGCATCACTTCATTGCTGTTTTCCTTAATTCCTTCCTAGCTCTTCATTTATTTAATTCCAGTGCACGTAACTAATTTCAACTCAGAGGGAAAGAGGAAGATTTAATTTTTTTTAAAAAGTTGAAAATTAATAAACAGAAATACTTACCGAAAAAATCTTCGCTCGATGGCTGTTTCTTCAGCTTGTAAATTTATGTTTGCACTGGTAATTTAGAAGATAAGAATCCATAATTCAGTTTAGAAATCATCTGTAAAGAGAAAACAGAACTGTTTCCTATTATTGTTATTACCAAATACGGTAAAATACTATGAAATGTGAACTGCATCCATATGTAAAGATAGAACGAAGTGTGGTATTTGCAGGCGACAGCAACTTAAAAGACAATAGATATGTGGAAGTGAGCGTAATAGTGTCGTGTTCTTTGATAGAATATTTTGATCTGTCGTCACACTCATAGTATCATCATAAATCTGCTTGTGGTCTCAGCAACGATCAAGGATGGATGGTCACAGCACGAGATAGTGCGTTTGATTGGTGATAGAACCTCGGGCCCATAGTCTAAGTTACTCGACAGGTTGGCAACTTGCTTTAAATTTTGAAAAGTGTAAACTTGTGCTTTTCACAAAACGAGGATACGTAGTGTTACGTGACTGTTAGGACTGACGGTTGGAATCTGCCAACTTATGCAAGTACTTTGTTGTAATACTTTGTAGGGAGATGGAATGGAATGATCACATAGGCTCAGTCACGGGTAAAACAGGTTTACGGCTAGAATACTGGGGAAATGGAATTAGTATACAAAAATATTGCTTACAGATCATTCGTACGATTCATCCTAGAACATAGCTTAAGTGTGTGGGACCCATACCAGGTAGGACTAACTTGGGATATGCAACATATACAGGGAAGGGCAGCACAAATGGTCAGAGGTTTGTTTGGCCTGTGAAAGAGACTCACAGAGGCGCTGAAGAAACTAAACTATCAGCCTCGTAAAGAAAGATATAAACTATCGCGGCAAAGCCTATTTACAAAGTTTCAAGTACCAGTTTCAAATTATCGGCTACGTATCACTTCTGCAACTTGAGAACAAGATTAGATTTTATGCAGCACGCGCGATGGCATTCAACAATCATTATTCCCGCGCTCCATTCGTGAATGGAACGAGTGAAAACCACAGCAACTGATACAATGGGACATAACCTCTGCCGTGCACTTCACAGTGGTTTGGATAGAACAACTGTAGGGCTAGATGCAAACAGGGTAATTACAGCTCTGAAGTTGTGAAATTTGATAACAAATAATGTATATATAGGAGGATAATAACTGGAGATACAAACTTGTTCCTGGGGAGTACGTCCCGTAAGACCAAACCACAAAGCAGAGAGATTATAATGAACGGAGGATGAACTTCTGGACGGTACAGTTTGCAGGAAAGGTGGCATAACGCTATGAACAGTTTAGACCGTTGGTGATATCTTCCCAAGTTGGTAGCAGGTGAGATATCGTGGATTCAGTTGTGTCTGTGCCATCACCCCTCCCGTACAGGATTGTGGATATCCTCTTATTCTTCTAGAGGAACTAGCTGAAGTCCTATATGTTTACAAGCCAACGTACCATTCTTCCTCTCTTGAATTTTTTCAGGATAATTTGACAGAAACTCTTTGGAGACGACAATTCTTGTACGTTCTTGACACAATGTGCCCCCTTTCATACTACGAACAGGCTGTCTATATGAGTATCTGGACGATGGATTGTGAGCAATAAAAGCCAGTGTCCGCGTATGTTATAATATATCGAATACCATTTTCTCACTACAATTGGACGATTAACTATCACAATACTGTAACTGAAATAAGACGTATTGTTCGCTACTGTTTGTGCTTTTCTTAAAGAACAACTTCTGAAATTCTGGTCGATGTACTCGTTATTTCACTGATTTGATTCCAGACAAAATAACCGAGTTCCGAAATATTATTTGCACTGACTGTTTAGTCAAAACCAAACATACACGATAAGGTTTGCCGCGTAAGCACATTCAGTAAATTAGTTTCTTAATCCTTCCTAATTTTAAATATAAGAGTATGTAAAGCTGAAGGACTGAAGGCTGTCGTGGTGAATGCGTGCAGAGAAGAATTAATCACTGAGAATTGTAAGCCGGCCATTGGTGGCCGAGCGGTTCTAGGCGCTTCCGTCTGGAACCGCGCGACCGATACGGTAGCAGGTTCGAATTCTGCCTCGGGCATGAATGTGTGTTATGTCTTTAAGTTAGTTAGGTTTAAGTAGTTCAAAGTTCTAGGGGACTGATGACCTGCGATGTTAAGTCCCATAGTGCTCAGAGCCATTTGAACAATTTTTTTTTTTTTTTTGAGAATTGTATACGAGAATTTACGTGAACCACAACAAACACATACATAGTTTATAAAAGCACACAGCTATGTAGATACATAACATGTGTACATATTTATCTGTGCAAATACAGACATAATGTGGTCTGCATCTACGAAGGCCCAAAGCAGTGTAATTAGGCGACTAGCGAGTGTAGTAAAACTCCCAAGATCAAGGTTAGAAGCTGCACGTACAGTGATGAGAAAGGGTTAAAGTAGGAACGGGTAGCTGTACTCACTTGAAGAGCAACGTGGGAATGGCGTCGCTCTCACTGGCCAACTTTTTATGTCCTGCAAATAACTGGTCTGCTTGATGCCAAAAGAAGTAACGTCGTCTAGTTACTTTGCAGAATATAGTTACAGATGTACACAGAAAATTTGGATTTTCGCCGCCAGAGCGCTCCTGAGGAAGGAAGAACAATGCTGATTAAGCGCTCTATACAATTAGCTCAGAATACTCACGATTGAAGCAGTCAGGTATATTTGCTCATCTTTAGAGGTAGAGAATTGTCGCATGTCATATTTATCCATTAGTCTCATGGTTCTGTTACAAAGTAGAGTATTGCACCCACAGTCTCTGTAGAAATTATTACCGGCAAGGTTGGAACTTTCTGCAGGACCTGACCATCATTTTGCGGGACAATGCTCCAGCACGTACAGTGCAAGCTTATACTGATTTAGTTGACTGATGGGGCTGCTGAGTGCTATACCACCTACAGCACTCACCTGACTTAAGCCTTCGTGAGTTCAACTCGATTTCTAAACTGAAGGAAACAGTTCACGGCATTCGCTTCGGAACTGCTACAAATTCGTCGGGAAATAGACCGCGCCGCTCGAACTGTCAACACAACTGACATTGCTAAGAGTATCCTACGACTTCTACATCGCTGGCAACGGGTAATACACAATGCTGATGACTACTTTGAAGGTCAGTAAAACTTTGAAACACGTATCTATTTTGTACGAGCTGTAAATTAATAGTTGTCACTATTAAAGTTAGAATCCTCGTAGCAGAAAAAATTGAAAATGCCAAAATAAAAGCAGTTACCGGAAAAAAGCTTCGCTCGATAGCCGTTTCTCTAACTTGCTAATTTAGACGTCTGTTGATAATTTATAGTGAACGAATCTATGATTCAGTTTAGTAAATCACTTGTAAAAAGAAAAAGAGAAGATACGTATTACTCTTGGCGTTACTCGCAAATACGGAAGGCGCTAAATTGCTAACAAGTGCTACACTCTAGATAGAAAGACGTGTAGTATGTGCAGGAGAGAGCCATTGAGTTAGACAATCACAATGTGAGATACATCGAATTTTCGTCGTTCTCTGGGACGGAATAATTTGAACTCGCTCACTCGTAGTACCATTATAATTCCACTTGTGATCAAGATGTGCGTGTGCGTGACGTGAAACAGTGTGTTAGACTGCTGACAAACAATCGATCCTATACTATAATTTAAATTATTTCAGAAGTTTCGTTTTAGTTCCCAAGTTGTCACCCTTTCTCGTACGTGCTGTCTGTAGAGTCACTACAGCGCTGTTTACATTCTCTCTCTGCTATAAAATTTAAGTAAAGAGAATGTGAAATTCATTTATGATCCTGTAGTGTCTCTAATCACGTCAGAAATCTGTTCTTAAACGTAAGTGGGAAATTTGTTGAGCTTTTTTTTTTTAAAAAAAAAACGGAGCGAGAAAACCTTATAAACTTTGTTCTGCATGCATGAAGTTTTAACGTTTTACCTGAAAAATACTTGGAGATTCTGAAATGACTGCAACAAAGACGATATAAGTGTTACATTAAAGCAGGAGAAACATATTTTCTCATTCTAGGGCGTTGTTCTCCACAGTACTATGTAATATAGATATCACCGAATCTGGACTGGTACCCACAAACAGTATTATACAGCAATTCTTAAGAAAAGAACCAATGTGTCGAACAGATCTAACCCATCCCGCATTAAACAAATTTTATCCTTTTTAAGTGAACGCAAAAGAAAACAGGAAATGGATGAGGTCGAAAGGATGAATATAAAACTATAACTGGAAAAAGGAGAACCTATTGCAGATATGCAAGCAAGGTTCACATCTTGCTTTAAACATGCTGTATGGAGAAGCCTGGCTGAAGATATTAGCATTTACTATTAACAGCAATTGCAGATGGTTATTCGTTGGAGTACTTACCGAAAATGATACACTCTAATATATTTACCACATTAAAGGACACACGAAAAATCTGTCCATAAAGCTCCATCTGGATCTGCTTCAAATGAATGATGATATTGTGTGTAAATATGATGGATTAGAGGTTTTGCGGAGTTTAAGACCTATTAAGCTCATCATCGTTCAGTAACAGGACCTTCGAAACATGTTATGCTTGTATGCATTTTCTGGACAGTTGTTGTTGCGTTAGACAGAGAGAGAGAGAGAGAGAGAGAGAGAGAGAGAGATCGTAGTTAACTTGAACTGTTGTTTGTGCTTTTAAAATATAGAAGATGTTCTGGACTGTATACTATCTCAACGAATTAACAAAGTGCTAAGACTAAGGAATGCTGTAGTGTTAAGCTGATACTTGCAGCTTCTTGGTGCTGCTAGTTATTCTCACTAGACTGTGTCATACGGGTCTGTACCGTATCCAATAAAGAGCACATTGCGCATCTAGAAGCTGTAAAGCGGTTTGTTTGGTAATCTTCAATGAGTAATGGGGAGGTTTCGTTTTTGTATTGATACTTATTTTTACTCCCTCCCCCTACTTACGTATCTCTCAGAATTGTAGGAGTGTTGTCCAGAAAGTAAGTTCCGATCGGTCACGAAATGGAAACCACTGGGAAAATCCGGCAAAGCTTTGCACAGATGTGTTGGACAGTGTCTCTAGGATGCCCGTCGATTGTGTAGCGTCACTATTTTTCGTTCTGAGTGAACAGTGAGCACGTAAAGATGCGTAAGGGATAGCCTCTCCCGCCAAGTATGAGGGCCTGGTTAGAGATTACGCCTGTGTCATGCAGCCCACAGTCTTCTTCATGCCAATTCTCGGCTGCACACTGCAGGGGCAATGAAGACACTCCTGCAGCGTTTCCGACGAGAAGTGTTTGATCACAAACAAGACAGTCCCTAATTTTCTCCCGCTGAGTCACATCTTTGCTCACAATAACCGCTTGTTATGATGACAAAATTTTTCCACAGATAACGAGCCGTAGACCAGTTCAGACAACTGGCCGAAAGCACAGGCGGCTGCTTTCTATGACGAGGATATTGGAAAGTTGATACAACACTACAACACTCGAGGTTGGAGCGGCGACTTCGCAGAGATGTAGATGGAAGGTGTACCTAACTGTTTCAAATAAAACGTTTCTGGTTTTCACTGTGGTTTCCATTTCGCGACCGGTCGGAACTTAGTTTCTGGACAACCCTCATAATTCCACCTCATGTAAGGCGATGTGGTGAGATCGAGACAGGTCTTCGTGAATCATGCCACTACACCTTGTATAAGGTTAGATGACTGTTAACAAGAATCGTAATATATTTTACCTGGTTTTCGTTGGGACTTAGGCACATCTAGAGTGAGGCATTGATATCATAACTCAAGTTGATAGCATCGAACATCGTATCGGAATTTGGAATCGTAATAATAATATGAGGTCTGAACAATTATTTAAGGTGTGACGACCGAGGGGTTGAACAATGGTCAGCGTGGAACTATCGATGGTGAGTGTGGAATGATGGTCATCAATATGACGACAGAGAGACAGATGAGTCGACATAGCGAGTTAAACGGACCCGCTCGTTGGCCACAACTTGCAGCGTGGTGTTGCGTGCTGCGGCCGCCAGCCAGTGGTCTCGGGCGCAAGTGGAACAAATGGACATTTCTCGACTAAGGAGCAGGCCGCCAGTGAGCTCCCCCAAACTGGTCAGGCAGAGTGCGAGGGTCCTGTTGACCTACTTAGGTGTTTCCACGATCTCTGCGGTCTCCGACACTCAACCGTGATTTAGAAAATCGAGTCTTCAAATTCATAACTGCAGTGCTCCTAAGTCAGTCACAGGTTTCTGTGGAGGTACTGCAAACGGTCTGTGAGGTACTGCAAACCCTCTGTACACACCTGCCTTAAAGTTTTCGTGTGTGAAAGAGACTGTGTTCTGTCCGTGGAGTTAGTGCACCGTGATGTGTAATTACGTTGTCAAACACCGCTGTTGTGCATTTGTCTATTTACCCATTAGATTTCATTGTATCATGCATTTTGCTGTAGATGGATGTCCCGAAATAACAAATACATTTTGCCGTGATCGGTAGTTTTCAGATCAAAACAGTGGAAGTCCTCTATTCATTCAGCGTATGTTATCGGTTTAGCCATTTACCTGCCGTCTGCCTAAACGGATTGACAGCCCCTCAGACACTGAAGCATCACAGGCTTCAATATACGTAAGGCGTTGCCTCATCAGACTGCATCGATCACAATAAGGATGACAGACGTCAGGAAAGTCCTCCATGGCAGTTGTATTATTTTTTAATGAGAAGAGTTTTCCTTTGTTGTCAAATCTCTCTACTGTGGTTATAATACACCATTGTTCCTTTTTACCTGTGTCCTATTTTGTCTTATCAAGCAACTTCTTTTGGGAACTGTATCAGATTTTATACACGGTAGACATGTACAAGAGATGTGTGGTAGGTTAACAGCTGTGTGGAAGGACCAGCAGTGAGGATGGACTGATGTGGTGGAGTGTATGGCAGCTGTAGGATTTCACTCTCTAAATTAGGGTGTTTGTCGAGTGGTATTGTGGTGTAGTGCATACACGAATGCCATATTCCTATCTGTGTTACGAAGAATCGATGTTTTCTATGGTGTACAAGGTAGTTGTCTTATTGCCTGAAGGTTTGTCGCTATACTGTTTCAGAGAGAAAATTGCAGGGAGAAAGTATGTCAGACACTGAAGGCAGCTACTGTAGTATGGGGCAAATATACCAAAGTGAGCCATCTGGAGCAAGCAATGGAAGGACCAGTAGGTGTTGTGGGAGGCAGCTGCTGTAGTATGGGGCCAAATATAGCAAAGTGAGACCTCTGGAGCAAGCAATGGAAGGACCAGCAGGTGTTGTGGGAGGCTCTCATACATCGTTATCGTCAATAGCAAATCGGCAGTGGACCACCTATATTGTGAATCTTGGTCCTGCAAGCACAAACCTGTCTGAGATCCGCCACAGTTGCAGGCTTGGTCATAGGAAAAAATAGGGGTGGCTGTAGAACAGGTGTCCGTCAGTTTCGAGTGGTATTGTGGACTTGCTCATCAGAAGAAGTGGGGGGTGTAATGCGTAGGAAAGTGGTAGTGTCGGTGACAGAGTGTGGAGGCAGCTGTTGGACAATATAGGAGTATAACACCCTCAAAAAAAATGAAGTAAATAAATAGCTTACATCCTTTTCTCCACCAGCTCAGCACTGATTGAGACTTTTCCCTGCCTATTCACAACTGGTAGAGGGTAGGAGAAGTGCGAGAGCAGAGGGAGGGTGGGGTAAAACACCTAGGTCTGCCGGTATGAGGTGCAGGTGTTACAGTTTTTTGGATCCGTACCACGTCGGTTTGAAGGAAGATATCGAAGCAAGTCGTACGCAGCCTGGCAGATTTGTTACCGGCAGCTTATAACTAGACACAGAGTCACGGAGATGTTTTGGGAACTCAAATAGGAATCCTTGGAGGGAAGGCGATGTTCTTCTCAAGGAACACTTTCGAGATAATTTAGAGAGCTGGCATGTTACACACACTGCAGACCGACTCTGTTGCCTCCAACATACATTGAGCATACGTTCCACGAAGATACGATTTAGGACTCATTCAGAGGCATATAAATAGTTGTTTTTGCCTCGTTCTATTTTCAAGTGCAACAGGAAAGGAAATGACTAGTAGTGGTACGCAGCACCCTCTGCTACGAGGCGTAAGGTGGACTGCAGAAGATCAATGTAGAAGTAGAGTGAAAAGGGGGTGGACAGGATTGTAGACTATCCCTAATGTTATTTAATCTGTACACTGAGTACGCAGTAAACGAAACAAAAGAAAAATTTGGAGAAAGAAATAAACTGCAGGAAGAAGAAAAAAAATGAGGTGTGGCCAATGACATTGTCATTATTTCAGAGACAACAAAGGACTTAAAAAGCAGTTGAATGGAATGGACAGTTTGTTGACTAGTGGGTACAAGATGAACAACAGAAGCAAACAACGCTAATGGAATGTAGAAGAATTAAATCAGGTGCTGCTGAGGGGATTAGATTTGGAAGTGAGAGATGTAAAGAAGTATATGAGTTTTGCTATTTTTGCAGTAATTTAACTGATCCTCGCCGAGAGGATATAAAATGTTGACTGATAATGGCAGCAAAGAAAAGACATGTCATAACATCGAATAAAGATTTAAGTGTGACTAAGTCTTTACTGAAAGTATTTGTATGGAATTTAGCCATGTATGGAAGTGAAACATGAGTGATAAACAACTTAGACAAGAAGAGAATAGAATCTTTTGATATGTGGTGGTAGAGAAGAATGCTGAAGATCACATGGGTAGATCACATAACTAATTGTGAAGTACTAAACAGAATTGGGGAGAAAAGGAAATTTTGGTACAACCTGACTAGAAGAAGGGACCGATTGATAGGACGCATTTTGAGACGTGAAGGTATCACCGATTTAATACTGAAAGGAGGTTTCGGTGTAAAGGTGGTAGAGGGAGACTAAGAGATGAATAAAGTAATCCGATTCAGAAGGATGTAATTGGCAGTAGTTATTTGGAGATGAAGAGGCTTGCACAGGGTAGAGAAGTCGTGGAGAGCTGCATCAAACCCTTCTTTTGACTGAGGACCAAAACAAAAACAGCAACAATCTGCACACAATTTCTTAAATTTTGAATTGTAAACTGAAGATCTTGTTTCAGTAATCGATGTAGATATCGCTTTCTATTATGTGAAATGTCCATTTAATGGTTTTAAATAGTAACTGATGTATCCTTTTTTGTATCCAAGCAAATAAAAAGTTTTCTAAGGAAGACTACTACACCTCTCTTTTTTGTAAACTTTCACTGTGTACATTAACACGTGCTATAGCTTTCAGCATTTTGTAGCACTAAAATTTCCCATTTAAACGTACAGCCTTCAATTATAAAAGCACATATTTATTTCAGTATGAGCATATGTCTTGCCCAAAAGTTCATATCGATATTTTACATTGCTCCCGTATGATGCTCTTAGTCATTCAAAAATGGGTCAAGTGCGTAAATACGTCCTTGACAGCGATATAAAATTACAGACCTATTGATTCCACGATAACAGAAACACTCCCACATCCTGAACAATGTCAGTGTAGTACTTGGTAAATATGTCATATGTGCTGAAAGAGGACAAAATCGTAACTTTGAACACCAGGATGATTACTGCGCACAGAATACGGCAAACAGCAACGTACATATAGCTATAAAATAAGTTTCCACTCACAAAGAAATGAAAGTACATGTTTTAGATAGTTTTCCCTACGGTTATGGAGCAATGATCATGGGAAAATTGTCTGAACGTAATTTGCGAATGGGAACAAATACGTTACAGCTTTCTGGAGAAAAGTGGACTCTTTCTTACGCGACACGACAGCTGTCTTAGGAACGTAATTTTAAATTGCAGAATGTCAGCTCTTTCCTGCAATGACAAATTTTTGGAACTTAAATACTGAGTTTCGAGTATTGTTTGGTCAGAAATATGAGTTTTTATACTGTACCGTTTCTAAAATAATATATTAATGAATACTTCAGGATCTGGTTTTCCTATGTGTCTGTATCTGGGTATTAACGTTGTCTCTTTCATCATATTAACTCAACTGAACTTCGATCGCTTCTCCATTGAAAATATGTGTCTTGTGCTAGGACACTCAGACCTGTCAACCACAAATTCATTATAGCTGATGAGCTGGAAGTCGAAATTAATCTCCATAAAGTAGGATAGGCAGAGAACAATGTTCTTATACGGTATTCGCAGTGAGACGTTTGGTCGCTGCTGCATCTGATTCAGTGACGGATAGCTGCCCACTAGCACTAAAGTGTCGAGAACAAGCTTCTACCACGATTGTTTCACCACCGCCAAACACATAGTTATTAACTCACCATTTCATAACATCACCAGAAGAAATGAAAGATAAGTTAAGAAGGACTTTTTATTTCTGGTGGGATAAGGTACAAATACATCTGTGAAGCTTTTTGGTTTTTCTCAGTGTCTTTGAACGCATTTGCAGTGAGTCACTATATATTGGTTATATCTTTTTGCAATGAATGACTACAGGTTGAAAAATGCTATCAAGCCTCTACATTTTCTGACTCAAGCGTGTGGTCTGGCTCCAGTGAGACGTGGCGGTCTGATCTCTTCAGAATCTAATATGTTCAACGCACGAGTGAGTAGGTTGCCTGCTGTAGGAATAGCAGCTGTTTGGCTAATCTTCATTGCAGGCACTGGCTCATACTGCTCCTTCAGCCAGAAATGTTTACGTCAGCATATTAGAGCGCCACCGGCGGTCCAAGTTATAAATTTACTGATTTCATTCCTTAGTTGGGTTGAGCCGACTGTGATGTTGATGACATGTCTAATTTCTGCACACAAATACATAAGAGAAATTTTTCGACTTTTGGAACTGGTGGACGACTTGTTTGTCCAGTATGAGAGAAATTATTTCCGAAAACATTACTGTAAAACGAAGCTAATCGGAACTGTCTCGCTGGTTTCAATTCTGAGTTTTCTTTTCGTACCTCTCGTGTTCTTCATATACAATATTTTCGGTCGAGATGGGGCGCAGGGCGTCCTTTTCTACCTCCAAGCATATTCGATGGTTTGGCGATCTCAGTTCACTTGCATCGTTTTATTAATAAGAGACCGTCTGCGCACTGTGAGTGTTCACCTCCTGAGAAGCGTGTGGCCGCGGATCCGCGAGGAAAACGACCTGGACGAGGTGGTGACGTGGCCGGTGCTACCTGCAGCGCCTCTGGTGGCAGTCGGGCAACTACGGCGACTGCAGCGCGCCCGTCTGGCGCTGCACCGCTGCGGACTGCTGTGTGGCCGCCACTTCGGACCAGCCCTGCTGCTCGCCGCAGCAGGCAACTTCGTCAGCATCGTCTCCCTGAGCTACGGGCTGGTGATGATACGAGTCAGCAGGCAGAGCAGTCCAGTCATGGCGTGGCTCTCCATCTGGCTGCTGTTCGTGCTGGGGAATCTCCTCCTTACTTGCTGGGCGTGCTCTTCTGCGGCCAATCGCGCTACCAGAGTGGCTGTATTATTCAGCAAGATCCAGACACTCTTAAGGCAGAGTGACGCTTCTGACAATTCCCGGCTGGAAATGGGCCCGCTACACTTCTCTGCTGCAGGTTTCTTCGACGTCAATTTGCCTCTCTTTGTATCTACCGTTAGTGCAGCAGTCGCCTACATGGTGGTGTTTCTACAGTTTTCTGAACCCCAAGGGACATCTTATAATTCCAAGATGTAATCCATAGATAAGCTCACTAGACATCATATTAGTCATCCCCTCAAGTGAGTAGGCTGGTCACGTGGAGGAGCGTAAAAAATGGTTAAAAAGGCTCGGAGCACTATGGGATTTAACTTCTGAGGTCATCAGTTCCCTAGAACTTAGAACTACTTAAACCTAACCAACCTAAGGACAACACACACATACATGCCCGAGGCAGAATTCGAACCTGCTACCGTAGCGGTCGCGCGGTTCCAGACTGAAGCGCCTAGAACCGCTCGGCCAATCCGGAGTGTAGACAGTGCAAAAATGGGCCTGTGATGTTCTATTGAGCACTCAAGTGATGGCACTGAAGTTGCATGGTCCAGTCCATTGTATGTAAGTAGTGAAATAGTATCGAGCGACATAGAGATGGTTCCCGGGTTCGATTCCCAGCGGGGTCAGGTATTTTCTCTGCCTCGTAATGGCTGGGTGTTGTGTGATGTCCTTAGGTTAGTTACGTTTAAGTAGTTGTATGTTCTAGGGGACTGATGACCTAAGGTGTTAAGTCCCATAGTGCTCAGAGCCATTTGAACCATTTGAACATAGAAATGTAGCAGAATGGCACAAAGATCTGGATATATTCACCACGCAAAATATTACTCACAGCCTTAAGAGAGCACGCTGCTCGCTGAGGAGAAGTGCAGATGATGTAAGCCTGCAGCTATTCGTTCATATGAAATACCTCAACTCATGGTATTAAAGCAGTTAAGTGATGTGTGTTTACAGTTTAATGGGTATATGCGCAAATATATCTACTGGTGTCTGGAGGCAGTGTACTGAAGGAGAATACATCGATATTTACGTCATTTGCAGACTAATAATTATAGCACTTACAAGTCGTATGTGTTTAGGTTGAGCAAGCCATTAATGCTCATTTTCCCCTGGGCAGCAAGTCAGGTGTTGAAGTGTGCAAATGTGGACACAAAATGGTTAGTCTATACTTGCAGGGGTAGTCCGCTTTGTGGTACAGTTACAACTGTGCAGAAAACAACAGATAGTAAACTATGTAATGTGTTTGCAGGAAGACTGTTTGATGCCAGGATAAATGAACTAACACATTGATGTGTGTACATGTTAACATGCCTCAAATAAAAATATCAGCGCTTATACCCATTACACTCTGTATATCAGTCGATTCTATGGAATCAATGTAATAATATGGATTGACTGTGTGGCAGAAGGGAGTTATCATGTCTCGACGTGCCTATGACAACGCCTCAAATGAAAGTGCCCTGTTTGTTGGTATATCAGTGTCTCCTATCAAATGTGTCTACCATGAATGGTGTACAACTCATAGCTCTGTTACACAGTGTAAGAACACTGACTGTGAAAACATCTTAAAAACCAGAGACTGCAGATGACACACCTCGGCGAAGATGGCTGGTTTGAAAGACGACAATAATAGTTTCTATCGGTGCATGCAGGTACATCTCAACCAGTTTTTAAGACAACTTCTTGCAATCTGCCTTTGGAGTACAGTATCTCCCAAAACACCATTGCTCATACCGATAAAATGTTCAAATGTGTGTGATGTCTTATAGGACTTAACTGCTAAGGTCATCAGTCCCTAAGCTTACACACTACTTAACCTAATCTATCCTAAGGACAAACACACATACCAATGCGCGAGGGAGGACTCGAACCTCCGCCACGACCACCCGCACAGTCCATGACTGCAGCGCCCAAGACTGCACGGCTAATCCCGCGTGGCTCACACCTATACATAGAGCTACACGTCTTCAGTGGTCCAAACAACACAAAATCTGGACAGTATCTATCTGGGGTGTGCACCTTTAGTGCAGTCCAGTCAGTTACGGTTTTGCATTTTTCAAACGATACAAGACTTTGGGTACACAGACGATTCCATGAGACGTTTAAACTGTAGTGTGAGGAGAGTATAGTTCAGGGCCAGAGCTGGTTGTGTGGTGTTTTTGCGGGGGTTTCTCATAGCATACCTTGGTCCTACTTATTCAGATTACTGTGAACATGAATCAGGATGTTTATTTCCCAACACTGTGGCGCCCTATCACATCTCAACTGGCCTATTAATTTATCCAATCTTAACTCCATAGAAATGTCTGTAAGTGTGAAAAACATAGCAAGCAACATTGTTGGAACTTGGAGGCTCCATGGGACCAACAAGTGGTTTCAGCTGGGTGCAACATAGCTGAAGGAGCTTGTGGACTCTCTTGTTCGCTGACTACTGTCAGTTTTCCACAGTACTAGCGTGATGTCTCCTGCAGCTGACTAACTTTTTGCCTCGAGTGCTTATAACTCTCCACTCTACACATTTTACCTTTGTTTCAGGACACATCCTAAAATTTACACCTAATATCTAAGTAGATTTGATATTTAGAGTACTACTGCACAATTAATCATACGTAGCTGATATTCCTGAGATGTACTGAGTCTCACCTTGATCTGTGATAATGATGTAGGCCAAAGTAACAAGTTAAAACTTCTACCAGCACTGGGATACGTAAGGGGTCAACTGCCCCTTAAGTACTGAGAACAATATATATTTGCATCACGAAGGTCGCAGTAGGTACTATCGACAGTCGAGCACCCAGTGCGCCAGAGGGTAGTCAGTGTTGAGACTCCTAGCAAGTAAGCTGCTGGATGGTAAGCGAGCAGGGCGGATTTCGGCAGGACGGCCGACTGCGTTTACAGTTGCTTAACGGCTGTGTGTGTCACCAAAAGCCGTGGGCCTGACCTCCAGCGTAGATGGCGTTAATGGAGTGATTTATTTGATGTGTTTAAGTGTTTATTTGAGCTCCATGATTGAGCGACAACCGCGCCCAACACCCGTGATTTGGGCAGCTGAGAGGATTGTATATTCAGTGCCACATGAAGAATATTGGCGTATGACGACATTAATAAGCTATCTGTGATGAGTTAACCGCTGTTACTTTGTCAGACGACTGCCTCATTCGTGCTCTTTAGACAATAGATATACAACTTTAACAACAAAGTATGTACCGATTATTGCTACTGACATCCTTTGTTGGATTCGATACGAAAAAACTCCCGTGCAAATATTACCCGATGAGCCTTTATCAGTTGCACGCCGTCAAACTAAATTGTTAGTCAATAACGGTGGGTGTAATAGGCAGTGTTTCAGATACGAACCTGGGTCTTCTGATTACTAAGCAAATGTGGTATACATTGTGTGACACTGGCACCACAGATACCATAGTTCCACCGACTACCCTAGCACCTCTCCCTCACTGATATATGTTCCAACTCATTGCTAGGAGTAAGAGGAGGAGATTAGTGTTTAACATCTCATCGACAACAAGGTAGTGGCCATGCCCTTAAGCGATTTTTGGAAATGACAGGAAACATAAATCATAATGGGCAGGCACGGATTTGAACTGTTGTCCTCCTGAATGCATTGCGCTACCCCACTCGGTAACTCATTGCTATTCTCCTTATAGTCTTACATCAAGGCTCTGCTATGCTGGAATAGCACCTTAGAAATGAGCAAAATGGGTTTAATACTACCTGTGCCTTAGGTGTAGTTGATGTATTAGTAATATATAATTGATGTTCCTGAAGCATAATGACGAATAGTAGTGAGTTGGATATGAGAAACATGTTACCTATGCCTGAGGTACCGGCAGGATTAACCGCATTTTGCTCATTGCTAAGAGCTATTCCAATATTGGAGACTCTGGGCAATACTGATGAGAGTTTAGAAGGAAAACAGCAATAAAATGGAACTTGTATCGGTGAGGCAGAAATACTAGGGCAGCCCATGCACTTGTGATATCTTTAGTGCCACTGAGGCGTATTGGATAGCACATCTGCGTAGTAAGTAGGAGACCTGGGTTCAAATCCTGGAACTTTTACAAGTTTTAATTCGTTGCTTTGGCCTGTATCGTTACCATTACTATACAATTATTTGACTTGCCACAATTTACCTTTTAAAATGTCCAATATATGCTAACCATTTTGCGATAATAATAGAAATAATAATAATAATGATTAAATTGTTGTAATTAAAATGGTAGTAATAGTAGTGAAATGTTCATTAAATTCATTTTTTCGTAATATGTCAAAGTCAGATTATGTTCTGTTCTTTCCACTATAGCTGCAATAATTAATTACATTTGGTTTAACAATGTTGACAAAGAATTAAAACAAGTGTTTTTGCCATTAGGACTCTTTCATTAATTGTTTCATTATTCTGTGGTAGTATAAGCTCTGAGGTAAATTTTATTGGTATAATATCTCTCAGGTAGGTACTCTGTGGGTACATAAAGATAATGAAATGTGACTACTGCTGTGACTGTGAAGTTTGGTAAAGACATATATGGGCCCTAAACTTTTTGAAATGTCATCTGTATGCCTAATTTTGAAGCAAAGCATATTTGGAAATAAAGCTACGGTAATATATTTCTAATCAAACTGTATATAACACTTAGAATTTCTGTAACTGGTGCACGGAAATGAGAGGTCGCTGATGTGTTACATAATCTCACTGGAAAGTATACAACAATGAATAGAGTCTTGAAATGAGATTATAAGATCAACGTCAACAGAAATAAAATAAGGGTAATGTGATCAAATGAAATAAAGTGAAGCTGGGAGAATAACATAGGGAAACGAGGCACATCAAGCTGAAGATTTTTCTTGCCATTTGAGCATGCCCAAAGTCGAATGGATATAAAATGTAGACTGACAATGGTAAGTAAAGCATTCCCGAAACTGATAAAACTGTTAACAGCGAATATAAATTTAAACGTTCGTAATTATTTTCTTTAGGTATTTGTCTGGAATGCAGCCTTGTATAGAACTGAAACATGGACAATAAACATTCTAGGCAAGAAAAGTAGTAAAGCTTTTGAAAATCCATTCTACATAAAAATGCTAAGTGTTGGACGAGTAGATCGAAGAACTAGTGAGGAGATACTGAACCTATAAGGGGAAAAACTAAGTCTACGACACAACCAGACTAATAGGAAGATGCGGTTAGTAGTCTACATCTAAATGTACCAAGGTCAGTTTGGCGATGGAGCAATGTGAGTACATTTGTAGATGGAGATCAAGACTCGAATAAAGTACGCTGTGTCACATAGATACAGGCTGCTGTAGTTACATCCAGATGTGGCGACTTGCTCAGGATAAACCAGTGTGGTGAGCTGCAGAAACTGAGTCTTTGGACTTGAGACCACAACAACAGCAGCAATTCACACATAAAACATTATGCAACAGTACGCACTATATTCATTTTTTAGGTATTTGTGTTACCTGTTTCATACAGCTTGTCCCCCTCATAAAGAGATTTATCAAACACCTCTAGGTATCTCACGGTTATTTACGGAGCAGGGAGGCAGGTTCTGTCACTATCAACAGTACAAGGTCTTACCAAGAATCTAAATTACTAAAACGCTATCATAGAACCCAATATCTGTCGCAGGTTACCTATCTAACTATTTCCTAACGAAACCAAATTTGATATTCTATACTTCATGTGATAATTGACCGAATTCAGCAATTTAAAATGTCATGATTTACTCATTAAGAGATGTAATATTAGGTTATTTTTTTTAAAATAAGGAAGTTTTACAGTCAGAAACTGTGTGTATTGAGATAGTGGAACTGACGGCACGCAAATACCCTGAATGTTTCTTGCAGTATTTATAAATGAAAGCACTTGGCACTTCCAACAAACTTCAAGCATAAGTGCAAACCTTCCATAAGCTTTTTCTCGCCTGCTTGCTAACAGTCAAGTATTTTACACATTACCTCATTTGTAAAGTAATCAGACGTTTGGAGCTGTTTTATATATGGGAATTCGATTCTTTAAAGAGGCCATGGTTTATTGCATGTACCTAGTAATCCATTTAACCATTTCTAACTTTGGCAAAAATAGCCGGCCAGTACGAAATCTGTCGTTGATATGGTTCCTTTTATTTAACGCATCACACAAAACATGTTCATAACCAAACCCACTCAATTCCCGTTCGACCTGTCCGCTAAATTCTTAAGAAACAGATCGCTTCAAATCGAAACTGTAACTTTTAGTAACAGAGACTAAACCTTTAATTACAAAAATAGCACATATGATGTGATTTAAGTTAACCTGCTTTTACTTGCAGCAGTGTTTAAATACTGTTTCTAGCAGATTCGGCTACTCGTCCATCCGTTTCTGTGCTGGGACGGCTTATATACTGTCACAAAAAGAAATTTGGTGACATACGCGGTTTCCAGCACCACTAACGCTTGTGCTTTGTCAGTACAATATCAGTGTTTGGTCTGTACTTAAAGAAAAGAAAAACATTTTCACTTAACGTATCTTACATGTTTTAATTGATGTTGACCATCTGGAACGCAACGGAAATTTATTTTATCGGCAAGGCGATCAAAAACTATCACTGACTTCTTCACCAACACTGGATGCGGGTAAGGGGTCACATTCAGGAATTTGGAACACATACAAATCACACTTTACTGCACTTCCTACCTTCGCTTATTACTTACAACTTGGTTGTAACCTCAACACAGCAACATGCCGTTTGTGGGCTGGAGACAACTGGTACTGCTTGTATGACAATCACTGTGCAAAGAATGTTGTTCTGCGAAGATTTCTGCCGTAAGCTTTCAAGGAGCAATTAACTTTAACGTTTCACAAATAATTTAGCTTTTACTTAAACGAAAGTTAATTTTATTTTGTCAGGCTTATATTTCTCTTAGTGACAAGACTGATGCAAACTGTGAAAGTACTAAAGGTTACCATCTATAGTTTAGAATTTACGTAAATATTTAGATCAGTTACTGGAAATCTGTGACGTTACTTTCGAGCAAAATCAGCAAGATAGCAAAGCAACCGCAATGTTTATGTGAAAAAGTAACAGATCCTGAAGGTGGGAAACATTTATTTAGAACTTGCATCAAAACAAAGTTTGTCGTAGCGTTTTTGATTCTATTACGATCTTTTAAATCGTATAAATTTATACTGAAATCTTTTTTTTATGAAAAATATGACTGGAAAACAGGTTTCAATAAGTGATTTAATTACAAGTAAAGCGGTATGTCATCAAAAGTTGTGGTGTCACCGCCAGACACCACACTTGCTAGGTGGTAGCCTTTAAATCGGCCGCGGTTCGGTAGTATACGTCGGACCCGCGTGTCGCCACTATCAGTGATTGTAGACCGACCGCCGCCACACGGCAGGTCTAGAGAGACTTCCTAGCACTCGCCCCAGTTGTACAGCCGACTTTGCTAGTGATGGTTCACTGAATAAATACGCTCTCATTTGCCGAGACGATAGTTAGCATAGCCTTCAGCTACGTTATTTGCTACGACCTAGCAAGGAGCCATGATCAGTTTCTATTGATATTGTAAATCATGTACCGTCAAGAGCGACGTTCGTCATTAATGGATTAAAGATAAGTATTCCACCAGCTACGTCCGTTTTTCTCAATTCTAATTCCCGTGTCATGTTCCAGACCTCACGCCAGTCTGCGTGAGCTAAAACGCGTGCATTTCGGCCTCCTTTAGTAACCCTGTGTTAGCCCTCCTGCCAACCACAATGAAAGTAATGGCTGAACATTTTTATAAAAGAACGGCACAACCTATTCCCAACATAGATCTAGCCATGGAAATTATCCTCACCTTTCCAGAGGAGAACAGCAACGAGTGCCAGTTTTCCTTTGGACTTGATGCAGTACGTGAAAACACTCGTCTACATGTTGAAACTGTGCAAAAGCATTTGGAAGATAAATATTGTGTAAGGTGTCAGGCAAATCCAACACCTTACATGAAAACCTTGACATGATAAGCAAATCCAGTAGCATGTCACATAGCTCGGAATAAATCGTGACATTAAATTAACCAAAGTAATACGAGTAACGAGTGAGCAAATGGAATACCACAGACTAACACAAGAATGCCTAAATGCATGTCGTACCTTCCCACCGTGAGGCAGACGCAGTTCCGAGGGGAGAAACGAGGACAGAAGCCGAGAGCAGAACCGTGTTAAGCTAGATAAGGGAGGGGCTGGGCACCCACGCTGCGAGCCTACCTGTACGACTATACAACCCACACGTTTTAGCGTGAGGCTTTTTCGCGTCTCAGGTACGTCAAGGATCACCCCCAGCCCATGTTAAAAGCTAGAGCCCTCTAGAAAAGCAGTATAGATCTTACGATAATACAAAAAGGGACACTACCACCCGCAAGTTTTTAGCGTGAGACTTTTTCGCGTGTCTGTTACATTAGGATCACTCCACAGCCCATGTTAAAAGATAGAGCCCTCCAGAAGAGCAGTATAGATCTTACGATAACGCTAAAAGGACCACACTAGCTGCAGGTTTTAGCGTGAGACTTTTTAGCGTCTCTGTTACGTTGCAAACTTTAAAAACATTGCCCCACCACGAAAAGTATAACGTTTCTCATTGGATAGACAGAATTTTTGTAGGCGGAGCTTAAGGTTAACATTGAGACCCTGATTGGTCAGATGAAAACATAGCCAGATAGTTTTTTTAAACTAACTTCGGTAAATTGTAGTAAGGAGAAGTTAGAGGAGAGTGGGTTCCGAGACGGCGAGCTGGATGGCTGCTGCGCCGGCCGCTGCCGCCCTGACGCTGCTTAAACACCGACAAGGTAATGAACGCACGCGATGCCGCATTTTTGAGCGCATAAGGCTTCACTCAGAACTGCAGAAGACTCATCTGTTACACCCCTTTTTTGCTTAATACTTGTGTCGATCGTTAATTAAAACTCATGGTGTTCACATTTGCCACTTGAAGTGAAAATCTGAAACGCGGTAATTTTTCTATTTTATATAGTTATTGAGAAGCCACATTAGCCACTGTAATTTACGACAAGTTAAATAAGTAATTAAAGATAATTGAGTGTCACTGTAGACCATTTTGATAGTTTTCTCTTTTGTGAAACTTAATTTAAACCTAGATTATAGATGTGATATGGCATAGGTCATCCTCCGATCGATTGTAGAACTTGGAAACCCATTTAGGGAATATTCGTTCACATTTTTGTTGAACGCATTTGGTTTTTACCATCCTGTATTAAAACATTTCCTTTTATCAATAGTGCAATTTATAAACGATGTTTTGTGAATAGAATAAATTTCCAATGGTAAACTTAACTGCTTTTTCGACGTTATTTTACCAGCTAACTAAAAATAGGAAAGCCTTGAACCCTTTCCACTAAATTTAGTTAGTGTTAAGATTCTTTTACAGGGAGTGCAGTGGAGCTGACGCTGAGATCATTTAGTATTTGGTTATATCATCGCTAGTCTCACTGAACTCTTCTGAATTCTACATGTCATGTGTGGTCTGGCGTCTCCTTACCAGCAACAGGTCCCTGATTCAAACTAGTTCCCTAATAAACACGCTCAGAGCGTCGTTGCGCGAAAGTGGTAGGGAGACACGATATAGTACAATCAGACACCACCATGAATGTTTAGAATTGAGCTGACAAAATCGTCTCTGGTTCACTCACAAAGGAAGAATCTTATGTTTCAGGAACACTGGCCACAAAATTTTGTCTGCCGGGTGGTACTTGAACGACGAATAAGGGTACCTTACTGCTTACCTTCCCACTGACAATTTTTTGGTGGTTAATATCATGTTGTCCCCAAGATACTACTTCTGCCCCGGTTTACAATCATTTTGACAAACATGGGGTTCGCTGGAATTTTGGAAGAGGAAATGTCTTTTTCTGCGCATGGCATTATACTAGCCATGCGACCAACATCGTTGTTGTCTCCCATTTCAATTACGGTTGCGACGTATGTTTGCGACCCACTGTGACAGGGGCCATAGCCTGCAATCAGGAAGTAAGTTGTGTGGTACACTGTCAGTGTAAGGGTGCGGGAAGTACTGTAAAGAGGCAGCGGTGCATCAGTTACAAGCTGAGGACAGTATTAATCCTTGGAGATACGTCGGAATGGAGCCTTTAGTATGCAATCGCGTAGAAATTTCTGTGTCGCGTTGTTAGTGTGAGGGTGCGACGAATGCAGTGAAGCGGCAGTGGTGGATCAGTTACAAGCTACTAGAGACCTATTGGAGGTATTAATCTGTTTGAGATGTGTCGGCTATGAGACTGATGTATGCATCGCGAGGGAATTTCAGTAACGCATCATCGGTGTTAGGTTACTGGGACTACAGTAAAGTGGCAGCGGTGCATCAGCTACAAGCTACTAGAGACCTACGGGTGGTTATAGTCTCTTTGAGTTACGTCGGGAGAGAGCCTGTAGTACGCAGTTGCGAAGCAATTACTGTGTCGCAATCGGTGAGGGTGCGGCGATTGGAGTGACGTGGAAGCGGTGCATCATTTACAAGCCAAAATAGCTGTATTAGCCTTCTGGAGATACGGCAGGGAGCCTGCAGTACACAATCGCAAAACAGTTTCTTTGACGCATCGACAGTGTGTGTGTGTGTGTGTGTGTGTGTTTGTGGAGGGGGGGGGGGAGGGGGCTATAGTAACTGGTGGCGGTGCAGCAGCTACAAGCTACTATATTCCTTTTGGCGATATTTGTCTCTTGGAGATACGTCCGCAGGTAACCTATTGTATGCTATCGTAAAGAAGTTTCTGTGTCACATTGTTAGTGTGAGGGTGCGGTGCATCAGTTACAAGGTACTAGAGCCCTAAGGGTGGTATTAGTCTCTTCCAGATTCGTCGTCATGGAGCTTATAAAATGCCATCACGAAGCAATTTGTCTATCGCATTGTCAGTGTGAGGGTGCAGGGATTACAGTAAAATGGCAGCTGTATATCAGTTACAAGCTACTGGAGACATGAGGTTGCTATTAGCCTCTTTGAGATACGTCGGCAGGGAACTTTAGCAGGCATTCGCGATGCTATATCTGTGTCGCATCGTCAGTCTATGGGTGTGGGACTACAGGAATGCGTCAGCGGTGCTTCAGTTACAAGCTACTAGGGACCTAAGGATGGTATTAGTCTCTTGGAAATACGTTGTGCAAGATCCCCTCGCTTCTAAACTGATACTGTTGTTACTCAGCCGCGAGTCCGTAGAGGGTGGTACATGTGACGTAAAGTACGACTGGTCAGCATTTCCACCCGGAATTTGCGATTGTAAGTCGGATCTTCCTTGATCCACCTTGGTCGGTCGTGTCGTCGGATTTCCTCCTACCGGTGCAGCTCTCGTAAATGTCGCCCCGTGCAGATTCTTCATTGGCGCATTGGATGTCTCTGTCGGTGGAAGCTAATTATCTGAAATTGCTGTCGGTCAACTTTGGGATATCTATTTACTCGAAATTAACATTCAGAATGCCGTAATATCAGTTTTATTCCTATTAGATCAACAATGAAACAATCATTTCACAAACTACTCGTAACCGAGAGCATGGCTACCATCGAACAAGACAGTAAGAGCTCTTAACGCCGACTGCCGACTTTGGCGCGCAGTCTGTATCTCTTACTAGTTTCGTCACAGTTCGTGGATTTCCGATCAATTTCGTACTTACTAAGATATGCATTTGTTAATGAACGGGTGTGAATTTCAACTAGGCAAAATTATGATAAATAGTTTTAAACATCCAGAGGCTCCTCCTAGTATTCATGTTGTCATAAATGACTTTGATTATTGAATATAAATAAACAAAATCGGTGACTTTGGCGCCAAGATCGCTGACGCTTGCTGCTACTTTCCAGCGCCAAGCCCCACCCCACTACGCGCGACATATAGTCGCTTCGTCACCTAGCCAGCCAGCGTGGGAAGTGCTCTCCGACTCATGGCCATCCACGGACTACAGCACTTCCTAACTATCGTGAATACATCAAGTGATTACAGTAAAGAGGCAGCGGTGCATCAGTTACAAGCTGAGGACAGTATTAATCCTTGGAGATACATCGGCAGGGAGCCTGTAGTAAGCAACTGCGTCGAAATTACTATGTCTCATCATTAGTGCTAGGGATGGGGGACTAGAATAGTGGCAGTGGTTCATCAGTTACAGGCTACTGGAGAGATGAGGACGATATTAATCTCTTGGAGGTACGTTGGAATGGATCCTGTAGAACGCGGTCATGATGCTATTTCGGAATCGCATCGACAGTGTGACAGTGCGGGCACTACAGATAATTGACGTGGTGCATCAGTTAAAAGCTGCTACAGACCTGTTAGTGGTATAAGTCTCTTGGATATACGTTGGAAAAGAGCCTGGAGTAAGGAATCACGAAGCAATTTCAGTGAGGCATCGTGACTGTGAGATTGCGAGGGTAACAGTAAAATGCGAACAATGCATCGGTTACAATTTACTAGAGAGCTGACGTCATTATAAGTCTCTTGGAGATTCGTCGGCAGGGAACCTATGGTATGCAATCGCGAAGCAATTTGAGTTTTGGATAGTAAGTGTGAGCGTGTCAGGATAATAGTAAAATGGGAACAGTGCATCAGTTACAAACGTATAGAGAGCTGACGTCGGTATAAATCTCTTGTTGATACGTCAGCATGGAACCCTTAGCATGAACTCGCAAAGCAATTTCAGTGTCGCATCATGGGTGTGAGTGTGCGAAGATAATGCTAAAATGTGAAGAGTGTATCGGTTAGAATCTACTAGAAATCTGACGTCAGCCCAAGTCTCTTGGAGATACGCTGGCAGGGAACCTACAGTATTCAATCGCAAAGCAATTTCAGTGTGAGTGTGTGAAGATAATAGTAAAATGGGAACAGTGCTTTGGTTACAATCTACTAGAGACCTGACGCCAGTATAAATCTCTTGTTGATACGTCAGAATGGAACCTGTAGTATGCAGCCACGAAGGAATCTCAGTGTCACATCGTTAGTGTGAGTGTGCGAGGTTAATAGTAAAACTTCAACAGTGCATCGGTTACAATCTACTAGAGAGCTGACGTCAGTATTAGTCTCTTGGAGATAATTAGGCAGGAACCCTGCAGTATGCAATCGCGACGCAATCTCAATGTCGCATCGTGAGTGTGAGCGTAACAGTGAAATGGGAACTGTATATCGGTTACAATCTATTAGGGAGCTGACGTCAGTATCAGTCTCTTCTTGATAGCTCAGCAGGGAACTTATAGCATGCATCATGAAGGATTTTCAGTGGCGAATTATGAGTGTGAGGGTGCAAGGTTAACAGTATAATGTGAAGAGTGCATCGGTTACAATCTACTAGACATCTGATGTCTGTATTTGTATCTTGTTTATACGTCAGCAAGAAACCAATAGTATGCAATCATGAAGGAATTTCATTGTCACGTCGTAAGTGTGTGGGTGCGAGGTACTCAGTAAAACTTGAACAGTGCATCGGTTACAATCTACTAGAGAGCTAGGTCAGTATCAGTCTCTGGGAGATACGTCGGCAGGGACCCTACATATGCAGTCACGACGCAATCTCAGTGTCACATCGTGACTATGAGAGTGCGAAGATAACAGTAGAAAGGAGACAGTGCATCGGTTACAATCTATGAAAGAGCTGACCTAAATATTTGTGTCTTGAGGATACGTCCGCAGCGAACTTATAGTATACAACCGCAATACAATTTCATTGTTGCATCATGAGTTGGAGTATGCGAGAATAATAGTAAAGTGGGAACAGTGCATCAGTTACATACTACTAGATAGCTGACGTCATAATTATTCTCTTGTTGATACGTCAGTAGGGATCCTATAGCATGCAAACAAGAAGTAAGTTCAGGCTCGCATCGTGTGTGTGAGGTTTAGTGGATAGCAGTAAAATGGGAACAGTGTATCGGTTACAGTCTACTATAGAACTGACGTAAATAATAGTCTCTTGGAAATACGTCGGCAGATTCCCTACAGAATGCAATCACGACGATACCTCAGCGTCGAATCACGAGTGAGTGTACGCAGATAACAGTAAAATGGGAACAGTGAATCGAATAACAAATCCTAGGGACATGATGTCAGTATTAGTCTCTTGGAGTTACCTCGGCAGTGAACCTATAGGATGCAATCACGAAGAAGTTCCAATGTCGCACCGTGAGTGTGAGGGTGCAGGTTAACAGAGAAATGTGAACATTGCATCGGTTACAATCTGCTAGAGAGCTCACGTCAATATTGGTCTTTAGGAGATACGTCGGCAGGGAACCTACAGTATGCAATCCTGACGCAATCTGAGTGTTACATCGTGAGTGCGAGAATGCGTGGATAACAGTAAAATGGTAATAGTGCTTCGGTTGCAATGTCTTAGAGAGTTGAAGTCAGTATTAGTCTCTTGGACATACGTCCTCAGAGAAACTATTGTTTGCAATCGCGAGCAATTTTAGTGTCACATCTGAGCATAAGGGTGCGAGGATAATAGCCTAACGGGAACATTGCAACTGTTACAGTCTAGTAGAGAGCTGACGTCAGTATAATTCTCTCGGAGATACGTCGGCAGGGTACATATAGTGTACAATTACGAAGCAATGTCATTGTTGCATCGTGAGTGTGAGGGTGCGAGGTTAACGGTAAAATGTGACCATTGCATCGGTCACAAGCTTCTATAGATTTCACGTCAGTATTAGAGTCTTGCAGATACGTAGGCATGGAACCAATAGTATGCAATCTTGAAGTATTTTCAGTGAGTCGCGGTAAAAATTGCTGTTTTGAAGAGCGCGCTCAGCGCGTAGTGTGAAGCAGTCGCCCTCCGTTTCTGGCGGCGGCGCCGCTGTGGGAGTCTCAGCTTTGGTGTCTCCCTCTGGAGGGAAAGGGGAAAGGTTGCCTGTTCACGTGCATTTAAAGGGCGCTATGAGCTCGCCAGTGCGTCAGTTTGGGTCAGTCTCTCGTCCCCAGCTTGCTAATCTGTGTCTCGTCCGCATTTGTTAGGCAGTTAGTGTCTGTCTGTCATTCGGAGTGCTAGTACACTACTGGAAATGGAAAAAAGAACACATTGACACCGGTGTGTCAGACCCACCATACTTGCTCCGGACACTGCGAAAGGGCTGTACAAGCAATGATCACACGCACGGCACAGCGGACACACCAGGAACCGCGGTGTTGGCCGTCGAATGGCGCTAGCTGCGCAGCATTTGCGCACCGCCGCCGTCAGTGTCAGCCAGTTTGCCGTGGCATACGGAGCTCCATCGCAGTCTTTAACGCTAGTAGCATGCCGCGACAGCGTCGACGTGAACCGTATGTGCAGTTGACGGACTTTGAGCGAGGGCGTATAGTGGGCATGCGGGAGGCCGGGTGGAAGTACCGCCGAATTGCTCAACACGTGGGGCGTGAGGTCTCCACAGTACATCGATGTTGTCGCCAGTGGTCGGCGGAAGGTGCACGTGCCCGTCGACCTGGGACCGGACCGCAGCGACGCACGGATGCACGCCAAGACCGTAGGATCCTACGCAGTGCCGTAGGGGATCGCACCGCCACTTCCCAGCAAATTAGGGACACAGTTGCTCCTGGGGTATCGGCGAGGACCATTCGCAACCGTCTCCATGAAGCTGGGCTACGGTCCCGCAAACAGTTAGGCCGTCTTCCGCTCACGCCCCAACATCGTGCAGCCCTCCTCCAGTGGTGTCGCGACAGGCGTGAATGGAGGGACGGATGCAGACGTGTCGTCTTCAGCGATGAGAGTCGCTTCTGCCTTGGTACCAATGATGGTCGTAGGCGTGTTTGGCGCCGTGCAGGTGAGCGCCACAATCAGGACTGCATACTACCGAGGCACACAGGGCCAACACCCGGCATCATGGTGTGGGGAGTGATCTCCTACACTGGCCGTACACCTCTGGTGATCGTCGAGGGGACACTGAATAGTGCACGGTACATCCAAACCGTCATCGAACCCATCGTTCTACCATTCCTAGACCGGCAAGGGAACTTGCTGTTCCAACAGGACAATGCACGTCCGCATGTATCCCGTGCCACCCAACGTGCTCTAGAAGGTGTAAGTCAACTACCCTGGCCAGCAAGATCTGAGGATCTGTCCCCCATTGAGCATGTTTGGGACTGGATGAAGCGTCGTCTCACGCGGTCTGCACGTCCAGCACGAACGCTGGTCCAACTGAGGCGCTAGGTGGAAATGGCATGGCAAGCCGTTCCACAGGACTACATCCAGCATCTCTACGATCGTCTCCATGGGAGAATAGCAGCGTGCATTGCTGGGAAAGGTGGATATACACTGTACTAGTGGCGACATTGTGCATGGTCTGTTGCCTGTGTCTATGTGCCTGTGGTTCTGTCAGTGTGATCATGTGATGTATCTGACCCCAGGAATGTGTCAATAAAGTTTCCCCTTCCTGGGACAATGAATTCACGGTGTTCTTATTTCAATTTCCAGGAGTGTATGTATGTCGTTCGGATCAATCTTTAAAGTCGGCTAAATGAGAGTCTTTCCACTCCGCCAGTAAGAGAACTCAGCGAGTGGTCGCCCGGTCGGGGCTTAGTTCCTGCATCTGAGTCTTCGCGGTAGGCCGCCAGTCTTTGTCGAGTTTGCTCAGGCAATGGTCACTGGCTGTTGAATAGATCGGTTGGTCGGTCGCGCCCTGAGGCACAAGATGACTTGTCCGTCTTGAGCGTCGGTGCATGTGAGGTCGCCAAGTGAGCCCAGTGGGCATTGGCATATAGCGAGGGGTAGTGACTTCGCGGTCGACACGAGAGCAACACACCGAGCGAGGTGGCGCAGTGGTTAGGTACTGGACTCGCACTCGGGAGGACGACGGTTCAATCCCGCGTCCGGCCATCCTGATTTAGGTTTTCCGTGATTTCCCTAAATCGCTCTAGGCAAATGCCGGGATGGTTCCTTTGAAAGGGCACGGCCGACTTCCTTCCCCATCCTTCCCTAATCCGATGAGACCGATGACCTCACTGTCTGGTCTCCTTCCCCAAACAACCCCATCCCCCCCAACCCCGGGAGCAACAGGAGACAACCCACGACATCAATCTGGCAGTGCGAGCTGTGTCGCCATGAGATGGGAGATTGGCGCGCCTTCCTGCGCCCGTTGAAGCGGCTGACAGTGGTCGGTTCGGGAGAGCGATTTGGGGCTGCTGCGCCAGGTCTTCTCGAGAAATCGCAGTTTATTAGACGCTAAGTGATTGGTGATATCTTGTTTGATTTACTCTTGTTAAGCTATGCTTGTTTTCTTGGTGAGGTCACCAGCCGTTTTGCTATGGGGTCGTCCCACCATTCTTCTCCGTTTGCCCACCCGCGGGAAGGTGGTTGTTTATAAATTGAGTGGTCTGTTTTTTCCCTTGTGGAGTAGGGGTGGGTTAGAGCAACCTGCGGTTCGGGTTGTTCGGTAGTCTCCCTATCTCCCTATCAACCTACCGTACGTTAGTAGCTGCCTCTGTCATGTTTGTCGGATTTGGTGTGTTAACGAATTTATTGCTTGGAGTGTAACGGCCTAATACCTGAAATATGTTTTGATCTATGGAAACTTTGATATTATTGCCTATGATCTTGAGAGGCGGTATGTGTGTACTGTAGAGCATCTTAACTATTGTTTGACCAACCAGGTAGAATTTTATATAAGATTGCATTTCATGGACTTTTATTTAAATGATCATTTTAGTATATAAAATTGCCATCCTTTCACCGTAAGACTTTTCGTAGAAGTTGTTTGAGTATGCGAGGATAATAACATTTTGGGAACAGTGCATCGGTTAGAAACTTCTAGAGAGCTGACGTCATTAGTAGTCTCATAGAAATACATCGGCAGGGAACTTATTGCATTCAAACGCGAAGAAATTGACGGTGTCGCAGCGTGAGAATAAGGTGCGAAGATAACAGTAAAATGGGAACAGTGCATCGTCTACAAACTACTAAGAGAGCGGACGTAACTATGACTCTCTTGGAACTATGTCGGTAGGGAATCTATAGTATGAAACCGCGAAGGTATTTCAGTGTCGCATAGTAAGTGTGAGGTTGCAAGATTAATAGTAAAATGTGAAGAGTCTATCGGTTGCAATGTATTAGGGAGCTGACGTCTGTATTCAGTGAGGCACCATGACTGTGATTGCTCAAGGTGAACAGTAATATGGGAACAATCCATCGGTAACAAAATACTGAGAACGTGAGGCCATTGTTGGTCTCTTGGAAATACGTCGCCAGGGAACCAATAGTATGCAATGGCGAAGGAATTTCAATGACGCATTAGAAGATTAATTGTTCGAGGATAACAGTTAAGCGTGAACAGTGCATCGTTTTCTATTTATAATGAGGTGAATTCCGTATTCCTCTCTTGGAGATATGTCGCCAGGGAACAAATGCTATGCAATGACGAAGCAATTTGAGTGACTCCCCATGAGTGTGACTGTTCAAGGATAACAGTAAAATGGGAACAATGCATCTTTCAGTAACTATTAAGGAGGGCTCATTAGTCTCTTAGAAAAACGAAGGCATTGCGCCAATAGTATGCAATGGCGAAGGAATTTCAATGACTCGTTGTGTGAGTAACAGTTCAAGGTTAAAATAAAAATGGGAACAGTGCATCGATTACTATCTAGTAATGAGGTGATGTCAGTGTTCCTCTCTTGGAGATACGTCGCCAGGGAACCAATACAATGCAATGTCGAAGCAAATTCAGTGAGGCACAGTGATTATGACTGTTCAAGGATAACAATAAAATGGGAACAATGCATCGGTTACAAGCTACTATGGAGGTGGGGTCACTATTGGCTCGTATAAATACCTCTAAAATTAACCAGTAGTGTGCCATGGCTAAGGAATTTCAATGATGAATTGTGTGTGTAGCTGTTCAAGGGTAACAGTAAATGGGAACAATGCATTGATTACTATCAACTAGTGAGGTGATGTCAGTACTCCTCATTTAGAGGTACATCGCCAGGGAACCAAAACTATGCAATGGAAAAGCAATTTCTGTGAAGGGACGTGCGTGTGACTGTTCAAGGTTAACAGTAAAATGGCAACAATGCATCGGTTACGAACAACTAAGGAGGTGATTCCATTATTAGCCTTTAGGAAACACGTCGGCAGGAACCAATAGTATGCAGTGGCGAAGGAATTTCAGTGATTAATTGTGTGTGTAACTGTTCAAGGATAATAGTAATATCGGAGCAGTGTATAGGTTACTACACTACTGGCCATTAAAATTGCAACACCACGAAGATGACGTGCTACAGACACGAAATTTAACCGACAGGAAGATGATGCTGTGATATGCAAATGACTAGCTTTTCAGAGCATTCACACAAGGTTGGCACCGGTGGCGATACGTACAACGTGCTGATATGAGGAAAATTTTCAACCGATTTCTCATACACAAACAGCAGTTGACCGGCGTTGCAAGGTGAAACGTTATTGTGATGCCTCGTGTGAGAAGGAGAAAGTGTCATCACGTTTCCGTCTTTGATAAAGGTCGGATTGTGTCCTATCGCGATTTCGCTTGATCGTATAGCGACATTGCTGCTCTTGTTGGTCGAAATCCAATCACTGTTAGCAGACTGTGTAATCGGTTGATTTAGGAGGGTAATATGGAACACCATGTTGGATACCAACGGCCTCATATCACTAGCAGTCGAGATGACAGGCATCACATCCCCTTGACTGTAACGGATCGTGCAGCCACGTCTCGATCTCTGAGTCTTCTGATAGGGACGTTTGCAAGACAACAACCATCTGCACAATCAGTTCGACGACTTTTGTAGCAGCATGGACTATCAGCTCGGAGACTATGGCTGTGGTTACTCTTGACGCTGCATCGCAGACAGGAGCGCCTGCGATGGTGTATTCAACGACTAACGTGGGTGCACTAACGGCAAAACGTCATTTTTCGGATCAATCCAGGTTCTGTTTACAGCATCGTGATAGTCGCATCCGTGTTTGGCGACATCACGGCGAACGCAGATTGGAAGTGTGTATTCGTCATCGCCATACTGGCGTATCACGCGGCGTGATGCTTTGGGTGCCATTGGTTACACGTCTCGGTCATCTCTTGTTTGGATTGACGGCGCTTTGAACAGTGGACGTTACATTTCAGATGTGTTACGACCCGTGGCTCTACCATTCATTCGATCCATGCGAAACAGTACATTCTAGCAGGATAATGCACGACCGCGTGTTGCAGCTTCTGGACGGGCCTTTCTGGATACAGAAAATGTTCGACTGCTGCTCTAGTCAGCACATTCTCCAGATCTCTCACCAATTGAAAACGTCTGGTCACTGGTGGCCGAGCAACTGGCTCATTACAATACGCCCGTCACTACACTTGATGAACTGTGGTATCGTGTTGAAGCTGTATAGGGAACTGTACCTGTACACGCCATCAAAGCTCTGTTTGACTCAGTGCCCAGGCGTATCAAGGCCGTTATTACGGCTAGGGGTGGTTGTTCTGGGTACTAATTTCTCAGTATCTATGCACCCAAGTTGCGTGAAAATGTAATCACATGTCATTTCCAATGAATGCCCGTTTATCGTGTGCTGTTCCACTTGGTGTAACAGTTTTAATATCAAATAGTGTATCTACTAATGTGGTGATGTCAGTATTCGTCTCTTGGAGATACGTCGCCAGGGAACCAATACTATGCAATGGCGAGGGAATTTCTGTGACGCATTTTATGTGTAATTGTTCAAGAATAGCATTAAAATGGGAACATTGCTTTGGTTACTATCGACTAGTGAGGTGATGTCAGTATTCCTTTCTTGGAGATACGTTGCCTGGGAACCTATATGATGCAATGGCAGAAGAATCTGAGTGATGCATCGTGAGTGTGACTGTTCGAGGCTAAGAGTGAAATGGGAAAAATTCATCGGTTACTATCTACAAATGACGTGATGTTAGTTTTCCTGTCTTGGAGGTACGTCGCCAGTTACACAAGAGGATGCAATGGCGAAAGAATATCAGTGACACATCGTGTATGTGACTGTACAAGGCTAATGGTAAAATGGGAACAATGCATCGGTTACTATCTTTTCAGGAGATGATGCCACGCCACGATTGCGTCAGCCAGACGCAGCTGCGGGGGGCCAGGAAGGTCAAGCGTTAAGTCTATTAATAGAAGAAAACTGTTGCATCCTTGAGCTCCCGGTTCGTGATGTACCCGTGTCCGGTTAATGGCTGACGCTACAGATCAGTTTGCATGTAGATGGTTTTATTTGTGAAAATACAAAGTACAGTCACCAACAAACTTTACATATTCACATACTCCTTTACTATTAAGCCAAATGAATACAGACTGATTTACAGATATTTTTCTCTTATTACGAATAAACAAAGACAATGCAGAAGGCGACATATAAGCTGATTTACCAAAGTCTTTATTTGCAAGTTCTGCCGTATGGTAGGTACGATAGGCGATAATGTCTCTATCAAAGAAACTTTCAAGTCCAGGTACGTTAGGAACTCCCGTACCTCCACGTACAATGGCTACAGTGAGCCAACCATTACCATGATCAAATGTATCTTTAATGTCAATACTAAAGTTAAGCCTACATCCACAGAAAACACAAAGTCTGTCGACAAGTGCAGCAGCAGCAACACTCTTAACTGGTATGCGGTTCTTCTTGTCTCCAGCGGTTGTGGCGAACTCGATGTTATCGATGGTTTTATAAACTGTCTGTTTAGAAGCTCATTCGCGCTGCTGCTGCTGCACAGACAACTGCATTGAACGCCGCCACGATGCATTACAGGATCATTCGTCGCCGTTCTAAACAGACAGTTTATAAAACTATCGAGAACATCGTGTTCGCCACAACAGCTGGAGACAAGAAGAACCGCATACCAGTTAAGAGTGTTGCTGTTACTTCACTTGTCGACGAACCTTGTGTTTTCTGTGGATGTAGACTTAACTTTAGTATTGACATTAATGATATATTTGATCATGGTAATGGTTGGCTCACTGTAGCTATCTCTTGAAGATATGGTGCCAGGGAACCAAAACTAAGCAATGGCGAAGCAATTTCACTGAATCTCCAAGATTGTTACTGTTCACGAATAACAGTAAAATGGGAACAATTCATCGGTTATAAACTACTTAGGAGATGAGATTACTATTAACCTCTTGGAAATACGTCGCCAGGGAACCAATATTATGCAATGGTGAGGGAATTTCTTTGATGCACCGTCAGTGGGACTGTTTAAGGATAACTGTACAATAAGAACAGTGCATCGGTTACCAACTACTGAAGAGGTAAGGCCATTATTAGTCCCTTGGAAGTACGTCGCCAGGCAACCTATGGTATGCAGTGGCGAAGGAATTTCAGTGACGCAGTGTGTGTGTAACTGTTTAAGTATAACAGTAAAATGGGAACACTGCATCGATTACTATCTAGTAATAAGGTGATGTCAGTATTCTTCTCTTGGAGATACGTCGCCAGGGAACCAATACTCCAATACTATGCAGTGGCGAAGAAATTGCAGTTAGCACCATGAGTGTGAATGTTCAGGGATAACATTAGAATGGGTACAATGCATCGGTAGCAAACGACTAGGAAGTCTACATGTACATCTACATCCATACTTCGCACGCCACCTGACGGTGTGTGCCGGAGGGTACCTTGAGTACCTCTATCGGTTTTCCGTTCTATTCCTGTCTCGTAATGTTCGTGGAAAGAAGGATTGTTGGTATGCCTCTGTGTGGGCTCTAATCTCTCTGATTTTATCCTCATGGTCTCTTCGCGAGATATACGTAGGAGGGAGCAATATACTGCTTGACACCTCGGTGAAGGTATGTTCTCGAAAGATCAACAAAAAGTCATTATTAGGCTATTGGCAATTCATCGCCAGGTACCTTATAGTATGCAGTGTTGAAGGAATGTCAATGACGCATTGGATGTGTAACTGATCAAGGAGAATAGTAAAATGGGAACAGTGCATCAATTACTATCTTTTAATGAGATGATGTCAGTATTCCTATCTTGGAGATACGTCGGTACTGAACCAATAGCCTCCAATTCAAAGCAATTTCTGTTAGGTACCGTAAGTATGACTGCTCAAGTATAAAACTAAAATTGGAACTATGCGTCTGTTGTAAAAAACTGAGTTGGAGAGGCCATTATTAGTCTCTTGAAAATACGTTGGCAGCGAGCCAACGGTATGCAGTTGTGAGCGAATTTCAATGACCGTACATCATGTGTAACTGTTCAAGGATAACAGTAAATGTGTAACAGTGCATTGGATACTATCTTTTAATGTAGTTATGTCAGTATTCCTCTCTCGGAGATATGTCGCCAGGGAACAAATACTATGCATACGCGTAACAATTTCAGTGAAGGACCATGAGTGTGACTGTTCAAGGATAACAGTAATATGATACCAGTGTATCGGTTACAAACTACTAAGGAGCTGAGGGCACTATATGTCTCTTGAAGATACGTCATCTGGGATCCAATAGTAAGCCAAGGTGAAAGAATTTCAGTGGCCCATTGTGTGTGTAAGTGTCAAGGATAACACTAAAGAGGGAACAGTGCAGTGATTACTATCGACTAGTGAGGTGATGTCAGAATTCCTCTCTTGGAGATACGTCGCCAGGGAACCAATACTATACAATGGCGAAGAAATTTCAGTGAGGTAAAATGAGTGTGACTGTTCAAGAATAACAGTAAAATGGCAACAATGCATCGGTTACAAGCTACTAGGAAGGTGAGGCCATTATTGGTTTCTTGGAAATATGTCGCAAAGGATCCAATGGTTTGCAATGAAGAAGGAATTTCAATGACGCTTTGTGTGTGTAACTGTTCAAGCGTACCAGTAATATGGGGACAGTGCACCGGTTACTATCTTTTAGTGAGGTGATTTCTTTATTCCTCTCTTGGAGTTATGTCACCAGGTAACCAAAGCTATGCAATGGCGAAGCAATTTCTGTGAAGCACTGGTGATGGTGACTGTTCAAGGATAACAGTAAAATGTAAATAATGCATTGGTTACACGCTGCTAAGGAACTGAGACCGTTATGAGTCTCTTGGAAATACGTCGCCAGGGAAGCAATAGTATGCAATAGAAAAGGAATTTCAATGAAGCATTGTGATGTATAGTGTGTGTAACTGTTCAAGGGTAACAGTAAAATGGGGTGTCAGCATTCCTCTCTTGGTGATACGTCACCAGGGAACAAATACTATGTAATGGCGAAAGAATATCAGTGACGTATCGTGGGTGTGACTGATCGAAGCTAACAGTAAAATAGATACAATGCTTCTGTTACAAACTACTAGGGGGTGAGGTCATTGTTAGTGTCCTGGAAATACCTCACCCAGGAACCAATGGTATGCAATGGCGAAGGAATTTCCGTGATTCATTGTGTTTGAAACTGTTCAAGGGTAACAGTAAAATGGGAACGGTGCATCAGTTACTAACCACTTAAGAGGTGATGCCAGTATTCGTCTCTTGAAAATATGTCGCCAAGGAACCAATACTATGCAATTGCGAAGCAATTTCTGTGAGGCACGGTGAGTTGACGGTACAAGGAAAATAGTAAAATGATAACAATGCATTGGTTACAAACTACTAAGGTGGTGAGGCCATTATTAGTCCCTTGGAAATACGTCATCAGGGAACCAATTGTAGGCAATGACGAAACAATTACATAACGCATTGCGTGTGTAACTGTTCAAGGATAGTATTAAAATGAGAATAGTGCTTTGGTTACTATCTACTAATGAGAAGATGTCAGTATTCCCCTCTTGGAGATACGTCGCCATTGTACTAATACTATGCTATGGCCAAGCAATTTCAGTGAGGCACTGTGAGTGTGACTGTACAAGGATAACAGTAAAATATGAACAATGCAGTTGTTAAAAACTACTAAGGAGGTGAGGCCATTATTAGTCTCTTGGAAATATGTCGCCAGGGTACGAATTCTATACAATGGTGAAGCTATTTCAGTGAGGCACCGTGAGGGTGACTGTTGAAGGATAACAGTAAAACATGGATAATGTGTCGGTTGCAAACTCCTGATGAGATGTAGCCATTATTAGTCTGTTGAAATTTCGGCGCCAGTGATCCAGTAGTATGCAGTGGCGAAAGAATATAAAATACGCATTGTCGTTGTAACTGTTCAAGGGTAACAGTAAAATGGGAACAGTGCATTGTTTAATATGTACTAATGAGGTAAAGTCAGTATTCCTCACTAGGAGATACGTCGCCATTGAACCAATACTTTGCAATTGCGAAGCAACTTCAGTTTGCACCGTGAATGTCACTGTTCAATGATAACAGTGATATGGGAACAATGCATCGGTTACAAACAACTAAGAAGTTGAGGCCATTATTAGTATCTTGGAAATACGTCGCCAGGGATCCAGTAGTGTTCAATGGCGAAGTAATTTCAGTGACGAATTATATGTCTAACTCTTCAAGGATGACAGTAAAATGGAATCATTGGATCGGTTACTATCTGCTAAAGAGCTGATGTCAGTATTCCTCTCTTAGAGCTACGTCGCCATAGAAGCAATACTATGCAATGGCGAAGCAATTTCAGTGAGGCACCGTGAGTGTAATTGTTCAGGGATAACAGTAGAATAGGAACAATGCAGCGGTTACAAACTACCAACTAGGTGAGGTCATTATTAGTCTCTTGGAAGTACGTTGCGAGGGGGCCAATAGTATGCAATGGTGAAAGAATTTCAATGACACATTGTGTGTGTAACTGTTCAAGGTTAACTCTAAAATGGAAATAGTGCATTGGTTACTGTCTACTAAAGAGGTGATGTCAGTATGTGTTTCTTTCAGACACGTCGTCAGTGAGCGAATACTATGCAATGGTGAAGATATGTCAGTGAGGCACCGTGGGTATGACTGTTCAAGGATAACAGAAAAATGAGAAAAATGCATCGGCTGCACACTACTAAGGAGGTGAGGCTATTATTAGTCTCTCCGAAATACGTTAATACTGAACCAGTGGTATGCAATAACGGAGGTATTTCAGTGATCCTTTGCTTATGTAACTGTTCAGGGATCACAGTAAATTGGGAACACTTCATCGGTTACTATCTACTAATGAGGTGATGTCGGTATTCCTGTCTTGGAGATACGTAGGCATGGAACCAATGCTATGCAATGGTGAAGCTATTACAGTGAGACACTGTGAGTGTAACTGTTTGAGAATAACACTAACATGGGAACAATGGATTGGTTACAAACTATTGAGGAGGTAAGTGTATTATTAGTCGCCAGGGAACCAATTGTATGCAGTGGCAATGGAAATTTCAGTGAGGCAACGTGAGTGTGAATGTTAAAAAGATAACAGGCAACTGGGAAGAGTGCATCGGTTACTATCTTTTATAGCGGCGATGTAAGGCAATCCTTTCTTGGAGATATGTCGCCGGAGGACCAATATTATGCAATGGCGAAGCAATTTCAGTGAGGCACCGCGAGTAGGACTGTTAAAGGATAACAGTGAAATATGAACAATGTATCGGTTACAAACTACTAAGGAGGTGAGGCCATTATTATTCTCTGGGAAAAACGTCGTCAGGGAACCAATAGTATGCAACGGTAAAGGAATTTAGACGACGCACTGTGTGTGTAACATTTGAAGGTTAAGAGTTAAATGAGAAAAATGAAACATTTCATCAGGTACTATCTTTTAATGAGGTGATGTCAGTATTCCTCTCTTACAGATACACGTCGCCAGGTAACCATTACTATGCAATGGCAAAGAAACTTCAGTGAGGCACTGTGAGTGTTACTGTTCAGGGATAACAGAAGAATGGGAACAATGCATCGGTTACATACTACTAAGCAGGCCAGGCCAATATTAGTATCTTGGAGATACATCACCAGGGAACCAACAGTATACAATGGCGATGCAATTACATGACGCATTGCTTGTGCAACTGTTCAATGATAACAGTAGAATGGGAACAATGCATCGGTTTCATACTACTAAGGAGGTGAGGCCATTATTAGTCTCTTGGAAATGCGTCGCTAGGGAACCAATACTGTGCAATGACAACCAATTTCACTGAGGCACCGTAAGTGTGACTGTTCAAGGATAACAGGAAAATATGAAGAATGCATCGGTTACAAATTGCTAAGGACGTGACGCCACTATTATTCTCTGGGAAATACGTCGCCAAGGAGCCGTCAGTATGTAATGGCAACGGAATTTCATTGACGTATTGTGTGTGTAACTGTCCAAGGGTAACAGTGAAATGGGAACACTGCATCTGTTACTATCTGCTAATGAGGTGATGCCAGTATTCTCTCTTGGAGATACATTGCCAGGGAAGCAACACTATGCAATGGCGAAGCAATTTCAGTGGGGCACCGTGAGTGTGAATGTTCAAGGATAACAGTAATATGGGAACAATGCATCGGTTTCAAACGACACTGACCATTAAAGTTGCTACACCAAGAAGAAATGCAGATGAAAAACGGGTATTCATTGAACAAATATACCTGTATTATACTAGAACTGACATTTGATTACATTTTCACGCAATTTGGTTGTATAGATCCTGATAAACCACTACCTAGAACAACCATCTCTGGCCGTAATAACGTTCTTGATATGCCTGGGCATTGAGTCAAACAGAGCTTGAGTGGCGTGGAATAGTTACAGCTGCCCATGCAGCTTCAACACGATACCACAGTTCATCAACAGTAGTGATGGGCATATTGTAAACAGTCAGTTGCTAGGCCACCTATGACCAGACGTTTTCAATTGGTGAGAGATCTGGAGAATGTGCTGGCCAGGGCAGCAGCCGAACATTCTCTGTATCCAGAAAGGCCCGTACAGGATCTGCAACACGCAGTCGTCGATTATCCTGCTCAAATGTAGTTTTTTGCAGAGACGAATGAGGGGTATTGTCAAGGGTCGTAAATGTAACGCCTACTCTGCAAAGTGCCGTCAATGCGAACAAGAGGTGACCGAGACGTGTAACCAATGGCACCCTATACCATCACGCCGGGTGGTGCGCCAGTATGGCGATGACGAATAAACGCTTCCAGTGTGCGTTCACCGCGATGTCGCCAAACACGGGTGCGGCCATCATGGTGCTGTAAACAGAACCTGGATTGATCCGAAAAAATGACGTTTTGCCATTAATGCACCCAGCTTCGTTGTTGAGTTCGCCATCACAGGCGCTCCTGTCTGTGATGCACCGTCTAGGGTAATCGCAGTCATGGTCTCCGAGCTGATAGTCCATGCTGCTGCAAACGTCGTTGAACTGTTCGTGCAGATGGTTGTGTCTTGCAAACGTCCTCTTCTGTTGAATCAGGGATCGAGACGTGGCTGCATGATCCGTTACAGACATGCGGATAAGATGCCTGTCATCTCGACTGCTAGTAATACGTGGCCTTAGGGATCCAGCACGGCGTTCTGTATTACCCTACTGCACCCTCCGATTCCATATTCTGATAACAGTCATTGGATCTCGACCAACGCGAGCAGCGATGTCGCGATACGATAAATCGCAATCGCGATAGGCTACAATCCTGCCTTTATCAAACTCGTAAACGTGATGGTACGCATTTTTCCTCCTTACACCAGGCATCACAACAACGTTTCAACAGGCAACGCCGGTCAACTGCTGTTTGTGTATGAGAAATTGTTTGAAAACTTTCCTCATGTCAGCACGTTGTAGGTGTCGCCACCGGCTCCAACCTTGTGTGAATGCACTGAAAAGCTAATCATTTGCATATCACAGCATATTCTTCCTGTCGGTTAAATATCGCGTCTGTAGCACGTCATCTTCGTGGTGTAGCAGTTTTAATGTCCAGTTGTGTAGATTAGGAACAGCAAAGGGTCTATAACAGTACCTTGGGGAACGCGAGTAATCACTTCTGCCTACGGGCGCCCATTATCGTGGGATTGTGTCGCTAAATATCCTTTCTGCTCCATACCACTCCAGCATCTACGCACTTCATTATAGTTTGCACCTGATGGGCTCTGTAAGGAGTCCTACTTCTATTATCAAGTTGAGTGGACATTCGTTCCCAGAAGCTGTACGTAGAACAGTAAAGTTAATAAATAATTGTTAATACAGTACATGTGTGTATCTCAATGCTGTCAGTTGCATCACTAGGCAAATCTAACTTCAGTTAGCAATGCCACACCCGCTAACCATTATGAAAGGATAGGCACATTAAATTTCAGTTAGCAATGACACATAATCTTGACAGGATCCAAGACATGTATGCAAATAATTAAGTACGATGGATCGATGAGATAAACATCGTTACGAGCAATTAATTTTAGTGGTCAGGTACTGCGTTTCATTGCACAGTGTCGCGACAAATTTATTGAGAAGCTATTACTTACGACATCGTCAGCTACTCTGAAGAAGTTCAAAATACTCCACACGATATTTCAGTCTGCCTATATTAACCTGAGTTGTGGTTCCCTAAAATGCGAACAGAAAGATAACTGCGTTGTACTATGAAACCTTCCCGTCTCCTCTACATCTCTTTTTTTTTACGCAACCTTCCTTTCTACAATAACCTATGAAACCTCTCCTCAGAATTTCTATCTCTTGCTTAATAATAACAAATGAAATCTTCCCTTTGAAATTTATTCTCTTTCTCAATCTTCGCATACAGATTTAATTGCTGCTTATTAAAAGAGATTTTCTGATTGTTTCGACGAAACATAGAACGTGTTGTCGTCGTGGCCCTCAGTCTTTATCTGCAATAACCCGAAACTGTTCCTTACCTTTTTTACTGTTACTGGATCGCTATCTGACTGCTACATCGAACTGCCACATGAATATACTTACTCTAGTTTACTATATTAACTGCTGGTGGGCTGTCATAATAAGTGGCTGTATTTATTACCAAAGCTGACGTTATTCTTTAATAGCAAAGCTGACGTTATTCCTTAATTAATTTGATTGAAGTTGCATAATGCATAGTTACACTTTTTCTTGACAACAATAAAATTTTTCCAAGTTTTACGTTAATGGTTTTTGGGATGGATTATAATCAGTAATGCAACATTGCTGGCAAAAGTTAATTATGTTCTGAAAACGCTTCAAATATTTACTGTTGGTGATGAAATGATTTTACAAACGTTCAAATGGGACTTACTTTTACAATAATCTTACATATACTATTGCGCAAAGATACCTTCAGTAGTCTTGAGTTTCGCAAAGAAAATAATTCAATAATATTAGTTCCTCTCATGATAATAGTTAATGTCTCTGTACATCCGTTTTATAATATCATGTAAATCATAACTGGTGGCTGGCAGGCACACTACTCCTTTCAACCTCTCGCTTCAGACCTCGCTAACTACTGACTTCCTACCAATGCTAAAGTGCGATCTCTCCTGCCAACAATGCTTTCTGGTGCAGACAATCCCTTCTACAATTACAGAATGTATCAATGCGCGGTTTTTGCCGCTCTTTTCTTAAAATGTATCCTTACGCGGTCTCTCCCGCCATTTTTAACATTATATCAATGTGCGGTCTCTCTTGCCAACAATACTTTGGTGCAGACATTCCCTGCTACCACAATTATTTCCGACGTGAGAAATATTAATTATTCCCACTTAATCCTATTAATAAAATATAAACATCTTTCACAAACTGTTGTTTGACAATAGACAAGAGAAATATACACGCCTTACAACTATAATAATGTCTTTCATTAACGTTGGATATGTGCAAGAAACATGATGAACATCTTGAGCAGTTAGGTTGCAGCATATGTTTTCTGACTAACTGACGCACTTCTTCATGCTACATCTTAAGTGTACGTAATTTGTAATGGAGAGATACACTTTCAAAACTGTTATCAACCACTGTATGTAGTGGACCAGATCTGTGGCCGCAGTTCGATAAGGAGTGGCAGCAGACAAGTTCTCAGTGCGATTTCAGCTTGGGTACAGTTAGTTGGCTTTGGCTCTTACAGCACTTTCAGCCACGTAAGCATATATTCACTCCTGGGAGCAGCAAATTTTACGTTAAAGGTCATGAGTCTCTTGATGTGGCTGGAGCCCACATCACTGTTGATTACATGTCTTGTTAATAGGCAGAAAACATGTGAACTTATGGTTATGTTAGAAACATTGTATACTTTACTTGCAAGTGAAGATTAGTATGCAAAGTTTCAAGATATCGAGAATGATGTCCACTCTTCTTCTTGCTAGCCGTTATAATGAGAAAGTTTTGTGTAGCTACATCCAGTATCACTGACTTATCTGAGGGCCCGACAATAAATTTTACCTTCTTCTTCATACCATATTCTCGTCAGTGGCAAATGCATTTCCTCAGTGTAGCGGTAACGGTGCGAGACCCGATGGGTGTCGTCTGTACACAGCTGTTGAGAAATGTGCGGCCGATGCTGCCCAGGGGGGCGGAGCTGGAGGAGGCGGCGACCTCCGGAGAACGGTGGTGGGTGGCGGAGGGTGATCTGCGGTGGCTGCAGCGCGCCAAGCTGGCTCTGCACCGCGTCGCCCACCTCTGCGGACAGCACTTCGGGCTTGCGCTGCTGTTGTCCTTTCTCATTTTTTTTGTATAATATGGGCTCTAGCTTGGATGCAGAGGCTCAGAATTAAGACAGACGTAAATATTGAATATTGATCTCTGTATAACACTTGCTGTTTAATGCCTTAACTCTCACTTAACTCACTCCTTTCAGAATTAACTAAAAGTTATGACTGGCAGGTGATGTCAACTGAAGTCAAAGATTTTAATACTAATGTGTTCATTCGCTCAAATAAACAAACTAAATCACATATCACAAACGACGTGTCACACTCTATAAGAATGAGCAATTATGATATGGCAATTCTGTAGCTTGGCTGCCAAAAGCTACAGTATTTCAGTTACCCTTTACAGGATTTAATTTTAGTACGTGATTAAAAGCATTAAGGTGGATGTCGATGGGGCACTCTGGTGACCAATTTGGGTTTGATAGCTTTCATCAGTAGTGACAGTTCATTACTCTGTGAGAAGTGACTGCTAGTTGAGTCTATGACATCGACTTCGAGTTCGTTTAGTAACATTTTTCACTACAGGTTCACTGCTGTTCAGATTGAGTAACTTTCGCCCTTTGTCATCTCCATATTACATGTCTGAAGGCAGATCTTGAATGAAGTATTTTGTTTCGTTGAAGGAGTGACACTTAAAAGATTAACTCTGGTCTCAACAGGCACAACACTGTTCTACAAAAGTTTTATTTTAAAGAGGCTTTGAGTATGACTCACTCATTTCAGCCGCACGATATTGTGTTTTGTTCAATCCACAATAATAAAGTCGTTTCATACATTCGTTGACGATGTAAAAGGCGTAAAACACAGTGAGTGGAAGCTTGAAATGTTGATTTTAAATACAGAACTGTTGATAGTGGTAACATTCGTTGCTTTATCCATGTGCAGGCTTGATATAAAGTCCCCCTAAACCGCTATTCTCAGGCTGTATTGCACCAGTAAACTGCAGATTCCTTAAAGCATCGGACTCCCACATATAAAACATTTTCAAAACTCTAACTTCTCTACAAGTGAGTTAATGTGTTAAATATTTGACCTGAAGTAGGTAAGTGAGAGAAGCTTAGAAAATATTTGAAACTATGCTTAACCTTTGTTGAAAGCCGCAAAGAGATCTCATCATGAAACACTGGATGAATATAGTCTGAGTAATTTGCACCACGTTTTAAGCAAAAGCAAGTTTTCTACACGTCTCAAAATGTTTATGACGTTATATCTCCTGAGGGTGTTGTGTGATGTCCTTAGGTTAGTTAGGTTTAAGTAGTTTTAAGTTCTAGGGGACTGAAGACCTAAGATGTTAAGTCCCATAGTGCTCAGAGCCATTTTTTTATATCTCCTGAAAAATTATGTGGCACACAATGATAATTTTGTAGATACAGTCAGAGATATATGTTTGCAAAAGTGTGTTGAGGGTAGAGTTAGCAGTAAAGAAGTATTCAACTAAAACGTCATGGCTGATGTTGACGTTTTACTGCGCGCCAATGTAAGCATCAACTAGTTTTTCACGAGTTTTAAATGCCTGTTATGTCATATCTCCTCAACTACGTGTCCTATAGTGTTATACTATTGCACGTACATTCCGTGGTAAATGGGTATACTGTATGCAAACTGTGTTGCAAATCGAGGTGGCAGTAGCGAAGCAATAAATTAAAATGTCATGCATTACGCTAAACTTTTAATGCATGGACAGCGAGGGTTTTGCAAGCCGTGATTCTTTTTTCCTTTCATCATGTTGGATGGAGTGTCAGCTACAAAAAGTTTCGTAAAGGGCTGAAATTAGGTGTGAACTTTGTTGAAAGTCGCTATGTGCTCCCATCCTCAGACATTGCAGGAATAATGTCTGGGGTTTCCACGCCAACGGTTACGCTGCCTCGAGAGGAACACGCAGTTTCGAACTGTAATATTTTTATTATTGTGTTAAATTTTTAGCATAAGATTATACCTCTTAATAAGTAGATTAGACAGCATGAAAATTTTTTGAATTAGGTCAGTATGTAGGTGAAATAGTGAAATTAAAGTTTTGTTATCACTGGAAGCCGTTACATAGGCAACAAGTAATCCAAACCGGGCTCTGGAATACTCGCTTAGTATCAGAAATACCCTTAGTCTCTCTCCTTCGAATCATCTACTTATGGGTGAAATTTTTATTGTATGGTATATTTATTAAAGTAATGGTATGTACTTGCAGGTCACTTTCTACACGTGCAGTTCACTTTGACACTTTTTTTTCCAAGGCACTTTGGCTAAAACCTGAGGCTGAACCTTTTAACATATTGCTAGTACGTTAAGTTTGTTGGTGTTGGCTAGATTGCTTATCCTTCACAATGACGTCATCATCCAACCCTTTTGAGTCGTTTTACGTAGCTGTATGCCTTTCTCTTAGCAAAGGCTTGCATTTTCTTCTTTATGGCGCATGTTACTACTGGTTAATTTGAAGTTTTCATTACACGTAACAGTACATACACACACCGTTACGCTTTATTTTTTTCAGCTATCGAGTGGTCTTACGAGTACCGCAGTTACAATTGAAGGTGAATCAAGCAGCGAGAGCAGTTTAAAAAATATGCAACGTTCATGAAAAGATGTATAATCTTTGTAGTAATCAGATGTGCACGCAGATGGGTTGTTTCAGTTCATACAAGGGTTAAATATTGTCAGATGTGTTATTCTTTCTTTGGAGCAGCAATAATTTACATTGTAATTATGTAATAGGCGTATTTAAACTGTTTTAGCATGTAATTATCTGAACTGTTTCTTATTTAAATTGTTTTGTTAATTAAATTGCATTGTGTATTATTGAGAAAGAGCGGGAAACCGCGCATAGATACATTTTGAGAAAGAGCGGGAAACAGCGCGCAGTAATACATCTGTAATGGTAGCAGGGATTGTCTGCACCAAAAACCATTGTTGGCGGCGAGACCGCACTTTTGTAGCATTGAGCGTTGGAAGCGAGCAGTTGCGAGTAAGATGTGAGACGAGGCAGTCGTAGCTAGCGAGACATGAGAGGAGGTCGCTGTAAGCGAGGTATGAATTAACACTTTGAAAGAAGCGGTGTGCTCGCCAGCCACTCGCTATATGTAGCGCAATGCTAGTTTTTAAGAATTTTTGTAAAGAACTATGCCCCTTGTAATTGTTTGTCAAGATCGTTCTCAGAATATAGTTATGTAATTTTGATGGAAAATTAGGTATGTAGCGCAACGCTACTTTTTAAGAATTTTTGTAAAGAACTATACCCCTTGTAATTGTTTGTCAAGATCGTTCTCAGAATATAGTTAACTTCTACCAGATTAAATGCATTAAGAATTTTCTATCCCAAAATCATTCACGTAAATGCTTTACGGAATTTATTGTTATCTTAAAAGAAAAGTCTAAACTGAGCTTCAGCTTTTATCAAATCTAAATTAACTTCAACTTAAAGAATTCCAGTCACAAAGTATTATGAAACTCCACCAGCAGCTTATAATTATGTTAAAGAGAGTAGTAACTATATTCATTCCACAGTTTACTGTAGCAGTCAGATGGCGATCCAGTATAAATAATTAAAGGTAAGAATCAGTCTTAATAATTTCAGGTAACGACTGAGGGCCACGGCGACAACACATTTTATGTATCGTCGTAATAATCAGCAGGTAGTCTTGACAGAGCAGCAGTTAAAAGATTTTAAGAGACGCAGCGTTCAGTCAGCAAGCAAACGTTCATCCAATATTAGACGGGAAGGTTTCACTTGGCGATATCCATTCAGTACGACATTTTAGTGAATCTACTGTGGATATGAATATACTGACTTTGATAATAGTGTGAATAAGTTACTGTTAAGTGGCGCAACGCATATACTAAAGTGTATAACTTTTATTCACAGGTCATAGGCAATTCTGTTTGCTTTATTGATTCGGCGTTGAAAAGTGTTTGTTCAGTGTTGAATCCGCTTTGAACAGTGATATATTTTGTTGCGTGTGATGATTATAGACAATGTCCCGCAGAATAATTACTCGTTCTCAAACTGATAAAACTGTACAAAATACTGACGAGAGATTCTTTTCTGGAATAGGCAGTAATAATACGTGTGAAAACCCTGATTCTGAAACGTTAGGTGAACAGACATTTAATAACTGTAACAATATGGAAGCGTTTAACGAACAAGTAACTTCAGAAATGCCCACAGACAATGAAACGGTAGTGTAAAATAATTTGGCATTAAATGCAACAGACGGTACACAGTCACAAATTCCGCATAGTAGACATAACAGTTTCAGTAACGAAACCACTACAATGCAGTCAGACAGAGAGACTCCATTAAGCACTGATTTAGATTCAAACGGTACACAGCTACACAACCTGCGTAGCAGATCCAACAGTTCTCATGACCAAAATTCCGAAATTACGGAAAACGTGACGCAGTCACAATCATCTGAGGATGTTCAAATGAACACAGATCTACAGCCTTTAACAACGAATACAAATACACACAGAAGTCAATCCGAAACGGATCCAATAATGGCATTTTTGCTACAAATGAGACAAGACATGAATCAAAACTTTAACAGAGGGTCACAAGAATTAGAAAAAAGGTCACAAGATCTAAAAAACGAAATTAAGGCAGAACACGCACACACAGATCAGAAATTAGACAACATGTACCAAAATCTAAAACACGAAATCAAAGTAGAAATTCAAACAGTCGCTGAAAAATGTTCACAATCAACACAAGAATTACGCGACAAAATTCAAAAAATATCCGATAACCAAGCAACATTTGCAGTTAGTATACGGGAAACAATGACAGAAAACTTTGCTAAACAAAACGCTCAGATTGATGAACGTTTTAACAATCACACAGAAAACTGTTTGATACGTCACCGTAAACTGGTGCGATCGCAGGATAAAGAACGAAAAGAATTACTACAAACAATCACTAAACAGCGTCAGGACGACAAAAAGAAAGTGTTTGCCCAGGGCAAAACATATGTAGACAATCACATACAGTCGATCTCGGAAGAAATCGAAACGGTCAAAGAAACAAATAATCAAATACAAGACAGGCTTACAGAAATCCAAACACAGACAATCGATGTGAAAACTTCTTCAGACACTGAAATCCAGAATGTTAAAGATAAATTAACAGAGGACGTTCAGACACTAACTGACAAAATAGAACACATAGAAATTAACCATGACACAGAAAATTTAAAGGCAGATTTTAAGAAAGTCACCAAAAGCAACCGTAAATTACGAAACGAACTGACAGAAAAGATCAATGAACTCACTACAAGAATAGATCTTTTAGATACTAACAATGACGAGAGATCAGACGACACTGCACCAGTCCCAGTGGAACAGAACTCTAATAGTAATAACACGCCATTGACAAATATACAACAAACTATCACAGATCTAAAATCGCGTAATGATTCATTGCATCAGCAAATAAATTCTCTACAGCAAGAGATAGCGGACGCACAAGAAACCGCCGCACATAATCATTTTCAACAGAACACACACCGTTACGAAATGCCTCAGATCCATAATACATATAATGTTGGTAGACTTCAGAGAGTAAGAGATTTTACCCAGGAAGAAAGACACCCGAATCCATATTCAAGACAATACGACAACACTTACACACACAGACATGACAGTTTTGATCACAAACATTTTCTTTCAGTTAGAAAGTTTAAAACATTTAAAAACGACAGGGCGCAAATACATCCGTTGGATTTTATCCAACAGTTCAGGGGAGCACTTCCACCATCATGGCCAGTACAACATAAGTTAGAATTTATTGTCAGTTTTCTTGAAGGAGAACCAGCACGACGAATGCGACCAATTGCTAGACAATGTTTTTCCGTAGAAGCATTTGAGGAAGCATTTTTATCAGCATATTGGTCTGACACTACACAAAACAGCATCAAAGATCGGCTACTTAGTTTGCCAAACTTTGAAAATTCTACCTTTCCAACAATCACACAATTTTTCGAGTACATGGTGGAACAGAACCAGTACCTCAACGAGCCATACAGTCAATCGGCATTAATACAGCTTTGCATTTCAAAACTGCCCAGAGCTTTGAAAGTGTCATTACTGACAGGGCAACAAAAGGACAATGTATCCGCTTTTAGAGACATCTTACAACTATTAGAAGCACACCAGGCAGACTACGCATTTATTAACAAAAATTTTTCACGACAGAACGGAAAACAAACAAACTCAGCTACTTTTGAACAAACACGATTTGGTAATAACAATCCGAGTAAACGCTTTCGCAGCGAAAATGACAACGAAAACAGGAGTAATGAAAAACATTATACTGACACGGTAAATTTATATTCAGGACAGCAACAGAATCCGAGACTTAACACGCAACCGAATAGGTCAAATTTCCATATGAATCATCGCTCAGATAATGCGACCGGGGAAGGCCATTACGCGGGTCGACCGCAAAATGAACAAAAACAAACGTTTCTACGGGGTGCAGGTGGGCTGCCGTACAGTCACAGTTATAACGACAGGAGAAAAGAAAACGAACACAGACCGCCGAGGACGTTCCACAATGACAATTTTAACGGAAACTACAACAGGGTCCAACAGCTGCGTTACCGTATGAATGTACCAGACACCAGATTTCATCCCCCAGACACTGCTAATAATCAAAACGGCAGAACTGTACAGTTGATAGAACACATACCAAACTCCCAAGCTGAAAATCACATATCGGAAGAATTATGACTAGAGAAAACCTGCAATGAATCTCTTAATGTCGATACTATGAAATCACACAGAGAAAACATAACGACCGAAAATGCCATTACATTTGACGACGTGAGAGACACATTGTTACAGGAAAAACCAATCCTACAGAAAACAATATATCACCCAATAATAGAGATAAATTTACAGTCGCACAATATTTTAGCGATAATTGATTCAGGTTCACCTATGTGCGTAATTAACGAAGACACATTTAACAGATGCAATAGCAATAATGATTACCCAGTATTTCCTTTAAACAGAACGAAGGTCAAGGGAGCTTTTGCAGGAAAAGGCATTGAAGTTAAAAGACAGACACAATTAACATTTGTTTTTGCAGGGGAAACGTTCCACAGTGATTGTTGGATAGTTCCGAATTTAACAACAGACATGATATTAGGAATAAATTTTCTTGTTCAGTACGATGCGAAGATTGACTTCAAATCGTCATACCTCACACTACAAAAGGAAAACAGGGAAGTGATCGTAAGATTTCAAAACACAGTATCCTCCGAAGAACAAAATATGCACAGGATCGAGATTATTACTGATTCTCAAGATAACGATTGTTATATCGCACTATACACGAACACACTTAATAATGACTTGGTAGAGGAACAGGAGTACAATATGTTCGAGACAATTACACGCAAGGTAGACAATAGTGTAGCAAAATGCGACGCAGAACGCACAGAACTTGAAAATATTCTGGTACAACACAAAGCAGTTTTTGCCAATGTTCCAGGAACAATGACAGGATTTATGTACGAATTTCAGGTGAAACCACACGAGACTTTCAAAGCAAAGCATTATCCAATCCCACACATACACACAGAAGCAGTTAAGAAAGAATTACGAGCAATGATCGATCAAGGAATAATAGAACCAGCAGCCAGCCAATATATAAATCCACTACACATTGTTGAAAAGAAGGATGGATCACTACGTTTAGTTTTAGATTCACGTCAAGTTAATAAAATAATCATTACAGAAACCGACCGACCACAGACGTTAGAAGAGTTACTGCAAAAATTTCATGGCACCTCCATTTATACTACACTCGACCTCAAATCAGGGTTTTGGCAAATCCAACTACACCCAAATTGCTGAAAATATACGGCATTCCTTTGCTTTGGGGAATGCTATCAATTTTGTAAACTTCCGTTTGGACTAACGATTTCGTCTGCCACCTTTATACGAGGCATGAATACTATTCTACCACAAGATCTGAAAAACAAAATTACTACATATATCGATGACATTTTAATTGCAGCAGAAAACTGGGAACAACACAATCATACTCTTCAACAATTACTGAATACATTCGAGCAGAATGGTATAACTATAAACTTGCGTAAATCTGAATTTGGTAAAGCGTCAATAAAATTTCTAGGGCACATTATCTCACAAACAGGTATCGCACCAGACCCTGACAAATTGCAAGCACTGAAAGACATCGACGTGCCAACAAACAAAAAGGAACTTCGGAGCTTTTTAGGTCTTATCAATTATTTTAGAAAATTTATCCACTACAAAGCATTAGACACGCCCTTGCTATACCAGCTTACAAGTAAAAACACACTTTGGTCATGGAATGAAGACGTTGAAGCTGAATTCGAGAACTTGAAAGAAGCATTATTAAAAGCACCTTTGTTATCACACCCTGACCCAACACAAAACTTTTCCGTTGCAACAGATAGTTCAACCACAGCACTAGGAGTACATATTTTCCAAGAAATAAAGGAAGAAGATAAGACAGTCGTGAAACACATTGCTTTTGCAAGCAGGATACTTTCTCCAGCAGAGCGCAATTATTCTGTAACAGAATTAGAGACACTATGTGTAATTTACGCTTTTAAGCGATTCCGTCATTTTCTATATGGCCGACATACAACAATATATACCGATCACCGAGCAATCCAGTTTTTATTGTCAGCAAAACTTACGCACGATAGATTAAGCCGCTGGAAATTATACTTACAAGAGTTTGATTTTACCATTATACACATTCCAGGCACGCAGAATACTGTTGCCGACGCATTGTCGAGGTCCATTCACAATAAACGCATGGAGAAAGAAAATACCTTTTGCTACAACAACCATAGTATTATGTATATTAAACAAGTAGCTTTCGAAAACTTTATATCAGCAGCATTACAGGATATAGAGAGAGAACAGCAGAAAGATGAAACACTGAAAGAGATTGTAACGCTTTTGAAAGACAGAAGTAACGCTAAAGTCAGACTTCATTACACTGTACATCAAAATATACTCTTTATTCGATCATACCGAGACGGTAATAATTGGCTTTTATGCATTCCGGAAGGGATCGTAAATAAACTGATATGGTATACACATCTAAGTTATGGACACTACGGAGCGAGGAAATGCTTTCTGATTCTGCGACAAAATTGCCACTTTAATAACATGGAAAAACACATAAGAAAAGTAATAGCATCATGCAAGATATGTCAAAAAGCTAAATCATCAACAGTGTCACACATTCCACCATTGTATCCCATCATACCGGTTAAGTTAAGACACATGGCAGCAGTGGATCTTTTCGGTCCAATCCCCAGAACAAATAATGGTTATAGTTATATTTTTGTAGCTGTAGAACTAACATCCAAATTTGTAACATTTTCTCCACTAAGGAAAGCAACAGCAAGAACAGTATCAAGAGCGTTTGTAAGAGATTTTCTATCAGTAGTAGGACGTGTACAGAAGGTTATTTCGGATAACGGTCCGCAGTTTAGGTCAGACGTATGGAAGAAAATGTTAGAAAGTAAGAACATAACACCTATTTACATATCAAGATATCACAGTTCTTCCAACCCATCAGAAAGAATAATGAAAGAGATCGGGAAGTTATGCAGAATTTATTGTCATAAAAGACATACAACATGGGATAAATATATTTTACAGTTTCAAGAAGTGATAAATGCAATACCCAATGAATCTAAGATGCTATCACCAACCGTAATACTGACAAATAAAGACCCACCGAACAAAATTACCGAACTAATTACTTTTCCTAACACGCGTAGGCTTCGACATTGTGAAATAATAGACACAGCATTAGCAAACACTAAAAGAGCTGCAGATCGGCGGAAGAAACAACAGAAGCAGGTAAGTCGACTACAGAAGTACGAGATTGGCGACAAAGTACTGATTCGCACTCATTTTCTTTCCAACAAAGGTAAACACAGATGCCGTAAATTCGAACTTCTGTATGCAGGCCCTTACAGAGTTCGTAATATTCCACACGCTAATGTAGTGCATGTGGAAACGCTACGTAAGAAGAAATCATTAGGGAATCATCATGTATCCAACGTGAAACATTTCTTGACTTAAATTTTTGCATTTCAGCTGACGAAAGGACGGCGTGACACGTAAGTATGCAACAATGGTAGTTTCAGCGCGCTTCAGTAACAAACAAAGCCGCGACACGCAGCGGGCCGCTAATATTTCACCGTACCTTAAAGAACACAGCAGTACTTAATGATGCTACGCCAGCCAAGACAAATAAAAACACGAGAAACATTTCCTAACTTAAAGAGAACATGCAGACAACGACACGACGTATGAATTTGTGCACTGAGAGCTCATAAATGAAAGAAATTTTTTTTATAACGTGACATAATTACTTAAGAAAATGTCGATTTTTGCAATAGCTAAACTGATAATATAGATCGTTCATTAATCAATTATTTTAGTGGTAACATTAACATGTACTCTTTATTCCAGAATGCAGCATTGTTGTCACACGTCATCAAAATGAAACGTAGTTTTAGTTAGAATAAGGATGTGAATCTTTAGGTCACGCAGATAGCTGACGCTAATTGTCATTACAGAAATTTTATAGGTCATGCCGGGAGCTGACGTGATTTTGCAGCAGTTAATATTATGATAAAGTGTTTTATAGGTCATGCCAGGAGCGGACGAGAAGTACCAGAAGATGTTTATTGAAGTCATGCCGTGCACTGACGATAATTAATACTGAATGTTTTATAATAAGTCATGCCGTGCGCTGACGTTAATTAATGCTGAATGTTTATAACAGGTTATGCAGAGAGTTGACACAGATGCAGAAGAAGAATGTGTATGTTATGTTAGTATATAAGAAATGTATAATGTTAAGAAATAATTTTGCTAGCATGTGACACATTGCAACACTATGGATGGGGACCACACATTACAATGTCTAACCAGAATAATGTTTACCTTATTTTTCAGCTGCAAAAGAATACTTTAAATAATTTTATGACAGTAATTTTATTGTATATTATGACCTGACATTTGACGACTCATAACTGACGACTACACCCCTGAATGGAAGATAAAATTTTAGGACAGTAAGTCAAGAAATGCATTGTCAACAAAATTTATAATTAATGATGTAAGAAACTAAGATATGTAAATACAGAATAAGTAATAATGTACTTGTCTATAACAAATCTGTATACTATCAAATACTGAATAAGTAGGAACTTTTATGTCTTTTATATATGGGAATAATTTTCTGGAAGAATTCTTAAATTAAAACTACATATTGTTACAAATTACGACACAACATATTTTGTCATAGGGAAAATTATTTGGTAGTCAAATTATGGTACCAACAATGTCCGTGAACCCATTGCCAAAACAATTTTACCCGTACCTTAATTCCTGTGCATCCCCATGGTTATTGAGCACAGAATCAGTGGATTGTGAAACACGTGACTTCAACCAATGATGTTCTCGACGAGGAGTTTGCATACCTAGATGCACACCACAGCCCGATGTATGTCAATTGGTGCCTGCATACCTAGATACACACCACAGTATGATGTACGACAATAGGTGTTTGCATACCAAGATGCACACCACCAACCTTAATGGACCATTGGAGATGGAACTTAATCCTGATGTGGCTGCGGCAACTCAGGCTATTCGACGATGTACTTAGTGTTTGGGTACACTAAAACTATGGAGCAAGGCGATGATGGAACCACATGGCGAAACCTGGTGTTGTGCTATGTGAGGGAAAGGAACAGACTTTTGAGTGCATTCACAGACAGTTGCCAGTGCTTTGACCATGCTATGCAATTCCTTTTGTACTTTCCTTAATTGTGGTACTAAGAGATGCCAATTTGAATTAAATGTTTCATAATGTAAACTTTCAATTGCTTCATATGATCTGTATATTGATTTTCACATTTACTCTTATTCTTGTTGTTAAATTTAAGGGAACCAAATTTTACTTGATGTACAATTCCTACTAAAACCCTTTCTATTTACATATTCTCTTTATTAGAGATAGACAAATCATTTCGTATGACAGCATTTGTGTATACACTTTGTTCAAACTATTTTCTATAATCAAATTTTATACTTATGTTGAGTCCATATGACTCAACAACGTAGTAAAATTTTAAGAAAGCCGAGTAGCGGCATATGTAATTATGTAATAGGCGTATTTAAACTGTTTTAGCATGTAATTATCTGAACTGTTTCTTATTTAAATTGTTTTGTTAATTAAATTGCATTGTGTATTATTGAGAAAGAGCGGGAAACCGCGCATAGATACATTTTGAGAAAGAGCGGGAAACAGCGCGCAGTAATACATCTGTAATGGTAGCAGGGATTGTCTGCACCAAAAACCATTGTTGGCGGCGAGACCGCACTTTTGTAGCATTGAGCGTTGGAAGCGAGCAGTTGCGAGTAAGATGTGAGACGAGGCAGTCGTAGCTAGCGAGACATGAGAGGAGGTCGCTGTAAGCGAGGTATGAATTAACACTTTGAAAGAAGCGGTGTGCTCGCCAGCCACTCGCTATATGTAGCGCAATGCTAGTTTTTAAGAATTTTTGTAAAGAACTATGCCCCTTGTAATTGTTTGTCAAGATCGTTCTCAGAATATAGTTATGTAATTTTGATGGAAAATTAGGTATGTAGCGCAACGCTACTTTTTAAGAATTTTTGTAAAGAACTATACCCCTTGTAATTGTTTGTCAAGATCGTTCTCAGAATATAGTTAACTTCTACCAGATTAAATGCATTAAGAATTTTCTATCCCAAAATCATTCACGTAAATGCTTTACGGAATTTATTGTTATCTTAAAAGAAAAGTCTAAACTGAGCTTCAGCTTTTATCAAATCTAAATTAACTTCAACTTAAAGAATTCCAGTCACAAAGTATTATGAAACTCCACCAGCAGCTTATAATTATGTTAAAGAGAGTAGTAACTATATTCATTCCACAGTTTACTGTAGCAGTCAGATGGCGATCCAGTATAAATAATTAAAGGTAAGAATCAGTCTTAATAATTTCAGGTAACGACTGAGGGCCACGGCGACAACACATTTTATGTATCGTCGTAATAATCAGCAGGTAGTCTTGACAGAGCAGCAGTTAAAAGATTTTAAGAGACACAGCGTTCAGTCAGCAAGCAAACGTTCATACAATATTAGACGGGAAGGTTTCAACATGTAAGATTCCTGTTTAGAAAAGGGTAACCTAAAACTGATTTCTGTTTCATACGTGGACTCATATCATGATAACTTCCAGTATCATGCTGAAAATACCAAGTCTACAAAACATGAATGGTTTGCATACTGTGGAGTGTTGGTATATCTACGACTAAAAGTACACAGTCACACATCGCCCTTAGGCGGGCAGATGCTCAGCCACATGTGAAGCGTCAGGTTACTTTCCAGTCTCTTTATGACCCCTACCAAAACACAGACAGGGAAAGAAACATAAATGACTGTGTAAAAGAGAAACTGGGAGCACGCATTTATCTTTGTTTCTTGTTTCTTTGGTTGTTTGTTTTTCACATAATATCACAACATTCAGTGTTAGTCCATGGTGTATTTTATATCCATACAGAATATAAATACCATTTTATAAATAATAAAAATTAATTGATCGGATAAACTTTGCACTTTTATATAACAACACTGTGTTGCTTGATGGAAACAGATGTATAGAGCAGTGAAAGAGATAAGTGCGTATCAACTGCAGGGAGAGACCTATCAGGGAATTACAGCATTTAGGGTAGTGTCTAAGAGTGGATCCTTGTGCCGGAATTTGGACGACGTTCACAGTGCAAGATCACGGATCATACGTAAACAGGTTGTGTATGAGAGTGAACGCAGTTTGTAAGGTTTCGTATGGTTTCTGCCACTGTAATTGTTGCACCTTTACTGCAATGGAACAATGATACATGAGCGCTCTACCTGAGAAGAGGATAGGAGATTTGACTCTGTGTTTAATGTAATCTGTGATGCTCCTGGTCGCCTGTGGATTGTGCAGCTTTAGGGCGTTCATATAATAAGGCATAGTAGCGAGCAGTGGAATTTTAGAGAAGTAGATCTGATATTTGTGAATCGTGGAGAAATTACCTGGAATATTTATTATAGAGATGAAAACCTATTTGTGAAGATATTTTCTTGACTGTATGGATGGAGAAGATTTTTGGAGGAATACGAGTACTTCAAGGTAGCCAATGTAAGCGCGAGAATGAAATGCTCGTTTTGCAGAACTATTAATTGAAGGAAATCCAACAATTTGTCTGAGACTGTAGATCAGTAAGAGAGTTTATGTCGTTGCACATCCACATTCAATGTATTTTTGCTCTATAATTTCTTGTCACACCTACTAGACAGTGATATCACTAAACTTGTGTTATCAGATGTGCGTTTCTGACGCAAACGATACGACAGCATCATTTGATCACTGTATTTTTGAAAATATGTCATTCAAGGTATTTTCGATAAACTAGTGAAGGCTTTTGAAACCTTTTCAGCCAATGTTTCAACCATTTTCTTGTGAGATAAAGACTAACATTCGTCCAGATTCCAGACTTTACTTACTTGTTACTTATTGAAACATCATCTACGGAAAGTACAGACAACTGAAAGACCAAATTCTTCTTCCGCTTTTTCGTTGGGACAAGGTTTCAGTTAGCAGTTGATGTCAGGGTTTTAGGTTATATTTGTGGTTTTACCGTTGTGGGGGATTAAGGGGGAGGGGCTGGAGGATGCCTTATAACATGTACACTCCTGGAAATGGAAAAAAGAACACATTGACACCGGTGTGTCAGACCCACCATACTTGCTCCGGACACTGCGAGAGGGCTGTACAAGCAATGATCACACGCACGGCACAGAGGGCACACCAGGAACCGCGGTGTTGGCCGTCGAATGGCGCTAGCTGCGCAGCATTTGTGCACAGCCGCCGTCAGTGTCAGCCAGTTTGCCGTGGCATACAGAACTCCATCGCAGTCTTTAACACTGGTAGCATGCCGCGACAGCGTGGACGTGAACCGTGTGTGCAGTTGACGGACTTTGAGCGAGGGCGTATAGTGGGCATGCGGGAGGCCGGGTGGACGTACCGCCAAATTGCTCAACACGTGGGGAGTGAGGTCTCCACAGTACATCGATATTGTCGCCAGTGGTCGGCGGAAGGTGCACGTGCCCGTCGACCTGGGACCGGACCGCAGCGACGCACGGATGCACGCCAAGACCGTAGGATCCTACGCAGTGCCGTAGGTGACCGCACCGCCACTTCCCAGCAAATTAGGGACACTGTTGCTCCTGGGGTATCGGCGAGGACCATTCGCAACCGTCTCCATGAAGCTGGGCTACGGTCCCGCACACCGTTAGGCCGTCTTCCGCTCACGCCCCAACATCGTGCAGCCCGCCTCCAGTGGTGTCGCGACAGGCGTGAATGGAGGGACGAATGGAGACGTGTCGTCTTCAGCGATGAGAGTCGCTTCTGCCTTGGTGCCAATGATGGTCGTATGCGTGTTTGGCGCCGTGCAGGTGAGCGCCACAATCAGGACTGCATACGACCGAGGCACACAGGGCCGACACCCGGCATCATGGTGTGGGGAGCGATCTCCTACACTGGCCGTACACCTCTGGTGATCGTCGAGGGGACACTGAATAGTGCACGGTACATCCAAACCGTCATCGAACCCATCGTTCTACCATTCCTAGACCGGCAAGGGAACTTGCTGTTCCAACAGGACAATGCACGTCCGCATGTATCCCGTGCCACCCAACGTGCTCTAGAAGGTGTAAGTCAACTACCCTGGCCAGCAAGATCTCCGGATCTGTCCCCCATTGAGCATGTTTGGGACTGGATGAAACGTCGTCTCACGCGGTCTGCACGTCCAGCACGAACGCTGGTCCAACTGAGGCGCCAGGTGGAAATGGCATGGCAAGCCGTTCCACAGGACTACATCCAGCATCTCTACGATCGTCTCCATGGGAGAATAGCAGCCTGCATTGCTGGGAAAGGTGGATATACACTGTACTAGTGGCGACATTGTGCATGCTCTGTTGCCTGTGTCTATGTGCCTGTGGTTCTGTCAGTGTGATCATGTGATGTATCTGACCCCAGGAATGTGTCAATAAAGTTTCAACTTCCTGGGTCAAAGAATTCACGGTGTTCTTATTTCAATTTCCAGGCGTGTATATACATCTCCTCCTCGACCTTTCCACACTTTTTATTGTAGTAGGATTGTATTCCATTATTTATCGAGTGATTCTCTAAGGTGATATGTGTAGTACATGCTTTTTACAATCCTGATATTTTGGATTACTTTTTCAGTTAATGGCTTCAATACCAGTTCCTTCCTTAATCCTTCATCTCTTGTTCCGTCTTCTCTTAAGCGGCCTTTCACTGTTAGAAGATAGTTCGTATCAGATGATTCAAGTTATCTTAAGTCTTCTGATTTTTAATGCCCAACCTTATGCACCGTATAGTCTTATCGGTGTTGTCATAACTTTATGATAGTTATATTATACTCTTTTCGTTGTGTAAATTGCCTATTAATTAATATTATGTAATCTGTGATTATCTTCTTGCTGTATCTTAAAAGCACACTTTACACAAATGTTTACAAAATCATTCTACAGTGTACACTTCATCATTTTTACTTACAGCGCTATTATTTACTCACGTGTATGTCATTTATTCAAGTTTCTGTCATAGTTACAGTCACAGAGCTTAGTTACACAGACGAGGTGAATGTACTACTCCTGATGTTTCGATGGTTTGCCAGATGTTTTCTCAAGGATGTGGTGCTGAGACTTGATCCACAGTGCTGCAAAATTCCCTGCGTCGGCGCAGTGCAGTGAAGGTCCATTTACTGAAATAAAATGTAGACTTGAAAGTGGCCATATTTGTAAATGATTTTCCTTATCAGTTAGTGTTAGAGTAATGGCACTAAATCTGCGTTCACATTCAGCCATAAACACAGGTATAATTTCGACAGCTGTCACTAGTTCTCCACAGAAGTGGGAATGTGTTGAGGACTTTTCTTTTTGCATTTGAGAATATTTAACTAGAGATGCAAAGGCCTTTCACTTAATTTAAAATCCACCTTGTTACATAAGCAAGGAACTGATATGCCAGCATTAAACACACATTCATATTCGACTGAGGACCACCTATATGTATTTAATACGGCTGTATCGGAAAAGAAACCCGTCTTCAGAGCGGTTTTTTTTATTGTCTACCAAAAACTGAAAAAATATCTTCCGAAATTTTTGAGCTTTGTTATATTCATCCCAAGCTTGTTCTTTAATTAAGATCTCTTCGAATGTGCGCTTTTCCTCTAACTCTTCCACTGTCATGCTAACTCGTGGCAAGTAACGTGTTTCCCGCGTTGATAAAAGTTTTTCTGCCACGTCAGTTTTTTCTTTGCTTTAAGGACTGAACAATTTCTGTTTTGCATATAGAACGAGAATACTTGCAGAACTCCTAGGGTCTGTTCTGTTACAAGCAATCAGTAATTACATTATAAACAACCGTTTTATAAGGTGTTGTAGCAATCCTTTAGATTTAGATCTCTCACGAGTTGGTCAGGAAGGATAATGTCTCAGTTTTTCAAAAAGATGGACAGCAAAAAAGCCTGAAAAGCATTAAATCACAAAGCAGTTCATCGTATGTGAAAAACCTGGCTTAGTTTTAATAGTTAAGAGGATAATTCTCTTGAAAGAACCATGCAGTAATCTCTAAATTTGAGACTTTTAGAAAACACAGTATTAGGAGCCCAAAGAAGACTGCACATGGTACACAAATGCCGTATCATTCACATCATGGACAGCTAATTGCATTTTTGGTTCATAGAATGAAAGACAACTAAGTCTTTAAGTAAACGATTATGCAGTAGAATGCTGTACTAGATTATAAATTATTATTCCTGTATTACATCGTTGTTTCTCCCCACCTATATTTGAAACATTTCTGTGGTCAAATGCAGATTGAAACCGTTTTAAGACAAACAACGATGTGATTTTTATATCTGGCAACGCTATAAACCAGTAATGTAAATAATTCCTTAACATTGCGTAATATGTACAGGGAAATATGAAGAGTTCATTACCCTAATTAAAGAGAAAGCTTTAAGCTCATGTACATCTGTTTACTTGAGACTTAATCGAAGACTTAGATTGTAAAGGCGGAACAGTATTTCAAAGCGATTAGCTAATGTGTTATGAGCGGTAGACCCTTCACAAAAATGTGGCAAATGAAAATGGGAGCAAATGTTTCTTTTTTTTTTTCGTCCGTGTGACGGCGAGTATACCGTACTGTAAGAAATTAGCGCTTATCTCGCTGTTTCATTAGGAGTAATGAACTAGAGAAAATACACTATACCGGTTACGAAGCCATACAATCATTGGCGATCGTGTGATCACATTTACGTAGAAGAAGGTTCGACATGTGTAAAGAGACTGCTAAAATTAAGTCTGATTAAGTAGTAGTGTTTTGTGGAATAAGAGCTACCTCCTACTACTATCGCTATGAACTAGTGGTCCAGGTGAAATCTGTACTTGTGCTTCAAGCAACCTTTCGAAATAAAACTAACTGCTGTTAAGTGTTTTGAAGAATAACTTGTGTCTGATGCAGTGACAGTTTTTTGGAAGGATAACACTAATGTGTGAATACAGCTTCAGAAAGGGAGCGAGGCCACTTCTGCTGGCCTCACTTCGATAGCCACTGTTGATTATAATTTTCTAACTCGCATTTAACAAAAAAGCCATCGATGTGGCAACTACTTCACTCTGGCTTTCCAGCACTCTCGCAGGTGGCGATTGTTTGATAGTAGGCTCATGGATTGCAACACCATTCCCTGACGTTGCATTCTTAAATCGAATTACGTTTATGCTGGTCTGTTTGTTTATCTTGTTAGAAGTTGCTGTGATACTAACTACATGTTTGTTGACTGATATACGGAAAGTGGAGAAAACGACTATCTGTTGGGACCTGTGGACAGTTTGGTTACTCATCACGAAAATTCGTACAGTGGAACAATAGTACTGACATTACACTTATCTTGCGACTGGCATTGTCATTGCGGACATTCGCCATCCTGATGAGGCAGCTGACGTTCTGCTGGGCATGCTCGTCGACTGCAGAGCGAGATGTGCAGTCGCACCTGCCGATGGTCAGAGTTTAGGCGTTACTGCCCTCTTGGGAGACGTTGGGCGCCATAAGGCTGTCAATAGATGCCCTGCAGTTCTCTGCCTGCAGCTTCTTTAATATAAACATGTCTTTCTTTGGATCAGGTGGATGAAGCTGAAGCATGCACAGTGATACGTCTTCAATTTTCTGAATACACTATCAATCAGGTTTCTGAATATAAAGGTCGAAGGCAACCTGAGTCAGAAATTATCTTTGCTTGTTGACTTGTGTTTTTCTCTCTTATTGAGAATTGGTACTATTTATGTCAGCTGATATATGTAAATTCCATATGTTCGACGTTTTATGCAAGTAATTTTGAGCAAACTGAGTGCTGTTTGTACAAAGAAAACGTTATTAATGCCAGTTCAATGAAGGGAAAGAAGGGAGCTACTGAAAGAAAGTAGGAACGGAGATCGTATGAATTTTCTGTAAAAGGTGATTTAGAAGTATATGAAATCAAATTGCGTCAAGAAGATGTCAAATGGTACCCAATAAAGTGGCCTTATTCAAATGAAAATTTCACAAAGAAGCCAAAGTACTGCTCATTTTTAGAGTAGGTTGTAATTGCACTTGTCGTTATTACTAGCTGCGTGAGATTTTTCTAACTGAGAACATCAGAATTTAATAATCTGTGTGGAAGGTGCATAAAGATATCTCAGACTGCCACCGTTTTAAAAATAATATTTTGATGGGTACAGATTGAAGTGACTGACTGTAGGACACAGCCGGCCGCAGTGGCCGAGCGGTTCTAGGCCCTTCAGTCTGGAACCGCGCGACCGCTACGGTAGCAGGTTCGAATTCTGCCTCGGGCATGGATGTGTTTGTTGTCTTTAGGTTAGTTACGTTTAAGTAGTTCTAAGTTCTAGGGGACTGATCACCTCAGATGTTAAGTCCCATAGCGCTCAGAGCCATTTGAACCATTTGTAGGACACATATGAACCGAGTATCAAACACAGTTGATGAAATTCTCAACAGTGCTTCTGCACGCTATAACGAGAAACAGCTTTATTTTTAAGGGTACAGCATCTGCATTTAAATCTATACTCTGCAAACCACCATGATGCGCAAAGCAGAGCATACTGCACATCCTACAACTTATTATAGTGTCATCCCATTTCAATCCGTATGAAGCGTTATGGAATGACTGATTAAACGCTTCTGTGAGCATTATAACTAGTATAATCTTGACATCACGATCCCTGCAGGGGCGACACGGAACGGATGTAGTACACTGCTAAATTTCGCTGTATAGTCTTCAAGCCGAAAGCAAAAACTTCATGTATTTCTAGATTTTGCACTTGAAGTTGGTACCTGAAACTTTGTAAGTACGCTTTCATGGGATGGTTTCCGTCTCTCTTGAAGCGTCTGCTAGTTCAGTTGTTACCGCATCACGTGACGTTCTTCCACCCGCCATGCAAACCTGTGGTTAATATTCTAGTTTTGCTCAGACAACAGTTTCGTTAGCGGTCTCCTTTGTAGAATAATTGCATTTCCCTAGTATACAGCCAATGATCCGAAGTATGCCACCTGCTTTTCTATCACTGAACCTACGTGATCGTTTTGAATGATCGATTTCAGCTGTGACTAATTGGTTCTCTAGTCATAGGCTACCACGTTGTTTCTAATTGTGTTCATGGAACTACTATTTAATTAACGAATGGACCCAGTGAAAACAAATAAATAGTATGTGCAATCAGCCATATTTTGCAAAACTGCCTTCGAGTGAAAGTCTGTTCTCTACCCTTTGTGGTACTTTCATCCCGAGCTGCTTATAAGTATTGGTTTAAACGAAAACTGAATTTTCCGACAGGAACACCTACCAAAGTGATTATCTTAATTTTTACAACTGATTCTTATAAAACCAAAATGTAGAGCCACCACATTAGGAGTGTTTAGAACTGGCGTACAGTTTAAAGACTTCTTCGTTTTAAACAGTGACTCGAGCTAGTTATTTAGTGACAGTCTCGTGGGTACAATTACAATAATAAAAATAATTTTTAGAGCTTACCGGTATTTAATTCGTCGTTATGAAGCACATGTGTCTCAAAGTCGCCCCAGCTGATCAAATAATTTGTCAAATTTCGCTTATTAGATCACTTCTTTATGGTCTAGCTGGTGTTTGAGAGAAATTTGGATTGACGACCAGTTTGTCAAATAAGTTTGATTGTTTACAATTCCGGTTGCCAAACAAAAGCCAGAAGGCTGATAGACTTACAAGATGCCAGGCCGACCACATGTAAATATTTCGTTGCACATTTTGATCGAAAACGAAACTGTGTTGCAGTTCATTTCGTTAACCGTCAGTTCTGAAAATTGTGGATTCATCAAAATTTTAGGTAAGCATTGGCAGAAAGAGTAGACTTTTGCGTAAATGTGTCTTCTTTTCCAATACGAGGCCGTGAAGTAACTGCAACAAGTTTTTAGAAGGTTGTACATTCTCACGATAATGAAGTAATCATACGATTCCGTGTGTGATATTTTTTTCAGCAGATTTTCATGGGTATATTCAGCCCTCATTTTCGACCATTCCTTGCAATAGCGTCTAGTCTTTTCGTTCTTTATACACAGTGCTAAAACCAATGTAAAAAATGTACTGTTGGCATTAGAGTCGGTCACGACAGTCTTCAGGCTCACTTGTAGCTCGCTACCGCTGCGAGTTGTACTCACAGCCACGAGGTGCAGTGAGGACGAGCGAGCCTACCGGAGCTCATCTGCTACGGCTTCTCACTGCGCTCGTGAGGCTCGTAGACACTCCAGTTCTGCTGGAGAAACCCGGAAAAAGCCAAAGTAATTCCTGGTGGTATGAGTTCAACGTACTAGTTTAATTTTGTTATGAATTTGCATCATTTCATCATAGATGAACGATGTGCCACGATAATTTTATCCGATGTTCCCTAAGTTTACTCTTACACCCATGCCAAACAAGAGTGCTCAAGACTTATTTTTAAATCTGTTTCACTTTATCACCTCGACAGGTTAAAGCTTGTAGTATATTATTACAGCATACAGTTTATTTGCGAATTTTACTACTGATACGGACTCGTAACAGGTATGTTTTTTGGGAAGCTAAAACATTCCTATTACACATTGATAATTGCTCCCACTTGCTATCTGCAGAAGTTATTAGAACTAAATTTCATTTATTTGAAGCGATTTTGACTATTTTTCGACAGTGACTGTCCCAACAAATATGTAAAGGTTTTTTAAATTACCGCTATCAGTCATAAACTTTGTCAACTATTGTATTATTTATTTACCGACATGTTTCGAGGTAAACGTAATCTTCAGACTAAATGGCATAACAAAAACAAATTTCATTTGATCTCCAACTTGCTTCAAGTGTTCTCTTCGTCTGTTTAAGACTTCCAAAGAGAGGTTCGATCTGTATTTAATAAAAATAAATCAGTCTGTGCCACGTATTTTGAATGTATGATTTAAATTAATTAGTGATGTGCTTCGCTGAATGCGCAGTTTTCTGAAAAGCCCACAGCTCCACTAAATGAAATTTAGTTGCAGAATCTGTAGCTATTAAGGTCTAAATTTCCTAAAGTGCCCTCTACTCTAATGGACTAATAATACAGGCTGTTTATAAATGAATATCGGGGTTTTAAGGCTTCATAATATTTATTACATTAAAGTTACAGTTATAAATGATATGCCAAATAAAAGAGCAGCTCAAACAGTTTTACCAAGAACCTTATAAATGTTCAATGTGAGCACTGGCATAGCGAAGTAAGCGATTGGTTGAACTTCCTTGTACTCAAGTGCTCGATAGGTCGCAAGGGGCCCAATGACAGGGCTTGTTTTGCATGGCCTCCACATTCACCCGACATAACGCCATGTGATTTTTTCCTTTGGAGCTTCATCAAGGATCACGTGTACGTGCGTCCGCTGTCAGTATTTCTCCCTGAATTAAGAAACCTGATTGAAGCAGCTGTTGCTACAATCACTGAACACACAATTATCAACGTTTGGGAAGAATCGACTACAGACTTGATGTGTACCGTGTGACAAATGGTGCTGACATTGAACATTTATAATGTTCTTCGTAAGACTGTTTGAGTTGATCTTTCATTTGACATATCATTTATAACTGTAAGTTTAATATAATAAATATTATAAAGCGTTAAAACCCCGATACTCATATATAAACACCCAGTATAGAGGGGTGTGGCTCAACACCCGTTAGCTGTTGCTTGTTTATTACCACAAAACGACACAGTTTTTAACCTGCGCTATATTTTTACGAGCACGATACCAAGTTCATTGACATTTAATTGAAAGCTTCTGAAAACACGATTAACGACAGATAGCCAAGACGTTAGACGTGTCCTATAGCTCCCACGGGGAGATTCTAGATAAGACACAGGTAAACAAGAACAAGTGTTTATTACGATTACGGTAGAGAGATTGAATAATAAAGGAAAACTCTTATTAATAAAAAATAATACAACTTCTCAGGCGCTAACAGGCAAACGCCTGGGACACAGTGAATAAACGCAGTGGAACGTGAATACTATGCCATGATAGTCCCTATCGACGGAGATTGAGCATTCGCCGTATTTGTCCAACAGGTACGCCTCGGAATATTGCTGGAAAGTCGTAGATCCCGCTGTAGTGGCTTTCAGCCATGCTCTGACTGATGAGCTGCTAAGAGTCGGCACATGAATTACCCGAAAACTCCGGTGGAGCAAACTGCTGTCGTGGTGGCTTACGTTGCCCTATATAGCCGGGACGCGGAGGAATTCGAGCCGATCTAGTTCCGCACACGTGACACAACACAGGTAACAAGTCCCTGGCACAGAGGACCTCTGGTGGCGCTTATCCTGCCTTCTGTCGCCCTTGTTCTGATCGACGCATTCCGGGGAGGCTACGCCCTGTACATATGCAAAACTGCGATGCTCTATTGTCTGGCGGGTTGCCGGTACGTTCAGGCGAACGGCGGGTACCAGTCAAAGAGCACATTACAAACTATCAAAACAGATGCTTTTCTTTCGCTCATTGTAGAATTCATGTTAACTCAGTTCTACATAAAGCTAGAAAACTCAGTCACAGACGATGGCTGCCGTTAAAAATAATAAAATAAAATTAATGGTCAATACCTTTGTGAACGGATTATAAAATGTATTACTTTGACTTCATCGAGTTTTGAATGATACCTACAATGTATTAGCGGCACTGTCCTCCAGATTTGAGGTTGGGGCATTGTGGGAATAATAATTATACATTTTTTTCGCTTTACTTTTTTCTGATTTATTGTTTCCGAAAAAATCACTTCATTATGTTAAAGATAAAAAAATAGGAGCTGTATTCGACAGAAGCTTATTCTAGAAGCTAATTCCAGGTAGTGGCTCAAAAAGATTCTTTTGATCCAAAGGGTTATGTTCAACGCCGAAAAGAGGGATGCAAGGTGTTACTCCTGTACAAAGGAAACACCACGAGCATGAAAGACATACGTGCAAAAGTATCAAACATTCGACATCTACAACAGTTTCGAACTGCAACAAAGAGACAGTGAGGAACAAGCGTGTGGAAATGTACACATTGGATGTACGGATGTTCAACATTGTCAGAGAGGAATGGTTTATTAGCCTTTCACAAGAACTCGTTGATGTTGGTGGCAAGTGTGGGGCAGTGAGAGCACAAGAAATTTTGCGTTCTCCGAGAACTGTCTCTCGACATATATAAGACATTATCAAATACAGTATATGCTGCTTCGCTCGCGTATACTGTATCGCCTGCAGGAATTTTTTGTTTTTATTTAATCAAATTTTTATGTTGTTCACAAATTGCAACACGTTCTACGCTTTTCACTCTAAGTAATGCCACATAAGCATTGTCTTTTCCGAATGTACTTCTAACCAAGAAGCGATTCTGGTAGCTGGAGTTTTTCTTACTGATGCCTTTTGCGTCCTTATGGAGGTATTTCCATAGTAACTTTTGTACCCTAACAAACATTTCTTTACATCTATCCGAGAAGTGAAATAACAGTTTTTATAAATTTCACTTTAAAATTTTTTATTGTAGCGAACTACTTTCTTCAAATTTTTCATCCCCTGTTGCATTCCCTTAGGCGTAGAATTTCCAGATACACTAAAACACTGTTTCTTTTTATTGCTAACTAAGAGGTGAAATTTATTTTCAAAAATACTTTCACCCACTATTTTACCCCCACACTGGTTGAATTTCCAAAATTTTGAAACACGTATTTTTTTTATTTACTGAGTGAGAAACCAAATACCAGTTTTCGTATTTCTAGCTACAAAATTCCCTTAATAGCGATATACTTTGAGAAAGCCTTTTACCCCCTATTCCATGTCCTTTGAGTGGAATTTCGAACAATCCCTTATTAAACCGTGCCCACAATTTTTTAAAATATATTTTTTATATATTTAGCTTCAAAAACGGTTTCAAGAAATATTATCATAAAAAAATCTCATCTTCTATATCACCTCGATAAGGGTTCAATATCCAAATACACAGAAATACATTTTTTTGTACTTGTGATCGAGAAGGCAAATACCAATGTTCATAGCTGTAGCTTTAAAAACATTTTTAGTAGTTCTTTAATAATATGTTTTCGAAAAAGTTTTCACCCACTATTTCACCCCTAAAGGGTTAAATTTCCTTATTTCTGACCGGTAAATCACATAACAACTTTCTTACGACTAGTGGTAACACCGGTTCCCGCTGTCGGGCTGGGCTAGCTCTTGGGTGGGCGACCATCCGGTCCACCGAGCGGGGTGCACTCGGCCCTTGTGAGGCAAACTGAGGAGCTACTTGACTGAGAACTAGCGGCTCCGGTCTCGTAAACTTACATGCGGCCGGGAGAGCGGTGTGCTGACCACATTCCGCATCCAGTGATGCCTGTGGGATGATGATACGGCGGCCGGTCGGTACCTTAGGGTCTTCATCGCCTGTTCGTACATAGTTTAGTGTAGTTTAGCGTAGCTTCAAAACTGCCTTCATAGCTCTAGGAGATAGTGTAACATACTGCCCAGCGAGAAGGTATCAGCACTCTGAGGATTCTGGGAACCCGACGACCAGCACCAGTTGACGCCAGGTAGAAATGGTCTCCTAAAATCGGGCTGGACTTTGACCAGTTAGGGATGAATATTACTACGACAGACAGCTATAATATTCATATTTATGAATACGTACCGTATCTAAAACTCGCCATCAAACAAAAATATATGACGACTGGAACGATCTAAGTGCATTATTTTTTCACAAAACGTGTTTTTAGTGCTGTTGTGATCTCAGTATCCTGTTGTACGTTGTTAGAATTGTTCCAAGTGTCAAAAGATGGCAAAATGTTTCAAGCATTTATTACTAGATAGAAGATGGACGTTTTACCAAGTAGTTATTTCCCCTGGAGGCCCTAGAGTCTTCTCTATTTAGTCAACGGAGAGTGCAGGAAGACTTCTGTTTTTTGCGCTCAAGGTTCATCCACAGATGCTAGATAAGATGGTTAGGAAGGCGATGTAGCAAGTAAAAAAACCTGAGACAAATTTTCATTTAAAAGTGAATATTAAACTTGTCAGAGACATTTAAAATTATAATAACTGAAGTATATAACATATCAAGAGGATGTCGTTATCAGGAGAAAGAAAACTGGCATTCTACGGATCGGAGCGTGGAATGTCAGATCCCTTAATCGGGCAGGTAGGTTAGAAAATTTAAAAAGGGGAATGGATAGGTTAAAGTTAGATATAGTGGAAATTAGTGAAGTTCGGTGGCAGGAGAAACAAGGCTTCTGGTCAGGTGACTACAGGGTTATAAACACAAAATCAAATAGGGGTAATGCAGGAGTAGGTTTAATAATGAATAGGGAAATAGGAATGCGGGTAAGCTACTACAAACAACATAGTGAACGCATTATTGTGGCCAAGATAGATACGAAGCCCACACTTACTACAGTAGTACAAATTTATATCCCAACTAGCTCTGCAGATGACGAAGTAATTGAAGAAATGTATGATCAAATAAAAGAAATTATTCAGATAGTGAAGGGTGACGAAAATTTAATAGTCATGGCTGACTGGAATTCGGTAGTAGGAAAAGGGAGAGAAGGAAACGTAGTAAGTGAATATGTACTAGTGCAAAGAAATGAAAGAGGAAGCCAACTGGTAGAATTTTGCACAGAGCACAACTTAATCATAGCTAACACTTGGTTCAAGAATCATAAAAGACGGCTGTATACATGGAAGAAGCCTGGAGATACTGACAGGTTTCAGATAGATTATATAATGGTACGGCAGAGATTTAGGAACCAGGTTTTAAATTGTAAGACATTTTCAGGGGCAGATGTGGACTCTGACCACAATCTGTTGGTTATGACTTGTATATTAAAACTGAAGAAACTGCAAAAACGTGGGAATTTAAGGAGATGGGACCTGGATAAACTAAAAGAACCAGAGGTTGTACAGAGTTTCAAGGAGAGCATAAGGGAGCAATTGACAGGAATGGGGGAAAGAAATACAATAGAAGAAGAATGGGTAGCTTTGGGGGATGAAGTAGTGAAGGCAGCAGAGGATCAAGTAGGTAAAAAGACGAGGGCTGCTAGAAATCTTTGGGTAACAGAAGAAATACTGAATTTAATTGATGATAGGAGAAAATATAAAAATGCAGTAAATGAAGCAGGCAAAAAGGAATACAAACGTCTTAAAAATGACATCGACAGGAAGTGCAAAATGGCTAAGCAGGCATGGCTAGAGGACAAATGTAAGGATGTAGAGGCTTATCTCACTAGGGGTAAGATAGATACTTCCTACAGGAAAATTAAACAGACCTTTGGAGAAAAGAGGACCACTTGTATGAATATTAAGAGCTCAAATGGAAACCCAGTTCTAACCAAAGAAGGGAAAGCAGAAAGGTGGAAGGAGTATATAGAGGGTCTATACAAGGGCGATGTACTTCAGGACAATATTATGGAAATGGAAGAGGACGTAGATGAAGATGAAATGGGAGATACGATACTGCGTGAAGAGTTTGACAGAGCACTGAAAGACCTGAGTCGAAACAAGGCCCCAGGAGTAGACAACATTCCATTGGAACTAATGACAGCCTTGGGAGAGCCAGTCATAACAAAACTCTACCATCTGGTGAGCAAGTTGTATGAGACAGGCGAAATACCCTCAGACTTCAAGAAGAATATAATAATTCCAATCCGAAAGAAAGCAGGTGTTGTCAGATGTGAAAATTACCGAACTATCAGTTTAATAAGTCACAGCTGCAAAATACTAACCCGAATTCTTTACAGACGAATGGAAAAAGTAGTAGAAGCCGACCTCGGGGAAGATCAGTTTGGATTCCGTAGAAATGTTGGAACACGTGAGGCAATACTGACCCTACGACTTATCTTAGAAGCTAGATTAAGGAAGGGCAAACCTACGTTTCTAGCATTTGTAGGCTTAGAGAAAGATTTTGACAATGTTGAGTGGAATACTCTCTTTCAAATTCTGAAGGTGGCAGGGATAAAATACAGGGAGCGAAAGGCTATTTACAATTTGTACAGAAACCAGATGGCAGTTATAAGAGTCGAGGGACATGAAGGGGAAGCAGTGGTTGGGAAGGGAGTGAGACAGGGTGTAGTCTCTCCCCGATGTTATTCAATCTGTATATTGAGCAAGCAGTGAAGGAAACAAAAGAAAAATTCGAAGTAGATATTAAAGTCCACGGAGAAGAAATAAAAACTTTGAGGTTCGCCGATGACATTGTAATTCTGTCAGAGACAGCAAGGGACTTGGAAGAGCAGTTGAACGGAATGGATAGTGTCTTGAAAGGAGGATATAAGATGACCAACAACAAAAGCAAAACGAGGATAATGGAATGTAGTCGAATTAAGTCGGGTGATGCTGAGGAAATTAGATTAGGAAGTGAGACACTTAAAGTAGTAAAGGAGTTTTGCTATTTGGGGTGCAAAATAACTGATGATGGTCGAAGTAGAGAAGATATAAAATGTAGACTGGCAATGGCAAGGAAAGCGTTTCTGAAGAAGAGAAGTTTGTTAACATCGAGTATAGATTTAAGTGTCAGGATGTCATTTCTGAAAGTATTTGTATGGAGTGTAGATATGTATGGAAGTGAATCATGGACGATAAATAGTTTGGACAAGAAGAGAATAGAAGCTTTCGAAATGTGGTGTTACAGAAGAATGCTGAAGATTAGATGGGTAGATCACATAACTAATGAGGAAGTATTGAATAGGATTGGGGAGAAGAGGAGTTTGTGGCACAACTTGACCAGAAGAAGGGATCGGTTGGTAGGACATGGTCTGAGGCATCAAGGGATCACCAATTTAGTACTGGAGGGCAGCGTGGAGGGTAAAATCGTAGAGGGAGACCAGGAGATAACTACACTAAGCACATTCAGGAGGATGTAGGTTGCAGTAGGTACTGGGAGATGAAGAAGCTTGCACAGGATAGAGTAGCATGGAGAGCTGCATCAAACGAGTCTCAGGACTGAAGACCACAACAACAACAACAACGTAACATAACATTATGTTTGATTACACAGAAAGCATTAAAGCACTAAACATGTACAGAAGTCATATTTTATGTATCACTATCTTTATTTAGTAGTATAAATCGTATATACATCAAGTCGTCCTACTAAGTAATTCATTAGTTGAATAAAAGCTGTTGATTGTCAGTAAATGTAGGCTTTTCTCAAATTGCACTCAATAGTAGCTAAAGATTTTATGGCAACTAGCAATTTATATAAAATGTATGTTCTTGAATAACGAAAACCTTTTAGGACCAAAGGAAATGACTTTATATCTTAATGTACATACCTCTACTTCTACTACAAAGTGGGAAATACATGTCTCAGCTACACAATTTCTTAAAGGACTGAGTATTTTCGAAGCATTTTAAGAAATATGGTTCAAATTTCATTGCTAACATACCAGCTGCAAACATAAGCGTCTTGCAGTCAGAAACAGTACATTTACATGTGTGTGTTGTGCTACCACAGCTCACTAAAAGAGAACGAGAGAATCTACTCCTATAAAGTAAATTCGGACAAAGGTACAGTGCACGTAACTCACAGACGCACATAGTATGCAAAATAACTCATGGATCGTATACGCACACGTCCAGTCTGTCTCACACATGTAAATAGTTACATCCAGCCTCTAATCGACATGACCAGGCTAAAAATTAACTTGATGCATCTGTCTACCTAAGAGCGGCACATGATTCTGTTCATTTTTGACTGTTCACATATAATATCCACAATATGCAGACCACTCATGTTTTGCAGACTACGTTTTCTCAGTACGACACTGGAAGTTACGTAGGTGATAACGCACATATGAAACTGAAATGAATTTGAAGTTATATTTCTCTCAGCATGAATGTTACAAGTAAGATTATTACTACTCCAAAGAATGAAGAACGCGTCTGAGAATATTTAACTCTTCCATAAAATGAAAAATCCCCTCTGCATAAATCGTGAATAAGTTACTGATTCCCACAAAGTTAATTCGTCGTTTCAAGAACCTAATCTCTATTTTAAACTGTTCTCCATCTACTCGATTCACCTCTAATCGTAATTTTGACATTTAACCAGTTTCCGATAGCTGAAATAGATAAAGAGCACCAGTCTGTGTTCGTTCTTGTACTGGGAAGTGCAGTGAAAATTTCAGTCCAGTGCTTCAGTAACATGTGCCATAATGAAGTAAAAGACAGCCTTCGCTAAAGCTAGGCAGACATCCATTTAAAATACTGCAAAGTCGTAGACTGATAATGTGACTGCCAAGGAAGAATTGATGTGGTCAGCGTCAAAGGGCTTAACGGAATAGCAGCGTAGTCAAACGTTCAGCTGCACCTTTTAGACAAAGCACTTAGAAAAAAAGCGCTAAGAAGTCTCAGTATGAACTGTAAAAGTTTGACATGAGCAACACCACATACGTATAATTTAATGAATATACGACACATTAAACATTTAATCCATAACGAGGTATTTCGAAGGAGAGAGTAAGATCACACTACCAGTTTCATCCATAGGCATATGCCTCTAACACCCAAAACTCCAGATCGTGAACACTCAGAACGGTACCAAACATTGTGTGCCGATAAGAGTACCAATCAAAACAATTTTGGTCGTGGTGTGTACTGTCGTCCAGTAGAAGATGCGTAAACAGTAATTAAAAGTAACACCAGAACTGCGGGGTGTAGGCAAATCGTATCTGTAATCTCGGATGCTAAGATCTCAGGTAGTTGAGTTGGTAGAGCGTCCGATCGTTGTACTAAAGGTCACGAGCTCGGATCCTACTTATCTCGATTTTCATTGATAGATCAGGTGTGAACCTATTATATGGGGAACGTTTTTCTGCCATGTAAAAGGGCGTTGCAGAGTTTCTAGCAACGTTCTTTTTTCGGTCTGCTTTCGCTTCATTAACTGAAAGTAGCAAAACTGTAGAGTTCATTTGTATAGGTATTGTGTTATCTATACAAATGTACGTTAAGGGTTTGCTATTGATAAGGTGTTATCCATACAAATCTAGGCTACAATTTTGCTACTTTCAGTTAACAAAGCGAAAGCAAACTGTCATTAGAACGTTGCTACAAGATCTGAAACGTCCTTTTACATGCAGAAAAATGTTCTCCATATCATAATTTCACTCGTATTCTGTTAAAAAATCGCCGTTAGTGGGTTTCGAACTCGGGATATTTAGCACGACAATGCGACGCTCTACCAACCTTTTTTTTTTTTAATTCTTATGTCTCATGTTGTTCACTTTTGTTCGATGCATTTGTGTAGGGCGGACATCCCATGACACCCGTTGAAGTTCATTGTTGATCCGTTTACTTAGTTTTTTATTGTAGAAGACAGCTAAGCCTCGGACCAAAAACGCTGAGCTACTGTGCCGGCGGCAAAATCGCCTACCAGAGATCTTGCACCTAAAGTTCACAGATAGGGTTTAACCACATTCCGTAGTTCTGGTGTTACATTTAATTACCGTTTACGCATCTTCTACTGGACGACAGCATACAGCACGTGCTAAATCTGTGTTTTGGTTCATACTCTATCGACAGGTGACGTTTGGTACCGGTCTGAGTGTCTTACATCTAGAAGTTTGGGTGTAACGATAAAGAGTAAAGGAATACCTTAGAACCTGAGAGCCACGAACCAGTAGGACACCTGAATATGTGTTAAAAATCTACATCTCAAAGCAGGAAACCTATGGCATTTGTAAAGCTATATTTCTCGGTTCTATTTACGGTGGTATACTTAAATCTAATATTTTAAATTTTCGCTCACTGTTTGCCACACCTCTTATTGAAATTACATTATTATTATGGATTCAATGGAACCAAAATGGTGCGGCTAATATGACTGACTCGCACTCCAAGACATAATAGCAGTGAACCTGTAGTATAAACTGTAAACTACGTGAACTGAAAGTAGACCTCATAGGCCCAACTAGCAAGCACCTCACACACTCTAATAAACTATTCCTATTGATGCAAGTTATCAACTGCAAATTTGCCATCGGTGTGATACGTCTGGCGGACAAGCAACAGAATTGGCATATCACAACTGCTGACAGTTGTCTGACAAGTCACTTGTAATGTGTGACTCGGAATCTTTTTTTCTTTCTTCGACTGAATGAAAATATTAGGATTAAGGTATGTCAGTTCGTTTGATATCACGTGTCAGTAGCACTGTCACATAATGCTAAAAAAAAGTAGTGAGTTACGGCATTAAACTGCATCTGCTACACAGAGAAAACTGTTTAATTTTTACGTATTTGTTACTGGTGAGATTCTGCATACAAACGGTTCCCGATATTATACAAAAAACTGTGCAAGGATCACAATGTAGGTTACGACAGTACCAATCACGGCAACAAACAAATGCAGATCTATGTCGAAGAAGCCGGCAGCAGAAAACGCTAGCTTCCCCACTGGCAGTTGGAGAACACCTGGCGCCGAGGAAGGAGGTCGTATAGCCAGAATCAAATCCATCAGCCTGCCTGCTGTGGCAGCACGGGCAGACGCAGAGGAGCAAGCCCAGCACATGGCGAGAAGGTTGCCTGCTCCGCACACCAGCTCCACGCATGTCACATATACGACGACAAACAACTTCTTCTCGAGGAAGTCATTCCACTTCACAAGCAGCACGATGAAGTAGGTCTTTAGCACCATGCGAACCGAATTCTTGAGCACAGATAGCAGTAGCGCGACCCCAAAGTGCTGTCCGCAGAGTCGGGCGACGTGGTGCAGGGACAGCCTGGCGCGCTGCAGCCGCCGCAGCTCACCCTCCGAAACCCACAGCCGCCCTCCGGAGGTCACCGCCTCCTCCAGCTCCGCCTCCCTGTACAGTGGCGGTCGCACACTCCTCAACAGCTGTGTGCAGACGGCACCCATCCGGTCTCGCACTGTTAGCACTATACTGAAGAACTGCACTTGCCACAGATGCGAATATGGCAAAAGGAAGTAGATAACATTTACTCCCCGAACTTCAGTTAACACGATGACACTGACTGTAGCCACAAAAAGCAAGTTTATTATAACGGTAGCAAGCAGAAGAGTGGACATTATTCTCGTTTTCTTGAAAGTTTGCTCACTAATTTTACCATATTGGCGTGGAAGTAAAATATCCACCTTTTCTAACACGTCAGTAAGTTCACATATAAACTGCTTCCTCGTAATAAGGCACGTGATTAACAGTGATGTGGGTTCCAGCCACACTAACAGAGTCACGATCACCAACGGAAACTGTGCCGCTTTCAGAATACCTGGGAGCAAATATTTGCACCAGTAGCTGTAGCTGCAGTAAGAGCCAAAACCCGTGATGACAGCTAACCACACTGCTGTTATAGCTGCACTAGGAGGGCGTGTTAGCTTCCGTTTAAATACGTTGTTACCGTTGGCGGTCAGCACAGGATTCAGACCACAGATGTGGCTCACCATGTACAACGGTCTTATAGCTCTTTGGAAACTGTACGTCTCCATCACGAAACACGTATGGCTGAGATATGGCAGTTAGTGAAGAGATTTTGGTAGATATTATGTAGAGCGAACCATGCAAGATATTAATCATACTGTTTCCACATATCCGGTTTTATAGAAACACAACAGTATAGTGTGATGCAGTCATTTTTCTGTTCGCACTGTTCCCACTAGTGGGTAGTAACTCTGATGGCTGCAGGCAGAGTGAAACCTGGTGTGCAGTGTTCTAATGGCGCTCAGTATTGCGGAAGAGGTGACAACTAGATGGCTTTCCGATCAATATATCGTGACACTGTATTAAGAAAAGCTGTTCGCGACCACTAAAATTAATTACTCATACCGATTTTTACCTCAGTGAAATGTCGCACATAAATTTCATTCCTGATTTCCACCGTGTCGAGGCAATCTTAATAATTGTACCCTCGCATACCACTCCATGTCAGCAGACACAGTGTTGCTAATTAATTGGAGACACGTAGTAGTGGACTGCGGTCTTATAGAATAGCTTTTGCGTTTCGCGACGACATTTAAGGTGAAATCTCAGTTTTTCTTTTTCATTTCGTACTCCATCTATATCCACTAACTATAGTTTTCTTTGTTAGTGGTACTACCGTTTTTAGTCTGCCATATCTGTCAGACATGCTTCCCTTAACACTCATGTAAGTGTCATAATCGTTTTACAACTTATGAATGACAGCAGCAAACAATAAGTACCTAAAAAATCTTCGTTACAGCCGAACACTAATGGATGTTGTGAACGTAAATTGAAGAATGTTAGAGTATAAAATCCACAAAACGTGACTTGAGAACAAAGCAAGCCAGTGGATAGCTTTCCTAGGAGATATATACGATGTTAAAGAAAATATCACGGGGTGTGAAGCTTCGGCGACAATTTTGGAAGACGATTACTTCTGAGGAAGCATTTCTTCAGTTCCGTGTCAAAAGAATCATTCCGCTAGCATGATATTTAATGCTTGACTCACTACAGAACCGAACTTACCATACTGGAGGCTTCACTCATCTAGTTCTTTATAATTGCAATTTTATTCATTGCAGATTAGCTAGCGGAAGATACCTAATAAATTAGATATCGGTAACGAATATCGACAGACATGGCGAAGTATGACGAACATACGCTCTGTGCGGCTAGGCGGGAAATACTTAGGAGTAGTCACCAGTCAGGCTCTGTGATGAGGCAACGAGTAACTCAGTCGACTCTGGTCCGTTGTGATGCAGAACATAACTAGTCTATCTCGGTAATCAGTAGGAGGGAACATGTAATTAGGATCAAGTGGGACAGTTACGTTTCTGTAATTAAAAGCGATATAAAATATAAGGCTGCCTCTCGCACACTCGAAAGGAGAAACAGTGAAGTTAATGTCTTACGTCTGTATTATTACATTGATTTATGGATCAGGTCAAAACCTAAAATTTGTAAGGTAATGTACAGCGCGAGTAAGATTATAACTCCAAATTTACAGTGCGTCAGTGAGTAGACACAGAGTTTAGCAGATGTTTTGCCGGTCGGTGTGGCCAAGCGGTTCTAGGCGCTTCAGTCTGGAACCGCGCGACCGCTACGGTCGCAGTTTCGAATCCTGCCTCGGGCATGGCTGTGTGTGATGTCCTTAGGTTAGTTAGGTTTAAGTAGTTCTAAGTTCTAGGGGACTGATGAGCACAGATATTAAGTCCCATAGCGCTCAGACGCATTTGAACCATTTGAGCAGAGGTTTCATTGATACCGACACTGGACGTTGTTGTACAGGTACTAAGCTTCGATCTGATCATGGCAGAAGCCGAAACAAGTATATAAATGAAGAAACATATTATGCGAACTCCACGGTTTTACTCACAAAATACCCACAGAGTAGCCAAATTTATTGGTGTAGAAGGCTGACAAATTATAGCTGCAATTGATTTACTGAAAAAAAGATATTCACAACATATCTTATTACATCTGGGAAACGAGTGCGACAGCAAAGACAAAGAGGAAATGTTTAGTTAGCAAAGAATCAGCTTTGGCTCAGCAAGAGAAATTCCATTCTCTCATCACTGTGTGAGTTTTCATCATCCCAAGTTCTGAGTGGTGAAGAGACCGCTCTTAATTTATGTCTTTTCAGAAGTGACGCGCCATAATGGATGTTTCTTTATACTCTCTACAATGTATATCACAATATGTGCACTCTGCTTTGCTATTGTCTTTAATGCCACGGAGAATAGCGAATATCTTCCATATGACTCGCTTCATTTAGCGCTAAAGGATTAGAAAAGGGCACAGGTCATCCCCGTTTTCAAGAAGGGACGTCGTACAGACGTGCAGAACTATAGAACTATATATCTAACGTCGATCAGTTGTAGAATTTTGGAACACGTATTATTTTCGAGTATAATGACTTTTCTAGAGACTATAAATCTACTCTGTAGGAACCAGCATGGGTTTCGAAAAAGACGATTGTGTGAAACCCAGCTCGCGCTATTCGTCCACGAGACTCAGAGGGCCACAGACACGGGTTCCCAGGTAGATGCCGTGTTTCTTGACTTCCGCAAGGCGTTCGATACAGTTCCTCACAGTCATTTAATGAACAAACTAAGAGCATATGGACTATCAGACCAATTGTGTGATTGGATTGAAGAGTTCCTAGATAACAGAACGCAGCATGTCATTCTCAATGGAGAGAAGTCTTACGAAGTAAGAGTGATTTCAAGTGTGCCGCAGGGGAGTGTCGTAGGACCATTGATATTCACAATATATATAAATGACCTTGTGAATAACATCGGGAGTTCACTGAGGCTTTTTGCGGATGATGCTGTGGTATATAGAGAGGTTGTAACAATGGAAAATTGTACTGAAATGCAGGAGAATCTGCAACGAATTGACGCATGGTGCAGGGAATGGCAATTGAATCTCAAGGTACACAAGTGTAGTGTGCTGTAAATATATAGAAAGAAAGATCCTTTATCATTTAGCTACAATATAGCAGGTCAGCAGCTGGAAGCAGTTAATTCCGTAAATTATCTGGGAGTAGGCATTAGGAGTGATTTAAAATAGAATGATCATATAAAGTTGACCGTCAGTAAAGCAGATGCCAGACTGAGATTAATTGGAAGAATCCTAAGGAAATGCAATCCGAAAACAAAGGAAGTAGGTTACAGTACACTTGTTCGCCCACTGCTTGAATATTGCTCACCAGATAGGGTTGATAGAAGAGATAGAGAAGATCCAACGGAGAGCAGCGCGCTTCGCTACAGGATCATTTAGTAATCGCGAAAGTGTTACAAAGATGATAGATAAACTCCAGTGGAAGACTTTGCACGAGAGACGCTGAGTAGCTCGGTACGGGCTTTTGTTGAAGTTTCGAGAACATACCTTCACCGAGGAGTCAAGCAGTATATTGCTCCCTCCTATGTACATCTCGTGATGAGACAATGAGGATAAAGTCAGAGAGAATAGAGCCCACACAGAGGCATACCGACAATCAATCTTTCTTTCCACGAACAATACGAGACTGGAATATAAGGGAGAACCGATAGAGGTACTCAAGGTACGGTCCGCCACACACCGTCAGGTGGCTCGCGGAGTATGGATGTAGATGCAGATGTAGATGTAAATCAGTTGCCTTAGCTATCAAAAAAGGTAAAATAAATATAAAGGTACCTAATGAAAATCAAATATCTTCAAATAGCTTCTAACGTTACATAAAAATGTGTACACTCAGAACGATTAACTGAAACTAAATAACTCCTTGCGATGGTTTTGGTCGCCCTTCATACATATTTGTTTTCTTTTGCGTGAGGCGTAATTTGAACAGTGGGGAACTTTCTTGATAGCCAATAGGCAGAGACCCAGTGGTACTGCTGACAGATGTTCTCCTGCCTGGAGGCTCCGCTAGCTGGGCAGCGAATGTGTGACCAACCCTTCAGAGCGTGAGGAGAGAAGCCGAGATATCACATTACACAGTGATAGCCCGACACGTAACAGCTAGATGAGTCAGTTATCACAATATTGGACTCTAGTAAGAAAATAATAAATTGTGAACACTGAGGGGGAGACCTAAAATTGATGATGGTATCGCATCACTATCAGAACAAAAGTACAGTAAAACTAAATTATAACGTAACTATTGAACTATTTTTCGTGGTAATAGAAGACTTCGGCAGTGTGTAAGGAAACATTTTCCTTGCTAAAGTTCACCAAAGCCTAGTGAAACAGTCAGCCACATTCTTTCCCTGAACAATTCTAAAACCCTTTGCCTGTGATTGAAAGTGCTGTAGTAGGGAGAGAGTTATTCTGTTGTTGCGTTGGCGTACTGATTCAGGTTCAAAGGCGTCTTCTATGTTTGTAGAAAGTGCAGCATCAGATTTGATTCCAATAATTTACTCTCTCTGTAATACTCCTAAAAAAACTGCCATACCTCCGGTTCCATTCCTTTTGAATGACAAATCTCGTTTCTTCTCGCATAGTACGAAAGGCAGTCATTTAGTTAAAAATCTTTGTTTAGTCTGTGTTTGACCTCACATTATTCCCTGCCACTTCTGCATCCTCAGTTGGTACAAGTTCTGCTCCTTTTGCCTCGTCTACACAATCCAGTATTTCTTTATCCACATCGTCACTCGAATCTTCATTTGATTCATTACTTGTCGGAACATCAGTATATGTATGTGTTCTTCAACTTTCTTACGTGCTCGGTCACATGTAACTCATGACAAAGGCGATGCCAGTACTGTCACCATCACAATCACTATATTAGTATTGTTACTACTACTACTACAGAAGAAGCATTTCAAAAAATTATAATTAAAATTCGTTAGATTTACAACCTAGATATTTAATGTGAACTCTGGCAATGCGTGTTCACTGTAATAGAGAAAATACCTGGTGTGTATCTGGAGGAGCTAGTTCCTAATGCGTCATCTGTATGAGTGTATGCGACTCTATCAGGCTGTATCGCTAGTTCTTCTTAATAATGCTCATAAATGAAAATGCGCCAAAACAAGTTTGCAAAACAACATTAATGATTATGGGATACTTGGTCGTGTCCAGCAGAGTCCAGAAATTGCTTGAAGTTACAAAACATCATCTCAAAGATATATCTTTATGAAGATCTAAAATTTCAATTTCTAATTCAAGATCATGATTTCCGAAGATTTCACACATCGCGCCTCCACATTCTGTAATGTCAACTGAAACGGATGGATTACTCATGAACATGATCTCTGGTTCAAGTGTTGAAACCTGGTACATGGCGAAGGAGAATGATTCGTGACATGAGAGAGAACACTTTGTCTGGAGATAGGGCAGAGAACTGATACATTGCTGTCTGCAGAATGTCATGGTGTCCCGTATGCTCCACTGATCTAAGTGCTGAATGTGGTGAGAAATTTCAGCTTGGACGAGCAGGGTAGTAAAATCAACCTGCGTTTGTCGAGGGACGTTTCGGAATAAACATTTATCGCAGGAAATAATGCTCGTTACCAATCAATCGAAAATGCTGGTTATTTGTGTAGTTTTCAGTTTTCTGGCGGATTCTAGCATTTAACGTGAGACCACCTAGGGTTTTATCTCATTTGTAGATTACGGCATTGTCCTGTTCTTCGATACATCCAAATTTTGGTGAGATTCTTATGTGCTAAAGTAGTACTGATTCACGTTAACAACTCATAATGTCTTTCTTCCCTTGATTTCTTGTGATCGAATAGATTCTGAAAGAATTTGATATTCATGTATGCTAGTACGGAATTTTTTAATAGGCAGGGAGTAATGTGAACTATTGTTTCATTTTATACTTTGTTTGTTATCTTTTGCGAGGTGCAGCACCCATATCTCATGTCTGCTAGCGCCACCTGTATCCTAGTTATTATAAGTTGCGTGACATAATTTTCATTAAATGCGTATGAGTACTTGAGGAGGAATGTGACTGTCAGTTAATCCAGACGATGTAGATCATCCTGACATCCACAAGGGTATGTCGAAACCTCAGTTGTACTATCACACTGGCTCATAACAAATACAAAAAAGAAGTACAAATGCAAATGAGCAAACTGTATGCTACAAACGTAACGTAGATAACGTTCTTACTTTAAAGGCAGGTAGTGAATACGACAAAAAAATTTGCTTCCCTTTACAGTAATATGTACTCCAATATTAATTTCAGCCTTTAGCATGAACAGAATTGTTCTATTAATTACTTGAGTTTTTTAATCGCTGGAAAAGATAATAATGCTACATTTTGTATTTTCCAGAAATCGTAATGCGTTAATGTCATTATTACTGCAAAAGATTCCCTTTATTCTATGACACGTCATCTTTTACATTTTCCATTACCGCAGTATGAAACTGAAAAAGAACGTAAAATCTTAAAACAAATTTCAGTAGTTAATGGATAAAGGGAAACTAAGGTCACCATATCTAGAAAAAAACTTCACAGACACCATTAAGAACATAATATCTAAAACTAGGTTTTTAACTACGACCTCAAACGGCCACGTATGGTACATAACTGAGTACTGTCTCCATAAACCACTGTCAAGTTAGAATTCCGAGTAAAAGACACTAATTAAAAGCGTCTCTGACATAGTAAAGATGCTAAGTAGGGTATCAGTGTGCGTTCTAATCAAGGTAACGATCTTATCTCAAGTTCAGTGATAAGAAAAGACTTACGATAATCTGCAGCCACAGTCACCTGCCCCCGATAAACCCTGAATCTTGGGGAATTACATGTGTTACCTGGTGTGACTTGATACCCATGTGGCGTGACCCGTCGCTGCCGCCTCTAGCGCAAATGTATGACCTAGAATTGGGGATTAGTCCTCTACTGTGCTCCCCCATGGGCCATAACAAACTGACAGGCGACCCCTCCCCTCCTGTTATCTCTCTAGCGCTCTATACTCCATAGTGAAAGGATCAGGGTCTTTCCTTGTATATAATAAGAGGTGAACAACTATGATCTGGTTTATTAACAATTTTTAAGAACAAACTATTTATTTTATACCTTAATAGAAAACTTATGTATAACGAGCGATTAAAAAGTTTCTGTTCAAAGATCTTACAGGGTAGAATTGGTATTTAAGTAAGGCAAAATTGCCTTTAGCAGTGAGTCAATCATCCCACCGACCCACTAGGGTGAATATACCCACTGGGTAACACATTGTGTGCTGCTGCATGAAGAAATCCAAACCTGCCTGTGCACTTCCTCATCTAACTGGAATCCCTTCAATGCCTTTTTAAGGGAATGAAGTCCTGATAATGACTTGGGAAGAGATCAGGACTATAGAGTGGCTGATAGAACATCTAAAAGCCACATAGGTGAAACTTCTGCACTATGACATTTGTGACATGGGGACGAATCGCTGTTTGTCCTTTGGTAGTCAAGAAAAGAATAACAGTCTGATTGACGTGTTTTGACGCATTTTGTAACAATGGCATCGTGGTTTACATTTCTGCATTTACTGTGTCCATGTCAGCAGAACAGTATTACTTCATATGGATTGCAGCCTTTCACCTAGCAGATGAAACTCTTTGGACACATATAATGTAATGTTGTATCAGAGAAGTAAGGTTTCAGAAACTTGTAGGGGAAATGGTATACATGGAGTTTGGAAATGTTGTGCTCTACAAAAACGCTCTCATAGTGAATTCTTCGGTTTGGTGTGGAGGAGATTGTGGAGAACTGTAGTATGTAAAATATTAGTTCACTTTGTTAAAATATAGATATGAATATTTCCCCAGTAATGTCAGAGCATTTACACCTCTCTCTGAATATTAATGTATCAACTGACACAGACAAATTTGCAAGAGTCTCCAGTTGGAGAATAACTCAGTTAATGTTCACATAAATTCTGATTATGTACGCTACCTAAGAAGATGCTGTCGTCTTGATCGTTGTCTGTGAACTGGGATCAGTGTTCCTTTGCTCATCTATAAGTAGACCATTGATTGCTGTGGCACTAGGAAGCGTGAAATCACCGGCGATTCTCATTTGTTGGTGCGACATGCTGCGAATATCCTCTTCTATGGTTTCATTGTGAGTTAGCAACCTTGCTTTCGCATCCCGTTCTTTGGTCAACACTACTTTCCTCGCCTTCAGACCTCCGCACTGTCATCGTGTAAGGCAGATACACGTAACAGCGGGAGGGGGGAAGACTAAATGTGAATGCAGATGAGGAGACGGGGAGTATTCCTGCAGCGGATGGCAGCTCCCTGCCTGCACACTGGAATTCACCTCCAGAGAGACCAGGAACCCTGGCCAAGAAATCAGTTACTGGATGCTCGACCACATCCAGAGATATGACTGGGTGAACAGCAAGCTGTTCTTCTGGGGTAGCGTGATGACCTTTCACGGGTTGCTCATCTATGGACGTCAGTTCTGACTGTGGTTGGGCACCAACTTAGATGACGTCAATAGTGATGGTGATGGCGTTGGGGTGTCGACTTCCAAGGACACTACACTGGATGCTGCAGACACCACAGTGGATGCTACAAGCTGCGACTTGCAGAAAGAGTACGTGACAGCTGATGTGGACCCCAGTGATGTGCTGACTCTGTGGACAAACATTCTGCAACCGTATCACTGACATACACGTTCACCAGAGTTGGGTTTCATGGTGCTGCTACAGGCTTGCAGTGCCTTGGATGATGTAAGAAATATGCTCAATGGTTCTGTTAATGACTCCACACTGATAACATTTTGCTTTATAAAAAAACTTGTAGAAAACTTTATGTTGTCGACCTGGTGGAATGAATTGTGCCTGTAGTGACCACAGAAGATGCAACCGGTTCTGATGTCTGCAACCTTGTAACAATTCTGCCAGTGAAGTCCTGTCATATGGTAAGGATCTGTGGAAGCACAGAATAATCCTTACAGGTTGCTCTCATGTGTGAGAGGAATGGAGTATCTCCATATGATTTTTTTGCGTGTTAGAACGAACCGTTCAGCTTCACCTTTAGACTGCGGGTGAAAAGGTGCAGTAGTCACATGGTGTATGCCATTGGCGGAACGCAACTCCGCTCAGCTGAAGTGAATTGTGTTCCATTAACACATACAATACAAAAAATAGAAGACAAAGCCGATACCGTACATGCAGTAGTGGTATGTGTCATAGACACACTAAAAGAAAACTTAATGTAAACGTCTACCACTAACAACCATCGAACGTTTTAGAAGAGACCCACAAAAGCAATATGAATGTGTTGCCATGATCCAGACACAATTGGTCATTCAATAGAGCATTGCGGCGAAGTTGCCTGATATTCCTCACAAATTTTGCAACGAGAGGTCTTTTGCTCAAGCTGAGCATCCTTGCCCTTCCAAGCTCAATGATGTCTGGTGAGTTTCTTCATGAGAACTACGTCCCATTGACGTTGGTGTAATAAAGACAAAAAAGTGGTTCAAATGGCTCTAAGCACTATGGGACTTAACATCGGAGGTCATCAGTCCCCTAAACTTAGAACCACTAAAACCTAACTAGCCTAAGGACTTCACATACATCCGTGCCCGAGGCAGGATTCGAACCTGCGACGGTAGCAGCAGTGCGGTTCCGGACTGAAGCGCCTAGAACCGCTCGGCAAGAACAGCAGCCGAATAATAAAGACAAAATGATCCGCTGTGCGGAATGAGGAATCGCAGTACACGCATTGTCATTTTCTGCATGTAACAGCAGAATTCCTGAAAACAGAGACATGCAACTGGGGGAATTTATTTCATACTGCGTGGCAACCCATGGCGCACACATTGGGAGGCAAACTGAAGAGCTGCAGCAACACTATGGAAATCGAGTGGAAAATTTTGAAGACATTCAAAATCCTGAGAGTGTATTTCAAAACGTGATTCCTCAGATCAATCAAATACTGCGTCGGTACCGAAGCGATAACCGAGACAATAAGTCCCTGTTTTAATATTGTACTTTGGGCCTGTATAACATCTCATACTGATAATCAGATAATTCCAGAACCCAACGTTGCACGGTTTACGCAGTCTGAAGTTTGACAGACATGGCACGACTCAATAAGGCCATCAAAAACTGTAGATCTTGCAGAAAATCCAACATCCAGTATTACAAATATTGCACAATAGACAATGGCGGTAGATAATGGCAAACACCTCTTCTTAAGTTAACTTCGATTAACAAATGATCTATGAGAAGGAAAAATTCCATGGCACAGCACAGTCCTAATCCTGTAAGACACTGCACCCACAGCTAATACGATGTGTTTGGCTGGGCAAAAATGAAGCAAATATTGATGACTTAACTATTCGTCATATAATTGCTGGAAAGCGTTGTGGCATTCTTTGGACCACACAAAAAGAACGTCCTTCTGGCGCAGCTAGCTCAGCAGTGCAGCGATTTGGGCAGCACTGTGAATAAATATGATATAATATGAGAGATCCACACGACTGATTGGAGCTACTTAATGTTAACGATGCTGAAAGATCTGTAATTGCATCCAACTGTGATGTAGTAGGATGAATACTCTGTGCATTAATTACGTGGCCTAAGTAGTTCAGTTCTTCCTTGAAGAACAAGCACTTTTCTTTGTTGCATTTTAATCCAGACACAGAAAGAACTTGAAACAAAGCAAAGTAGGACTACTTTGCTTAATGTTCTACAGCCCTACGACCAGCAGTTATAATATTGTCAAGTAGAAGAAGGTGTAATTAGATGAATGACGAACACTAACTTCACTTTAACGATGGTTTATCCAGCAGTTACACATAAAAGAGCTCGGAGCGAGCTGCCTCCGGCCAGAACACATATAATATATATACAGTTACAGAATATTCTAGTACATTGATTCTTGACATGTAGATACTTCTAGAATGTACAAGAACCGAGTTTAAGAATTAAAAATTTACAGTTAAGTTAAGTTTTGAACTCAGGACTCTCCATGCAACAGTCCAGTAACATAACTACTATACCCAGTTACGTTGCTAATCAATTTCATCTGCGTCAATATCATCCAAACAGTTTATGCAAGAATGGACTTTTCCTATATACTCCAGTAATAGTTGAAAAATTGCACAAGCTAAAAGACTTCCTAATGGTAGTCTTCGAAACTAGAAAGAACTTAGATGAATGTTTATCACAAAGTATTACTTCGACTGCTATTCCAGTAGTAACTGTAAATATGCCTCACGCAAATCAGTCTTTGAAAAGAATCTGACCTGTCCCAAACTGTCCATCGATTCCTCCGGATGTGGAAGAGCAAAAGAGTCCACACAGTCTGTGGATTTACTGTTGCATTAGAATCAGTACACAGACCAATTTACAACGCTCTTCAGTTGAAGAATAACTGTCGTAATGTTCACATAAATTTGGCCTACGACATGTAAGATGATGCTGTCATCTTGATTGTTAACTGGGTCAAGCATTCCTCTGCTCAGCCGTAAGTGCACCATCAACTGCGGTGGAGTAGCGAAGCACTGGCGAGTGTGGCTACGCCAGCGCTTTCTCATTCGACGGTCCACCATACAGCGACTCTACTCTTCTGGGTTTCACTGCAAGTTGCCAAACTTGCTATGGTACCCTGTTCTTCGGATGATACAAGAAAAATCCAGTTTACAAATACCAATATACAGGTTTTATAAACGCCGTCTCCAGAGCAAATAATCCTTGACCAAGCAGGAATTATCGACACTCCCCTCGATGTTCAGATTTCGAGATTCGCTCCGTACTATCAAGGTGGACGTAGAAATATTTTCTTGGTGTAATGAACGCCAAATCTGGATTGTCAGAGAAAAAAGACAAAAACCAGCACAATTTGGTTGGCTTTTGAAAATAAATCTAGAATAACATGTCAGTTAAGTTGAAAAAACACATATTTGTGAAAGCCTGTTTTCACCGTAACATTTGTAATAAGTAATATTTAGTTCCAATCACGGTAAGGTTCCAAGACATCGCGAATATTTTACAACTCTCTGATTTAGTCTTCCAGTGGAGCTCCCTTAGGTGGAACATTCATTGTTTCCAACGTGTTTTCAGTGTATGATAGCAGTAGGGTATTGCAGCTCCAAGGACACTTTTGACATCAAATTATTGATCAGATTTTCGAATTTTGGTAGGAATTCCGAACTTTAGCCAGAATTTCGAATTTTGGTGGAAATTTCTTTGTCCCAAGGCAGTGCTATCGTCCGACCCCACCCGCCACCCGGGAACTGACGGAAAATCAAAAATGGTGGTGACATTTCTGTGACTCGACCCTTAGTCCTTCTGGACAGAAAGCACAAGCGCACCCCTCAACACATGGAAACTGCCCACAAACATGAGAGGTAGGTTATGTTGTTTTAATTTATTTATTTTGGTTGGGAAACTGAAGTAAAGATCGGTAATAATTACGTAATTAATCATAAAGTTCTGACCTAAGTACAAAACGATGTGCATAGTGCTACACAACGAACGCCTGAACTCTCGATGTTGTTGCTGTTGTGGTCTTCAGTCCTGAAACTGGTTTGATGCACCTCTCCATGCTACTCTATCCTGTGCAAGCTTCTTCATCTCCCAGTACCTACCGCAACCTTCTGAATCTGCTTGGTGTATTCATCTCTTGGTCTCCCTCTATGATTTTCACCCTCCACGCTGTTCTCCAATACTAAATTGGTGATCCCTTGATGCCTCAGAACATGTCCTACCAACCGACCCCTTCTTCTTGTCAAGTTGTGCCACAAACTTCTCTATTCCCCAATCCTATTCAATACGTCCTCATTAGTTATGTGATCTACCCATCTAATTTTCAGCATTCTTCTGTAGCACCACATTTCGAAAGCTTCTATTCTCTTCTTGTCCAAACTATTTATCGTCCATGTGTCACTTCCGTACATGGCTACACTCCATACAAATACTTTCGGAAACGACTTCCTGATACATAAATCTATATTCTATGTTAACAAATTTCTCTTCTTCAGAAACGCTTTCCTTGCCATTGCCAGTCTACATTTTATATCCTCTCTACTTCGACCATCATCAGTTATTTTGCTCCCCAAATAGCAAAATTCCTTTACTACTTTAAGTGTCTCATTTCCTAATCTAATTCCCTCAGCATCACCCGACTTAATTCGACTACATTCCATTATCCTCGTTTTGCTTTTGTTGATGTTCATCTTATATTCTCCTTTCAAGACACTATCCATTCCATTCAACTGCTCTTCCAAGTCCCTTGCTGTCTCTGACAGAATTACAATGTCATCGGCGAACCTCAAAGTTTTTATTTCTTCTCCATGGATTTTAATACCTACTCCGAATTTTTCTTTTGTTTCCTTTACTGCTTGCTCAATATACAGATTGAATAACATCGGGGAGAGGCTAAAACCCTGTCTTACTCCCTTCCCAACCACTGCTTCCCTTTCATATCCCTCGACTCTTATAACTGCCATCTGGTTTCTGTACAAATTGTAAATAGCCTTTCGCTCCCTGTATTTTACCCTTCCACCTTTAGAATTTTAAAGAGAGTATTCCAGTCAACATTGTCAAAAGCTTTCTCTAAGTCTACAAATGCTAGAAACGTAGGTTTGCCTTTTCTTAATCTTTCTTCTAAGATAAGTCGTAAGGTCAGTATTGCCTCACGTGTTCCAGTATTTCTACTGAATCCAAACTGATCTTCCCCGAGGTCAGCTTCTACTAGTTTTTCCATTCGTCTGTAAAGAATTCGTGTTAGTATTTTGCAGCTATGGCTTATTAAACTGATTGTTCGGTAATTTTCATATCTGTCAACACCTGCTTTCTTTGAGATTGGAATTATTATATTCTTCTTGAAGTCTGAGGGTATTTCGTCTGTCTCATACATCTTGCTCACCAGATGGTAGAGTTTTGTCAGGACTGGCTCTCCCAAGGCTGTTAGCAGTTCCAATGGAATGTTGTCTACTACGGGGGCCTTGTTTCGACTCAGGTCTTTCAGTGCTCTGTCAAACTCTTCACGCAGTATCGTATCTCCCATGTCATCTTCATCTATATCCTCTTCCATTTCCATAATATTGTCCTCAAGTACATCGCCCTTGTATAAACCCTCTATATACTCCTTCCACCTTTCTGCTTTCCCTTCTTTGCTTAGAACTGTGTTTCCATCTGGGCTCTTGATGTTCATACAAGTGTCTCTCTTTTCTCCAAAGGTCTGTTTAATTTTCCTGTAGGAAGTATCTATCTTACCCCTAGTGAGATAAGCCTCTACACCCTTACATTTGTCCTCTAGCCATCCCTGCTTAGCCATTTTGCACTTCCTGTCGATCTCCTTTTTGAGTCGTTTGTATTCCTTTTTGCCTGCTTCATTTACTGCATTTTTATATTTTCTCCTTTCATCAATTAAATTCAAAATTTCTTCTGTTACCCAAGGATTTCTATTAGCCCTCGTCTTTTTACCTACTTGATCCTCTGCTGCCTTCACTACTTCATCCCTCAAAGCTACCCATTCTTCTTCTACTGTATTTATTTCCCCAATTCCTAACAATTGATCCCTTATGCTCTCCCTGAAACTCTGTACAACCTCTGGTTCTAGATACAGTTAAAAATTGATGGTGCCATACAACGGTGTTATCCTGCTGGAAAAAATTTCACAATACCACTCAAGACTAGTGGTTGACGTACTCAAACTCTACCCTTCACCTAAAAGCTGGTGGCAAAAATAGTGGGAATTGTGCTCGATATCACCCCACAGCTCAGGAAATCGAAGACAATACACACTACAACGACTGGTGGAAAATATTATAATTACACATCGAAATTGTCGTGAAAGAAACCAGCAGTCATAATCAATCGGTCATAATGAAACACATGTACTGCGGACTAGTGATAATCGTCATCCCAAAAGATTGCAATAGGAGAGAGGGGAGGCAGTGCAACGTGCGTTCTCCTCCATGTGCGGTAAGGAACTAGCGAAATTAAAGTCACTCTTAGTACACACTCATCCGTCCCTCCCTTCACCTGCACTGGGGAGATAGGTGTTTTCAAACAGACAATGGTTACTATGCACTTCCCTCTTCTTTGTGGCATACCGACCCACTGGTGGCCGTCGTTCGCACTGGGCCCACCTCGGGGCGACAGCAGTTGACGGTGCAGGCAGTGGCACTTCGTCAACACAAAAGCCTCAGACGCGCACCAAAACAATGCAAGATAAATGAGGCTAAATTGTAGCCATTCTCTACTCAGAGAATAGTAGCCTATGGTGACCACATGCATAAAGTGGGTGCACCCCCACACCGGCCCCAGCAGGCGCCCAAAGATTGTGAGAACATTTCACTGTGAGAATTTTGTTTAACATCAAACAACTCCTGTAACCAACCATCTAGCACAATCGTGACGATAACAAAAGGAGCAGTCTATTTTCTTTTAATTTTATGAGCACCTCTCTCTCCAATTCTCCCCACCCCCTCCCCCGCTCCCTCCCCCGTCCCCCCGTCTGCTGTTACTTTGCAATGTCTGACTTTTGTTTTGCTCCATAAGTCGCCTTTAGTGATCTGTATGGAAACTTTCTATCATCCAGCAGTCAATCATTCGAAATAACAGCAGATTCTTGCGTTTTAGCTGCGTAAGCAATTTGATCAACACAGAATAGAATGTTTCACGCAATCTACTTACACGTCGGAGAAAACACTATAATTTCTAGGTACCACAACGAGCTGTAATTAAAGTGGTGTCTACTTTATGATTAGAGGTTATGATGTATGGAACAGTACAGTGTTTGCGTCAACACCTATTTTTAAACACGCATCGGAACGATAATAACAAAAGCAGTCATGACTTCATGAAAATATATACAGTCCATTTCTATCAGTATTATAAACAAAATTGGTGTAGTCTGAGAGCATTCCGCATGTTCAAACTACAGATTGTCATGCATGACGACATTACATTCATTTCAGATGCACGAAATACCGATACAGCTCAGCACCTATACAGTCAGTTACTATGATCAAGTGCACTCTTCATTGTTACTTTGTAACATTCAGAGTAGATGAAAAACTATGAACTATATGCATCCTGACTAAGCAGTCGTACTACTACTTGTAATAGAACTTCCTATAAGATTTTACCACTTCTCTCTCTTCCGATATATCGAAAAACAAAGACCATATGCATGTTGACATCAAGTGTATTATATCTACACATATACTTTCACTGGGGTAGGTGGCCAGTGGTCGAAGTCGCTTGGATATTTCCGTTTAAAATTTTGTCACCTGTACTGAGGTATGACCATATCCAGTAGACTATCAATCACAAGAGAAGATTCCTGTGTTGTTAACTCATAAGCTGTGCAATACATTGCTTTTTAAGCTATAAAACATCCAAGCAGATGACTAAAGCTTTGACATCAACGGCTATGTCAGGTTCTCACAGAAAGCTGAACATCGCTTGGTGAAAATTATGTGCGTTCCACAACAAACAGAATGGTATAAATAAAACGCAGAAGCAATATTTCTCATTAACAAAAATGTGTAAGACATCACAACACATGGAAACTCGATGAGTTTGCGGCACTGTAGAGCGTTTACAAACAGCTATACAAAGGTGATGACATATACAATTCATCTCATCTTCCACTGTGACAGGCTATCAGATGTCTTGTTGTTACCTACTGAAGGGCATTGTTTCCTCATTTTGCTGTCATGTTCATGATTATTGTTCTGGTGGTGACCATCCCCGGAAAGTTCTATTCACATCATGTGTGAGGTCGTAGGAATAAATATATGTACTATTTTCTTATTGGTGCAAAAAGAATGCGGAGGGCATCGCAGCAGGTGGAAATAGGATGAGTCTTTAGCATTGAGGAATGCTTCCAAGCAACTGCCTGAATGTGATAAATCTGTCAAGGGTCTCTCGATCTCAACCAAGTGATGTCAGTCAATCACTATAAGGTAATGAGCAGCATACCAGTGGTTGAATGGGGTGGAAAAGATCAACAATATTTGACGATGTACTGTAACACACACTGCAGTCGTTAACATGATCAGTTTCAGCAATTTTAGAAATTGTTCTGTAATTTCAATGCTAGACAATGACACAGCAAAATGCTTCCCAATTTCTGTACCGGCGCTCACTCATTCCCCACTATTTTGGAAGTACCATGTACTATACTGTGAATACAGATAGATGACGGTGGGATACGACCATTCAGTCATATACACCAAAATATAGCAGACAGTGTCCTATACCGATGCAGTTAAGTTGTCTACATATTTCCTGTACATCGATTACAGTGCAGAATTTATGATTCCAACTGACCATCTTTCCTTGTGTGAATGGGCGTCACAGAGTATTCTCGCATTCGTAGGATAATATCTGAGATCAACAGATCCCAGCACATTATTCTGGACCAACCATCTCTGCAACATGGTCGTCAATTTAATCTGCAACTAACTAGAACCAAGAGGGTCATATACGCACTACATTCCCCGTCTCATGAAGCAACAGAGCGAGCTGTGTCTGTAACTGCTGTTCATTAAAGACAGTTCTGCACCAGTCTTAACCACAGCATCCATCCAAGTGCACAAGACCTGTGCATGTCGAGGAGGGTAGCACCCATTATTAGCGTGTAGTAGACACGAGAGTGTTGAGGTGATATAACAGATGGTCAAGAAGAAACGAATGTTTATACATGACGGAGCACCAGATTCATCAGTCTTGAAATGTTTCACGTAGATCAACTGTGCTATCAATTCTGAAATATTATTCCATTGTCTGGAGTCAGTACCAGGAACGTACGAGCATGACAGAAATGATCATAGGGCATAAACACACACACCTATGGCTACATGGTTCTCCATCTAAAAATGCTAAACCATTAAAGAAATTTGGTTTCTGAAGTACTAGTGCAGAATGCAACTCTCTTAATACCCTAATGCAGGATATATTTGTCAAGCATCAGACGTACAACAACTCTGCAAGTTTCCTACCCCAATCACTACGGTGACAGACTTTAAAATGATAAAACTACTTCCTTCTACACTACTCTGGTGTTCTAGGGAGGCAGCGTCGGTGTACATCCGCCACTTGTTCTGCTTGTAAACAAACTACAGTGAACTTAGTAGACTACTATTCTGTATCTTAGGAAACTGATGGATTTTATACGTCTTTTTAAGACAGAAACCTAGAAATGTACATACCTTCAATCACACTTCCCACGTCTGGTGCGATTATTATTAACAGTAGGAGCATGCGGGGAAGTGAAGTGGGTTGGGGTACCTGGGCACTCAAGATCGAGTAAAGCATCTCCACCTGTAAACTACGTGGGTTTCGTCACACGTACTTCAACAAATACGATATAAGTGTTAACACAGAGGCACTATATAAAAGCAGGTGAAACATACGTATCCCAATCCAGAAAGGTATTCTCACACATGTAGTCGAATGTAGATGTAAGCGGATTGCAGTTTGTTCTCACAAGCAATCTTATTCCTTAAGTATTATGGAGAAGAATCAATCCATTTATCAGGTTTAAGCTGTTGCCCAGAATGTTCTGTAGGAGAGTGGATCGATGTAGATGTATTACATTTAACAGTGTGATGAGGGTGTACTCGAGAGATGCGGTGTTAGGACGAAAGTACTGTTTTATCATACACATGAGTAAAACTACTTAACATCAGACTACGACTTCTTTGTACAAGACGAATGCTACCAGAGCCGGGGTGGAGCTACTGTAAACAGCAATAAGACTGTTACATCACCTTTGGCTAGTGATCGTGGAGCTTACTCCCTCATAAGAAGCTGCTGCTCCTTTGTGTGGATTTCATGCTGCAAGGCATGGGTGGTGACACAATATATCAACTATCGAAAATATTCATCTCCTTTTTTCCTTGCTCTGTTTTCTAGTGAGGCATAGCTGTATCTACCAAAATCGCTGCTACTTCTGCGAACAATAAGAATGACTGGCGTGGGAAGTGTGACAGAGAATATCTGTATTTCTGACTTAAAAAGACATATAAATTCCTTTAATTTTCTAAGATTCAGAAGAGCAGTCTCCCAACTTCGTTCTACATCTACATCTACAGCCATACTCCGCAAGCCACCTGTCGGTGTGTGGCGGAGGGTACCCTGAGTACCTCTATCGGTTCTCCCTTCTATTCCAGTCTCGTATTATACGTGGAAAGAAGGATTGTCGGTATGCTTCTGTGTGGGCTCTAATCTCTCTGATTTTATCCCCATGGTCTCTTCGCGAGATATACGTAGGAGGGAGCAATATACTGCTTTTCGGTGAAGGTATGTTCTCGAAACTTTAACAGAAGCCCGTACCGAGCTACTGAGCGTCTCGCCTGTAGAGTCTTCCACTGGAGTTTATCTATCATCTCCGTAACGCTTTCGCGATTACTAAATGATCCTGTAACGAAGCGCGCTGCTCTCCGTTGGATCTTCTCTCTCTCTTCTATCAACCCTATCGGGCACGGATCCTACACTGTTGAGCAGTATTCAAGCAGTGGGCGAACAAGCGTACTGTAACCTACTTCCTTTGTTGTCGGATTGCATTTCCTTAGGACTCTTCCAATGAATCTCAGTCTGGCATCTGCTTTACCGACGGTCAACTTTATATGATCATTCCATTTTAAATCACTCCTAATGCGTACTCCCAGATAATTTATGGAATTAACTGCTTCCAGTTGCTGACCTGCTATTTTGTAGCTAAATGATAAGGGATCTATCTTTCTATGTATTCGCATTACATTACACTTGTCCACATTGAGATTCAATTGCCATTCCGTGCACCATGCGTCAATTCGCTGCAGATCCTCCTGCATTTCAGTACAATTTTCCATTGTTGCAACCTCTCGATACACCACAGCATCATCTGCAAAAAGCCTCAGTGAACTTCCGATGTCATCCACCAGGTCATTTATGTATATTGTGAATAGCAACGGTCCTATGACACTCCCCTGCGGCACACCTGAAATCACTCTTACTTCGTAAGACTTCTCTCCATTGAGAATGACATGCTGCGTTCTGTTATCTAGGAACTCCTCAATCCAATCACACAATTGATCTGATAGTCCGTATGCTCTTACTTTGTTCATTAAACGACTGTGGGGAACTGTGTCAAACGCCTTACGGAAGTCAAGAAACACGGCATCTACCTGTGAACCCGTGTCTAAGGCCCTCTGAGTCTCGTGGACGAATAGCGCGAGCTGGGTTTCACACGACCGTCTTTTTCGAAACCCATGCTGATTCCTACAGAGTAGATTCCTAGTCGCCAGAAAAGCACGAATAGCAGCGGATAAACACTAGGACAACATAGCAGTGAAGAAGGAAGTAGTTTTATCATTTTAAAGTTTGCAAGTGTAGTGATTGGGTGAGGAAACTTGAAGGGTGGTTGTACGTCGGATTTTGGACATGTGTACCCTGCATTCCGTACGACTAAGACTTCAGAAATCATATGGCTTTAACAATATAGCATTTTTAAATGCAGTACCGTGTAGCCATAGCAGTGTCTGTTAATGCTCTGCGATCTTCTCTCTCGTGTCAGTACCTTTGTGGTACTGACTCCAGGCAGTGTAATAATATTTCAGAATTGACAACACAGTTGATTTCCTTAAAACATTTGAAAACCGATGACTCTGGAGCTCTGTCATGTACAAACCACATGTTTCTTCTTAACCATCTGTCACATCCCCACAACATTTTCATGTCTACTATACACCAACCCTCTTCGACATGCACAGATCTTGTGTGCTTGGATGAATGCTGTGGTTAAAAGTGGTGCAGAGCTGTCTTCACTTAACAGCAGAGCTCTTGTGAACTTGAATTGGTGCCATAAGTAAGTTTGGTGTGGAACTGTTTCCACTGAACAACAGTTACAGACACAGCTCACTCTGTTCCTTCATGATACTGTAGAATGTAGTGGGTATAGGACCCTCATACCTCTGATCAGTTGCAGATTACATTGGCGACTGTTTTTCAGGGAGGATTAGTCAAGAGAAGTGGGTGAGGATCTGTCAGTCTCTGACTTCATCCTACGAATGCGAGAATATTTTGTGATGCCCACCCACGTAGGGAAAAATGGCCAGTCGTATTCGTAAATAACACTATGATCAAGTGCTGGAAGTATGAAGATACCCTAACTGCATCGGTATAGGACGCTGTCTAGTACGAGTGCGAATGGTACTTGCAAAGTGGTGGATGGGTGATTTAGCGACGATACAGAAATTGATAAGCATTCTGCTGTGTCGTTGCCTGGTATTGAAATTATGGAACAACTGGAAAAACTGCTAAAATTCATCACACTATCAACTGAAGCACGTGTTATATTACATAATCAAATATCGACAGTGTCTTTTCCATCCCATCCATCCACTGGTATGCTGTTGATACCTTGTAATGACAGACTACCACCACTTGGTTGAGATCAAGAGATCCTTGGCAAAACACTGGATTTCTACTACATATCTCTGCGTGGGGCGTAGGATTAAATGTAGAGGTCATCACATCTACACAGTTGCTTCGAGCGTTCCTCAGTGCTGCAGACTCGCCTTTTTCCATATGCTGTGAAGCCCTCTTGATTTTTTTACCAATAAGATGATAGTACCTCTTTTTATTTCTGCTACCTCATGCATGCAGTGAACAGAACCTTCCGGGATGGTCACCACCGGAACAATAATCATCTACCACTCTGTCATAATGGAAGATGAGGCATGACTGCAAAATGAGGAAACAATGCTCTTCAGTAGAGAACACCAAGGCATCTGCTACCCTGTCACTGTGGAAGATGAGATGGACTGCATAGGTCATCCCCCTCGAACAGCTATTTGGAAATGTTGTACAATGCCACAAACTCATCCAGTTTCCAAATGTTGTGTCTTCCACATCTTTGTGTTTTATTTTTAACATTTTGTTTACTGTGTGAGGTATGTAGTTCCACTGAGTGATGTTCGGCTTTCTGTGAGACGCAAAAGACTGAAATGTGATAATGTCAGTTTAGCACCTGATACAGATCTCGAAGTCCTGGTAGAAAAACAAAGTGCATGGCCGTGTAAAAAGCTTTAGTCATACACTGCTTGGATGTTTTACACCTCAAAAACAATGTATTAAACTGATTATGAATGAACAACACAGGACTCCTCTCTTATGATTGATATTCTTTCAGATATGGTCTTCTTCCAGTACAGGTTGTACACAGGTTTGTGCAAGTGACTTCAACCATTGGCCAACTGCCAATGGAGCGATACATGTATACGTAAAATGCTTGATGACCACACGCAGACAGTTTTTGTTTTTTGATGCATCGAAAGGCTGAGATGGAGTAAGATCTTACAAGTAGTCATATGACTGGTTAAAGTTTGGATGCACAAACTTTTTATCTACTCTGAATGTCACAAAATAACGATGAAGAGTGCCCTCAAAGGTACTAAATGACTGTATAGACGCTGATTTGTATCGGTATTTCATACATCTGTAATGAATGTAATGCCTTTATGCATGACAATTTGTATTTTAAACACACTGAATGTTCTCGAACTACACCAATTTTTCTCATAAAACTAATAGAAATCGACTGTATCTATTCCCATAGAAACATGACTTTTTTCATAACAGTTACGTGTTTTAAAATAGATGTCACCACAATTGCTGTGTTATTTCGTACTTTGTAACCTCTAATTATAAAGTAGACAACCACGAATAGTAGCTCGTTGTGGAACCTGTAAATGATAGTGTTTTTCCCAAAATTTGAGTAAATTGTGTAGAACATGCTATTCTATGACGATAAAATTGCTCACATCACTATAACGCTAGACTCTGCTGCTATGTAGAATGATTGTCTGCTGGATGGTAGAAACTTTACATACAGGTGGCGAGTTATACAACATTAAAAGAGTCAGACGCTTCAGAATTCAAAATAGCAGAAGACAGGGAGATTGATGAGAATAGTATCATGTAGTCACGCGTTTTTATTATTATCGTCACAATTGCATGTTTAAAAATACGTGTTACTACAAGTCAAGTGTTAATTCATACTTCATAACCTCTAATTACAAAGTAGACACCACTTGAATTATAGCTCAATGTAGAACCTAGAAAAGATAGTGTTTTTTCCTAAATATGAGTAGATTGTGTGAAGCATGCTGTTCTATGATTATCAAATTGGTTTTGAGACTAGAAAGCAAGACCGTGCTGCCATTGCGAATGACTGTCTCTGGATGACAGGAACTTTACATTCAGGCTGCTAGAGGCGAGTTATGCAACAGAATTTAAAGATCAGACGTTGACAATAAACGGGTGGCAGGGGGAGAGAGAGAGATGCGAATTGCATCCTGCATTTTAGCGTAAAATCCATATCGCTTTTCCATATAAAACTAAAATAAAAATGGACTGCAGCTGTTTTCATGCAAAGAGGACATTTATTGCAGTCCCAGTTGTGTTTCCGTTTTTTAATACATGCTCGCTTATAGGAGGTGCACTGACATTAAACGATATAGTTACAGTGAATTGTTTTCTCAGTCAGAATGGTGGGCGCTTGCAGACCCGATGTGGAGGTGAGCCCACTGTATGCATGTGGTTGCCATTGGTGGTTGTGACCCAACTGGGGCATGACTACAGTTTAGCGTCATTTACCTCACATTGTATAGTGTGCGTTATAGGCTTTTGTGTTGGCAAAGAACCGCTGCCTAGACCTTGCAAACGCTGTCACCTCATTGTCCACTGGCGGGAAGCCATTACGTCGCAAAGAGTTGCATGGAGTGCGGCATCAGTTGGTAGTTTGAAAAAAGGCTCCCCACTGTAGGTGCAGGCGGAGGGAGGGGGAGAGATGAGGGGTGGTAAGAATGCCTTTAATTTCTCTAGTTCGTGGCTGCACATCAAGAAGAACGCATGTTCAACTGCCGCCCCCCTCTCCTCTTGTAGTGTCTGGGATGAATATTTTCCATTGCCCTCAGACCTGTGGTACATTATGACCCAGTGATTACGACTGTTGATTTTTTCAGGACAATTTCGATGAGTAACCAGAACAGTGCAGTATTTCCCATCAGTTTTGGTAATGTGTATTTTCTTCGATTTCGTGGGCTGCAGGCAATGCTGCAAGCAATGCAAGGGGGAGGCATCTGTAGTGAACTCTGAAGTCAAACAGTGATAAATACAGTCCTCAGCTATATGATTGCAAGTAATACACTTATTAAACTCCTCTCTGTGTGACCAGAATCTTGTCAGTTGAACAAAATTCCGGCCAAAAATAAAGATAGTGCCTTCCACCCCAGCCCTCCCACCAACTTGTAGGTGAAAAGTACAGTCTGAGATTTTTTTCCATACACCCTCGTATGGCACCATAAATGTTTGAGCTACATTGCTATTTTAGGCGTTCCTTGAGCAATGTTATGAATGCCTTTGTGTGATTAGGACTGATCTTTAGGATTAATTACGTAATTATTACCCATTTTTACTTCAGTTTCCTACCAAAAATAAATAAATTATATTTACATATCCTTCTTCTGCTGCATCTGCGCAGTTCCAATGGTTGTGGGGCTCACTTTGGCTTTCTGTCCGGAAGGACCAGGGTTAGAATCCCCGAAAAGGGCCTGCCGTTTTCAATTTCCTGTAAATTTCGAGGTGGAGTATGGTGTGGGACGTCATAACTGCCCTGTGGCAAAGAAATTCCGCCGGCCGCGGTGGTCTCGCGGTTCTAGGCGCGCAGTCCGGAACCGTGAGACTGCTACGGTCGCAGGTTCGAATCCTGCCTCGGGCATGGATGTGTGTGATGTCCTTAGGTTAGTTAGGTTTAAGTAGTTCTAAGTTCTAGGGGACTAATGACCACAGCAGTTGAGTCCCATAGTGCTCAGAGCCATTTGAACCAAAGAAATTCCCATCAAAATTCGGAATTCCGCTAAAATTCGAAATTCCTGCCAATAGGGTTGGTTCATGGGTATAAGTGATGGGGAGGGGCAGAGGGTGGGGAACAATATGAGGGCTGGGGAAAACGAATCTATGAAAATCGCGCCCAGTGAGATTCGCGCCCGACCAGAAACGTGTGAGATTCACGCTCAATACCTGCTCCCTTTGCGTCGGTCTCACACTCGCCCAGGCCGTCCTAATCACCTTGAACTACCTGCTCCTCGGACACAGGGACCTGCCCCCCTCCCCCGGTACCAGGCACAGCCGCCGACTGTCTGATACACAAACACAGCCTTAGTGACGCTCTGGCTGTCGAAGAGTTCACATCGCGCGATTTGTGTATTTTTTACTCAGTAGTTCAGATATGGAATTTTCAACCACTAATCACGGTAAGCCATGTTGCCACTACGGAGGTTATTCTTTCATAGTGAAGAGCACTAAAGAAGATGGAACAGTAACGTGGCGCTGTTCAAGACAGAGAGCAAACCACTGCCGAGGAATGCTGAAAACAAAGGATTCGACAGTGCTTTTTTCATTCGGGCATCAATGTGGACCTCCGGATGTCGCTCGGTTGGAAGTAAGGAAGAGGGCAAGAGACGAAGAGATGTCTATTTCATAAATCTATTCAAAGGAGCTGAAATGCCAGAGCAGCAAACAATGAAGAGAGCTTTGTACTACCAGCGGGCAAAATCACAGGAAAATGAGAGAGATCCACTGACAAGAGAAGAAATTGACCTAAAGGCACATTTACTAGCTATGAACGATGGCAGCAGTTTTCTGTTAAGCGACGACAAACTAAGAGAGATGATAACAGTTTTTAGCGGAAGGGCAGGAAGAGAGGCTCTAAGGAGTAAACAAGACTTTTTTATGGATGGTACGTTCAAGTGCTGCAGCAAACAATTTTCGCAAATATACACCATTTACGCCGACTTTGGGAGTACAAATAATGAGACAAACATCTATCCAGTTGCCTTTGCACTACTGCCAAACAAATGAAAAGAGATGTACGTCCGTCTTTTCCGAAATTTGATGGAAAAAAATCCAGAACGGAAACCTACAAACGTGACCGTAGATTCTAATCAGCTGGAATTTCAGCAATTAAAGTTCTATTTCCGAGAGCTGAAGTGCATGGATGTTATTTCCATATGAAAAATTGTCTCTGGAGAAAAGTTCGAGAGCTAGGACTTATTCGTGAACACAAAGAAAACGAAGAAGTGAGGCAACATGTTCGCATGTGTGCTGCGCTGGCGTTTCTACAGCCTGAAGATGAATGTGATGGTTGGCTGGGGATACATACACATGCACAGAATATCGCAAAAGTTTCTGAATTTTTTGACTACTTCGTAAATAGATGGTTGAAAAATGAAGAAACCCCATCAACCTTTGGAATTGTTGCAAACGGCGCCACCGAACAACCAACGATCTAGAATGTTGGCACCACAAAATTAATAACATGCTTCCTAAACCAAATCCTAAAATTAATGACGTTATTAGGTGTCCGAAAAGAGAAGCAAAAAATTCATCGTGCGCCCTAATGAGGAAAGAACTGAGTATTGAAGGGAAACAGAAAAAACAGTCTACATGAAACGTGGTGAAAGGCTGGGAAAAATAGTAAAAAAATACGAAGAGGATGGTGAGATCAAGGATTGCTTGAAAGCCATATCCTACCTACAGAAACTTTACTGAACTTATCAGAAGATGTATTAGATACAATAGTGTTCAAATGTAAATAGCAACTTATATAAGAAATAATAAAAAAAAATGATGATGCTTATAAGCTAATATTAAAGACTATTGCTCTTTAGCCAGTCCAAAGCCTGGATAAAGTGTGATGGAAATCAGATTATTTTTAAATTACAGTATGTGTGTTTTACAATACACGAAAACAAAAGCGAACCCTTTTCAGAGTCAACTCTTTACAATTATCATACTTCTCATTCCTCGCTAGTTTTTATAAAATAAGAGTTAAAATTAAGTGACATAACTAATCGCCAAGTATAGAGTAACTTGATATTCAAGAAGTCTAGTTTTTATAATGAAAATGATATTGATAATGACTGCTGAATGGTACTGCAAGTGAAGCAAAAGAATGTAATTTCTTGTATTTACTGCAGTTTGAAGTGGTGTGTGGTAGAAACTTATTCTGTCTCTCTCTCTCTCTCTGTCTGACGGCTGAAAACTCCAGCTCGGAAACCTCCAGGTAGTGTCCCTCAACTCTTTTGACTGCCGGCAAGGGGATTAGTGGACCCGTCCTCGACACTTTCTGGGCGCAAATCTCGCTGGACACGTTTTTCACTGGGCGCGTTTTTCAGTACACCGGGGATAACACATGATGTCATCCATGCTTGGTAGTGGAATGGGGGGTGGCAGGATGTGTGTAATCAATTGATCAATTTAATTAATTTGTATGTCAGTTTGGTATCGAAAGTGTAATTGGTGCCCCAGTACCCTAATACTTATAGTAACGTTCAGTACCATTGCACTTATTAAATTACTATAGTTAAACGCATTCAACAACACCGTCAACCATATCTACACAATTTATTGTTTTTGTGGCTCATATTTTCGATGTAGAATACATTAAAACAAAGCTGATTCAGCAGTATTCCTGCTCGTGATAACTTAGAAATGCTCCCTCCATGTAATTGATGCCATCTGCTACGTTTTAACAAGTAGATAAGCACCACAGTTCACAATTAATAAGTTAATGTTATTTTGAAAATTCTCTTTAAATGAATAATATTAGTGAAAGCGCTCTTTAAATAAAAAAAAAATAAAGACTGACGTTCTGTTTCTGATTGTAAGCTCTGAGCTGTATTAATAAATGAACTGTCGTATTGAAAGTTGTACTGTTGTAATGTGGAAGCAAAGCTTCACTCTAATAATAGCTAATTCTCATAATCAAAACGGAACTCTTAACATACTGTAAAAGTTAGCCAATGACTATAAGAATTTTGAACGCTATAAGAGCCTGAATAATGAAGTTGGACATGAAACCTACAATAATTAGTTTTGCATAAGTGATCACAAAAACTGTCTCTGAATGACAAAAAATTGGTCCTTACCTCTGTTCTGCGCAAATCTGGATAACACATTGCAGTACTGCTCTGTCTCGCACACCGCTATGCTAAAGCTGCAAATTACTGTATCTACACAGAGACACTCGAAAGGTGCAATGAGGTCTCTGTTAGTTGCAAATCGAAGTATTTTCCGAGCACACTTGCTTCCATGATGAATTAAAACGTTGTAAGAGAAAGGTTGGTAAAAAATGAAACATGCGGATAAATGAAAATGCTAAGTTTCGCTGTATACTGTAAAAAAGTGCTCATGGCTGATTTGAAATTTAATGAACGTATTAACATCCAAACAACACACTTTCCTTTTCTTTCATATCTAGCAACTCTCAGTACAGTAACAAAGTTACTCCAATGATGCAGCAATAGTGAAAAAAAGCATCATCATTATAATATTTACCTCTGACATCCATTAGACTTCGTCATTCACAAAATACACTCCTGGAAATGGAAAAAAGAACACATTGACACCGGTGTGTCAGACCCACCATACTTGCTCCGGACACTGCGAGAGGGCTGTACAAGCAATGATGACACGCACGGCACAGCGGACACACCAGGAACCGCGGTGTTGGCCGTCGAATGGCGCTAGTTGCGCAGCATTTGTGCACCGCCGCCGTCAGTGTCAGCCAGTTTGCCGTGGCATACGGAGATCCATCGCAGTCTTTAACACTGGTAGCATGCCGCGACAGCGTGGACGTGAACCGTATGTGCAGTTGACGGACTTTGAGCGAGGGCGTATAGTGGGCATGCGGGAGGCCGGGAGGACGTACCGCCGAATTGCTCAACACGTGGGGCGTGAGGTCTCCACAGTACATCGATGTTGTTGCCAGTGGTCGGCGGAAGTTGCACGTGCCCGTCGACCTGGGATCGGACCGCAGCGACGCACGGATGCACGCCAAGACCGTAGGATCCTACGCAGTGCCGTAGGGGACCGCACCGCCACTTCCCAGCAAATTAGGGACACTGTTGCTCCTGGGGTATCGGCGAGGACCATTCGCAACCGTCTCCATGAAGCTGGGCTACGGTCCTTCACACCGTTAGGCCGTCTTCCGCTCACGCCCCAAAATCGTGCAGCCCGCCTCCAGTGGTGTCGCGACAGGCGTGAATGGAGGGACGAATGGAGACGTGTCGTCTTCAGCGATGAGAGTCGCTTCTGCCTTGGTGCCAATGATGGTCGTATGCGTGTTTGGCGCCGTGCAGGTGAGCGCCACAATCAGGACTGCATACGACCGAGGCACACAGGGCCAACATCCGGCATCATGGTGTGGGGAGCGATCTCCTACACTGACCGTACACCTCTGGTGATCGTCGAGGGGACACTGAATAGTGCACGGTACATCCAAACCGTCATCGAACCCATCGTTCTACCATTCCTAGACCGGCAAGGGAACTTGCTGTTCCAACAGGACAATGCACGTCCGCATGTATCCCGTGCCACCCAACGTGCTCTAGAAGGTGTAAGTCAACTACCCTGGCCAGCAAGATCTCCGGATCTGTCCCCCATTGAGCATGTTTGGGACTGGATGAAGCGTCGTCTCACGCGGTCTGCACGTCCAGCACGAACGCTGGTCCAACTGAGGCGCCAGGTGGAAATGGCATGGCAAGCCGTTCCACACGACTACATCCAGCATCTCTACGATCGTCTCCATGGGAGAATAGCAGCCTGCATTGCTGCGAAAGGTGGATATACACTGTACTAGTGCCGACATTTTGCATGCTCTGTTGTAGGTGTCTATGTGCCTGTGGTTCTGTCAGTGTGATCATGTGATGTATCTGACCCCAGAAATGTGTCAATAAAGTTTCCCCTTCCTCGGACAAAGAATTCACGGTGTTCTTATTTCAATTTCCAGGAGTGTATATACACTGCACATTCTAGTGTACTACGTACAGAGAAGATATTTATCATTTCCCTTGGCTGGGCACAAGAAGTGTCCTCAGGTCAGTGAAACTTGTAAATAACTGCCTTCATAAGTGCGTAGGCAAACTATTAGATACATTGAGGGGAAATATTGCAGTCCCACAGGCAATGACACCACAAATATAATTTGAAAAGCACAGGGAGACAATCTTGCACACCCACTGGCACTGTCATGAGAAACATGTGGTGCAACTGACCAGTGCAGAACAATCTTGCACCCCTGCTGGCACAGTCATCAGAAGTATTTGCTGTAACTGACCAGCGCAGGACAGTCTTGCATTCCCACTGGCACCATCATCAGAGGTATTTGGTACTGGCAGTAAAGAGAAGGTAGGCTGCTCACAATGTGCTAAAAAGAGATAGTCCATCCACACTGCAGCAACATGTCTCAGTTAGGACATCCACAGTGCACCTTCAGTGCAGTACAGGCTAATCACAAGCCAGGATATTGCAGTCTACAGTTTCTATTCAAATAAAATATGACAGCTAACAGCTGCTCCCAATGAAAATATTTCAATATCTGTGCAGAGTGCAAATAAATTACAATACTTCATATAAAACAAGAGTGTATGTCCAGGCAATGAAATAGAATGATGAAATAGTATACATATTACACCGAGAAAGAAAATGAGATAGATATTACCTTAAAGAGGGGGAAAATTACCAGAATACAATACTTCTTAACACTAACGAAATGTATTAAAACTATGCAAATAACCAGTTTTTCTAAAGTATTTACCAAGTCTACATGTCAGAGTAATGCGCAAACTTAGTTGCTGTCAAGAATTTTTGACCTTAAAGAGCAAAAATGTCAGATCACGTAACACAAAAGAAGTGGCTCAATACTACGTAAATAATCAAGGTAATAATATCAGCCAGAAAAAAGTGTACCTGAAATCCAATATGTCATAGTACATATAAATGGCTTGGGGGAACATCTAATTTCATTCAGTGTAATGTGCAAACTTAGTTTCAGTATAACCAGAATCGCTGCAGACAAAGTTGTAATTTTGGCATGTGAAATATAGATATCAAGAGCAAAGTACGTCACATTTGGTAATTCTAGTAACATAGTTGTATGAATAACAAATGTCCTATACATTTAGAGAAGTGTGCAACCATAGTTGCTTTATGACCAGATGCTTTCATATGACCGCAAGAAAATCTCTATGTTAGCATAAAAATATGTATAATAATATATAGGCTATCTACCTCTGCAGAGTAAACACACACAAGTGGAAATAGGAGCTCCAGTAACTAGGAGAACAAATAGGACACGAGGAGAAAAAGAAAGTTTGGAAGATCTCTCGTAATTGTTGTTTATGAAAATTAGAGGTGGCTTTACAGTTGTTAACTTTGTTCTGAATGCTCTCGAAAATAAATGTTAATGTCTTGTTCCCTACTAGAGAGGCTCTGGTCAAAATTTAAAGAAATCATACTGTCACCGATTTGTAACGTAATACAGGAATGTTAAAATCCAGCACTGCTTTATGTCTATTTAATACATCCATGTCCAGAATGACTTCAGTTGTTAATATGGAACGATAAGAAAGTTGGCGAAATATGTGTGACCTTCAGTAGAAAATCGTAAATGGCTTTGAGATTTGACTTCGACGCTTTTACCAGGTACGGCACCATTTACTTTGATTTCATTGAGAGGTAACATCGGACAAGAATCATCAGAATTGCAGCGGTTGAATGCTGCGTCACTCATGAAAGTAACGGGAGAACCAGAATCCAGAACTGCTTTTTACGTGCTTGAATGGTAATAAAAGGATGATAAAAATGTTTCAGGGTCTGTTCAGCTTCACGTGACAGTAAATCCCTGATGTCTTGTAAGCGGATCACAATATGCTCTATAATGTGTGCAGAATGCGATGTAGCCTGTGTTAGCGCGGCGTCGTCATCATCTGACGCCAGGTCCGCCAGCCATTGTTGCGTACCGTCGGCACCGTTTGGTGCGTTGGTAGATGCGACTTCAATGATTTCAACAGTGCGCTGGCGTTCTGAATGGTTTTGATATCCGTATTTCGGATGAAAATGTGAATTCGGTACTATTAAGAGTAAGAATGGTTGTTATTAAAGTGTCCTTTATTCATGTAATTATGATTAAAATTTCTGTTTCCCTGCTTATTCCCATTGTGATCTTGAAAATGCTGGGCATTGCCATAAGACTTTTGCTGGTACGGCTTTTATCTGTAGTTACGGAAAGAGCTCCTGTGTACAAAATTATTACCAAACTCCTTTTGTGACAATGATTACTGCTGTGAGAGCTGCTGCGGAAAAGGCTGATTTATGAGCAGTCCGATAGTAGCATATTGCTGACTAGACTGTTGAAAATTGTGATTCGGCTAGTGGCAGCTGTTAGGAAGACTTTGGTTTTGCTGAACATGTCGTTGATGATTACCATTAAAATTCTGGTCTTTGTTGCAAAATTTCTGTTACATCTTTCATTCCCAAAATAGTTACCCTTATTGTGATTGAAAAACGTACAAGAGTGACCACCCATTGTATTGGTAGTGAAAACTGCGGTTGTCGTCAGATAAGTTATTATTATTCTTCTGCTGAGTAAACGAGTGATCAATTTCAGGTAACTGTAAAACGTCACTAAAAGCATGTATGTTAAATGTTCGTTGGCCTGCTCTTAAGTCACATTGCAAATTTCCTGTAAGTTTTGAAATACAGAGGTGGATCAAACCTGACGGGCTGAATGGCTCAAGTAAATAATGATTTTGTTGTACCATGTATTCAAAGTATTGTGTTAACGTTTCGAAATTCGAGTAGTTGAAATTCGGTAAATTTATCAATTTGTCTTTCACAGCAGGATGTGTCGTCTCAGACCAGTACGCTGCGAGGAAAGCGCTTTGAAATTATCGAACTGAAAAACATTGACGTGCAACAGGTCGTATTCTTGTAGACGATTCCTATTCCAAAAAACTACAAATAAATTCCATTTTATGACAGACAGGCCAGTCTGGCGGCAAGGTGTAGGTAAATTGCTGAATCCAATCCAAGGGACGTAGACCATGAGGGGCATTACGAAATACCTTGAATTTTCTGACAGATAAAAAAATGCTTGTCGAATCCAACGGTCCTAAAATAATCAAAAAATGCTCTCGGCTGAAAAAGGTGCGAGAGTCTCTTTCTGTGACCGATTTAGTAAACTGAGCAGAGAATGATCTATGTTTTGATCTATAAAATGCGTGAAAAATTATGTGAGCAGTCCTGAGAAACCGTATCGCTTTTACTGTCAGATAAGCGAGCATTAAGTTTATTAAGTTCCTGTCTGATTTGAAGATTAATTTGCATCAGTTCCTGTAGAAAGTTTCCAATTGATTGAAATTCTTCTGTGACAGTGATGTGTACCAGTCATGTAGCTTCAAAGTGATTGTCATGATTTAATTTTAATTGTGCTACTGTGTCGGCGAGTTCATCATATTCAGCCTTCAGAATGTCGTAGTGGCCGTGAATTTTGGCAGTATCATCTTTAAGGGACTGTAATTGTACAGCATGACTACGCGTTTTCTTTTGCAACGTAGCAACAATGTCATTGGATACCGACTTTCTAATTTTAGCAATAAGTACGGCTTTGTCTTGCCGCTGAGTTTCGTAAACAGTATTAAGTTGTTCACCAACAGGTACTTCTCGGTCTGACACACGTTGATTAAGGTTATCATGAGCTGTAGTTAATTCGCTTAAATGAGATGTGACAGTGGTATCCTCGGTTGAGACATTGTTTATACGGTGTGTTAAAAATTTATCACTGTCTCTTAATTCGTCAGACAGTGTTTTTTGATTGTCACGAAGCGCATCTAAGGATTTTTTACGCTCTTCGAATTTGTGATTAAACTCTTCCAAATGAGTAGCCTGTGCATCAAAACGTTCTGTAAGGGATTCATTATTTTTAGAACATAAATCAGTAAGTTCTTGAAATTACTATGTAAGGGACTCATTACTATTTTTAAGTTCGTAAAAACAAATGGATTGTTCAGAAAAATGTTTCGTAAGTGCCTCATTGTTTTCTTAAAGTTCCTTAGCAAAACTAGTGGACTGATCCTCATAACGACCGTTTCGAAAGTGCATTGTTTTCTTTACGTTCCTCAGCAAAACGAGCGGACTGTACCTCAAAACGTTTATTGTTTTCGTCAGATAATGTCTTAATAGCTTTCAACAGACGTTCAAAGTCTGATTGGGAAAAAGAACGTGAACTGTTGATTGTCAGAGAACGTTGTTGCGTAACAGAATTGTTTTGTCGAGGCTGGGTATCGAATTTAGTCAATGGGAGTGAATCTTCCATTTTTTGTGTGTGTTATTACTATTCTCAGAAAGTAAAAGATCAGTATTACGACAAATATTGTTATCGGAATGTTGAGTTACGCCAGTATCAAGAGTGTCTACAATGTTCGTGCATTAAGTATGCGGTTGCATCCTGCCTAGCGTCAGCAATATGATTAGTATTGGTAGCAACAGAATGCTCAGCAAAGGTATTGTTGCTGTCGGTTGCAATTTGAAAATCAGATTTTCACGAATACTTCGTATAGCGTGATTCGCTGACAAACGTACTACGCGGCATGATAATAGAGAAATATAAAAACAAATCACAGATATAAAAGACAACGTCTAGAACAAGAGATGTCAAATCTGAAAAGAGATGTATAATGTTAATAGAAAAAATATAATAATAAACAAGACGGAGCAGTATACAATTCCTGACTTTCTCAAAATATTCCTACGGCGCCTGTACTGTACAAGGATATCACCATGTGAAAGTGCTCTTTAAATAATAAATGTAAGAGTGAAACTTCTCTTTAAATAATAAAAGCAAGACTGAAAGTTCTCATTAAGGAATTAAAAATAATAACGGAAGTACTGTTTGTGATTGTAAGCTCTGAGCTGCATTAATAAATGAACTGTCGTAATGAAACTTGTACTGTCGAAATATGAAAGCAAAGCTGCCCTGTAATAAATAACTGTCGTAATGAGAAGGGAAGTCTTCCATACTGTAAAAGTTAGGAATCTGACAGCAAGAATTTTGAACAGTATTAACTACCTCAATAATGAAGTGGGACAAGAAACCTACAATAATTAGTTTTTCAAAAGTGATCACAAAAACAGTCTCTGAATGACATTAGTTGGCCATTATTGATCAACTAAAAAAGAAAAAATTAAAATTTTTAGTCATGATCGCTATTCTGCTCAAATCTGGATAACACATTGCAGTACTGCTCTGTCTTGCACACCGCTATGCTAAAGCTGCAAATTACGGAATCTACACAGATACACTCGAAAGGTGCAATGAGGTCTCTGTTAGTTGGAAATCGAAGTATTTTCCGAACACACTTGGTTCCATGATGAATTAAAACATTGTAAGAGAAAGGTTGGTTAAAAAATGAAATATGCGCATAAACGGCAATCCTAAGTTTTTTGTGTACTGTGAAAAAGTGCCGATAGCTGATTTTAAATTTAATGAACGTATTAACATCCAAACAATACAGTTTCCTGTCTCTAATATCTAGCAACTCTTAATACAATAACCAAGTGAGCCCGATGACTCAGCATTATAATATTTACCTCTGACATTCCATTACACTATCGTCTTTCACAAATCGGTTTCCGTTAAAATCTTTAATTAATCATGTTGACTGAACAAATTGATAAATTGAGTTGTTATTGCCTTTGCTTCTTCATTCTAGCACAGCTTAACTTTGACCCACTGCGACCTCGTGCACATCAGAGATAATAACTTAACCTCTGCAACACAGTTTTATAACATCGCTGCTCGCTCATAATCGATTCAGATACCAAAATTATACGCGACACCTAACAACTTATATATATATATGACAATGACAAATACCGGCATATAGAATTTCGATGCTGCCGTCTGACTTACGCAAAAATTATGCCGAAAACTTAAAATTTCAATTTTAGCTTCGTTTTCTGAACGATAACGTTACTTTTTATTGTCTTACAGATTATGAAAGTCAGTGTCTTAGTTGCATGCTGCTTTTATAAAGCTGGTAACTGGTTTCGGCTTTGTAGCCATTAAAACATCTAAAAACAGCAGCTACGACGTGAACTCCTGTAGTCATCACTTAAACGTGTAATTAGCATTAACCAAACCTTGTAACACTTAACTCCATTCTGGTTGTGGTTTTTGAACGTGTAGCAAGAATAGCGAGTACAAATAATTCCAATGTGTTTCCAATCTACACTTCCTAAGTCTTTACAACATTCTATATATTGTAGCAGCCAAATGCTGGTTTTCAGAAATCATGAAAAGTGTACAGTTTTTATTGTGTACAATTTGAGAATATTTCTAAACAACTGTCGTTATTCCTCTTATCATTTTCGCAACAGTTGAAACTACAAAGTGAAAAGAAAATGAGCGATCTCCACATGTCAAATATACAGATATCTAAAAAAACGGAATTCAATGAGGCACATGCTTTTTTCCTATTTATCGTATGTTACATCTAACCATCGTGGTTTTCAAGAATAATGTATTGTTAATCACAAATCTTTCAGTTTCCAGTGATTGAAGTTCGAAATAAATGAAAAATAGCTTGAGTGATAGCTCTATGACTACACTGGTTTCTATTTCAAATACAACACAGATATATTGCTCAAACCTCAGCTCCATTCTGTTCTTAAGACTCTATCCTGAACCTCTCGTCTGTATTGCTAAACGTTTAAAATGGTCACCCTGTGGTTTGGATGATGATGGTTAATGGTTTAGTGAGCTAAACGGCGAGATCATCAACGCACTTGCTTGAAATAGACACAGATGATGATGAGAAAAATAAATTAAAAAATAAAAATAGTTTTTTAAAACGTTATCTCTCTACACAAGAACTGAAGATTCATAAAAGTAATAAAAAACAATAAAGAAAGCTAGATAAAGTAAACAGTTCAAAAGGGGATAGGAGACCGCTTAGAAATTTTGGGTGATGAAGCTACTCAGCGACAAATCAAAATCTTACATCCAATATTTTAGGAGAAATTCCTGACATCAGTGAAAACCTGAAAGCAGTTACCATACTCGCGTTAGTATCAGTTAAACAGAGGATAGTTCCAGTGGGAGAAACAGGGTTGCCCTCAAATTTTCATATGAAAAGCATTCAGTTAAAATTTGTCGTAATGACATCTGCGACACATAGGATGAGGAGTAAACATCTATTATCTCAGATAGATTAAAAGTTCAGATGAGTCTATATGTGTAATCAAGATGTATATACTACTCTATCCCGCAAGTTTAACCCACACTTCGTCACACAATCTGTTAATAGCATAAAAAGGATACATTAGCATGAAATACAGTATTACATCAAGTAGGAAGAAAATTTAGTCGCTATTATTGTTCAGACTCACTCACATTAATATGTACGTCTTAATAGTGCAATGCCAGGAGAAGTGTAGGTGAAGAAGGAAGTAACAGGTGAATATGTCAGACAAAAGACGAATATTAGTTTTAAAAAGATAGTCCTATTGCTCACTCTCTTCCTCTTAAGCTTAACTGAGACCATATTTATGATTTTATGTTTTAAAGTCATGGCTATCTTTTTTGTTACAGATAACATATTTCACAATCCATACCACTATATAGGCTCTAAAAAGAAAATTTAGTCCTTCTTGACTGAGGCAAGGAAATGAGATTTACGTTCGAAATAAAACTTAAAGTCTTTGACTGGTTCTAAATGTCCATGAATCTATCTAATATCTTAGATAGGTAAGAAGTAGAAATGAATGTATGTTTGCGGTCAGGAGTCAAGTCCTTCATAATTTTCTTCGTCTGACCCACACATTGCACGATTACACAAAAAAGAAAGATAAAACAGTCGGCCATTATATTGAATATTAAGTGCGATTAGTAGTCTTATATTTCATAAAGTCACAGGACTTTCATTAGCGAATGTTTCGTCTAAGGACAACTAAACATAGGTGCTGTATACAGTGTCCTTGTGCATCGTATTGTCATTTTTAAACGCCTCTTGTTTGTCCGTTGACTGTTAACAAGGAGTGTCTGTATCAGGACACCGACAACAATTAAGTGTTATATCACCACACCTGGATGCCGACTGTTTGGACTGAGCCATGATGTTACACCGACGGGCGTGTGCACACTTTTCATTTAGCGAACGTTCAAAACGTGTGTATTATCATCAATTCACAGTCTTTGGTATTATTCACTGGACGAAGAGAAGACTCCTTTTGTTACTAGAATTACTGTTTCTTCCGCAACGTCCCACCACTGATAAGTGAAAAGTACTTTCTTCACACTGACATAGTTTATTCACAGTGCAACGGAGTTAATTCGCACAGCCAGCTACAATCGTTTCACTTTTTATCCAGCGCAAACAGCCTTAGCTTCACATAACACAATTAGTTCGCAAGACTCTATCAAACTATTTTATTCTCTCCTCTGTGCCTTACTTGTAGAACATTTTACACGTGTTTAGGCGTCACTCACGATTAGTTAATTAACGTTCCACCAGTTACAAATTTTATTTACTCACAGCTCGCTTTCTTTGTATACGGAAATTATCCGGTCATTCGGAAAGATAACATTTAGTGCTTCAATTCTGCTTAATCCTCGGGCGCAGTAATCCTGTGTTCCTGCAGCAAGTGAACTTCTCACAAACACTAGCGCAAATGAAACATGCATGAGACGAAATTATATGTTTAAGAACTTACGAGTCGCCTCGCTACGCGTGGTGCGAACGCTCTCAGACTCAGCTAATCTGATTGTTGATATCCCTGTGCATTCTCAAACTCTTTAGACTTTCTGTGAAGACAGTGAAAATGTACGTGTAGGCCATATACGGACGACCCAGGAGTGCTTGTGGCGTCACTTTAGTACACTCCTGGAAATAGAAATAAGAACACTGTGAATTCATTGTCCCAGGAAGGGGAAACTTTATTGACACATTCCTGGGGTCAGATACATCACATGATCACACTGACAGAACCACAGGCACATAGACACAGGCAACAGAGCATGCACAATGTCGGCACTAGTACAGTGTATATCCACCTTTCGCAGCAATGCAGGCTGCTATTCTCCCATGGAGACGATCGTAGAGATGTTGGATGTAGTCCTGTGGAACGGCTTGCCATGCCATTTCCACCTGGCACCTCAGTTGGACCAGCGTTCGTGCTGTACGTGCAGACCGCGTGAGACGACGCTTCATCCAGTCCCAAACATGCTCAATGGGGGACAGATACGGAGATCTTGCTGGCCAGGGTAGTTGACTTACACCTTCTAGAGCACGTTGGGTGGCACGGGATACATGCGGACGTGCATTATCCTGTTGGAACAGCAAGTTCCCTTGCCGGTCTAGGAATGGTAGAACGATGGGTTCGATGACGGTTTGGATGTACCGTGCAATATTGAGCGTCCCCTCGACGATCACCAGAGGTGTACGGCCAGTGTAGGAGATCGCTCCCCACACCATGATGCCGGGTGTTGATCCTGTGTGCCTCGGTCGTATGCAGTCCTGATTGTGGCGCTCACCTGCACGGCGCCAAACACGCATACGACCATCATTGGCACCAAGGCAGAAGCGACTCTCATCGCTGAAGACGACACGTCTCCATTCGTCCCTCCATTCACGCCTGTCGCGACACCACTGGAGGCGGGCTGCACGATGTTGAGGCGTGAGCTGAAGACGGCCTAACGGTGTGCGGGACCGTAGCCCAGCTTCATGGAGACGGTTGCGAATGGTCCTCGCCGATACCCCAGGAGCAACAGTGTCCCTAATTTGCTGGGAAGTGGCGGTGGTGTCCCCTACGGCACTGCGTAGGATCCTACGGTCTTGGCGTGCATCCGTGCGTCGCTGCGGTCCGGTCCAAGGTCGACGGGCACGTGACGCCGACCACTGGCGACAACATCGATGTACTGTGGAGACCTCACGCCCCACGTGTTGAGCAATTCGGCGGTACGTCCACCCGGCCTCCAGCATGCCCACTATACGCCCTCGCTCAAAGTCCGTCAGCTGCACATACGGTTCACGTCCACGCTGTCGCGGCATGCTACCAGTGTTAAAGACTGCGATGGAGCTCGAAATGCCACGGCAAACTGGCTGACACTGACGGCGGCTGTGCACAAATGCTGCGCAACTAGCGCCATTCGACGGCCAACACCGCGGTTCCTGGTGTGTCCGCTGTGCTGTGCGTGTGATCATTGCTTGTACAGCCCTCTCGCAGTGTCTGGAGCAAGTATGGTGGGTCTGACACACCGGTGTCAATGTGTACTTTTTTCCATTTCCAGGAATGTATAATGAGAGTTTAAGAGGCCTTTTTGCTCTAACAGGCAGCGTTGTTGATTTAGGTTAAATGATTTGAACGCTGTTGATATTGCAGACAGGCTGTATATTACCAAATTACAGTCCGTGTGTATAAGAAACAAGTCTCTAGTGCAGAGGATCCTGACCGAAGTTTTACGTAGAACAAAAATGTGTTTATTGTGAGAGGCATCATAGCTTTGGCAACATTGGGCGAATGCATCTCTATTAAGCACTCACCGAAGCTGCCATTTGACCTCTTTCATAAATCCTGTGGAGTACTGAGCAAACAGTGGCAACAGTACAAAACCTTATAAAGTGCACCTGCGTACTTGGCGCATGTTACCGCTGCTTACTGTCGCTACGATGACGGTGTGGTTGGAGGAGCTGCCTGCGGTCATCAACCAGCGGAGGAAGCAGTCTACCTCTCTCCCCCTCTTACTTCAAGAGTTTTCACGGGTGCCCACAACATATAAACAACGCGTCTACATTGATTTTATATAACCTAAGCAAATGTTTATAAACCACTACACACATGACCACAACTATATTGGTATTCTATACGTGCATTTTTATGAGTATTTCAACTACTTTGCTTTTGTATAAATTCACCACATGTGGACATTTTTTGCATCACCACTGTCAGAAGACTACGAGTCGACTTTGAGTTTATAGAAGTTCACTTTTCTTTGAACGAGATTCCTAGTCGGCCAACCAAGGACATCGATTCTATGTTGCTTTTATATAACATTAACATTTTCTTTGGACCATCACTGATCGTTGATCCATTGAGATGTCGAGCCCACTTAGTATTGTATCGAGCCAAATTTCTGAAATTAGTTATGATCTGAATCGCAGTTAATCCAGGGCTCATTCTACACACACCTACGATTTGAAATTATTGAAATACGGTACACTAAGTGTGATTTACAATAGAGTAAGTCGTTCATCATTTGTTTGAAGCACACTGTATTTCCATAAACATTTTGATCATTTGAATCTCTGACTGATCCATGGATCATTATATTACCTGTAAAGATGAAAATACCTTAAAAACTGGAAATTAATTATAATTTTCTGACCAATTACAATATGTGTGAATAACTGATCAACTTTGTAATTTGATTGTACTACGTAATACTTTCTCAGTTTCTTACTGTAGAAGTATATTTGACCACTGCCGATTGTCGTTACTTACTAAGGTAGCTTGTAAGATGAAATAGATGCATTTTATGGTACCATGATTTTTATCCTAACGTTGCCCCAAGACTTGAAGCTATTCGGCGTTTCGTATACCTTCAAGTCTTCATGGCGTCTATGTATTATTACATTTTGTCAACCAGAATTTGCACGTATGAATTATTCATACAATAACAATGTAAACGATGCACTTATGCACTTACTCTGAATTTACTCACTTATTTTTTTAATCGATCGTTAAAACCTCGTGTCTACGAGTTAAATGCAAATGCAGTACTAATTTCGTTTGTCCGCAATTTTTTTCTTCTGATATTTGGAATAATAATCTTGTTAGAGCCGTGTTTCGTGTGTTATTTTGGTAAGGTGTCAGAGGCATTCTGCTGCACTCTTGGAAAAATTCCTATGAAAATCTTACATATGTTTTCTTAATATAGTTCAATGTCAAAATTGTTGTGCCATTAAGTTATATTTTAAGCCCCTTCATTTCTCTACGTTTTTTAGCTCATGTGATGTGCTCTCAGAGAGGTGCGGCTGGAACAGAGGAGTCGACAGCAAGTTGTTACTGGACGTTAAAGACGGAACACGCGCCGTGGTTGATTCTCACTGCGTATTACGCGGTACGTTCCAGAGATGTCTGAACCGGTCATTTCTTTATCTACTGGAATTTTTCTTGCAAGTCATAGATTGTATGATTCAGTCAGTCATTCATCCTCTAAGAATGATTACGTCGTACTGTCTACACCGGTCGGACACGGGCTCCACGATTAACTGAATTTGGTGGTGGTTTTAGTATCTTAAGTACTCTTCTTCTCCCTGAACCCGTGCATATGTACTGCGGACGACATCGGGAGACGCCTACCCTGGTTACAAATTATATTTTAACTTGTATCAAAGCCTAGAAATTTCAGTTGTAAAATCTATTTACCGGTTGACAGCGTGTCAGCATGGCAAGAAAAGGGTTCAAATAAAGGTTGTTTGGTTTCAAAAGACCTACCTACATATTTTACCAAAAATTACTTCAATGACATATTCTAAGAAATACAATGTTAAAATGGTGTCATGGTATAATCATGCGCCAGAACTGAGTATGTACGTAACACAAGTATAGTGACATCACTGTTTTTCAGATGTGGACATATACTGCAGATTAAAAAAAAACATTGATTGAGGAGATTTTTATACCTTTCAGCCGTTTGAATGAAGCGTTTCACATAAGTTTATTTCACATAAGTTGATTTTGCTTTCTGTCAAGGGTCCCCATAGCATTAAGAATGGCATTAAATATGTAACAACACAACCTTTATGACTGGCCTACAGCCTTAGAAAAATTTTAGGAAGGGAACGTTGGTGTATGAACGTAGACAAGTATTTAAAGACAGACAATGATGTGATTTTTATATCTTTAAGTGCCAGAAATTAGTAATTTTATGAAAAAATGGAGGGACGTTTGTTCCATTTTCGAGATAGATCTCGCTACCATCACAGAAAATCGACAGGGCAATAAGAAAAGTTTGGCATCTCAATTAAACAGAAAAATTTAGATGTACGTCAGTATGTTTGCTTCAGACTTAATGAAAGACTTATATTCTAAGGTGAAATGGCACTTTCAAAGTAATTATCTAATGTGCTGTGAGTGGAAGACCTTTAAAAACGATGCAGCAAATGAAACTGATGGCAAATGTTTCTTTTTTTGTGTGTGATATCGAAAGCCCTGTACTCTAAGAAATTAGCGCTTCGATCGCTGTTGCATTAACAGTAATGAACTAACGAAAACGTAGTGTACGGGTTACAAAGGCATAATGACGTTAGCTGTCGTGTGATCACATTTCTGCAGCTTAAGGTTTGATATGTGTAAAGCGATTGTTAAAATTAAGTCTGGCTAAATAGTAGTGTTTTGTGCAGTAGTAGTAAGGTGTTACTAGTATCTTTATATGCTGGTGGTGTGCTTTCTACTGAGCTGCACACATACTTGCTCTTTTAATAACGTCCCCAATGCGAAATTAACTGGAGTGCAGCGTTTCGCCAAGAAGATGCAGTGACAGTCTCCTTGAAGGATCAGGATAATGTGTGAATACAGCTTCAGAAAGGCAGTGTGGCCTCTCCTACTGGTGAGTCAGATAAGTGGCCTTGCTCCGATAACCAGTGACGACCATAGTTTACTAACTCTCAGTTCCTATCCCCATTACAACAAAGTCATTAGTGTAGCAATTACTTCACTCTGGCTGTCCACCATTTTCGCAGTCAGTGTTTCTTACATGGTCAACCCATGGAACACGGAACCTTACTCCAAGATAAAGGTGTTACATCGAATTATCTATATGCTGTTCTGTTTGTTTACCTGGTTGGAAGCAGTTGTGATACTAACTACATGTTTGTTAACTGGTAAGAGGAATATACAGGAAACGACTGATCTTTTGGAACTTGTGGACGCTTTGGTTGCTGAACGTGAAAATTCGTATAACAAGACAATATTTATGAAGTCGCGCTTAGTGACTAATGTGCTCCTGTGTATTCTCGTAGTCCTCATTTGCGGTCCACTCGCCTGTAATGTATGCAACTTTCTCGACTTTTACCCAGCAGCAGGGTTCGTCTTCTGTCTAGTCGCATTCTGCAACGTGTGGCACGTTCAGTTCATCGGCCTGTTGCTGACGTTACGTCACCGGCTGGGCATTGTGAACGCGCAGCTGCTGAGGAGCGTGCGTCCGCCAGTGACAGGCGAGGCAGACCTGGAGGACCTGGTGTCATTGGCTGGACTTCCGGGAGCCCCTGTGGCGCTGGGGCGCGAGCTGCGGCGGTTGCAGCGCGCCCGGCTGGCTCTTCACCGCTGCGCTCGGCTCTGCGGACGACACTTCGGCCCCGCGCTGCTCATGAACGTGCTCGGCACCTCTGTGAGCCTCGTCAATCTGTCGTTTGCCATAGCAATGACGTCGCGCCACGGTGACGCTCCCTGGTCTCTTAAATATATCATCAGACTGGCACTATCCTTGTGGATATTCGTCATCCTGACCCGACTACTGACGTTCTGTTGGGCCTGCTCGTCCACTGCAGAGCGAGCCCTGCATTCAGAGCTGCTGATGGGCAAAGTTCAGGCGTTACTGCCCCCATGGGAGACGGTGAACGCCCTACGGCTGCCTATGGATGCGCTGCAGTTCTCTGCCTGTGACTTCTTCAAAATAAATATGTCTCTCTTTGGCTCAGTTGTGGCTGGTACTGTGGCGTACTTCGTGATACTTCTCCAATTTTCTGAAATCACTATCAGTTAGACCAGGGGTCTCCAAACTACGGCCCGCGGGCCGAAACCGGCCCGCGAGGGCCGGCAAACCGGCCCGCGCTAGCTGGTCGGACTTCCCCGGTATCCGGCCCGCCAAATATTTGAGGTGGTTCCTATACTGCCAACAATTGAGTTTCGAGGCCTATCGCGACCAATACCCCGCGGTATTGTCGGAGCTCTATCTTTACAAAACGGAAGGTCATGGTTAAACTTGTGGCTATCTTGCAGGACGCTTTCGTGAAGAATGTGCAGTGACACACTTTTTTTGTCGGTGAAATTCGCCAGAATAAAATACGCCAGAATTTCGGTCAGGTATGTCCACCAATCAAAATTATGTAATTAAATAAAAATCGTAGATCGTTTCAGTGCTAGCTATTCCCACAACCTTAGATTTCTGCGATTTCATCTTTCCTTTAGCCTTACATTACGGTGACGATGGAGTGCTAGGGTGCTTTAATCCCACTAGGTAGATCTTGGCCCTTATTACTTTGTGGAGGAGTCAATGTGGCCCGCGGACTAAAAGGTTTGGAGACCCCTGGAATTAGACTGCAGTGTATATTGGCCCACAATCAAAGTCAGAAGGGAAACTGAATGAGAAATTTTCTTTGTGCATTGGTTTATATTTTTCACACTTGTCTTAAATTAATGTTATTTATGTTACGTGGCATATATAAATTTTATATGTGTGAAGTTTTAGTCAGGTAAATTTTAAGTAATTTGAGTGCCATGTGCATGGAGAAAATATTATCTACAGTGAAGAGAAAGAAGGAGACAACTGAAACAGAGGAGGTGTGTAGTGATGTAGTTGTTATAGAGAAAGTGTGTGAATTTTTGTGAAAGATGATTTGCAAATATATGGAATGGATTAAGTTGTGTTTCAGAGGTTTAATGGTATTGAACAAAGCGGAATTATTCGGACGAAAATTCCAGAGAGAAGCCAATGAACAGATCGTGTTCAGAAGACGTTGTAATTGCACTTGCCTCTATTGTTGGCTGTATAAGATTTCTATTTTTGAAGACATCAAGCACTACTTCTTTTGTTCGCATATGGCACTTTGGTCGAATGATTGCTTAAACCTTTCTGTGTGCACAGCAACTAGTATAGCCTTACCATCATGAAACCTATGGGAGCAATAATAAGCGGGTGTAGAATACCCCTAGATTTGGCTGTATGGTTTCCTAACCAAACAAGGAAAGTCTGTATACCCCTGAATTCTACACCTGAAGCTGTTCTTTAAACTTTGTAAGCATACTTCCATGGGATGATTTGTGTTTCCCTTCAAGAGTCCCTAGTTCAGTTTTTCCAGCACCCCATGACGCTCTTTCTAGCGCCAAACAAACCTATGACTAATATACTAGGCTGTATCGTGCAAGTGTTTCGTTAGCCACTTCTTTTCTAGATTGCGTTTTCCAAGTGTACAACCAACAATCCGAAGCCAACCACCTGCCTTGCCTATAGCTGGGCGTGCCTGGTCATTCTGAGTGAGCGATTCCAGTCTTGACTATTTTGTGTGGCAGTTGTAGGACACCACGTTGTTCTGCATTGCCTTCATTGAGCTGCTATTTAATGAAGGATGGCGCCTCAGCGAAAAGAAATATTTTGAAAACCTAGGTTGGAGTAAACATTGTAGTTCCTCCCTTTATGAACCTTTCATCCCAAATTGCTTATAAGTATTGTTTTAAGCTGAAACTGTGAATTTTCGGCAGCACTTCCTGTCAAAGCGACTACCTTCAACTTAACAATCGACTTTTATAAAGTGAAAACGAGGTGCCACCATACTAGGCGTGTTTAGAACTGACATAGGTTAAAGACTTCTTTGTTTTGTGTAATAACTCAAGGTATTTTTTCAACTGACATCTTGCAGATGAAATTATAATAGCAATAATTTTATCACTTACTTAATTTGTGTTTATGGATTTCATATGTCTCAAAGTCTCTTCAACTGATCAAATAATTCTTCAAATTTCGCCTATTGGTTGACAGCTTGCTGGTCTGATGCTGCATGAGAGAAATTTGGACTGACATCCAATTTGTTAAAGAAATTCAATAGTTTTCACTTACGTTTGTCAAACAAAGACCAGTTTCTTATAAAACTTCCGAGATGGCAGGCTGTAAACGTGTTGTGCAGCTGGAGCAGACTTCCCCATAGCAGTGTCTCTTCTTCATTAACAGGGCCAAGTAATTGTGACAAGTTATTAGAAGGTTTTATATTGTGAGAAAGTTGAGTATTCATTATAATATATAATTATTATAATTATATATTATATTATATTATAATTCATTATAATATTTTCTTCAGCAGATTGTCATGGATGACCTTGTCTCTCATCTTCACCCATGCACTAAATGGGTATCTTGTTTTCTTATTCTTTATGAACAATGCTAACATCATTGTAAGAAATGAACTGGCTGTGCTGGCTGCCATTCCCACTTGTGTCAAAATACTTCGACTCACAGTAATTACGCAACATGAAAGCTGCTCCAAATAGGATGTTAAAATTGTCAAACTGTGTATGTGGTTATTTGACAAACCCCTGGAAAACAAAAAGCCATTTTCATCAACTAGTTTCATCGTTTAAAGACGCCTAGGAATCCTCGTACTTTTCAGTACGTTCACAAACAAGTTTTACTAACAACCAACGAGTCATTACTTGGAAGACGATAAAGAAGAAGAAAAACACACTTTTAGACCAATAAACGATATACAATAAAGTTTTACTTGTTTAATAACATTTCGGATAATAAACGTATTCCAGAAATATTCTTTTATGCATTAATGTAATGTGAAAAGAACTGAAACAACTGCTTGAATGTTTGTGAGTTGACAAGCTAGATATATGGGCAGAGAGGGTGCATTGGTCTGCAAGTAGTTCCCAGAGTGAACCGTGACTCGACTCTCACTGAGACATGCACAGAGGCAGCTAGGAGACTCGTTTAGTATACTACTCATATGTAGAGAACAGCGTTCCTAGGGTGCTGGGAATCCCCTGACCAGCAGTCAGTTACTAATAATCTCCTAATTCTGCGGGACAATGGTCAGTAAGGGGTGAACATTGCTAAGACAGACATATATATTTTTCTTATTTTTAAATTCAAGCTGAGGACAGTTTGTGAATGTGAAACTTGTCATCAAATAAAAATAATTGAAGAGTAGAAATACCAAATAGTTCAAGTGTAATTAATTCATAAAACATGTTTTTAGTGTGAACGTGGGCTCAGTATTCTATAGAATTTTCCTAGACATGTTGCAGGTCCAAAACATGAAAATTATTTAAACATGTATTACCAGATAGAGCATACACTATGTTCCAACCAGTGCTTGCCTGTGGAGTTCTAAATGCTATGTGTCAATGTCTTCTCCATTTAGTTGATGCACTGTTTGTGTGGTACACGGAGTGCATGTAAACTTTTGTTTGTATATGCCCAGGGTTCATCTGTAGACCCTGTACAGGATGCTCCTGAAGGCAATGGAACAAGTGAAATATCTGAAACAGATTATCATTTCAAAGATAATACTGGAATCGTCAGAAACATATAGATGTATAATCACTGGAGTGCATAAGGTAAAGATGAGTATACTACAATTGCTTACACTGAAAGCATTAGTGCACTGAAGATGCGTAGAAGTCAGATTTTACATTACACTAACGTTACTTAATTCCATGAATAATATATACATAATGTGGTTCAATCAACAAATTTGTTCATGGAATAAAAGCAGTTGGTCAGCATTAAATCTTTTATGCTCTTCTTAAATTATACTCATTAGTACCTGAAGTAGCAGGTAATATAAAATGTATGTTCCTGAATAATTTAAACCTTTTTTGGAGCAAAGTAAACGACTTTTAATTTTTATGTAGATGACCCTATTTGTACTACATAGTGGGAAATACATGACTCAGCTATAAAATTTCTTAAAGCATTTTGTATCTTCGAAGCATTTTGAGCATTTTCAACAGATGATGTTCATATCTCATTGTCAACATACCAACTGAAACGTATGTATCCTGCAGTCAGTAACAGCACACTTAATTGTGTATATAGTACTACCACATCTTTCCAAAATAGAAAGAGAGCATCTACTCACATTATGTACAGCTAATGTGCCCAGATAGTATGTGAACACATCTATACTGCATGGGTCATACACGTGCTGATTCAGTCACTCTCACGCATGTAAATGGTGCAATCCAGCCAGTAATCGACATGAAGAGACTGAAAATTAACCTTACGCTTCACATGTGGCAGAGCATCTGCCTACCTAAGGGCAGCACATGGTTCTGTAGACTTGGAGCTCCACGATATGCAACCCATTCTTATTTTTTACACTAGGTTTTCTCAGTATGACATTGGAAGTTAACTTGGTGATGGTCCATACATGGAAGCGAAATGCATTTGGAGTTACACTTTCTGAACATGACTCACACTGTGACTCTCAGACTGTTACTGCTCCAAGAAACGAAGAAGGGATCTGACAATATTCAACCCTTGTCTACAAGAAAACAACCCACGTGCATACAGTTATGAACACGTTACTGAGTTTCACGAAGTAAATGAATTTCTTCATGGGCTTTGCGTTTCTATTTTGAACTGCTCTCTCTCTCTCTCTCCCTCTCTCTCTCTCTCTCTCTCTCTCTCTCTCTTTCTCTTTCACTCTGTCTCTCTCTCTCTGTCTTTCTCTCTCTCTCTGTCTGTCTGTCTGTATTCAGTACACCTCCAAATGTAACTGTGACTGTCGGCACAGGGTACGATAGCTAAACAATTGTAGCAACATGTGTACTTCACTTGTTTGTTCTGAGACATGCAGTGAACACTTCAGTTCAATCCTGCAGTAACATGTGCCGTAATGAAGACAGTACGAGAATTTGCTGAAACCAAGGCTTACAGCTATTTAAAATGCTTCATAAAGGTAGAATAATAATGTGATAGCCAAGGAGAAGCGAGTTATCAACACCAACCGACTTAACGACATGTTTATTGTGATAGATTCAACATCATACAAAATGGTCGGCCACAAATGAATGATTCATACTCAGCGTTACTTTACAGTAAATAAACCTGCTGTGGAAGAGTTCTGAGCCTGTTAAGATCTGGGTTAATGTTATAGCTACCACTCCTCCTTGAAATAACCACATAAAGGATTAAGATCACTATTCATGCACGAAACCAAATATGTTATTTGATATCTGACTTTATGCTAGTAATATGGAACTGGAAAGTGGTAAAGTTACTCAGTTGTTTTAGCAATGAAGCTGTAGTGCTGTAGTGCAAACTGTAAACTATACGAACTCTAAGTGGACCTCATAGGATCAACTAGCAGTCACGTACCACACCCTAATACTATTCCTATTGGTGGACGTTATCAACTTCAAATTTGTCGTCAGACTGATTCGTTTGGCACACAAGCAACAGAAGTGGCATATCACGATTGCCCATTCGAGCACTGTGTGACGTGTCACTTGTAATACGTGACTCAGAATCAGTTTCTTCCTCAAGCGAATAGAATACATTCGTGTTAATGTGCACTGAAAAGACATACCCGCCTAAAATCTTGTAGAGCCTCCGCGAGCATGCAGAAGTGCCACAACGTGACGTTGCATGGACTAGACTAAAAGCTGAAGTAGTGCTGGAGGGAGTTAACGTAAAGAATTTTGCAGGGCTGTCCATAAATCTGTAAAAGTGCAAGAGGGTGGAGACTCTTCTGGACAGCACGAAGCAAGGCGTCCCAGACATGCTCAATAATGTTCACGTCTGAGGAATTTGGTGGCCAGTGGAAGTTTTTAAGCTCAGACGAGTGTTCTTGGAGCCACACTGTATCAATTTTGGACGTGTGGGGTGTAGAATTGTCCTGCTGGAATTGCCCAAGTCTGTCAGGATGCACAGCGGACATGAATAGATGCAGGTGATCAGACAGGATGCTTACGTACGTGTCACGTGTCAGAGTCGTGTCTAGATGTATCATGGGTCCTATATCACTCCAAGTGCACATGCCCCACCATTACAGAGCCCCCACCAGCTTGAACATTCCCCTGATGACATGCAGGGTCCATGGATTCCTGAGGTTGTCTCCATACCTATACACGTCCATGCGCTCAATACAATTTGAAAGGAGACTCGTCCGAGCAGGCAACATATTTCCAGTCATCAACAGCCCACTGTCGGTGTTGAAAGGCCCTGGCGTGGCGTAAAGCTTTGTGTCGTGCAGTCATCAAGGGTACACTAATGGACCTTCGCTCCAAAAGCCCATATCGATGATGTGTCGTTGAACGGTTCTCACGCCGACACTTGTTGATGGCCCAACATTGAAAACTGTAGGGATTTGTGGAAGGGTTGCACTTCTGTCACGTTGAACGATTCTCTTCAGTCTTCGTTGGTCCCGTTCTTGCACGATCTTTCTCCGGCTTCAGCGATATCGGAGATTTGATGTTGTACCGGGTACCTGATATTCGCAGTACGCTAGTGAAATGATCGTACGGGAAAATCCCCACTTCGTCGTTACCTCGGAGATGCTGTGTACCATCTCTCGTGGGCCGACTACAATACCATTGTTAAAATGACTTAAATCTTGATAACCTGCCATTTTTCAGCAGTAACCGACCTAACAACTGCGCCAGACACTTATATACGCGTTGCCGTATTCTGTCTGTTTACATATCTCTGTATTTGAGCCACACGGGGTAGCCGCGTGGTCTCAGGCGTTTTTTCACGGTTCGCGCGGCTACCACCGTCGGTTGTTCGAGTTCTTCCTCGGGCATGGGTGTATGTGTTGTCCTTAGCATAAATTAGCTTAAGTTAGATTAAGTAGTGTGTAAGCCTAGGGACCGATGAGCTCAGCAGTCTGGTCCCATAGGAACTTACCACAAGTTTCTGTATTTGAATACGCATGCCTACACTAGTTTCTTTGGCGCTCCTGCGTATTACATAATGCTGAAAGAAGGATAATGAGATAAGACATGAAACTGCATCTACTAGGCATTTCAGTCTGGAACCGCGCGATCTCTACGGTCGCAGGTTCGAATCCTGCCTAGAGCATGGATGTGTGTGATGTCTTTAGGTTAGTTAGGTTTAAGCAGTTTTGTGTTCTAGGGGACTGATGACCTCAGAAGTTAAGTCCCACAGTGCTCAGAGCTATTTGAACCATTTTTTTTTGCATCTACTACACAGCGAAGAATTATTTAATTTTTACATCTGTGTTACTGGTGAGCTTCTGCATCCTGGATACACCAGACATTATAGAAAAATCTGGGTAAGTACGAGGGTTGGAATTTTAATAGTGGCAACTACTTATTTACAGCTCGTACAAAATAGATACGTGTTTCAAAGTTTTACGGACCTTCAAAGTGGTCACCAGCATTGCGTATAGCCCGTTGCCAGTGATGTGGAAGTCGTAGGACACTCTTAGCAGTGCCAGTTGCGTTAACAGTTCGAGCGGCGCGCTCTACTGCCCAACGAATTTGTAGCAGTTCTGAAGCGAATGCCGTGAAGTGTTTCCTTCAGTTCAGAAATGGAGTAAACTTATGCAGGCTTAAGTGAGGGGAGTGCAGAAGGTGGTGTAGCACTTAGCAGCCCGCTCAGTCAAACAAATCAGTAACAGCTTGCAATGTACGTGCTTGAGCATTGTCCTGCAAAATGATGGTCAGGTCCTGCAGAAAGTCTCATCACTTCTGTCTCTATGCTGTTGATTTTTGGAACACAACCTATGAAACGTCCCCTTAGAACAATTTTACAAGACTGTGCTTAAACTGACACACAACAATTTTTTAGCGCAACGCAATCTGACTTTCAAAAATCCCTACAAAAGAATGGCCCTGACTAACATTTACCTATAGCTTTCACAAATCACTTACCTCACCAAAAATCTTCTTTACTCTAACTACTGCAATACAGCGAGCACCACTGCTGCCAGCTAAATAAAAAATTCAACCTACTGAAGTAACTAACTACTGATAGGCATAGTTAGCAAATGAAAGATTTTAATAGAGAACAAACAATGTATTTACCTTAAAGCTCTGAGGACGGGGCGTGATTCGTGCTTGGGTAGCTCAGTTGGTAGAGCACTTGCCCGCGAAATGCAAAGGTGCCGAGTTCGAGTCTCGGTCCGGCACACAGTTTTAATGTGCCAGGAAGTTTTATATCAGAGCACATTCCACTGTAGAGTGGAAATTTCATTCTATTACTGATCTGTTTGACTGATGGGGCTGCTAAGTGCCGCACCTCCTAACGCACTTCCCTGACTTAAGCCCGTTCCAGTACAACTCGATTTCTGAACTGAAGGAAACACTTCATGTCATTCGCTTCAGAACTGCTACAAATTCGTCGGGCAATAGACCGCGCCGTTCGAACTGTCAACACAACACGTACTGCTAAGAAAAATGCGTGTGAAATCTGTGTGGACTTAACTGCTAAGGTCATCAGTCCCTAAGCTTACACTGTACTTAACCTAAATTATCCTAAGGACAAACACACACACCCATACCCGAGGGAGGGCTCGAACCTCCGCCGGGATCAGCCGCACTGACCATGACTGCAGCGCCCTAGACCGCTCGGCTAATCCCTCCCGGTCACTGCTAAGGATATACTACGACTTCCACATCGCTGGCAACGGGTTATACACAATGCTGGTGACTACTTTGAAGGTCAGTAAAACGTGGAAAACACGTATCTGTTTTCTACGAGCAGTAAATAAACAGTTCCAATCCTCGTATAACAACGTAAGTTACGGCAGTGCCAGTGACAGCAGCAAACAAATGCAGATCTACGTCGAAGCGGTCGGCAGCAGAAAAGGCGAGCTTCTCCGCTGACAGGTGGAGAACACCCGGCGCTGAGGAAGGCGGTGAGAGAGTCAGAATCCTGTCGATCAGGCTGCCCGCTGTGGCAGCGCGGTCTGACGTGGAGGAGCAGGCCCAGCACATGGCTAACAGGTTGCCTGCCACAACCGCCAGCTCCACGGAGGCTGCATGTTGGCTGACAGTCATCTCCTTGTCGAAGTACTGCTTACCACTCGAAGCCAGCACGAGATAGTAGGCCATGAGTACCATCCGAAGGAAGCTGTTGAGTGCAAACAGCAGACAGCAGACAGCAGTAGCGCGAGCCCAAAGTGCCGTCCGCAGAGGCGGGTGACGCGGTGCAGGAACAGCCTGGCGCGCTCACACTCCGCCACCCATGGCTGCTCGCAGGAGGTCACTGACTTCCAGGCTGTCTTGTAAACTGGAATGCGGTGGCGGCGTTGACAATACACACGTCGACGGGGCATAGTGCTACAATGCTGTTGCAGATAGAGCTCACAGCGGAATGGTTCCGCTGGTGTGCACTGCCCGCTTATATAGAGAGCGAGTGACGTTGATTACGTAAGAGGGTGATAACGGACTTTAGACTCTCTCCGAGATAATTCTAGATTCCTATGATGAGACTAGTGAACCTGCAGTGTCTAAGCAGGTCTTCAGAAGGATACCATAACGCAAGTTGAATTCGTTCCAGGTTTCAAGTTTTACTGTGGACAACACAAATGCCAACTGAACCGTGGTAAAAATTGCTGTTTTGATAAGCGCGACGCGGCGCGTAGTGTGAAGCAGTCGCCCTCCGTTTACGGCGGTCGCGCTGCTGTGGCAATCGCAGCTTTGGTGTCTCCCTCTGGTGGGATAGGGGAAAGGTTGCTGTTCACGTGCATTTAAGGGGCACTATGAGCTTACCAGTCGGTCAGTCTGGGTCAGTCTGTCGTACCCAGCTTGCTAGTCTGTGTCTCGTTCGCATTTGTTAGGCAGTAAGAGAACGCAGCGAGTTTTCGCCTGGTCGGGGCTTAGTTCCTGCATATGAGTCTGCGCGTTAGGCCTTCAGTCTGCTCGAGTTTGCTCAGGCAATGGTCATTGAAGGTTGAATCGATCTGTTGGTCGGTGCAGAGACACAAGATGACTTGTCCGTCTTGAGCGTCGGCGCTTGGCAGGTCGCCACTTGAGTCCAGTGGGCCGCGGCGTATAGCAAGGGGTAGTGACTTCGCGGTCGACACGAGAGCAACAGGAGTCAACCCACGACATCAATCTGGCCGGTGCGAGCTGCGACGCCGTGAGACGGTAGATCGGCACGCCTTCCTGCGTCCGTTGAAGCGGCTGGCAGCAGATGGTTTGGGAGAGCGATTTGGGGGTGCTGCGCCAGGTCTTCTCGAGAAACCGCTGTTTATTACAAGTTAAGTGATTGGTGATATGTTGTTTGATTTACTCTTGTTAAATTCTACTTGTTTTCTTGGTGAGGTCACCAGCCGTTTTGCTTTGGGCTCGTCCCACCACTGTTCTCCGTTTGCCCACCTGCGGGAAGGTGGTTGTTTATAAATTGGGTGGTCCGTTTTTCCCTTGTGGACTGAACGCGTCATGGTTGCGACTAGCGCTGACTATCGGCAAATCACCAAACTACGCTGTGGCGGTGAACACGAAAAAAAGACCTATCATTGTGTCTCTTCAAAATGATACATGTATAATATCTGCACAATGTTTTGTTCTTGTGCAAGAAAAAATTGAAAGTTTTCGCTGACTTTATGTACAGCCTGTGTTTTGAAATTAGCCGAATCACTTGATATTGTTGATTTACTTAGTGTAGATAATACGCATTGAGACATTGATATGGTTTTTGAATTGGGGTGGGGGATGAATATTTGAAAGCAAATATAGCCAAAATGTCGGTACCATAGAAATGGGTTTACACAATACAGCTGATTGGTGCATCAGAAATATGCAATGTTTTAGTTTGTAGGTTTCTCCACTATAAACATTAAATACAGTGATGAGCGAAAAGCTATATATATATATATATATATATATATATATATATATATATATATATATATATATATATTACAAAACCGAGTGGCCCCATTTTTTCTCACTGTTTCTCACTGTAATCTGGCAACCTTACATGTAAGGGTGTGAAATAGATTTCTTAGTAGCGATTCTATTCACGGATTTATTTGATTTTTCTCTGTGGACCATTCGTTTTTAGGGTGTAACGGGTATAAATGCCGATATGGTCAGAGCAAGGCATTAATGGTTATTTTCTCCTCTACAGCAGGTCAGGTGTTGAAGAGTGGACATATGGATATTAGAACTTTAGTTTGTGCTGACAGGTGTCGTCCACTTAGTGGTGCAGTTACAACCATGCAGGAAACATAGGGCTGTGAAGTATGTGATGTGTTTGTGCGAAGAGTGACAAGGAGAAAAAAACAACCACATATACAAGTATCTGCCCTTATACCTATTGCACCCAATAAAGTGCATCCCATTTAACGATTCAAAATACAGACGCCAAAATACAGACGCCAAAATTCCAACACTGAAACTTATGTGCTAAGGAAGTGTTAATTTGATGTATAACTAATATTGACTCATTATTGGTAAGTGAGTTATCGAAGGAAGCCTGGCTTTTAATGTACTTTAGGTCATATTTTTTAATGGCATTTAATAGCAAGAATTCGAAGATGTACAGGTACAATAGTTAACAATATTTACAGAAAAACTTTCTGCAAAACTATTATAGAAAAAGTTGCAGGCAATTTATAGAATATGAATTGAATGGTAATAGCACATTGGAGAATCACATCTGTTTCATGTGCACATTATATAACAGGACAATATGGCTTGTACAGGAAGAATAGTGATCTAGACGAGTTTGTTAATTTTTACTTAAATACTATGAAAAAGCGTAATTACATTTCAAAGCAAACTGTGCTGTGGCAGGAGTTGTTACAAAGAGTCTCTGAGTATCTAAACAGTATCAAAAGAAAGCTAGTGAACCATGCATTTGTTGTCTTATCTACGAAACTGTACAAGTATTACAACATATGTGACACTCGTACCAATAAGAGCAACAAATAAACGTAGATCTAAGTCAAAGAAGCCTGCAGCTGAAAAGCGCAGATTCTCCGCTGCCAATTGGAGAGAACGTGACGTAACACTGGGCCGCAGCAGGGACTGAATCTTGTTCAGCACCAGGCCAACTCTGACCGCTCTATCCTGAGCAGACGAGCACGCCCAGCACAGAGCCAGCGGGAAGCTGGCTTCAACCACCAACAGAACACCGAACGCAGCGGCTAGGGCACGTAATCCGAACGAGAGGTATTGCCAGTTGTTCGCCAGAAGCACGGAGCTGTAACTGATGCAGACGAGCTGCAGCAGGCGGTTGAGGAAGGACAGCGACAGCGAGAGCCCAAAGTGCTGTCCGCAGAGGCGGGCGACGCGGTGCAGGGCCAGCCTGGCGCGCTGCAGGCGCCGTATTTCACCCTCCGCCACCCACCACTGCCCTCCGGAGGTCGCCGCCTCTTCCAGCTCCGCCTCCCTGCGCAGCGGCGGCCGCACACTCCTCAGGAGCTGCCTGCGGATGGCGCCCATCCGGTCACTCACAACCAGCACGATGCCGAAGAACTGTACTTGCCAAACAAGGTTATAGAGTGCAGAAAAAAAGACAATAGACTCCTTCCACTTCCCTTCAAAACTAACAGCTGCAGTATGTAAACAGAGACCAATAAAGAGTCCTAATAATACTGCAACAAAAATGACAACCACTCTCCGTGTTTGGGTAAAAACCTTGCTGTACCCATATTGGCAGTGGAATAGCAATTGATCTACTGTTTCCAGCAGATTAATTATTTGGCAGAGGTGTCGGTTCCCAGTAGTGAGACACTTGAATAGCATTATAACTGACTCCATCCACACCAGCAGTAAAACTAATCCTGCAGGAACCGTCAAAGTTGGTAAATAATCTCTAATCGGAGGATTACAAGAGTAACTATAGCTGCAATATGAGCCCAGTGCCACAATACAAGCAAACCATACTGCACTTGTTACATACCACCCTCTCAGGCAGAATTGTTTCCTCTTTCTGTCTATTCTAATCACTGAAGCGTAACCACACATCCTGAAGAGTATATATAAAGGTTTCACTGCATCCATGAAGCTACGAGGAGTCATAACTGTTCTTGAGAAACTCGATAGCGATGATATGTGTCCACTGAACTGGAAGTACTCCTTTGATTTTACTACTATAAATGCACCTCGCAATGCCTCAGACTTGCTGTAAGGTCTCCTCTTTCTATGAATAATATATATTCAAATACTGCGTTACAACTTCATTATGCATAAAGTTAACAATCAGCGTAAATCCTGATGACTGTGTCTCCACTCCCGCAATGCTACCTAAATGAAGCAGAGCACAATGTCTCCCAGTCGTTATTCTGCTCATTAGTACTGCAAGCGACGAGGGACACATCGATTGAATGCCACTTAAATTAATTATCCTTCCTTTACGAGTGTCTAATCCACTAATTGACTTTCATTTCATTACTGCACAAAACACATACACTTCTTTATATCGAGTACCTCTTAACATTATGAAACTGCCGTTGTGGTCTTCAGTCCAAAGACTGGTCTGATGCAGCTCTCCATCCTTCTCTAACCTGTGCAAGCTTCTTCACCTCCGAATAACTAATGAGGCCCACATCCTTCTCAATTTGCTAGCTGTATTCATCTGTTGGTCTCCATCCACAGTTTTTGCTCCTCATAATTCCTCCAATGTTAAATTCATAATCACTTCATGTGTTAGAATGTTTCCTGTCAACCAATACCACCAGTTATTTTACTTTCCAAATAACAAAACCTAACTGCTACTATAAAGTATCATTTCCTAATCTAATTCTCTCTGTGCCACCTGATTTAATTCGGGTGCATTCTATTATCCCTGCTATGCTTTTGTTGATGTTCACCTGATATTCCCTGTTCAAGACACTTCGCATTCCATTCAACTGCTCTTCCAATTCCTCTGACACAATTACAATGTCATCATCAAAACTCAAAGTTTTTATTTCTTCTGCCTGAAGATAATTCCTACACCAAATTATTCTTTGCTGTCTTTTATACTTTCTCAAAGCACTTATTGTATAACGTTGGTGATATAAAAACAGCGATCGGCTACAACACTGTCTCACTCCCTTCTCAACCATTGCTTCCATTTCATGTCCTTCGACTCTTGTAACTGCCGTCTGGTTTCTGTACAAGTTGTAAGTAACCTTTCGCTTCCTGAATCTTAACTCTGCTACCTTCAGAATTCAAAGAAGGTACTCCAATCAACAATGTCAAAAGCTTTCTCTAAGTCTACAAATGCTATAAAGGTAGGTGTTCTTTACTTAAACTACCTTCTAAGTCTTTCCATTTTTCTGTAAAGAATTCATGTTAGTATTTTGGAAACCATGACTTATGAAACTGATAGTTCGGCAATATTCACATCATTCATCACCTCCTTTCCATGGAACTGGAATAACTACTTTCTTCTTGAAGTGTGAGAGTATTTCGCCTGTCTAATACATCTTACACGCAAGATGGAAGAATTTCGCCATGATTGGTATTTTTTCTCTCAATGGAATCAGTACTTCTGACTGATTGAATATCTACTGAAAAACCTTGTTTCGACTTAGTCTTTCAATTCTCTGACAAATTCTTCTTGTAATGTCATATTTCCCATCTCATCATCATCTACGTCCTCTTTCATTTATAAAATACTGCCTTCAAATTCATCTTCCTTGCATTGACCCTCTATATACTCCTTCCACTTTTCAGCTTAGGGTTGGGTTTTCCATCTGAGCTCTTGATACTCACATAACTGCGTATCTTCTCGCCAAAGGAGTCTTTAATTTTCTTTTATGCCGTATATGTCTTTCCGCTAGCGACGAATGCTTCTAAATACCTACAGCTCCCCTTTAGCCTTTTCTGCTTAGCCATTTCGTACTTAACGTGAATCTCATTTTTTAGACATTTGTTATCCTTTTCACCTTCTTCACTTGCTGTATTTTTATGTTTGGCCTTTCTTCAACTAAATTCAGCATGTCCTGTATTGCACAAGAATTTCTGGTTAGCCTTGTCCATTTGATCCTCTGCTGCCTTCACTATTTCATCTCTAAAGATATTAGTTTTGCACTGTGTTCCTTTCCTCTGTTCAGGTCAGTGGTTGGCTAATGCTCCCTCTGAAATTCTCAACAACCCTAGCTCTTTCAGCTCTTCCAGGCTTCATCTCCTTAATTTTCTAATGTTTTGCAATTTTTTAGTTTTGATATACATTTCATTACCAATAAGTTGTGGTCAGAGTCCACATCTGCTCCTGGAAGTGTCTCACAATTTAAAATCTAGTTCCCAAATCTCTGGCTTTCCGTTATATAATAAATATCAAAACTTCCGATGTTTTCTGACCTCTTTCAGGTATATAACCTTCTTTCACGATTCTTAAACTAAGTGTTAGCGATGATTAAGTTATCCTCTGTATAAGATTCTACCACGTGGCTTCCTCTTTCATTCCTTTACCCCAGTCTATATTCACCAACAATCATTCCATCTCTTGATTTTCCTGCTACCGAATTCCAGTCCCCCATACCAATTAAGTATTTGTACTGCTTGGCAATATTACTATTAGAACAAAAAATTATTCCTTCCTGAAGAACTGGCCTACTGACAAAACAGTAAATACACATATCCTGAATTTTTTGCAAAGTCAGAACTTTTATGATTTTTTTAAAAGTAATAGTGCTTTGACTTTTAGAAACCAGTAACAATAAACCTGTTGCTAAATATGACAACTAACAGTTTTCTAGGAACTCTCATTTTCTGTGTTCTAGTATTAAACATTCGAACATGTCAGCGTCGTTTACTGATATGTCCTCACATCGCAACGATGCAAAATCAAAAACAACGATGTGAAGATGATACACTCAGATTAAGCATAATTTATTTTATACTCGGTAAAGCAAACTTCGTCCGAAAAATAAAAATATTATTTTGTCCATTTTCAGTAACTGTAGTCGCCTATAACGAAGTAATAAACAAGTAGTTGCATACAAGAAATTTAATTCCTCGAGCGGTGTCAGGCGCGTAGTGCTCTTCTCCTGAAGGTGATGCGTGTCGCATTGTTTGCGAGTGTCAGTAATGAAGTAGGTGCATACAGCACAAAATAAGATCACGTTGAAAAATGGTCAAATTTAACGTTGTGTTAACACTTACACATGTAACAATGTAAACATAATTATCAATTTCAATCAGTGTGAAATAGTGATGTCAATTATTTAAAAATTTCTATATACTATCATGATGACTGTCATTCATAAAATAGTAGCCGTTGTCGTGGCACTGAAATTGGAATTGAGGCAATGTGGCATTAAGGAATTCCACGAATATATGAAAGGTTCTGTGCTATATCGGCTTTCCCAAGCGTTTATCTTTCATTAATTTGCAAGCAATGTGATGGACGTGTTATACAGCAGTTCTCTCGCAATTACTGCAAGTAAAATTCCAACTTCTTGTCTGAATTTAACAGTTAACTAAATACACAAATAAAAAATTAACAAAAGTGTATTTGCGACAAATGACCGACCAAGATATATTTGGAAAGGTTCACTACTTGGAATTCACACGAGAAGTTATAAAAGAGAAAATTTGACTGCGGTTAATGCCATTCCAGCACCTACTTTCGTTACTGTGCCACAGCCCCATATCGGGCCGTTCTGTAGTTTCTATACTTAAATAAAAGCCAATTAGAGGCCAGAAAAGACATTTTTTCCTTATAAGAGCGTTCTTTAGCGCGCTGATAAAAGACAATAAAAAGAATTCCTCGTGTGTTCTGCACGCGAGGCCACACACCTACTATGTGATGACAAAGGAGTTTAGTTTATCCCATATTGCACAATATTACATTTTCCATATATAACATTATTTGGCTGGAATAACTGTTTCCAAATAACTGAAGATTATGATGGTTGTTATGTTGGTTCTTTTCAGACTTGCAAATGTGTCTGTAAGTCTTCCATGTTTTTATACGTATCCCAACTCACGACTGTGATTCCATAAAATGTTTATCCCTTGTTCTCCTATTCCAGAACTCTCTGGCATGAATGAGTGAATGAATGTGGGTGTGTTTCATTTTGCTGTACGATGGTTTAGCCTGCTGATCATCGGTAGTCTTACGGAATTGCCAACCCTTGTCTGTAACAGGTAGGCAAAGAGGTTTTTTCCCTTTGTGTGTAAGTTACTGGTGTTAGGTTGGTGGCGTAAGCCTCATCTCTGGGTTTTCCTGGCCACGGGGTTGTGTGGGAGAAGTTTTAGCGCGAGATAGTCATTCTGCTTCCAGCTCTCCGAGGGTCTGCAGCCGAGATATCTTCGAAGAAGGGTGAGCTGATTTAACCGCGTGGCGCTTTGTCTCATAGCGAGAGAGGAGCTTTTTGTTATTCAGTCTCACTGAACTTGCACTTTGTGCTGTTTTTGTCCTCGCGTTTGTCTCATCAAGGTTGTTTTGCTGGTTCGCAGCAAGCAATTCAAGGCTTTTGCAGACTTTTCAGTTTCATTCCTAATGCTGACTTTGGTCCGTAAGAAAAACGTAGCGCAAGGGTGTTGCATATGTTGAAGTGATCTCAGGGAGGAAGTGCTCCCTCGGTTCAGTGTGAATGTTTGTGTGCCTGCGACAGCGTGTGTATACATTCAAATCATTTCCGAATTTTTACCTTTTTGTGAATTTTCTTTGTCTCATTACTATATGTCCGTTGGAAACCATCCACGTGGGTTAATATTAGAGTTGATTGGCCCTCCACCAGTACCCTTTGTCTACTCAAACGTGTCCTATGTAAAATGTTAATTGTTAACTGGTGCGTGGTTTAATGTTGCCAGATATTGGCCACGGTACGTAGAAATTGTGTTTCGGCGAACCACGTTCCCACACAAGTTAACTGTGAGCCTAACTTTGCTGTGGTCCTCTGTTTCGGTCCTAGAGTTTACTTATTGTTCTCATTTTGGAATATTAAATAAATCCTGCCCCGATTATTTAATTGTATTTGTGGTTTATGATTTCATGTTAAGCGCATAAGCGTGTATGTGTGGCCCTCGTTGAGGCTGTTTCTCCAAACCGAAGTTCAACTTTAAATGCAACCGCGATATTCAGATTTACTCTCTTATTTAATTATTTCTAAACACAGCGTAACAAACCCCCTAGCCTCGTTGTATGTTGGTGCTGGGGCCGACCTTGCTCTTCTTTGGGTGAATGTGGGTCTGAATGCTAGTATTAAATCTTTCCCGCCCCTGCTAATTACGGCTGCGAGTCTAAATTAAGAGATTCTGTTGTGAATTGTATAGCGTTTCACTAGCAATCGTACATAGGTACCAGGCAAAAGCAGTTACATAGATGTCTTATATTTAGTTTCAAGTCTTATCCAGGGTACCGATGTTATGTCTCCTTTAGCTATGCCATTTACCTAGTAGTTTCCTTGTTAGCCCATCCATAGCGTTTCCATGCGCACAGGTCCAGTAATTTGTGTTCCGTTTTTATTTAAAACAAATTCTTTAGAATAGCTCATGTTTTCAGGAATGTTGCTGCAACATGCTCTTATTCGCAGTGTTCACACACTTTTTACTTTATTTTAATATTCGATTCATATGAACAATTCCTGGATCATATTAATAATTACATCATACTTTTTTATGAGTGACATTACGCCGAATGTTCTTTTATGAGTTTTATTCTCATGACTAAATCAATTAATTTTCCAACTCAGTCAAACCTCTTGTTTGTCATGTGGCTGGAGTTGGTGGCGACCCAATCTTTTACTTTGATTTTAATGTCAGATACCATTTTCATTTGCGTGTGGCTCTTTTAGCCATCACAATATAGCTCAGAGCTCCACTCATTTCATAAACACCACTTAAGTTCATGTCACTTCTGTATGGTCCATTACCATTGGTATTACACCTTCATAGACTAATTCAGCTTCCAAAACAAATTTCTGTTACCAATAGTGAACAAAAACTGGAACATCATAATGCATTTCAGCATCAACAAACATCTTTAACATATCTGTTGAGTCAAAATAAATTTGTCTCTGTTACCTCACCTGAAATATGTATAGCCACTTATAATTATATGAAGATGCTGTTTTTAGTCATTTTAATTTTGTTTGCTGTTTCTTAGACTTCTTCAATATCCTCTCTATCCTAAATCATCACCATTTTGGTTAGCTTGATTTTGTCCTTATTAGAACAGGAGGGCTGGTTCTGGGCAGGTAACCACCTTATCAGAGCCTCTGTCAGATTGCACATTTGGCTCTTCTCCAACCCCAGAGAACACTGGGAATTGATCAGTGTCGCTTATGGGAATCTCCCCCAAACCTTAAGCAATTGTGTTAGCTGTACCCGAGCTCATGACGTAATTCAACACTGGTCGCATGATATAAAATGACAGGAAACACAATGAGGCAATACGCTTGGGGCCCTCCCTCCTCCTCCACCATATCATCCTTTATAACTAGCTAAACTTTGTGTAGTCCTCTTCATTTGATATCTGATCATCATGGGGAGAGGTTCAGGTTTGCTATGTATACAACACCAGATTAAGTAAGCAACAATAATTTTCTCTCTGTCTCTAGTTTAATTGTTGCATGAGCTTATTCAGTTGAACTCTGAGGTTTGTAAATAATAACACTGTACTAAAAATTATTTTTGTTTATTAACAGGCTTTGTTGTTAACAACTTTTATACACTTATAACAATAATAATTTCTGATTTATTTATATAGATGTTTTATAAGAAATAATTATTTCTAATGTACAAATATATGCATTTTACTTTAAACTATTAACATCAGGTACTATTGGTACATTAAGTAGGAGAATGTAAATACCTTGTATCCCATGTAAACATTATTGTCCAATTTGTTTCAGTATTTAGGTTATTTAGGTTTCTTTCATTATATGTCAGGTATTTACATTTCATTACTCATTTATTTCTATTTACCATTCTCTTTCATTTACTATATATATATATATATATATATATAGGAGAGAGGCTAGTGTAACTGTTTAATACAAACCATACAAAAATGCACGGAAGTATGTTTTTTAACACAAACCTAGTTTTTTTAAATGGAACGACGTTAGTTTTGTTAGCACATCTGAACATATAAACAAATACGTAATCAGTGCCGTTTGTTGCATTGTAAAATGTTAATTACATCCGGAGATATTGTAACCTAAAGTTGACGCTTGAAACCTCCGACGTTCAGTTGCGTGTTGTAACAAACACGGGCCACGGTCGGCGAGCAGCATCTGCAGGGACATGTTTACGATGACGACCGTGTTTACGAGTGTGGCTGTAGTGCACTGTTGTCGTTTGGTCTAGCTGTCGCAGTGTCCGCATGTAGCGCTTGCTGCTATTGTTATTCTGCATTCGTCTCCGCACGCAGACCAACTGTAGTACACCGTGTTACCAGACGTCTGTGATAGAGTAGTGTTGTAGGAACTGTGACCATGGTGTATTCGAAATCTGAAAAGGCGGAGATAATACTCATCTATGGCAAGCGTCGACGAAATGCAGCTGAAGCCTGCAGGGTGTATGCAGAACGGTACCCGGACAGAGAGCATTCAACATGTCGCACATTGCAAAACATCTACCGCCAACTGTATGCAACTGGTGTGGTCGTAGCACGCAAACGGGTCCGTAACAGACCCGTCACAGGAGAAGCGGGTGCAGTTGGTGTGTTAGCTGCTGTTGTCATGAACCCACACATGAATACACGGGACATTGCGACAGCCAGTAGACAAAGTCAAAGTAGTGTCATGCACATAATGCATCGTCACCTTTTTCTCCCGTTTCATGTGTCACTACATCAGCAATTCCATGGTGATGACTTTAATCATCGAGTACAATCCTGTCAATAGGCATTAACAGAGAATGCGCTGCAGTTGTACCTGTTTACCAATGAAGCGGGTTTCACAAACCACGGGGCAGTGAATCTACGGAACATGCATTACTGGTCCGTGGACAATCCTCGCTGCCTCAGACAGGTAGAGCGACAGCGACCGTGGACTGTAAATGTATGGTGCGGAATCATTGTCGACCACCTCATTGGTCCTCATTTTATTGCAGGGGTGCAAACAGCTGCAACATACATCGTGTTTCTACAGAATGCCAACGTTGCTCGAAAATGTCCCACTGGAAACGCGTCGACGTATGTGGTATCAGCATGATGGTGCACCTGCACATTTCGCAATTGACAGTAGGCTGACCCTTGACAGGATGTTCGATGGGCGTTTCATAGGACGTGGAGGATGCATAAATTGGCCAGCCCGTTCTCCTGATCTTACACCTCTGTACTTCTTTCTGTGGGGTACGTTAAAGGAGAACGTGTACCGTCATGTGTCTACAACCCCAGAGGATATGAAACAACGTATTGTGGCAGCCTGCAGCGACATTACACCAGATGTAGTGCGGCGTGTACGACATTCATTACGCCAGAGATTGCAATTGTGTGCAGCAAATGATGGCCACCACATTGAAAATCTATTGGTCTGACATGTCGGGACACACTCTATTCCACTCCGTAATTGAAAACGGAAACCACGTGTGTATGTGTCATCGTAAACATGTCCCTGCAGATGCTGCTCGCCGACCGCGGCCTGTGTTTGTTACAACACGCTACTGAACGTCGGAGGTTTCAAGCGTCAACTTACAATATCTCCGGATGTAATTAACATTTGACAATGCAACAAACGGCACTGATTGTGTATTTGTTTATATGTTCAGATGTCCATTTAAAAAAAACGTAAGTTTGTGTTAAAAAAAACACTTCCGTGCATTTTTTTATGGTTTGTATTAACTAATTACACCAGCCCCTCTCCTCACGTTCGGTGTGTGGAATAGATTCGTCAGTATTTGATGTGGTTTACGAAATATATCCAACGGTATACCCTGTATACACCATTTCTTCAAGCACACTTAGTGTCCAGCTGTATACATGGTACACACAATATACGTGCACACACAGCACAGTGTGTAATGAGTCATTCATATACATACATACATACACATACATACCTACACACACACACACACACACACACACACACACACACACACACAACAAATGGTTCATCAAACCATACCATATACACTCACAGAGATGCATATCGTTTGTTTTGAAGCATCTATATAGCCACATACTTAGTCACTGCAATAAATAGTGTGAGAATGGTAGGGTTCCGATCAGAACTGTTTGTTGTCATGATTTTACATTTCTACATTCTGCTGCCTTGCATTGCATGCAATGCATCTAAGGTAATCAGGTACAACACAAAGAATTAGACACACTACGATACACAACTGATAATCATTATGGAATAACACCTCAAAACAAGAAGGTCATCTGCCTGATGAATGATGAAGTCAGTGGTTCACACATCGTCGAGTTTGTTGGGCTCAGATATAATATGAACGTTAAACATATAGAAGTAGGTGGCACACAGAGTGATGCTGAGAACGGACGTGCATCGTGTAGGCTCAAAGGCTCTCACTGCCTTTCAACCAATGGATGAAACTATCTCCATCCATATAAAGTAGCTTGGGAGTAGCAAAGTTTGGTCGTGCAGTAGCGTTCTCGCTTCCCACCCCCGGGTTCCCGGGTTCGATTTCCGCCGGTGTCAGGAATTTTCTCTGCCTCGTGATGACTGGGTGTTGTGTGATGTCCTTAGGTTAGTTAGGTGTAAGTAGTTCTAAGTTCTAGGGACTGATGACCATAGATGTTAAGTCCCATAGTGCTCAGAGCCAGTAGCAAAGTTTGGATTATCAAAGTCTTAAGAAAAGTGGTACCTGTGGAGTTTTCAGAGGTCCAGAACACTTATACCCATACAGATAGGCTTCATGAACTGTAGTGAAATATGGGATATCTCCACAGTGCCTAGTCCTTCATTGAGGATGATAACCCATTTGAAATATGGTCTAGCGACATAATCTGTTGCGCCATATGCCCATTCCACCGGTAAACTAAATGACTTTCGTGGTATTCTTTAACATCCTCTACAGGATTTTTTTTAAAAAACTGACTTCATCATTAATCTGTAAAAATCTTTCCCAAAATCATGTCACTGGAGTCTCCTGTTCGACTTTTAAATCAACATATTTTCGGGGCAAGGGATGCTGATTGAAGGAGATTCTGTGAGTGATACAAGTTCCATCTCCAACCTGAAACAGTGCTGAAGGTTATTTTAATGGATAATATGACGTTGTTTCTTCACCAGCATTGTCATCCGCCTTTAGATGGAACTATTTCCCAAGACTAGGTGCTCTCGAAATAATGGCAAGTCACTCTGTTCACCCTTGTGGGATATTCCACCTCTAGATGTTCAAATGTGTGTGAAATCTTATGGGACTTAACTGATAAGGTCATCAGTCCCTAAGCTTACACCCAACTTAACCTAAATTATCCTAAGGACAAACACACACACCCATGCCCAAGGGAGGACTCGAACCTCCGCTGGGACCAGCCGCACATTACATGACTGCAGCGTCTTAAACCGCTCGGCTGATCACGCGCAGCCAACCTCTAGACCCAGGACATACCTGCATCCTCAGCCACGTCATGGATCTTTCCGTTCTCTTTGTCGATTTCCCCTGGTACATCCATCAGAACACTCAGAATGGTAGACGGTTGCATGGCTTGTCCAATGAGGTTCTTTACTTCCTGGTAAAGGATGTACCTTAAATCATCGGAAGACCTGTACTTCTCACTCATTCACAGGCTACTCGCCTTGGTGTACCGGTGCATACACTGGCAAAGTCTCCCATGAATCACGCATTCAAAGAAGATCTGCATGTCAACATTAGTCAACAGTTCGACGCTGACATGTGCTTTCCATAACATTATGTCCCACGAAACCCCAGATGTGATGAAATAGAAGGCAGGATCCAAACATTAGATGCCCAGGAACACACTCTGGGAGTTCTCAAAGATGTCTGTGGGTAGGTGTAACTCCGTGTTTGTACATAATCTGGCATATTCGCCTGAATTAGGGATAATAAACTCTTTCCAAACATTCACCACATACTCATACATTATCCATTATGGTAGTGCCTGTTAGTTTATTGGAGAATGTGGCTATCTTGACCAGTGTGGTTTCATGTAGTCTCTCCATCGCATCCAGGTTTTACTGAGGAAAGACCTCCTTCTTCATCATAAGTTTAAGTTTGAATCATCAGGATATGCGACTCTAATGATACTCATATCTTCCAGAGGCATCATCTTACCAAATTACTGAAGAAAAATGTGGGTGAAGTGAAGGGAATCCAGGAAGAGAGCATTATTCTCATTGTGAATCTCTTGGAAAACGGAATGTACTTAAAGAAGTCAGGCACCACAAACATTATCATCCTTCAACCCAAAATCATCACAGCCTTGCATCATACTCACTGAAATTGTGGAGAAAGATGGGTATGTACCATGGCAGTTGATACTTCAAGATGTGTGCATTGTGAACTGCGTCACAAAACTCTCCATCAATGGTAAGCCCAGCTTGACCTGTGTATCAACTGCATGTAGAAACAACAAGAACAATTCATGTTAGTAATCCATTCATGCAACTGTGTGGACTGGGTGTATTGTTACTAGAAGAACAGAACTCCTACCACTCAATCGTTTTCTGCTCCATTACTGGCTGGTGCAAGGCCTCATGTGTGTCAGCACATTCTCTCAGGATTCATCAGTAATATCAAGTGCACCTACAAGAAAACAAGAACATATAATGCCAGTAATTCAAATATGAAGCTGTGTGTGTGTTGGGTGAAAGCAGTGTTAGAAGAAGGATACAAAGAATTACTACTTATGTATGCACTCCTTCCCGAATAACATCATCTGCCCATGATCTTTCTGTAGAAAACATTGTTGGCTCTTCCACTATGGATTGTTCTGCATATCATCATCATTATCAATAATGATAATGGGAGACTGTGGCAGTGTCGAGTGGACTGTTATTGGATTCAGTGCCACACTAGATTCATTCCCTTTGCTTCATGATCACTGAAGTATTGTAAGACAAACAGAACCAAAAAAGCAAAATGTTAGATAACTGCAATGTTAATCACACATATAGGAATTAAGGGAGAATAAGAGTAACTGGTACTCACTTTCACATGAATTGAGATTTATGATGCCACCTTGCTCTGAAAAGCTAAGCTGTTTGAGTGCACTATTGCTAACAGGGTTGATGATATGCTCCCATGATGCAAGAAGATGAAGACAAAATTAGTCACGTGACTGCAAGAATAAAAGAGTAAATGTGTACACACAAAAACAGAAAAAAATTATTAACAGAAACATATCTCTAACATCAGAGGTGAGTCTGAGACGCTTATTAGCGACACCCTTTGTCTTCAGCAGCAAGCAGCAGCATGATGCTTCATAGCACTGACAGGGGTCAAGGCATGAAGAAAGAACAGAGGTAATAGAACTGGGAATGAAAGGGGCGTTGGGATATTTACTAATGAACTATTGAGAAGCACTGCCCAGGCTTCTCAACAGACCACGTTAAGGAATGCACCAAAGTGTTGCTTTGCCCTGTCTGCTCACTAGAGGAAGGAAGTGACTTCTGTTGGGGATCAGACTCGAATGACAAGCGCCTGCTTTATAAGAGAGAGCTGCTTATTTTAGCCTATCGGAAAAGACCACTTATCGCCACTGTTGCTGTTTAGTGTAATGGTGTTATGCAGTGTTATAAATGGTTTGGGTTAAGAAACGATTGTTGTCGATGTTAATACTTGGTGACTGTTTTTGAATATCTTTAATCACAAATTATCCACACTTACTGTATAAGCCCTGCACATCGGCAGTGATGCTCACACTTTGAAGTGCTATTTTGTAGTGCTTCTGGTGTGAAACAGCACCACAAAATTTGTTCTGTTTGCTGCTCAGTTCCTGTGAGAGACAAGTAATTGATAATATGATCATCCAACAATAATACACTCCTGGACATGGAAAAAAAGAACACATTGACACCGGTATGTTAGACCCACCATACTTGCTCCGGACACTGCGAGAGGGCTGTACAAGCAATTATCACACGCACGGCACAGCGGACACACCAGGAACCGCGGTGTTGGCCGTCGAATGGCGCTAGCTGCGCAGCATTTCTGCACCGCCGCCGTCAGTGTCAGCCAGTTTGCCGTGGCATACGGAGCTCCATCGCAGTCTTTAACACTGGTAGCATGCCGCGACAGCTTGTACGTGAACCGTATGTGCAGTTGACGGACTTTGAGTGAGGGCGTATAGTGGGCATGCGGGAGGCCGGATGGACGTATCGCCGAATTGCTCAACACGTGGGGCGTGAGGTCTCCACAGTACATCGATGTTGTCGCCAGTGGTCGGCGGAAGGTGCACGTGCCCGTCGACCTGGGACCGTACCGCAGCGACGCACTGATGCACGCCAAGACCGTAGGATCCTACGCAGTGCCGTAGGGGACCGCACCGCCACTTCCCAGCAAATTAGGGACACTGTTGCTCCTGGGGGATCGGCGAGGACCATTCGCAACCGTCTCCATGAAGCTGGGCTACAGTCACGCACACCGTTAGGCCGTCTTCCGCTCACGCCCCAACATCGTGCAGCCCGCCTCCAGTGGTGTCGCGACAGGCGTGAATGGAGGGACGAATGGAGACGTGTCGTCTTCAGCGATGAGAGTCGCTTCTGCCTTGGTGCCAATGATGGTCGTATGCGTGTTTGGCGCCGTGCAGGTGAGCGCCACAATCAGGACTGCATACGACCGAGGCACACAGGGCCAACACCCGGCATCATGGTGTGGGAAGCGATCTCCTACACTGGCCGTACACCTCTGGTGATCGTCGAGGGGACACTGAATAGTGCACGGTACATCCAAACCGTCATCGAACCCATCGTTCTACCATTCCTAGACCGGCAAGAGAACTTGCTGTTCCAATAGGACAATGCACGTCCGCATGTATCCCGTGCCACCCAACGTGCTCTAGAAGGTGTAAGTCAACTACCCTGGCCAGCAAGATCTCCGGATCTGTCCCCCATTGAGTATGTTTGGGACTGGATGAAGCGTCGTCTCACGCGGTCTGCACGTCCAGCACTAACGCTGGTCCAACTGAGGCGCCAGGTGGAAATGGCATGGCAAGCCGTTCAACAGGACTACATTCAGCATCTCTAGGATCGTCTCCATGGGAGAATAGCAGCCTGCATTGCTGCGAAAGGTGGATGTACACTGTACTAGTGCCGACATTGTGCATGCTCTGTTGCCTGTGTCTATGTGCCTGTGGTTCTGTCAGTGTGATCATGTGATGTATCTGACCCCAGGAATGTGTCAATAAAGTTTCCCCTTCCTGGGACAATGAATTCACTGTGTTCTTATTTCAATTTCCAGGAGTGTATTTACGCCACCGTGTTTGGCGGTATTTTTCCCACTCATTCAAAATCAAAGCAGATTGCTGCAGGGATTGCACTGATACTTTAGTTTTGCTCTGAATAATCAATCACAACAATATGTGCCAATTCCTTCAACTTTTGTGAACTGTATATTCATCACAATCACAGTGGGAAGATTGAAATCTTGCGCACATATCGAACAGCACACTAACATCTCCACTGCTACAGACAAGTTGTAGATTATAGTGTGGGTAATATCATGAATTCAAGTACACTTTGGCATTTGTTAGGCTACAGCTGTCGAATAAATGGAATCCTTAGTTGCGTTGCCTCAAGTGTTTCAAGGCATTGCTAGTTGAATAGATATCTTTATTGCTTAGATAATCTTGAACTCGTCGTTGAGCTGGATACTCATGACCTCCCATGAATGGAATCTTATTGGCTGTTGAAATCTAGACTTCAGCTCACATAAAATTTCAGACAGGGCTCATCTGATATCTAATTATGAGGTAGTTACCACACTAATTTATCTAAAACAGCTTTATATTCTGCTACTAGTCCTTCTTGGATGTACATGTTATTGTTTGTTACACTTTGAAAGGGAATCAGCTCCTGCTCAGAAGTCATAATGGCCCACTTACCGTCCTCAAAGAATCCCATAAGCATTTTGGAGGGATACGCATACTAAAATGGTTATTTATGCTCAGTTTTTAGAACATTGAGGTCCAAGTTTGATGTGGATAAGTTATGACTGTTGATGTGATTCCTGTGTTTCTTGTTCAGTCGACTTAGACACTATTTAGTTCATATTATGTCTTTTGAAACAGGAATAAGAATGTGTCACACATAGGTCACAATGTTGCTGCTGGAGTATGTCCATCTTTCTTTGTAAATGTGTCTTCCAGGTGTAGGAAACTGCTGCTGAATCAGTATCCGTATCTCGTCATTGTCACTGAATGTCGTTGAAGGAAAGGGTTTGTGGCATGTATTCCTGATGAGTGCTCCATGTATCATACTGAACTGGTGTTGTTATTTAGAGTAACGTAATTGTGAGGTTTGAGAAACTCGTAATTCCGACATGTCATCAGCTTGTCTTGTCGCTGCAGATGTGTGTACTGAATGGTGTGTGTTTTTTTTACATTATTCTCACATTGTTGTTGCACATTAAGACATAAAATGATTTTTCCTCCTCAAAAATTAACCAGTTTGGTCAACAATACTCAACACAAGATGATTTAATGTATGAACAGTCCCTGGGAGGTATGTTGGATTACTGGGAACTGTTTCCCGAAATTCCCCCCCCCCCCCCCCCCCTCCATCTTTATTATGTCATGGAATGGATGGCAGTGCTCTCTGGAAGTGTGACTGTGTACTAGAACTTGTGGTGAACACACTGTTTGCCGCCATCTAGGATTATGGTACTTGTGTCATCAGCTGCCATCGTGGCTGCCATCTTGGATTATGTCATGGAATGGACGACAGTGCCCTCTGGTGGTGGCACTGTGTACTAGGTCAGTTGGGCTCTCAGCCCCATGGCGAACACACTGGATGGCTGTAGTGGCTCAAATTATTTAAACAAAGACTGGTGCATGATTTCTACAGTTGGCAATTAGCAAGCATGTTTGCAAAGTCTTTTAGCAGTTTGTATGTCTTTAGGCTGTGTGGCATGACCCGAGGCATGTCAGAGCGTGTGTTCGGTATCATTGTGGTAAATACACTCCATCCCTAAATAAATTGTCCCAAAATAAATAAAGTACACTACATTCTCACTCCAGCAGCCCAGCGCTGGTCAAGTCCTTTTCCCACGAATCCCTAGGAGGAGGTGATGGTCAGGTGACTTAGGTTAGTGAGGGATGCGCAAGTGACTTTTTTCCCACCGTTTAGTTAGGTCAGTAGAGGTGTGTTGCGTTGTCCTGTTGGAATTTGAAATCCCCACCATTTTTGTGGGAGGGGGTTAGTTTAGTGGAAGCAGAGCAATTGAACTTCTTCTTGCCAACACCAGCCATCTTGGATGACGTCATGGCCGCCACCTTAGATGACGTCATACACTGTTGCCAAGTCTACATGCCGCCATCTTGCATGACATCATCGCCGCCATCTTGGGTACATCTGGCAACAATGGAATGTGGGGTAGAACTAAGGTAGCCCCCCTACTTGTGGTAAGGAAAGTGGTAAAGTAAAACAAGCAGAACCATCTGGTGGAATGACAGAGTAAAGGAAGCTATCAAAGAATGTAACTCCGCAGAGGAAAACAAAAGCTAACCGATGTGATCAAATAAGTAGATACTAAAAAACCATCCACATTGAAACTGGTATCCAGGAACAAGAAACTTAGGGTTAAAAACGTTGTGAAAGAGGAGAAGGAGAGAACCTGGGAAATATTCACTCAAGAAGAGGGCACCAACGAAAACAACGAAATTCATGCTATATGAATTGGTGGAAAGCAAAAGATCAAACAACAAAGGCACGAAACTCATAGAAAGAGAAATCAAGCGAACCTATTTCCACTGGCATTGTCTCTGAAAAGTTGAAAGTTCGCCAATTGTGCGCACTTTGTGTTCCCAGGCTGCTTACTGAGTGGAAAGAGTGCCTTTTGGTCTTGATTTTTTGACAGATGTCGTAAGGAAAGTGATCAGTTTTTAGAGAACGCTGTCGCAGTGGACGAGACGTGGTTCCTCGCATGACCCCAGAGTCTAGACGTCAGTCTATGGAATGGCGTCACACGACATCACCAATCAAAGACAACGCCAAGCAGACAACCTCAACATGCAAGGTAACGGCAATCACGTTTTGGGATTGACACTGAGTCTTATTAGTCAAGGTTCTGCAGTAAGGGAGAACAATAAACGCAGCTGATTACTGTGCTACAATGGCTAGACTTCAACATGCAATACAGAATAAGCAATGTTGTGTTCTGACGTCTGGGGTTTTGTTGATGCGTCGTAACACCTCACAGGTCGCAAACGTATTTGACTTAAGGATACAAAAACTTGTAGAACGTCGTGACAAATATTTAAACAAGCATGGAAACTATGTATAAAAACAGAGAAACATGAAAGGAATTAAATGAAACAGTGCCTCGGAAGATCAGTAATGATTTGTTTTATAAGAAATCGGAACTTATTTTCCACATACCCCCCTGTATAGACACGTAAAGTTAAGTTTTTAAAGAAGTAGATATACTGAATCCAGCTACATGTGTACCAGTAAACTAGAAACCACAGATTAGTCATCAACTTTAATAGCTACGATAACCAGAGAAGGTAGGAAATTCGCAGTTTTTCAGACACCGTTAAAATATAAAAAAGTAGTGACTTTCCCAAGAAGAGAACGGCATAATCACGTTCGGCACGTTGGTTTTGTACAATAAGCACAATGAGATCAACATAACTAATTTGTGCTACATACCGATATAACTTTTTTGGGTATGTGGAATTCATCGCTATGCTAAACCAGCAACAGCAACAGTAGTACAAGCAGTGGTCAGAAATTGGGTGGTTCAGTTTGTGGCAACGGGTAGGATGATTACAGACAAAGGGATGAATTCCATGTCTGACTTGATGAGAGAACTACGCCACTTGTGACGTATTAAGCGACAGAGAACTAGTTCTCTTCACCAACAGGTAAATGATAGAATGGAAGGTGGCAGCATACAATGTGAAGTACGTTAAATTATTACATGAGCTCGCATTATAATGCCTGGGACACGTACCTCTCCTTTGTCGAATCAATGTAAAATTCGAAGGTTCCCACTGGTACTGGATCATCACATTGTGCGGTATATTTGGCACGAAATTGCCGTCGCCATTGGATTTGATTAAGGCCGAAAGGAGCAGTAATGGGTGATAATGTTTATTTTGTGGGGCGATCATCTACGCGGTCATCAGCGCCCGTACAAAGTCCCAATTTTTTACACAGTCCAATCTAGCCACTGTCACGAATGATATTATGAAATGGCGAGAACAACCCAGTCGGCAGGCAGAGAAAAGGCACAACCCAACCCAACCGAACCGGGGACCCCGTGATCCAGAGGCAGTAACGCTTGCCACTAGACCACGAGCTGCGGACACGGGAAATGACGGACAGTCGACAGATAATTTCGCTAGAATGGTAAAAGAAGTTTGGAGGCAGCTGTAGAAAGTGAAGATGGGGCTATTAGAAGAGCAGGAAGCATCTGTGAAACGCAAAGAAAGCTTACTTACCACATTATAGGGTATGTTTGTGGGTAACTTTACCCTGTTCACTGTATTCCAAAGGACAGGAATAACAAATTCGTCCCGCTGCACCAGAGACCATACCGAGTTATTGCCACTATGCCGCCAATCAACGTTAGGCTATAGCTCACAAGAAGATCTACAATAGCGCATGTTGGACGCCTACAGCCGTTCGAAGATGCTCCAGAGGAAGTCCTAGGAGTGTTAGGATCAAAGCCTGACATGCGAACAAAGAGGAGGAAGCAGAGGGCTTGAGAATGGACCAATGTGGGAGATGGCATTTGCATTGAGGTCAAGGAAGTGACGCATGCATTTTCTTTTTTTGTTTGTCAGTAGTTCCATAGGGCATTACGTGGGGAGTGATGGGTTGTAATAAACTGGGGTAACATTAAGTTTTGTGCATAACAACGTTTTCAGTAAATATTTCTTATTATTTCCTTGTATAAGAATGGTAACCAGCGTCAGCTGTCCTTTTGAGGGGAGGATGTTGTAGCCCCTCTTCGGGTTGTTGTAAACTGAGAGTGAGAATGGAATGAATCCTTACTCGTGGAGGTGCTTCGAAGTCAGAACATGGAGGGAGGAGATAGTTTTGTCAAGCAAGACGATGAGGTGGGCACCAACCGTCAGTGGACGCTAAGATCTACTTTTAATGCTTGGGACTTTTTTAATTTTTTTTATCATCATTCTTCTGACTGGTCTGATGTGGCCTGTCACGAATTCCTCTCCTGTGCCAACCTCTTCATCCCAGAGCCACCTGAGAATCCCGGCCAATATCTGCCTGCTCACCGCTAGAAACCTGACGTGGATCCGTGGTTAACAAAACACACTTACTTCCGCTACTCTGTAGCAAACGTGCCTTGCTTCTTGCAAGTACGCACTCTAATTCTGACCCAAACGAATTTAAACATTACACATTCGTATGCCACACAGATTATCCCTAAATTACGCTCCTTTGAGCTACTGATTCCTAGTTTCAGACAACGAATTCAAATAACAGCACGGTTGTCGATGCTCCCAAACGAAAATCTCAATAAATCATAACAAATCAGCACAAAGACTTTCGCGGTCAGGAACAAACTACCAAGTGACACAGAAGTAGCAAATTCTGCGCAAGGGACGTCAAATTCAACGACTACGCAAGGCAACGCGATCAGACGGTCACAGAAGGTGCCATCAAACGGAGATCCTGGCTTGGGACGCCACAATGAAAGGTAGCTTGTTTGGACTATTTAGTTGATTGAGATTGGCAAAATTTAGTGTACTAACAACATTTATTCTTTCAAACCAGACATAATTTGTGCTAAAAAATTTATAGTTTGAATTCCCTACACAACATTTATTTTTTCAAGCCAGTCATAAATTACGCTAAACAAGATAGAGATTGAATTCCTTGAACAACTAACAGATGCTATAATACTTCACTGGGTGGTCCTGGTTAGCAAAGACAGTTTAGCTAGGTGACCAGTGAGTCAAGTATTCTGGCCCTAAAAACGTGGATAACGCAAGCTGAATTTATGTGACGCTGAGCAGACTTTGACTGATAAAACCTACTGAAGATTCTCTACACAGGTGCAGCTAAGAGCAAGTGGCGATTGAGATCTGTACGGCCTGACAATGCCAGAGCGGCAGTTCGTTACCCTGCTCCGACATGACTTCCAGATGGCGAGATGTGTGCTGTGCAGGATGTGAGACGTGGGGGAGGCAGCTATGAATTGATCGCGTCCACGAAAGAAATGCAAAAAAACCCACACTCTGGCGATCAGGCAGACGGATCGTAATTTACCAGAGCCCTGAAATCACAGTAGATTTCAGTGTGCGCCACACACATTCGCTGGTCGTACCAAGGACCAATTTGGCTCACTTGAACGACAGAGCGCACAAGAATACCAAACGTCAAGACTGGTAAACCAAAAATGCCGTTGGCAAACGAGTAGTCTGAGACATTTGAAGTTACACTGTCGGTACAGTAAGAACTTCACCACGGGATCCCCAGTCTAAATTACTCACAAGTGAAGTCAGTCTCAGGGCAGGCCCCAAGCGCCAACCATGCATGCCAGAGCTTCGACCAGAAGTGCCTACCAGACCAAAGTCTGACACCTGAATGCTTCACACCTCTCCAGAAAAATTCCGTTTTCCCGCAAGGTACACAAACGACACCACTTTCACCCCATCTTGAGCCAATCACAAGGCTCTAGAGGTACTAAACCTACCTTCCAAGCCGGCCGCGGTGGCCATGCGGTTCTAGGCGCTGTAGTCCAGAACCGCGCGACTGCTACGGTCGCAGGTTCGAATCCTGCCTCGGGCATGGATGTGTGTGATGTCCTTAGGTTAGTTAGGTTTAAGTAGTTCTAAGTTGTAGGGGACTGATGACCTCAGATGTTAAGTCCCATAGTGCTCAGAGCCATTTGAACCATTTTGAACCTACCATCCCACACGACAGCACAAACTCATGTCGAACAAGGGCAAGTGCTAAGAAACCTGCATCTCTGAAAAAAAGAAAACGCCAATTATTGGCTTATTTGATTTTTCACAGAGGGGGAAGAGGTGACTATTTCCAAAGTTGTGTCTCTTCTCACAGCAACAAGCGAATCGATATAATCTCAAAGATCTTCATCTAAGTTGTCTGTGCCTTGAATCTTGCAACTCCTAGCTATGAGGTGTAATTTTATTACGTCTATCTCTAGACGTTTCTCAGATGGCAGAGTTTTTTCACACAACAGAGGCTGAGGGAAGTGGTGCACTGGCCTTCTTGCACTATTGGCAAACATGAAAAGACTTGAATTTGAATTACACGTGGCTTTGCACACAATGCTGGTTCTCGACTCCACTGTATAGATGCATTCCGCATTTCTTTTGACCATCGCTGCAGCCCAGGCTTCTGCTTGCGCCACAGCAGGTGTCGTGGCATTGTTCCGCTGGAGTACTGTCTCAATGAGGGACTGCCCTCTCTACCCTGTACAACTGTGGCGTGTCTGGCCAGATTTACTAAGAGATGGGATAACGACCAATTTCTTTGAACTTCCAACAAGCCATTTCTACGAGCTAAGAATCATAAAAATACCTCATGCTTTTAGCTCCCTGCTAGGCTCCATCAACGTCTGCTCAGGCCTTTAACTTTCTAGAGTCTCGCTCAAGATGCATCAGGTTGTAATGAAATATTTAATAATTTTCCTTATGCGAAAAATAGTTAGACAGTAACTTGTCCTCACTCAAACTTCGAAGTTGAATGTTACACAGTCACATTTACACCACCACCACCACCACCACCACCATCATCATCATCATCATCATCATCATCATCATCATCATCATCATCATCATTTAAGACTGATTATGCCTTTCAGAGTTCAATCTGGAGCATAGCCCCCTTATAAAATTCCTCCATGATCCCCTATTCAGTGCTAACATTGGTGCCTCTTCTGATGTTAAACCTATTACTTCAAAATCATTCTTAACCGAATCCAGGTACCTTCTCCTTGGTCTGCCCCGACTCCTCCTACCCAGTCTCTTGGGTAACCTTGCTTCTCCCATGCGTGTAACATGACCCACAATCTAAGCCTGTTCATCCTGACTGCTACATCTATAGAGTTCATTCCCAGTTTTTCTTTGATTTCCTCATTGTGGACACCCTCCTGCCATTGTTCCCATCTGCTAGTACCTGCAATCATCCTAGCCACTTTCACATCCGTAACCTCAACTTTGTTGATAAGGTATCCTGAATCCACCCAGCTTTCGCTCCCATACAACAAAGTTGGTCGAAAGATTAAACGGTGCACATACAACTTAGTCTTGGTACTGACTTCCTTCTTGCAGAAGAGAGTAGATCGTAGCTAAGCGCTCACTGCATTAGCTTTGCTACACCTTGCTTCCAGTTCTCTCACTATGTTGTCATTCTGTGAGAATATGCATCCTAAGTACTAGAAACTGTCCACCTGTTCTAACTTTGTTCCTCCTATTTGTCACTCAATCCGTTTATATTTCTTTCCCACTGACATTACTTTCGTTTTGGAGATGCTAATCTTCATGCCATAGTCCTTACATTTCTGATCTAGCTCTGAAATATTACTTTGCAAACTTTCAATCGAATCTGCCATCACAACTAAGTCATCCGCATATACAAGACTGCTTATTTTGTGTTCACAAATCTTGGTCTCACCCAGCCAGTCTATTGTTTTCAACATATGATCCATAAATCATATGAACAACAGAGGAGACAGGTTGCAACCTTGTCTTACCCTGAAACTACTCTGAAACATGAACTCTATTTACCGCCAACTTTAACTGCTGCCTGACTATCCATGTAAAGACCTTTAATTGCTTGCAAAAGTTTGCCTCCTATTCCATAATATCGTAGAAGAGACAATAACTTTCTCCTAGGAACCCGGTCATATGTCTTTTCTAGATCTATAAAGCATAGATACAGTTCCCTGTTCCACTTATAACATTTCTCCATTATATGCTGTAAGCTAAAGATCTGGTCCTGACAACCTCTAAGAGGCCTAAACCCAAACTGATTTTCATCCAATTGGTCCTCAACTAATACTCGCACTTTTCTTTCAACAATACCTGAGAAGATTTTACCCACAACGCTGATTAAAGAGATACATCTGTAGTTGTTACAATCTTTTCTGTTTCCATGTTTAAAGATTGGTGTGATTACTGCTTTTGTCCAGTCTGATGGAAACTATCCCGACTCCCAGGCCATTTCAATTATCCTGTGTAGCCATTTAAGACCTGACGTTCCACTGTATTTGATGAGTTCCGACTTAATTTCATCCACCCCAGCTGCTTTATTGCACTGCAATCTATTGACCATTTCCTCCACTTCCTCAAATGTGATCGTATTTCCATCATCATTCCTATCCCATTCTACCTCGAAATCTGAAACATTACTGATCGTATTTTCACCTACATTGAGCAACTCTTCAAAATATTCCCTCCATCTGCCCAAGGCATCCACAGGATTCCCCAGCAGTTTTCCTGACCTGTCCAAAATAATTGTCATTTCCTTCTTACCTCCCTTTCGAAGACTGCCAATTACACTCCAGAATGGTTTTCCAGCAGCTTGACCCATAGTCTCCAACCTGTTTCCAAAGTCTTCCCAAGATTTCTTCTTGGATGCTGCAATTATCTGTTTGGCTTTGTTTCTTTCTTCAACATAACTTTCTCTGTCTACCTAAGTTCTAGTATGTAGCCATTTTTGATACGCCTTCTTTTTCCTTTTACAGGCTGCCTTGACTGTGTCATTCCACCAAGCTGTTTGCTTCTTCGTACTTTTACACACTACTGTTCCAAGACATTCGTTAGCCACTTCTAGTACTGTGTCCCTGTACCTTGTCCATTCCTTTTCCAATGACTGAATTGACTACATTCAACTAACTGGTACCTTTCTGAGATCGCTATTATGTACTTGTGCCTGATTTCCTTATCCTGAAGTTTCTCCACTCTTATCCTCCTACATATGGACCCGACCTCCTGCAATTCCGGCCTCACAATCCCAATTTCACTGCAGATTAAATAATGATCTGTGTCATCAAAGAATCCCCTGAATACACGTGTGTCCCTCACAGCCTTCCTGAATTCCTGATCTGTTATTATATAGTCAATGACAGATCTGGTTCCCCTGCCTTCCCAAGTATGCCAGTGAATGTTCTTATGTTTAAAAAAGAAGTTTGTGATTACTAAGCCCATACTGGCACAGAAATCCAAGAGTTGTTTCCCGTTCCTGTTGGCCTCCATATCCTCTCCAAATTTACCCATAACCTTTTCATAGCCTTCTGTTCGATTTCCAATCCTGGCATTAAAATCACCCATGAGCAGAACACTGTCCTTGTCCTTCAACAACTACATCACTGAGTGCGTCATAAACACTATCCATCTTATCTTGATCTGTCCCTTCACAATGCGAATATACTGACACAATCCTAATTTTCTTGCTAGACACTGTCAAATCTATCCACAACAGTCGTTTGTTTACATACCTTACTGCAACTACATTGGGTTCCATTTCTTTCCTGATGTAAAGCCCTACACCCCATTGTGCTATTCCTGCTTTGACTCCTGACAGGTAGACCTTGTATTCTCCCACTTCCTCTTCTTTCTCACCCCTTACCCGAATGTCAGTAACATCTAAAACGTCCAGCCCCATCTTACTTGCAGCCTCTGCCAGCTCTACCTTCTTCCCAGGGTAGCCCCCATTGATATTAATAGCTCGCCATCTCATTACCATTTGTTTGCCGAGTCGTATCTTAGGAGTCCCTGGATTGTCAGTTAGAGGTGGGACTCCGTCACCTCCAAAGGTCCGAGGTATTTTGCTCTGATTGTTGCCAGCATCGTATTTAAAGTATCGGGGAAGCAGGTTGCTAGACTTACTTGCCCCGAGTCCCATTGAGTTTTGCCCCTACCGGTTGAGGGACTAACCGGTGGATTTGGTAGTCTTTGCCGTCTGAGCACAAAGGTGACCACGACTCAGAGTATGTCCGAGGTGCCCAGCCTTCTTCCAAAGCAACTGGTATCCCGACTGTCGGGACCACTTACTTGGCCACTTATACGTTGCCCGTGGTTCATGAACTAGGACATGACTACAGGAACCCACACCATGAACCAATTCACATTTACACATTTACACTGGACAGAGATATCACTACAGGTACTTCTGTCACAGAATTAAACCTTCCTTAATGACGCATTGAAAATAATCCTGATCCAGTCTGTGAAGCAATTCACAGCCGCACGACGAGGATGGATTTCAGTAGATCAGTTGTTGCAGCATGTGCAGCAGAATAAGCAAGGGCAACGACGAGAGACGGTGACCTTGACTGTTACGATACCTAGCGGTATAGTGGCGCCGGCCGCGGTGGTCTCGCGGTTCTAGGCGCGCAGTCCGGAACCGTGCGACTGCTACGGTCGCAGGTTCGAATCCTGCCTCGGGCATGGATGTGTGTGATGTCCTTAGGTTAGTTAGGTTTAAGTAGTTCTAAGTTCTAGGGGACTGATGACCACAGCAGTTGAGTCCCATAGTGCTCAGAGCCAGGTATAGTGGCTCTAACTCTGCTGTGTGTAAGCTTCATCTATCTAAGGCAGAAAGTCATCCATAACATGATCCACCGGTAGCACTGACTCCAGTAGGATGGATCTCTAGAGCATGAGAGTGATTGTATAAGGAATATTATAGGGTGAACGTTGATTAGAAATACTTTCCCTAGAGCCTTTGAGCTACGGAACAAGCCCTGAGAGCATAGCGAGACAATTTCAAAGTGCACATGGATAATAGGGCACTGATAGATTATTGAGTGATGTAGGAAATAAGTAGCCTATTAGCGTAAACGAAAACGTACCGAGAAAGCTCATATGGGTAAATGTGGTCTTCGAAACATGTGGTTTATGCGGCCAGATACTCTTGTGGTGGGAGCTAGTACTTGAAAATGTGATATTCATTGGGCTGGTGAATTTCTGTTGTAAACAAAATTTAAATGGGGACCCAGGTAGCTGGGTCTCTCCATAGAAGTAGGTAGTGTAGCAACACTATTATATTGTGGACAAATCTATGGGAAGATGGAGGTAGAGCATTGAAGCAGCCACTAGCAACCAGCCAACGCGTGGTGTTAAAATTCCTGTTACAGTAACTGGGCGGTTCAAGGATTGTGAAATGGGCGGCGCTTGGGTTTGTGAAACCTGCCAGCGCAGCGGTAAGACACAGCTATTGCTGTAGAGGCACAAGGATTTCTTCACTGATTAGCTTCAGTGATTCTGTCATGATTGTATCTGGAAGTGGGTATTGTCATAACAGGTGTGGTGGTATCCTGTGTAAATAGCTGCCATTTTGTAGTGAAATCATCGGCAGTACATACAGGCTACACCGGATGAGGGAACGACATGGAGCCACCAGCAGCTATGGTAAGTTTGAGGATACCTGCCTTCTGCACGAAGTCCACCTTCCTTGATGCCGAGAAGCGGCAAGGCTGTCAAAGTACCAGTCGATCAGTGACTCTGACTCCTGCTGAGGGGAGCAGCACCTCGGACTCCAGGCACCGCTGCTGCCTTCCGCCACTGACAGGGCGGGCGCCGCCGCAGGTCCCTCCAATCACGTAACGAAACGTAGCCGTCGACCTAGGAGTTGGAACTTCTGCAAGAATTCCTATCGTGCTCGAGCACCACTCACGCCGCACACTTATACAGCGGGTCACGCGCTGCACACCGGGCGCTGGCGTAAGCAGTCCAGGGTGCATCTATCACAGCCAGCAGCCGGGTGGGCTCTAGCTGTCACCTTGCTGGGCACGCGGACCTTTCCACTTTCTGTGATGGACTTGGTGGCTGCCCCGTATCGGCAGAGCGCAAATGTCCGAGTAAAATAAAGGGTTTATTTTGGCGGCAGTGTCCCCTGGGCCACCATAGGCGCGCAACCCCAGCACAACTCTCCACCACCTGTCAAACGACACGCCTCTACTCCCGGGGATGACTTAAGTTGTTTGAAATTTGTTGACACGAAAACTCTGGCTCAGTTATAAGCAATTTGCTGCCACTTTGGCTTCAGATGTTTCCTGTCTCTCTATGAGGCATTGCAATTGATAGGAGTTGCTAGTTTTATAATTAATTATTTATTTTACTAACACTGTTACTCTACTGACACTCGTACCAAATGTAACTTAACGTCAACAGATTCCATAAGAGGCCAACAAAAAGTTTCTGTTTGAGGGCTCTGCTGTGGCATATTTGCCAGACAACGCGACCCCGATGCGAGCATGTAAGCACCGACGTGTAGGCAAGGGATTAGTGTGGCCTTCGCTTCTATCCGACGTGCATGCGGTAAATACATAAAGGTGAACTACTGCGACGTTATCATCAACTGCGTCAACCAGGCCTGGGATGCCGAGGGACAAATAATGATAGACATCCATCAGAGAATGATAATTCTGTATAGGACAGTGCCCAAAACCACCATTGTGCGATGGTGCACCAAGGGGTTCTGCTGCTTCATGTAAATGCAAACTCAAGTAGGGGACACTCGAACACCCACGATAAAGTTCTGATCTTCCTCCATGCAATTCACTTCAGTCCTTTAAAAAAGGTCGTGAAGGGTGGATGATACCTGCCGGACGGGGATCTGAAGCAGGCAGTTACGGACTTCTTCAGGCAGCAGAAAATTATATTTGACCAAACGGGTATCTTTAACATGGTGTGTCGGTGAGAATCATTTTACCTCATTTGCCTGCAGATTCTGAACTGTACGACCTTCAAGTGGAAACTTCTTGATCGTCCCTTTTACGTAATAAGATGTTCAAATGTATGTGAAAACGTATGGGACTTAACCGCTAAGGTCATCAGTCCCTAAGTTTACACACTACTTATCCTAAATTATCCTAAGGCCAAACACACACATCCATGCCCGAGGGAGGACTCGAACCTCCGCCGGGACCAGCCACACAGTCCATGACTGCAGCGCCTCAGACCGCTCGCCAAACCCGCGCGGCTTGTACTTAATACCTGTTTGGTTTCTGTGTCGAGTAACTTCAATGCTTGGTGCCTTATTGCATATATGCCACAGGAAGATGCGAGCACATTGAGCACTGACAATGTAGCACTTTGTGTTATTTTTGCAGCCTACGGTAGTTCCACTGTTCGTTGAGCACTGACAATGTAGCACTTTGTCTTATTTTTGCACCCTACGGGAGGTCCACTGTTCGATACTTATTGTTTTATCCTGTAATAAAGCTGTTTCGAATCATAAAGAGAGGTGGCCTGGGAATTAGCGATTGAGCACTAAAATAATCTTGCAAAGACTGTAATGAATATCGTACTTATTATCGAGCCGTGTAGTCTTCTCATGATTGACAATACAAGAACACAGGGATTTGTCAAATAGGCATGTTTAGCAGTAAGTGCTTTGCAAGTACACACAAGAGACGTTTATTTCACACATGCGTTTAAGCTATATGTGCCTTAATGAAGTGGACATCAGTCGTGTTTATGCCCAAAATTCTTGAGCGTAAATACCCACTAAGAAATAAATATGAATGTTAGCCATAATGTATCCTAAAGTAATCTCTGTCAGAACTATGAAGTGAATTAAGACTCCCAATCTGACGACACTGAAACAGAAAACGCACTGCAACCTAGGTCGTCTGATTGTCCTTTAAAATCAGAACATGGAATTTAGCGTTAAGCTGATATATTGGCATTCTAAATAGGTTGACAGGCAAAAGAGATACTTTTGTTCTCAATAAAAATCATTGCTTTACGCAAACGTAACTCACAGCAATCTACTTGGTAATAAGACCTGCTAACATCCGTAAACTGTTCCGAACACTTGGAATAGGGTCTGTACTGTCTTTGAAATTGTAGACTTCCATTGTTAGCCCTGAGATTAATATTTTTAAGACGCAAATCTATGACCTGCCCACTAAATAACAAGCATCCATCTCCCTTGATCATATGTGTGCCATCGCATCGTTAATTACTCATGTCAACCTGAAAACTCGAAACTGATAATTAGATGTTTACTAATTGGGACTCTTCTTCCTTTAGTCATGGACTATGTGGCTGGTCACGGGGGAGGTTCGAGTCCTCCCTCGGGCGTGGGTGTGTGTGTCTGTCCTTAGGATAATTTAGGTCGAGTAGTGTGTAAGTTTAGGGACGCATGACCTTAGCAGTTAAGTCCCATAACATTTCACACACATTTGAACATTTTTTTTCTTCCTTTAGTTTGCAATTAATGAAATGTTATACATCGTGGAAGATTAATCAGTTGTGAGTGCTACTCGTTGGTTATAATTTAAGCAAAGCCACGCACACAGATTTGGTGTGAGCGGTAATTATCGTATGGCAGCGAAACTTTGTAGATGTTCTAATGCATTAATGAAAAATCGATTTACCAGATGCAAATCTGGAGCTGTGAATGCAAAACGGGCGTATAGAATTTTCTCCATATGCAATGGATTTGGAACGGGATGTGGGCAGACAAGGTGAGACAAGCGAGAAAAGTATAATATTAATTTTATTATTAATCACCACTTACACAGCTCAGCCAAAAGTCGCCGGGATTCAGGTCAGGTGATCATGCAGGATCTTCATCTAGGAAACCTCAGTAGATAACATGTTTGTGAAAGGTAGCACTAAGCAGATCTTTCGCTTGGAAATGACATGAGGTGTTGCACCGTCTAGCATGAAAATAGTGGTTTACACACAGATGCGCTGTTGCAAAAGCAGGAATCACATGCTGGACTAGGAGGTCTCGATAATGTGCACACGTCACGGTACATCTGACGGAAACATTCAAAGGAGAACGGACCGAGATTAAAGTTGCTTCTGAACCCACACAATACAGTCCCATAAGGCACGTGCAAAGGCTCTTCTTGCACAACACGCTGTAGTCACTGCACCTTATAGTCCAAGTTGTGCCTTGCCGCTCTCTGTTATATTGCTCGGCCAAGTATCGTCAACTTCGATATGTGCCAGAAACTACGGAGCATACACAGAAGGTAGCTGTGAATCAGCTGCTGCGCCTTCTGGATCTTGCGCTGGTACCATTGTAAAATTGACAGCAAAATTTTCTGGACTGTCCTCGTGACAATGTACGAACACTAACACTAACTGGAGTGTGTGCTTCACGGTCAGTTACAGCAACAGCAATCTCGGTAATAACTTCCACCGAGACGGGTCGCCTTCTGCTCCCAGGTGCCACACCAAACTCTACCGCATTTTCTAATTTAATTAACATCTTCTTTAAATCATTTAATGACATCGGGCCTCTCCTCACACCTTTAAGTCGGCGATACATTCTTAAGGCAGAGCTGTAGCTGCTGCCGAAGGCATAAAACAGTTTCTGTCTTCCCGACAGCCCTCTTGTTCACTCATGTCAGGCTTGTCAAAGGACACCGCGGTTGTCATACTACCATACAAGCAGTGCACAGCGCCAGATATGCTCCTGGTGGCCAAAATTGTAACTAATATTTTTCCAGTGTAATTAGGTTCCTCATCAACGTGTTAGAATACGTACAAAGTTACGCTGACATACGACGATAACAGCCCACACTGGACTTCTATGGCGCCGAAGTATTAAGTGTAAGCGCCCAGCATTTCATATATACTACGCCAGCCCCTGTAACCGAGCGATTCTAGGCGCTTCAATCCGGAACAGTGCTGCTGGTACGGTCGCAGGTTCGAATCTTGCCTCGGGCATTGATGTGTGTGATGTCCTTAGGTTAGTTTGGGGTTCTAAGTCTAGAGGACTGATGACCTCAGATGTTACGTCCCATAATCCTTAGAGTCATTTTTTGCCACAAATATTTCCATAATTCTGAACAGACCACCTGTGCGGAATTCTCTACAACTGTATAATTCCTAAAATTTCTCACGTTTTGGAAGGTCGTCATGTGCCGTTAACCTTCCAGAACCTTTCCACGTACTGGATATTCTACGTTTTCTTGCCACAGGTGTTTTCAAGTGGTGGTTTGTGTTTAACGTCCCGTCGACAACGAGGTCATTAGAGATGGAGCGCAAGCTCGGGTTAGGGAAGGATTGGGAAGGAAATCGGCCGTGCCCTTTCAAAGGAACCATCCCGGCATTTGCCTGAAACGATTTAGGGAAATCACGGAAAACCTAAATCAGGATGGCCGGAGACGGGAACCTGTTTTCAATTTAAGAGCGTCTGACTGCCTCTTCTACTAACATTCTGTGCATGCCCGCACTACATTATTTCCTGCGCTCTGTGAAACCTCTCTTATTGAAATTTAAGATATTAGTTCACACTTGCCAACCGCCATGCTGCAGTGGTAACAGCGTTTCCCGTCAGATCACCGTCGTTAAGCGCTTTCAGGCTCTCTAACACTTGAATGGGGGGCCGTCCGTGTCTGCCGAGCGCTTTTGGAAAGCGTGAAGTATTTAGCCCTTATGAGGCCAACTGAGGAGCTCTCTGACTGAGAAGTAATGTCTCCGGTCTCGAAAACTAAAAATGGCCGGGAGAGCGGTGTGCTGTCCGCATGCCCTTCCATATCTGTACACAGGGACGCCTAAGGGCTGAGGATGTCACTGCTGTCGGTCGGTACCGTTGGGCCTTCCAAGGGCTGTAGGGAAGGAATTCATATATACTGTTAGGTAGCAGTATCATATCACATGACGGAAATCCTGACTCCTTCTGCATTATATTTAGGTGAAGCCTTTATGTTTAACATCAGCTGAGTTCGTCACTATTATTGAATAACGTTCTGAAAGGGGGCTGACTGCTAAAAATGGTTCAAATGGCTCTCAGCACTATGGGACTTAGCATCTGAGGTCATCAGTCCCCTAGAACTTAGAACTACTTAAACCTAACTAACCTAAGGACATTACACACATCCACGCCCGGGGGAGGATTCGAACATGCGACCGTAGCAGTCGGGCGGTTCCTGACTGAAGCGCCTAGAACCGCTCGGCCACAGCGGCCGCTGGAGACTGCTAAGACATGTCACATTTTTCTGTGGTGCAGCCATTTGTCAGTATTACATTTCTAGTGGAGTACTGCTCAGTTAATTACAAATGGAAAGTATGACGTCATGTGGTATCAGAAAATTACTCAAAACACAAAACTCTCGCAACTGTGCAACGATCCGATGTTTTTGAAATACCGCCACCTACCGTGTACGGCGCTGCCATCAAAGCGACGCTCTCTGGCGGCTGTTTTCGCTACTTCAGGCGAACAGCGGCCAGATACCAGCCTTCCTCTAGAGCGACACGGAACAGTGCGGAATAGCTGGCAGTATGCGCCGCCGTTTGTGTTCCTTGTGATGGCTTTTCCTACGTGTATCGCGGAGGTGTGAAGTAATGTGTTTAGAGGTGGTTGTGACAGGCCGTTCGTCGTGAATTCTGTCCAGTATTCTGCCGTGTAGCTGAATTGCTTGAAATCCTTTGCCATGTTGTCTGATCGTGCTTACTCATTCGACGAATGTTGAAAGCATCGGAATGAATTCTTGCTTCCTATTGTCTATAGGCATAGTTGTTTCTTGCAGAGGCCGGAAAGCCGACGGTTCCATGGTTTGTGGTGAATGTAGAGTGTTAATTAATATAGTGTGTCGTGGATGACGTGTTCTGAAAAGCGTTAGCTCCACTGGGAGTGATTTAGCAAACGACGCGTGGTTAGTGAGTAGGAATAAGTGTGGCTTGGTTTGTGTGCGAACCGCGGGTAGTAGTAGTTTTCTTTTTGTTTCGGACTTAAGTTTCGCACCATTGAGAGTGTGAGTTGCTGGCAGCGCTTGACACGTCGTTTCCATCACTTGGCAAGATATCCTGCCAGACGTGTCGTTCGTTATGGGATTGTTAAGTTTCCCATACGTACGAAAGGTTGGGAGGTTTACCCTCCGGAAGTTTAATCCCAGTGATCAGTAGTGTCAGCTGTACATTAAAATCCGACTGAAACCCTATATTCGATTTCCGTAATTACAGTTTTTGCTTTCATTGAGTGAGTTCGGTCATTTGCACTGAAATCGGAGCAGTGTGATACTATGCAATGTGCGCCTGGAAGAGGAAACTGTCTCGTTTCTTGGTACCTTATTTTGAAATGTGAAAGTAATCAACTGCCTAGCTCGGTCTTCTATTACTTCCACGTGACAGTTTCTTGCGATAGCCACCAACAAGTTGTTGGCAGTGAATTTGCTTGGCATGTGCTCCTAGTCTATCGTGTATCACGCGTTCGAGAATCGGCGATATTTCCATTGTGCTTGGGTCCACTATGGTGTAGGATCAGTGATAAGGCACACATGTCGTGTGTTTTGGCAGGCAAACTACGTAAGAAGTGGATTATAGTGAGTCTGGTATCTTGTATTAGGTGTTCTTTTGAGATCCTCATGGCATTTGTGTGAAATCTGATTTCTTATCTGAGTGGTGCAATATGAGTCCACTGACGAGGAAATAAATTTACCTTGTCACTCGACAACCGCGACCAGTCTCTCGGATGTGAACTGCGAGCAATCTTCAGCAACTAAATTAAAATTCATGGCTGTACTGAAGGTTCGATTGTCACTCCGTAGTGGTGATAGACGGCATGTGGTTTGCCGGAGCCGTGTCGCACGCAGTATTAAATTTGGTGGCTGCGTTTTTATAATTTGTCATGATTTTGTTGATTATTACATGGAAGAACGCGGGCGTGCTTAGTTGGTTGTCGCCTTATGTTGCTCTGCGTTTGCTTCGGCTTGTCGCGTAGTGATTTTAGTATTTACCGGTTAGCCAAGCAGTCTAATGCCCCGTGGACTTGTGTCGAGGTCCGGTGAGCCGGCCAGTCTGTGGCTGGTTTTAGGCGGTTTTCCATCTGCCTCGGCAAATGCGGGCTGGTTCCCTTTATTCCGCCTCAGCCACACTGTCGGCGGTTGCTGCGCAAACAAGTTCTCCACGTAGTCATACAACGCCATTACTCTGCCAAGCAAACATAGTGGTTACAGTCGTCTGGTGTGAGACGTTCCCTGAGGGGTGGGGAGAGGGGGGGGATGGTCACCAGGGGCCGAACTGCACAATAACCCTGGGTTCTGGCTACGGTGTGGTACGGTGGAGGAGTGAAGTGGACTGCGGTAGTCGTCGTGGGGTTGTGGACCACTGCAGCTGCGGCGGGTCGCTCTGTCGTTTCTGGGTCCCCGGTTAACATACAATACAACACAATACAACAGTATTCACTGGTTGCTGAACAAACGCCCATGCATTTGTTAGGTCTACGTCGTGTTCTGGTCAGCGTGTGGTCTGAAGTTTGCCATTATGTATTTAGGCTGCCTGTATAGAACGAGGTCGTCGGTAGTTTCTTCCACATGAACATTTGCCACACTTGGCGGTGCTTCCTATTTTACGGGCATGTGCTTATTAAGTTGCGCCCTTGTACTGCACTTCGAAAAATGGACGTGCGTTCTGTTGTCGTGGTCGTCCACTTTTCTCAGTGGCTGTCTTAAGCTCTCACCTGCAAATTCCTGCACTGAGAACCATCCCTAATTCATTATTGATAAATTAGTCTAGCATTGATTCTACTGAAGCTTCCTCCATACGCTGGGATTTACTATTAATTAGGATAGTGTTTATTCAGTTATTTCATCGGGCTAGGGTTTTTCACGTTAATTTATAAAGGGTTTAAGTTCGTGCTCCAAACTGCACTTAGCTTAAGTTACGACTTGAAGAAAAATAGGATCCATTGTGTCGGTCTCGAAAGTGAATGGGGAGGAGAGCGCTGGGTATTTGCGCCCGAGGGCGGTTGGGTTGACACACATTTGTTTCATTTTCTGTTTACTCTTTCAGACTCAAATTTCATTAAAGCAAAATCTTCAGGTCCGTCGCCATGTCGGAACACCTGCCGTCTTTGGAGTGAGGTGGGCGCCAGGTGCGAGAACCCGTCCATCTCTACCGGTACGGAACCGATAGCGAAAACGGTGCAAAGTGCCCAACCTATCAGAGTATTGGACGGACGGGAAACGGAAGCACTCTTACTTTAAAACGGAGACCTGAGTAGACAACTTCATCTCACTGCAAGCAACATTACTGTCTGGGGCATTTGCAATCAAATCAAAACATCTAGTAGAGCTCTGTCTCAAGATTTCTTCGGAAAAGCTTAAACGATCTCCTGGTTTCAATAAACATTAAACGTGATAGGAAAGTGCACAGTGGTTATAAAACTGAAATTCATAGTCTAGGAGCAACGAAGTTACGATTATTCCACGTGCCCAGTCGGTAATGTTACTAGTTGTCATTAACGGCCCCTCTCCAAACTACAAGCACAGATAAATAAGCTAGGGCCCTCACTTAACAGCTTCACTGAGCTGAACGCCACTTATAACTATACCAGTAGACACTGATGGTGAAATGCGAATCAATCTCGCTAGTCGTAACCTGAACTTTGAAGCGAAAATTCATCGTTAATCAACTGAAAGATACGTGCGAGTGTATCATATCTCACTCTAATGAGTCATGTGTGAATGAACACATGGCTTTTCATCCCGCGTAGAGCGCAACGGCAATGGTCAAATGGCTCAAATGGCTCCGAGCACTATGGGACTCAACTGCTGTGGTCATTAGTCCCCTAGAACTTAGTACTACTTAAACCTAACTAAGCTAATGGAACAGTAATTTGAAAATTACTGTTCCATTTGAATTGTGTATTTACGCAAGCTTAATTACAATTCAGAATTATTTTTATTTCATGTTTGAATTAATCATTTGTCAGTCAGCAGAAAACTACAATTTTTTATTATTTCTATTATTAATTTTTGTTGTATTTTTCTGAAACTTCCTTTTACTTAATAATTCGCATTGTCAGTGCCGGCCGCGGTGGTCTAGCGGTTAAGGCGCTCAGTCCGGAACCGCGCAACTGCTGCGGTCGCAGGTTCGAATCCTGCCTCGGGCATGGATGTGTGTGATGTGCTTAGGTTAGTTAGGTTTAAGTAGTTCTAAGTTCTAGGGGACTGATGACCTAAGATGTTAAGTCCCATAGTGCTCAGAGCCATTTTTTTCTAGTCAGTTCACAGATCTTATGTCCAATTGGCTTGGAATTTTTGTAAGTACCAACAAGTAATGCTTACGATCGGCAGCTTCTTACTCAAATTAAATTCTATCACTTCCACAGGTTTGGAACTGCACTACCAACTCACCGACATGTTACCTGTGGACTGTTCCATACGGGCTGACCGCCAGACGCAGAATGACCTTGAGTGACATCCCCCCCCCCCCCTCACACACACACACACACACACACACACACACACACACACACACACACACACACACACGCACACACACACACGCGCACACACACACACACACACACACACACACCAAAATGCGTAACATGCTTAAGGTACAGAAAATGGACTACAACTCGAAGAATAAATAAATTACAAATTTCGAAACTAATTTAAATAAAAGCTTTCTCTTCCGATCCCCATCAGGCCAAACACATTGTTCTAAACGTAATCACTTAAAGGATAAATTTTGTACATGCGCATTTGCAAATAATGAAGGCCGTTTTAGTACTAGTTAACTTAACCTTATAATGTAATAAATTAGAACTCAAATACCTTAGACGTATCTGAAGTGTGGAGATATCTATATGGATGCTGCATTGGATTCATTCGCTGAGTAAATGTGGGAACATGAAGATCCGACACATTCACGTTCTTTACATACTGATAATTATATATAAAGAAAACGTGATAATACAATAAATAAAATACGTATAAAGGTGTCTTTCTGGGGTGATAGCTGTCGTCCAGCAGTTTAAGATTGCATGAAACTTTACTGTTCTTAATTGTTAATCGTGTTTATAGAAATATTCAATTACTGTGAGTCCCTAATTTGGGTAGATTTTGTTATTCATAATATACGTATCTCGATAGATGAACCTCAGTACTGTGAGTGATAAAATCAGTTTCGTGCTACATTAGAAGCATTTCAAACTAGCCATATTCCGTCACAAAATAGGAAATTTTTGTGCTATGACTAGGCCCTTAAACCTCCAGACTGATGGAAGAATAGAGTTTTGAGGAAAATATGTCTAGGAGCCTTACCAGGTTGGACTAACACACGAAAGAGAAGATGCAACGAACAGCGGCCCGTTTCGTCGTGGGATCGTTCAGCAAGCCCGACAGCATCACGGAGAAGCTCAGGAAACGTCAGTGGCAGAGCTGCAAGAGAAGCAGCGTCACAAGTGTTTTGCTGTTGAAATTACGAGTGCATAAATTCCAAGTAGTCTGCCAGCACATTGCTTCCTCACACAAATGTCTCACGAATGAACCAGAACGAGAATATCGGAGACTGGATCTCATATGGAAATCTATCCAAATAGTTTTTCCCGCGCATCGGACGCGAATGTAATACGGAAGGGGTAGATGATAACCGTCCTGCAACTACACTCCTAAACACGCTGTAAAGCGGCTTGTGGAGTATAAATGTAATGTAGGTTCTGTGGATCCATGCGGTTGCGCTGTTTTGAATTTTCGACGGGGTACATTGAGCTGCAGTCGCAATATGGCCACGTCTTGCTTCCAGAACGTCGTCAGGAAGGCATCAACTGTCAGCTATGTGTTTGAATGATGGCCATCTGCGGCAGAAATCGATAATTTTGATTTCCTATCACGTCTGTAGATTGCAAGTTTGGTTACTGCTACTGAAACTTTTTTGTGCTGGTGTCGCAGGATAGCACATCTGTGTCGATCGTGGAACGTCGACAGTCAGTTCACGACGGTTGCTCCTCTGACTTTCATAGAGACACTTCATATATAGAAAAGCACCGGGAATCTGAGTCGTGTTGGTCATAATTGTGTATAGCCAATCATAAAAGTACAAACAAGAAAATGTCTATTTTTTCAATCGTTCCGTTTAGACTCGACCTTAGCTGTTGTAACGTAGTGGCTGTGTATGCTGGTATGTGACAGGGACCTCGCAGTCGATCTGTTGCGCTATGTTGTGTTCTACAGCCAGTCAGCAATGCTTAGTTCTTTTATGGCACATGTTTGAGTGGCAATGGTTGTCGACAGTTCTACGCATTTAGGTTAGATTTGTACATAACATCTGTTAATGTTTACACACTCATCAGTGCAAACATTCGTAAATTAACTGCACTCGCCAAACGATAAGTTAGTATTTTAAAATTGGATGGGACAGATATATCTTCAATTTTCATTAACAACAGCGATGGAATTTCTGATACCGTATTTGGGTTTAGATTTAGTTTTGTTTTTGTGACGTGGTCTAATTCTCTCGTAAGAAAACAAGTGTCATTTGTTCAATCTAATGATTTCCAGAATGAATGCTTCACAAAGTTATTGCCCCATCGCATATGTATTTAGTCTCAAACTTTCTAAGACTTCCTCCGCCCTCACCGTCAGAAGATTTCAGTTGGCCTTCCTTTACTTCGTTCAGATGGTCGAATTATTACTTACTGGAGACGTCGCGAAATCGCGGAACAATCATGCGTAGATACCATATGGATGTTTACGACTGAAAAACATGGTCTGTGACGTTACTTTCGTCAGATGGTGTATGAGTCGCCTTATTCCTCTATTGGCTTTAAGCAGAGTCAGGTGCCCGTTTCAATGCACCATATAGTGTACAGCCGCTGTCCCATTGTCACTTAATGATTACCATATGAGAAAGTAACCTTAATTTTACTGTTCAGCATGAAAATTTCTGAATACCATAAAAAGTAATAATATCCTTCGTAAAAAATCTGAATTGCATTTGATACATATCTAGTATATCAGCAATAATTGTGTATAACCCAAGTTATGTTATCTGCGGTTGCAGCAATCAGATTTCCCCTAACGATGGCATAAAAGTCGAGAAATGGTTTGTGATCAAATAAATATTTAGTAGACTATTGTAAAATGATTCCTGCTTAAAGTTCTTACATATTTGGTAGGATGAGTCGCGAAAATGCAGGTTCTTGAGATTCCGTGGATTATTTTACATGATCTACCTTCCCGTTAAGACGTGTCCACTATTGCTCCTGCATTGATTTTCAATTTGTGACCGACTATATAGGATTATAGTTACTGTATCTACATCTACATCGATATTCTGCAAATCACATTTAAGTGCCTGGCAGTGTGTTCATCGAACCACCTTCCCAATTCTCTGTTATTCGAAAGTCGTATAGCGCGTGGAAAGAACGAATACCTGTATCTTCCTGTACGAGCTCTGATTTCCCTTATTTTATCATTGTGATCGTTTCTTCCTAAGTAGGTCGGCGCCAACAATATTTTCGCTTTCGGTAGAGAAAGCTGGCGATTGGAATTTCGTGAAAAGGTTCCTCAAACGGAAAACGCCTTTGTTTTAGTGATATCGATCATAAACCCTGCATAATTTCAGTGATACTCTCCCCTGTTTCGCGATAATACAAAACGTGCTGCTCTTCTTTGAACTTTTTCACTGTACTCAGTCAATCCTATCTGATAAGGATCCCACACGGTGCAGCAGAATTCTAAAAGAGGTCGGACAATAAAACGCATTCTTTGGTTAGCCTTCCCCACAACATTTTCTATGTGTTTCTACCAATTTAAGTTGTTCACATTTGTTGTTTCTAGGTATTTAGATACAGTTTTGGCCTATGGATTTGACTGATGTATCGTGTAACCTAGATTTAATGAATTCCTTTCACCACCCATTAGAATGACCTCACTTTTCTTTATTAACGCTCAATTGACAAATTTCGCGCCATACATAAATCTTTATTACATTGTTTGCAATTTCTTTTGATCTTCTGATGACTTTACTAATCGATAAACGTCAGCGTCATCGGCAAACAACCTAAGTCTGCTGCCGAGATTGTTTCCAAATCGTTTATATAGATAAAGAACAGCAAAGGGCCTATAACACTATCTTGGCGAACGCCAGAAATCACTTTATTTACAGCATGACTTTCCGTCAATTATTAGGAATCTTGACCCCTCTGACAGGAAATCACGATTCCAGCCACGTAATTGAGAAGATATTCGTTAGGCACGCAATTTCACTACAAGCCGCTCGTGTGGTACAGTGCCAAAAGCCTTTCGAAAATCCAAAAATACGGAATCAATTTGGAATCCCTTGTCGATAGCACTCAACACTTGGTGCGGGTAGAGAGCTAGTTGTGTTCCACAGGAACAATGTTTCCTTATTCAAAGTTTACTGTGTGTCAATAGACCGTTTCCTTCTAATTAATGATGTTCGAACACAATATGTTCCAAGACCCTTCTGTATATCGACGTTAATGAAGGGGGCCTGTAATTTAGCGGATTGCTCCTACTACCTTACTTGAGTGGGGTGACCTGTGAAATTTCCAATTTTTGGGTACGGATCTTTCGGTGAGCGAACGGTTGTATATGATTGTTAAGTATACTCAGCATACTCTTAAAGTCTTGTATGGAGTGTAGACCAGAAGAATTACTTTCATTAAGTAATTAAGTAGCTTCGCTACTGCGAGAGTATCTACTTACTCATGTTGGCAGCTGTTCTTCATTCGAATTGTGGAATATTTACTTCGTCTTTTGTGAAGGCATTTCGGAAGGCTGTGTTTATTAACTCCCCTTTGGCTTGGCGGCACTGTCTTCCTTTGTATCTCCATCGCTATCGCGCAGAGAAGGCATTGATTGTGTCTCGCGACTGGCATACTTAATAGACGACCGGAACCTCTAGATTTTCTGCCAGGTTTCACTGTAGAAACTATTATAAGCATCTCGCAACGAAGTCCTCGCTAAATTTCGAGCTTATGTAAATAATCGCTAATCTCTGAGATTTAGCGTCTGTTTAAAATTTGGCACGTTTTTTCATTGTTTCTGTAACTGTAAATTCATACGAAAGTTATTCTATCGTTCATGTACAGTTTTACTTGCAATGTGATGTAGTTTATTTGTGTTTATGAATTTAAAGCTGCCTTACGAAATCTGAACTGGAATTAACTTGTGGTGGATGAAAATTTTGGTTTTATGTATGCGACACCAGAGAAAGTTAGAAGCTGGCTCGTAATACAGCACTGCTATGGTCTTTTAGAGCTTGTAGAGGAGACGCGAAAGCTGTAATGCTGAAAGTAGTACAGCAAAATTTGAAATACTGAAACTGAGAAGGAGAAAAAGGATTGTGGGAGATTGGAAGCGGATAGGGTAGGCCGAGACGAGCAATTCGATACGTGACACTTGTGATGTAACAATCGGGATAAAAACGTCAACCTGTCCTACCTAAGCTACAGCACAAGCACTGCGCGGGAGGCTTTGAATATACTCTCGTCCTATTACGACTTTGACTTAGTCGGTGAAGTTCTGGAGGTAAAATTTATAGTCATCTATTTTCCAGTTTGAAAGTGCAAAAACAAAGCATGATCAACATTCAAGAATGATTTTAGCGAGAAAAAGGAATTAGCTTCGAACTGTGAAGACCAACAGAGGATGAGGACGAGAAAACATTGACAATTTCGAGCGCTTCATACGCGCTGCGGGTTAGGTGTTCTCCGAGGGCCGGTTAGATGTGGTTTCCAAGATTGATGGGCTGGTAAGATTGTTGTACTGTCGTTCGTAATGGTCACCTGGAGGCTCAACCCACCGGGTGGAGAATCTTGTGAACCGTCAGCGGGGAAGTCACCCTCTCCCTTACTGTCAAATGGCAGTTCACAATTGCCCTGCTTGCTTTTCAACGTACCTTCGAGTCATTATCTGCGGTCAGTCCTCAACGAATTGTCTCACGGTAGTGGTTAAATGTTCGAACGGCGACGGCGTGGTCAATGCCATCTCAACTGGTAATTTAATGGGCTGGTAGCCTTTCTTGCCATAAAGGAAGAATGCGCTCACAGTCTACGATTGATGTCATTTTTATCAAAGAATGGTGATACACTGCGTAAAATTTTTGTTTTAGAGGGTCCCTATTATTAATTTTCTTGTGTGCATATATTGTAATGTGAACGTTCTTCCAATTGAACAGTGCAAATGTTATGCCGACATAACCGTTGTGTGATGAAAGGAGACGCTAAATCAACCTAAATGTAATAAAACTAACTTTTAGTAGAAACAATTCAACTTAAAACTGTATACTACCAAAGTTATGTGAAGGTATCATACAGTGTAGCGAATAATGCTACAATGCGTGACGTCATAGTACATACCTTTTAATTCTAACACAAGAAACTAACAGAGTAAAAGTCCTGCCTAAAATTGCCAACAGACCTTTGGAAGAATAAATTCCAAAAATGCTCTTGTTAAAATTTCAGTACCCAAACAACTCGGAAGCCTGCGTGACATACAGGCGAACATGTAACATAGAACACTGTAAGACTAAAAAAATTTGTCAAGAGATACGAGATCTGAGACTCATTTGTAATGCAATGCTTGAAACTAAAGTCCTACTGTGTCCTAACAGTAACGTCAAACTAGCCGTAACAAGCTTTCATGTCTTACTTTGTGGCAACGGGAACAAAGTACTGCTCCAAAGTCGTTAACCGTAGAACGCAGCGCTACAGCGAAACAGCTAGAAAAACCTTGCCCAAGTGCAATGCAAGGAAACGAAACTGTGCTAAGCACATTATACTTCAAGCAATTATGTCCCACTAAGATCAATTCCGTGAGTCTGGTTACATATTTAAACTCTAGTAAGGGGACAGTAAAAACCTGAACCTATTAAATGGTATAGAAGATGGCAGCATTAAAGAAAATACTTTATTATGAAACTGGCTTTTAAAGGTATAGCAATCTTTACAAAATTATCTTCTCATATAAAAAAAAAATGTACCTCTCCTCTGCTGCGACTCATTATTGAAATGGTAAGAGTGATGAGCCAATGGCTGTCCAATCCATGAGAACTGATAATTTCATTTAATATCGTCTCGACAAACTAAGCGACTTGAATCAATTACGGAAAATCGCACCGAAAATTTGCCTTTCTTAATGCAACAGTGCACCGGAAACCTTAGCTGAATATCTTCTCACATGTAAAATCGATGCTTACAAAAGTGTTTCCAAAAACGAACAACCTCTGCATCAGCTTGTCCTGCAAGTTATTTTGCCACACCGTTCAGCAATGTGACCGACACCAGATACTGTTACTGAATACACGCGAGTGCTACACTGACAACGACAAACTACTGACAACACAAAATCACACTGCTTGTACCCAGAACATTTTTGGGCTAACGTATCAACAATTAAAGACATGTCTGAAAAACATTCAGAGCTCAAGTATAAAGTATGACTTCAATAGACACAGAACTCACATCGCTCTCAGCAACTATCGATACTAAACTGGAGACTTTACATCATTTTACAGCTGCACGGCGCACACAAGCAGCGTCACCCCATTCCCGACAGTCAGCGCGCTCTTCTTCACAGAACTGAAAATGCAGTTTTACAACTTACTTCATTACACGACAGTATCTTTGTTGCAGTTTCCTTGCATCAAGAAGTGTTGAGAAAGAGGTTCTCGACGAATGAATTAGAAGAATCTTTGTGAATAATAGTAGTAAAACATAATAAATCTTCAGAAAGGCAAAATCATGTCAGTGCGGCTCTTGGGTATTAAGTTCAGAGAGCTACTGACATTCAGTGGTGGTATCCTTGGACACAGACTAAGTAAGTACACTCGTCCCCTGTGAAAGACAACAATGATCTGTTTGTTACATAAGAATGACAATATCAGTTTGCAAATATCAAGGCTTATCTCTGGCTTATGTACAGTTCTTATTGCGCTGCGTACCGCTGTACACCATAAGCCTTCTAATCACTCCCACACGTTTGAAAGATGTCGCCTAAATAATTTACTTACTGTAAGTAATTAGTGATGTTAATCATTTTTTGGGTTTCTGTACACGTAAAGTGTTGAACCAAAAGACAGGCGAGAATTCAACAATGACATGTTTACTCAAATATGTTGATGTATTATTTATGTAATAAGCAGCTACTAATATTTATACTTTCCATTCCTGGTTGTGCTTCTCATTAAACATAAATTATTATAGAATTGCTACACTCTGCTTACGCTTAGAATTCCTTGCAGTTAAACCTCCAGTTTCCAGTACCAGTGTTTTCTTTAAAAAAATTTGTTTAGCTGGCTGTTTCCTCCTCAGTTACCTTTGTATTTGAAATTGCTATCTTACACATCTTAAACATTTCTGCATAATTATTTGATTTCCCTGATCATACTAATATATCATTATTGGCAGTAATTTGGTCTACAAAAGTAGTTTCAAGATGTATTTGCCATTACTTCATAGTGGCTTTGCGTTTATTTTCTAACTGCACTCTACATACTTGATTCTTCATTTGCCTTTGTCAAAATAAATGTAAATTAAACAATTAAATTTTATTTTAATGTCACTGGTTTCTGTAATTCACCACTCATGGTATTTTGAAGCTGCCTGGTCGTGTGGATACACTGCTACAAGCAATATTCACTGTGAGACGGGTAAATGGTATCGTATCCAGAGCGTCATCTTGTACTTCCTACATTACTAAAGCCTGCGTTAGATGTGTGATGACTTAAATGTCCCTCTAAGCTCTTTAACATTGCAATCATATCAGGCCTTTTTCCACTAAACACAAACAGAACTATCGACTGCAGTTGATTTACAAATAAATGATCAGTTGCATATCATTCATAATTGTCATTTCGAGTCCGTCTGCATTTAATAATTCTGTTATGTAAGCTGTATTTAATTCTTTGAAAAATAAGAAGATAGATATGTCATGTCATGTGAGTACATAGAAATGTGTTGATTTGGGAATACTTCATTACAAAACAGTTACGCTTTTTTTCCCCATTTCCCCATTTTTACGTACATAGAACAGTGACAGTGAAGAAGGAATCTAGAATTATTAATTTTAACACAGTTACAGAATTAACTTGATTTACTGATTACTAGACGCAATAAAAGTTACAAGAAAATAAAAAATTGCTAAAATATCTTTGGAAACTAGTACAGGTACATGAGCACCCTTATCAGTTATTCCCACACTGGTTGTTTGTTCGTCATTGTTGTTGTTGTTGTTGTTGTTGTGACTTTAAGGGGGACTAAACAGCTAAGGTCATCAGTCCCCCATTCCAAAAAACCGGCGAAACAAAATTTACGGAACAGGTAAAACCCCAAGGGGGGAGGAGACGCCCCTCCCCCCAGTCACTGAAAGAACACCAATGTGGCAGTGAACACTAGAGACAAGAAGAGTACAGACGAACACTGGACAGAAAGAAACGGAAGAAAATAAGAGTGCCGGAGACTGGTTGACTGACCATGGGAACAAAAATTGGGAAAGAGTCAACCACCCGAATACACACATTAAAATCTGCGACCAATGGGACACTCGAGGACAAGATACACAGAAAGGGAAAGGGACAGGTCCCCCCTAAATGGAACCATAAAAAGGACTACCACGGATAAAATTTAAAACGTCGTCAGCCATGGAGGCATCGTCGCATAAAACCAAAGGCAACGTGCCCGGGAGATTAAAAGTCTGCCGGAGGGTGCGCAGGTGGGGACACTCCAACAAAATGTGGGCGACCGTCAACCGGGACCCACACTGACACAGGGGGGGATCCTCCTGACGCAAAAGATGTCCGTGCGTCAGGTAGGCATGGCCGATGCGGAGCCGACACAGGATGACAGAGTCCCTGCGAGAAGCCCGCAGGGAGGACTGCCACACATCGGTCGTCTCCTTAACAGCCCGCAGTTTATTCGGAGAAGTCAGGCTACGCCACTCGTCACGCCACATCTGAAGCACCTCACAGCGCAACGCCAGCTGCAAATCACGAGCCGGGAGGCCGATCACCAAAGTGGGGGCGTCGACCGCCCCTTTGGCCAGCCTGTCGACACGTTCATTCCCCGGGATGCCAACGTGACCTGGCGTCCAAACAAAGACCACCGAACGACCAGAGCGGGTAATGGCAAAAACAGACTCCTGAATAAAGGATACCAGAGGAGAAGAGGTATAGCAGCGGTCGATAGCCTGGAGGCTGCTCAGGGAGTCACTGCAGATGACGATGGACGTACCTGAGCAGGAACGCATATGCTCAAGAGCGCGCAATATGGCCACCAGCTCTGCAGTAAAAATACTGCAGCCAGCCGGCAAGGAGCGCTGTTCAACACGGGCAGCGTGAGCAAAAGCGTAGGCAGGACGACCATCCACCAGACAGGCTCACAGCCTGAAAATGAGGCGACGAGCGCAAGAAAACAGTGACGGAGGGCCACATGCGGAACGGAGTCCTTGGGTTCCCGTGCCAAGTCCAGGCGGACGGACGGATGGATGGGTCATACACCAGGGAGGCGTGGGTGCACAGGCCCGGAAGGGCGGCAGAAGAGGAAACGACCCCAGTTCAGACAGCAGGGACTGGACGCGGACAGCAATGGAAAGCCCAGACCTAGGTCGCCGGTCGGGCAGAGGGAGAACCCTGGCAGGGAAAAGCAGGCGATGATTGGGATGGCCCAGTGAGCAATGCACGTGGACAGCATAGTCGGCGAGCAGTCGGTGGCGGCGAATCCGCAGCGGGGGAACCCCGGCCTCCACCAGCAGACTATCCACGGGGCTCGTATGGAAAGCGCCAGTTGCAAGCCGAACCCCACAGTGGTGTATGGGGTCCAACAACGTCAACACTGAGGGCGATGCAGACCCATAGGCCAGGCTCCCATAATCAAGCCTGGACTGCACAAGGGCTCTGTACAATCGCAACAGCGTGCTGCGATCTGCACCCCAAGACGCATGGCTCAGGCAGCGGAGGCCGTTGAGGTGCTGCCAGCACTTTTGCTTCAGCTGAGTAACATGAGGAACCCACGTGAGCCGGGCATCAAAGACGAGTCCTAAGAAGCGGCTAGTGTCCACCACTTCAAGTAGTTGACCGTCGAGGTAAAGTTCCGGATGAGGGTGGACCGTCCGACGCCTGCAGAAGTGCATAACTCGAGTCTTGGCCGCAGAGAACTGAAATCCATGAGTCAGAGCCCATGATGCCGCCTTGCGAACGGCTGCTTGCACCCTGCGTTCGGCGACTCCCGTAGTCGTTGAGCTAAATGAGATGCAGAAGTAGTCAGCATACAAAGAAGGAGACACCGACGACCCCACGGCTACAGCCAGACCATTAATGGCCACTAGAAATAAGGAAACGCTCAACACCGAGCCCTGCGGGACCCCATTTTCCTGTATATAAGATGAACTAGAGGCGGCACCGACTTGCACCCGGAAAGAGCGGCGCAATAAAAAGTTTTGAAGAAAAGCTGGGAGCTGACCACGAAGACCCCACTCGCGCAACGTAGCAAGGATGTGATGCCTCCATGTTGTGTCATATGCCTTCCGCAGATCAAAAAATACAGCAACGAGATGCTGACGGCGGGAAAAGGCCGTACGGATAGCAGATTCCAGCTGCACCAAATTGTCCGCAGCAGACCAGCCCTGACGGAAGCCACCCTGGGATGGAGCGAGGAGACCGCGCGACTCAAGGACCCAACACAAACGCCGCCCCACCATACGTTCGAGCAATTTGCACAAAACGTTGGTTAGTGTAATGGGACGATAGCCGTCCACCGCCAGAGGGTCCGCACCGGGCTTCAAGATGGGAACGATAACACCCTCTCGCCATTGCGACGGGAACACGCCCTCGCTCCAAATGCGGTTAAAGATGGTAAGGATGTGTCTCTGGCAGTCCCTGGAGAGATGCTTCAGCATCTGCGCGTGGATGCAGTCCGGTCCTGGCGCTGTATCAGGGCAATTGGCGAGGGCAGCGAGGAATTCCCACTCGCTGAAAGGAGCATTGTATTTTTCAGAATGACGTGTGTGGAACGATAACGGCGTCCGCTAGGCGCGCTCCTTTAGAGAGCTAAAGGCAGGAGGGTAAGTTGCAGTCGCAGAGCTCGTAGCAAAGTGCGTGGCAAGGTGGTCAGCAATGGTGGCAGCGTCCGTGCAGACAGCGGCGTCCAGGGAGATTCCAGGGACACCCATAGGGGTCTGGTATCCATAAATCCGCCGGATGCGGGACCACACGAGCGACGGGGAGACGCGGGAGCCCAAGGATGAAATGTACCTCTCCCAGCATTCCTGCTTACGCCGTGCAATAAGACGACGGGCCAAGGCACGGAGCTTCTTAAAGGCGATGAGGGTCTCCAGAGACGGGTGCCGCTTATGACGCTGGAGAGCCCGCCTACGGTCGCGAATAGCCTCTGCAATCCCCGGCGACCACCAGGGGACAGACTTCCTCCGAGGGAGTCCAGAAGAGCGAGGGATGGCAGTCTCGGCCGCATAAATAATTGACGAGGTCAAGACACGGACCACCTCGTCAATGTCACCCTGTGGGAGAGAAGCAATGGTGGCAGCGGAAGTAAAAGCCGGCCAGTCAGCCCTGTTGAGAGCCCAGCGGGGCAGGCGCCCAGAAGAATGACACTGGGGCAGTGACAAATAGATGGGAAAATGGTCACTACCACACAGATCAGGATGAACTCTCCAGTGAAGGGATGGGACAAGTCCGGGGCTGCAAAGAGAGAGATCGATGGCCGAGAACGAGCCATGGGCCACACTGTATTTGCGTGGGAGCACCGGTGTTCAAGAGGCTAAGGTCGAGCTGAGCCAACACATGCTCCACAGCGCGACCGCGGTCATCGGAGACAGTCCCACCCCATAGAGGGTTGTGGGCATTGAAATCGCCCAGAAGCAGCAATGGCGGCGGGAGTTGAGCCAGCAGCGCAGCCAAGACATGTCGGGGGAGTTGCCCATACGGAGGAACGTAAACAGAGCAAACAGTAATGGCCGGCAAGAGCTCAATCCTGACAGCGACTGCCTCTAAAGGCGTCAGAAGGGGTACTGGTGAGCTACAGACAGAGTGGTGAACAAAGAGGCAAACTCCACCTGAAGCTCGTTGACAGTCAGCGCGGTTCTTATAGTATCCCCAATAACCGCGAAGGGCAGGGGTCCGCATTGCTGGAAACCAAGTTTCCTGAAGAGCAATGCACAGAACAGGGGAAACACTCAAAAGCATCCGGAGCTCAGGCAGGTGGCGGAAATAACCGCCGCAATTCCACTGGAGAATGGAAGCAGGAAGGGACTGGGAGGGCGTTAAGTCCACTAAGAGGCAGACGGCGCCGCAGAGTCAACGGCCGCCACCGAGCGAGAGAGAGCTGTGTCCACAGGAGAGGTCCCCGAGGGTTCCGTGAGGGCGAGATCCGCGGCAGAGGCGAGGATCTCCACCGCATCCCCAGAGCCAGAGCTATTGACAGCAGGCGGTACTGAAACTGCCAGAGCGTCCTTCTTCTTGGACACGTTCCGGTCCTCCTCCTCGCGTCTGTCCTTTGGCTTAGAGGGCTGGGAGAGTTTCTCTGAAGGAGCGTCGGAGGCTGACGACGACGCAGAAGCACTACGACCAGCAGGTGGATGAACCTTCAGCCACTGGCTGACATCTGGCGGGGTAGCAGAAGAAACGGAAGAAGGGAGGGCCCCGAGGGACCCCTTCCGCGAGAGAGGAGCCGGCAGAGACGACGCCGGCAGAGAAGGGGGAGGGGGAGGGGGAGGGGGAGGGATCGAGCCCCCTGGTTTTGGAGCAGATGTCACTCCTGAAGCATGTGCGGGGGGAGTGACAGAAGGGGGTTTCCCCCCAACTGCTAAGGGGGCAACAGAGGAAGGCTTGCCCCCAGACACAAGGGGGGCAGACAGAGATGGACGGCCCTGAGGGCCAACTGAAGGCGGCACAGAGGAGGCGACAACTGCCGCCCGCGAGGGCGACGATAACGTAGCTGCAGCATAAGAAGTTTGAAGAGGGACAGGATGCAACCTTTCAAATTTCAGTTTTGCCTCGCGATAAGTAAGCCGGTCCAGGGTCTTAAATTCCATAATCTTCCGCTCCTTATGAAGAACGGGGCAGTCCGGCGAGCATGGAGAGTGGTGTTCCCCACAGTTGACACAGACAGGCGGAGGCGCACATGGAGAATTGGGATGAGAGGGGCGTCCGCAATCTCGACATGTGGCACTGGATGGGCAACGGGAGGACATATGCCCAAACTTCCAGCACTGGAAGCACCGCATCGGGGGAGGGACGTATGGCTTGACGTCACAACGGTAAACCATTACCTTGACCTTCTCAGGCAATACAGCACCCTCGAAGGCCAAGATAAAGGCACCGGTGGCCACCCTGTTTGTCTTGGGTCCTCTGTGCACACGACGGACAAAATGCACACCACGTCGTTCCAAGTCAGCTCTCAGCTCGTCATCGGACTGTAACAAGAGGTCGCGATGGTAAATAATCCCCTGGACCATATTTAAGCTACTGTGGGGAGTGACGGTAACAGGGACGTCTCCCAGCTTATCACACAACAGCAACGCCCGTGACTGGGCTGGGGAGGCCGTCTTGAGGAGGATGGACCCATTCCTCATTTTAGACAAACCCGCCACTTCCCCAAACTTATCCTCCAGGTGTTCCACAAAAAACATAGGCTTTGTCGAAAGAAAGGAGTCACCATCAGTCCTGCTGCAGACAAGGTATTGTGATACATAAGGCTCCTGCTTGGCACTAGATCTGCGTCCCTCCCATGGCGCAGCCAACGAGGGGAACGACTGAGGATCATATTGTGCAGCATCGAATTCAATTTTGCCTCGCTTAGAGACGCTGGTGGCAGTGCGACCACCAGCTTGGTGAGATTTATTGCGCTTCATTGCGCCACATCCGCCCAGATGCCACCTACTCCGAACGAGGGCTCTCCCCAAGGGCGCCACCCAGCCAAAGCAACGGGTACCTGGCCGATATCCCATTGCCCGGAGTCCCCGTGCCCCAGACAAGATGGGCACATACTCCTTGGCATGCATGGGGAGGTAACAGCTCTGGCATCTGTAGTGCGATCCCTGCGTGGTCAGGGGGCTACCACCAAGAGGGTACATGACGACCCCACCACAACGGACTGGCTACCGTGCTGGATTTTAGGTGTTGAAAGGGTCCACAGTTGCCGTGGGCGCTAAGAAGGGGATTGCGCACAAGACGAGGAGGCAACCCAGAAGACATGGGGGGTGTAAATCCCTCCACACGACAATAGATAGCATGCAATATGGAGGTGCACGATGGACCAATAGAAAAACACCACGTAAGGCGTCCTTCCCCAAATGGCACGCACTAACAACGGAAATTTTGAAAATGGCAGGTCAAACCCAAGTGGGGACCATCACATAAGGCCGAAACTTTGAAGACTCCTTTTAGTCGCCTCTTACGACAGGCAGGAATACCGCGGGCCTATTCGTACCCCCGAACCCGCAGGGGGGGTTTGTTCGTCATTCTGCTGTCCATTAACTTCCTAATTGTCTGGCTTCAATGGCTCATACCCCAACAAGCTGGCCATGTTCGCAGCAGAGCAGTTTATGTGCAAGTCAGACCCAATAGTGTCCGCTATGTTGCAGGCTACATCAGTGAAACGAGGACACACACACACACACACACACACACACACACACACACACACACACACACACACACACATCCTGATTTTCAGTTGGCAGGACCCATCCACACAAACCATGATCTTCAATCATTGGAACCCACTCACACATGTCGTGGTCTTTAGTCATCTGATACCATTCACACGCGTCCATAATTTGAGTTATCTGGTTCCATTTACTCACATCCTGATCATCGGTCAACATGGCCAACTGATTGAGGTATTCGTCAATTTTGGCGGTAGGTGGACTGCAATGCTCTTCAGTAGTGGGTAGGGCCATGCCAAGGCCAGTTGCTGAGTCAGGATACGCCCAAGCCTTGCCAAGGTTTCCACCACTGCTCTCTTCACACTCTTTGCCCTCGTTGCCGTCTTCCATCTCTTCCACCTCTTCGCCCTCTTCACAGCCTGGACTCTCCCTCTGCCTCCGCTCCTTCGCCTCTTCGGAGCTCCTCTGCAGCGCCGCCTTCAGCAGCGACAGCCGCCCATCCTCGCAGCGCTGCCGGCGGCCCCTGCGCAGCCTCCGGACCCTGAGATCCATCCACCTGTGTGAAAGAAACAAACGGCTGCTTAAAGGCTCCCACCACCTGGAACTTACATTTCTAAATATGGTGCACAGCCCCAGCCTCCGGTCCCTGACCTCCATCCACCTGTGTGGCAGAAACACATGGAAGCTTAGAGGCTTACACTACATGGAACTTACATTTCTGAACATGGTGCACAGCCTCAGTTACATGTTGTCTATTTCACAGTTTCCAGGGGTAGCAAAACTTTATTTTCAGTACTTCATAAAATTCTTAATTGAATTTAAAATTTTAAAATGCTTTGAATGTATAACTGACAGGTAAAATGTTACCCCAAACGAGTAACAGAATAATTTCACTATCATTCAAGATCGGTTTGTTTCTTTGCCCCAGCAAGTTTCGATGTATTCAAGTAAACCAAAATAAAAGTTATGGCAATTGTGTTTTAGAGGGATTGTAAATGCTGATAACAAGGAAACTGTCTCACCTTTGTTATTGAATCCGTGGGAACCAATCTAAGACAAACAGATTTTTTTCCAAGAGGATAAAAATTGGAATGGTTGGAAACATTTATAGACCGCAACTCAATTTAAATTAACAAATATTTTTAGTGTACATGCAAGAAGTCGGACAAATAAATTAACTGCCATTAAATGAATGTTTTTTTTTCTATTTAAAAAGTAACAGTTGTTGGCCCTGTCTAGTTATTTTAAAGGAAAACATTTTGCTGGCATTAAGGTTGCAACAGACTAGACGACAAATATGAGTGACATAAAAATTGTCTCAGCACCACTTGCAGATCTGACCCCAAGAAATTTGAAACTGAAGTGAGACACTGCCCACTAAAATCGTAATATTATTCTCATAAAGACAAAATAATTTTCTCAGAGAAAATACTGCGCTGTATGTCACATAAAACACTACAACAACACACAGTAGGAAAAGCAGTTCGCTCTTTCCTGAGATTTCAGTTGTGACCTCCAGCGTCTTCGCCAGTATAAACTACCCGACGTCACATGATGCCAGAGGTCTTGTCGATATCTGCGACGCTGGTACCACCTTTTAGAGTGCAAAAACAAATGACTGGGTTTTGGTGTGCTCGCTCAGTGTCAAGAGTCAGCCCCAGGCACCAATGACGTACCGTCGCTGTTCCGCTAGGAGATGTTTCATAGTCCCAGAACTCTGATGTGTCAGATTAGGATTTTTTTTTCATCAAATGTAATTTTTATTCGTTAGAGAGTTCTCAGAAAGCTACGATTTTTCTCTATCATGACTTTCTGTACTGCTAGTCTTCTGCACGTCATGTGGAAACTGTCATAAGCGATGTAGTTGCTTCTGCACTACAGTATGCTGCATAATCCAGGGACGCTAAGGCCAATATTCGAAAGCTGGATGCAGCAGTGCTTTTATTTTCTTGGACGATCGGAAAATTTACCTAGGACCCTACTTCCAATATAACCATAACATTAAGTTTCATGAAACCAGAATCTCGTCCAAACTGTCTTCGCGGGCAATTGTAAAAGATACTGAAGAGAGCAGACTGATACGTTAATGTTTATTGGTATTGCAGCTGTAATATTCGAGGTGGATGAAATCGATCCATAGAGATGGGATATTTAAGATACCTTGAAAAAATATTTCACGTAATTACTGTTTTGGCTGCTGGCAAGCACATGTTTGAGGTACTGGTACACAGTGAAAATTTCGCGCCACTGTAACAGTTGCGTAGCGGCCGTCCAGAGCAGCCAAAATAAATTGGCGCAGACAATTGGTAAAGCGGCTCATGCGCGGTAATTCCTTTTCGGCTGCAGCAGCGATGTCGCGGCTGTGGCGGGCCAGTCCAGACTGCTGGGGAAGTCTCCGTACGGAGCAGTTCGCTGCTGGCTTCACGTTCCCACGGCCGTCAATAGCGTCGACCCGATCTCGCATAGCACAACAGTAAGTTCTTACAGACAAAGACGGAGATTACTGTCGAATGACAGAGTTCTCACCTGACACTGCATGGATGCCGAGAGTACTTAACATAAGGTTGCCATCGGGAGAAATATCTTTCCCGCATGCCTCGATGTATTGCCAACTATTGAAACCAAGAAGCAGCTTAGGAAAGCCTGGAGAAGGAATGTCGCCATGATTTTACAAACAGTTACTCAGAAAAAAAAGGATTTACGCGCAGATCTGAATAAGACGAAAAGAATTGAATGGAACTAATGGTCACCTCTTCGCCCATAAGGATCCCACGTACAAGTTCAGTTGCTAACGCGTATCTGTGTAATTAAGCTCGAGTGGTAAGCAGTCGACTGGTAAAAGAACAGATTTTCATTGCCTTCATTTTGATGGGAAGTTGAGTACAGTTCCTGGTATTCAGATTTATTCCCAATTTCGCAGATTAAATTCCAAACATATCGACCGTCTCGCTTGCTGTAAAATCACTCCACTATAAAATACGCCCGTTGGACGCTGAGATTCGTCTGTAGTAGTCTGTGACTGCCTCAAAATTCCACGATCTCCCTTCCGTCTTATTATCGCCAGCAACCACACAAACACGACACGACGTATCTTCAATACCCGCTCACCATGTCTGCTCACACTATATTTCTGACACGAAACACGCGCAGGTTCCAAAATGATATCTACTTCGGTTTCCTACCGGGAATGAGCAATACAGTACGTAAATCAAATTCTGGAGAAAATTACAACCTTATAAGGTACCACTGTCTCCTAGATTTTACACCCAGGCAGTAACTTCTTATGTCAGAAAGTTATTGGTCCCTGTCAGAGAAGGCACATCTCAAGAAAATTCAATAACCAGATTTCACTTAGAAAATGCATGCGCTTTTCCAACGACTTCTGCTGGGAAAATAAGGGTTGACAATAATTAACTACCAGTCTTGAAGATCAGCCTCAAAGAGGTCTCTCACGAAGCACTCCAGTTCACTGAAAGAATATACCAACAGTGGGGATGTAGTGGTCAGCGCACTGGACTTGCAGAGGGCAAGGGAAGTTCGCAGTTTCGTCCGGCGCTCGGACTTTCAGTAATTTCCGTGACTCGATGTGGTTTCTCCTTACAGACAACGACTGAATTATTCCCCTATTCCCTTCTAAACTCACCTAGCAGCCCGTCCCAAATGACTTCATCGATGGGACCTTAAACTCCAGTATTTCTTCCTACAAGAATATCTCGAAAGCATTTTGTTTAGAGAATAAAAGGAACAACCTTACCAGTTGGTGCCTGCATTACATATCAGTCAAATTTATGAAAATATCAGGCTTTATCTCTTGTGCTCTGACGTAGTTCCCTAAACTGTCTTACCCTTCCCCTGACCAGCGGCCACAGCTAATTATCCCAAGGAAAAGATCGAACAAGCTGAGTACTGTCTTAGTTTCTTATACCCTTTGCATGTTGGCCTCGCATATTAGAGTTAAGGAATCTCATCCTTTCATCCACCTAGTATCCTCCACCTTTCATCCTAGCTTCCTTTGCACTAAGATATGCCTGCTTTCATCTGCTGTCGTTCAAATGGGATTCGATTCAATGTTCTCAAATAGGTTTAATCTAACCAATATTGCAAACGTATTGGCTCTTAGTTCACTCTTGGTTTGTTGACAAAAACTACTAGTAAACTTCCATTAACGCACCAGAAGCCAAAATTATGCTAAATTTTGGCGCATACGCACTTACATCTGCCCCAAATATTTCATCCATTAACCGAAATTTTTAAATTATGAAATTCATAGTAAACTAAATTATAAAACATCTGCTAAGACATCAGGAAATATTTTAAATTACATTACGGGGTGGTCTAGGGGGGAGGAGGGATTGTCGGGGAAGAAAAAAAATGGTTCATATGGCTCTGAGCACTATGGGACTTTACATCTGAGGTCAACAGTCCCCTAGAGCTTAGAACTACTTACCTAACTAACCTAAGGACATCACACACATCCACGCCAGAGGCAGGATTCGAACCTGCGAGCGTAGCGGTCGCGCGGTTCCAGACTGAAGAACCTAGAACATCGAGGAAGACCATAACTAAAATAAAGAGAACAAATAATTGACGTTTGCTGAAATAAGACATTGACGTAGGAGGGAAAACAGTTAACGGCCACGTATAACCAATCATAAAACATGAATCCAAGACATTCCGAAAAACAATGAAGGAATACACATTACACTGTACGATTTTGTGTAGATGACGAGAAAAATGCTTTCTACCGTTCTAGCAGGAATTTGTCATTGTCTCTCGGGCAACGAAGCGTTCCATATGATTGTGAAAACGCGTAAGTAATTGCTTTCAAGAAAGGTCGTCGCATAGATGAGTATAATTACAGGCCTGTATCACCAGACTGTGCTAGATTTTTTGAATAAGTTGTACATTCGGGTATCAGGATCTTTCCTGATAAAAGAACTAGAAGTCCGTGTCATAAATCGACATTTGTAAAGCTTAAATTTACTTGCGTACTTCAAATAATTCTACACACCGCAATCTGTAGCCTGTAACTTTACTTGTATTGGATACACTTGAGGTGGATTGTGTGATATCTAATGGATAACTTAGTACAATGATTGGAAATTGAGATCCAATATATTTTAACAGAAATTCAATATAAACTAATATAAGGTAAGTTACTGCAGAAGACTAATTATACCTGTAAAATGAGAGTTAAGCTTTCGAAAAATTGGAGGAATTCTAGAAACTGTTAACCACACACACACACACACACACACACACACACACACACACACACTACCTTTACTATTAATCTGAGTTTCATTTCAATTTCTGGTGCTATAGACAACAATATCTTCTCTACCTGAATTCAGTACAAACTGTTTTAGCAGAGTTTGATGCTAACGCAGTCTAAATCACTAGGAAGGTTTGTGTTCTCCCCAGTGACAACCAAGCACTCCGAAACCTGGGCATGATCAACAGCATGAGCGTCAATTAACGTGTTTACAACATCTATTCGGCTTGCAGACTAACTGGAAGTGTTGAGGCCGTTTTTGAGGCTTTAACTTACATTGGAATACAGATTCACAAGGATGTAGGTAGCAGTAGGTAGTGGAAGATGAAGAAGCTTGCACAGGATAGAGTGGTATGGAGAGCTGCATCCAACCAGTCTCTGCACTGAAGACAACAACAAAAACAACAACTCACACTGACAAACTCGACATCGGCGACCTTTCTTTTTCCATAGTGTTCCAGGCGTTCAGCTGATGTAGTAATACTCTTACTTCCTGTACGTAAAAGAAATTCTCAGTTTATTACTAACTCCGTCTTTTCAACATAAACTAGTTTTTTAGTAGGATTGGCCAAATAATAAAATGTAGATTTGATAATAGCTACATCTTACAATAGAGAATCATACAGATATTTCCAAAGTTGTCCATTGGATTTTCTGTGGAAGTCAGCTCTGCGAAATATATCGGCATCTGAAGGGAGAAGCCTGCCGAGAATTTTGATCTGAGATGCTGTTGTATATAGAGGCCAAGTCGTTTTTTTTTGTTTAACTTGACTGTACCGAAGTTCTCCCTCTTCCGTGTAATGCATTCAGTTTAATCACCCACTATCACAAAGCCGATGGACACTACGATCTCAACAGCTGGAATAGTATCATGAGACGAAAATCCATCATACTACTTCCTGAATCTAACTCATTCATTAATATTCTTACAGACCTAGCAACTGCATGCTGCTCAGGAGTTCCAAAGTTCGCGCTACGTAACTGCTGGGGTTGGTCTAGGATCTCAACAACAGTAGCCATCGAAGCAATCCACCCATCCCGAATGTTATATATGTACTGATTCTCCACCGTGTGTTAAGACACTGACTGCATAAGAAATACAATGATACAACACCTTGCTGGCCTTTTCGAAAACTTTTGATGCTTGCCAGCATTGATCCTGTGACGTTTTTCTAGAATTATCACCATTTTGTGGATTTTTACGTTTCCGTCAAACTTCATTGAACAGAAACTTATTTGCACTTCATCGGTCAGGAATTTAATACTATACAATGTATATACTTGTGTGTTTTTTAATGAAAGGAATATTTTGTGGAAATTGAGGACAGTAAGAGAGAAGTTCGAAACTTTAGACATATTTTCAAGGTAGCGGCTTAAGTTGCACTTGGAAATAGGGGCACACTAAAATTAACTATATGGGAGACTTGCCTCAGTGATAAAAACATTGTCCATAACTTCTCCACTGCATAATATTTTCTGGATATAATTTTACAGGGTCACAATGTTGATTCATTACGAGATTACGGAACAAACCCTAAACAGCAACAACCATAAAATATCTGAGTATACATCTGGAACGATCACATAAAACAGTTTGCAGGAAAATCACTTGCCAGACATATTCACGGAATAATATTGAAGAAATGTTGTTCACTGTCGAAAGAGGTAACTTAGAAAACTGTTTTCCGACAAATACTAAAACATTAGTCGTTACCCTGGGTCTATTACGAGATAGGATTAGTAGAGGATAGGGAATAGATCCAAAACACGAGCTGCACGTTTCTCTATGGGTACGTTTGGACACAGCAAAAAGAACAAAAAACACTCTCTGCATCATGAAAACGCTTGCTTCATAACTGTACGAGCTGTCGTTCGAAGAAGAGTCAAACAAACTACTTCTTAATATATACCCTCACAAAATTAATTTTTCAGTCTTATTTTTCTCCTCAGCCTTACTGGAAACAACGATATGATTAATGAAAGTCTTCTTTGCATGAGCCACATTATTTTCGAATATTGTCAGAATCTGATTATTTCATCTGAGAATTCTGGCATTTATTTTCTTCTTTCTACGTAAAGGTGCATCAAGATGAGGGACGTAAATTTCCAATCCTTTTATTGCGCTTGCTTCCACATACTGTCTATGAAGTACACCATAAAAAAAATGTCCGAACCACAGATATATGAACATGCCTCCTACTGCGTCTACCTTGATTGAAACTTACTGCGCTTTCAGGATCTTACTTATACAGATGGAGGTTCTTGTTTATATTACCAAGAACGTGGATGATTTACCCAACCTATACTAAAAACGAAAGTACCTTTCCCTTGACAAATTTATTTACGATAATATTATGGTCACTTTGTGCATAATTTTGATAGTAAGATGTCCATGAATGTAAATTGTCGTTCCATGCTCTAGACTCCTCATTTGCTTCAAAACGAAATGTATACTTAAGTTAACGACAAGCGTTGCACTTTAAAATGTAGAGCAAATTTCACAGAAAAGGTGACTACCTGGATATACAAGTACAGAGTGAAACAAGTCATATTCAAACAACCCTATGGCCTTTCTACACTGCAGAGCCAACGAAATTGCTACACCAGCCTAATACGGTGTAGGGCCCCCGCGAGCACGCAGAAGTGGAGCAACACGACGTGGCATGGACTCGACTAACGCCTGATGCAGTGCTGCAGGGAATTCACACCATGAATCCTGCAGGTTTGCCCATAAATCAGAGAGTGTGAGGAGGTGGAGCGCAGCACACTCCAGGCATCAAAGATATGCTCAGTAATGTTCATCTCTGGGGAGTTTGGTGCCTAGCGGAAGTGTTTAATCTCATAAGTGTTCTTAGAGCCACTCTGCAGAAATTCTGGACTTGTGTGTCGCAGTGCCCTGCTCGAATCCCCCACGTCCATCGGAATGCACAATGGACATGAATGGATGCAGGTGATGACTTAGGATGCTTACGTAGGTGGCACCTGTCACAGTCGTATCTAGACATACCAGGGGTCCCATTCCACCATATCACTCCAACTGCAAATGCCCCACACTATTACAGAGCCTCCACTAGATTGAACAGTCCACTGCTCACATGTGTGGTCCATGGATTCATGAGGTTGTCTCCATACCCGTACACCTCCACCCGCTCAATACAATTTCAAACGAGACTCGTCCAACCAGGCAACATGTTTCCAGTCATCAACAGTACAATGTTACTGTTACCGGGCCCAGGCGAGGCGTAAAACTTTGTGTCATGAAGGTATCAAGGGTACGTAAGTGAGCCTTCGGCTCCGAAACCCCATATCGATGACGTTTAGTTGAATGGTTCGGCAGCTAACACTTGTTAGTGGCCCAGCAATGAAATCTGTAGCAGTTTCCCGAAAGGTTGCGCTTCTGACTGGTTGAACGATTCTCATTAGTCATCGTTGGTCCCGTTCTTGCAGGATCATTTTCCGGCCGCACCGATGTCGGAGATTTGATGTTTTACCGGATTCCTGATATTCACGGTACACTCGTGAAATGGTCGTACAGAAAAGTCCCTAATTCGTCGTAGCCTCGGAGATGCTGTGTCTCATTGCTCATGCGCCGACTAAAACACCACGTTCCAACTCACTTCCATCTTGATAATTTGCCATTGTAGCATCATTAACCGATCTAACAGATGTCCCAGACACTTGTCTTATACAGGCGTTGCCGACCGCAGGGTCGTTTTCTGTCTGTCTGCATATCTGTGTTGCCAATAAGCGTGCCTACATCGATTTCTTTTACGCTTCAGTTTATTACTATGTGCTAGCAATTAATCCAGTAGTGAGGAATTTTTGCAGTTCATTAGCACATCAGGGAAGGTCAGTCCCACTGCTCACCTTATTCTCTACAGTCTGCAGCCACAACCCATTTACTAAACACCACGCAACCAAGCAGCCAGCTTCAGTGAAATTGTGCTGAATTCGTTATAAATGTGATAGATTTGTCACTTACCGTGGATTTCTGTTGCTCGAAGGTGTCTTCGCATACAATTCTTCCAGCGAATGCTCGGTGACCACCTGAAAGGCATTACAAGAATCGTATTAGTTAACAACATTCGTTCGGAAGTTTGCAAAACATGAAAAGACGTTATTCTTCACAGACTGGATCTTTATGGTCCCCTGACGATGATAACAGATGACTTGCAGTTCCGTTCACGCTATATACTGAGTACTAACTGTAACCTTCAAAGACGATCAAAAACTGAAATGTTATATTAAATATTATGAAGATCGATACAGTGTTTTCTACGTGAATGTTTAATTTCTACTTCTGAAGTAAAATTTCACTTATATTTCATCTGTGTAGCGATTATCAAGGGCAAATGTGAATTTAAAATAGAACGTATAGATAATGCCGTGCAGTGCATATTACAGAGAATTTAAAAGTTATTACATATTTAAGGAGCATTACGCACAGGCCAAACAATGAAATTTCTGAATGACACGTATCATAAATATATTAAACATATATCACGTCGCGTACACCAGCCGTTGCATTACATGATGAGGGTTCGTATTAAAAATAGGTAATGCACAGCAGAAACACTTCATCACAGTGTGTTATGTTTACGGTGCCCTTTACGATGCTGTGACGTGCATATAGCACGTCCATACATCAACTAACATCAGCATTTATCAAAACCACTTCAGAAATAGTTACAAGATAATACCGCTCTATGTGCTGTGCGATCTTTGGAGCGCCAATGCCATTACCAGGAACGGGAACAGGAACGTGATCGTTTATTTGGCTTGGCGCTCGACATACACATATGATTGTCTCAGAATCTTACAAAGGATACAGTGAATAAAAGCAGCTCTCAAAGCATATCTTTTCTGAGATATACAACAAATTTTGATGCCAAAAGCAGTCTGCACAGATCTCACAAGTATTAATCTGTAATCTACTCGCGCGAGTAAAGTTACACAGAAGAGAATACATACAGATGGAAAAACTTCAAACACACATGTGCAGCAGAACTTTCTAGATAGAATTAAATTAAAAAAACTTTTTATCGTTGTAGTTATGGTATATGTAATACTAAAATGATGCGGACCTCGGGGAGGATCAGTTTGGATTCCGTAGAAATGTTGGAACACGTGAGGCAATACTGACCGTACGACTTATCTTAGAAGAAAGATTAAGAAAAGGCAAACCTACGTTTCTAGCATTTGTAGACTTAGAGAAAGCTTTCGCCAATGTTGACTGGAATACTCTCTTTCAAATTCTAAAGGTGGCAGGGGTAAAATACAGGGAGCGAAAGGCTATTTACAATTTGTACCGAAACCAGATGGCAGTCATAAGAGTCGAGGGGCATGAAAGGGAAGCAGTGGTTGGGAAAGGAGTGAGACAGGGTTGTAACCGCTCCCCGATGTTATTTAATCTGTATATTGAGCAGGCAGTAAAGGAAACAAAAGAAAAATTCGGAGTAGGTATTAAAATTCATGGAGAAGAAGTAAAAACTTTGAGGTTCGCCGATGACATTGTAATTCTGTCAGAGACAGCAAAGGACCTGGAAGAGCAGTTGAACGGAATGGACAGCGTCTTGAGAGGAGGATATAAGATGAACATCAACAAAAGCAAAACGAGGATAATGGAAGGTAGTCAAATTAAATCGGGTGATGCTGAGAGAATTAGATTAGGAAATGAGACACTTAAAGTAGTAAAGGAGTTTTGCTATTTGCGGAGCAAAATAACTGATGATGGTCGAAGTAGAGAGGATATTTAACGTAGACTGGCAATGGCAAGGAAAGCGTTTCTGAAGAAGAGAAATTTGTTAACATCGAATATAGATTTATGTATCAGGAAGTTGTTTCTGGAATTATTTGTTTGAAGTGTAGCCATGTATCGAAGTGAAACATGGACGATAACTAGTTTGGACAAGAAGAGAATAGAAGCTTTCGAAATGTGGTGCTACAGAAGAATACTGAAGATAAGGTGGATAGATCACGTAAGTAATGAGGAGGTATTGAATAGGATTGGGGAGGAGGGAAGTTTGTGGCACAACATGACTAGAAGAAGAGATCGGTTGGTAGGACATGTTTTGAGGCATCAATGGATCACAAATTTAGCATTGGAGGGCAGCGTGGAAGGTAAAAATCGTCGAGGGAGACCAAGAGATGAATACACTAAGCAGATTCAGAAGGATGTAGGTTGCAGTAGGTACTGGGAGATGAAGAAGCTTGTACAGGATAGAGTAGCATGGAGAGCTGCATCAAACCAGACTCAGGATTGAAGACAACAACATCAACAACGACAACAACAATACTAAAATCTGTTACATGTCAAGGTTTAAGATCGTAATGCATTAGCTGTAATTAACATATCTGAAACGTGTCAGATGGCACAGAAAAACAAAACCCCGCCTTCACACTACATCGCCCTCACACAGAATTCATCTGAACAGCCAGGCGACGCCGCAGCACTCTGGATCTCATTCAATGACAGGATACCAAGCGCAGAACAAAATTGACGATGTTCTGTGTACTATCTTAAGAACATGATATTGTTTCCTTATGAACATTATATTGTTTTTGGTAGATTAGTTAATCAACGTAGGGGTGGGGCGAGGCGGAGGGCGGCGGGAGAAAGGGATACAGTGTTACTCTGCAGTATTTTCGTCATCATGTAATGCAATATGCATTAGAAAAACAGGAAAACCACACTTTCTCTTGCTGAAATTTCGCCCAAAGAATGAAAAACCGTTGTTTTAGTGATCTGCCATCTCCAGAAGTTTGAAAACCTACAGTTGTTTACGTTGTCGTGACTATTGGGGTAACGCAGACGTTAGAAGTAGTTTTATGGAATGCTTATTTACGTATACAGCACTGTACATGGCGAACGTGTTCTCTGGCGTCACCAACATTACATAAGATATACGTTTGATCTGTGTGATGAAAGTACATTTTTGTAAGCCGTAAAGCAATAGCAGATACAGGTTGTTACAAAAAGGTACGGTCAAACTTTCAGGAAACATTCCTCACACACAAATAAAGAAAAGATGTTATGTGGACATGTGTCCGGAAACGCTTAATTTCCACGTTAGAGCTCATTTTTGTTCCGTTAGTATGTACTGTACTTCCTCGATTCACCGCCAGCTGGCCCAATTGAAGGAAGGTAATGTTGACTTCGGTGCTTGTGTTGACCCATTTGATGTATGGATTACACGGCGCAATAGCCGTGGCGCCGTACGTTTGTATCGAGACAGATTTCCAGAACGAAGGTGTCCCAACAGGAAGACTTTCGAAGCAATTGATCGGCGTCTTAGGGAGCACGGAACATTCCAGCCTAAGACTCCCGACTGGGGAAGACATGGAACGACGAGAACACCTGCAATGGACGAGGCAATTCTTCGCGCAGTTGACGATAACCCTAATGTCAGAAGTTGCTGCTGTACAAGGTAACGTTGACCACGTCACTGTATGGAGAGTGCTACGGAAGAATCAGTTGTTTCCGTACCATGTACAGCGTGTGCAGGCACTATCGTCAGCTGATTGGTCTCCATGGGTACACTTCTGTGAATGGTTCATCCAACATGTGTCAGTCCTCATTTCAGTGCAAATGTTCTCTTTACGAATGAGGCTTCATTCCACCGTGATCAAATTGTAAATTTTCACAATCAACATGTGTGGGCTGACGAGATTCCGCACGCAATTGTGCAATCACGTTATCAACACAGATTTTCTGTGAACGTTTGGGCAGGCATTGTTGGTGATGTCTTGATTGGGCGCCATGTTCTTCCACCTACGCTCAATGGAGCACGTTATCATTATTTCATACGGGATACTCTACCTGTGCTGCTAGAACATGTGCCTTTAAGAGTACGACAACATGTTGTTCATGCACGATGGAGCTCCTGCACATTTCAGTCGAAGTGTTCGTACGCTTCTCAACAACAGATTCGGTGACCGATGGATTGGTAGAGGCGGACCAATTCCATGGCCTCCACGCTCTCCTGATCTCAACCCTCTTGACTTTCATTTATGGAGGCATTTAAAAGCTCTTGTCTACGCAACCCCGGTACCAAATGTAGAGACTCTTCGTGCTCGTATTGTGGACGGCTGTGATACAATACGCCATTCTCCAGGGCTGCATCAGCGCATCAGGGATTCCATGCGACGGAGGGTGAATGCATGTATCCTCGCTAACGGAGAACATTTTGAACATTTCCTGTAACAACGTGTTTGAAGTCACGCAGGTACGTTCTGTTGCTGTGTGTTTCCATTCCATGATTAATGTGATCTGAAGAGAAGTAATAAAATGAGCCCTAACATGGAATGTAAGCGTTTCCGGACACGTGTCCACACAACATATTTTCTTTCTTTGTGTGTGATGAATGTTTACTGCCCAGTTCAAAACTTGTAAAATTTATTTACTGTTAAATGTTCTGAAGATGTATGTCACGCTGACTGGAATTTCTGCATTATTTTAATGAAAGTCTGATAGTTTCACTTAGACCATTGCTGTAACAAGCATTCTGCACGATAAAATTTATTCAGAACTAATATTTACATAACAAAAACATGACAAGTCATACGATTTGGACACTAGGATCATGTTCCTGGCAGTGGAGCTCAGGTAATACCTTGACTATGGTGACTTGCAGGAGATGTCGTTGATGTCTCATATATGCTCAACTGGAGAGAGGTCTGGTGATCGAGCAGGCTGGTTCAACATGTCGATATTCTGCAGAGTAACAGTAATTTGTGGAAGAGTGTTATCCTGTTAGAAAACCCTGGTGCTTGAGATAACATGAGTTAATAACGAGCATCAAAACAAATTCAGGGATTAGTGAACACAGGGTTGTCGTAGCGAGACTGAATATTGAAATCCACAAATCCTCGAAAAAGAAGCGAAAAATATACCTATTCAAAAAATCAGATAAAAATTGATTTGACGCGTTCCTGAGAGAGAATCTCCACTCATTCCAAATTAATGATATAAGTATACCCCAGATGTGTATTAAATTCAATGAAATAGTATCGCAGCAATTGAGAGATTCATCCCAAATAAACTAAAAAACGTCGTAGTTGATCCTTATTTGTACACAAAAGGGTGAGTATACTGTTGCAGAAACAACGAAACAAACATGCCAAATTCAAGCAGACGCAAAATCCCCAAGATTGGCGATCTTTTACAGAAGCTGAAAATTTAGCACGGACTTCAATGTGAGATACTTTAACACTATCCACAACGACACTGTCTCGATATCTGGATGAAAATCCAAAGAGATTCTGGTCGTGTGTGAAATATGTTAGCGGCAAGAAACAATCAATGCCTTCTCTGAGCGATAGCAGTGGAGGTACTATCGAAGACAGTGATGCCAAAGCAGAGTTACTAAACACAGCCTTGCGAAATGCCTTCACAAAAGAAGACGAAGTAAATATTCCAGAATTCAAATCGAGAACAGCTGCCAACATGATTAACGTAGAAATGAATATCCTCGGAGTAGTGAAGCAACATAGTATATCAATTAGGTTCCTTTCGGAGTATGTGGTTGCATTAGCTCCATACTTATCATATACAACCGTTCGCTCGAAGAAAGATCCGTACCCAAAGAATGGAAAGTTGCACAGGTCACACCAATATTCAAGAAAGGTAGTACGAGTAATCCACTAAATTACAAGCCCATATCCTTAACATCGATATGCAGCAGGATTTTGGAACATTCATTTTCGAACATTATGAATTACCTCGAAGAAAACGGTCTATTGACACTCTGTGAACACGGGTTTAGATGACATCGTTCCTGTGAAACAACTACCTCTTTATCCACATGAAGTGTTGAGTGTTATTGGCACGGTATTTCAGATAGATTCCGTATTTCTGGATTTCCGGAAGGCTTTTGACACTGTACCACACAAGTGGCTCGTAGGGAAATTGCATGCTTATGGAATACCGTCACAGTTTTGTGACTGGATTTGTGATTTCCTGCAGAGAGGTCACAGTTCGTAATAATTGACGGAAAGTCATCGAGTAAAACAGAAGTGATTTCTGGCGTTCCCTAAGGCAGTGTTATAGGCCCTTTGCTGTTCCTTATCCACATAAAATATTTGGGAAACAATCTGAGCATCCGTCTTCGGTAGTTTTCGACTAATAAAGTCATCAGAAGTTCAATACAAACTGCAAAACGATTTAGAAAAGATATCTAAATGGAGCGAAAAATGTCAGTTGACCCTAAATAACCAATAGTGTGAGGTCATCTACGTGAGTGATAAAAGGAACTCACACCTCTGTTACACGATAAGGCAGTCTAATCTAAAAGCCGTAAATTCAACTAAATGCCTACGTATTACAGTTACGAACAGCTTAAATTGGATGGAACACACAGAAAATGTTGTGGGGAAGTCTAAGCAAAGACTGCGTTTTAGTGGCAGGACACTTAGAAAATGTAACAGACCTACTAAGTAGACTGCCCACACTACGCTTGTCCGTCCTCTTTTAGAATACTGCTGCGCGGTGTGGGATCCTTACCAGATAGGACTGACGGAGTACGTCGAAACATTTCAAAGAAAGGCAGCACGTTTTGTATTATCGCGAAATATAGGAGAGAGTGTCACAGAAATGATACAGGATTTGGGATGGACATCATTAAAAGAAAGGCGTTTTCCGTTGCGACGGAATATTCCCACGAAATTCCAAACACCAACTTTCTCCTCCGAATTTGAAAATAATTTTTTGACACCGACCTACATAGGGAGGAATGATCACAACGGCAAAATAAAGGAAATCAGAGCTTGTACGGCAAGATACAGGTGTTCATTATTTCCACGCGCCATACGAGATTGGAATAATAGAGTATTGTAAAGGTGGTTCGATGAAACCTCTGCCAGGCACTTAAATGTGATTTGCAGAGTATCCTTCTAGATGCTGATGTGTAGAGTGGTCCTAGTGTCATACGAAATACCACCCCAGAACTTAGGTCCAGGTGTAGGTCTAATGTGTGTACGCACTCACAGGTCGGATTCCGTCTAACCAACACAAGTACATCACTGACAGCGAGGCAGTGACAAGTCCTTCTGCAATATCGCAGAAGGAATATGCAGCTCCTTGTAGCCCTATTACACGACCTCATTGAAACTCGTAGAGGTGTTGATAATGTTATCTTTCTCACCTTAAAGGCATTCTTGACAAGCATTAACACACTACGTTCAGTCTCAAAGGTAACTAATTCACACGAGCGTTAGAGCGTGTATTTAAAGCGAACTTCATTTGCATCCCCAAAGTGGCGCTACTAGCACCACTGCTGTGCCACTGGCACAAAACTTGAACAGATATCTTTCAGATGTAGAAACACGCCTACCAACTTAAATTAAAGTGGCTTTGGTTTTGCGACTTTTTTCTCGCCTGTTCCCAATTTCTGGAACTACACGAAGAGTGACCTGATACAGCTATAAACTTTCTTTAGGAACAATAGCGTGTTAGAGCGAGCGGATGTGTATGTTCGTATGTGTGTAATACTCCTGCAAACATTAATAAACGAATAAATATGGAAAAAAGAACGAGATTTGTGTAAAGGTTTTCTTTCGAGATACCAAAGGCTGCAGAGACTGTCGAACGTATGCGTCCTCTGCAGTGTGAGTATCCGAAATGCCAACATCACGGAACGTAATTTTTTCTCGCGCCTTTATCGGGCATCAGCCAGGGCCGGCACGTTTATGATTGGGTTTTACATGATTAGTTTAAGGGGTGGCCGGATGCCATTGCTGTCATCACCCGGTAACCCCTCCGGGACGGAATTTGTGTACCCCAACTGTCTACTGTGAATTGTTATTCATGTGAAAGAGCCGGACGTATTAGTGAGGCGGGCTTTGGTTCCATCCAGGTATTCACCTAGTCGAATGTGGCAAGCCGCCTAAGTGTCACATCCAGGCTGGCCGCCATCCCGCCCACTGTCATTAATTCGCCGAGTGGTTATGATCCGGCGTCGACACGACTCCCCGTCCCAGAAAGCGACGTTTTAACACGCACATTCAAGAACACAACATCGTTGTGCACTTCTAGAAGAGTGGATGCGTCTGCAGTTGGTATTAGCAAGCTATCTGCTACGCCGTTTGCCGTAACAGAAGTTACATCATCGAGTGTTGCTTCATTTGTAAATATGTTTGTTGTCCTTATTTTATTCATACGGAAAATCTACTTACAGATCCAACATTCGGGTTTTCTTCTTCTGTTTAACTCTTGTGTCAGTTCTAATGCCATAACGAGCGAGGTAACGTCAATATCCGCCAAAATTATCTCGGCCGACGCTATGATGCTAAAATTAAACATTTAAAGAAACGACACAAAAAACTCTAAAAAGTGAACAAAATACGTATTGACCCTTTACGTTTAATGCAGATAGTGTAACAGTGAAGCACCAAGCAGACTGGTAAAAGCATACGTATTCAAATACAGAGACATGCAAACAGGCAGAATACGGCCCTGCGATCGGCAAGGCCTATGTTAGACAACAAGTGTGTGGCGCAGCTGTTACGTTGGTTACTGCTGCTATAGAGGCAGGTTATCAAGATTCAAGTAACTTTAACAAGGGGGTTACAGTCGGCGAACGATCTATGGGACAGAGCATGTCTGAGGCAGCGCCGAAGTAGGAATTTTCCTGTACGACCATTTCACGAGTGTACAGTGAATATCAGGAATCCGATAAAACATCAAATCTCCGACATCGCTGCGGCTGGAGAAAGATCCTGCAAGAACAGGACCAACGACGACTGAAGAGAATCGTTCCATCTGACAGAGGTGCAACCCTTCCGCAAATTGCTGCAGATTTCAGTGCTGGCCCATCAACAAATATTAGCGTGCGTTCTGTTCAACGAAACATCATCGATATGGGCTTTCGGAGCCGAAAGCCTACTGTTGTACCCTTGATGACTGCGCGACACAAGGCTTTACGCCTCGCCTGAGGCCGTCAACACAGACATTGGACTGTTGACTACTGGAAACATGTTTGCTGATGGAACGAGGCTCGTTTCAAATTGTATCGAGCGGATAGACGTGTACGGGTATGGAGAGAACCTCATGAAACCATCGACCCTGCATATGGATACTCTGTAATGGTGTTGGGCGTGTGCAGTTGGAGTGATATGGGACTCTTGGTTGGTCTAGATGCGACTGTGACATATGACACGTACATAAGCATCCTGTCTGATCACCTGCAGCCATTCATGTCCCTTGTGCATTCAGACGAATTTGGACAATTCCAGCAGGACAATGCGACACCCAACACTTACAGAATTGCTACAGAATGGCCCCAGGAAGACTCTTCCGAGTTTAAACACTAGCGCCGGCCACCAATCTTCCCAGAAATGAACATTACTATGTCTGGGATGGCTTGCAACGTGCTATTCAGAAGAGATGTTCACCTCCTCGTACTCTTACGGAATTATGGGCGGCCCTGCAGGATTCATGTTGTGAATTCCCTCCAGTGCTACCTCAGGAGTTAATCGATTCCACGCCAAGTCGTGCCGCAGCACTTCTACGTGCTCGAGGGCACTACACGATATTAGGCAGATGTACCAGTTTCTTTGGGTCTTCAGGGGTTTGTGATCCAAGTGTCGCATCGGGGGGCCGCTAAGTAAATAAAAATACGTAAGTTAACAGAAGCTATCGTTTGCAGATCAACCAACTTTCGTTATTTCTGAGTTAAGCCTCCTTTTTTGGCGTCATTCCTTCTAGTTCTGTGCGTCCTCCATCCAAACAATTACTTATTATACAGGGTGGTCCATTGATCGTAACTGGGCCAAATATTTCACGAAATAAGCGTGAGAGGGGAAACCAGGTGGCGCTATGGTTGGCCCGCTACATGGCACTGTCATAGGTCAAATGGATATCACCTGCGTTTTTTAAAATAGGAACCCCCATTTTTACTACATATTCGTGTAGTACGTAAATAAATATGAATGTTTTAGTTGGACCACTTTTATCGCTTTGTGATAGATGAGGTAGTCACAAACGTATAAGTACGTGGTATCACGTAACATTCTGCCAGTGCGGACGGTATTTTCTTCGTGATACATTCCCCGTGTTAAAATGAACAGTTTACAAATAGGGGAAAAGGGTGACATCGTGTTGATGTATGGCTATTGTGACCAAAATGCCCAATGGGCGTGTGCCATGTATGCTGCTCGGTATCCTGGACGACATCATCCAAGTGTTTGGACCGTTCGCCGGATAGTTACATTATTTAAGAAAACAGGAAGTGTTCAGCCACATTTGAAACTTCAACCACGACCTGCAACAAATGGGGATGCCCAAGTAAGAGTTTTAATTGCTGTCGCGGCTAATCCGCATATCAGTAGCAGACAAACTGCGCCGGAATCGGGAATCTCAAAAACGTCGGTCTTGAGAAAGCTACATCAACATCGATTGCACCATACCGTATTTCTATGCACCAGGAATTGCATGGCGACGACTTTGAACGTCGTGTACAGTTCTGCCACTGGGCACAAGAGAAATTACAGAACAATGACAGATTATTTGCACGCGTTCTATTTAGCGACGAAGCGACATTCACCAACAGCGGAACCGTAAACCGGCATAATATGCACTATTGGGAAACGGAAAATGCACGATGGCTGCAACAAGTGGAACATCAGCGACCTTGGCGGGTTAATGTATGGTGCAGCATTATGGGAGGAAGGATAATTTGTCCCCATTTTATCGATGACAATCTAAATGGTGCAATGTATGCTGATTTCCTACGTAATGTTCTATCGATGTTACTACAAGATGTTTCACTGCATGACAGAATGGCGATGTACTACCGACATGATGGATGTCCGGCACATAGCTCGCGTGCGGTTGAAGTGGTATTGAATAGCATATTTCTTGACGAGGTTTGTTCGTCGAAGCACCATACCATGGCCCTCACGTTCACCGGATTTGACGTCCCCGGTTTTCTTTCTGTGGGGAAAGTTGAACTATATTTGCTATTGTGATCAACCGACAACGCCTGACAACATGCGTCAACGCATTGTCAATGCATGTGCGAACATTACGGAAGGCGAACTGCTCGGTGTTGAGAGGAATGTCGTTCCCCTTATTGCCAAATGCATTGAGGTTGACGGATATCATTTTGAGCATTTATTGCATTAATGTGGTATTTACAGGTAATCACGCTGAAACGGCATGCGTTCTCATAAATGATAAGTTCATGAAGGGACCAGTATCACATTGGAACAACCGAAATAAAATGTTCAAAACTTACCTACGTTTTGTATTTTCATTTACAAATCCTACCTGTTACCAACTGTTCGTCTAAAATTGTGAGCCATATGTTTGTGACTATTACAGCGCCGTCTATCACAAGGTGAAAAAAGAGGTCCAACTAAAATAGTCATATCTTAACGTACTACACGAATATGTAATAAAAAATGGAGGTTCTTATTTTAAACAGCGGAGGTGATATCCGTTTGACCTATGGCAGCGCCATGTAACAGGCCAGCCATAGCGCCATCTGGTGTCCCCCCTCAAGCTAGACAAGTTTCGTTCTTTGTAGTTTTTTCGTTTGACGCTTATTTCGTGAGATATTTGGCGCGGTCACGACCAATGGACCACCCGGTATAAAATATTAAAACTAATCTGTCTATAATTAGCGTTGTTGTTGTTGTGGTCTCCAGTCCTGAGACTGGTTTGATGCAGCTCTCCATGCTAGTCTATCCTGTGCAAGCTTCTTCATCTCCCAGTACTTACTGCAACCAACATCCTTCTGTATCTGCTTAGTGAATTCATCTCTTCGTCTCCCTCTACAATTTTTACCCTCCACGCTGCCCTCCAATGCTAAATTTGTGATCCCCCGATGCCTCAAAACATGTCCTACCAAGCGGTCCCTTCTTTGTCAAGTTGGGCCACAAACTCCTCTTCTCCCCAATCCTATTCAATACCTCCTCATTACTTATGTGATCTACCCGTATAATCTTCAGCATTCTTCTGTAGCACCACATTTCGAAAGCTTCTATTCTCTTCTTGTCCAAACTATTTATCGTCCATGTTTCACTTCCATACATGGCTACACTCCGTACAAATACTTTTAGAAAAGAATTCCTGGCATTTAAATCTATACTCGAAGTTAACAAATTTCTCTTCTTCAGGAACGCTTTCCTTGCCATTGCCAGTCTGCATTTTATATCCTCTCTACTTCAACCATCATCAGTTATTTTACTCCCTAAATAGCAAAACTCCTTTACTACTTTAAGTGTCTCATTTCCTAATCTATTTCCCTCAGCATCACAGGATTTAATTTGACTACATTCCATTATCCTCGTTTTGATTTTGTTGATGTTCATCTTATATCCTCCTTTCAAGACGCTGTCCATTCCGTTCAACTGCTCTTCCAAGTCCTTTGCTGTCTCTGACAGAATTGCAATGTCATCGGCGAACCTCAAAGTTTTTATTTTTTCTCCATGAATTTTAATACCTACTCCGAATTTTTCTTTTGTTTCCTTTACTGCTTGCTCAATATACAGATTGAATAACATCGGGGAGAGGCTACAATCCTGTCTCACTCCCCAACCGCTGCTTCCCTTTCATGCCCCTCGACTCATAACTGCAATCTGGTTTCTGTACAAATTGTAAATAGCCTACCGCTCCCTGTATTTTACCCCTGCCACCTTTAGAATTTGAAAGAGAGTATTCCAGTTAACATTGTCAAAAGCTTTCTCTAAGTCTACAAATGATAGAAACGTAGGTTTGCCTTTTCTTAATCTTTCTTCTAAGATAAGTCGTAAGGTTAGTATTTCCTTACATGTTGCAACATTTCTGGGGAATCCAAACTGATCTTCCCCAAGGTCCGCTTCTACCAGTTTTTCCATACGTCTGTAAAGAATTGGCGTTAGTATTTAGCAGCTGTGACTTATTAAACTGATGGTTCGGTAATTTTAACATCTGTCAACACCTGCTTTCTTTGGGATTGGAATAATTATATTCTTCTTGAAGTCTGAGGGTATTTCGCCTATCTCATACATCTTGCTCTCCAGCTGGTAGAGTTTTGTCATGACTGGCTCTCCCAAGGCCGTCAGTAGTTCTAATGGAATGTTGCCTACTCCCGGGCCCTTGTTTCGACTCAGGCCTTTCAGTGCTCTGTCAAACTCTTCACGCAGTACCTTATCTTCCATTTCGTCTTCATCTACATCCTCTTCCATTTCCATAATATTGTCCTCAAGTACATCGCCCTTGTATAAACCCTCTATATACTCCTTCCACCTTCCCGCCTTCCCTTCTTTGCTTAGAACTGGGTTTCCATCTGAGCTCTTGATATTCATACAAGTGGTTCTCTTTTCTCCAAAGGTCTCTTTAATTTTCCTGTAGGCAGTATCTATCTTACCCCTCGTGAGATTTGTCCTCTAGCCATCCCTGCTTAGCCATTTTGCACTTCCTGTCGATCTCATTTTTGAGACGTTTGTATTCCTTTTTGCCTACTACAGTTACTGCATTTTTATATTTTCTCCTTTCATCAACTAAATTCAATATTTCTTCTGTTACCCAAGGATTTCTATTAGCCCTCGTCTTTTTACCTACTTTACTTTCAGTTTATCCAGGTCGCATCTCCTTAAATTAGCACCTTTTTGTAGTTTCTTCAGTTTAAATCTACTGTTCAAAACCAATAGATTGTGGTCAGAGTCCACATCTGCCCCTCGAAATGTCTTACAATTTAAAACCTGATTCCTAAATCTCTGTTTTACCATTATATAATCTATGTGATACCTTTTAGTATTTGCAGGATTCTTCCATGTATACAACCTCCTTTTATGATTCTTGAACCAAGTATTATCTATGATTAAGTTATGCTCAGTGCAAAATTCTACCAGACGGCTTCCTCATTTCTTCCCCCCAATCCATATTCACCTACTATGTTCCTTCTCTCCCTTTTCCTACTGACGAATTCCAGTCACCCATGACTTAAATTTTCGTCTCCCTTCACTACCTGAATAATCTCTTATCTCATCATACATTTCATGAATTTCTTCATCATCTGCAGAGCTAGTTGGCATATAAACTTGTACTACTGTTTTAGGCATGGGCTTTGTGTCTATCTTGGCCACAATAATGCGTTCACTATGCTGTTTGTAGTAGCTTACTCGCACTCCTATATTTTATTTATTATTAAACCTACTCCTGCATTACCCCTATTTGATTTTGTTTTTATAACCCTGTATTCACCTGACCAAAAGTCTTGTTCCTCCTGCCACCGAACGTCACTAATTCCCACTATATCTAACTTTAACCTGTCCATTTCCCTTTTTAAATTTTCTAACCTACCTGCCCGATTAAGGGATCTGACATTCCACGCTCCTATCCTTAGAACACCAGTTTTCTTTCTCCTGATAACGACGTCCTCTTGAGTAGTCCCCGCCCGGAGATTCGAATGTGGGACTATTTTACCTCTGGAATATTTTACCGAAGAGGATGCCATCATCATTTAATCATACAGTACAGCTGCATGCCCTCGGGAAAAATTACGGCTGTAGTTTCCCCTTGCTTTCAGCCGTTCGCAGTACCAGCACAGCAAGGCCGTTTTGGTTAACGTTACAAGGCCAGATCAGTCAATCATCCAGACTGTTGCCCCTGCAACTACTGAAAAGGCTGCTGCCCCTCTTCAGGAACCACACGTTTGTCTGGCCTCTCAACAGATACCCCTCCGTTGTGGTTGCACCTACGGTACGGCCATCTGTATCGCTGAGGCACGCAAGCCTCCCCACCAACGGCAACGTCCATGGTTCATGGGGGGGATAATTAGCGTATCATTGTTAAAGAATAGAGTTATCTTTTTATTTTTTATCGCATTTTTTCGTAACTGCGTACGAATTTAGTACAATGCATTAATATTTGTTACGAAGCCTGTATCTTGCCATGGCTTTGAGATGGCGTACTGACACACGCGTCATTAGAGCGCGAGCGTGAGGTGCGAGGGTCGTGAGGTGACCCCATGTGCGGCGACCTTGACGGGCAAGCGTCGCTGACGGTTGCGTCTGTACTGCGAATTTTTCGCAGAAAATTGAGATTTAGACTCTACAATATGATATTGTTGTTTTGATATTTACCTACGTGGACCAGTCATCTTACTTGTGTGTAAATATCACACTTTATCATTTATAGATGTATTGTGTTTTAATTTCATTTACTTAGCGGTCTCCCCACGAAACGACGTTTGGCTCAAGATAATACTACTTCTATTAAACTTAAAGGGGGCAATAAAGCTTTTTTTCTTTTAAAAGGTTTTTTGTATTATTTTTTAAATTTTAAGTTTTATTGCAACGTACTAAACGTTAGATTTTATTATTAGACACGGTACGTTCCACACACTATCCCCACATTCACACGTGTACTTTTCGGCACGAAAATGTGACAAGGGATGGTGCCTCGCCGAAATCAGCGTGTTCTTACTGTAGGTGTATTTTCATAAATATTATTACAGTAGCAAGTTTTTGGCAATGCAGTAATAAACTTCCGATTTTAAGTTTCAGCCTGCAATTTTCATTCTGACTTTTTTTCTTCTCTTTGATATTTTGTACACATATGCGATTTGTGTGTTTTTTTTCTTATTTCACACATACAGTCATTGACTATTTTTAGTATACATTTAGCTAATTTAGGTAAGATAAGCAGTAAGCAGTGGCGATAGTTCTAAATTACGTGGCGAGAAATTGGGCTGCCATTACGCTGTCTTGCAGAAGGATGACTAAACTAATAGGACAAAGTCATTTGGTTCAGTACTGACTTGTAGATCTCAAACAACGACAGAAAGTCTGCAGGAATATCTCTTTATCTTTTGCAGATTAGTCACAATCACTATTTTTCTGCTTTCTATGTGCTGAAATGGGCAGCTCCAAATGCCAAGAATCATCCATGTTCGTCGACAGTAAAAGATAACCATATATTCTCACTCGCTTCTGTTTAGATTTTTTTGAGCTCAAAAATCCGGTACTACGTAACGCGATGTAGCTGTTATGTACTACTTAGCTGGCTGAAATCACTTTTTCTTCGTTTAGGTATTGGAATTTTAACAACTGAATAGACTTTCATATAATGTAGCTGAAAACCATCTTGATTAAAGAAGCCTTCAAATTAAAAAAAAAACTGCATTGAAATGGAACTTGTCTTTTGGGAGCTACGATGCCAGAGACAGGTACACAGATACGAACGTTATACATACAACACCCCTCTGATTGCGTCGGGAGTCAAAAAACTGCCGGCGCTGCGTAGTAACGGTGGCTGACTCTGAACGGCAGGTGCCACTGCAGAGTGCCCCCACCTGTGGCGTCACTTTAGTTGCGTGTGTGGACACAGCTTTACATCCTCTCATGATCTGATGACACCTGCTGTTAATCAACTCCAGTTAATAAGCTGCTTTGGAACGGTAATAATAGCCACCTAGGCGAGAATGATGTTGCCTCACTGAAATCACCTGCTACGAAAATCGTTTTGCTGAAAGAGTTGACCGCGCTCCAGCTGTGTACACGTTATCACAGGACTCAGCTGGACGTCTCAGCTAGACAACTAGCAGACCACTGCTACAGCCAATAAGCAACAGAGCTACTTTAAGTTAGGAGACTGAAGGTTGAAGATCGCCTACTATGAGGCTACGACTCACTTCATCCTTTAATGATCCTCGGAGACTGTGTCGTAAGACCAGAAAGACTGCGAAGCAATTAGCAGCGGATCAGCTTATACTCTCTTATGTTTCCATCTAATATCTTTTTACGATGGGACTGTCCAAGCTTTGTGTGCGATTCACGTCTAATTCGCAGGATGCTATCTATTAATGTTGAGAACTGCAGTGTTTTCATCACTTTTAATAACGTGAATATGTCCAAAAGATCGAAATATCATTGATGGATATTGCAATAAATTTACAGTCAATGCTGAACACGGTCATTTAAAAATTCACTATAAAGAAGTCGCACATTTTAATAAAATATTTTGTTGGACAGTCACTTTTACCTTGAATAGCACTGTTACTTCTCGTAGCCTGGTAGGGCTGTGACTAACTTTCGCTTAAAATGTTAGCCCCAGGAAAGCTCAAAAAATAATAACTATTAAATCAAGAAATGTTTGAAAAATTATGAAGCTGAGGACTATTTACCACGTAGTGTACGTCTATCTGTCCGAAGAGTCAATAAGCACCAATTAACGGCGCTATTTTGGAGTAGTCAGGTAGGGTACACTGAAGTATTCCGAAACCGCACCCACAGGGTTCCCTACTTCCGAGGCCGTAAAATAAAAGTTCGGACCTACCCGCATTGTAGCGGTCATGCAAATTTTGCGCATGACGTTCATGTGAAATACGGTGCATAATTTTATACATAGGAGTTTAAAGCGAGAATCTGATCTTTAGTTATTTAACTTCACCTACGAAATAACCGTGCAACAGTGGAATGATAGGATAAAAATTACTGAACTTCTCTAGAAAAAATAGCTTTTACAATTCGAGGTATTCTGTAATGGAAATCCTCCTTACAGCCATGATGTTTTGTGATGTAACATAATTCGACCCAACAACTGTTGAGCAAAGTAAGCTGTATTTCTCCAGTGCAGACATATTTTGTAACTGTAATGTATCTCAGGAGTTCGTATTAATGTCATCATAAAAAGAGGGATAAACAGAGGAGGTAAAGCATATCCACGTCCCGTCGACACTGGAACCACGGTGACTTCCACACCTCTAGAGCCTGAGAAGTCCACATGTGAAATAACACATTTTTCACGATTTATTAATTTTAACTTTTAATCTTAAGCTTATTTGTTCTAGAACTCAGGACATTTCAGGTACTGATTGTTATTTAGGTGGTAGAGGATCCAACAAGATTTTCTTGAAGCTGTTTATTTTTTTCCGGGTGGTGCGGGAAGGGGGAGGGTTAAGAAGGGAGTGGTTAAGAGGAAACTATCAATGTCCCACATCGAAATTTACGAATAACAAAAGCGAGGAAGACTTGATTCCCCCTTCTACAATTCAACGTAGCTCGAACATTCACTTTTTGTGTTTCGTAGACCTACTGTTTGCAAAAGGAGTGACAGATGGGGGTATAAATCTCTCAAACAAAATGTCAGACATTGAAATAGCCACATATAAATAAATATTGAGACACAGTGCCTCTTACTTCAGTAAACAGTGTAATTGAACACCATGCTGACGTAATAATGGTAATTTATTTTTATCTGAGCGTGTGTAGCCACATTTCGCAGCTCAAACATCAACAGCACCCAGCTTCTTCTAATTCAGAAATGAAGATTGCCAGAAGAACCTATTCTCATGTCCGATTGCGATTAATACAACCATGAACAATTTTAAAATTAAATCAGGTAAATGAGTACAGAGCTCAATATACCATCGACGGTGAGGTTATTAGGGGCGTCATAGTAGCTCGGACTGGACAAGAAGTGGAGGCAAAATCGACCGTGAGCTTTTTCGAGGAACCATCTGGGGGCAACTGAACGGATGGCCGGGTGCCACTCTAATGCCTTAGCTACTGTAAAAGTGTATCGATAGCATTCTCTCCAAGTTAACTTTCTTGGTATCAGCACATTGAGGAAGTCCAAATACAGTCCTTATTCCAGGACATTTAACTAGCATTAAGAACAGTTCCAAATCTAACATTTCTCATGATAGTAAAAAAAAAAGTTTACTTCTGATTGTACATACCTGATTGTAACAAAAAAATAATTAATCCGATTAGTAGGTAAATACTTCATTCAGAATGTTCTAAGTGTCATATCAGTATTCTGAGTAATTCAGGGTGTCAGTAATGTAACTTTTAAAAGTTGTTTCTTGCAAAGAGGGAAACATGAACTGACAACTGTTAATAAGGCAATTTGTTTACATTAACACTGCCGTTACCTCTTTCTAAACGACACGTTTTTCTTCCGACTCTGTTGACGTTTATATTGCATTTATTATTGTTTACATTAGTCATTGTTTGTTTTACCAACAACTAATGTAAACAACATGTGTAATATAAACGAAAGCGGTTGCCTGAAGATGACTCGGTGAGTTCGAAATTGATAACAGGGCTATTTGTGTAAATAGACAGCATTATTGTAAGTAGATGGTTACTGTTTTCTTCTTTGCCAGAATCAAAGTGTACTTTGTACACAACTGCAGTCTCAGGAAAGTCCAGTTTCAATAAAATAGCAGGAAGGAAATATTTGTTCCAACTGCAATTAATACTGAGCCTCTATGTTTTATCTGTGATAATAGACGTACAAAAATAGAGCATTAGCTTTTAACTAATAGAACCGTCATTAGAAAAAAATCACTTGTCATATTTATTAAATTTCGGGACTCCAGAAGGAATTACAGCTTGGCGGTAAGACTACGTGTCATCTACTAACGCAGGTCTTAAAGACGTCCTCCACTGTTTTTCCCCTGAATCAAACCCACGAACTTACAGCGGAGTACTCAAAGCACAACAGCACCGAATACGCGTTTTGTGAAAAAATGTCACTTAGAACCTTTTTTATTTACACTGTTCAATTAACAGTCCTCTGCTCCTTGTTACTGACTACCGAAAAGATTTTACCAAGATTAAATAACATTTAAACTTATATTTGAAATCATATTTTCATATGTTCCACCCGATGACTGTCTAAATATATCTTAGCTAAGTTTCCTCCAATGTTATTCCTTTAATTGTCAAAAAGCAACTCTCCGTAAAATGATTTCTTTTCAGTTACGGAACACATCTTATTAATAGTTTGATAACCCAGCTATGGTTTCTCTTCTTAGCCCTGGAGTATTTGAAATTTTAATGGACATTTTCGAAAAAGTTTTCTTACAGAAATTGCCACTAAGTTGTAAAAAGAAATTTAGAATCGGTTATGTGGATCATGCATTGTTTTTACGGGCTTGTATTATAGGACCATTAAGCACAACCGTAAAGCATTTAAACTGAACAAAATAAAATACAGTTTACGATGGAGCTCGGAAGCTCTTGTATATTCTTGGACATTAACACAGACTGTTCACAAACCACCACTTCGCATTTGCAGAAAAACAACATCTGGCAATATAAAACAACGAACATGCAGCTTCGCATTCGATGGTGTATCACTTCATAATGATTACATTACCAGAACACGCTTTTCAGTGAGAATTGCAGATCATCAAACTATTCGTTCTTAATAATGGCTATAGTTCTCATCTGGTTGGTAATATTGTATGAAAAAACAAGAATGCGCAAATTTCCACCATTTCTGAACGATGCCTAACAAGAACCTGTCTGTCCCATTTGTCTCGCAGCTCCAGACATGCGTTCCACAATAACAACGACGTAGCAAAATTTTAAGCCTCACAACGAAACATTTGGCCTGTAGTGGTGTGTATGTATACAATCAGTTGTAAGCGATATTGAGAAATACACTCCTGGAAATTGAAATAAGAACACCGTGAATTCATTGTCCCAGGAAGGGGAAACTTTATTGACACATTCCTGGGGTCAGATACATCACATGGTCACACTGACAGAACCACAGGCACATAGACACAGGCAACAGAGCATGCACAATGTCGGCACTACTACAGTGTATATCCACCTTTCGCAGCAATGCAGGCTGCTATTCTCCCATGGAGACGATCGTAGAGATGCTGGATTTAGTCCTGTGGAACGGCTTGCCATGCCATTTCCACCTGGCGCCTCAGTTGGACCAGCGTTCGTGCTGGACGTGCAGACCGCGTGAGACGACGCTTCATCTAGTCCCAAACATGCTCAATGGGGGACAGATCCGGAGATCTTGCTGCCCAGGGTAGTTGACTTACACCTTCTAGAGCACGTTGGGTGGCACGGATACATGCGGACGTGCATTGTCCTGTTGGAACAGCAAGTTCCCTTGCCGGTCTAGGAATGGTAGAACGATGGGTTCGATGACGGTTTGGATGTACCGTGCACTATTCAGTGTCCCCTCGACGATCACCAGAGGTGTACGGCCAGTGTAGGAGATCGCTCCCTACAACATGATGCCGGGTGTTGGCCCTGTGTGCCTCGGTCGTATGCAGTCCTGATTGTGGCGCTCACCTGCACTGCGCCAAACGCTCATACGACCATCATTGGCACCAAGGCAGAAGCGACTCTCATCGCTGAAGACGACACGTCTCCATTCGTCCCTCCATTCACGCCTGTCGCGACACCACTGGAGGCGGGCTGCACGATGTTGGGGCGTGAGCGGAAGACGGCCTAACGGTGTGCGGGACCGTAGCCCAGCTTCATGGAGACGGTTGCGAATGGTCCTCGCCGATACCCCAGGAGCAACAGTGTCCCTAATTTACTGGGAAGTGGCGGCGCGGTCCCCTACGGCACTGCGTAGGATCCTACGGTCTTGCCGTGCATCCGTGCGTCGCTGCGGTCCGGTCCCAGGTCGACGGGCACGTGCACCTTCCGCCGACCACTGGCGACAACATCGATGTACTGTGGAGACCTCACGCCTCACGTGTTGAGCAATTCGGCGGTACGTCCACCCGGCCTCCCGCATGCCCAATATACGCCCTCGCTCAAAGTCCGTCAACTGCACATACGGTTCACGTCCACGCTGTCGCGGCATGCTACCAGTGTTAAAGACTGCGATGGAGCTCCGTATGCCACGGCAAACTGGCTGACACTGACGGCGGCGGTGCACAAATGCTCCGCAGCTAGCGCCATTCGACGGCCAACACCGCGGTTCCTGGTGTATCCGCTGTGCCGTGCGTGTGATCATTGCTTGTACAGCCCTCTCGCAGTGTCCGGAGCAAGTATGGTGGGTCTGACACTCCGGTGTCAATGTGTTCTTTTTTCCATTTCCAGGAGTGTATATGTTGTGAGTCAGAGCTGTGGCAGTTACGTTATCGGAACATGAGATGTTCTAGAAACCAAGAAAGACAGATTTTACTTTTGCGGTACGTTTTTAACAGAAAACCACATTTATAGTGTAGATTGAGACATTTTAAACACATTACTATTCGCGAAAGTAGTGGCTTTAGTAGAAACATGAAATCAAAAAACATATGACCATTTACTTTTTATCCTCTGTTAAAATAAGTTTCAGGCATGCCAAATTTAAGTTACAATATGAAATTTAACTGTATTTTTCATTTTTATTATGTGTAAGGATTATCATACAATATACAGAAAATAATGTTTTCCTTGGTACAAAATATGTATCTCAAGATTCTACATGTGTTCTGTATCAGTATACGATGCATGTCATTTCATCTGTGATTGCGACATTCACTTCTCATATGAGGATGATAGCAAGCTGATTTGCAACCAAATAAATAGAATTGGAAATACTCCATGGAACTGTTTCCTGTTTCATGAGAGCAGTCATATTCTGTCAAGCAACGATGGATAATTCAGTTACAGTGATCAGTTCATTACTTTATCAGGTGTACAGTTGCGTCTCAAGAAATTATTGCGTCCAACGCGCTACTAGTTGTGCAATAACTTAGTTGCTAGTTCTACATCTGAGCCACTTATTATAGCAAGTAATCATTGGTTGTACTGCTGATACCGTCGATTCGCCAGGATGTCTGAACATGCATGACGAAGCACACTCCATGTGTCTTAAAGCGTAACAAGTGATAACAGAGGATGCGATTTCAGTGCCTCGCCCAGATAACAGTTTCAGATCCGACTGAAACCCACAGAAGTATGAAACGTAATTACTCATTGGTAAAGCAACCACAGTCCTGGCCCTGGCCCTTAAGGTTCTCTTCCACATTCGCCGTTTAGTAATACGACTGCGCGGTGCAGAGTGGTTGAAAACGCAAAAAAGTTTAACTACGAGTACAGAGAGAGTAGCGGTAAATGTGCAATAAAGGGTGCAGGTGTCAAGACGGTAAGCGCAATTTCAGGGCGCAATCGCATTGTTAAAGGCCAGCGATCAGTGGAAACTGCCAACTGACACGTCTGGTTTGGACTGGGGGTGTTTCCAGTAAGACCGAAGACCGGTTATCAACGCGGGATGCACCAGAACTGTGTACGAAACGCTAACAGCACCACTCGTGGAACACGTAGCAGCTGATGATTAAAAATCATTTTTTAAATAGTATGAAACTTTGAGAGTAAAAATATAAGACTTTTCGAATGAAAATAGGCTTTTCTTTTTATTGTCCGTGCAATTGGCCAGTTTCAACAGTAGATCATTTTCAAGAACATATTTTAAGCTTTGTCCTTCATCTCACCTACTATATTGCTGGTACATGTGGACGGCTATACATCGCACATCTGCTTGCATGTGGTACAAAAACAATATAATAGTGTACATCATTACTTTCCTTAGCCCGTACAAACAGCATTCAGCTGCGATTGCGCCCTGAAATTGCGTTTACCGTCTTGATGCCTGCACACTTTATTGCACATTTACCGCTACTCTCTCTGTAGCATTTTGCTGCACTGTAGTATTGTTTTTGTGTCACATACACACAGAACTATGATCTATACTTATCTTTATCCACCAGCGATGTCTTAAAATGTGAAATGAAGCTTGAAACTTAAAATATGGGCTTAAAAACTACTCACGGTTGAAACTGGGGGATAATAAAAAGAATACGGCCAACTTGGACCTAGTTTTATTTCGGCTGTGTACCCCCCCCCCCCCCCCCCCCCATAAATAAAATTTGAAGTGGCAAGAAGCCATTTCGCACTCTTAAACAACTTTGGAAATAACGTGTAAGCTCTATAAGGCTACCAGTGGATAATGCATTTGTATTTACGAAACTCGAAACGACAGTAAATTGTAGCGAAACGCAGGAAGAGCAGCAAATTACCCACGCTTGTTGCAGTGACTAGCAGTTGAAGATCAATGTAAATTAAAGTAATTTATAATTTATAAACAGGCGAAAGCATCCAATGTTACGTGATTGTTTATCAGTAATTCCAAACCTTAACAACGGTAAACCAATAGCATGCGACAAGAGTGACCTGAAATGCAATGGCCACATAAAACTAGGTGTAGCAAAAGCAGACACTGGATTGAGATCTTCATTAGAAAAAGCCTACGGAAAAATAATTTACCCACAGCTCCTTCAGTTGTATTTTGTGTACTGCGTATTTCTGTTGATCGTTAAGCAGGCAGGTTTAAGAAGTTAAGAGACACAACGAGACGTGGGGCGTATTGTCACCGGTTTGTTTAGTAAGTTCGAGAGCTCCACGTAGGTAATCACACTCTCCAGACGCGTTACCTCACGTTTTACTGTTGACTTTCCGAGAGCGTACAATCTGAAAAGATCTGATTATACTCAGTAAAAGGAAATGAGTGGACTCCATTTGGAGAAAGTCAGTGAAGATGCACTGACAAGAAACGAAACCTTTCGGAATTGATTATATCGTCTAGTATAGATATGTTCGGATAGCTTAATCGTTTGTTTTGTCCTACCACCTAGGATTTCGCAAACAACGTAATTAAAAACAAAACTGCGACGCTGTGAGGATGTGCTGTTTACGTAGACACAGAACCTTTTAAAATAAAGAAAGTCCGCAAATAGAAACAGTGGTTTCAAAGGTACCATGTCGATACATTGCCATAGCAAAATGAATTTTTTGACATTGCTCGGGTTACAAGGACAAAAGTTGAGACTATAATCAGAGTCTTTACTGTAGTAAGATCGTCATCTAATTTTTTAGTTACTATATGATTACCAGAGTCTTGACGAAAAGTACAGAATTTAATTTTTTATTAGTTTCTGTAGAAGAAAATCAGTTAAATTAAAAGAAAATAATTTGAGTTGCGATATCATTTGCTGTCACGTTTGAACGAAGAAATGGCGGAAGAATGTACTACGCACAAGTCACAAATAATTTAAGTAACGGATAAGAATCCAGACAAAAAAAGGCATCATTGGCACAAAAAGGGGTACACGAGCGTCTCTGGAGAAAAAGAACACTTGCGGGTGACACGGCAGATAGAAAGTCTGTCATCAATCAAATTTCTTAGGCTATAAATTTTATTTTATTAGTTATCCACTCGTCACGTAAGGTGACGGGACACTTTCTCTTATTGTATCTGAGCTTGAGATGTTTAAAGGTATGATTAGGGAGCTGACGGCAAACTCTGTGTTGTGTCCTCTGACTGGCCCAGAATTCTATTTGCCGAAGCTGTGATAGGCAATATATCACTTCCTTTTAATCGCAATATATGAAATGGCCGTTACGAGAAAACCAGAGAAATTCGTACGAAAATTTTGGGACGTTCTTCTCACTGAACATTTGACAGTGGGACGGAATAGTGTCACCTGAAGTACACTTTTCTACGCGTAAGGCTTGCCGGGTACAGACGTAGATACAAAGGTTGCTCATATTATAGCAGTGGGTCAGTTCTAAACAAGTATTTGTGTCACACATCGTATCTCACCTCCCTCTCGCCGTCAATATTCGCAACCCCTTTAGTTTCTCGGTATTAAAAGTAGCGTTATACTTTTGCTTTGTTAAGTTTTCGTTCATATCTTTCAGAAATCATTTAGGCGCTCGCTTGATTAAAATGTCTAGACATTTTCACTTGTCAATGACGAAGATGGAAAATAAAAGATTACACCATATCCTGTTAGGTGGGCCTAGAACCCGCGCCAAGCGAATGAAATTTGTTAGTTTCATAAAATATTTGCATTTCTTACGGTATTTCCGGGATTACTTTTAGCTCAGTACTCTTACATGATAAAGCACATCCGCGTGGCTGCTCAAAGCTAGAAAAAAAAATTTCTGTGGCTTTCAGATGTGAGGTGGAAGATGGTGCGACGAACCTCCTAATAATTTAACGAGTGGGGTCGAAGCAGCATACCACGGCAACGAGTTTCTTTCTTCTCAGCTGATCTGTATACCATAAGCAGCAGTTTTACCGGAGTTTTTAAACATCGATAAGTTATATGATATAACATTGATATAATTAACACATTTTGGGATACAAAATTTTGAAAACTACAGCCCACAGTGGTGAACGCAATTAATTTGTAACCTAGGTTTCGGTAGGACAAGGGACACCTTCTTCGGACAAAATTAAAACTAAATGTTACAGCATAACGTAGCAAAAAATAAGAAAGCTGACGTCATACCTGAGAGCGTCAGATAGTCAGAATTAAAATAACATTTAACAGAGGGGCAAGCGTCTAGGAGCTGCCATGTGTCATTTGCTACATTCAACACAAAACTGAAACATCATGTGACTTGTGCGCCACGGCAACTTCAAGGCAATACCGCCATCTGGTGCCTAATTGGTAAAACAAGCTATTTTGTAAACATATCTCGTAACTGCAGACAGGGAAATGAACAAACACCTGAACGGTGTACATGAAGTAATTACAATAGCTGGATACTGATTGACATAAAATACAAGTAATAAATGACTATCTGTAGTACAAAAATTCCAGAATAAATGCATAAAGAAGACATATACGAAATAATCCATTGAATGACATCTCTGCTTGCTATAATAGATACATTATAAAAAACAAAAAAAAAGGTTTTTTAATAATTTCCGTATATGAGCCATAAAAAGTAGAAAGAAAAGGTATCTCTGAATCTGCAAGAAGTAGTTGGGACATCAAAGTGTTAGATCTTGTGAAGCAGCGGCTTTATACCATTGAAACAACTTCTTCCGCGCAACTGCACCTGCTCGTTGAGAAAAAGTCCGTTATTCGAAAGTGAATGCTTGAAAATTTCCAACTTCTCCAAAATATCAAGTTTACTCCCTTATATATGCAAAATTTTCAACTTCTCAACCCCCTTAGGAGAGTGCCCTGTGATTAACAGGTGATCTGCAAAAGAAGAACTCGGGGAACACGAACCGTTTTTCCTCAGAAAATGTTCTTTACAGTAAATTGAAAAGGCACGTCATGTTTGAACAATATAACAGGCACAGCAAGTGTCATGAAATCTTGTAGACACCGGAATTCTGCAGAGGGCTAGTAGTTGACTTTAAATTATAGATGACATTTTTTCTCAAGTTGTTATTTGTAGAAAAGGCAATATTACATTTATATTTAATCTGAAGCAACCTTTGAATCTGGTATGATAATGGACCTAAAAATGTAATTGAGGAGAATTTTTTCTCCGATTCTTCTGGAACACTGATGAAAGAACCAAGTGTAGTGCCCTTCTTGCCCTTTTTTTCCTGAGGATATCATCTACAAACCGAGCTTCGTAACCATTATTGAGCGCCACAGTTTTAATAAGATTAATCTCATTATTAAAGTTTTCTTTCTAGAGGGGAATGGAAAGTGCTCTGTGAATAGCCGAGAAAAAGAAAGCATTTTTGTGAGAGGCTGGATGCGTAGAAGAAGCTGGAACGATTTGATAAGTTTGATTCTCTTTACGGAAAATGTTGGAGGGAATTCTGTTTTCAGTTAATGACAACGTAAGATCGAGGAAATTTAATTATCGATTTTCATTTTGTAGTTCAAAAGTGAACTTAATATTATCATGAAAATCATTAAAAAGATTGAAAATGTGGTTGATTCGATCAGGAGGACCTTTGTAGACTACTAATATATCGTCAACGTTTCTACACTAGGTATCTGTAGCTGAAAACAACGTAAAGAATTTCACCTCTCACGAATTGATAAAAATATCGGCAAGAATTCCGGCTAGCGGTTTCCCCATGGCTAGGCCGTTATTTTGTTGGAACAGTTCCCCATTAAACTGAAAGTAATTGTACTTAACTACAACGGTGATCAAATTCATGAAATCTGTAATTTCTTCATCACAGATACCTTTCTTAAACCTACGCAGATTTTACTCCACAATCTTAAGAGTTTCTTGCACGGGAACATCGGTGTAAAGGTTTTTTTTATGTCTAACGAAAACGATCTATTAGCCTGGTCACAGTCTATGTCCTCCACTTTGCGAACTACAGTAGCGCTATTTAAGACAGAATAGCAATGAGTGAAGACAAAAGACTTTCTCAGACGTTCATGTAAAAATCTAGCAAGTTTATGATAAGCACTGTTCTGACTGTTCGAAATCGGACGAATGGGATGGCCAAGCTTATGTAGCTTAAATTGCGCTCTTAATTTGGGAGGTTGTGGATTCATATTAATAAGAGAGTTTCTGTGAAATGGCTTAAGTAAGAAATTGGCGTTGTTAAAAGCTGATCTGATTTCTTTCTGGAGGGAGGTAACAGGATCGACTTGCAGGTCAGAAATACCATTTTCTTCGAAAAAAGACATGGTTTTCGAAATATATTCTTCATTACATGCAATGAATAGTGAAGAGCCCTTATCAGCTTTCATTATAAGAGCATCATTACCTTTAAGTTTTTATTAATATTTTTAATCAAGGCCTTGTCATTACCTGAGGCATTAGGGGAAGCAGCCTGACATTTACTGAAAATATTTGTTACATCATAAGCAATCCTAGTTTGCACAGCGCTATCCATTTTATGCAATCTAAACCAGTTTTCAGGTCTGGTTCAAATGGCTCTGAGCTCTATGCGACTTAACTTCTGAGGTCATCAGTCGCCTAGAACTTAGAACTAATTAAACCTAACTAACCTAAGGACATCACACACATCCATGCCCGAGGCAGGATTCGAACCTGTAACGGTCGCTCGGCTCCAGATTGTAGCGCCTAGAACCGCACGGCCACTCCGGCCGGCCTTTTCAGGTCTACAAGGACATTCTGCACGACCTGCTTGTTAGTCAAATCTGGTTTAACATTATACTTAGGCCCTTTTTCTAACAGACTTGTTTCTGCTTCTGTAAAATTAATATTAGTGTCATTTAAAACTCTGTGATAACAGACAAGTTCATTTACTTTAAATTTTTCGCAAGATCTCTCTGGTGGAAAAAGGCAGAAAAGTTTACTGATTTTCTTTTCATGCTTGTACATAACATCTTGTTTATAATTCTCTAAATAGTCATTAATTTGTGACCATACAACACCGATATTAACATTAAACAAATCATGGCACAATTTTGTAATTTAGAGATATAGATCGTAAGCCCCTTCATTAAGAGCATCTTTTTTGGCATAAAGCGATTTTATGTTATCTGAAATTAATTTTTTTACAATAGGCCTGAAGCTCAAAGGATCATTTTCAGAATTTCTGAAGTTAATAAAAGCCCTTAAATAAGTGGGGACTAATTCCCTATGTTCACATTGCTTATTAAAACACATGGACATGCTGGTATTTAACAAATTCTTCTTTAAGTCTTTATATTTAGATACAGCCTTAGATACCCGAGCAGGCAAAAATCTTAAGGTTTTGTGTTGACTATAGCAAGGGACACATGGCAGCCCATAGTGGCTTGCACATCTGTTGCATTTTATTTTAATTCTGACTATCTGAAGCTTTCTGGTATGACACAAGCTTTCGTATTTTTTGGTACATTATGCTGTAACATATAGTTTCAATTTCTTTCGAAGAAAGTGTCCCTTGTGACACCGAAACCTTGGCTACGAATTAATTGTGTTCGCTACTGAGGGCTGCGTTTTTCATAATTTTGTATTATATAACAGTCGCTGATTGACAGCCATGTTAAAAACCTTATCATTTTGGGATATTAAGCATTTTAAAATTTGTGATTTACAAAACTGAATAAAATCCAATTGCAATGCTAGGTATAATACACAGAATTTCCAGAGATTTTATGAAATTCCCTGAGATTTCCCCGATTTTTCCAAATTAAATGCAATACACTGTGGACACCAGGTTTTCAAGAAGAATCGCCACCCTACATGTTATGTGCAGCCAGCTCAATAGTAATGAAATAGAAGAAGGGAAGACTGTTATATTACACATAGACCATATTGATTCGTGAGGAATGCCGAGGTACATTTGAAGACTCATTTTGATAGTGTTCATACGTCCCATTATGTGACGCATTTGTACACAATTGCAGTTTCAGAAAAGTCAAGTTTCGATAAAATAGCACTGAGGAAATACTTGTTCAAACTGCTATTAATACGGAGGCACTATGTTCTATCTGTGATAATAGACGTACAGAAATACAGCATTACCTTTCAACTAATAGAACCGTCATCAGAAAAAACCACTTCTCATATTTACTAAATTTCGGGTCTCCAGAGGGAAGTACAGCTTGTCGGTAAGACTACGTGTCATGTACCAACGCAGGTCTTAGAGACTACCTCCAATGTTTGGACAATGGACCAAACCCAGGAACATACAGAGGAGTACTGAAAGCACAACAGCACCGAACATGCGTTTTGTGAAAAAATGTCACTTAGAACCTTTTACATCTTCACTCTTCAATTAACAGTTCTATGTTCCTTGATACTGAGTATCGAAAAGATTTTACCAACAACAAATAAAAATTCAAACTTAAATTTGGAATCAGATATTCGCAGTTCCTATGGATAAAATTAAATATATACTAGTACATCTAATTCTAAACTAGTATCGCATGACATTTTTAGCTTAGTTTCAAATGTTCCCTCCGATGACTGTCTAAATTGAACTCAAATAAATTTCTTCCAATTTATTACATTAATCGTCAAAAAGGCAGTCCCCGTGAAATGAATTTTTTCCAGTTACAGAACACGCCTTATTAATAGTTCAACTATGGATTCTCGTCTTAGTCCTGGAATATTTGAAATTTTAGTGAGCATTTCCGAACATGTTTTCTTACAGAAAAGGCAACTAAGTTGTAAAATTAAATTTAGAATCAGCTATGGGATCATGCGTTGTTTTTAGGGGCTTGTATTATAGGACCATTAAGCACAGCCGTAAAGCATTTAAACTGAGCAAAATAATATACAGTTTACGATGGAGCTCGGAGGCTCTTGTATATTCTTGGACATTAACACAGACTGTTCACAAGCCGCCACTTAGCACTTGCAGAAAAACAACATCTGGCAATATAAAACAACGAACATGCAGCTTCGCATTCGATGGTGTATCACTTCATAATGGTGACATTATAAGAACCAGCTTTTCAGTCAGATTTGCAGATCATCAAACTATTCGTTCTTAATAATGGCTGTAGTTCACATCTGGTCGCTAATATAATTAATAATTTCAGATTTCCGCGAACGGCTACCTCCTATTCTGCTCGACGGTACTCCAATACCATATCAGAAAACAGTGAAGAACTTGGGTGTAACTTTGGACGAGCATCTCAACTGGGCGGAGAATACAGTCGCAGTGTGCCGAAAGACGTCTGCTTGTCTCTATGCTCTCAAAAAGTTTCGGAACATATTCCCACAGGACTTGAAACGCCAGCTCGTGCAAGCACTCGTCCTACCGAACCTCCACTATTGTGATGTGATTCAACAAGGCATGAGTAGTGAAAACAAAAGATGGCTAGAGCTAACAATGAATGCCTGTGTGCGTTACACCTGCAACATTCACCGATATGATCATGTTAGTGCTTCATACTCCGAGCTAGGGTGGCTGCGGCCGGACAAACTGCGTGACTACCACACTCTATGTCTACTTCACCAACTCCTCGTCGCGCAAGCACCCCAGTACCTAGCTTCAGAGATTAAATACCTGTCATGCCATCATAATCGAAACACGAGGTCACTCTTATCTCGTATCCTAACAGTGCCCACTCACAAAACAAAAACTTTTGCAAACTCCTTCTCAGTTGCCGCTGTCCGCCTCTGAAACAAACTGCCCGTTACCTTGAGGAAAATTCAATCTCCTGTTGCTTTTAAGAATAAGTTGAAGCATTTCCTACTATCATCCGCATAAAATTCTCCACAAAATTAATGTACAAGGCCAATCCTCTCATCTGTCAAATTGCAAAGCTAGCGTCTCCTATCTTGCTCCTGAGATGCCTTCCTCTTCACCTATCTCTATTAGCCACGCAGTCTTCTTTTCCTTTATATTTCCTTAATTATGTTTCATTATGTCTCTCTATTCTTCTCCTCCCTTCACCATCAGTCTCCCTCATACTCCCTGCTGCCATCACTCCTATCTAAAATCTTTCTCTTCAATAATGTATTTTTCCAGGTGTACCATTCTTATTGTTTATCTCACTTATTGTATTAGATGTAGTTTAACATGCCTACTAAAACATATGAATGTAAAATAAGTAGAATGCCTGGTTAAATGTAAGAGAGGGCCTAATGGCCCTAATCTTTCCAGGTTAAATAAATAAATAAATAAATATTGTATGAAAAAACAAGAATGCGTAAATTTCCACCACTTCTGAAGGATGCCTAACAAGAACCTGTCTGTCCCATTTGTCTCGCAACTCCAGACATGCGTTCCACAATAACAACGACGAAGCAAAATTTTAAGCCTCACAACGAAACATTTGGCCTGTAGTGGTGGCTACAATCAGCTGTAAGCGATATTGAGAAATATATGTTGTGAGTCAGAGCTGTGGCAGTTAGGTTATCGGAACATGAGATTAGCTAGAAACCAAGAAAAACAGATTTTACTTTTGCGGTACGAACATAAAACCACACTTATAGTGTAGATTGCGATATTTTAAATACATTACTATTCTCAAAAATATTGGCATTAGTAGAAACACATGAAATCAATAAACATATGACCATTTACTTTTTATCCTCTGTTTAAATAAGTTTCAGGCATGCAAAACGTAAGTTACAATATGAAATTTAACTGTATTTTTCATTTTTGTTATGTGTAAGGGTTATCATACAATATACAGAGGTAGAGCACTGACGTGCTGCAAAATTACCATTACGTGTATATCGCTGTATTGTGGCCGTTTCTGTTTCAGAGCTGGGTTCTAACGCATCAATTGCTTTCGATAATTATATCCTGTGACTGTCTTTATCGTTTCAGTTGCTACGAACACGTTCTCTCTTACACCGCCATGCCGGTCTTCGACATCAAAATCACCGTTCGTAAGGCGTTGAAAACATTCTCTGTGCGTTCTTCACTAGTATTTCCCTCACCATTCGTCTTACCCAGAATTTTAAGAGCCACAGCCGCAGATTTCTTCATGTTAAAGCAGAAAATTAAAACTTCCCGTAAATGGCGAGTAATGGATACGTAAGTTGACGTACTTAGTCGAGAATAACCTTATGATGCAATCACAAATCGACTAATATTTTTACGGCATTATGTTTACAGACGCCTAACCTTATTGTATTACAGCTATGACCAGTCACCAGCACTCCACTTGCCGCTACTGCCGTCTATAGCAAAACGGCGAAGCAAAGTTGTAGACGTAATACTTATAAATTATACTTCAGGTATTTAAATACAGTTAAGCGGAGTATTCCGTATTTGCCTAGATGTTAAAAGCAGTGAAATAATTTACATCAGTGTGACTGCAATTCACACGTAAGTGGTTGTCAGAGGGCTCATCGTATCACTTTAGGACTATTTCTCTCCGCGGACCATTCTCGAATACGGCAAGGAAAGAAAAAAAACAAAAAAACCAGTTCACTCTTTCCGTGCAGCTCTGATTTACTTTTTTAAGATGATAATTTCTCCTGCTTAGGTGGTTAGAAACGCCATTGCTTTAATGATTGCCACTCCAACCCGCATATGAAATTTTTTTTCGCTATAATGCAAAACGACCTGCTCTTCGTTGAACTTTTTCGATGTTTTGCTGTATCCTTACTGATACGGATGCTATACAGCGCAGGAATCCTCCAGAGGAGGACACAAGAATATGGTGTAGATAGTCTCTTTTAGTATCTTGTTGCATCTTCTAAGTATTTTGCAAATGAACGTACTCTTTAGTTCTGTTACTCCATAATATTGTCTATCTAATCGTTCCAACTTAAGTTGTTCGTTATTGTAATTAGTATGTATCTAGTTGAATTTACAGCCTTCAGATTTGTGTGACATATCGTGTAACCAAAATTTAACGGATTCCTTTCAGTGGACATGTGGATGATACCACACTTTTCGTTGTTTGGAGCCAGTTGCCATTTTTGCACCGTAGAGATCTTGTCTACGTCATTCTGAAATTGATTTTGACCTTCTGGTGACTTTACTAGAGGGTAAACGTCGGCATCATCGTTAAAAAAAGTCTAAGATGGTTGCTCAGACTGTCACCCAAATCGTTTACACGATAATAGGCAATCAAATGAAAGCAACACAGATGGGAGAAAAGTAAGTACGCTGTTTATTATTTCAAAAGTAATCGCCATAAATGTTTATACACTTAACCCATTGTGAGATAAGGCCAGTCCCATCATGGAAAAAATGTCTGTGGTTTCCCACGGAACCACGATTGTACCCATGCGTGGACGTCTGCTTTCAAAACAAATCGACGGCCACTGACAGCGGACCCACGTGCTGTCAAGGTTGTCTGGACTGCGCTGGAGAAGTTCCTCCATTCGGTTCCGATCGCTCCCCACAAGATTTCTGTATTTCTGGATCCCTGAAGGACATTCGTGGCGGTCGATTAACTTCGGACGGCGAGGTGCACGCCAGGGTACCATCTGGTTCCGTAAGCAACTGAAAAAGTTTTTGCGCGAAGACACTCACCGCTTTGTGACACCTTGGGATAAATGTCTTAAAAGTTATTGCTATTGCTTGTGAAATGGTAGTGCGTTTACGTACATTTTTTTCCCATCTGTCTCATTTTTGTTTGACTGCTCCATACAGATTAGATTAAGCAGACCCTATAACACTTTCCTGGGGAGTGCGATGTATCATTTCTGCTTTAGTCGATGACTTTCTGTCAGTTCCTACCATATGAAAGCAAATCTACCCCGGTTCTAGCATCCCTCTTATCCTTCCCCTGTAGACATTTACTTTCCAGGTTGTGCTTTTTAGTGAGGCGGCGTATGCTTACCAGTGCTTCACCTTGAGCGAATTCTACCTCTTGCTTCGTTGGTTCTGTGTCCACGCCTTGTCATTAAATACTATGCAGGTCTTTGTTCTGACACTCACCTGCTGCAGCCGTGTTTGCGACACGCCACCCTGAGTACGGCGCCCTTATCTCCTGTTGTAATCCAGTTACCTGCACTGACTGCCACCCGCCCGGTCCGTCACGATACCTGCAATTTCTAATGTGCCGCGGCCGATCTCCCCTTCCTTCACTGTCGAAGATTTCTGAACGACAATACAAAATATAAGCAGTAAGGTTACTAATTTTCGTGCTGGGAATTTGTCCCTCTGTAGATTCTCAGCCGATGATCTGCAATTCTGTTAAATCGACAGAGATGTTATTGACTTCTTGTTAGATTATTAGAACCCATGATGAAGCTGGTGTTTCCCTGTACACTCATCTCAGAAGTTCACTACTCCGTCTTTGGCTACACAATAAGAATTGTGCTGCGCAACACGCAATTCTTACCTTCCTAGCTGAAGAAGTGAACAATTTTGATAACTCCTACGCACGTCATTCATGAACTAATGATGGTGTGCAGTTTAGGGTTTCGTGACTTGTAGGGAGCGGTGGCCATCCATGTCGTAGCATGCACCTGGGAATAGGAAGTAAGATTAGGGTTTAACGTCCCATCGACAACTAAGTTATCCGTTCGCATTTGAGAAAAATGCAGAAGGCAGTAGTTTTTGTAAACTTCGAACCCATCATACTGGCATTTACCTTCAGAAATTTAGGAAAATTATTGAGAGCGTATATGTGAACCTGTAAAAGGAGATTTAAAACTCCGTCTCGCGGTATACAACAGATCAGCCTTGTTCGGTTCCAAAAGCCAAAGCGTTGTACGATGGCCGAAATTTACAGACCGTATTTTATATAGATCTAATAAATAACGAATAACAACCATGATCTTTTAACAGCTACTATGTTCCACATATGTTATGAGATTTGTGCATAGATTAGTGTAAAACATACACTCCTGGAAATGGAAAAAAGAACACATTGACACCGGTGTGTCAGACCCACCATACTTGCTCCGGACACTGCCAGAGGGTTGTACAAGCAATGATCACACGCACGGCACAGCGGACACACCAGGAACCGCGGTGTTGGCCGTCGAATGGCGCTAGCTGCGCAGCATTTGTGCACCGCCGCCGTCAGTGTCAGCCAGTTTGCCGTGGCATACGGAGCTCCATCGCAGTCTTTAACACTGGTAGCATGCCGCGACAGCGTGGACGTGAACCGTATGTGCAGTTGACGGACTTTGAGCGAGGGCGTATAGTGGGCATGCGGGAGGCCGGGTGGACGTACCGCCGAATTGCTCAACACGTGGGGCGTGATGTCTCCACAGTACATCGATGTTGTCGCCAGTGGTCGGCGGAAGGTGCACGTGCCCGTCGACCTGGGACAGGACCGCAGCGACGCACGGATGCACGCCAAGACCGTAGGATCCTACGCAGTGCCGTAGGGGACCGCACCGCCACTTCCCAGCAAATTAGGGACACTGTTGCTCCTGGGGTATCGGCGAGGACCATTCGCAACTGTCTCCATGAAGCTGGGCTACAGTCACGCACACCGTTAGGCCGTCTTCCGCTCACGCCCCAACATCGTGCAGCCCGCCTCCAGTGGTGTCGCGACAGGCGTGAATGGAGGGACGAATGGAGACGTGCCGTCTTCAGCGATGAGAGTCGCTTCTGCCTTGGTGCCAATGATGGTCGTATGCGTGTTTGGCGCCGTGCAGGTGAGCGCCACAATCAGGACTGCATACGACCGAGGCACACAGGGCCAACACCCGGCATCATGGTGTGGGGAGCGATCTCCTACAATGGCCGTACACCTCTGGTGATCGTCGAGGGGACCCTGAATAGTGCACGGTACATCCAAACCGTCATCGAACCCATCGTTCTACAATTCCTAGACCGGCAAGGGAACTTGCTGTTCCAACAGGACAATGCACGTCCGCATGTATCCCGTGCCACCCAACGTGCTCTAGAAGGTGTAAGTCAACGGATCTGTCCCCCATTGAGCATGTTTGGGACTGGATGAAGCGTCGTCTCACGCGGTCTGCACGTCCAGCACGAACGCTGGTCCAACTGAGGCGTCAGGTGGAAATGGCATGGCAAGCCGTTCCACAGGACTACATCCAGCATCTCTAGGATCGTCTCCATGGGAGAATAGCAGCCTGCATTGCTGCGAAAGGTGGTTATACAGTGTACTAGTGCCGACATTGTGCATGCTCTGTTGCCTGTGTCTATGTGCCTGTGGTTCTGTCAGTGTGATCATGTGATGTATCTGAACCCAGGAATGTGTCAATAAAGTTTCCCCTTCCTGGGTATTAGTTACGCAGCTGCAGACAGAGCGCTTGCTCACAGAACAATAAATTACCTTCTGTAATTCGGATTTTGTATTTCCTGTGTCCATATGGCACATATCTCAACGACATGTTTAATAGCTTATAATTGTGGTTGCTCGCATTTCCAGTCCCTTCATTACGCAACGCTAATAGCTCAATGCCCTTTCTTTCACGGTGGGCTGCGCAGTGTTTAGTGCTTTTACACAGTATTGGAAACAAACGCTGTAAACCTCGACGTGTCTATCCTCAACCGTCTATTTGCTGACACACTACAGCGGCCGAGGGGGCTTAGTGGATTCGAATTTGAGAGGACGGCGCTCGAAATATCAATCTGGCCATCCAGTTTCTGGTTTTCTGTGATTTTCGTGGGGCCCTTAAAGTGAGGGCTGGAATGTTTGTTTTGTTAAAATTTTATTCCGTCTATGACGTCATCATCAATATAACGTTAAACCTTGACTTTATTTATTTATTTATTTATTCTGAGAATGTCCAGTTTACGATCTTGAATAATCCTTCAGTCCTTTTCCTTCTCACAGTAATTCATCAATAATGCTCTTCAAAATGGTTCAAATGGCTCTAAGTACTATGGGACTTAATATCTGAAGTCATCAGTCCCGTAGACTTACTACTACTTAAACATAATTAACCTATGGACGTCACACACATCCATGCCCTAGGCAGGATTCGAACCTGCGACCGTAGCAGCAGCGCGGCTCCGGACTGAAGCGCCTAGAACCGCTCGGCCACAGCGGCCGGCAATAGATGCTCTATCAAGGTGTTAAATAATAAATGCTTCCGAAGATTCTGTGTATACAGAGTGTTCCAGGAGGAATGTCCATATTCAGGGATATCTCAGGAACGATCATTCGAAGTAAAAAAAAAGTAGTAAACTCAGGCTGAAGAATGCGTTCCTTAGAAGTTAGGCCTATGAGTACTTGTTCATCTTCGCTACTGTGAAACATATCTCTTCCACGAAACTAAGTCATAGGTTTTAAGGCATGCGTTTTAGAGCTCGTATTTACTGGACGATATTTTCTTGTTTTCGTCCATACCACCTTCTCCCAAAATAGAGAAAGCAAGGAGCTTACAGTGTATGAATTCTTTTTAAGAGTCTAGAAGATGAAAAAATACTCATAACTCTGACGGTATGCATTTTTTAGTCCATGTTTACTAGATTTTTTTGCTTCGAGTGATCGTTCGCCTGAATACTGACCACTTCTCTTGAGACGGCCTGTACATGTATATCGGAAACATAAGTTCTGTATTTGTTTTCCCCTCTATTTTGGTGTTGTATCCACAATTTCAGAATAGGCTGTTGTTTGGTGTGAGCCCTAGTCTCAGTAAACGTGCGGATAGACCAGGAGCTCCACTTTTCCGCACTCTGAACACCACCACACGGTAGCAGCACGCCCGTGCCGCGGTCCCTGAGGCCAGGCCGTCTCGACATTTACGTTTCAGTGAGGTTATACTGGAAGACTGCTTGGAAGACTCAAAGGGAAAAAAGAAATTGGCGACTGTAACAACGCATATTCTAAATGTTTTTCCTTTAGTGGTTAATGAGGCAGCTGTAGGGTCTAAAGACGTGCACGCAGCGACGCGTGCGTAGCTGACGCTCCCGCGAGACGCTGGAAGGCCTGTTGTGTGGAGACAGACAGAACGCCCCCACAGCCGAGTCGCCTGCTGAGCTGCTTAACCAGCGGGGCTCGGACGAGCTGTCAGTCAGTCTTTCAGAATGGCTAGTCTCGACAAGTGTGTAAGTAACTGCGGCAAAAGTGACAGACACAGTGGTAGCGAGTTGGTGTAGCGTTAGTGTTATTGTAAACGGTGTTTGCGAATAAAGGGTGAAGTCAGTCAGTTTTCGCTTATTTCTGCCCCTCACGCACCCAGTGCCTATATTGTCCAGAGAGTAGCTCCTGGGGACCCCAGACGAGGATAGCCCATTATAAAAGTCATTTCTCGGGCACTTAGCAGATGATAACAGTTATGCATGTCAATGAGAGGATGAATTCTGCAAATAATACAGTGAGCGCGGAAACTATAAAATAAGAAGCAATAAGCATTCAACTGTCCCCATATATATATCAAAAGTAATGAAGAGTTTATTGTACGGCGGCGTTTCTTGTCCAATGTAATACTAAAATCCAGTATATGCTTGTATGCGTAATTGAATGATTCTTATTACCGGACTTCATTTATATTCTTAAATGAAGAATTTGACATGCTTTTCACTTCCTCGAATCATGTTTGTGTAAATGTTTTCCCAGAAAAGAAACATCTAAGAAAAACCATAGCACGTCAATTTCACTTAAGTATTCAGTCCTGCGTATTTAGTAGCCATTGTTCAACAAACGAGCCACACAAATTGAATTTGGAAACTAATAACTGGTCCTTTTCATCGGGTCCTCACTTACCGAGAATCCTCCTTGCTGTTTCGTGTATCTTCGTGTATTTTAGTGATGGACGTCATCGACATCACCTGAATATTAATACAGGAATTTTACGTACTTAGCAGTACGTGTCAGACAATAATATGTTGGTATGAAAAAGTGTGTTCTTAATACAAGCTTCAAAATGTATTATCGAAGAGTAGCTCAATTTTTAGCAGTCGTATACGGCTTCTTGTTCGTCTAGTGATCCGTGTCTAAAGACTGTAATACAGAATAAATGAAATAGAAGTAATCCGCTGATTTATTGGCCCATAACACTGACATCGATTTGCAATAGGATTATATTATTACGTTGTTTGAACATTATGAAATCAGAAAGAGGCCTATGTACATCTACATCTACATCTACATACATACACCGCAAGCCACCTGACGGTGTATAGCGACGTGTACCTTGAGTACCTCTATCGGTTCTCCCTTCCATTCCAGTCTCGTACTGTTCGTGGAAAGAAGGATTGTCGGTATGCCTCTGTGTGGGCTCTAATCTCTCTGATTTTATCCTCATGGTCGCTTCGTGAGCTATACGTAGTAGGGAGCAATATACTGCTTGACTTCTCGGTGAAGGTATGTTCTCGAAACTTCAACAAAAGCCCGTACCGAGATACTGGGCGTCTCTCTTGCAGAGTCTTCCACTGGGGTTTGTCTATCATCTCCGTAACGCTTTCGCGATTACTAAATGATCCTGTAACGAAGCGCGCTGCTCTCCTTTGGATCTTTTCTATCTCTTCTATCAACCCTATCTGGCACGGATACCAGACCGGTGAGCAGTATTCAAGCAGTGGGTGAACAAGTGTACTGCAACCTACTTCCTTTGTTTTCGGACTGCATTTCCTTATGATTCTTCCGATGAATCCCAGTCTGGCATCTGCTTTACCCACGACTAAATCACACCATTTTAAATCACTCCTAATGTCTAGTCCCTGATAATTTATGGAATTAACTGCTTCCAGCTGCTGACCTGCTATATTGTTGGCAAATGATAAAGGATCTTTCTTTCTATGTATTCGCAGCACATTACACTTGTCTACATTGGGATTCAATTCGTTGCAGATCCTCCTGCATTTCGGAACAATTTTCCATTGTTACATCCTCTCGATATACTACAGCATCATCCGCAAAAACTCTCAGTGAACTTCCGATGTTACCCACAATGTCATGTATATATATTGTGAATAGCAACGGGCCTACGACACTCCCCTGCGGCACACCTGAAATCACTCTTACTTCGGATGACTTCTCTCCACTGACAATGACATACTGCGTTCTGATATTTACAAACTCTTCAATCCAATCACACAAGTGGTCTGATAGTCCTTATGCTCTCACTTTGTTCATTAAATCACTGTGGGGAACTGTTTCAAACGCCTTGCTGAAGAAACACGTCATCTACCTGGGAACCCATGTCTATGGCCCTCTGAGTCTCGTGGACGAATAGCGCGAGTTGGGTTTCACACGATCGTCTTTTTCGAAACCCATGCTGATTCCTACAGAGTAGATTTCCAGTCACCAGAAACGTCATTATACTCGAACATAATACGTGTTCCAAAATTCTACAACTGATCGACGTTAGATATATAGGTTTATAGTTCTGCACATCTGTTCGACGTCCCTTCTTGAAGATGGGGATGACCTGTGCCCTTTCCCAATATTTTGGTCTTATAGAGACCTACGGTACACCGCTGCAAGAAGGGAGCCAAAACTATGTCCACTTTATCTTAAGCATTTGTTATGATTCTTGGTAGTAGGCGCTGTAATTCAAGAAAATCCATGTTCTTGTTTTTGCGTGGAAAATGGTTACTAATAAATAAAAAATACATATTTTCTTAGTAAATTTTGATCTGCTAAAACTAAAATTCCCCTCTCTCCTCATAGTGTGGAGTTTGAGACAGAGGAATGAGAGTTTTAGAAATGTTGACCCAAATATTAATTATTTCCGCAGATTCGGATACGTTTTGTTAGTTTCGTGGCCATGAAGCCACACAACTTTTAATTATGAAACAAATCATCTGACTAGTAACTAACTAACCAAACATCCTATTTACTAACGAGTGAACTCATTAACTAAAAAACTAACTGACTCACGAATTAATTTCTTATTAGATTCTGAGTAATCACTCTTGTTTGTCGAGAAATCTCACAATTGGTGCGCTTGCTTAGTTTGAGTCTTTTAGTTTCGGGTGGAAAAACTTAGAAAACGACATTCATAAATTTATTGGCTTAAGTCACATTGTTAACATCTTTATTTTATTTCTGAATATCGAGCCTGTTACGTCGTTTACATTTATAGAATAATGTACGATAATCGATATCCCACTCAGCCCTGATCGATAATCGATGTTCTTATCCAGCCCTTGCAGATGAGCGGTGTAATGTGTTGGAGTGCCGCCGATAGGTAGCGCAATAACGAGAAATTTGCACTTTCTCTTATTAAGACTGGGCTTTAGAAATTACAAGTATGAATGTAATATACGAACTGTGTATTTTACCCGTCTGAGCATTCAGACAGCAATACATCGCTTATAACGATTCCCTTTTGGGCTACATACGATTCATTACCTTTTGTGACTGCGTTCGCGGCGTTTGCTCGTTACCAGTCGCATTTTACGTGGAATTAGTATTGCTTGGCGGAATTCTGCCTAGCGGGACGTTTCGCGCTCATAGCAATTCTAAACCTGCGTTTCTTAACACCCTTTATCTTTCGTCTCTTGAGATTAATAGGTGGCGTATGTCATTATCAATTATCTTTCTATGGAAGAAAAAATTGAGACGGTGTACATTTATGGAGAAAGTGGGAAAAATTTTGACGATGCAGTCGGGCGTTAGGCGCTACGTTTTCCCGGCAAAGTACGATCACGGTCCTCTTTTGTTCGAGTTATTAAAAAATTTACTTCGGAAGGTACTGTGAACCAGCAACAAACTACCCGTGCACCTACTGTTTGTGGAGAAAACAATCAAGTGGCATTCCTAGCTGCTGTGGTTCATAATCCACATGCGAGCACAAGAGAAATAACAAGGCAATATGGAATTTCACACATGAGTTTTTGGAAAATCTACATCTACATCTACATTCATACTCCGCAAGCCACCCAACGGTGTGTGGCGGAGAGCACTTTACGTGCCACTGTCATTACCTCCCTTTTCTGTTCCAGTCGCGTATGGTTCGCGGGAAGAACGACTGTCTGAAAGCCTCCGTGCGCGCTCGAATCGCTCTAATTTTACATTCATGATCTCCACGGGAGGTATAAGTAGGGGGAAGCAGTATATTCGATATCTCATCCAGAAACGCACCCTCTCGAAACCTGGCGAGCAAGCTACACCGTGATGCAGAGCGCCTCTCTTGCAGAGTCTGCCACTTGAGTTTGCTAAACATCTCCGTAACGCTATCACGGTTACCAAATAACCCTGTGACGAAACGCGCCCCTCATCTTTGGATCTTCTCTATCTCCTCCGTCAACCCGATCTTGTACGGATCCCACACTGATGAGCAATACTCAAGTATAGGTCGAACAAGTGTTTTGTAAGCCACCTCCTTTGTTGATGGACTACATTTTCTAAGGACTCTCCCAATGAATCTCAACCTGGAACCCGCCTTACCAACAATTAATTTTATATGATCATTCCATTTCAAATCTTTCCGCACGCATACTCCCAGATATTTAACAGAAGTAACTGCTACCAGTGTTTGTTCCGCTATCATATAATCATACAATAAAGGATCCTTCTTCTATGTATTCGCAATACATTACATTTGTCTATGTTAAGGGTCAGTTGCCACTCCCTACACCAAGTGCCTATCCGCTGCAGATCTTCCTGCATTTCGCTACAATTTTCTGATGCTGCAACTTCTCTGTATACTACAGCATCATCCGCGAAAAGCCGCATGGAACTTCCGACACTATCTACTAGCTCATTTATATATATTGTGAAGAGCAATGGTACCATAACACTCCCCTGTGGCACGCCAGAGATTACTTTAACGTCTGTAGACGTCTCTCCATTGATAACAACATGCTGTGTTCTGTTTTCTAAAAACTCTTCAATCCAGCCACACAGCTGGTCTGATATTCCGTAGGCTCTTACTTTGATAATCAGGCGATAGTGCGGAGCTGTATCGAACGCCTTCCGGAAGTCAAGGAAAATAGCATCTACCTGGGAGCCTGTATCTAATAATTTCTGGGTCTCATGAACAAATAAAGCGAGTTGGGTCTCACACGATCGCTGTTTCCGGAATCCATGTTGATTCCTACAGAGTAGTTTCAGGGTTTCCAAAAACGACATGATACTCGAGCAAAAAACATGTTCTAAAATTCTACAACTGATCGAAGTCAGAGATATAGGTCTATAGCTTTGCGCATCTGCTCGACGACCCTTTTTGAAGACTGGGCCTACCTGTGCTCTTTTCCAATCATTAGGAACCTTCCGTTCCTCTAGAGACTTGCGGTACACGCCTGTTAGAAGGGGGGCAAGTTCTTTCGCGTACTCTGTGTAGAATCGAATTGGTACTCCGTCAGGTCCAGTGGACTTTCCTCTGTTGAGTGATTTCAGTTGCTTTTCTATTCCTTGGACACTTATTTCGATGTCAGCCATGTTTTCGTTTGTGCGAGGATTTAGAGAAGGAACTGCAATGCGGTGTTCCTCTGTGAAACAGCTTTGGAAAAAGTGTTTAGTATTTCAGCTTTACGCGTGTCATCCTCTTTTTCAAAGCCATCATCATCCCGGAGTGTCTGTATACGCTGTTTCGAGCCACTTACTGATTTAACGTAAGACCAGAACTTCCTAGGATTTGTTGTCAAGTCGGTACATAGAATTTTACTTTCGAATTCACTGAACGCTTCACGCAAATGCTGAAGCTCCACAAATTTCTTTCATACCATGTATCCGTACTTCAGGAACTACACGGCGATGACTTTCAAAAGCGTCTAACGTTTTGTCACTGGGCAGTTCAGCGGATGAAAACAAACCAAGACTTTTTTTGCAAGAGTGCTTTTCTCCGATGAGGCAACATGCACAAACCACGGCGAAGTTAATCGCTATTACATGCATTACTGACCTGAACAGAACCCACTCTGGATTCGAGGAGTCGACCATCAGCGACCGTGGTCAGTTATTGTTTGGTGTGGTATAATTGGCCATAAACTGATCGGTCCATATTTTATCAACGGTAACTTGAATGACAACAAATATCGAAACCTACTTGAAAATGAACTGCCAGATCTACTTGAAGACCTGAGCATCGAACTTTGACAAAACATGTAGTTTCAACATGATGGTTGTGGCATTATTCATTAGTAGCGAGCGATGTACTAGATCGACTTCACCATGGTCGCTGGATCGGCGGGGCAGGTCCTGTGAAATTTCCAGCCAGATCGCCTGACCTTACTTCGCCAAATTTTTTCTTATGGGGTTATCTAAAACATATCGTTTATCAGGAAACACCTACCACTCGCAAAAACATGATGCAAAGAATAAGAGATGCTTGCGCTGCAATTACACCAGACATGTTATCAAGGTATGTGCAGGGATTTACAGCACGAGTCAATAAATGCATCAAAGTTGGAAGTCATCACTTTGAACATTTGATTTCAAAAAACGATGAGATTCAAGGGATTTACTGACAACAAGCAGGCCCAATGTGAGTCGCGAGTAGACTCACTGGAAACAAGCACCCTGAAATTCATTTACCTGCAAGTATTTGCAAATAATCAACAATAAAACGAAACCAATCGTACCTTTTAAGGACCACCAAATCTTAAACGGGAATACGTTTTTCTTGAGTTAGCGAGTGGGTTAGCCTTTTCCTCAGTTAGTCTTTATTTTGTTTACTCTGTTAGTTAATGAGTTCGCTCTTTAGTGAGTAGGATGTTTGGTTAGTTAGTTAGATAGTCAGATGATTTGTTTCATAATTAAAAGTTCTGTGCCCTCATGACCACGAAAAAAACAAAACGTATCCGAATCTGAGAAAAAAATTTAATATTTGGGTCAACATTTGTAAAGCTCTAATTCCTCTCTCTCAAACCCCACCTTAATATTGTAGCGGGATGGGCAGAAAATACCGAAAAGTAATGTTGCAATGCACCAAACAAATTCACTTGCAAAACCTTATCTCCTTCCTCATCATAATCAACACGACTTCATATCTGTTATAAGGTTCAAACACTTAGTTATCTATCTAGTAATAGAACTGTATTAACACTACTTTTTTCCTGTAAGGCTTTGCCTCAACAAATAATGTAAACTTGGTATGGAACTTAAGGCAGTGGTTCGAACTCTTCTCGCTAAATGCAGTCGCAGCAAACCATAACATCAATGTCGACTCATGATATTTCAACAATGCTTCCCCACAACCCAAATCCATCACCGCTTGTAACTTTGACAAAACAATCAGCAACTAGAATTCGCATCAACTCCCAACCCACATAACGAACAACGCCTAAAATCTATCACTGTTACACAGAAGTTTAACATCTACTTGTCTCTTCACCTCTACACCTTTTCCATCAAGTTCCTCTTTCAGCTTGGTCCACTGTAAAGAATGAATGGCCCACAAACCTTCACCTCCACACTTCTTAAATGCCTTCTCACGCACAGAGACACGTGGCTACCAGTATCAAGAATGCAAGACAAAATTATTCCATTAACATCTATGTGAAGCACTAGACTCAGAAAAGAAGTTGCAGTTTCTTGTCCCTTACTAAGCAAGAGTTCCCTCATATCTTAACATATTCAATTTCTCATGGATAGTGTTGGTCGTTTTTTCAGCATCTGATTTAGCTGCAGGCTGCATTAGCTATTACACAGTGGAAGACCTGTTGCAAGCAGGTTATTTCTTGAAGCAGATGTCCATACCTTCCAGAATCTGTGGATCTCAATCTTCATCATTGCAGTGAACACCTACACGATTTGCCGTGCTACCTGCGAAATATCTAATATCCTACGATTCACACCATATCTACCTCTCCTGCAAAAACTATTCCCATTGCAATCAGTCCTTCATTCATATGCCCCCGTTTGCTGTCACCAAATCTACCCCATTAGGAATCATACTGCTGACAATCGCAATTGCTGTTTCTTTGTGTCTCAGATCAGAATAAACAAAGTGCTTACCGTTCCTACCACATCCATTCTATTCACTACAGTCATAATCGAAATCTTGTAATAAACATTGAAAACCTTGTAATTCATTTTTCACATAGCTAGCAAGGATAATTCTGTGTAACTGTGATGGAAGTTTCATGTGAAAAATTCAAATCGGCTCAGCAGGACTGAAAGGTTTGCATGAAAATAGATTTTTTCACAACATATGATCAAAGAATCGTACAGATGGCTAAACCAAATGTCTGAAATATTTGCTTCATCAAAAGTCCATGTTACACTCTGTCTTGCGCTGTTTCAGGTCATCAAGCATACAAGAATAAATGCCCAAACCTCGTCAAAAGACACAAAATTCCCAATCTATGTGTGCAGCCATGCAAGAGTTCACCTTCCAAGTAACCACACACAATTCAGTCTTTTATCAGAAGGCCAAGTTTGTGAAAGTGGAAAATAGTTTTTTTCCAACCAAGTATAAGGAGGAATTTATTGTTGTTCTGAACAACGTTTTGAGTAATAATAAATGATTATTATTAAAACTCAATATCACCTCATGATGTACAGTCTCGTGATTGATATCTTTATGACTAGGATGGGTTCCACTTCTCTCACAATGAGACACTGGATCTGGCTGATCTTCAAGACTTGTATCCACATCATCATCATGTACATGGCCTCTACTATAACATTGACATTCAGCAACAGCTTTGTATAACTTGCCCTTTCTGTTTGATAATGTGTCACTTCATTCTTGCGCTAGTTACCATCTCCTATTAATCTCCATTTGACACTGTTTAAATCTTAACAGTGAAATCCTTGAGTCTGATTCACCAACATCGACAGGTACTGTACTTAGAATCCTGCACAGTATGAACTACTAATTGTGCAACAGAAGAATTCAGTTTCAAAAGTGTTAACCTTCTACTTAATCTTTTCATTACTCTGATTTTCTACACTAACTATCAGCTCCTCAGATTTTTCTTTAAATCTTGTAATAAGGTAGCATGACTTGAAGCATGTTTCTCAATTTGAACAATAGATTCTTAAGTGGGTACTCAATCAAGTTTCTGTCACAAATCTGTTTTATTGTTTTCATATTCATGCTTTAAATTTTTAAAATAAGTTTGCAGTTGCTTATTTTGTCTACTAGCGACCAAATAAAATTAACAGTGATATTATAAAAAAATAGCAAGTTTACTTTCAGCATTAAAAATTCTCCCATCAAACTCTGTATTTAACTCCAAATTATTTTGTACTTGCATCAAACCTCGTTAAGAGTCCTTGCAACCAATTAACAAATCTTTATCAACAGGAGTATTTGTATCAGCTGTTACTGGTGGGTTCACCCTGAGTAGCACAAAAAATAGATGCAGTAGAAAGATATGGTGATTTACCACAACAACTTCCATACTCCAGCGGCTGAATGCTACCCATAATATTTTTCTTTCTCACTCCTGACAACAGTTATGTGTCCCTGAATTTCAGTATTAACATCACTGGTAGTAGCAAACTCTCATTGACTACCAGACATACTGAGTGGATTACTATTTAATACATATTACTAATCCCCTGAGTAGCAACAGTGGACAAGCTATCTGAATCAGAATTTTCCAATATTTTGTATTATTCCCCCCTTTCCATGCCTTTCTTAAAACGTGCTAACCTGTTCTCTCTGTAACCACATACATTTTCCTCAGCATGCACTGAGTTGTATTACTGCCAAGAACCATACAACACTGTCAAACTGACCATCCTGGATAGTAAGCTGACTATAAATTTAACAAGTTTAAATCTTCTTACAAAAATGAAAAGTACTGTACAAAATTCCCTATAATGCGCCATAAGACATGTAATCATCGTAATAATTTGACTGGGGCTTGGGTCCTCCTTTCACTAACATCAGTGACCATGCAAAGTGGGAACATAATATAAAAATACATGTAATAAGAAGAGTCGAATATGGGATAAAATACTGAATTACTCAAAAATTGCCTGGAAAATCTTCATCAACAGCACTGTGCAATTCCCCACAAGAAACTGATTACCTTCAACAGGCCTTCATCATATTCCACATCACTTCATAACTAGTCTCATATAAAACATTCCCAAGTATGAGCAAATTTTCCAACATCAGCAAATAAGTTACTCACCATATTTACCATTCAAGAGTTACGCATAAATGCCTCCTCAGTTAGCTGTGTAGGACCAATCTTTCCTTACAAGTCACCAAAGAGGGGATTGTGAATGTGTTGTCAAATCTCAATCATGAGGATTCCTGAGATTGGGCGAAAGGGTTTTGTGATAACGGAATTAGCTTGTTCGCCTATGTGGGTGGTGGTCTTGACCTGGCTACATTGTGAAATCCCTAATTACAGAAGTTAATGATTGGGAAGTGACTTGAAGTAACCTCCAATATAAGTTTTTTTCAACTAATAAATTTATTCAGAAACTCTTGTTCTGCTTGCCTTGAAGGAGCTTGTGAGATAACGGGCGAGTTGTGGTGCTCTGAAGTGTTCTGAGTTCGGAGCAGCTTGTTGCCGAGCATCTGCCGGAATAAGAAGGGTAGCCCCAGCAAGCGGTCCACACAAACCGCGTGGCTGTGAATTCCATGTCGCCGTGGTGTCGAGGGCTGTGCCTTGTGTCGATGAACGAGATTTGTATGCTGGAAGTGCCAAAGATGGCTGACTTTGTGAAACCATAATAACAATTTCACTGCTCATGTAGAAATTAATAATAGCCAGAGGAATCATGATACCTGAAAAAGAAACATGTACATTACTATTATTTGTACGATGATTCTGATGATGTTATCAGACTTTCAATATATTTATTAGTTTAAAGATTAGTATCTCAGCCGGCCGGAGTTGCCGAGCGGTTCTAGGCGCTCCAGTCTGGAACCGCGCGACCGCTACGGTCGCAGGCTCGAATCCTGCCTCGGGCATGGATATGTGTGACGTCCTTAGGTTAGTTAGGTTTAAGTAGCTGTAACTAGTAGGGAACTGATGACCTCAGAAGTTACGTCCCATAGTGCTCAGAGCCGATTCAACCATTAATAGCTCACTGTAACCCAGTAAAGAATTTCCAAAATCTAAAAGGTTAATCCGATTTTGTCGATCAACGTGTCTTTAGAAAGATATTAGTGTGAACCTAATTTAGTATGAATTATTGGCATGTAGCGAGAATAGTATCTGAGTTATGGAAGGTCAAAGTGGCCGATTATTTTTAATTGTTCAGGCCATAAGTACTCCACAGTGACACGAGAAAAAGGTAGCAGCATGCTTATAAACATATTTACTCGTCTATGTCGTTGTTTGTATCCGATATGTACTATTCATGAAGAAATTGGTCAAATATTTACTGTGTTTTAGAAAGCACAGAGACATTAGGCTGCTGGCCTACTTTTGGTTTCTATTCCTTTGATATGTGTTTGAATTGATTATGTATTTAATAATGTGTGTTGGAGCGTGTTTATCGTCCAGCAGTAGGAATATTTATTTAATTTCAAGCGATTTAAATGTAAATCCAGTTTTTCGAATGTGTTTCAATATGTTTGTGAGTGTGCATTGACTTGGAGAAATGGCGGGAGCGCTATATCCAATCACAGCTCTCGTTAATGGGGAGACTGATGGAAATAGAGGAGGAATGCTGGAGAGGACAGAGGGTGCTGGATGGGAAGCCGCGACGGTCGGTCGCAGCAACTACTTGGAGAGTGTGGCGGTTTGGGCGTGGCCGCGGGAGATAGAAATATTTAAGAGTGCTGACTTGTGCATTTGTGAGACTTCCGTGGCTTCTGCAGTGAGACGTAGTACGCGTTTAGAAGTGAATATCTCGAGAGCTATGTTGTTGCTGATAACTAATTACGTGAAGTAGGAATCTATTGTTTCCCCGTTATTTAACTTATATTTTATTTAAATGCTGGACCGTCTACATCAATAAGTGTTTTGCAGTAAGAAAGGGCATTCTTAAAGGGACTTCTGCTATCGTACTATTTAATTGCAATCTTTCGTTTATAAATTTCTACGTTACATTCAATATTCGCAATTGCCAAGTGAGAGGAACCTTCGACCATTCGATTCATGTGTGTATTCATATTGTGTACTTAGACTCAGCAGTATTTTGCTTGTAACGCAGCAACTATGTATCCCTGCTCCTAGACAACGAAACCATCTAAAACTTTTAATATTTCAACTCTGAGTCTGAGGGTACGTAGTTGAGGGCCACACCACCACCATTTATTTTGAATGCCCGCAATGGGAGGCTCGTCTCTGACCTGTATTCTGCAGTGTGGTAATGCCATTGCTCTCTGTTATTCAGCGTACTATGTCAAGTATAAAAACCTTTGCTATACCAGTTGTTCCCTATCGACTCCTGTTTCCTCATCCACCACGTTATACAGCAAGTCTTGTTCCTCATAGAGGCCTTTAACGTACTCTACCACCTACACTCTCACTCTTCTGCACTTAACATTGGAATTCCCATTGCACACTTAATGACAAAACCCTTGCTTTTCATTCCAATCAAGTCTGTTTTGACTTTTCTGAAGGCTAAGACCGTTCTTACAACAAACAATTCTTTTTAGATTTCTTCATACTTTTCAGACAGCCATTTCGCTTTAGTTTCCCTGCAGTTCCTATTTATTTAAGCCCTACGCGATCGAGAACTAAATGCTTCGATTAAAAATGCTGTAAGACAGAGATATAGTCTTTCATCCATACTGTTCAATTTGTACATCGGAGAATCAGAGATGGATATGCAAGGAAGTTTCATATGTAGAATTAAAATTCAGCGTCACAGTATACAGTGATACGATTCGCTGGTGACATTGCTATCCACAGTGAAAGTGGAGAATAGTAATATGATCTGCTGCATGGAATGAACAATCTAGTGAGTGCAGAATAAGGATTGAACGTGAAGTGAAGAAAGACGAAAGTAATTAAAGGTAGCAGAAATGAGAACAGTGAGAAACTTAACATCAGGATTGATGGTCACGAAGTCGATGAAGTTAAGGAGTCCAGCTCCTATGATTGGACTCTTTAGAGATGTTCATTCCTCTTCATTTGAAATGATTACTGAGCTGTTCTTTATCGTAGTATCCATGCCCTCAGAGAACTGCGAGTATATCTCTTCATTCTTTAGTACTTCCGTATCCCACTTCTTTCTGCACTGATTCTTCCTGATTAATCTCTTAAACTTCAGACTACTCTTCATCATTAATAAATTGTGGTCTGTATCTGTTCCTGATTATGCCTTACATCCCAATATCTGATCTCTTAAACATTGATTGACCATGACGTAATCTAGCTGGAATCTTTCCGTATCTCCCGGCCTTTTCGACGTATACCTCTTCCTCTTGTGATTCTAGAATAGACTATTTACTGTTGGTAGCTCAAATTCATTGCAGAATGCAGTCACTCGCTCTCCTCTCTCATTACTACTATCAAGCACATATTCTCCAGTAACACTTTCCTCTACTCCTTCCCCTACAACCGCATTCTAATCCCCCATCCCCCACGAGTCGTAGGATTTCATCTCTCTTTACGTACTGAATTACCTGTCCAATATCATCATATACTTTCTATATCTCTTTATCTTCAGCTTGCTGTCGACTCTGATGTCAACAACACTATCATCTAACTGTTCACAGTAACCCACTCTCTGCAGTATCTTCCCATTTATAATGAATCCTACTCTCGTTGCACCATTGACTGCTACTAGTGATATTACCCTATACTCGTCTGACCAGAAATGCTTGTATTTCCATTTCACTTCATTACTCCTACCATATCTAGACTGAGCCTTAGCATTTCCCTTTTCAGATTTAATAGCTTTCCTACCATGTGCACACTTCTGATATTCCACACCCTGATTCGTAGAACGTTACCCTTTCGTTGGTTACTCAATATTTCTCTGATGGTCCCCTCCCAGAGATCCAATTGGAGGACTAGTTCGCAATCCTTTGCCAATTGAGAGATCATCATGACAATTACTCAGTTATAAGTCACATGTCCTGTGTATCCTCATGCCGTTCATCATTGCTCATTCTTCTGCTCTTCAGAGGTAGTTTCCCGCCCGAAGGGCAAGAGAGTGCCCTGAACCTCTGCTCGTTCCTCCTCCCTCTTTGACAATGCCGTTGGCAGAACGAGAAGGGCTTCATATGCCGAAAGTCCTTGGGTACAATTGACGATGCTTTTCATACAAAATTTAAACAGTGGAGAGGTTCGACCCCGGTATCTACAATGTTCGATTATTAGTTATGAGCATTGTTTTCTTCTTTTATTTTACAAAGCACGTCGAAGCTCGTATGTTCCTCCACCACGCTTTCCCTCATATGCCATACATAACAAGCAATACAACGTATGTGGAGAACAGAAATAGATCACATATATACATAAATGGAAAACAAAAGGAAGAGTGGGACTCTATCCAACGATTCATCCACCACAGATTACCGGAGTGAGCCATTTTTTTTTTCTTTTCTCTCCCCTCTATATAACACAACACAAGGATCACGTAGACCGATGTGTTACCTCGACGTATCAGTGGGATAGTGGGATAGAGGCCACACCGACTGACCAACCTGACAATCTGTCTAGTAAACGGGAGACTTGGCATGTTATCAAAAGTGTCCCGATATTGCGGCAAGGGCGAGGCTTCCAAATATGCAATAAGCATGTACTGCTGAAACGTCAAAAAGTCATCCTCCCCGCACGACGGCAGCAACAAAAAATGTACAAAATGTGAAATTAAACATATCAAGGAATTACTCTACACTTCGCAGAGTAGGAGAAATCTGTCCGCAGGATAATGTCATCGGTGTGAGCAGTGACAAAAGTCATTGAAGTCATGGTGGGAAAAGCAAGCAGAATCAGCACCCAGAATGAGTTCGACAGTTGACCACTGCGTATCTCTGCGGAAGCGTGTCCAAGGAACCAAATCGACTCTTTGTGGTTTTGTCACTAAATCCTATCCGATGTAGACGTCTATTAGTAGGTAACAAGTTATTAATGATTCTGTGTCAAAAGGAAGCTCTTTCCATCACGTGATTCGGGAGACCGACGTTGGTCCATGCAGTTTTCCAACGAACACGCGGTGATAACAATGCAACAGGATTGGCACAGACCACCCCGTCTCCACGAGCGAATTGTGTCGTGACCACTTGCCACCTCAGGATGTCGTCCCCCAGGTAGCTCACCGCAATATAAAATTATTGAAAGTTTCGCCATTTGAAATGAATGCGACATGTGTCAACAGGTGAAGCAAGACTCACTGGCTGTACTAGAGCGATGAGCCGTTACGTGATAGTGTCCAGTTCACCGGTAAGATTCAGTATGATAGAATGAAGGCTCTCTCCGGCAAGGCTCGACAGAGGAGGAACGCTTCTGAAGGTGTCCAGCGCAGTTCTGGGCGAAACGTTAGCTCGAGAAGAATTTCGTTGATGACGACCTTACACCTCCGAAGGTTTACCAGTAGTAAGAATCATCAGTATCATACGTCGGACACACGGTGCAGACGCCTTGCCTGTGATATCTGAGAGGGACGCGGCATCGTCGGAATCTCGTAACGTTGTTTAAGAGTATGGCCTTGCCATATAAATAGGCAAGACAGTTGCCGCAGTTTCTTCACTACCGTTTTGCGAAGGGGAAAGATTTGAGCCATGTAATATGCCTTACACAAATAATAAATGTCTAATATTCCTAATTTCTGCAAAATGGTATGCGAGTGTCGTTCATATTCCAGGACGGCATCCTGAATTTTATCAGTAATACGTTTCCGCCATCTTCAGTGGGTCACGATCGACGATCACTCCCAAAGATGTATATCCATCTACAAAACGTGCCCAAGAAAGGACGGTGTCCTCTAAGCCGCGTATGTTGAGGAACTAGCATTTGTTTTCATTTATCAGCGCATCTGAAGTACAACAAAATCATCAAGTACGTCTTTTAACAAAGTGAATACTTCTCTTCGAAGAAGGAAGAGCACCACGTAATCGACATAACGCCCTAACTGTGAGGTTCCACCATGGGAGTTTTTACCTAATAGCTAACAAGAAACTTGGCGCAACACTGGTTCGAAAGACAGGACAAACAAAGGCACAGGGAACAGACTGCCCTGGGGCAGTCCCCGGCAGAAAACAGCCGCCCATTGGTCACCACTGACGCTGCAATGCCCTTGTACAAGTTAGAAAGAATGAAACGTGAACGAGCGGTGACGCTAACGATCTCCAACAGGTGACCGAGATACCTGTAACTAACGAGATCAAATACCTTAAGAAAATCTAAACAGGCAGTAACACACTGAATAGATGTAACAGCCGACAGTGAAACCACATTTCTATTTTCTACCACCAAAGTCATGATTCTGCCGGCATGGAGGCAACTCTGATGGCTACAAAACAAACAACTAAGCAATAAGGGCAATCTTCTGTTCACACCCTGTGCAACAATTCTGTAATCAAAACTGAGTAACTTGAGGGACGAAAGTCGGCCGTTGTTCAATGGCCACGATGATTTGAAATGAGAACAATTTTACCCACCTTGAAGTTTGTAGGCACAGATCTACTCTGCAAATCCTTTTTTTAAAATGGAAGTAAACGTAGAACCTAAGAGAAGTCAAAACGTAAATCAAATTATTTTGGTAGGTCGTCCTGACGCTAGGATATATCAGAAGAGGATTTAACAATATCTTAAAAAAACACATCATCCACCTGAAAATCCGCTAAAAACACAACATTCTGTTCAGGCGTGATTATGACAAGAGGGTCGCAAAACTGGTATTCGAAGCAGGCCCACGGTGTCATGTGGTGCACACACCTTGAGTAGTCAATTGACAGTGATCACGTGCGGTGAGGGAAGTAACAAGAGAGCAACGACGACGAATGTGCTGGCGAAGCAAGTGAGTGAAAGACGTCAGTTCCCTGTTAACGAGAGAACGTGGCTTAGACATCTCCCTTTGCTCTCTATCTGTTGGTTCTTAATCAGCAGCAACTTAGCCTTGACGCACCGAACGTCTGCGATACTCAGACAGGCATCACCTGTCCGTGGTATAATTCACGAAGTTCGGCGTTCCGAAAGTCCCTCGCCCTGCAATGAGATCATATATCAGCATTTTTCGGATTCACGGCTTTGAATACTTGTATCACTACCATCTCTACCGAGCGGAAGCAAACCATTCAGCATCAATCACGGCGTCAAATGACTCATCAGCAAGATCGGAACTGACGAGCATCCACTGAGCACGACAGTATTTCATGGGTTGTCGGACGAGGTTGGTAGCTGCAGCGGCAGCACAAATATCAGTGAAAGGGCAGGAGTTGCGTCGACTGCAGGAAACTGATCATAAAAAACATCGAATAAACAAAATGTGTCAAATCTGATAGGAGACGTCGCAGTAAAGACCATAACTTTTAATAATGTTGGAGGTTTATGTTCCCAGAAATCCCTCAAACGCACCGTACGAAGCAGTTCATGGAGGTCACGACTAAAATTAAAACGAGGGACTGAACAGCGGTATGTAACACGCAGTTGAAATCACCACGCAGCAGAAGGTGCTGAGGATTTTTACGCGAAAGGTGGAGGAGCTCCTGTATATTAAATCTCGAGCATGTCAGCATTTGACCCATTCCACATGGTGTATGAAGCTCCACCAAGGTAAGGTCAAAAATATGACAACCAATCCCGCAGCCAGAATCGAGAACTTCAGTGTCAGTGGCAGGAAAACCTTCACGATAAAAATGAGCAACACCCATTGAGTCTTCAGGCGCTACATTAAAAAAGGTCCGAAATACTGGGAGAGAGAAGGTAGTAAACAATATTTCTCACAGTAAGATGTCTGCGCTTGAATCATAAATAAACTGATTGAGCGCTGCGAGACGTAACACACATTCAATGCGATTGACATTAAAAGTTACAAGGCTATATGCCTGAGTCGTCTACCAAAGTGGGACAAAGTTGTAGTCCATCTAAGCCATATTCCGATAATCGATCCGTTCTCGTGTCCACAGACGAGCCCGAGGGAGGGGGCTAGTCCCACGCCTTGCAGAGCACTTATGCCGCGATTTCTTGCGCAAGACAGCGATCCGGTTGCTCACGCTGTGTACGCCGGGCGTGAGGCAAAGGCGCCTCGTCAGCCGGAAGAGAAGGTGGCTCAAGCACAAGATCTGAATGTACTCGCTACTAGGAATAGTGCTCCGCTACATGAGGGGTTCTTCCAGGTATCAGACAGGGACGGAACAATAGGCGTAACAGGCGACAAGACTGAAACAGCCTCGGGCGACTCTGCACTACAAGATTCAAATGGTTCAAATGGCTCTGAGCACTATGGGACTCAACTGCTGTGGTCATTAGTCCCCTAGAACTTAGAACTACTTAAACCTAACTAACCTAAGGACATCACACACATCCATGCCCGAGGCAGGATTCGAACCTGCGACCGTAGCAGTCGCACGGCTCCGGACTGCGCGCCTAGAACCGCGAGACCACCGCGGCCGGCACAAGATTCAAAGGCGGAAGCACCGAAGGTTGGGTAACCGAAGTGGCATCGATGGCGGTCGACACAGAGGCAAGGATACGTCGCTGTTTGTCTTACTGTGATATCTGGAATGTGCCCCTGGGGATTGGGGGGGGGGGGGGGGGTGAGGGGAAGGTGGAGGGTTGGGGAGGGCGTGCCAAACACGCCCGATCCCTGACGTGACTCCACAGTAGGACGGGAAGCTAATTCGCAGTTTGTATCCCCAAGAGACAAACTTGACGCAGAGGAGGGTAAGACGGGCGAGTCAACAACGGAAACGTCTACGTCCTGGCTACGACATCGCTTATATTGCAGCACCTGAGCTTCGTCATAGGAACCAGATGGCATAAAGGGCGTCTTCGGTTTTAACATGGGGAAATTTCCCGTGGATAAATTCAAAGCGGACTCCGGATTGCCACTAGAATCAGCACCAGGCGGAATCGAAATAAACTCACTTGGAGCATTCTGGATGAGAGCTTTCCGAAATACCACTCGGTGCTAGGGAACAGCCAGGCCTATTTGAAATCACATATCTAGTAGAAAAGAATAGGTCCGAGCAGCCCGTGGCCTCTACAGGCACCAGAGTCACCACTTATTGTATGGTGGAGCATGGCCGTCTGACTGCTGGAAAACTGTCTCATATGTGTTTGGTATTTTAGGAGCACTAATTTAGTGTTGGATGCTGACACTGCAGGCATTAGGCCTTCGTATAGCATCTACATCAGAGGTGGCCAAGATATTAGCTCACATACCGTGCCAAAGCATTCAGCCTCGTTGGACATTTCCCTCATTACCAACCACAGTGCGTCAGCGTGAGGAGGGGAAAATGCTAAGGTGCCACATTTAAATACGAGTGAAGTCATATGGCATACGACTTGGTTTTATATTTGACATTTCTCAACAACATAGATCACAAACAAAACAAAATTTCAAGTGTATTTAGTTATCTTTAGTATGCTGAAAACATGCTTTTTATCCGCTACAGTCTGTCATCATATGGACAGGTCAGACACTCCAATAGAGTTTCGCAATAAGGTTGACGTATAATCGTTACTTATTTCGTTTCACAAAGGATAAAACGAATTTCGCACGTATATGTTGACCGAAATATTGTAGCAACATCTGTACCGATACTTGGAAATCTTACCCGAGGAATTACTTTCGAATACATTGTGGGACTGACAGTGATCGATATGTTACAAATATAAACTGTGATAAAGACTGTTTTTAATATTAAATTACCTGAACAAGCCACTGTAGACATCCTGGACAGTTTTAACGTAAAAAGATTCGGCATTAAAACTGGAATTACCTTGCAGGTAAATCATTTACATCTGCACATTCCCAGGGGCTCTTTCAACTGACACAGCAAGGGGTCTGAAAAATAGCTCGGAAACACATGTAACACTGAAGCTGTCCTCAAAACCTTTATAAAACTATCCTTGTAATTCTTTCAAAGGCACAATTAATTCTTCAAACCTCGCGTTTTCTTTAACGCCAGTGAGTTTGAGAACTTGAATGCCTTTGTCGGATGTACTCCTCCTGCAGCACTATTTTGTTTTTAAATGCGCCGCTATAAAATCGCAAGGAAGTTACCATGCAGTTTCTTACTGTGTGCAGTGTATAGTCAAGTCCACTTAAACTACGAAGTCTTCAATCGACTCCGGACATTCTGATCTTCGTTCTTGTACTCCTTTTTCCTTCGCAGATAACTGCAGCCACTTTTAAATCGAAAAATCGTTCCAGAAAGCCCTCTTAACTTAAGTAACGTACGTTGCAGTAATATGTGAAGTCTCCATACTTTTCATTCAGGTCCACTGAAAACGGTTGCAACTGGCAACGCAATAATGCATGCAACTTCAGAGAGGTTGCTATTTATAGCACCAGTCACATCGACTTCTACATGCCTACAAAATTAGCACAAAGTGCTTCTTGATGTACAGAACAATGAATCCCATCTGTCGGTCGTTATAATTTTTTGCTCTTTCATTCTCAACTAAATCCTTAAATTCTTCCCGCATGGTACAGTAATGTCGTTTCAAAGCAAACACGCACTATCCATCTCTTATGAACATTGAGATCACTCTCCTCCATCATCATCATCAATCATTTTAAAAAAGTGTGACGACCGATCACTAGGCTGCATCTTTTTGTGCGAACAACCACTGGACCTATGAACGTCTTCTGTATCACCAACAAATAGTGAAGGGTAAATAGGGCTGACACAACTATTCTGATAAGTGCAGAGAGTTGTGCCGACCGGAAAATGGCACAACACAGTGATAAATGAAATGTCGCGCTTTTCTGGGTGCTTCCGTGAAGGACCGAGCAAAGTCAAGCTACAAGCCAGGTCTTGGACAACACACGGCTCACACATGCTGCATGCGTGCAGCTGGCACGTGATTACTGCCCTGGCCTACTGACTACTGAAGCAAGATGCTTTGCTACAACAGGTTTACTATTACAAATCCAAAAATTATGGTTAAAATATGTACATATTAGTGTACATAATATGTATGTATTGTAACAATAATTTTTGAGATCTGAATTGTAAACTGAACCACCTTGTTTCAGTAGTCGATGTAAGCACCATTTTCTGGTATGCGATGTGTCCATTTAGCTGGCCGAAACTAGTTTCTCGATATCTTAGCAAATAAAAAGTTTTCACAAGTAAGACTACAACACTTTGTTTTTAATTTCTACTGTATGCATTCACATGCACTATAGCTTTTAGCCTCTTGTAGCGTCAGGACTTCCCATTAAAATGTACAGCATTATATTTGAGAAACACATATTTACTTCAGTATAGGCATATGTATTGCCAGAAACCTCGTATTAGCATTTTAAATTGTTCCAGTATGACACACATAGTCATTCATAAGTGTGTGAAGTGCGTGAATCGCTCGTTACTGTCTATATCAAATTACATACTTGTGTATACCATGATTACTAATAGGTGTCAAATTTTAGCAGAAACATACACAATTGTGTCAGTGAAGTACTTGGAACGTATATCACATGTTCTGAAATACGAAAAAATCGTAACATTCAACATCATAAGCATAACAGTTATATACTACAGATTGCAGCAACACACAAATAGCAAAAGAATACTTTTCCGCTCACAAAACAATGCAAATACCTATTTTAGACAGTTCGCCCTACTATTAAAGAAAAACGATCATGTGATAATTGTCTGAAAACAATTTTTCAGTGGGAAGAAAAATATTACAGCTCTCTGAAGAAAACTTGTCTCTTTCCTAGGTGAGCCAACGATTTTTTAAAGCATGTAGTTTTAAATAGCAGAATATCTGCTCTTCCCTGTGATGAGAAGAACCTTGGCATTTGCATGCTGAGTTTCAAGTATTGTTTGGTCAGGAAATGGAGCTTCGATAAGGTACCATTTCTAAAATAATTTATGAATGAATACTTAAAGAACTGGTGTTCCTACATGTCCACTGATTAATGTCGTGCTTTTCATCACATTAACTCAACTGGACTTCGATCGGTTCTCCGTTGTTAATGTTTAGCTTATGACAGCACACTCAGCCTTGTCAACCACACATTCGTTACAGCTGATGAGCTGGAGATCGAAATTAATCTACATTAAGTGCATTAAGTGGGATAGGAAGAGAACAGTATGACGTTTGTCGCGGCCCCAATTGCCTCATGGGGCTGTAGTTGCTCACTAGCACCAAGTGTTGAGAACTAGCTTTCTGCCTCAGTCTTTCAGCACGGTTACAGAACACTGATATCAGTTATTAGGGGTTAATTCACAATTTTATGACATCACCAAAAGAAAAAGTGAAATGTAAATTAAGAAGTATTTTTTAGTTCGTGGTGGGATAGAGTACACTTGCGTCTGTCATCGTGTTTTGGTTTTTCTCAGTGAGTGTTCATACATTTCAGTAAGACACTATAGTATAAATTCGTTGTACTTAGTTTTCAATGAATGTCTACAGCTTTAAAAATGCTATCAGGCCTCTGCATTTTCTGATTCAAGCATGTGGTCTGGCTCCAGTGACATTTGGCTGTCAGGCCTCTTCAGAACATAATATGTTCAGCGCACGAGTGAGTAGATTGGCTACTGTAGGAATAGCATCTGTCTGGCTGATCATCATTGCGGGTGCTGGCTCATACTGCTTCTTCAGCGAAAAATGTTTACGGTCGCATCCTGGACAATCACCAGCGATTCAAGTCATTAATTTATTGATTTCACACCTTAGTTGGCTTGAGCCGTCTGTGATGTTGACGACATGTCTAATTTCTGCAAACAGATATGTGAGAGAAATTTTTCGACTTTTGGACCTGGTAGACGAATTGTTTGCCCAGTATGAGAGCAATTACTTCCGAAATCATTGCAGTAAAACGAAGCTAATAGGGACTCTCTTGCTGGTTTCAGTTCTAATGTTTCTCTTAATACCTTTCGTGTTCTACATATACAATATTTCCAGTGATGCTCGTGCGCCGATCATCATTTTCTGTCTCCAAGCATACTCTATGGTTTGGCGATCGCAGTTCACCTGCATTGTTTTGGTAATACGAGACCGTCTGCGCACTTTGAGTGTCCAGCTCCTGAGAAGTGTGTGGCCGCGGATCCGCAAGGAAAACGACCTGGACGAGGCGGTGACGTGGCCGGGTCTGTCTGCAGCGCCTCTGGTGGCGGTCGGTCAACTGCGGCGACTGCAGCGCGCCCAGCTCGCGCTGCACCGCTGCGGCCTGCTGTGTGGCCGTCACTTCGGACCGGCGCTGCTGTTCGCTGCCGGTAGCAACTTCGTCATCATCGTCACTCTGAGCTATGGGGTGGTGATGTCGCGAGTCATCATGCAAAACAGTCTGCTCCTGTCGTGGCTTTCGAGTTGGCTGCTGTTTGTGCTGGGGAACCTCCTCCTTACTTGCTGGGCGTGCTCTTCTGCATCCCATCGCGCTGTCAGAGTGACTCTACTATTGAACAAGGTCGAGACTCTGTTAAGACGGAGTGAAGCGTGCGACACTTTCCGATTGGAAGTGGAACCACTACACTTCTCTGCTGCAGGTTTCTTTAACATAAGTTTGCATCTCTTTATGTCTATTGTTAGTGCTGCCGTCACCTACCTGATAGTGTTTCTACAGATTCCACGTTAAAATGTGAACTAAACCAACGGTGACACTCTACAACTCCAAGAAGTAATCTACAGCTAAGTTCACTGTACGCCATAGCAGCCACCGACTTAAACGAGCTGGCTGGCCGCCTGATGCAGTGCAGGTGGAGCAGAGCTGGGTATATGATGTTCCATCGATCACTTAGGTCATGGCACTGAAGTTGTATGTTCCCAGTCCACTGTATGGAATTAGGGCATTAGTAAGGATCGACATAGTTCTAGCAGAACGGCAGAAAGAGCTGGATACACTCACTAGCCAAAATACTACTCACAGCCTTAAGAAAGTCGAGTGTTCGCTTTGTAGAACTGTAGATGATGTAGGTCTGCTTCTATTTGTTTATGTGAAACGCCACCAATCAATGGATTAAACCAATAAATTGGTATGTCTGCATGGGTTAATGGGTGTAAGTCCAGATTTTTCTAACGGTGACTGAGAGTGACATACTGAACAAGAATACATTATTGTTTACTTTATTTGTACACTAATAATTGTAGCTATTACAAGTTACATATTTTTATGCTGGGGCAGTACCTCTAAATACATATGGCAAGAGACCGCATCTCGTGGTCGTGCAGTAGCGTTCTCGCTTCCCACGTCTGGGTTCCCGGGTCGATTCCCGGCGGGGTCAGAGATTTTCTCTGCCTTGTGATGGCTGGGTGTTGTGTGATGTCCTTAGGTTAGTTAGGTTTAAGTAGTTCTACGTTCTAGGGGACTGATGACCTAAGATGTTAAGTCCCATAGTGCTCAGAGCCATTTGAACAATTTTTTGAACACATGGCAAGACCAAGCCATTATGCTTATTTTCCCGGGCAGCAGGTAAAGTTTTGAAGTGTGCATGAATGGATGCAGAACGGTTAGGCTATCTTGAAAAGAGGTAGTCTACTTAGTGGTACAGCTACAACCACATGAGGTACTCAATTACATGACATGTTTGCAAGATGAAAGTTTGATGCAGAGATAAAATAACCAACACATTGATGCACATACAAGTTCAGATACCACGTATGACAATATCTGCACTTTTACCTATTACACTCTGTATGTCAGTCATTTGTATGGAATCACTGTAATAAGATGGGATGACTTGGAGAAGTGACGAGATGGTCGAAGGGAGCTATCGTGTATGGACATGTTCATGGCAACACTGTAAATGAAACTGCCCTGTTTGTTGGTATATCAACGTCAACTACACAATGTGTATACTTTGAATGGTGTACAACTCATAGCTATGCAACGTATTGTAAGATGCACATACAAGTTCAGATACCACATATGACAATATCTGCACTTTTACCTATTACACTCTGTATGTCAGTCATTTGTATGGAATCACTGTAATAAGATGGGATGACTTGGAGAAGTGACGAGATGGTCGAAGGGAGCTATCGTGTATGGACATGTTCATGGCAACACTGTGAATGAAACTGCCCTGTTTGTTGGTATATCAACGTCAACTACACAATGTGTATACTTTGAATGGTGTACAACTCATAGCTATGCAACGTATTGTAAGAACAATCATTGTGGAAATGTCTTAACTCACAGGGACTGGAGACGACATGCTTCATCAAAGACAGCTGGTTTGACAAATGACAAGAATTGCTTCTGTCTATGCAGGAAGATACAAGTCAGCCAGTTTTCAAGACAACTGCTTGCAAGGGGCCTTTGAAATCCAGTACCTTGCAAAAGGTCATTACTCACAACGACATATAGAGCTACACATCTTCGTTAGTCCAAACAACAGCTTGACAATACCTCACTGGGGGTGTATACCTGTACTGCAGTCCACTGAGTTACGGTTTCGTCATTTTTCAAATGGTAGAAGGCCCTGGGTACACCAACAATCGTATGAGACATTTAACCACTAGTGCAAGAACAGTGTAGTTCAGGGCCAGAGCTGGTTGTGTGATATTTTTTGGATGGTTCTCATGCCACACCTTGGGCTGCCTCATGAACATGAATCAGGCTGTTTATTTTCAAATTCGCATTTAGCATGCTGAGAACATTCCCTTTTTCCAAGAGAACTACACACATGTTCACAAAATTATATGCATGCCTACCCCACTGACCAACATTCAGGCATTCTATCACATCTCAATTGACCCACTAAATTACTCAAACTTAACTCCATAGAAAATTTATGTATGAGGGTGAAACATAGCAACTAGCATTGCTAAAACTTGGTAGCTCTGTTGGATCAATGAATACTTCCACTGGATGCAATGTAACTGAAGGAGCTTGTAGACTCTCTTGTTCACTGTCTATAGCAGTTTTACACATGATTAGCGCAATGTCTCTTGCAGGTGACAAATTTTTTGTCATATGTGATTATAATTTTCTTACATGTTACCATTCTACCTGTCTTATCTGTTTGTCAGGGTACATACATAAATTTCCATCAAATTTCTACGCAGCTTTAGTATTTAAAGTACTACAGCACAATTATTGGCGTGTAGGCGTGGGTGATAAATTAATAAAATATACTTAGTGTTATGGAGACTTACTCAGGAATAGCAGTCACTTGATTATGATTAACATATCACCTACACTGGAGGTACAGGCTTGATTAACATAATTGGGCTCATCGTTAAAGTACTATTCCAATATTGGAGAGCCACGACAATACTGATGTGAGTTTAAAAGGAGGATAGCAGTGTTCTGAACTTGTATCAATGAGGGAGACATACTAGAGTAGTCCACGCACTCCAGTATTTGTAGTGCCAGTGAGATGTAATGTATAGCACATCCGCCTATTAATGAGGAGACCTGGCTTCCAATACCAGCTCTGATATTAGTTTTTATTTATTGCTTTGACCTACATCATTATTATAGATAAAGTTGAGACTCGTTATTTCTTAGGTAAATCAAGTAACCCTGAGATACAGGCAGCATTAACCCTATTTTGTTCATTGCTAAGTGTCTTGGTAATACTAGTGACAGTTTAGAAGGGCAATGGCAATGAGTTGAAACCTGTATCGGGGAAGTATACATGCATACTAGAGTAGTTCATGCAGCTGTGATATGCCAGTGCCAGTGTGGCCTAATGGATAGTGCATCTCCCTAGTAAGCAGGAGAGCTTCGTTAGCATTCTGGCGCTGTTAGTAGCTTAATTCTTTACTGTGGCCTACAGGTTTTCCTTACTACACAATTGTTTGACTTGGCACAGTGAAGCTTTTAAAAAGAACAATATGTGCTAATCATCTTGCGGTACATTTGACAAAGAGAAATGGTCATCCCAAAACATGGTAAGCATTATTTTACACCTCAGTTGTATTCCATTTTACTCCATTACTTCATTTAGATACTAGTCTTCAGGTCAAATTCTGATCATTATAAAAATTTCTGCATAAATACACGCTACTATGAGTTTATTAATAATTAATCAGTTACTTTATTCTTTTTGCCTTATTGTAGTCAGTCCTACAGGCACACTATAACACCAAACTATTATCCTAAATGCACAAATCATTTTGTGTTATACTTTAAATAATAATAATGATTTAATTTTTATAAATAATAATTAAAATGGTAATAACAGTAGTGAAAAGTTCATTTGATTCACTTTTTCATATGTCAACGGCAATTTATACTATATTGTGGCCACTGTAACTGCAATAAATAAATCTGTTGGTATTAACAATGTTGACTAAGAATTAAAAACAAGTATTGATGTTATGATGATATTTTCTTTGATTCTTTCTTGGATCTATATTACCATAAACCCTGGAAACAATCTCATTAATATACTATTTCTGAGGTTGACACTCTTTTTGGTACATAAAGGTGTTGTGACTGAGAAGTTTTGCAATGAAGTACATGTGCTCAACACTTTTTCAAATGTCTTCTCTATGCTTAATTCTCAAGCATAGCACATACACATATAGATACCCATTTCTGACCAATAACCTCTTCTACCAGACGTTCATATTTGGAGGTTAAACTTCAGTAATATATTTCTAATGTAATTATATACAAAATTTGAGCGTTAGAAATTCTATAAGTGGTGTACAGAAATTTGGTGCTGCTGATCTGCTACATAATCTCACTGGAACGTATACAACGATGAACACTGCCCCGAAATGAGGTTACAAGATGAAATTCAACAGAAGTAAAATAAGGATAGGGTGGTCGAATGAAATCCAGCGAAGCTGGGGAAATCACATGTGGAGACGAAGAACATAAATTTGAAGATGAATTTTGCTATCTGAGCAGAAAAGCAGCCATTGATGACAGCAGTAGAATGGTTTTTATAAGATGTAGATTGGCAATGGTAAGTAAAGAGTTCCTGAAAATGGGAAGAATGTTAACAGCGAAGATAAATTTAAACGTGAATAATTCTTTTCTGTAGGTATTTAGAGTACAGCCTTGTACAGAAGTAAAACATGGACAGTAAACATTTCAGGCAAGACAAGAAATGAACCTTTTGAAATGCCATTTACGTAAAAATGCTAGATGTTGACTGGTTAGATCGAAGGACTAATGAGAAGGTACTGAGGAAAAAACATAACCTACGTCACAAATGGCCTAATAGGAGGATTCGGTTGATAGTCAACATCCTGATGCACGTAGGTCAGTTGGTGATGGATGAAGGTGGGTACAATTGTAGATGGAGATCAACACTCAAATGCAATAAGTTGATCTTCAGCCAGTTGATCTTCGTCCATGCTGACTTCAGTGCGAACACGCTAGGGGGAAAAGACACACTCCACGCCATGGGAGGAGCATTGGCCATCACCTCTCGAAGTAATGTGACCAGAGGAACATGTAATTTGTATGAAAGCCCTATTATCATTAATCACAACGGGAAAAGCTGCCACTGTTGAAGTTAAGCAGTTTCTCTGCCCACTCAATGGTAGATTAAAAACTGTAAAATTGTTTGACATTAATATGAGCCTTGCACAGCACATCATACCACCTGCCTGGCTGTATGGGATGAACAGGCAATCGTCATCAATCATCAGTACCCCAAGACTGTCTGCCTTCCATTCATCAATGAACTTGTAAGTGATCAAGCATACGCTATAGCACATGTATCCATCATCACTACTATTGAAGAAAGTAAGGGAATTAACCAAAACATGTGTTCTCACTTCTGAGATACATTGTTTTGGAAGGCTCATGATGTGGTTCTCCTCATTCCAGAGTTGAACAACGTTGTTCCACCTTTTAATGTCATTCATGGATGCCATGATGTTATGTGCGATTTTTGCAGCGAAGAGTGTTGATAAGATACAGTCTGGACATTCTTACGCCAGGGCTGTAAGGGTATATACTTTGGGTGGATTGATAAGTGAACACTTGGGATTGAAAGAGGAAGAGTTCTTTGTAGTAGATGCAACAATCGATTGTTCTTACCAATCCACGATGTACAAGGTATTAGGACGTAGATGCAGATATTGTGGTGGTAGGTACTGTAATATGTACCCACTTCACCGAATTCAGTGTGCTAGTTGTTCTTTCTCTGTGGTTAACGTCCTCCCACAAATATATCACATTTTTTACTACCTGATGTTTTCTGCATGATTGTAGCTGTCACATGAAGTCGACTACGCCTGTCGATATAATTATCTTCTTTGTGCCCATTTGTCACACGTCAGTATCGGACTTACTCACCAGGGGAAATGGGTGCTTGTGCCACGTATATATCTACATCTAAATCTACATGTATACTCCGCAAACCACCCAACGGTGTGTGGCGGAGGGCACTTTACGTGCCACTGTCATTACCTCCCTTTCCCGTTCCAGTCGCGTATGGTTTGCGGGAAGAAGGACTGCCGGAAAGCCTCCGTGCGCGCTCAAAGCTCTCTAATTTTACATTAGTGATCTCCTAGGGAGGTATAAGTAGGGGGAAGCAATATATTCGATATCTCGTCCAGAAACACACCCTCTCGAAACCTGTACAGCAAGCTACACCGCGATGCAGAGCGCCTCTCTTGCAGAGTCTGCCACTTGAGTTTGCTAAACATCTCCGTAACGCTATCACACTTACCAGATAACCTTGTCACGAAACGCGCCGCTCTTCTTTGGATCTTCTCTATCTCCTCCGTCAACCCGATCTGGTACGGATCCCACACTGATGAGGAATACTTAAGTATAGGTCGAAGGAGTGTTTTGTAAGCCATCTCCTTTGTTTTGGACTACATTTTCTAAGGACTCTCCCAATGAATCTCAACCTGGTACACGCCTTACTAACAATTAATTTTATATGATCATTCCACTTCAAATCGTTACGCACACATACTCCCAGATATTTAACAGAAGTAACTGCTATAAGTGTTTGTTCCGCTATCATATAATCATACAATAAAGGATACTTGTTTCTTCGTATTCGCAATACATTACATTTGTTTTTGTTAAGGATCGGTTGCCACTCCCTGCACCAAGTGCCTATCCGCTGCAGATCTTCCTGCATTTCGCTGCAATTTTCTAATGCTGCAACTTCTCTGTATACTATAGCATCATCCGCGAAAAGCCTCATGGAATTTCCAAAACTATCTACTAGGTCATTCATATATATTGTGAAGAGCAATGGTCCCATAACACTCCCCTGTATACTTGAAGTTACTAACAAACCTAAAAACATACTACTAGTAATATCTATAATTGTTAGTGTGTAAATGTAGCATTCAGATGTGATGTTGTTCAGCACACCGTCGTCAATTGTGGATAGAAATATCTGCAGTTACTCCCCTAACACCTTGTATACACTGTGGAGCCTGCATTGCATGCTGTGAAAGTTAAATGCCGGAAAGCATATGCTGATGGAAAGTAAGGAAAGAGGGTCAAACGCTGCAACATGAATCCAGTACTTTTGCATGTTTACCCCAATGGAAATTTTTATCAGCATTGAATGTACTGGTGGCTGGAACCTCCAGCTCATCTCAGGCAAAGAAATTATACCTTACTTCCATGCTTCTGACCATTGAAACAAGACTTGTACTACACTCCTGGAAATTGAGATAAGAACACCGTGAATTCATTGTCCCAGGAAGGGGAAACTTCATTGACACATTCCTGGGGTCAGATACATCACATGATCACACTGACAGAACCACAGGCACATAGACACAGGCAACAGAGTATGCACAATGTCGGCACTAGTACAGTGTATATACACCTTTCGCAGCAATGCAGGCTGCTATTCTCCCATGGAGACGATCGTACAGATGCTGGATGTAGTCCTGTGGAACGGCTTGCCATGCCATTTCCACCTGGCGCCTCAGTTGGACCAGCGTTCGTGCTGGACGTGCAGACCGCGTGAGACGACGCTTCATCCAGTCCCAAACATGTTCAATGGGGGACAGATCCGGAGATCTTGCTGGCCAGGGTAGTTGAGTTACACCTTCTAGAGCACGTTGGGTGACACGGGATACATGCGGACGTGCATTGTCCTGTTGGAACAGCAAGTTCCCTTGCCGGTCTAGGAATGGTAGAACGATGGGTTCGATGACGGTTTGGATGTACCGTGCACTATTCAGTGTCCCCTCGACGATCACCAGAGGTGTACGGCCAGTGTAGGAGATCGCTTCCCACACCATGATGCCGGGTGTTGGCCCTGTGTGCCTCGGTCGTATGCAGTCCTGATTGTGGCGCTCACCTGCACGGCGCCAAACACGCATACGACCATCACTGGCACCAAGGCAGAAGCGACTCTCATCGCTGAAGACGACACGTCTCCATTCGTCCCTCCATTCACGCCTGTCGCGACACCACTGGAGGCGGGCTGCACGATGTTGGGGCGTGAGCGGAAGACGGCCTAACGGTGTGCGGGACCGTAGCCCAGCTTCATGGAGACGGTTGCGAATGGTCCTCGCCGATACCCCAGGAGCAACAGTGTCCCTAATTTGCTGGGAAGTGGCGGTGCGGTCCCCTACGGCACTGCGTAGGATCCTACGGTCTTGGCGTGCATCGGTGCGTCGCTGCGGTTCGGTCCCAGGTCGACGGGCACGTGCACCTTCCGCCGACCACTGGCGACAACATCGATGTACTGTGGAGACCTCACGCCCCACGTGTTGAGCAATTCGGCGGTACGTCCACCCGGCCTCCCGCATGCCCACTATACGCCCTCGCTCAAAGTCCGTCAACTGCACATACGGTTCACGTCCACGCTGTCGCGGCATGCTACCAGTGTTAAAGACTGCGATGGATTTCCGTATGCCACGGCAAACTGGCTGACACTGACGGCGGCGGTGCACAAATGCTGCGCAGCTAGCGCCATTCGACGGCCAACACCGCGGTTCCTGGTGTGTCCGCTGTGCCGTGCGTGTGATCATTGCTTGTACAGCCCTCTCGCAGTGTCCGGAGCAAGTATGGTGGGTCTGACACACCGGTGTCAATGTGTTCTTTTTTCCATTTCCAGGAGTGTATTAGGATGCTCAAAGAACAAAAAGTATTGTGAGGGATATCAAAAGTTCATCACTAAGAGCTACTTCACTATTCACGGAACTGGCAAATTCTGGTGGGAATATGGCCAGTAATAATCACAGAACCTCATGTGAGCCACGAGGAATTATAGTGGGCTGACTCTGGTCATGGTGTCAGTCATAGTGTGCCATCTCGATGGACTGTTTCAACGTCTTATTGCACCTAACGCAACTTACACAGAAGTGTTGACAAAAGGAAGTTATAAGGCACTGAACTGTTTCTTTCTGTCGCAATTTATGGACATAGAGCACAATTTACATAGAAATGTTGACAGCTGAATGCTGCAAGGTAAAAACCTGTGTTTTGCCTATATTTGTAATAATTTCAGAAATTTATTGTTTTTGTGAACCACTGTATCTTTGTAAGTATTGGGTCAAAAATAGTTTTCTCTGGTGAAATGTGCAGGAAGTTTAATAGTCGTCAACTTTGTAAATATGTGTGTTGCACAAAAAAAGGAAGGTTTGGAATGTAAGAGAAATAAAGAAAAACGGCCGAAAATTTGGTTCTCTTCTGCCATCTCCCCACGCAACCCCTCCCCTCTCCCGCCCCATCCATCATGTTGGCACGGGGTCCTCGAGGCCGTAAACTAAGATCTGCTCCACCGACTACTCACAAACAACATACCAAAATACCATTAATTTCAGAATACTTTCCAGGTAGAAAGTACTGACTGCTGGATTGATTGTAGATTCCCACCTTGCATACTTCTCGTTCCAAAACGTTAATACGTAATTATTGTCATTAACAATATTACAGCCATATCTGATACATTGAGGTTTCAAGTTTGCCTTATAATAATAATTAACAGATAATTATCTATGCCCCTTCATTTAGGTAACACAGATTTGAAAGTAGTGTTAAATGTCGATATATCTACGTCGACTTGTGTTTCCAAGGATTAACTAAAACTTTTTTGAGAATTATAAGCTCAGTTGAAGCTGTTACGCTACGCAGTGATTACGGTATGGGTTATTGAGATCGATCTACACTGAGGTGACAAAACTCATGGGATAGTGATATGCACACATACAGATGGCATTAGTAGTGTCTACACATTGTATAAAAGGTCAACAAATTGACAGAGTTATCATTAGTACTCAGGTGATTCATGTGAAAATGTTTCCGAAGTGATTTTGACAACATGACAGGAATTAACAGACTGAAAACTCTAAATGGTAGTTGTAGCTAGACGCTTGGGACATTCCATTTCGGAAACTGTTGGGAAATTTAATATTCCAAGAGCCAGAGTGTGAAGAGTGTGGTGAGAATACCAAATTTCAGGCATTGCCATTCACCATGGACAACACAGTGGAGGAAGGCTGCCTCATCCCATTAAATGCATGAAAGCTGCCTAGAAGCAGTTGTACTGTCAGCTGATACTAAAGCACATAGCCCTCTAGTAGTTTCGACGCATTGGTAGCAACTACGAGCAATTTGTGTGGAACATGGATGACCTGGTAGCTCTCCGTACAGTCTCTTGTGATCTGTAGACGACATTTCGTTCATATTTCGTAGAGGATTACTAATGTGGCCTTGGCTGATCCAGAGCCGGCCGGTGTGGCAGAGCGGTTCTTCGCGCTTGAGTCCGGAACCGCGCAACTGTTACGGTCGCAGGTTCGAATCCTGCCTCGGGCATGGATGTGTGTGATGTCCTTACGTTAGTAAGGTTTGAGTAGTTCTAAGTCTAGGGGACTGATGACCTCAGATTTTAAGTTCCACAGTGCTCAGAGATATTTGAACCATTTCATAGTTTATTACTTCTTGGGTTATGAGTGCATCGTCCAGTTCTCCCCCTAACTTCGACGAACGTGCAGAATCATACTAGGCGACAGTGGTGTACCCAACGACATAACTGGTAATAGGAATGGCATCAGTTAGGGTTTTCGGATGAAACTAAGCTCTGCTCGTTTAAAAATTATGCCCATATTTTTGTTTGCCACTGACAAGGGTAGAGGTATCACAGTGACAGTATTTGCACAAGACATACAGTGCTTTTTCAAGACCTTATGGTGTGTGGTGCTATTGGGTATAACCACAAACCACAGTAAATGCGTGACCATTGCACTGTGACCAGAGTGACCAACAAGAATGACATCCGGCGACTGGTAGCCATATCCTTTCTGCAGAACACCCTGTAAGTCATTTTTCAGCAAGGAAATGCACGACTACATGTTGCTGCATGAACATGTATCTTCTTGGTATCACAGAATGTTAGCCTTTTGCTTCGGCCTGCTAGATCAAAAGAGTTGTTGCCAATCGAAAATTTGTGGGATACATCAATGACAGTTGCAGTGCTGTGACCCAATGCCAACCACTACAGATGATCTTTCGAACCAGGTGCAGCGTGGATGGCTATACCACAGGACGCCATTTGTGCCTTATGTGCATCGATGACATCATGTATGGAACATGTTACCAGGGCCCATGGCGAATCCTGTGCCTACTCGGAAGCAGGACACACTCTGAACTGAGGTGCCAGAAATGCTAATCATTTCTGCAGAAAATACCAATTTTTCATGTCCTATGGATATGAACGTTCTGTATCCAATCGTTTATCGTGTTCTCTTTTACTGAACATGAGTGCACTTTTCCTTCAATTATTTTTAATAATATTATTGATAATTATTAAGCATTTATTCATAAATTCGTTATAGTTCGTCATACAATTTTTCCAGGAGTGCACCTACACTAAAATCCAGTGCTCGACTGGTCTCAAGTAATATTCCCTCAGCCAGTAGGAGCTCTGTAGTGAGAGGAGCATCATTAATATGACCAACATCTTGTCGCCAAATACAGAAATTGGTGGAATAGGCTGTAAAATTGGCAAACTGACAGGACAGGCCATAAAACTGGCAGTAAATTGGTAAATAGACAATAAAATTGGAAACTTGCAGCACAGGCTGTAAAATTGCCAGGCTGTAAAATCGGAAAATTGGTGGGATCAGCTGAAAAATGGGAAATTGGTGCCCTAGGCATATTGTGTTACGTACAAATGGTGTAATGTCTCACCACAAATCGCCTAACTGTCTGGGAAGGACATCTCGTTCGCTCTCTGTGGAGGGTCGTTGCTTGTGGGGGACACAACATGCCATGTGCCCATAGCACATGGCAGGGGCAGGCTCGCTTCTGAGCTATCACTCATATGCAAGATGGTCTCCTCTTGCTCATCAGTAGCTTCAACTCTCCCTCTACCCCACCCCATAGCCTACCCACCCACCTCCCATCAGCCAGATTTGAATGGCAGATCTCAGCAGGTCTCTTGGCAGTCACAGCGATTTTATTGATGTTGTGCGCTAGTGCAATCAACACAATTATTCAACAACTTTCTTCCATTTTAGTGTTACGCAAACCAAATAAAATATATACGAACAAACATATGTGGACATTATAATGAAAACTGTATAATCATTGAATCAGATGCTATGTGTAAACCAGTAAATGATCAATACGCACCACTTCACTAATATACTGCACACTGCCAGGTAGGATGGGCATGTGTACAAGTTAAAATGTGGTGGCAGCATTGAATATCAAAAGTAATTTATTGCGTAAGATTCATTAACATTAAGCTGTGTGGCTGAACTGCTATTACTACTTTATGCTGTAGTATATTTTGCAAATTTGTGGAAAACTTTGATTATTTGTCCAATAAGGTGTATGCCTCCAACATATTCAATACAAAGCATGAGGCAGTTTGTAAATTTGCTTGTAGTTACTACATTTTCTGCATTTCAGATTCTAAAAAATGCCTCAAACTGTTATTCCTCCTCACCTCTAGGCGACTCAAATGTGACTGTGTGCTTATCTACTTAAAACTGATAGCCAGCATTAGCATAATTAATGGTCCAAAATGGCTACCTTCAAGTTCCATACCTTAATTAATACAATTAGAAGACACTATTACATATTTTGTGTAAGCTCTCCACAAATACCCGCTGAAAGCACGAGACTGCGCAGCTGATACACTATTGTTAGAATGAAATATGTCGCCGGATTGCTTTGGGGTTTGTCACACTGCATGTGGCAATCCTTTTGAGACCATGACCTTGGTAAAAGTATGCTTTAGGAAACACTCAGCAGTTTCCTTGAAACATGGGCGGAAGACGTGCAGTGCAGTTCTAGAATCAAGAATGACACTCCTCTAGACGTGAACCATACTGTATCGACAACAGGCTTTTCGGAAAGAAATTAGTGACAAATATACACTTTTTTACACCTTTTGCAAGTACACTGATGGATGATCAGATCCCCCGATTGCTGTCCACTGGTATGGTTCAGTAGCTGTTTATGAAGATAAATAAGATTATTCTTTACAGACAAATTGTTGGCCCAGTATACCAAAAGTCAGCTTTGTTTCTACACCTTTGTGAAGTTTGTAAGGATTACATTTATATTCAGATATTTGTTTGGAATTCTTGTACAAGCCAAGTGAGGGTAAGAATAATTCTTTTATGATGTCTTCTTTAACTGAGAATGGTTACTGAATAATTTTTCTAAACTACTTCAGGAACTGACTTCCTTTCAGGCATTTACCTTGTTCACACTTCCCAATTAGCAGTAACTTGAACCGCTTACACTGACCTCACAGCTTAACACATAGCCACTGAGCTGTTATTACTATAGAACATTGCACATCGAAAAAAAAACCTTATTCCTGATGTCATATGACATCATCAGCTCCAGTGTAATTTTCCCCCTCAGCGTTTGTGTAATGAAAGGGTCCTTTCTCAACGTCTTTCGTGTAACTGTTACCTGGAATACTTAATTTACATTGTGTTAGTCTAGAAGTTTATGGTTCTGCTGTTTCACGAAAGAGAAATTGTGACTTCAGCTGCAATTGGGGACTGAAATAAATCCAATGATGAAAAGTAAAAATTTGTGCCGGACTGGGTCTCCACCTGGATTTCCCGCTTATCGTGATTGGTCACCTTGACCACATTGGTTATCTGGGCACACTGTCTGTCTAGACCAATTTCCCATATGTCACACACTAGATGTGCAGTGTCACTCAACCATTAACATCATTCCTCATAGCCTCACCTCAATCCAACAACATGTTGAACGAATAGCACATCTGCACAGAACTTATCATTATTTTCCCTCGAGGTGCATGTATCTATATTTGCGGTGTCTATTCTTTCGGACATATCCGAAAGAACGGACACTACGCATACAAAGTTCTACTGTTTGTCTTATGTAAGTCATAGGTATGAGGAGGATTGCGTAGGGAACCATCACTTATTGATTTTATTTTTCTACAACTTGTATAAGCCTCTTTCCATCATCCCCAATGTGTACAAGTTGTACAATGTATGAAGTACTTAGTAGCTGGATGGGTACTAGTAACTGGAGAATCCAGGTAGCTTGCTCTTTCTCTCTTTAGATTCTGGATAACTTTTCTTTGAATTTTGCTTTCAAATCTGGCTTATGGCCTGAGGTGGCAATGGTCAAGTTGAGTCCACTCTTTAAAAGTAGTTGAATAACAACCAGTGAGGGAGGCTGTAGAAATTTCCACTGAAAGCTCTAGTTCTATCCCGTAAAATTCAGGAAGAACAAGGCAACCGCCTTTCTGGCAGTTTGCCAGCTTCCGCCCAATTGAGTAAGTGGCTGGCGCTTCCTGACTATTGTCCTGATTGGCCAGCTACCGCCCCACTTTGTCAAGGAGCCCTGGTCATCCTGCGGATAATGTACACTCCTGGAAATGGAAAAAAGAACACATTGACACCGGTGTTTCAGACCCACCATACTTGCTCCAGACACTGCGAGAGGGCTGTACAAGCAATGATCACACGCACGGCACAGAGGACACACCAGGAACCGCGGTGTTGGCTGTCGAATGGCGCTAGCTGTGCAGCATTTGTGCACCGCCGCCGTCAGTGTCAGCCAGTTTGCCGTGGCATACGGAGCTCCATCGCAGTCTTTAACGCTGGTAGCATGCCGCGACAGCGTGGACGTGAACCGTATGTGCAGTTGACGGACTTTGAGCAAGGGCGTATAGTGGGCATGCGGGAGGCCGGGTGGACGTACCGCCGAATTGCTCAACATGTGGGGCGTGAGGTCTCCACAGTACATCGATGTTGTCGCCAGTGGTCGGCGGAAGGTGCACGTGCCCGTCGACCTGGGACCGGACCGCAGCGACGCACGGATGCACGCCAAGACCGTAGGTTCCTACGCAGTGCTGTAGGGGACCGCATCGCCACTTCCCAGCAAATTAGGGACACTGTTGCTCCTGGGGTATAGGCGAGGACCATTCGCAACCGTCTCCATGAAACTGGGCTACGGTCCCGCACACCGTTAGGCCGTCTTCCGCTCACGCCCCAACATCGTGCAGCCCGCCTCCAGTGGTGTCGCGACAGGCGTGAATGGAGGGACGAATGGAGACGTGTCGTCTTCAGCGATGAGAGTCGCTTCTGCCTTGGTGCCAATGATGGTCGTATGCGTGTTTGGCGCCGTGCAGGTGAGCGCCACAATCAGGACTGCATACGACCGAGGCACACAGGGCCAACACCCGGCATCATGGTGTGGGGAGCGATCTCCTACACTGGCCGTACACCTCTGGTGATCGTCGAGGGGACACTTAATAGTGCACGGTACATCCAAACCGTCATCGAACCCATCGTACTACCATTCCTAGACCGGCGAGGGAACTTGCTGTTCCAACAGGACAATGCACGTCCGGATGTATCCCGTGCCACCCAACGTGCTCTAGAAGGTGTAAGTCAACTACCCTGGCCAGCAAGATCTCCAGATCTGTCCCCCATTGAGCATGTTTGGGACTGGATGAAGCGTCGTCTCACGCGGTCTGCACGTCCAGCACGAACGCTGGTCCAACTGAGGCGCCAGGTGGAAATGGCATGGCAAGCCGTTCCACAGGACTACATCCAGCATCTCTAGGATCGTCTCCATGGGAGAATAGCAGCCTGCATTGCTGCGAAAGGTGGATATACACTGTACTAGTGCCGACATTGTGCATGCTGTGTTGCCTGTGTCTATGTGCCTGTGGTTCTGTCAGTGTGATCATGTGATGTATCTGACCCCAGGAATGTGTCAATAAAGTTTCCCCTTCCTGGGACAATGAATTCACGGTGTTCTTATTTCAATTTCCAGTAGTATAGATGTTTAAAAACTTGGTAGACAGCACTCTGGCTGGGTAAAAGTGGACAGTAGGACATGCTCTTACCAGCTCGTCAAATATAATTTCTTTTATGGCTCGTATAGTTACATTATTTAAATTCAGGCATCCAGCCAATAAATGGTCTTTGGTGATGAATGAAATTATGAGTTTCCAAAGATCTGTCTTTTTTTATTTACGATGTATGAGTGTGATATCATGGATCAAATTCTCATCCTAAAAGTTAATCACTGCATTCCCAGCTGTGTATATCGGTTACCGTGTTCGATAGGCAAATTTCTGTGTTTTTGCTAATTTTTGTATTGCAGGTCATTATGTATAATTGCAAGCCAGAGGAGTTATTGGTAGTTCGAGATTTCACAGAATAATCAACATTTTAGCCAGCGTTGTGAAATTGGTTTGTGGCCCTCCCTTGATCCACCTGTAATGATGTTGCTTACATGTGTGCGAATCCTATCTACCTTCTTCCTCTAGCATCTTGTTAATACGTGTAAATCTTTGGATGTTACGGAATGTTAGAGGTTATTATATTCCAATGTCACTATGTGATTTATCCCTTGTTGATGATGATATTTACTAGAAAAAGGACCCCACTTTCAACAGTCATACCAGTAAGTTTGTTCTGTTCTTGGTGCAGGATGAACAAGTTAAGAAAGAAGGTCTTACAGGGTGATAAATGTTTATTCCATGGAACACAATTCCAATTTCACACAATATGCACTACTCCATCGTACTATATCCTCTGTCACATAACTGGTAATATCACTTTTTGCTTGCTAAACGCTTACTGAAAGTTTGATGTAATCCCTTACCTGGACCGCTGTGTTGAATTTATGACAGAAATGCGCCATTTGTATAATTTAATTGGCTGTATTCTTGTAACGGAAAAGGTCACTTGGCTGCAAATGGCCACAGAGGACAGACAGCTCTCGGGATTTGTCACAGACAGAAGGCTGCGAGCAATTAATAAAGGCTGATGTGTGCGCGTTTTAATGGGTTATGAACAGTAGCAGAAAAGCAGATGACTTTCTGGACCAGAGAAGCACACTAGACGTTCCTTGGAGTGTGGCAGTTGGAGGCGAGCGCAGGGCTATGTAATGGTGGCAGCAGTGGGAAGACACCATCATCCCCCTCCACTCTTTTAAGCCAACCCCTTTCCTGAAGCAGGTCATTCAGAGAGCCTTTCAGCCAACGCACACCTGTCTTGTTTTCCCAGTCACAGCACAGTATTGTACTGAGTATTAAAATGGAACAGCCAGTTTGTACAAACTGCAGTGTTTGCATCTTCTTTTTTGTACCTCTCACTTGACGCAAATACCTGACAGTGCTTTGATCGTAACAGTTAAAAATTTAAATAGCACTTTAAAAAAAACGAGAAATGATCTTTATTGTTATTATTCAAAATATGTAAAGATTGATTCTATAGCGGTATGAAATGCACAAGGCTCCGTTCTTAGGCCAATCCACTTTCTTGGAAATTCGCCGGTCAGGTAGCTTTTAAGCCAACAACACATATGTTGAGTTTCAAGTTAGAGCGTAGGGTTTTACTGACCATGAAAACGAAACAGTCAATTAGTATTTACCCAAGGGCAGTTATCTTTCCAAAATCCGCAACAACGTGACTTAGTTTTGCTAACAGAGCACACACACACAAACACACACGCACACACACACACACACACACACACACAAACACACACACACACACACACACACACACACAAACACACACACACATGCACACACACAGTTAGATCTCCCAACCACAGTCCTGTAGTTTATTGGCCATTAAATCGAAACAGCTAATCAGAGCCAAGAATCGTACTGCCATTAAAATGAATGAGCCAATAAGTAAGTACTGCAAAGGCGGCTATCTTGTCCTCTCTGCCGCTCTTGGTGATGACCAAACCTCAGTATTCGTAACTAATTTGGTTCAAGGCATAATGGACCTTCAAATTGTCGCAATATTATTTCTATGAATAAATAGTACAAATTATTGTTCTATTAGAGCACAATACACATTTGGCTAAAATAATATGCTAAGCAGATAAGGCATTAATAGTTAACAGTTCATCCCAGGTCTTAAGCTACATCACTGCTGGAACAAAAAATGAACGTTCGTCACTTGACCAAGCACCATTTTGTGGGGGAAGAAGATAATGTTTCATGTTTTCCACTAAAAAATATAATTGACTAGATGCTATAGCTTTTTTCATTAGTTTTGATCTTAGGTTATTTGCCGTCGAGGAAGGCTGTGACATTTACAGTTTGGAAATTGGAGGAAATGCTCTCTAAAAATAAGCTTACAAGGTGTGTCTCTTTTCTTCTTGAAAACCAACTACTAAGTAATACCATGGTCTACAGCATTTTTATCCACTACTTCAAATTTTCCAGCACTTCAGCATGACAATGCATACTAAATATGTTTGTTTTGAAGAGATCTTTTATGTAGTGTCTCAGTGAAACAGCATATTTTTGTAACGCACAATTATAGCTACGAACAGCACCAAATATGATACGTTACATCAGAAAAACTCAGATAAAAGTGGCGGCTGCTTGTTCTTCTTCTGCCAAAGTCAGTGATGAACAAGGCTCAACACAAAAGAAAGTTCGATCCCTAATCGTGGAAAAAATTCCATCCTTGAACATCCGGCAAAATAAAAATTTACTCTATTACTTATCAAAATACATTCAAATTTCCACTGTTACAGTATGGAACATAGATGGGACGCATATCGGAACCACTGTGGAAATTAGAGATCGGAGTAAACTTGGCGACGAATATAGTTTAATATCTGTGCCCCACGCTTGTGCAAGGCTTAACGAATCCTGAAACTAAGTGTCAAAATGTCTACATTTTTGTATTATTGTTCTAATGCAATACAAAACACCTGTGGCTCGCTTGTTATCACTAGTGTTGTACCTTACAGGTTAACGTGCATTCGACAACGATTAGAGTTCAGCGTTTGAGCCGCACATAGTGCAAAGCAATAATAGGTGTGCTACTTACATGCTGCGTCTTGACTGTAGACCTATATCACATGCAATAAGTTGAAATTGCCTGTACTATTGTTCTTTAACAGTCTAGGGCACACGTGACACATTTATTGGCACTGCTGATGTAACTTGCGGGTTAACGTACACTTGACAATGGCTGTGACACAGTGGCACTTTGGTGATACCACATACTGGGCAGTAGTTTTAACAGCACAGTGGTGTAAGTAAGTTGACGCTAAGTGTACCTCAACGTCTAAATTAGATCAGTAGTGCCAAGAAGGGAGCCACATGGTTTTGGTACTGTTATAGGACCAATTTACACCTGTAAATAATATTGTGACTCTTATTTTACGGTCATAGTGAACTTTAGACGTCACCAATGGGTGAGACTTGTATTATAATTTCATGAATATTTCATCTTTATCAGTCTCCTTATAACTTTGGACCAGATGCAGTTTCTCTTTAGCAGAGCTGACCTAAGATAAACTAACATCGTGTACCACATTACATACAACGATATTTGTAAGTGGCACAACATTGCTATTGTAACTGTTCTCTCGGTGGGTTGAAACTCATGGATAAATAATAGGTGTGCTATTTACATGCTGCGTCTTGACTGTAGACCTGTATCACATGCAATAAGTTGAAAGCAACTTTTAACAGTAACAGAGGACAGAAATATCGCATTAAAGAAATAAATTACGCTGGTGCTCTATCGCGTCATTCTGGTATGCACCAGTAATATATATCCAGGCTGTAGATAGAAAGAAAGTAAATATTACTACAAAATACTTGGTAACCGGTTTATTGGGTTGGATTGTGTTGGGTGGTTTGGGGGAGGAGACCAGACAGCGAGGTCATAGGTCTCATCGGAATAGAGAAGAACGGGGAAGGACGTCGGCCGTGATCTTTCAAAGGAACCATCCCGGCATTTGCGTGCAGCGATTGCGGGAAATCACGGAAAACCTAAATCAGGATGGCCGGACGCGGGCTTGAACCGTCGGCCTCCCGAATGCAAGTCCAGTGTGCCCGTTTATTGGGATTTGTTTCTCTACACATATACACCACGAAGATGACGTGCTACGTACGAGAAATTTAACCGACAGGAAGAAGATGCTGTGACATGCAAATGACTAGCTTTTCAGAGCATTCACACAACGTTGGAGCCGGTTACCCGCACTTCACCGACATCCTGCTCTGGCCGGACACGAAACGTTTTCCAGCTACCAAGAGCAACACCGTGATGTGGCTATTAGGACAGTGTGTGACATATACCATCATCCACAATAGCGAAGGTAATCTCATTAGTTTCGAGGCTTATATGAGAACGGCACGGTGGAAGGTGAAACGTTACCCAAATTTCAGGACGATGTATGCTAACATATTAGATATAATTTTTGAAAACAAGGCGTAGGGTTGTTCTCGACGCCGGTAAGGACACAAATCACATATACGACGATGTAGCTGACGAAATTCACAACGAATAAGGGGTTACAACTGTTCCCAGGACTGCTCCCGTCTTCTAAACGGAGTTTATTAACTTCATTTGACATTTTCCTTAATTTATGTTGCCTGTTTGTGACTGCATGTAACGCATGTAACGCTTCTATATTTCCAGGCGGCAACATCTCCATACTAATTGTGTGTATTTTCTCGTATTTCACGGAACTGTAAGGTCACCTACTTCTCGAAGTTCATTTACGACAACATTTTTTGTTTAGTAGTGTCGGTGTGCCGTATGGATATTATTCCCTTTTACTCCAGGTATGTGTTGTGTTAGTTAAAATGGCTCTGAGCACTATGGGACTTAACATCTGAGGCCATCAGCCCCCTAGAACTTAGAAATACTTAAGCCTAACTAACCTAAGGACATTACACACATCCATGGCCGAGGCAGGATTCCAACCTGCGACCGTAGCGGTCGCACGGTTCCAGACTGTAGCGCCTAGAACCGCTCGGGCTCACCGGACGGCGTTGCGTTAGTCGTCTATTATAATTTGTGGTGAAGCTTTTCAATCAACTAGTAACTTCAGAAAAAAAATTTTTTCTTTGGCAGAAATAACTAGAGAAAACAAGGTACAGTCACAGGTTCGAATCCTGCCTCGGACATGGATGTGTGTGATGTCCTTACGTTCGTTGGGTTAAATAGGGGACTGATGAAATCAGAAGTCCCATAGTGCTCAGAGCCATTTGAACAATTTTTGAAAACAAGGTAAATTGAAATAGCGTCTAACATGTAATAATACCTTCAGCGTCACAAAATCGGTATTCTCATTCATTTCTTGCCAGGCTGAATTTCATGCATAAATAGTACGTGTCCTATTTACGGGGTGTTTCGAAAAGAATGAGCTGACTTTGGGTGGTAATAATTACGAAACCTGGGACGTACAGGCAAGGAAATGTGTGTAGAGTATCAGAAATCGCATTTAGTTGTCAGTCGATGCGTCTTCTCAGTTAACGGTCAGTGAGAAGTAACTGGCGTCCACTCAACGGAAGGCGTTTTGTGTGCTGCACTTCGCAAACAGTGTGTCACCGATTTTCGTCCAGCGTGCTTTTCGTCGGCGTTTTCGCATTGATCAGGCTGCACACGAAAACTTCCGTCATTCGTATGACCAATTTGAAGAGACAGGGAGGAAGGAGTTCGGCAAACGTTTGAGTGGAGTCCTCGAAAGTCTACTCGCCACCCAATCAGAGAACTGACAATGTCTCTTACAACTGTCTGGCGAGTGTTAAAGCGTCGTTTGGTCTATAAAGTGCACAGAATACAATTAGTGGAAGCTCTTCAGGTTCGTGATAAAAGAAAATAGGTTGACTTCAACAATGCTCTATAGAGGACATGCAAGATGATACGTTTTTGGAAGCAACATTTCATGATAGCGGTAAAGTAAACTGACTTACCTTTGTCATATGGGGACTCAGGAACCGTCACGACAGTACTGTAGTGTAGTGGAATAGTAAAGAGTTGGAATCGTGAAATATTGTCAAAGCTCCGTTGCCTATGCCTAGAGCCAGAGGCAGTAGGTTAGCCAAGAGGTAAGAGGATTGCGCATGTATGGAATGTGTCGCCACGCAGGGCAATGGCCCGGTTACACACAACAGGCGACAGAGAACTGCTTAGCACGCGGGTTTGTGTTAGACGGAGACTTTCGTAGAGTGCAAGACAGAGGTATAGCGTCAGCTATACTGCATTTCAGAACTTCGCGTAAGTCTGTCGTAACAACACGTAACTCTGTCGCAAGAGCACCAAAGATGAATCGGCAGTATAAGTGGAACGAATGCGTTCATTACAAACGAGCATAGCGTCAGGACGTCGCTCGTGCTTCCTTTAAATGCGCCAGCTTTGATAGCAACAAGGCACTCGCAGTTAGACTTGCAGTTAGATGTGTAGCGCTCAGCTTAATCTTTATTAAGGGGATGTTGCAGTAAGGGCGGCCCATCCAGCAGCAGACGTGAGGGGACGGTACCAGCTCTGGTAGTCTCTGCTGCCGCTGTCAATCGTCAACCCAGGATTAGCAGACATCGCGGCAGACTCGCTCGCCGCCAGTGCTGACCACATCAGCGAGCTGTCGTCGAGATCGTGCGGGGCCTAGGCCCTGTGCGCCCGCCGTCACAACCGGGTGAGCCGACGATGCTGGGGGACTGCAGCCCCTTCCGCCTGTCCACCACGGCGAAGCCACCAGGAGGAGCAGGGAAGAAGGCGGGGTGGGATAGAGTTCACTCCGCACTATGAGAACGCCTCTCGTACCGACAGCGTCGGGACTCCAACCCAGAGCCTCCACGCACAGCAGCTTGCTGTCCGCAGCCTAGCCGGGCGTCGCCAGCCATGTGCGTCCGAAGTAAGGACACTCCTCCGCTACGTCACAGCACGCGGCGCTGCGCTAGCAAGACTGGTGCGGCCCGGATCTGGTGTCTTCGCTACGAGTCAGCGAGGACTCGGGGAAGGTCGTTGATATCACCAAACCACATTGTACACGGCAGGAATAAAGGTGCTATGAATTAATAATGTTTCTTTGGCGTTTGTGACACTTCCACAGCCATTTCCTAGCATCCTCACAACTGGAGATGTCACCGCTCGGCCATCGAGTCCACCGTAGGCGACTGGGACTACAGGGCGCCTACAGTACTGAGAACAAAAGAGACTCACTTAAAGTGAACGTATTAGGTGGCACTTGTCTGGAAAAAGTGTATAGTATCTTCTTTTCTGAGGCAAACATGGGGTCTGAAATGAGTTATCTTCACATGTTGCAGAACAGGTTTTTCCACCACTTCTGGAGGGCTCCGATGACATCATTTTCCAACAGGGTGGAGTTCTATCATACTGATTTGACAAATTACGTGAATTTCTCAGTGACACTCCTATACAACGGTTGATAGGACGCACAGGACCCCGAGACAGTGCCCTGCGTTCTTGGCGTCCATTTATCTACGCCTTTAACTCGTGACATGGAAGAATGGAACAACAAAATAACAGCCCCCATAACTTATCTGTTAGCAGGTACATTACGTAAAGTTTCTATTTGACACAAAGAGCATTTGTAATAGCGTAGGTAAATCTTTAATATTTTGTGAGTATTCTGCAATTCATCCCACGTCTGCAGTGTGTTTTTATCAGTAAATATGGAGTAATGAATTCAAGTTAATCTTTTTAAAACACCGTATATTATGTCTTGGCTCTAGGCGTCAGACCTCAGATCACCTGTCTCATGTGATATACAGTGTAAGTAAGTTTCATTAGCAAGAGATGACAGAAGACCAAATTGAAGTAGTAACTTATACTGGAGCTCTACTACATCCTCTTCGTATGGACAGGTAACTAATTGATTGCAGGATGATGCATTCTAGTATTTACCTCGTATGACTCAAGGGAAACAAGTTACAGCTCCATTTATTATCCATTCTGTAGGTAGAAAGAAAATAATTACACACATTTCTACAAAATGTTTAGGAACCCATTTATTAGGTTTTGTTTTTTAGATGCACATACCTCACAATCCTCTGGACTGTACAAACACCACAAGGAATTGAGAAATAACCTATACTTACCATGCAGCTGTTAAGTAATCTGACACTGATTTTATGTTTACAAGGTGATGTTTCCAGCAGTGAGAGCTTCTGTACATTGCACTGCTAGAAGGAGAAATATTCTATCAAAGACCACACGTAGTACTTTACTTATCAAATTGACAAAGTATTACGAGATAAGTGACTGTAGCACTAACAGTAGTTGTGAAGGTCTGGAGGTTGATGTCACAAAACCCCATGGCGGAAACTCGTAGTCTGTCCACAGGAAGTTGCAGAACATCGAGTGCTGGCCCCGGACGCAGCAGGGGCTGCAGCCTCGACAGCAACAGACCAGCTCTTTCGGTGCGCTCAGCCGCAGAGGAACACACCCAGCAGACCAACAGCTGGCGACACAGAACGGTAGTCAGGGCATGCACGTTCGCGACTATTTCCGCATTGTTGTCTGCATGTAGTGTCAAGTCTATGAGACAATAGGCCGTGCCAGTCATAACGACGAAATCCCCCAAGACGGACAGTAGCAGGGCGGGTCCGAAGTAGAGGCTGCAGAGGCGGGCGAAGCGGTGGAGGGCCATCCTGGCGCGCTGCAGCCGCCGCACCTCCGCCCCCGCCACCTGCGCCGCCCCCGGCTGTCCTGCACGCGTCGCCAGATCCTCCAGCTCAGCCTCGCTGCCCGCCGGTGGCCGGGTACTCCGCAGCAGCTGACCACAGACGACGCCCAGCCTCTGTCGAAGTACCAGCACAACGGCGAAGAACTGAACTCGCCAGAGCGTGACAAAGCCTTGTAGGCATAGAAAGATGGCCGCCAACGGATTACGTATGAACAAATAGGCTCCTAGTCCGCTAACTGGTATGACAACCCAGGCAAGCACTGTAATGAAAAGCAAAATTGCTCTCTGTCGCGTTTTGCGATGTATTTCCGTCCTGTAAGTGGGATCTCGCATGGCGAGCAATGCATCTACCTGTTGCAACAATTCCGTGATGCTACTAAGAAAGTGGTATCCAGTACACAGAGATCTGCATAAAATTGTAGCTGGCTCCAAAACAGTCAGTAAAAGAAAGGACACAATTACAAAACGTAGTGTCATAGGGAAATGCGGATTTATTAGGAATAACTGCACTACTAAAGAACCGCAGTAAAGACCAGAGGCAGTGATACAAATAAGCCAAATCAAACATATGACGTAACTGATGAGTCTCTTTAATGTCACTCTGAAAGCACAAGAAGCAAAATTTCTGCTGTCGCTCTTGACGGGAACCAAACCAAAGATTTGAAATATAAGATACAAGGGTCTCACTGCTATTTCGAAGCTACGACCACTCATTTGAGAAACAAAACTGTATGTTCTACTCATTATTCAACTAGCTACAGTTGTATAACCGAACAGCTCTCACGACTGAGCTACCACCTAGTTTTCAGACAGCGCACGTTTTGACAGTTCCAATTTTGTTGATGGGATAACGATCGAAAAGCAATTCCACGAAAACGAGTAATGAGTCATTAACAATAATGAGTCGTGAACTTGAGAGGCTAAGACCAGAAACATTTCGATCCCTGTGTAATCCTGTGGGAGGTTGTTTTTTTGTTTAGAACTATGTTACAGTCAGTAATAACTCACTACCTATATTAAGGTAATACACATGTATCATTGAACATCTAGCAAATACATTAAATAGAATTTCATAGATTTCTAACCAGATAAATTAACATAGGACTTAAGATACGGTTTGCAATGACAAATAAATTGTTTCCTGAGAAAGACTGCTGCTGTGTCTGATAGGTAGTTTGGCTGTAGATACTTACTGCTACCCGTGCAAGGTCAGGAAGTATCACCAACGCTGTATGCTGGAAGAAAAAAAAGTCTTTTCAGTTATCTGCAACCACGATGCACTTATACGCAAAAATTTTCTGACATCACTCTTATTTTTTAGAATTGAAATTTATACATTTTTCTTGATATGAGCTGGTGTTTCGTCTGGAGGTATTAAATCTGCCTTACATATCCTGCACTTCAAGTGAAATTGTTTTGTTATCCCTGGTTCTTCAAGGGTTCTCAATAACTTAAGTCATCTTCACTTACTTACTTACTCACTGGTCATACCGGACTCGAGAGTCCATTACCACAGCAACGTATTTTCGCCATCTGTCCCTTTCTTGGGCTATTTCCTTCCATTCACCTTCAATACCTAGGCTCCTCAAATCAGCCTTCACATTGTCCTCCCATCTACGCCTCGGTCTCCCCACAGGACGTTTTCCTTCTAGGTGCCCTACCAGTACTCTGAGCGCTGCCCTGCCCTCATCCATTCGAGCTACGTGACCCGCCCATCGCAGCCTATGTGATTTAACAATACTGATTGTATTGTTATTGATACAGGGCTTGAATAGAGTTCGTGAACCTCTTCGTGATGCAGTGTTCGCCACTCTCCGCTAACGTCATCCCTGTTTGCTCCGAAAATTTTCCTCAAAATTTTATTTTCAAATACACGAAACGGCTTTTCATTTTGCCCAGTGAGATACCAAGTCTCACACCCATACAGCATAACTGGTAGGATAATAGTTTTGTATATTCTAATCTTTAAATTCCTAGACAATTTCCGTGATGAAAGCAGTCTATTCAGTGAGAAGTAGCACGCATTTCCCGCCCGTAATCTCTTCTTCAGTTCGGGTTCAATCTCATTTCTCGAAGTGATGTCCACGCCTAGATACTTAAACGTGTTCACTTTTTCAAACTGCATGTCTCCAACTCTTAACATTTCCTGACCTACTGCAGCTGGCATTCTAGTAGTATCCAGGTATTTAGTTTTGTCTTCACTTATCCTTAGACCTACATCTTCACTAGCCTTGATGAACGCATTCGCATTTGCTGTTACAGATTATTTCCTATCGCTAATGATGTTTAGATCATCTGCGTACCCTAATAACTTAATATTTCCATTTAACTCCACACCCTCTGAATTATCTGCTGCCATTCGTACAATATATTCTAGGACTAAATTAAAAAGTAGCGGAGACAGCGCATCTCCCTGCGTAAGTCCGTTCTTTATTACAAATTCTTCTGACTCCAATTTCCCCACGCGTATTCTACCTTTTGTGTTTTTCAAACTCGCTTCTATAGGTCTAACATTTTTTTCTTTTTTTTTTGTCATCTGTCTACTGACTGGTTTGATGCGGCCCGCCACGAATTCCTTTCCTGTGCTAACCTCTTCATCTCAGAGTAGCAACCTACGTCCTCAATTATTTGCTTGACGTATTCCAATCACTGTCTTCCTCTACAGTTTTTGCCCTCTACAGCTCCCTCTAGTACCATGGAAGTCATTCCCTCATGTCTTAGCAGATGTCCTATCATCCTGTCCCTTCTCCTTATCAGTGTTTTCCACATATTCCTTTCCTCTCCGATTCTGCGTAGAACCACCTCATTCCTTACCTTATCAGTCCACCTAATTTTCAACATTCGTCTATAGCACCACATCTCAAATGCTTCGATTCTCTTCTGTTCCGGTTTTCCCACAGTCCATGTTTCACTACCATAGAATGCTGTACTCCAGACGTACATCCTCAGAAATTTCTTCCTCAAATTTAGGCCGGTATTTGATATTAGTAGACTTCTCTTGGCCAGAAATGCCTTTTTTGCCATAGCTAGTCTGCTTTTGATGTCCTCCTTGCTCCGTCCGTCATTGGTTATTTTACTGCCTAGGTAGCAGAATTCCTTAACTTCACTGACTTCGTGACCATCAATCCTGATGTTAAGTTTCTCGCTGTTCTCATTTCTACTACTTCTCATTACCTTCGTCTTTCTCCTATTTACTCTCAAACCATAGTGTGTACTCATTAGACTGTTCATTCCGTTCAGCAGATCATTTAATTCTTCTTCACTTTCACTCAGGATAGCAATGTCATCAGCGAATCGTATCATTGATATCCTTTCACCTTGCATTTTAATTCCACTCCTGAACCTTTCTTTTATTTCTATCGTTGCTTCCTCGATGTACAGATTGAAGAGTAGGGGCGAAAGTCTACAGCCTTGTCTTACTCCCTTCTTAATACGAGCACTTCGTTCTTGATCGTCCACTCTTATTATTCCCTCTTGGTTGTTGTACATATTGTATATGACCCGTCTCTCCCTATAGCTTACCCCAACTTTTTTCAGAATCTCGAACCGCTTGCACCATTTTATATTGTCGAACGCTTTTTCCAGGTCGACAAATCCTATGAACGTGTCTTGATTTTTCTTTAGCCTTGCTCTCATTATTAGCCGTAACGTCAGAATTGCCTCTCTCGTGCCTTTACTTTTCCTAAAGCCAAACTGATCGTCACCTAGCGCATTCTCAATTTTCTTTTCCATTCTTCTGTGTATTCTGTGAAAGCAGCTTCGATGCATGAGCTGTTAAGCTGATTGTGCGATAATTCTCGCACTTGTCAGCTCTTGCCGTCTTCGGAATTGTGTGGATGATGCTTTCCCGAAAGTCAGATGGTATGTCGCCAGACTCATATATTCTACACACCAACGTGAATAGTCGTTTTGTTGCCACTTCCCCTAATGATTTTAGAAATTCTGATGGAATGTTATCTATCCCTTCTGCCTTATTTGACCGTAAGTCCTCCAAAGATCTTTTAAATTCCGATTCTAATACTGGATCCCCTATCTCTTCTAAATCGACTCCTGTTTCTTCTTCAATCACATAAGACAAATCTTCACCCTCATAGAGGCTTTCATTGTATTCTTTCCACCTATTTGCTCTCTCCTCTGCATTTAACAGTGGAATTCCCGTTGCACTCTTAATGTTGCTACCGTTGCTTTTAATGTCACCAAAGGTTGTTTTGACTTTCCTGTATGCTGAGTCTGTCCTTCCGACAATCATATCTTTTTCGATGTCTTCACATTTTTCCTGCAGCCATTTCGTCTTAGCTACCCTGCACTTCCTATTTATTTCATTCCTCATCGACTTGTATTTCTGTGTTCCTGAATTTCCCGGAACATGTTCGTACTTCCTCCTTTCATCAATCAATTGAAGTATTTCTTCTGTTACCCATGGTTTCTTCGCAGCTACCTTCTTTGTACCTATGTTTTCGTTCCCAACTTCTGTGATGTCCATTTTTAGAGTTGTCCATTCCTCTTCAACTGTGCTGCCTACTGCGCTATTCCTTATTGCTGTATCTTTAGCGTTAGAGAACTTCAAACGTATCTCGTCATTCTTTAGAACTTCTGTATCCCACTTCTTTGCGTATTGATTCTTCCTGACTAATGTCTTGAACTTCAGCCTACTCTCCATCACTACTATATTGTGATCTGAGTCTATATCTGCTCCTGGGTACGCCTTACAATCCAGTATCTGATTTCGGAATCTCTGTCTAACCATGATGGAATCTAATTGAAATCTTCCTGTATCTCCCGGCCTTTTCCAAGTATACCTCCTCCTCTTGAACCAGGTATTCGCTATTACTAACTGAAACTTGTTACAGAACTCAATTAGTCTTTCTCCTCTTTCATTCCTTGTCCCAAGCCCATATTCTCCTGTAACCTTTTCTTCTACTCCTTCCCCTACAACTGCATTCCAGTCGCCCATGACTATTAGATTTTCGTCCCCCTTTACATACTGCATTACCCTTTCAATATCCTCATACACTTTCTCTATCTGTTCATTTTCAGCTTGCGACGTCGGCATGTATACCTGAACTATCGTTGTCGGTGTTGGTCTGCTGTCGATTCTGATTAGAACAACCCGGTCACTGAACTGTCACAGTAACACACCCTCTGCCTTCCTATTCATAACGAAACCTACACCTGTTATACCATTTTCTGCTGCTGTTGAAATTACCCGATACTCATCTGACCAGAAATCCTTGTCTTCCTTCCACTTCACTTCACTGACCCCTACTATATCTAGATTGAGCCTTTGCATTTCCCTTTTCAGATTTTCTAGTTTTCCTACTACGTTCAAGCTTCTGACATTCCACGCCCCGACTCGTAGAATATTATCCTTTCGTTGATTATTCAATGTTTTTCTCATGGTAACCTCCCCCATGGCAGTCCCCTCCCAGAGATCCGAATGGTATTCCAAGTTCCAAAAGAATTCTGTACAATTTTCACTGTCATACTGAATCATATGCTTTTGTAAAACCTGTGAAACGATTATGAACTGGTCTATTGTATTCCCATTTCTTTCCCAAAATTTGACGCAGGGTGAATATTTGGTCTATAGTTGATCTGTTCCTCCGAAAGCCGACTTGGTAATCGCCCACAATTTCATCTGAATAAGGTGTAAGCCTGCTTAGCAGAATATTCGAGAAAATTTAGGAACCTACTGGTAATATGCGAAATCCCTCTATAATTACTACAATCCATTTTGTCACCTTTCTTAAAAATTGGGATCACAATCGACTCCTGCCACTCTTCAGGTATCATCTCTGAGTTCCACACTTTAGTTATTACTTTGTGACCTACTTCCACCAATTTCTGTCCCCCATATTTAACTAGTTCTGCAGTTATACAATCTGATCTTGGCGCTTTACCGTTTTTCAATTTGTTGATTGCATCTCTTACTTCCTTTAACGTTGGCTCAGGTGTCTGGGGTTCTGCTGTATGTATTTCGAACGCCTACTCATTTCCTGCTTCCTTGTGTACATTTAATAGATGCTCAAAATACGCCCTCCATTTACTTAATATAGCACTGGGATGTGTCAGTATTCCCCCAGCATCCCCTCGAAGTGCATTTGTCCTAGACTTGAAGCCCTTCCTACACCCATTTATATCTAGGTAAAGTTCCCTAGTGTTTTTTGTTTTACTGTTTGTTTCCATTTTTGTAATTTGATTGTTCAAATAATCCCTCTTCTTTGCCCGTAGCCTACGACCAACTTCCCTTCTCATGTTCAAGAACTCCTCTCGTTTTCTGTCTTCCATTCTATCCCAGTCTAATCGCACTTTTCTCCTATCCTCTACCAATTTCTTGCATTCCTAATCAAACCACGGTTTCCTCCTGTTATTGTTAATTGTACCTACTGAGACCTTCGCTGCCTCTTTGATATTATTCCTCACAGTGATCCACTGTCTATTTACATCCTTCTCTTGATCTTCGTGTGTCCTGAGAGCATCAAACCTGTTTGAAATTTCTATCATGTACCTTCTTCTAAAGTTTTCAAAATTTAGCTTGTCAGTGTCGAATCTAAAAAGTTCTGCATTGTGACACTTTGATGTTGCTGTAGATAGGCCGTTGGTGAACTTTGGCAACTACAAGAAAATGATCAGAATCGCAGTCTGCTCCCCTGAAAGTCCTAACATTTTCTATACTAGTGTGCCATCTCCGATCTACAAGAAGATGATCAATTTGGTTTCGGGTGTGTCCATCCGGAGAGACCCAAAGTTGCTTTATGAATGTCCTTCCTGTTCAAATATGTGTTCTCAACAATCATGCCTTTTGAAACAGCAATATTAACCACCCTTGTTATGTTATGTTATGCAAACTTTCTTTCCCAATTGTAGGCCGGAATGATTCCTGCTCCCCTATCTTCGCATTAAAATCTCCTATGATTAATTTTGTATCAAACGAGGAGAACTCATCCCACAGTTGATCTAGTTCTTCACAAAAGCCGTCTTTAACAACCTCTTCAGTGTCCTCAGTTGGTGCGTGTTCATTAATTACTACTAGTCTATTCCACCTGCCGGACAACACTATAACTGATAGTTGGTCACTAATGAACCTTATATCTCTGACTGCGTGAAGCACTTTTCCCTGTACTGCGAAACCTGTTCCGAAACTGTGATCTTCCGCACCTCCATAGAAAAATATACAGTTACCCCTCTTTATGCTACCCTCCCCCTGCCACCGAGTTTCTTGAATAGCTGTAATGTCTACATCGTATCTATCTAATTCGTCTAATAATGTCTGGAATGTTCCTGGCCTGTTCAAACTTTTAACGTTCCATGTTCCCAACCTGAAAGCTCCTTTCGGCCTGAATCTCTTCGAATTAGGTTCCGCCCGGAGATCCGAATGGGAACCAAGTTTACCTCCGGAATATTTTACTTCAAAGAGACCCATGCCCATTAATGTTGCTGATTCTTGATGAATATATTTGATAGTAAGAGAAGAAGAAACAGGGACGGTTCATCACGCCATCGTCTGCTCCCCACCGGCTGTCCGCGACTGCTTATTTTTTGTATCCGCAGCTATCGTTCGTATCTGAAGGCCGTATCCTCTATCCACAACCTGGGGACGCGCTGTGCCATGGTGGTAGGGGCCCACGAGACAGAAGTCATCTTCATTTACTTGCACATTTATATAACATTGTCCCCAAGTTTGTTTTCCTTTGATGGACCCAATATACGTTCCTTCCATCCTTCAACTTTATTGCACGACGCGTTTTATCAGTATCTATCACTGAACAGTTAATATAATCTCCAAAGACAGTAAAACAACATGACTATGAAGTACTAAATGAATGCAGCTTGAAGCAGTGTAAAACCAGTTTTGACTTTACCTTTTCTCAATCCACAGACTGGTTGGACACAGCTCTGCAGTCTAGTTCAATTTGTGGATCCCATACATTTGTGAGTAACTGCTGTAACCCAAAACAATTTTAACCTACTTGTTGTGTTTATATATTGGTCCGCTTCCACATTTCTTATCTCCCCACTTCCCTCCTTTACCAAATTGACTACTTCTTCATGCCTCAGGATATGCCCAACGAACCAACCCCTTCTTTTAGTGAAGTTATGTGCTAAGTTTCTACCCACTTCGATTTAATTACTCATCATTTGTTTGCTGATTTACGCACCTAATCTTCAGCACTCTTCTGTAGCACCACTTTTCAAAAGCTTCTATTCACTTTCTGCGTGATCAGCTTACTCTCCAAGTTTCACTTCTGTAGCAGGCCACACACCGAGCAAATGGCTGGAAAAAAGGCGCCCTAACGCTTAAATTTATGCTAGATATCAACAAACACTTTTTCTGACACGCTTTCCCTGCTATTGCCAGTCTGCCTTCTTATCCTTACTACTTGAACCATCATCATTTACTTTACTGCCCAAGTAGCAAAACTCATTTATTACTTTTAGTATCTCATTTCTAAAGTAATATTCCCAGAATTACTTGATTTCATGCAACTAGGTTCCACTACCCTTGTTTTCCTTTTTCTTATGTTAATCGCATAAATTATTTTATTCCGTTCAACTGTACTTCCTAGCCTTGTGTTCACTCTGACAGAACTGCTATGGTATTAGCAAACATCAAACTTATAATTTTTTCGCCATATACTGTAATTCCGTTTCCAAATTTCTCTTTGGTTTCCTTTGCTGCTTGCTCAATGTACAGATAACGTCAGGGATAGTCTACAACTCTGCCTCCACTCGCTGCACATCCACTGCTTCTCTCTCCTGTCCTTCGACTCTTACATCTGCAGTATGGTTTCTGTAGAAGTTTTAAATAACCTTCTGTGCCCCACATTATATGTCTGCCACCTTCAAAATTTTGGAGATAGTAGTCCAGTCCACAGTGTCAAAAGATTTTAAAGGTGGGGTTGTGTGTGCTTGATAAAGCTTCAGGCACTCTCACACCTTCTGATGAGCAAACTCTGACTGCCTGGTGATATGCAAAATGGAACACATAATGGCTCTTAAAACTTTATAGTTCTATTTGCCTGGAATAAACCAGTATAACGTAGTCATATAGCATGTCCTTAGTGAAAAGGGAGGATGAGACTGCTCAGAGTACCTGTGTGAGCAGCTTCATAAGACAAGTTATGCTAAGATGTGATATCCTCACTTTTAGCTCTTTGGTGTGCTGTGAGGCAGTTCTCCCAGTTATGTAATTATCTGTTGAGAGTGGCTACAGTGTCTGAAAAATCATTTAATAGTAATCCAAAATCCCTCTCACGTGAAATAATAATAAAAAATCCCTGAAACTATGGTACCACACATAAAACATTAGCGACCATTGACACAGAATCATAAGTCATCTTACCTTACTCAATTACTGAAAAACTAACTAGCAAGCAAAGAGATTATAATTAGTTCTCTTGTCAGCTTTCAGCCCCGGCTTCCTGTAGATAAGCTTAATAATCAGTTCGACTAATCTCATGACAAAAATGTGGTGGCATTTATCTGTGGCACATTTGAGAAAAGATTAATAAAAAACAATGATCTTTTTGGTTGATCATTGTACAGCACGTTTTGTTGATAATAAATGCGTTACTTCTCTTACATATGGGCACAAAATTACAGTCGCATATTTAAAATTCTCTACACATCACTCTACAAAATCAAGCTTCTGTGAATAGAAATGTTGTGGTGTTACCGCCAGACGCCACACTTGCTAGGAGGTAGCCTTTAAATCGGCCGCAGTCCGGTAGTATACGTCGGACCCGCGTGTCGCCACTATCAGTGATTGCTGATGTCTAGAGAGACTTCCTAGCACTCGCCCCAGTTGTATTGCCGACTTTGCTAGCGATGGTTCACTGACTTCTAGGCTCTTATTTGCCGAGACGACAGTTAGCATAGCCTTCAGCTACGTTATTTGCTACGACCTAGCAAGGCGCCAGTATCCGTACTATTGATATTGTGAATCATGTAACATAAAGAACGAAGTTCTCCATTAATGGATTAAAGTTAAGTATTCCACCAGCTACGTCCGTTTTTCTCAATTCTAATTCCCTTGTCATGTTCCAGACCTCACGGCAGCCTGCGTGAGCTGAGACGCGTGCATTTCGGCCTCCTTTAGAAAAACACGTTTGGCTCTCCAGCCAACCACAACAAATGTCATCCAGTATCATCCACATAAAACAAATATTATCTTTTTTGTATCTTTATCATGGAGGAATTGGAGATGTATCCAATGAAATGAAGTTAAAATTAGTTAGTAAACAGTCTCCTAACACCTGATGCTTCACAACCTCTTGAAGGCTACTCCACAAAATATGAATTCATCCAAGTACATTTGCATCCAAACCTATGCAAATGGATGACCTGACTAATATGAAAGTGCAAAGCGTTCTCTGAATATTAACTTGAATGACCTTCTCAGTCATTTTCCATGGCATACAGATTATTCAAGATGTTGGATCTACACCAAACAAAGGTAATTTCATCAGAAAAGCGGCGTCTTTCATCATATACCCCTTAATAAGACGAGGAAATTTGGAATGTGCTCTGGAGGAGACCATCAGGGGAAATTCAAATTTTTATCAAGCTTTTCTGATATATTACTAAACAAAATAATATTTCTAAAATAAACAATTAATTCTACTAGAAACAATTGTATAGTGAGAGTAGAAAATGGTAATGCCTAATGGCTGACTGCACACAGCTATTTTCCGTGTTCCTCAGTCCCCAGGGGCTCGGCATTCATTTGCTGAGTACGGGCTTGGAGACCCCGGGGTTCCTGAGCTGGGGACTGGTCAGCGCCGCCAGTCTCCTGTCACCGTAACCCCCGGGCATGCTTCAGCGACCACCGTATTGTGCGGCGGTGGAATGTTGTGTGATGCGGGGAATGGTAATCTTGGCTTGAACGCCTGGATTGCGAGGAAGGTAAACCTCTATAAAAACTCCTCAATCTTACGGTGTGCTGCGCCCCTATAAGATGCATGGCTGTTGGGGTGGAACAGTCGCAAGCGGGTAAACTCTAGGGCACCTGCAGCACCCCAGTTGTATAAGGCTTACCTAGGCACGCGGGGCTCTGTCTAGGTGGACTTCTAGTTCCCTAGCTGCTCGTGACACCGATATGGATCCTTTGAAATCCTCTTTTCCTCCTCCCAGCGGAAAGGGATGGCCGCTGGAAGGTTGTAACACCCAGTCTCTTAAGAGGGCTCGTGCCGTCAGTCCCCTGACTGCAGCACATCTTTGAGCAGTCAAGTCTTTAGTAACAGAATGCATTCTGGTAACCAGAACGTGTTTCTCAATTGTGAAACGGAAGGACGGTTTGGAGGGCATCTGCGGCTCCTTAAAATCAGTGAAGCGTTTGCGTAATGGGACTTTGCTCGTGGAAACTTCCACTTCCCAGCAAGCAACTAACCTCCAAGCTGCTAAATGCCTTGGGGAGTATGCCATAGACACTGAACTGCACAGCACCTTGAATTATAACAAATGTGTTGTGACATGCCGGGATCTAGTCGACATTCACAAAGACGAACTGCAACGTGAGTGGGCTCCAGAAGGTATCGTTGATGTCCAACATATCATGAAGAGGGTTGATGGCAATCTTGTGAAATCCGACTCCTTTATTCTGACCTTCAGTAGCACGAAACTTCCAGAACATATTAAAGCTGGCTTCCTTCGCCTTAGTGTGCGGCCTTATTTCCCGTCCCCAATGAGCTGTTTTAAATGCCAGCATTTTGGGAATACCACATTAGGGTGTAAAGGCGAAGCGACTTGTGGCAACTGTGGTAAGGCTGCTCATGAAGGAGTTGGTTGCTCGTCTCCAGCAAGATGTTTCAATTGCTCTGGAAACCACCCTGTTTGGAGTAGGGGCTGCCAAATATTTTTAGAGGAACGCAAAGTCCAAGAAATAAAAACAACCCAGCGTATCCCATATGGTGAGACCAAGAAGATCTATAAGTCGATGCAACCTCCCACATTTGCTACATCTTTTGCATCCCTGGTTCAAAAGCCTTCTCCAAAAGCCGATGCCTCAACGCAGGCAGAGGTGGTGAGTATTGGTACTAATACCTGCAGCTGTCAGTGCACTTGCAAAATAGCCAGTGTTTCAGAGCCAGCAGCCCCTACTCGAACGGCAGACAAGGGTACAGTGGCGAACTTGGGCCAGCCCCTGGCGCCTCCAACAGCTGAGGCTGTTCCGAAGCCCAGTACGGTCATTTCCACTGCCACATCTGCTCCCCCAAAGCCCACCAAACCGCAGAAAGCTTCCATACAGCAGCAACACCTGCCCAAATACCGTAGTAAACCGCCGGACCAATCGGATGTTGTTTTACGTGAGGCTTCATCTGACTCTTCTCCAGAGTTGATGGAATACGACGTATGTGTGGGGTAATTATCTCGCCCCACGCCTGCCCCTCCACCTGCTGCGGTCTCCCCGCCCCGTCGGAGATACAGGATGAAGTTGGTGCCCCCATCATAGATGGCTCCCATACTTCAGTGGAACTTGCAAGGGTTCAGGACGCATGTGGAGGGACTTCGTCTACTCTCTCAGAGTAGACCACTGTGTCTCTGTCTCCAGGAGACTTATTTCCATCCCTCATACTCCCCTGAGCTACGAGGTTATACATTCCACAAAAAGGACGATCTGTGTGGAGAGAGAGCTAGAGGAGGTGTAGGTATCTTCGTCAGGACGGACTACCACTCCTCGTCTCTCTCGCTTGCGACGACTTTACAGGAAGCCTCTATGTCCATGCATGTGCGTCGTCCATTGACTGTCTGTTCACTTTACTTGCCCCCACATGACGCACTTGATAAAGTGGCCCTCACCTACCTTCATACACAGGTCCCCCAGCCATTCATTATTTGTGGTGATTTTAATGCCCACAATGTGCTTTGGGGCTCTGCACTTACCTGCCCCAGCGGTAGAGCAATTGAGAGGCTTCTCCTTTCATCCTGTGCCTACTTGCTCAATGGAGGACAGAGTACTCATTTCTACACAGTGACTGGGCCGTTCTCTGCCATTGATGTCTCGCTTTGCTCTCCAGCTCTTGCCACCAGTGCTCACTGGGAAGTGGTCGCTGACTTGCACGGCAGTGATCATTTCCCAATCTGGATTCACCTGCCAGATGGCATGGGCCCCGAAAGGAGACCACCACGATGGGTGCTCAGTGGAGCTGACTGGACACTTTATAGCCAGTTGGCCCAATTCGAACACTGTGCGACTGTTGAGGTGTGGGTGGATCATATTACCGAAACGGTCCACCACGCCGCTGCAGCATCCATTCCTCAGTCCACAGGCCACCGCAAGAGGCCACCTGTGCCTTGGTGGAGTGCCGAATCCCGCTCTGCAATCAGGACCAGGTGTGCAGCTCTGTGTCGGTTCAAGTGTTGGCTGACTGCTGAGAATCTTGTAGCCTTTCGGATGGCGAGGGCAAGATGTCGTCGCATTATTCGTGAGAGCAAGGTCATGGAAACAGTTCCTGAACACCGTTAATCGTTCCACCAAAAGTTCCATTGTGTGGGAGACCAACAGGAGAATTTCTGGCTGCTGTAATGAATAACAGCACTCTCCACATGGATCCGCGAGACATTGCCCAGACTATGGCAGTGTATTTTGCGACAGTTACTGCAAGAACCAGTCAGGATCCAGGTTTCCAGCGCCATAGAGCCGTTGCTCAGTGATGTAGTCTGGACTTCCAGTCCACCTCTCATGAAGTTTACAACTGCCAATTTTCTATGTTGGAGCTGGATTCTGCATTGTCTGGAGCTCGTGACACATCCCCTGGTCACGACAGGATCCATTACAGTATGCTATGGTACCTCACAATGGGCAACAAAGAAATCCTCCTCGCACTTTTTAATGCCATTTGGGCGTCGGGTCATCTTCCTCACGCGTGGCGTGAGGCAGTTTTAATTCCTTTTTTAAAACCTGGAAAAGACAGCACGAGCCCTAGTAGCTACCGTAGTGGTGCCCTCACTAGTTGCATGGGGAAGACCTTGGAGCGGATGGTCAACCTCCGCCTTGTCTGGATGTTGGAATCCCGGTAACTCCTTAGTCGCTTTCAGTGTGGGTTCAGGAGGTTTCGTTCCACCTTCGATAATCTTGTCCTCCTGGAGGCGGCTATACAACAAGCCGTCATCATCTTCTAGGTGTATTTTACGACATCGAGAAGGCCTACGATACCACTTGGAGGCGTCTCATCCTGGAGCAGCTTCATGAATGGGGTTTTCGTGGTTGTCTTCCTCTTTTTATTCAGTCTATCCTCTCGCCACGATATTTTAGATACCGAATTGGTGAAGTCCTGTCTACGCGCGTCAGTCTGGAACCGCGTGACCGCTACGGGAGCAGGTTCGAATCCTGCCTGAGGCATGGATGTGTGTGATATCCTTAGGTTAGTTAGGTTTAAGTAGTTCTAAGTTCTAGGGGACTGATGACCACAGATGTTGAGTCCCATAGTGCTCAGAGCCATTTGTACCATTTTTGAAGTCCTTTCTGATCGCTTTGAGCAGGAGAACGGTGTCCCTCAGGGTAGCGTTTAGAGTGTGACGCTCTTTGCCATCGCTATTTATAGCATTACGTCCATAGTGGAAAGTCCTGTCCAGTGTTCCTTGTTTGTGGATGATTTCTCTTTGGTTTGCTCGTCTTCAAGCCTTGCAACGACAACGCGTTAGGTGCAACTTACTATTAGACGTTTGGATGACTGGGCGCAGAAGAGTGGTTTTAAGTTTTCCACCGTTCTCGTTCGATTTCAACCTTTCCTGAGTTGAGGATGAGGGACACTATTCTTACTTTTAAGGACACGGTGAGATTTCTGGGGCTCATTTTTGACTCGAAGCTTACGTGGTCACCTCATCTTAAAGACCTGAAACCACTGTCACTTAAAGCTTTAACTATTTTAAAATGTCTTAGCCACAGTACATGGGGAGCTGACAGGACTTGTCTGCTCCAGTTTTACAGGGCTTTTGTGCGATCTCGGCTCGATTATGGGTGCACGGTGTATGGGTCTGCGAGGCCTTCTTACTTAAAGATGTTGGACGTTGTGCACCATGAAGGGCTTCGGATGGCCACTGGGGCATTGCGAACTAGCCCCATACCAAGCCTCTGTGCAGAGGCTGGTGAACCGCTACTTCATATGCGGCGACGGCTACTTGCAGTACGCCAGGCATATAAAACTTTGTACACACCATACACCACTGCATACCATACCGTTGCTCAGCCTCCTCTGGCACAGTTATTTCATAACAGGCAACGTGCGACGCAGCCCTATGGGATTCGCGCACAGGATTGCCTCGCCGCGATGTCTATGGCTGGTCTTCGTGTTTTGCGTCGCGGTTGGAGCAAATCTCCACCTTGGCTCCTCCGGAGACCCAACCTTATTTTAGATTTGACTAATTTTAAGAAAGATGGCGCTCCAGCTTTTACATTCCAATCTCTGTTTTTTAACATTTTAGATGTGCATCACGGTTTCACTGTCGTTTACACTGATGGCTCCAAACAGGAGAATTTCCTTAGCCGTTCTGTGGTGTTCCCTGATCAAGTTACCCGGATTCGCCTCCCTGCTGAATATACCGTTTTCGCAGCGGAGCTCCACGCGATTCTGAAGGCACTGGAGCAGATGCATCGTGTTCGGGGCGATCGATTTCTTTTCTGCTCCGATTCTCTTAGTGCCTTACAATCACTGCAGAACCTATACCCGGCTGAGGAGATGGTCCAGCTGATATTCGACCAACTGTCGATTCTCTTAGTGCCTTACAATCACTGCAGAACCTATACCCGGCTGAGGAGATGGTACAGCTGATATTCGACCAACTGTACTTGCTCCAACGGCGGGGTAAACAGGTATCCTTCTGCTGGGTGCCTGGTCATGTCGGAATATCGGGCAATGAACAGGTAGATCGGGCTGCCAAGGAGGCCTGCAGAGAGCAGGATGTGGTCCAGTGTCCTATACCCTTTTAGTCAGTCATCGCTGCACTCCACAGGAAGTGCATGGAGTTGTGGGAGGACGAATGGCTGGCGGTGACGGCCAATAAACTGCGGTTGATAAAGTCAACCACTCGGCCGTGGCGTTCCTCCTGCCGGTTGCTCAGGCGGGAGGAAGTGGCCCTCACACGTCTTCGGATCGGGCACTGTCCTCTCACACACAGCTTTTTATTACAGCGGGAGGATCCTCCGTTTTGTGATGCTTGTGGTGTGCACATCTCTGTCCGGCACATTTTAACAGACTGCATTTTATACCGTAATGCAAGGGCAGAAGCACAAGTTGATGGGGTTCTGCCTTCTGTGTTAGCTAATGATGAGACGCGTGTGTCTAGGGTTTTTAAGTTTTGTGATGTGTCTGGACTCTGGCCTAAACTTTTAGGCTGGAGGTTTTAGTGTATTGCAGAGTGGCTGTCTCCTCCCCTTTTTTCCTTGCGGTAAGCAAGCCACTTCCATCTGGTACATTGTTTTAGCTCCCTCTACCATTTTCTTCCTGTGTTATCCATGTTTTACTGCTGACACCCTGCTTCATTCCATGCTTCGCTGTGTGTGTTATTTCTGATGGTATTTCTGTTTTCGCTTGTTTAAACAGATCCTTTTAGCATGACAGACATTCTTGTAAATTGCACTTCGTACCTTTCCATTCTATATATTGTATTATCCTCTCGAGCCCTGTGTCCATTCCCTGGTGTCCTCCCAATGGATTATCATGATTCCCTTCAGGATATTTCTCTTTCTCTCTTTTCTAATTTTGTTTTCCTTAGCCTCTTCCTCTGCATTTACAGCCGTCTCAACATCGGTCTATTTCAGCTCTCCAAGTGCTTGTCACATATTTACCTGAACGTCCCCTTCTTTTCCATCCATTTGATTCCTATCATAGCTGACACTAAACATAAATGAAATGACGTTAACGCTTCAGAAGATATCCTACCTTAGCAGGATAAATTAATCTTTCTCCAGATCACAAAATGAACTTGATACATTGAGAAAAATCCAGAAAAAATTAATGAAGAAATTTAATAATTCCTTTCCACTAAACGTAAATAATGCCCACTTTGGTATCAGACAATGCATACTTTTACAGTGTTTTTGGCTTAAAAGGAATATTTTGCTGACAGCCTACTGTCACAAAATCCGGCTAACTTCTCATACTGTATCAAAAATTTGTGTCACTCCACGACAGAAGCCAGATGCAAATAAATTGCTTTCTTTATTATCTACAAGCAGTAGGTTCTATTGTAGCATCACTCAACTGTTATCGCTATAAGTTCAGAAAAATGCATAAAGTTAGTTATATTTGAGACTTCATAAAGGCATGTCTGCATAAAAGTAATCTGATTCCGTAAGAAAAAGAAGTCTTACAAAGGTAGTACAATATATTATTATATTCCGAGTAATTTGTATGCGTTTTTCACGTCTTTCACTATTTGTTGAGATAAATACCACAGACGTTCACTTCTGCGTTGGAGTTCACTTCTGTGAGAGTTCGCTTGTGAGATAGATTTTGCTTAGGCCTTACTTCAGCATTAGAGCTTATTGAATCGATCAGATAACACGTACCTTCAGAATTACTGCAAACCAAAAGTTTAATTTATCTTTGCGGTGCAGTGACGTGGAATGCATCCTAAGATGACGTAAGTTTACTGTGAATAAAGCTACAGATAGTTATTTTTAACCATTCGTGTGAATTATTTGCTTATCGTCATCAGTGAACTATTTAAGTAATTAAAGGGATAATCCAAAAAAGATTATGTAACTTAAATGTCATGTACAGTTTAGTGATTTTATGCGGAAGGACAGAATTTCATAGTCGCTACTCATACTAATTTTTATTATGATGATATACAAACCTGCCACATTTGTCAAATATAATAGCACAGGTATTCAAACTAACATTACAAGAAAGAAAATAATTTCAAATGCCAACTGAAGTCAGGTAATACAAGTGTTATTGCCGTATTCAATACTGGCACTTGGAAATAAAGCACAATTTTTGCTATTCCCATCTAGTTGAAATTTTATAATGGTGCCTGGCGGGCGCTGTTAAAAGTCTAGTTCAATAAGTAATGGAACGCATTTTTTTCTGAATGGATATTGGTTTTATACTGGATTGCAATGCACCGTAATTTCCCCCACTTTTTTGCCTAAAAAGCCTTACTATTCAACATAATCTCCATTCAATCTGATGGCTCAATGTTACCTTACTGGGGGGACCTGTACGCCCGCATGGTATCATCCTATTGGTCTACGCCGGAGCCAATGTTTTGCTGCATCTACATCTACATCTACAAATATACTCCGCTAGCCACCAAGCGGCGTGCGACGGAGGGCACAATTCGCGTCAAAGTCATATTCTCCCTCCTCTGTTCCACTCGCGGATCGAGCCAGGGAAAAACGACTGTCTGAACGCCTCTGTACGAGCTCTTATATCCCTTATCTTTGAATGATGACCATTACGCGATTTGAAAGTTGGTGATGGTAATAAATGCTCTACATCCTCTGTGAAGATTGGATTTCGGAATTTAGAGAGCAGGTCCTTCTGTTTAGCGCGTCGTCTATCTGAAAGTGTGTCCCACTTCAAACTTTCTGTGAGCTTTGTAACGCTCTAGCGATGGCTAAATGTGACAGTCACGAATCTTGCCGCTCTTCTTTGGACCTTCACAATCTCTTGAATTAGACGCAACTGGTAAGGGTTCCATACAGACGAACCATACTCTAAGACTGGATGAAATAATGTATTGTAAGCTATTTCCTTTGTTGAAGGACTGCATCGCTTCATGATTCTACCAATAAACCGCAATGTAGAGTTCCCCTTACCCGTTATTTGTGTAATTTGATCATTCCATTTGAGACCATTTCGAATAGTCACACCCAGATACTTGACTGACGTTACAGTTTCCTAAGACTGATCATTTATTTTTTACTCATGCATTAATGGGGATTTCCGCCTTGTTATACGCAGTAGATTACACTTACTAATATTGAGAGATAACTGTCAGTCTTTACACCACGCACTTATTTTCTGCAAATCCTCATTGATTTGTTCACAACTTTCGTGTGATACTACTTCCCTGTAGGCTACAGCATCATCGGCAAACAGTCTAAGGCCGCTGTCAGCACCATCAACCCGATCGTTTATGAAAATCGTAAAAAGCAGAGGACCTATTACGCTGCCCTGGGGCACACCTAAAGTTACTCTTGTTTCTGTTGAAGTTACCCCGTTCAGGACGACGTACTGCTCCCTGTCTGTTAAAAAACTTTCTATCCAACCGCATATGTCATTGGATAGAGCGTAAGCGCGCACTTTTTGTAGCAAGCGACAGTGCGGAACTGAGTCGAACGCTTTTCGAAAGTCGAGAAAAATGGGACCAATGTAGGAGCCCGTATCTAGAGCTTTTTGTATATCATGCACAAAGAGGGCCAGCTGTGTCTCGCATGACCGCTGTTTCCTAAAACGGTGCTGGTTTGTGCAGATGAGCTTCTCAGAGTCTAGAAAGGTCATTATGTCTGAACACTAAATATGTTCCATGATTCTACAACAAATCGATGTCAGTGAAATTGGCTGGTAATTATGTGCATCCGATTTTCTACACTTTTTATAGATTGCTATGACCTGGGCCTTCTTCCAGTCCCGTGGAACTTTCCGCCGTTCCAATGATGTCTGATAGATGACGGATAAGAATGGTGCTATATTTGAAGCATAGTCATCATAAAATCTTACGGGGATACCGTCCGGCCATCGATGACCTTTCAAAAATCTAAGTACCGATTTATGTGGGGTGCATCCATCTTCATCTGTGGATTGGAGGAAGAAAAACAGACCATTGAACTTTTGTGAGCTCCTCTCGGGCGCCCAGACTAGTATGGGGTATGAGTTGTCTTGCAGAAGTTGCTTTGAGTTTTTGTGGCGACTAACACACTGAAGTCGTTTCTTCATTTTCCGGGGGGGTAGAAATACACTTCAGAGCTGATCGCTGCACCATGAGGGAGAACATCAAACAGAAAATCTCCTTCAGAGTTCCAGAACACTTTGCCGGCGGAGGGTACGGCTTTGAACTACACTACTGGCCATTAAAATTGCTACACCAAGAAGAAATGCAGATGATAAACGGGTATTCATTGCAAAAACAGAAATAATGTCTTGTGGTGTAACAGCAATCAGTTTTTTTTATAGTGTTACTTACAATCCGTGTTGTTTGCAAATTTTTTATTCATATGACCGGTTTCGGTTCATTCAGAACCATCTTCAGATCTGATATTTCAGTTACAGGAGTAACCCGTCCAAATCCAGCAACTTTCACTTGCTGAGTCACATGTGAAACCGGTCACATGTGAAACCGGTCACATGTGAAACCGGTCACATGTGAAGCCGCTCATATGAATAAAACATTTGCAATCAAGACGGATTTTATGGGTATTCATTGGAAAAATATATTATACTAGAACTGACATGTGATTACATTTTCACGCAATTTGGGTGCATAGATCCTTAGAAATCAGTACCCAGAACTACCACCTCTGGCCGTAATAACGGCATTGACACGCCTGGGCATTGAGTCAAACAGAGCTTGGATGGTGTGTACAGGTACAGCTGTCCATGGAGCTCCAACACGATACCACAGTTCATCAAGAGTAGTGACTGGCGTATTGTGACGAGCCAGTTGCTCGGCCACCATTGACCATACGTATTCTGTTGGTGAGAGATCTGGAGAATGTGCTGGCCAGGGCAGCAGTCGAACATTTTCTGTATCCAGATAGTCCCGTACAGAACGTGCAACATTCGGTCGTGCATTATCCTGTTGGAATGTATGGTTTCGCAGGGTTCGAATGATGGGTGGAACCACAGGTCGTAACACATCTGAAATGTTCTTACACTGTTCAAAGTGACGTCAATGAGAAAAAGAGATGACCGAGACTTGTAAGCAACGGCACCCCATACCATCGCGCCGTGTGATACGCCAGTATGGCGATGACAAATAAACGCTTCCAATGTGCGTTCACCGAGATGTCACCGAACACGGATGCCACCATCATGATGCTGTAAACAGAACCTGGATTAATCCGAAAAAATGACGTTTTGCCATTCGTACACCCACGTTCATCGTTGAGTACACCATTGCACGCGCTCCTGTCTGTGATGGAGCGTCAAGGGTAACCTCAGCCATGATCTCCTAGCTGATAGTCCATGCTGCTGCCAACGTCGTCGTGGCTCCACGATCCTTTACAGCCATGCGTATAAAATGCCTGTGATCTCGACTGATAGTGATACGAGGTCGTTGGGACCCAGCACGGCGTTCCGTATTTCCCTTCTGTACCCACCGATTCCATATTGTGCGAACAGTCATTGGATCTCGACCAACGCGAGCAGCAGTGTCGCGATACGATAAACCGCAATTGCGATAGGCTGTCATCCGACCTTTATCAAAGTCGGAAACGTGATGGTACACATTTCTCCTTCTTACACGAGGCATCGCAACAACGTTTCACGAGGCAACGCCGGTCAACTGCTGTCTGTGAATGAGAAATCGGTTGGAAACTTTCCTCATGTCAGCACGTTGTTGGTGTCGCCACCGGCGCCAAACTTCTGTGAATGCTCTGAAAAGCTAATCATTTGCATATCACAGCATCTTCTTCCTGTCGGTTAAATTTCGCGTCATCTTCGAGGTGCAGCAATTTTAAGGGCTAATAGCGTATTTCTTCAGAGGAGAAGCGGCGAGGCGCCACTCCATGGATTGCCGTTTTGTTTCCGGTTCGAAATGGCGAACTCATGTTTCAACGTCTGTGGTGATGTTTTACAAAAAGTGTCACGGTCAGCGTCGTAATGCGTAAGAAGTTCCGTTCAGGTTGTTCTTCGTTGCTGTTTATGTATGTTCCATCGGTGAGGCGGCGGGGAAACCGGCAGGAACACTTTCTTGAGAACCGCAAATAGTGGACGGGTGTGTCAGCACTGCTAACACAGGCTTCCTGTTGGGGAGCGAGTTGTTTGGTTGTGGTTCATCGATCACTTCGAGTAAGAGTGTCCCCACGTTGCAACTTTGCAGGAGTCATATTTGTGAGCAGCCGGTCGGCACAAGGGAGGCCGGACGTCTTTAAGGCACGTTGTTTCCTCTCCTAAGACTCATCTAGCTCTTTTTCACTGCCAGGTCACCGTAGATATTCTGCAAACGCTTATGAACATCTGTGATGCTCTGGTTTTTCGCCAAAAGAAACTAAGACTCACCTAGCTCTTTTTCACTTCCAGGTCACCGTAGACATTCTGCAAACGCTTATGAACATCTGTCATGCTCTGGTTTTTCGCCAAAAGAAACTAAGACTCACCTAGCTCTTTTTCACTGCCAGGTCACCGTAGACATTCTGCAAACGCTTATGAACATCTGTGATGCTCTGGTTTTTCGCCAAAAGAAACTAAGACTCACCTAGCTCTTTTTCACTGCCAGGTCACCGTAGACATTCTGCAAACGCTTATGAACATCTGTGATGCTCTGGTTTTTCGCCAAAAGAAACTAAGACTCACCTAGCTCTTTTTCACTGCCAGGTCACCGTAGACATTCTGCAAACGCTTATGAACTTCTGTGATGCTCTGGTTTTTCGCCAAAAGAAACTAAGACTCACCTAGCTCTTTTTCACTGCCAGGTCACCGTAGACATTCTGCAAACGCTTATGAACATCTGTGATGCTCTGGTTTTTCGCCAAAAGAAACTAAGACTCACCTAGCTCTTTTTCACTGCCAGGTCACCGTATATATTCTGCAAACGCTTATGAACATCTGTGATGCTCTGGTTTTTCGCCAAAAGAAACTAAGACTCACCTAGCTCTTTTTCACTGCCAGGTCACCGTATATATTCTGCAAACGCTTATGAACATCTGTCATGCTCTGGTTTTTCGTCAAAAGAAACTAAGACTCACCTAGCTCTTTTTCACTGCCAGGTCACCGTAGACATTCTGCAAACGCTTATGAACATCTGTGATGCTCTGGTTTTCCGCCAAAAGAAACTAAGACTCACCTAGCTCTTTTTCACTGCCAGGTCACCGTAGACATTCTGCAAACGCTTATGAACATCTGTGATGCTCTGGTTTTTCGCCAAAAGAAACTAAGACTCACCTAGCTCTTTTTCACTGCCAGGTCACCGTAGACATTCTGCAAACGCTTATGAACATCTGTGATGCTCTGGTTTTTCGCCAAAAGAAACTAAGACTCACCTAGCTCTTTTTCACTGCCAGGTCACCGTAGACATTCTGCAAACGCTTATGAACATCTGTGATGCTCTGGTTTTTCGCCAAAAGAAACTAAGACTCACCTAGCTCTTTTTCACTGCCAGGTCACCGTAGACATTCTGCAAACGCTTATGAACATCTGTGATGCTCTGGTTTTTCGCCAAAAGAAACTAAGACTCACCTAGCTCTTTTTCACTGCCAGGTCACCGTATATATTCTGCAAACGCTTATGAACATCTGTGATGCTCTGGTTTTTCGCCAAAAGAAACTAAGACTCACCTAGCTCTTTTTCACTGCCAGGTCACCGTAGACATTCTGCAAACGCTTATGAACATCTGTGATGCTCTGGTTTTTCGCCAAAAGAAACTAAGACTCACCTAGCTCTCTTTCACTGCCAGGTCACCGTAGACATTCTGCAAACGCTTATGAACATCTGTGATGCTCTGGTTTTTCGCCAAAAGAAACTAAGACTCACCTAGCTCTTTTTCACTGCCAGGTCACCGTAGACATTCTGCAAACGCTTATGAACATCTGTGATGCTCTGGTTTTTCGCCAAAAGAAACTAAGACTCACCTAGCTCTTTTTCACTGCCAGGTCACCGTAGACATTCTGCAAACGCTTATGAACATCTGTCATGCTCTGGTTTTTCGCCAAAAGAAACTAAGACTCACCTAGCTCTTTTTCACTGCCAGGTCACCGTAGACATTCTGCAAACGCTTATGAACATCTGTGATGCTCTGGTTTTTCGCCAAAAGAAACTAAGACTCACCTAGCTCTTTTTCACTGCCAGGTCACCGTAGACATTCTGCAAACGCTTATGAACATCTGTGATGCTCTGGTTTTTCGCCAAAAGAAACTAAGACTCACCTAGCTCTTTTTCACTGCCAGGTCACCGTAGACATTCTGCAAACGCTTATGAACTTCTGTGATGCTCTGGTTTTTCGCCAAAAGAAACTAAGACTCACCTAGCTCTTTTTCACTGCCAGGTCACCGTAGACATTCTGCAAACGCTTATGAACATCTGTGATGCTCTGGTTTTTCGCCAAAAGAAACTAAGACTCACCTAGCTCTTTTTCACTGCCAGGTCACCGTATATATTCTGCAAACGCTTATGAACATCTGTGATGCTCTGGTTTTTCGCCAAAAGAAACTAAGACTCACCTAGCTCTTTTTCACTGCCAGGTCACCGTATATATTCTGCAAACGCTTATGAACATCTGTCATGCTCTGGTTTTTCGTCAAAAGAAACTAAGACTCACCTAGCTCTTTTTCACTGCCAGGTCACCGTAGACATTCTGCAAACGCTTATGAACATCTGTGATGCTCTGGTTTTCCGCCAAAAGAAACTAAGACTCACCTAGCTCTTTTTCACTGCCAGGTCACCGTAGACATTCTGCAAACGCTTATGAACATCTGTGATGCTCTGGTTTTTCGCCAAAAGAAACTAAGACTCACCTAGCTCTTTTTCACTGCCAGGTCACCGTAGACATTCTGCAAACGCTTATGAACATCTGTGATGCTCTGGTTTTTCGCCAAAAGAAACTAAGACTCACCTAGCTCTTTTTCACTGCCAGGTCACCGTAGACATTCTGCAAACGCTTATGAACATCTGTGATGCTCTGGTTTTTCGCCAAAAGAAACTAAGACTCACCTAGCTCTTTTTCACTGCCAGGTCACCGTAGACATTCTGCAAACGCTTATGAACATCTGTGATGCTCTGGTTTTTCGCCAAAAGAAACTAAGACTCACCTAGCTCTTTTTCACTGCCAGGTCACCGTATATATTCTGCAAACGCTTATGAACATCTGTGATGCTCTGGTTTTTCGCCAAAAGAAACTAAGACTCACCTAGCTCTTTTTCACTGCCAGGTCACCGTAGACATTCTGCAAACGCTTATGAACATCTGTGATGCTCTGGTTTTTCGCCAAAAGAAACTAAGACTCACCTAGCTCTTTTTCACTGCCAGGTCACCGTAGACATTCTGCAAACGCTTATGAACATCTGTGATGCTCTGGTTTTTCGCCAAAAGAAACTAAGACTCACCTAGCTCTTTTTCACTGCCAGGTCACCGTAGACATTCTGCAAACGCTTATGAACATCTGTGATGCTCTGGTTTTTCGCCAAAAGAAACTAAGACTCACCTAGCTCTTTTTCACTGCCAGGTCACCGTAGACATTCTGCAAACGCTTATGAACATCTGTGATGCTCTGGTTTTTCGCCAAAAGAAACTAAGACTCACCTAGCTCTTTTTCACTGCCAGGTCACCGTAGACATTCTGCAAACGCTTATGAACATCTGTGATGCTCTGGTTTTTCGCCAAAAGAAACTAAGACTCACCTAGCTCTTTTTCACTGCCAGGTCACCGTATATATTCTGCAAACGCTTATGAACATCTGTGATGCTCTGGTTTTTCGCCAAAAGAAACTAAGACTCACCTAGCTCTTTTTCACTGCCAGGTCACCGTAGACATTCTGCAAACGCTTATGAACATCTGTGATGCTCTGGTTTTTCGCCAAAAGAAACTAAGACTCACCTAGCTCTTTTTCACTGCCAGGTCACCGTATATATTCTGCAAACGCTTATGAACATCTGTGATGCTCTGGTTTTTCGCCAAAAGAAACTAAGACTCACCTAGCTCTTTTTCACTGCCAGGTCACCGTAGATATTCTGCAAACGCTTATGAACATCTGTGATGCTCTGGTTTTTCGCCAAAAGAAACTAAGACTCACCTAGCTCTTTTTCACTGCCAGGTCACCGTAGACATTCTGCAAACGCTTATGAACATCTGTCATGCTCTGGTTTTTCGCCAAAAGAAACTAAGACTCACCTAGCTCTTTTTCACTGCCAGGTCACCGTAGACATTCTGCAAACGCTTATGAACATCTGTGATGCTCTGGTTTTTCGCCAAAAGAAACTAAGACTCACCTAGCTCTTTTTCACTGCCAGGTCACCGTAGACATTCTGCAAACGCTTATGAACATCTGTGATGCTCTGGTTTTTCGCCAAAAGAAACTAAGACTCACCTAGCTCTTTTTCTCTGCCAGGTCACCGTAGACATTCTGCAAACGCTTATGAACATCTGTGATGCTCTGGTTTTTCGCCAAAAGAAACTAAGACTCACCTAGCTCTTTTTCACTGCCAGGTCACCGTATATATTCTGCAAACGCTTATGAACATCTGTGATGCTCTGGTTTTTCGCCAAAAGAAACTAAGACTCACCTAGCTCTTTTTCACTGCCAGGTCACCGTAGACATTCTGCAAACGCTTATGAACATCTGTGATGCTCTGGTTTTTCGCCAAAAGAAACTAAGACTCACCTAGCTCTTTTTCACTGCCAGGTCACCGTAGACATTCTGCAAACGCTTATGAACATCTGTGATGCTCTGGTTTTTCGCCAAAAGAAACTAAGACTCACCTAGCTCTTTTTCACTGCCAGGTCACCGTATATATTCTGCAAACGCTTATGAACATCTGTGATGCTCTGGTTTTTCGCCAAAAGAAACTAAGACTCACCTAGCTCTTTTTCACTGCCAGGTCACCGTATATATTCTGCAAACGCTTATGAACATCTGTCATGCTCTGGTTTTTCGTCAAAAGAAACTAAGACTCACCTAGCTCTTTTTCACTGCCAGGTCACCGTAGACATTCTGCAAACGCTTATGAACATCTGTGATGCTCTGGTTTTTCGCCAAAAGAAACTAAGACTCACCTAGCTCTTTTTCACTGCCAGGTCACCGTAGACATTCTGCAAACGCTTATGAACATCTGTGATGCTCTGGTTTTTCGCCAAAAGAAACTAAGACTCACCTAGCTCTTTTTCACTGCCAGGTCACCGTAGACATTCTGCAAACGCTTATGAACATCTGTGATGCTCTGGTTTTTCGCCAAAAGAAACTAAGACTCACCTAGCTCTTTTTCACTGCCAGGTCACCGTAGACATTCTGCAAACGCTTATGAACATCTGTGATGCTCTGGTTTTTCGCCAAAAGAAACTAAGACTCACCTAGCTCTTTTTCACTGCCAGGTCACCGTAGACATTCTGCAAACGCTTATGAACATCTGTGATGCTCTGGTTTTTCGCCAAAAGAAACTAAGACTCACCTAGCTCTTTTTCACTGCCAGGTCACCGTAGACATTCTGCAAACGCTTATGAACATCTGTGATGCTCTGGTTTTTCGCCAAAAGAAACTAAGACTCACCTAGCTCTTTTTCACTGCCAGGTCACCGTATATATTCTGCAAACGCTTATGAACATCTGTGATGCTCTGGTTTTTCGCCAAAAGAAACTAAGACTCACCTAGCTCTTTTTCACTGCCAGGTCACCGTAGACATTCTGCAAACGCTTATGAACATCTGTGATGCTCTGGTTTTTCGCCAAAAGAAACTAAGACTCACCTAGCTCTTTTTCACTGCCAGGTCACCGTAGACATTCTGCAAACGCTTATGAACATCTGTGATGCTCTGGTTTTTCGCCAAAAGAAACTAAGACTCACCTAGCTCTTTTTCACTGCCAGGTCACCGTATATATTCTGCAAACGCTTATGAACATCTGTGATGCTCTGGTTTTTCGCCAAAAGAAACTAAGACTCACCTAGCTCTTTTTCACTGCCAGGTCACCGTATATATTCTGCAAACGCTTATGAACATCTGTCATGCTCTGGTTTTTCGTCAAAAGAAACTAAGACTCACCTAGCTCTTTTTCACTGCCAGGTCACCGTAGACATTCTGCAAACGCTTATGAACATCTGTGATGCTCTGGTTTTCCGCCAAAAGAAACTAAGACTCACCTAGCTCTTTTTCACTGCCAGGTCACCGTAGACATTCTGCAAACGCTTATGAACATCTGTGATGCTCTGGTTTTTCGCCAAAAGAAACTAAGACTCACCTAGCTCTTTTTCACTGCCAGGTCACCGTAGACATTCTGCAAACGCTTATGAACATCTGTGATGCTCTGGTTTTTCGCCAAAAGAAACTAAGACTCACCTAGCTCTTTTTCACTGCCAGGTCACCGTAGACATTCTGCAAACGCTTATGAACATCTGTGATGCTCTGGTTTTTCGCCAAAAGAAACTCAGTGACAGCTCTCTGCTTGGAACGCAACTCCATTACTGACGTCGTTTTGAAACCTACGTATAACGCCGACACGCACTGAAGCTTCATGAAACTATGAGAGCTGAACTATCCAAGATGCCTCACAACAAATTTTGCACTTTTTCTATGAACACTGGCCGAGAAAAGAATATGTTGCTTTACTTCTGGAACGTCCCTATTATAAAAGACTAAAATAATGTGTGTCCGTGGAAAATTATCAACTGCTCTACATATGAGCAAGTCCTGATATCGTTGTGGCATGCGAAATGAAATATGTAATTACCTGAAATGGTTGCTAACGCTCCCTCACACAAATAGGCAACTCTGCTGTACGTGTCCTTCGAGTCTTTCGCGGCCGCATCTCTAAATAAAATCTCCTTGGTTTTCAAGCTGCGTCAATTCGAATAACACACTCTAAATAAAGAAAAAAGTCAATGACTGCCGGAGTGGTACTATTTTTCGCTTCCATAGGAACGATTTCAGGCTTTAAAGTAGTCTTAGAGGACACACTAGCATATAAAGATACCAAGCTTCTATCAGTGGAAGTGTAATCTAGTATCATCCATCAAAAACAGATCTTGAAATGCTCGCGTCCTTGACATGAAAGAATTGGATTTGTAACATAATGAAATGAAGGTAAAGTGGTGCAGTAACGAGTCTCCAAATACTTAATAATTCGGAATCTCTTCAAGCTTATTCAACTGATACAAAAATGAGGAAGTATATCGGCTTGGGGACTGATACAAATGAACGACCTGACTAACCTAAATCTTTATAGCTTATTACATAACTGGATATAAATGGGAATAATCTTACTCGTCATTTAGCGTGACACACAAAACTGTTCTGAACGATGGCTGTCCATCAATCAAAGATAACTTACTGGTCATTTTGCGTGACGCGCAAAGGTGTCCAGAACGGTGGCTCTCCATCAAACAAAGATAATTTCATGAGAGAAGCATAGTTCCTGACAGCTGCATGTAGCACGACTGCTGAGTGTGCCGTATTACTTAGATGCCACCTCTCTCAACTCCAAGCAGTTAAAAGTATATTTATTTCACTTACAGATAGTTTGAGGAAGCGGATAATGACGGGTTGGTAGTTATTTTTAGAGAACCACCAACCTGTCTTTAAGGACACTCGGTTTCAGTAATATTCTGCTTGTCATTATGCAACGTTAATTGGTTCTCACTGAAACTTTAAAGCGAACAGAACGTGACACGTATAATTACACCGAATGCCAAGCTGCAAGTACGTCCGAGCAATGCTGGCACGCAAAACGTGGAGAAACAAGCCTTCATAAGAAAAAAATTTATAAACAAAAAGGCCCCGTTAATATAAAAGTGTGAAGGAAATTTTTGATCTGTTATTCGAAATGCTTGAGCTCAATGAGTTGACATGCAGTAAGCAGAAGAGTAAAAAAAGTTGGAGGTAACAGAGATGTTGATAAAGAAATGTGTCACAAAAGTAATATGAAGTGAAAGAATTTCAGCATTCAAGTTAAAAAAAAGAAGTACCTTAATTAACGGTTTATAGCGTAGGAAACATTAATTAAACTGGCACAAATTTGGCACCTGGTTCATTTGTCAAGTAAAACTAGTAAGAAGATTCGAGACGGGTCCAGGATTTAAAGCCATGGGAAGACGACGATGACAAATGAAAAAAAAAATCAAATAAAACAATTCATAAAAATGTTTCTTATATCGAATCCCAAAACTACAGTAATCATTTCGATCATTTAGGAACAGGTAAAATTACAAACAGCGCGCATGTTTTTGCTGCAACCCCCCGAAGAAGTGGAGCTCACTGAATGATGAGATCCTACGCTCCTGAAGACTAAAATTGTAAGACCAGAAGGGAAGAAAGTACAGTATGGAGAGAAGAAATACGACGTTAAACGTTAAGGTGATCTGGGAATATACAGAGTGGCGAAATATACTACATAGACATGTCACTTCTGGTGGTAACGAAGACTGCAACCAGTATACACATCGATCTGTGATTATGGATCCGTCATTCCGTGTTGCTTCAGTTCTGTCATAACGACTACAGGACAATGGCGTGCAGACTCTCAGGAAAAATAACGTCAGGAACACCTTGAATACGGGGGACAGCCACCGGCCTTAATTCGTCAGAAGCGGATGGCTGCTCACTTTATTACTGGTTGAGCACCCACTGGCACGCCATACCGTCACGCCAGATCAGGAGCACAAACTACCGGGTTTCGTATGAAAAGATGGCGCGATGCCTCTCCTGTGTCCAGTTTTGTTACTGGACCCACCACTGTACACACACTGTAACCATATCCCTCTGTTGCTAGGTCGAGGGAAGCTGCAACAATGGTAGCCTTGCTGACACTCCATGGCATTCCACACGTCATCACGCTTGCCGCGTAAATACTTTTTTGCAAACAATTCCTTTACCTGACCAAAGGAACTTGAAGTGACCTTACGATCCTGAATGGCCGAGCGAACAATATGTCTGTTCCCTTTGCCCTAGCCAAGTAGTGTCTTCCAGAACATGTATGGCGTTGAATATGCCTCTCTTGAACTACAAATTCACATCCCTGAGACACTTATGATATCACTCCCACGGCGGGCAGCGATATAGTGGAAAGGTATACCACAGTCACGATCATCCACGAATACAGCCACAACCGAACTGCGACAAGTGCTGGCATACGTTTCTCCATTTTACGCTAAACATAATACTAATATCTCACAAATACCAACACTTCGATGCGATTTCTGAATGAAACCTCTTCTACCTAATAACTGTATACATGCAGAACGTACGAAAGCGAGCTAAAAGTGATGCCTACGAATTTTTTTATGTGAAGTCTCTTAAAGCTTTTTAAATCGTACGAACGTTATTAACATGCTACATCCTTATTCTTCATGTCTACATATCTGTTTCCCAATATAGCCACCACGACGAGGGACACACTTCTCTCAATGACACACCAGTTTGTTGATATTTGACTTTCTTGATGGATCAACAACTTCACCTCTCCTTGCAACGCCTCGTCATTATCAAAGTTGTTCTCGAACTTCCGGGAACAGATGAACATCGGACGTGAAACCAAGGCATCCGATTGCTGCAGATGTCGCATCTCTCGTGTGTGGTTTGTCATTGTCATGTTGAAGAGAGAGTGCTCTGTGTGTAGTTGAAGTCTTTCAATTTATGCATTTAGCTTTCTGCGATAAGAACATGCTGATTATCACAGACCGACATATGTAAGTTACGCACAGTCATGTTACACGCTACATTTCGGAGCCCTGTGGTGGTAGAGAACTGCATATATGTAGACATGAATAATATAAATGTAGAATGTTAATATTGTTTGTTTATTTAAAATCCTTAAGAGTTCTCGCGTAAGAAATTAGGAGGCATTACATTGCAGGAGGCGTCACTTTTACATTCATTCCTTTGTGGAGTTGCACTCGAGTACTAATCTTTTGCATATCAAAGAATGCAGTACTGCGCACGACAGACTGACGTTTGCTGTATGCCGCCTTCCTAGTGACGCAGTTTTAGCGGCGAGCAGCGTACGTGGAGTATGAATGACTTCCTTCTGTTTGCTATTTTATTGTCTTTGCCTCACAAAGACAGGTTACGATGTTTATGGCGGAACACAGAGCTATCTGATTTCTTTGCTACTGAAACGGGTAAGCAGACTACAGATAAGGCCAGCCATGTTTGTGTTGTCAATCATTAAACTTCCTTGTTGCGGTGTACACTGCAGAATATCGGCCGCTAAGAAGGACGAATTGAAGAAAGGCAGTCTGGTATAACGCAGTCAACGCGAAATCAGTAATAGTTTAGCCTGATTGTTGATGAGAACTCGGATCTCTGTGCCCTTTAAAAAACCATCGATTAAAGGTTATGCAGTAGAATACTTAAAGCCCTAAATACTGCTTGTTCAACATACATACTCTGCAAGCCACTGTAGCGCGTGTGCCGAAGGGTACCATGTACCACTACTAACCATATACTCCCCCGTTTAGTTTGGAAACAGAGCGAGGGAAAAACGAACATCGGCAGGCTTCCATCTCAGCCTTCATTTCGCTCACTTGCGTAGTGGCGGCACCACGGTTTGGGATAGGAAAAGTCAGTTTTGGTGCAATATTTCTGAGGGCCCAAGTTACAGCCAGGCACGGGCCTGTGGATATTAAGTTAAGCTACCATCGGTTGCGAAGTAGAATGGAGGCCACAGGGCCATAGACCCGCCGAAAAGAGTAATCGCAGTAGTTTGCGTGGCGCAAGTTACAGACAGAAGAGACCCGCTGGCCTTCCTAGGTCTTATGAGTACATGACTCAGAGTGGCATGTTAGCAAAACAGAGGCACACGGCTGCATACAGGTAGTAAGAAGGTACATTGAGCGCAGTTGAAGATAATTTAATAGTGTTTTTTATTTCTTATAAACAGCTAGGCTGAGCACACTAGCCACTTACTAAAATTTTTATAAACGGATGCAAGCCAATACACCTATAAAAAATAAAAGTTTTAAAAAAAATTTCAACTAAAATTCTGCAGCTACACGAAAAATTCCAGATCATGAAATTCATTATCATTACTTTTAGTTTTTTTCATTCCTTTATATTTTAGTTTAATCTCACCATCTTTAAAAAATTGGAAGTCCCAGTTATCTATTATTTTATTGAACCTTTCTGACAAAATAATTTTAATTTTATTATCAACCTCGAGAGAAATTTTCTCAGCATACCTAGTTTTTAAATGTTCACAATCTGTAATGTAACAACACCCATTTACCTCAAGCTCACTAATCTTTTTAAACAGTTTAGAATTGCTTTCATTATTGAGCTTCTTCAGAAGAATGTCCATTTTATATAGAACTAAATTTTAATTGTCTTTTAAATTTTTAATTTTATAAATATGACTAATATGTGGGATGAATTCAATTTGACATCTTTGTCAAAAGAAGTAATAATCCAAGAGAGAAATAAGTTGAGTGTAATATTTGGAAGAATATTTTAAGTGGTCATTAGTTATAGGACACTTCAGAAGTTAGAATCATATTAAATGAGTTAGTGTATTAAAAAGAATTTATGGAGAAGAATACGAAAAGTACTTTGATAGCTACGAGGAAACTGATATGGAAATATGGGAGAAAAAAAGAAAGCTCTGATTCTCTCTTTTCTATAACTGTAAAGCAAATGGTGAATTCTAATTTACCAATTAATAATCTCCCTACAAAATTACACTCAAGCATGTTTGTTATTTTTAAAAGTTTATCGTTCTATAACCAAAAAGTTAGACAATATAGAATACAAAAAAATGCAACTAACCAATTTATTCTATTTGTATAAGGAATGTAGTACGAATTTTTTATTTACATTAGAAGATATAGGTTAAAAAATTTAACAAGATTAAAATTTGTTATGTAGTAAATAATTTTTAATAACAATAAGGCACCATAATATTATAGTTGTCTAGAACAATTCTATTATCATACTGAAACAAGAATTCTTTCTTAACCTCTTTGTTTACTAGATGTTTAGTATCAACATCTCTTGTTATCTGATTGTATTGTAATTGTATCTTTTCTTTAACTTCAATTTATACTATACTTATCATTGATCCACCATTCAACTTTTAAATATTCTTGTAATTTAATGTGAATCTTTTCACCATAATTTCTGTTTTTCCATCATTTTTCTCGTAATAGTAACTTTTGGGACCTGTGGAACCCAATCTGTAATCCAATTATTTCCTAATTCATTAGTCCATTCACCTAACATACACCCTGTTGCCACAGTATTTTTACCATTATCAATATATACTACAAAATCAGTGTCAAAATATGCAACAGATTCTCCTAGTTTATCTAACATTTCGTATAATCTCAGTCTTGCATTTGGTGAAGTGAACACAGCTATAAAGATATTTGTAGCTGCATTGATTTCCATATAATAATCCCTGAAATTGTACCTCATCTGAACCATCTGCTCTGTAATAAATTTTACATCTAAATTATCTAATCTGTCATCTAAAAGTATCTCATAAAAGCGCTGTAAATCGGTTTCATATACAGTTTGACTCATATTTTGCCTTTGTCCAAATTTGCCACATAATGAATGAAGAATCTTAGCAACAGCTCATTTTCCAGGATTTTCCTGTAGTCTAACAAACTTATAGCATTTATCTACAGCTTTCTTTACTTCATCTGTTACCCAAGCTCAAATAAAACTTCTTGCTTCATCACTGTGATTGAATTTACTTATTTGTTCTTCTGCACATTTGACACACAAAGGGAGCAATAGTTCATCAGTTTTATCGATTTCCATGTGTACAGGTAAGACATGATGATACAATCATCTAGGAGCCAATACTTTACATTTTATTGAACTACCAATGTGTACAGGTAAAACAGAATGATACAATCATCTAGGAGCCAATACTTTGCATTTTATTGAACTACCAATTTTTAGAATAATATCTTGGTCTATGTACTTCTCTTGGATGCTGTTCACGATAATAATCGTAATGTTGCTCAATAGGATAAAGACTACATACATCAATATATTTTATTTGTGAGCTAATACGATCTGCTTTAGCTCTTAATTTTATGACATTTGTTCATACACCATAAAATGCATCTCTTGGATTTAATGGTTCAATAATTTCTGGTAACTGCCTTTTATACTCTGTTGAGTTCAGCCAATCATATTCCCACATTTCCACTAAATTGTATCCAGCATTTTGTATTTCTGTACTTCTTTTTAAAGTCTTTTGATAAAGATCATCCAATGTTTCCTTATTTTTATTTTTAATCGTTTCACTTCTGAAACAGGTTTTACATCCATGCCAGTAACAACCATGGTACTGGTAAACAGTATTAGTTTCTTTATCAATCCATCTACGTTTCCACCAGCTATTTTAAGTTCACCACCATTAAGAACATGAGAGATATTATTGTTGTTTAAACTAATCAATCAAACTATCGATTGTTAACTGTAATTCTCCTTCTGTTCTTTATACAGTACAGCAATTGTATTTTGCAGTAAATATTTCGATCTGTAAATTGCCATACAAACGCCAGCAATTGTTAAATAACAGAATGGATCAATGTTAACAATTTACAGAAATTGTTTTCTTAGTTTCAAACAAACACTTCTTAATATATCTACATCAGAATTAAAGAACTCGTTAATTTCTTTTTTCATATTGTACACATAATTGTCTTTATCTCTAAGACTGTGCCATTTGAGAAAAGTTTCTCTATCTTCTGGCTTCATAATGTCAACTCAGTAACATTGAGTATCAGGAATTGGTTCTACATAATTTTCATTTTCTGGCTTATTGAATAAATGTGGGAAGTACCCTTTCTTCAATTCTTTCAAATCAAAGGTTTTAGGAAAACTACTAAGTTGACCTTGTACAAAATTACTGCTATATATATAATTTTTATACCAAACTGCTTGATTTCCAACAAAATCAGTTTAGTTCCTGTGTAGATGGTACACTACTGGACATTAAAATTGCTACACAAAGAAGAAATTCAGATAATAAACAGGTATTCATAGGACAAATATGTTATACTAGAACTGACATGTGATTACATTTTCATGCAATTTAGGGGCATAGATCCTGGGAAATCAGTACTCAGTACCACCACCTCTGGCTGTAATAACAGCCTTGATACGCCTGGACATTGAGTCAAATAGAACTTGTGTGGTGTGTACAGGTACAGCTGCCCATGCAGCTTCAACATGATACCACAGTTCATCAAGAGTAATGCCTGGCATATTGTGAAGAGCCAGTTGCTCGGCCACCATTGACCAGACGTTTTCAATTGGTAAGAGATCATGAGGGTGTGCTGGCCAAGATAGCAGTCGAACATTTTCTGTATCCATAAAGGGCCATACAGAACCTGCAACATGCGGTCATACATTATCATACTGAAATGTAGGGTTTCGCAGGGATCAAATGAAAGATAGAGCCACGGGTCGCAACACATCTGAAATGTAATGTCCACTGTTCAAAGTGCTGTCAATGCAAACAAGAGGTGACTGAGACATGTTACCAATGGTACCCCATACCATCAAGCCGGGTAATACACCAGTATTGCAGTGACGAATACACACTTGTGCATTCACCGAGCTGTCGCCAAACACAGATGCGACCATCATGATGTTATAAACAGAACCTACATATATCTCAAATAATGACATTATGCCTTTCGTGCTCCCAGGTTCATTGTCGAGTATACCATCACAGGCATTTCTGTTTGTGATGCAGTGCCAAGGGTAACTGCAGCCATGGTCTCCTAGCTGATAGTCCATGCTGCTGTAAACATTGTCGAACTGTTTGTGCAGATGGTTGTTGTCTTGCAAAAGTCCTCATCTGTTAACTGAGGGATCAAGACGTGGCTGCACGATCCGTTACAGCCATGTGGATAAGTTGCCTTCCATCTCGACTGCTAGTGATATTTGATATCATTTGCATATCACAGCATATTCTTCCTGTCTGTTAAATTTCACATCTGTAACATGTCATCTTCGTGGTGTAGCAATTTTAATGGCCAGTAGTGTATGTGGGCTAATTGCATTTTCAACACAGTGATTCAAAATGAATTTTGAATCATAACCTTTTGCATAGTGAGCTATGAATGTGTGATAACTGTTGTCCTCAGACATCATCCACTTACAGAATTCATCATTTGTCTTAAATTTATAAACAGTATCACCATGTGAACAATTATGAGGTTTGGAATGTGTGTTCCAATTTCTTGAGTTGCTTCATAATCAAACCACGTGTATCTTTCAGTGTAGTTACAATTCACTTTCTTTGGAAAGTCTTTTTTACAACATTTAAACTCTTTACCACCAACTATTTTATTATATTCGAAGCACTGGTAAATATAAAAATCTTTGAATTCTCTATTAATTTAGCAACCTTCTTTATTACAATTTAGGTAACCTTGCACTATAAATTCCTCACCAAATTTTCTTTCACAGATACCACCTTTTTGTAATACAGGTTGCATATAACATTTATGATTTCCAATTTTCACTACTTTTAAGCAATATGACAGACTTCTTGGTGATAGTTCAAACATTCTTCTTTATAACAGTATCTATTGCATGTCTCACAATAAATCTTATTTTCTTCACTTTCATGTTCTGGACTTTTGCATAATTTTCTGTTTATTTTACATTTGTAAGCATCCATGTTGTGATAAGCCTTCTTGCATTTATCACAGATATATAAAGATCCCTAGAAACCAGTCATACTGTTAATTACATCGAAATGATTGTGATCTTTGTGCAGATATATCTTGATTTCTTTCTCAGGATCATTATAGATAACTCCATTAAAACTTTCAGCACATTCAACATTTATTTGGATATCCAACAATTCTTCAACATTTTTAATGTCATCTAAAGCTTTCTTCATTGTATCCACCCAACTGATTACATAATGTATCAGTTAACTTTTTTTGTAACTTCTATTTATCTCCTTCTCTGATTTTCTTAATCTTGTTTGTAGCTGGTTCTCTTCCCAAAATATTATCTGTTTGATATGACAAAGCCACAATAACTGCTCTAGGACAGCATAGATTATCAACATTTTTAATGCTTGTAATACATCTCTTAGTCTTTTTGTCTTCAGCCAGATTTATTATTGTTTTTCCCTTACCACGTCTAGGAATTGCTAACATCAGAATCTTAAATGATGTTTCTGCTATATAAACAGTTTCATCAGATGTTAAGATGTCCCTCATTTTATTGGATAAAACTTTAACAGATTCTTGAGTATGATTTGATGCATTATAACCTGTAGAAATCAAATAAAACGTTTCTGGGTTATTGGCTGTTATATTTAGCTTATCTCCTTTTCTGAAATTAGTCCTCCTTTTAGCTATATTTACAATGGAATTGAGTGCTTTCGTTATGTTATCTGTTTTCTCACTGATTGTATCGAGTTTAGCAATGTTAGCATCATTAAAGACAACTTTATAGTCATCAGACCATGCTTTAAATTTTTCATTAAATCTAGATCTAATTACTTTAATCTCAAATAAATGCTTTTCAGATGTTTCATCTTCCTTTTCTTATAAAAAATTTTACTTCTAAATGGTTAAGTTTGATCTAACCTTAGTATTTTATCCTCTCTTGGTGGATGAGGCTTTAAATAACATCATCATCAAATCTGTAAAAGTAATTTATATTCGGTACACTCTTTGGTCTTAATCTAATTTTTTGAAATATATCTGGATGAAATTTAAACTCTTGTAACACAATGACATTAATTAACTCTGATTTCATTTAATGCATTGTGTGCTGTAAAGCCCAGATACTTAACTCTACCTTTAAGTTCACTTACTTTCAATTTTTCGAGAGGCAAATTATTTGAAATAAATAAGTTGATAAGGCCATCCTTTCTAAATGCACTATATCGTCATACATTATTCATTCTGCTATCATCACGAAGTTGAGCAACTGTAAAATCTCTCAGTGAGACTTCTATTTATTAAGGAATAAAAAATATTAGCTTTGCAGAAAAGACAATCTTCACTTTTGTTGTGTCTATTTGTCTGCAAATGTTTTTCTAGATCAGTTTCAACTACCTCACTATTTACCTTTTATGCCTCTATTCTAGTTGACAAGCCTTGCATCTACTTGCAAGCTTGTCCCTAGATGTACAACTTACATAAAAACAGCCCAAATCCTTAATTTGCTGACAGTCTATACATTTTTAAAAAGTTGTAACTCCTGTTGCCATTGTTTGTAAAAATAAAGAAAATCTTTCATATCCTTAAACAATGCCAAAGGATTCTTATAGTTGATATAAGGTGTTCAAAACGTTCTTTTAATATTACATGTATTTCTTGTAAGCATTTTATAACATTCTTTACACATATGTGAATGTTTATCCATTATATATTTAAGTAAATGAAAGCTATCGATTGACTTCAATTCACATTTTTTACAGTTCCATTAATAATTGAATCCTCTTCCATGGTGTGGGCTTGATAGCAGCATCGATAAGATATTTACACTCTTCATTTTCCTTCTGACACTAGAATTTCTACTGTGTGCTTTTTATTTCATTTATGAGTTTTTAGTAGAATACACATTTCACAAAAAGGAAATTGTTATGTTTAAAAACACACTTTTAACGAAATTGCAGATGCCTGAACAGTTAACAGATGATGACATCTGCTGATAGTAAAATGTTCGAAAATTTAAAGAGGAATGGGTTGTTACCCTTAGGGGTAATGAAAAATCAGGTATTTCCTTTAGTTAAATTTTAATTTATTAGTATATTTCCATTCTATATATATGGCAGTTGTCGAATAATCTATCTTGAACATTTTCAATGACTTTCGGTTTCCTTTGTTTAATAAGAAAGATGTTTTGATAACAAATGACATTTTTTGCTTTGTTCATTATACTATTTCAGGGTTGCCAAGCATGTACCCTGAAAATACTAAATGGAAAAAAGGTGATTTTCTTAAATGCTTGAAAAATTGTGATCTCGAATACAAAGAAAAAAACCATGATGATCCATTAATGCTAGATTATGAATCCATACAAAATGACTAAAAAACTTGCCCCTCATAATTTAGTCCAAAAAACGTGGATTTTGCTGTCAGTTAGAAACTTTAAAAACTTGAGAACTAAAGTAGCTAAATAATACATTTGAAAAAATATTTCCTGATTATGCTGACTATGTAAAATAATATACAGACATTCAATCTCAAAAATTGATCAAATAGCAAGCAGTAGAATTAAAAGAACAGGAAAATGAATGTCTACAATCAAAAGAACTAATATCGTATGTAGTGGAGATGAAGAAGGAACAAATTATATACACTGCCACATCTGAGCAGTATGCCAAGAAAAATTACTTTAAAGTTGGTGGCGTATTATCAGAAAATCATCTTTCAAAAAGATTATTATGCTATAACAATGGAAAACCAAACGATGGTAAAATATTTTATGTCAGAAAATATAAATGTACTGATTATAAATTAATATAGCAAATGCTTAATATTTATTTTGGTGTACACAGAATAGATAAAAGAAAAGAGATATGCAATATGCACTTCAACAGTCTATCTTACTTCAATGAGAAATTATGTGACCAATCCAACGATATTGTTGATGAAGTAAATGAAGAGAGAAAAAATATTTATGATTAAATTTTAATTGTCCCTGCTTTAGAATTTTAATTTACTAATATATTTTAATTCTATACAAATGGAGGCACTTATTCATCTAAAGAATAATAAGCTCGCTTATAACAACCAACATATTTTAGTAACTATTGATAAATGTAATGAACCATGGTTTAAGGTTAAAGATGTTGCTGAAGTATTAGATTATAAAAAATCTAGGGATGCTATTAAAAACACATGTGGATGATGAAGATAAGCAAATATTTAAAGATTTTGATAGACACCATAAAACAAGGTGTCCAAAATATTGATATAAAAATATATTTATTAATGAATCAGGATTATATTGCATAATATTAAAATAAAAAAAGAAGAATGAAAATCATTCAGAAAATGGGTTACACATGAAGTTCTACCAGCAATTTGTGAACATGTTGAATATAAATTAGAAAAGAGATGATTGATGGTTATAAATACCAAACAAAATATTTATGGGAAACACGTTAATTGGATAAAAACAAATCAAAAATTTGAGGGAAACATTTAATATGACTTTTGATGTAATAACCAAAAGAAACAGAGAAATAGATACACTATTACCATATGTTGTTCCTCAAACAAACAATGAAAATATAAGACCAGCTTTTGTTGTTTTAAGATTATATGATTTTAATTAATGATACTATGTCATCTGAGGTCAATGAATAATGTACAAAAGCAAATGAGTATAATCAGAAATATGCACCAATACAGTGAACAAATTTTAAGAATTGATTATGTGCCAAATTCAATAAATTTATATCAATGAATGAAGGGAAATTTGAGAATTGTTTGCTATCGAAATTATTTCAATAGTTTGGATAATTATACACAAGAAGAATTAGTTGGTGATCTTCTTCGTCAAACTGAATTAATGCAAGCCAGTGCTGTTTTTGAAGTATTTATAAGCAATACAAATTTCATCTTCTTTGAGATATATAAATAATTCACACGTCCATCTGTTAATTGATTTATGAATGTAGAGAATATATCATCATTAAGATGACATACCGATAGAAAGAATGAAAGTGCGAATTTCCCTATTTGTATTATATGGTACATTTATACAGAAAACTTTTTTAATAGATTTCCTGTAACTTGTGGTCAACCAACTATTACTTTATCTTTATTTACCCAACTGTTTGAGAATTATGAAAACCTAACCATTTAACACAAACATGGCTACCTATCTTTCTCAAAACTTCTTCAACTGTGTATACATCTGGATATTTCGTTTTCTGTAGTTCTTGTTCATAAAATTTTCCATTTATATCTTTTAATTTATGTTTAATTGGACAACATCTTCAAATCAAATAGTTCTGTTGACGAATTATCTGTATATCCTTTTTCAAAAAGACCTTTTAGTTAACTAATTCTAACTGTATCACAGTTTTTAAATTTAGGTTCTTCACTAGATACAATATTACTTATTTTTAATTTTTTTCTGTAACTTCTACTACTTCTATTGGTTTCATTCTTATTGTGGAATATTTTGTGTTATTGTATTAATCAGTTTGATTTTTAGCTAAATTTAACGATTTATAATTTCCTTGTAAAACAAACCTCTTTCTACATTTTTTTCTATAAGTGTTCTGTAAAATCTTTCCACTACAGATGATTTTAATTCTGAAAAAGTTACATGACGATTAATGTTATATTTCTTCATTAAATCTTTAAACTCTTTGTTATACACTTCTATACCAGTATGTGTTTGTAAGTTATTTGGCTTTCTAATTATAAAATTTTTTGAAAAGCATTAACTATAGTTTTAGCGGTTTATCCTTTAATAGGAACAGCAAATGCAAATTTTGAAAAAACATCAATTGTTGTTAGTAAATATTTATAACCTTTGCTTATTTTTGAAATTTGTTTTAAATTACCTGAATCAATTTCTACTAGATGAGCTGTACCACGAGAGACTACATGTCTTCTTTTAATATTTTTTCCCATTGGCTTATTCATTAATTATTCCTTCACAAATAATATTTCCACCTCCTATAATTATTTTTTGACGAATGTACTTTTCTTCTTTTTACAAATTGTACAAAGATGTTCAATTCTTTATCTTCCCTTTTTTGTTGTTACTCTCTGTGGATTATGTGTATCAGTAAATATTTTACACTTCAAACAGTAAATGCGAAGTGGTATTGTCCATTTATATAGATAAAACCAGTTAATAAAGGTCAAATTAATCTAATGACCTCAATACCTCTAAATCTTCACCTATGACCTTTTACTAATTTGCGATTCTAATGATTTCAGTTTACATTCAATTTTACCTAATGCATGAAGGAGATATCTTTTCATTTCACTTATTACTATAATGTTCCATGATACCATCCATAATACAATTTCTTTGCTTTAAATCTGAGAGCATCTTGTTGAAATCTTTACTGGTGTAAGTACTGAACTGTGTTAGAATGGTTGTGCATTCAGGTTTTGTAACATATTCTTTCTCTATGTACTGTTTGGTAACAGCATCCTTTGCATCAATTGGATAATTTACATTAGCAAGTCTTCTACCTTTTAAAGCCAATATAGCCTTTATTTACTTTAAAAATAGTATAAAATTCTTTCTTAAATTGTTTAATTACATTGGCTATCTTTGGATCAATTTCATTTTTGATTTTTTCAGGCATACTAAGTCCTTCAGTTTGACCTATCTTATTTCCGAAAATGTCCATTTACTAAACTTAAAATATTATTAAATTCAAAATAACCACAGAATAGTTTCAAAACAGACACAAATGGCCACATATCACTTCACATAAATTTTGTATTCTATCGCTATTGTAGTACAGATCATTTTTTCTAAATAGTTAACTAGTTGTTTAGGTACATTTCCACCATATGAATAAAAAAAAATTTTCATTATTTTTGCAATAACAAATCCAATGAGTACCAACATAATCAGATGTATCTCAATTAACTATTGCACAATCATATTCTCTTGGATGATATGGTAACTCATCAATCACGTATGTGCTACGGAAGTGTTTAGTTTTCAATTGTTTAGCAAGTTTTTCTATTTCGAAATTACTTAATACATTAGGATATTTATCAATTACTTTTTGGATTTTTTTTACTTTCTTCAGTCCTGTGCTGGCTTCCTTCTCCATTGCCTGATTATGTATTTTCTGTCCTAATTCTTTATCTGCTTTTTTCTTGCTTATACCTGCATTGCAACAGCTGCTGCTCCATCAGGTAATGAACCAATTGTTGCTAAATATGGTAATGCAGCTAATAATAGTGGAAGAAATCCACCTTTGTGTTGTGTTAGTCCTTTACCTTCTTTAGTTTTTGTTATATATTCAATAATTTTTTCACAACAGGAATAGCTAATGTAACAAGTAAATTTCCACCAACTTTGCTTTCTTTCTTTCTCTTTTGAATGTCTGTTAAAAATGGTTCAATTGCATATAATTTTTCATCATTCAGATTTAATTTAATTGATTTTGGTTTAGTCTTGCCACTAGGTAGCAAAGTATAATCAATAGTAAAATAGTTCATTTACATAGATTAAAAATTTAATAAGACGAATTTTTTTTACTCCCTATCTATTGTCATCCACGATTAAGCCCATTCCTAATCTTCGTTTCCTCTACTTTATTCCTCTTTCTGCTGTCGCTACAGCTTTTCTTCTAATGAAGCATTACTTGCATGCACTCTTTCGGTTGCAGCTAACTGAAGTTCTTTATTGGGTACAAGTCACTTTTCTAAATCTTTATGACAACAATATCATGCTGTTTGCAAGCTTCATCTAATGGAATTATTCCTGGATCACTATGTGCTAGTCTTTCTTCAAGTTTAGTAAATGACCTGCAATAATTAAATCCTGGTAGATGCGACTCTGGCATTGGTACATTATTTAAAACCCAGTTGACTAACCCTTTACCATGTTTTTCGCTCTTCCAAAATGTATGAGGAAGATTATTCACAATTCTAATTAAATATAGAATGACGTTTGGATTATTTACAATGAAATCACTAAAGTTATTTGTCAACATTTGCATTGTTCCCACTATTTCATTGTAATAATTTTTATTTCCAGCTAGTTCTTCACTGTGAATAGCTGCTAATCTATCAATTCATCCAAACATATTCAAATGGTTTTTCTGTATATTTTTTAACTAAGCATTCACCTTTTTTCTCAGGTGACCTAGAATCTATAGTTAGTCTTCTTAAGTTAGGAAAATAGTCGTCAACAATTGGTTTTCTCGGATATTTATATTTATTACCTTTACTTGATCTTATTTTATTCGGATAATTGTCAGAATACAATGCTCCTGAATTGTATAATATATCTGCATAATTTGATAAATCTACTCCTTCAAACTTTTCTCCCATATAATCCATAGTAACTCGTTCTTGAGTTAAAAGACTCATTAATCCATCAGTCCCTTCATATGCCTTTTCCCAGCCAGCAACGGTCCACTACACGGCTCGCTACTGCGGGCAATAGTCTTGGCTACCAACATGCAACAGACATCCAGGGCAAGGGCCGAAGATTCAGCTGCCGGATCGCAGGCGCTCGTTGTCGCCGTGTCCTTGGCCACGCCAGGGAGATAGCGCACTGCGGGTCGCCTTTTAGTGGGCGGCGCTGAGGCGGCAGGGGCGAAGACCGCTGAGTCGACTGTCAACACATCCTGACGTCGCAGCTGTACCAGGCCGACAATCAGCTGTCATTGCAAAGGTTGCTGACGCAGCCATTTCGCGCCAAGCCATTTCACAGACAGTGAAGTGGTGTCCTCAGCATTGCGAGAGCTGGTGATGCAGACTTGGGGGAACGTGGCACTGTAGTAGTAGTTCCCACTGCATTTGGTGTTGCTGTCATATTCGGTGTCGGAAGTTGCCACTACAGAGTGCTCCCTACTCGAAAAATGCTTTGGCGGCAGCAGAATCTCTTAAATTATGTTGATCAAACCCAGTGGTAACAAATCTAGCAGCCCACCTCTGAACTGCTTCGATGTCTCCCTTTAATGCAACCTAGAGGCGATCCCAAACAGCAGAGCAGTACTCAAGAATGGGTTGCTCTAGTGTTCTATAAATGATCTCGTTTAAAAATATACCTACTTTTCAAAAAATTCTCCTAACAGACGGAAGTCGACCATACGCCTTCCCTACTACAGCCCTGATACGCTCACTGCATTCTGTTATGCTTTGCAGCTATACACCTACCTATGTAATCGTAATGATATGTCAAGAAGCACATCACTATTCATGGATTCGAACATTACTGGACTGTTTTCCCTCCTCGTCTTCATTACTATACGTTTTTCTACATTCCATCACACCAATTGGAAATTCTAAGTCGTCTTGTATTCCCCTACAGTCCATCACAGACGACACCTTCCCGTACACCACAGCATCATCAGCAAACAGTCACACGTCGGTGCACAGCCTGTCAGTCAGATCATTTACGTATGCAGAACACAAGAGTGGTCCTATCACATTTCCCAGACGACAACTTTGTCCCTGATGAACAGTCGCCCCCGTCGTCACCATCGAAGGCAACGTACTGGTTTCTATTACTCAAGAAGTCTTCCAGCCACTTACATATCTGGAACGTCATCACTCAAACCCACCTTCTCGTTTGCAGTGGGACACATTATCGAACGATTTTCGAAAATCTATGAGAATGAAATATGCTTGTTACCCTTCATCAAAGACTCATAAGGCATCACGTGGGAAAAGGGCAAACTGAGTTTCCCACAAGTGATGCTATCCAGACCATGCTGATTTGTAGACAGAAGCGTATCCGACCTAAGGAAATTTGATATATTCGAATTGATAATATGTTCAGGAATTCTGCAACAAACCCATGTTACAAATATTGCTCTGTACTTTTCCAGGTACGTTGTTTTACCCTTATTTTCCTGGCTTTCTGTACCACCGCTTCTAGTGTCGTCCCATGTGAAAGTGTGTGTACGTTGTCCAAATGCATGCGAATATTGTAGCTGAGGTGATACCTGGTTACAACGTGTTATTCAATTAGATAAGGGTCGCTTCCTAAAAACCACATCTAGGCTGTCTGGGACAAAGCTTTCTTTAATCCGATGCAGGCAACACTGGAAGCTGTAAATAATTCTTCCATTCAACGAGTGCACCAGTGTGTCGGTGTCCAGTGTCACCACTTTGAGCACCTTTCATTGTTCTACTCCTGGGCAATAGCATAGGAGAATCAAAGGCAATTTTGCGTTGTGTTTTTAATTGGTTTTCATACGTTTTCTGACAACTCCAACAAGTGAATGAGTTTGTGATCCTGAGCTCAAAGTCAGTTATGTAACTAATAACGTTGTGTTTCAGTGAATGGTATCTGAGATACATTTTTGAATAAGTCTTTAGGAGAGGAAATGAATTACCGAATAAAAAATACAGAGTGCCATTTAAAAAAGTCATACCTATGTTGATATCTTTGTAAAAACAAAGCTACAATGAAGACAATCATGCTGATTGATGTCCCCCTGACGGCTACAGAACATTTGCTTGAAACATTTTGTAATCTGCCTCTCGACAAAAAGTTATTTAGGGTGGTGAAAATAAATGGGGCATCCTGTATAATCACCGTGGGGAAATTTATAATGGTACATACTTTCAGGGATGACGGAGAATGGCAACTGTATCAATCTAAGGTGAGGTATTCACATCTGGAAACGACGCATTCAAAGTTATAAGCCAAAATGGTTCTGATGCCTCAGAGAGTGGAATACATGTACCGGTACTGGGGGTCCTACGATTGTATGGCAGGAAACTTCCAGAGCTTACCTTAAGAGCTACGAGCACTGCTTTATCTTCGGTACTGTGAAACACGTCTCTTGAACTACCAGCTGCAAGGTTTCTACATTTTTGGTGGAGACAGTGTGGACCAAAACAATGCAAAAATGTCCACCAATATAGGGCTCTAAAATGCTCACTTTATGAGCTAGAACGACTCGTTCATCTTCGCTACTGTGAAACACATTTCTTCTACTAAACAAGCGCCCATAGCTCTTAAGCATTTCAGAGTTCGTACTTATTATTCTCTCTTGTTTTTGTCCATAGTACCACCTCTGAAAGTTGCCCACACATCAGTGTGGGTATATATATTTCACTGTCAGAGGTATTGGAAAGATTCTCGCTTACAACTTTCAACGTGCTCTTTTCCGGACCAGGATCTCTTATTCCAAAATAATAAAATAACCCCTCTCCATAACCCTTGAAAGTTTGTAATAGCATTACGGAATCCCCCTGTATGTAGTGTTAAAGATGTAGAATACCTGGTAGGATGCCAGAGGACCATAATTTTGCGAGGTTAAATAAATCAATAAATAAATAAAAAGTCTCTCATTTCCTCGGATTTCACACTTGCAGCCCATATCGTCGCTAGGATGATTAGCCATTCATCTCTGTCCCACTTACATGTTTCCCATATCGTATGAGATGCCCGCATCGCACGCCCAGTGGTGATCACAATGTTCCGCTTCACCAGTGACTATTCTCCGTAAACCACGGTACAGTGTATGGCGGAGGGCACATCGTAGCAACATTATCGATTAACTTTCCTTTTGCATTCGCGCACTGGGGAAGGCAGAAAAGGCTATATATGTGACTCTTTATATACTCTAAAGCCATGTTATCTTATTCCTCCAGGAGATACATGCTGGAGGAAGCACACTGTTGGCTCGAATACTGGTCATCCAGATGTACCAAACATGAACTGCAACGTTTTTCTTCCAATGACTCCCGACGAAGTCCCCCTAGCATTTACGTTCTCGTTTCGTATGAGCTATAGTATCCTGTTAAGATCCTAGATAGGCTTGGCTGAATTCATTCATTGTCTGTTGTCATATAACGTTGATAAGGTGTCCAAACAAAGTAACAACAGAATTAGTCGCACGCGGGTCTCTTATGTGATTTGTTACAGATGTCAGTTGCACTGCACGTTTACATAGCCTGTTCAACAACCTACGTCTCCTATTCGCGTTCCCTATTAGTGATTTCACCTGATCACCACATGTGTCATTGCCTTCTATTAATTGAAGGCTTTTTCTTACATTTACATACATTTAAAGAAATCTGGTGTTCATTGCACCAAGTGGTAATTTTGTCGAATTGACTCTGCAATGCCTTATGACCGTCCAAAGAGCTTACTGCACAAAGCAGCTTTGTTAACGAACGATTTCATAGATCTGCTGATCCTGTATGATAAATCTTATATGTACACTACTGGCCATTAAAATTGCTACACAAAGAAGAAATGCAGATGATAAACTGGTATTCATTGCACAAATATATTATACTACAACTGACATGTGATTACATTTTCACACAATTTGGGTGCATAGATCCTGAGAAATCGGTACCCAGAACAACCACCTCTGGCCGTAATAACGGCCTTGATACACCTGGGAATTGAGTCAAACAGAGCTTGGATGACGTGTACAGGTACAGCTGCCCATGCAGCTTCAACAGGATACCACAGTTCATCAAGAGTAGTGACTGGCATGTTGTGACGAGTCAGCTGCTCGGCCACCATTGACCAGACGTTTTCAATTGGTAAGAGATCTGGAGAATGTGCTGGCCAGGGCAGCCGTCGAACATTTTCTGTATCCACAAAGGCCCGTACAGCACCTGCAACATGCTGTCTTACATTATCCTGCTGAAATGTAGTGTTTCGCAGGAATCGAATGAAGGTTGGAGCCACGCGTCGTAACACATCTGAAATGTAACGTCCACTGTTCAAAGTGCCGTCAATGCGAATACGAGCTGACCGAGACGTGTAACCAATTGCACCCCATACCATCACGCTGGGTGATACGCCATTATTGCAATGACGGATACACGCTTCCAATGTGCGTTCACCGATATGTCTCCAAACACGGATGTGACCATCATGATGCTGTAAACAGTACCTGGATTCATGCGAAAAAATGAAGTTTTGCCATTCGTGCACACAGGTTCGTCGTTGAGTACACCATCGCAGGCGCTCCTGTCTGTGATGCAGCGTCAAGGGCAACAGCAGCCATGGTCTCCGAGCTGATAGTCCATGCTGCTGAAAACGTCGTCGAACTGTTAGTGCAGATGGTTGTTGTCTTGCAAACGTCCCCATCTGCTGACTCAGGGATCGAGACGTGGCTGCACGATCCGTTACAGCCAAGCGGATAGTGATACGAGGGCGTTGGGATCCAGCACGGCGTTCCGGATTTCCCTCCTGAATTCACCGATTCCATATTCTGCTAACAGTCATCGGATCTCAACTAACGCGGGCAGTAATGTCGCGATACGATAAACCGCAATCGCGATAGGCTACAATCCGACCTTTATGACAGTCAGAAGCGTGATGGTAAGCATTTCTCCTCCTTACACGAGGCATCGCAACAACGTTTCACCAGGCAACGTCGGTCAACTGCTGTTTGTGTATAAGAAATCGGTTGGAAACTTTCCTCATGTCAGCACGTTTCAGGTGTTGCCACCAGCACCATCCTTGTGTGAATACTCTGAAAAGCTAATCATTTGCATGTCACAGCATCTTCTTCCTGTCAGTTAAATTTCGCGCCTTTAGCACGTTATCTTCGTGGTGAGGCAATTTTAATGGCCAGTATATTAAAACATTTGAGATCCTATTAGATTTACTTAGGGTACATTCGATATTTCTTTCTGTGGAACGATTGCCGTCTATTAACATGTCCTGGATTTTTTGGGCAAATATTACTCCAACCAGTCGTATAATTCCGAAGGTACTACCTATGATCGTGTACACACATGAATGTGTGTTTGAATGTTTCGACATACAATCAAACGGAGTAACTTTGTACAACTTTTTACCAGTTTTTAAAAATACTGAACACAAAATAAACTACACATCACAACAGACATTGTAACATCATTTTACACCTACACTGATCAGCCGGAACATTATAACCACCGACCTGTTTCCGATATAAACCTGTCCAGCGACAGCACCATCACCTGTAGTGCGTCTGTGAGCGTGCTGTCTATGTACACTATGTGGAAGGCGTGCAATCTATCTGAGTTTGACGTAGGACAGATTGTGATGACCTGGAGGCTAGGCCAGAGCTTTTCGGAAACTGCACATCTTGTCGCTTGGTTGAGGACTGTTGTGGTGAGTGTCTTCAACACGTGGCGAAACCAAGGTGAAACGACGTTCAGACGTCGTAGAGTTGGGCGGCCACACCTCATTAAAGATGTCGGACATCGTAGGCTGGGCAGAATGGTAACACAGGTCAGGCGGCGAACTGTGCAAGAAACATCAGCTTCTAATGCTGGGTAGAGTACATTTGTGTCTGAACACACAGTTCACCGTGCACTCCTAACGATGGACCTCCTGAATTTACTGGAATCAGGTGACTTGAGTGTGCTGATGTGGTGCCAACTCCCTCCAGCGACCTACTAATGCCTCACTGCTTCATCCCACGACGCATCGCTGCTGTTATCGGTGCAAACGTTGGAAAGACCGGCTATTAGGTAGGCGGTCATAATGTTCTGGCTGATTAGTGTATAGTTCCTGAGTGCTTGTAAAAGTGAGAATGTATACTACCTACACGCTATTAGAGGAAAATTTCAATTCTAATGCTCGTACAAAGTTTCACTGGTATCAGGGGGTGGTTTGCTCTCGTGCTTACCAACCTAGTTGCGGTCAGTTTCACTCTTGTTCCTATTGTGTCTGTGGCATCGTATTGTTCGCATTGTTAATGTTTCAGGTGTTACGATAATGGCAATCAGAGTCCGGGGATCGGCCTGCTAAGAAGCTCGTCTTGTTTATGGGTTGACAATAAGGCGCCAACCGATTGAGGGCACTGCTCCAGAGTTGGTAGCAGGTTCGCAAGCTGCCGTGCTGCAGCCGGTTGACTTCACGCCGGCGGTGGTCGGAGAGACAGGAGCGGCCATTCGGTTTCCTTTGCGGCTATTGAAGACCTTGAAGACACTATTTGTCTTCTAGATGGAACCCAACCTGGTGACAGTCATCTGGATTGAATGCGGGCACTGATAATCCCTTACGTCCAGACACTACCTTCTGGTCTTATCGTTCTCGTAGCTCTTTGGTCATCTTGTGAGGCGTAGCTCGGTGCCTTGTACTGTGAGGGGATGTCGGGTTGCCTGGTGCTTGTTTCCTCTGCATTGTACGAGCGGGTATCTCGCTATTTTCGTTGCTGGTTTAGCAATGGCTGTGAATTCGTCGTCTTCGCCTACTTAGGTCTCTTCCCGGGGCAGGGATGTCGGGTAGCCAGTGGGCGTGTTTCCTCTGCAGGGGTGGCTCCGAACGAGTGTTTCGCTTGCGGCCTTTCTCGGCCACTGTCTTGTGTCTTTTTACATCTACATCCATACTCCGCAAGCGACCTGACGGTGTGTGGCGGAGGGTACCCTGAGTACCTCTATCGGTTCTCCCCTCTATTCCAGTCTCGTATTGCTCGTGGAAAGAAGGACTCTCGGTATGCTTCTGTGTGGGCTCTAATCTCTCTGATTTTATCCTCGTGGTCTCTTCGGGAGATATATGTAGGAGGGAGCAACATACTGCTTGACTCCTCGGTGAATATATGTTCTCGAAACTTTAACAAAAGCCCGTACCGAGCTACTGAGCGTCTCTCCTGCAGAGTCTGCAGAGTCTTCCACTGGAGTTTATCTATCATTTCCGTACCGCTTTCGCGATTACTAAATGATCCTGTAACAAAGCGCGTTGCTCTCCGTTAGATCTTCTCTATCTCTTCTATCAACCCTATCTGGTACGGATCCCACACTGCTGCTTTTTAGAAGCTGCTAGTTAGTTTATTTCGGCATATCATGCCTTGGTTCGTGTTTGGGGGGAGGGGGGGGGAGTGAGGTTGAGCCGTGCGTGGCTCGTGTTTCCACCATCATGTATTTTACACCTTGTTTTTTACTTACTTCCACCTCACTACGTTAATTTGAATTACTACTGTCAGTGAGTTCTGGTTTGCCTGAGCGGCGTTAGCAGCGCGTGTCGATACATCCCCTCTCTTAGTATCTTTGCTCGACTGCTATTACTTCCCGGTCGTCGCCTGTCGTAAGAGACTTCAGGTCAGTCTTAGAAAACAAAGAATTTTTCCTGTATCAAATGTTATGGGGAAATTTAAATCGTACCACAAAGAGACCAGGTGTTAGTAATAAGTAAAGACAAGCGGATTTACTTTCAAATATCAAGATATTTGTATCAATCTAGCACTGTTCAACTTAAACCTCTGCCGCTAGAAGCTCTCTTCACAGCCAACGCAATTGAAGGATAATCATGAGCCTAAGAGCTTGTAGGAAGTTGGAAAGACAACTGAAATAGTAACTAGAAACCACAGGGGTAATAAAACTGTTACTTTTAGTGCAAGACATTGGAAATGGATGGAGCGGCAGCCATTTGAAACAAAAGTGGTAAGTGGTACAAAGGTACCCTAACGTAAAAAGTTGCCATGACTGACTGTAAACCTGGAATCTTCGGAGGAATTTCAACCATACTATTTCATTACCAATAAAAATTATATATATATATATATATATATATATATATTGAGAACAGTAACATATTTCTTTATCCAAATACGTTACGTCCAACAACGAAAGGAAACATTTTGTGTATCCATTGATGTATGGCAGTACACCATTACCTTTATTCTATACGACACAGCATTATTTTGACCCATATTTAACACTTAGTGTCTTGACAAAAAGTAACTCAAGTCGACATAAATTTACACAATCAAAAAAATGTAAGTAAATTGAACATCTTATAGAGTGAACGACAAGTGCCATATTGCTTCTGGTTTATTACTCTTTACTTCTTCAATTATTGCTATGTGATGCTGTTAATGGCTGTACACCTGCTAGGAGCGTATAACAGTGCTAACTCAACAGTAGATTAGTTTGATATGCAAACTATTATCCTTCCATAGTTTCGTCCTTTTTTCGAATTCTTGGCACTGTTGCAGTAACAATTACGAAGCCCATCGAGTCGAACATGGATCTCACACTAGAAAGCTGTAACTGGCATGTTGCGCTTTCAGTAATTTACAAAACATACAGTCACCAGTGGTAAGGAGTGATTCGTTGTATCGTACTTAGCGCTCCATCTTTTATTTCTTCTTCGAGTTACATATGAAAGAGAATATTCTTTTCTTCTCTCGTCTAGACAAAACATTAACCTTGCTTATTGCTTCTAGAGGCTTAATAACGTCTGCATATGACCATTTTCTGAAAAAAACCATCAAATGTGTGACATCTTGAGCTAAAACACAGATCCAGGAGGCCGTAATATGATGTCGTAAACCTGCAACACAAGAAAATGTGTAACAAATAAAGCACGTAAGTGACAAAGGCAAAATAAACACTGTATTTTGACAGAAATGAGTCGCACATCGAGGCGGTACCGCAATCGTATGAGTCCAGATTTGGTAGTTAAATAAGGCACAGAACGATTCCTGGCCCTCCAAGTGCTGTTGTGTCTTAAGAAATATACGCATTTAGTGTAAAGACTAGACGTTTTCGGTTGATCCTCGTAAATATAAATCCCGCCCACCAAACACCTTACCATTGTGACATTTCTAATTAGATTTCATTACGAGTTGACGAGCAGAACGGTACACTCGCTAGACAGTGCCCATTTTCACGGAGCGAGCGAGAATTGCCTAGTTACAATGCTGGATGCAGTGCTAACATAATCTGCATACTAAATTCGCAATGGGGAGCCAACAACGTTACGAATAATATGAAAGGTGGCAATCATTAAAGGTAATAAACAAAAAGAATTCCTCAGAGAAAATTTACTTTGGGAAATGGAACGAAAAGATTAGATCAGGCCCGATTCCAGTACTGCAGGAACCGACCTACCAGAACTCCTAAAAAAAATAGAGGAGCATAGAATGGACAGTGGCCCCCGCTCCTTACAACTACAATATCCTAATAGTAGCAAATGTTAAAGAAATCAGTTGCTGGGAAATGGTAACACAGCTATGTTCATGATTTTTCCAATTAGCAACGATGTGACAAACTGATAACTGGACGAGCAAATTACTGAAAGCGTTTCGATGTTGCGAAGAAACCTAAATTATTTAATAAAGTTCTTTGGTCGAGACTGTTCACCAGTTAGGCTCCTGTCTGGGTAAACTGATGAAATACACTCCTTCTTAGCAATCCTTATACAATCGCTCGCCAAATGAAAGTCCGTACCTAAAGACTGGAAAGCTGTACGGGTCACATCAATCTTCAAGAAAGGAAACAGGAGTAACCTCCTGAAATACAGACCCATATCTCTGACAGTAATTATCAGTAGGAATCTGCAACGTATACTGTATTCGAATACTGTGGAACAGCTCGAAGAAAACAATCTCTCGACAAGTATTCAGGAAATATCGCTAGTGTGCATCACAAGTAACTCCTTATTTTCGCCCGCATCTCGTGGTCGTGCGGTAGCGTTCTCGCTTCCCACGCCCGGGTTCCCGGGTTCGATTCCCGGCGGAGTCAGGGATTTTCTCTGCCTCGTAATGGCTGGGTGTTGTGTGATGTCCTTAGGTTAGTTATATTTAAGTAGTTCTAAGTTCTAGGGGACTGATGACCATAGATGTTAAGTCCCACAGTGCTCAGACCCATTTGAACCATTTCCTTATTTTCGTGAAGTAATTACTCCACCGACGCGTTGCGGAAGTATATTTTTATGTACATTGAGTCATCACGTTTCTCATACAGACGTAAAAAAAAATTGTAGGCTCGGTTCTACGTATGGGGAAACGACCGTCGTAAAAAAGTAAGAGTTATCTTAACCTGCATGGAAAGATGTAGTTGCTCATTTTTCCCGTTTCCTACTCGAGACTGGAGCCGCCGAGAAATAGTCTGAAAGCGGTTCTATGAATTTCTGTAAATTTTAGAGTGGAGCCGCCGAGAAATAGTCTGAAAACGGTTCTATGAATTTCTGTAAATTTTAGAGCAGTCCTATAGTTACAAAGTTAATGTATGACTAAGCCCTTAAAAGCCAACGGCGCCAAAATTTTTTCTTTTTTTGCCATCAATCTTCTGCCTAGTTTGATGTGACCTTCAACAAATTCCTCTCCTGGTCCTACATTTCCATCTCAGAGCAACAATGGAAGTACCCCAATCTCTGTTTTCCTCTACAGTTTTTACTCTCTACAGCTGCTCCAACAAGTACTATTAAAGTTATACCCTGTTGCCTTACCAGATGTTCTGACATTCTGTCCCTTACATAAGTTCCTTTCCTCGCCGATTCTGCAGAGAACCTTATTACACTACTGGCCATTAAAATTGCTACACAAAGAAGAAATGCACATGATAAACGGTTATTCATTGGGCAAATATATTATATTAGAACTGACATATGATTACATTTTCACGCAATTTCGGTGCATAGATCCTGAGAAATCAGAACCCAGAACAACCACCTCTGGCAGTAATAACGGCCTTGATACGCCTTAACATTGAGTCAAACAGAGCTTAGATGGCGTGTACAGGTACAGCTGCCCATGCAGCTTCAACACGATACCACAGTTCATCAAGACTAGTGACTGGCGTATTGTGACGAGCCAGTTGCTCGGCCACCATTGACCAGACGTTTTCAGTTGGTGAGAGTTCTGGAAAATGTGCTGGCCAGGGCAGCAGTTGAACATTTACTGTATCCAGAAAGGCCCGTACCGGACTTTCTAAAGCGGTCGTGCATTATCCTGTTGAAATGTAGTGTTTCGCAGGGATCGAATGAAGGGTAGAGCCACGGGACGTAACACATCTGAAATGTAACGTCCACTGTTCAAAGTGCAGTCTATGTGAACAATAGTGTTGCTTCCATCAACCACAACGACATAACTGCCCCTGTGATGCCTTTACCTTTCCTAAAGCCATACTGATAGTCATCTAACACATCAATTTTCTTTTGATTCTCCTATATATTATAGGAGCGACTTGGATACATGGGCTGTTAAGCTGATTGTGTGTAATTCTTGGCTTGTCGGTTCTTGCTATCTTCGGGATTGTGTGGATAATGTTATTCTGTAAGTCTGATTGTATGTTGCCAGTCTCATATATTCTACACACCAACAAAAACAGTCGTTTTGTTACCACTTCCCCCAATGATTTTAGGAGCTCCGGCGGAATGTTATCTATGCCTTCTACCTTATTTGATCTTAAGTCTTTCCAAGTTCTTTTAAATTCTGATTCTAATACTGGATACCCTATTTCTTCCCTGTCGACTGTTTCTCACGTCATCAGACAAGTATTTCCCCTCGTAGAGGCCTTCAGTGTACACTTTCCACCTATCCGTTGCGTCCTATGCATTTAGGAATTACCTATGAACTCTAAATGTTGCCACTCTTGCTTTTAATTTCACAGAACATTATTTTGACTTTCCTATGTGCTGAGTCTGTCCTCGTACCTACGGTTTTCTTTCCAGCTTCTGTTCTTGCCCTCTTTAGAGATGGCCATTCCGTTACAGTTGTACTGCCTACTGTTTTATTCTCCATCGCAGTGCCTGCAGCCTCACCCAACTTCAAACGTATCTCTTCATTTCTTAGTAATTTCGGTATCACACTTCCTTGCTTACTGATTCTGCCTGACTAATCTCTTAAACTTCAGCCTACGCTTTATCATAACTACATTGTGATCTGAGCCACTGTCTGCTCCTGGGTGCGCCTTACAATCGAATATCTGATTTCAGAATCTCTGTCTGACCATAACGTAATCTAACTTAGACGTTCCGTTATCTCCCGGCCGTTTCCATGTATACCTCCTCTTCTTGTGATACTTGAACAGAGCATTCGCTATTGCTAGCTGATATTGATTGCAGAACCCGGTTAGTCTTTCTGTTCTCTCGGCTCCACTAGCAAGCCCTTATTCTCCCGCATGATTATTAGATTTTAATCTCCCTGGATACCCGTTTAATATTCTCATATTATTTCTCTGTGTCTTCATCTTCGACTTGCGACGTTGACATGTATACCTGAAGTAATGCTGTCTGTGTTGGTTTGCTGTCGATTCTGATGTGAACAACCCTGTCATTGAGCTGTTCAGTAACCCACTCTCTGCACTACCTTCCTATTCATAACGGATTGTACTTTTGTTATATTCTTTTCCGCATGTGTTGATGTTAGCTAATACTCGTTTGACGGGAAATCCTTGTCTTCCAGTTCACTTCACTGGTCCTCATTATGTCTAGATTGAGCCTTAGTATTTCCCATTGGAGATTTTCTAGCTTGCTTACCACTTTCGAACTTCTGATATGCCAAGCCTCGTCTCGTAGGACGTTATCCTTTCGTTGGTTATTCAGTCTATTCCTCACGGTCACCTCCCCTTTGGCATTCCCTCCTGGAGATCTTAATGGGTGACTATTTCGGAATATTTTACTACTGGAGAGATCATCGTGATACTTTCTCAATTACAGCCTACATATGTTGTGGATACACAGTGGTTTCCATTGAGAAGCTCCGTTTCAATTGTCCCCCTCTCCCGAAACAGGATATTGTCACAAAAGGTCAATCAGATGCTTACAGAAGGCCGTCCTCGTCCCTATACATTTCTTCCATATGTCTGGTCCCTAAGGGGCAAGGAAAGAGTTATAGACCAGTAGTCGATTGCAGTGCAGTTAATGAAAAGTGGATTCTGAAATCTGTGTCGCTTCTCGACTTGCACAATTTTTCTGGGGCTTGTTAATTCACGGTACTCGATCTTAACCAAGATTATTACCAGATACCGCTCGCCGAGGATTCTAAGCATGTTACTGCATTTTGCATCGATTGGAATCTAAATGAGTTCGTTGGGTAACTTTTGACTTATAGATCGGGGACGCTGTGCTGCCTCGATTGTTGAATCATGTTCTGGGTGATCTCAAGTTCAGCTGCGTCAATAGCTAGGCCTACGTTACTCATGATCTTGTGTATAGCCGTTCATTTGACAAACATTTGTGACATCTCGAGGCAGAGTTGTTACGGGCAGATGGATCAATCGTTAAGACTTCTATGGCTACACTGGCTAAGCGGAAAAGTTCTTTCTTGGCTGATCTCGTGTCGAACGATGGCTTTAGAATTAGTAAGGATCGTACCTCGCCCTTACGACGTTTTCTTCACCCCAAGGAATAAGAAGAGGGTAACTAGATTTATCGGCATGGCCAGTTATTTTAGGAACTTCATTCCTAATTTTGCTCAGCTCGCTGCCTGTCTTAATAATTTTCGTAAAAAGGGAGAGACTTTTGCTTGGGGGAGGGCCAACAAGCTGCTTTTGAAGCTATTAAAACCACCTTGATTAGTTCCGCAGAGTTTATCACACCGGACTTCGAGAAAGGCTTCGTTGTTCAGACTGACGCGTCTAATGCTGTCGTTACAGGCATGCTTTTGCAGGAATGTTTCGGGGAAAGGCGTCCCATCGCTTACTCATCGAAGCTAACTGCTGCTGAGTTAAAGTATTCCCTTAGCGAGTGTGAGGCCTTGGCCGTTCTCTTCTGCTTTCAGACATTTAAATCTTATCTGGAGAACAGGGAGTTTGATTTGGAGACGGACAACCAAGCCTTAAGCTGGGCCTTAGCGCGACCTGGAAAGACCAGTAGGTCCGTTAGTTGGACGGTACTGATATTCCGCTTCAGAGTTTGGCGGATTAAGGGGTCTGACCGACGCACTTAGTAATAAGCATACAAAGTTGTCGGTTTATTTGCCGCGTCAAATTTGGATAACATCCCGAGCTTTCGGCAACTACTTCCGTCATCTTCGTCAGGAATAAAACTGACTGTCGTGGACCGGTGAGGCTTCCGCTTTCATAAGCAATGGACGGCTTATCATTGGCTGGATGACGTCAAGGTGAAAACAACGCGTACGGAGTTGGCGTCCTCTGTGTCCATAGATTTCGTTTGCGCGCTTTATCCAGCGTTGCTTGCACCGCCATCCATCGCAACAGGCGGAGAACTGCGAGGAATGTATGAAGTCTCCCTCTGTGCTCTTTCTTTATCAACTGCGCGCTTCCATGCATTGCTGAGTGCATAAGCGGAGTCTCTGTTGAGATTATTTTCACAAAGTCTAATTTCAACTACTTCCCTGATGACCGAGTCCCAGTACTTTGAAGCGTGAGCAAGTATTCTTGTTTCATCCAATAAAATCTTGTGTTTATTTAAAGAATTGTGCTCATCGTCCGCTGATTTTTCAAGATACCCGTATTTCATGTGACGCTGATGTTCCACACAGCAATCGGCAACACTTCCTATAGACTGGCCCATATAATTTTTCCCACACTCATAAGGAATGCTGTAAATTCCTGGTACTCTCAGGCTGAAACATTTCCTTAGTCTTCCTGGGTGGCCGGAAGACTGGTCTCATTCCCTGTTGGCTCAGGACTCTGCCGATCTTGCTGGTCGTTGCACCGCAGAATGGTAGCCACGTGATGTGTTGGTCCTCTTCATCTGTTGGAACTTGTCCTTCCTAGAGATCTTCGCTAGAGTAGATCTGATATCAGGATCAGAGTATCCATTTTTTCTGAATACCGTCGTCAGATAGTTAATCTCGGGTCCTTGTCCGAAATAGCCCTTCCTCTGAGTACCAAGGTATTCAGCATACCTCTCTTCTGAGCTGGGTGGTGAAAACTATGTGCGTTTAGTTATAAATCTGTATGCGTCGGTTTTCTGTACACAGAATAGCCGAGACACCCCTCTGATTTTCGCTCCACCAGCACATCTAAGAAGAGTAACTTTCATCCATCTCTACCTCCACTGTAAATCTTATGTTCTGGTGTATACAATTCAAATGATCAACAAACTGCTGCAGTGCGTCATTGCCATGTGGCCAGATTAAAAATGTATCGTCAACATACCTGAAGAAGCAGGATGTACGTAAAGGAGCACCGTTCAACCCTCGTTCTTCGAAATCCTCCATGAAGAAGTTAGCTATGACTGGTGACAGTGGCGAACCCATGACCGTTCCGTCAGTCACTTAGTCATGTGTTTGAGGAAGGCGCTGTAGGAGTGGGAAGGTGCCAATCCTCGTCTGTGACTCCTGCTTTGGTGTCCTGGCCGAGGTACTGGAGCTTTGAACCTACCTTAAGTCTAAACAAAGCCAAAATCTGCTTTCGGGACTCATAAGAGAATGCCTGTTTTCGGGGAACGGATACTCGGTTATCAGTTGAAACAGGGCGTAGTATGCTGGGAGGTCGGGAGATCCATTGATGTTAGAATTTGTTTGCCTGTGGAGCTTGTTCCATATTTATCACTTTCACGTTTCCTTGCTTGGGGGACATTTGGAGCTTCACAAGACTATCGTTAAAGTGCGGCAACATGTAGATGAGAGTCATTATATAAGAATATCCGCCGACTAGTGGAGGAGTGCGAGCTGTGTAAGATGGGAAAACCCAAACGCAACTCACGCAAGGGACTTTTGCAGTCCAATCAAGAGCAACAACCTGTGGATAAATTGTTTATTGATTACGTGGGGCCTCTTCCTCAGAGGGAGTCGTTATGCACTGGTTGTAGTAGTTGCCTTTTTCCGTTTTGTTCGGCTTGTCCCTACTGATGGGGTCACTGTGCACGTTACAATCCACCATCTAAAAGATCTTTCCCACATTCGGGTTGCAAAAATACCTTGTGAGTAACAAGGCAGCGACCTGTGTGTCGAAGGTTTTAAAAGTTTTTCCTTTGGTTACGCCATCAAGCATTTCACTACTACCCCCTACTACCCTCAGCCATTTTTCGCCGAAAGGGCACTCTCATCAACTACCATGCCAGGTCTCTGAGCAAGTGGGACGCCTCTCTCCCTTGGATTAATTTCGCTTTCCATTCTCAGCACAAAGCGCAGAAGGCAACTGCCGTCACCAGCACTCTCATCAACTACCATGCCAGGTCTCTGAGCAAGTGGGACGCCTCTCTCCCTTGGATTAATTTCGCTTTACATTCTCAGCACGAAGCGCAGAAGGCAACTGCCGTCACCGGGCACTCTCATCAACTACCATGCCAGGTCTCTGAGCAAGTGGGACGGTTCTCTCCCTTGGATTAATTTCGCTTTAAATTCTCAGCACGAAGCGCAGAAGGCAACTGCCGTCACCGGGCACTCTCATCAACTACCATGCCAGGTCTCTGAGCAAGTGGGACGGTTCTCTCCCTTGGATTAATTTCGCTTTAATTTCTCAGCACGAAGCGCAGAAGGCAACTGCCGTCACCGGGCACTCTCATCAACTACCATGCCAGGTCTCTGAGCAAGTGGGACGGTTCTCTCCCTTGGATTAATTTCGCTTTAAATTCTCAGCACGAAGCGCAGAAGGCAACTGCCGTCACCGGGCACTCTCATCAACTACCATGCCAGGTCTCTGAGCAAGTGGGACGGTTCTCTCCCTTGGATTAATTTCGCTTTACATTCTCAGCACGAAGCGCAGAAGGCAACTGCCGTCACCGGGCACTCTCATCAACTACCATGCCAGGTCTCTGAGCAAGTGGGACGGTTCTCTCCCTTGGATTAATTTCGCTTTAAATTCTCAGCACGAAGCGCAGAAGGCAACTGCCGTCACCGGGCACTCTCATCAACTACCATGCCAGGTCTCTGAGCAAGTGGGACGGTTCTCTCCCTTGGATTAATTTCGCTTTAATTTCTCAGCACGAAGCGCAGAAGGCAACTGCCGTCACCGGGCACTCTCATCAACTACCATGCCAGGTCTCTGAGCAAGTGGGACGGTTCTCTCCCTTGGATTAATTTCGCTTTAATTTCTCAGCACGAAGCGCAGAAGGCAACTGCCGTCACCGGGCACTCTCATCAACTACCATGCCAGGTCTCTGAGCAAGTGGGACGGTTCTCTCCCTTGGATTAATTTCGCTTTAAATTCTCAGCACGAAGCGCAGAAGGCAACTGCCGTCACCGGGCACTCTCATCAACTACCATGCCAGGTCTCTGAGCAAGTGGGACGGTTCTCTCCCTTGGATTAATTTCGCTTTAAATTCTGAGCACGAAGCGCAGAAGGCAACTGCCGTCACCGGGCACTATCATCAACTACCATGCCAGGTCTCTGAGCAAGTGGGACGCCTCTCTCCCTTGGATTAATTTCGCTTTAAATTCTCAGCACGAAGCGCAGAAGGCAACTGCCGTCACTGGGCACTCTCATCAACTACCATGCCAGGTCTCTGAGCAAGTGGGATGGTTCTCTCCCTTGGATTAATTTCGCTTTAAATTCTCAGCACGAAGCGCAGAAGGCAACTGCCGTCACCGGGCACTCTCATCAACTACCATGCCAGGTCTCTGAGCAAGTGGGACGGCTCTCTCCCTTGGATTAATTTCGCTTTAAATTCTCAGCACGAAGCGCAGAAGGCAACTGCCGTCACCGGGCACTCTCATCAACTACCATGCCAGGTCTCTGAGCAAGTGGGTCGGCTCTCTCCCTTCGATTAATTTCGCTTTAAATTCTCAGCACGAAGCGCAGAAGGCAACTGCCGTCACCGGGCACTCTCATCAACTACCATGCCACGTCTCTGAGCAAGTGGGACGGCTCTCTCCCTTTAGCTTTAAATTCTCAGCACGAAGCGCAGAAGGCAACTGCCGTCACCGGGCACTCTCATCAACTACCATGCCAGGTCTCTGAGCAAGTGGGACGGTTCTCTCCCTTGGATTAATTTCGCTTTAAATTCTCAGCACGAAGCGCAGAAGGCAACTGCCGTCACCGGGCACTCTCATCAACTACCATGCCAGGTCTCTGAGCAAGTGGGACGCCTCTCTCCCTTGGATTAATTTCGCTTTACATTCTCAGCACGAAGCGCAGAAGGCAACTGCCGTCACCGGGCACTCTCATCAACTACCATGCCAGGTCTCTGAGCAAGTGGGACGCCTCTCTCCCTTGGATTAATTTCGCTTTACATTCTCAGCACGAAGCGCAGAAGGCAACTGCCGTCACCGGGCACTCTCATCAACTACCATGCCAGGTCTCTGAGCAAGTGGGACGCCTCTCTCCCTTGGATTAATTTCGCTTTACATTCTCAGCACGAAGCGCAGAAGGCAACTGCCGTCACCGGGCACTCTCATCAACTACCATGCCAGGTCTCTGAGCAAGTGGGACGGTTCTCTCCCTTGGATTAATTTCGCTTTAAATTCTCAGCACGAAGCGCAGAAGGCAACTGCCGTCACCGGGCACTCTCATCAACTACCATGCCAGGTCTCTGAGCAAGTGGGACGGTTCTCTCCCTTGGATTAATTTCGCTTTAAATTCTCAGCACGAAGCGCAGAAGGCAACTGCCGTCACCGGGCACTCTCATCAACTACCATGCCAGGTCTCTGAGCAAGTGGGACGGTTCTCTCCCTTGGATTAATTTCGCTTTAATTTCTCAGCACGAAGCGCAGAAGGCAACTGCCGTCACCGGGCACTCTCATCAACTACCATGCCAGGTCTCTGAGCAAGTGGGACGGTTCTCTCCCTTGGATTAATTTCGCTTTAAATTCTCAGCACGAAGCGCAGAAGGCAACTGCCGTCACCGGGCACTCTCATCAACTACCATGCCAGGTCTCTGAGCAAGTGGGACGGTTCTCTCCCTTGGATTAATTTCGCTTTAAATTCTGAGCACGAAGCGCAGAAGGCAACTGCCGTCACCGGGCACTCTCATCAACTACCATGCCAGGTCTCTGAGCAAGTGGGACGCCTCTCTCCCTTGGATTAATTTCGCTTTAAATTCTCAGCACGAAGCGCAGAAGGCAACTGCCGTCACCGGGCACTCTCATCAACTACCATGCCAGGTCTCTGAGCAAGTGGGACGGCTCTCTCCCTTGGATTAATTTCGCTTTAAATTCTCAGCACGAAGCGCAGAAGGCAACTGCCGTCACCGGGCACTCTCATCAACTACCATGCCAGGTCTCTGAGCAAGTGGGACGGCTCTCTCCCTTGGATTAATTTCGCTTTAAATTCTCAGCACGAAGCGCAGAAGGCAACTGCCGTCACTGGGCACTCTCATCAACTACCATGCCAGGTCTCTGAGCAAGTGGGATGGTTCTCTCCCTTGGATTAATTTCGCTTTAAATTCTCAGCACGAAGCGCAGAAGGCAACTGCCGTCACCGGGCACTCTCATCAACTACCATGCCAGGTCTCTGAGCAAGTGGGACGGCTCTCTCCCTTGGATTAATTTCGCTTTAAATTCTCAGCACGAAGCGCAGAAGGCAACTGCCGTCACCGGGCACTCTCATCAACTACCATGCCAGGTCTCTGAGCAAGTGGGTCGGCTCTCTCCCATCGATTAATTTCGCTTTAAATTCTCAGCACGAAGCGCAGAAGGCAACTGCCGTCACCGGGCACTCTCATCAACTACCATGCCACGTCTCTGAGCAAGTGGGACGGCTCTCTCCCTTTAGCTTTAAATTCTCAGCACGAAGCGCAGAAGGCAACTGCCGTCACCGGGCACTCTCATCAACTACCATGCCAGGTCTCTGAGCAAGTGGGATGGTTCTCTCCCTTGGATTAATTTCGCTTTAAATTCTCAGCACGAAGCGCAGAAGGCAACTGCCGTCACCGGGCACTCTCATCAACTACCATGCCAGGTCTCTGAGCAAGTGGGACGGCTCTCTCCCTTTAGCTTTAAATTCTCAGCACGAAGCGCAGAAGGCAACTGCCGTCACCGGGCACTCTCATCAACTACCATGCCAGGTCTCTGAGCAAGTGGGATGGTTCTCTCCCTTGGATTAATTTCGCTTTAAATTCTCAGCACGAAGCGCAGAAGGCAACTGCCGTCACCGGGCACTCTCATCAACTACCATGCCAGGTCTCTGAGCAAGTGGGACGGCTCTCTCCCTTGGATTAATTTCGCTTTAAATTCTCAGCACGAAGCGCAGAAGGCAACTGCCGTCACCGGGCACTCTCATCAACTACCATGCCACGTCTCTGAGCAAGTGGGACGGCTCTCTCCCTTTAGCTTTAAATTCTCAGCACGAAGCGCAGAAGGCAACTGCCGTCACCGGGCACTCTCATCAACTACCATGCCAGGTCTCTGAGCAAGTGGGATGGTTCTCTCCCTTGGATTAATTTCGCTTTAAATTCTCAGCACGAAGCGCAGAAGGCAACTGCCGTCACCGGGCACTCTCATCAACTACCATGCCAGGTCTCTGAGCAAGTGGGACGGCTCTCTCCCTTGGATTAATTTCGCTTTAAATTCTCAGCACGAAGCGCAGAAGGCAACTGCCGTCACCGGGCACTCTCATCAACTACCATGCCAGGTCTCTGAGCAAGTGGGACGGCTCTCTCCCTTCGATTAATTTCGCTTTAAATTCTCAGCACGAAGCGCAGAAGGCAACTGCCGTCACCGGGCACTTTCATCAACTACCATGCCAGGTCTCTGAGCAAGTGGGACGGCTCTCTCCCTTCGATTAATTTCGCTTTAAATTCTCAGCACGAAGCGCAGAAGGCAACTGCCGTCACCGGGCACTCTCATCAACTACCATGCCAGGTCTCTGAGCAAGTGGGACGGCTCTCTCCCTTCGATTAATTTCGCTTTAAATTCTCAGCACGAAGCGCAGAAGGCAACTGCCGTTACCGGGCACTCTCATCAACTACCATGCCAGGTCTCTGAGCAAGTGGGACGGCTCTCTCCCTTGGATTAATTTCGCTTTAAATTCTCAGCACGAAGCGCAGAAGGCAACTGCCGTCACCGGGCACTCTCATCAACTGCCATGCCAGGTCTCTGAGCAAGTGGGTCGGCTCTCTCCCTTTAGCTTTAAATTCTCAGCACGAAGCGCAGAAGGCAACTGCCGTCACCGGGCACTCTTATCAACTACCATGCCAGGTCTCTGAGCAAGTGGGACGGTTCTCTCCCTTGGATTAATTTCGCTTTAAATTCTCAGCACGAAGCGCAGAAGGCAACTGCCGTCACCGGGCACTCTCATCAACTACCATGCCAGGTCTCTGAGCAAGTGGGACGGCTCTCTCCCTTCGATTAATTTCGCTTTAAATTCTCAGCACGAAGCGCAGAAGGCAACTGCCGTTACCGGGCACTCTCATCAACTACCATGCCAGGTCTCTGAGCAAGTGGGACGGCTCTCTCCCTTGGATTAATTTCGCTTTAAATTCTCAGCACGAAGCGCAGAAGGCAACTGCCGTCACCGGGCACTCTCATCAACTGCCATGCCAGGTCTCTGAGCAAGTGGGACGGCTCTCTCCCTTTAGCTTTAAATTCTCAGCACGAAGCGCAGAAGGCAACTGCCATCACCGGGCACTCTCATCAACTACCATGCCAGGTCTCTGAGCAAGTGGGACGGTTCTCTCCCTTGGATTAATTTCGCTTTAAATTCTCAGCACGAAGCGTAGAAGGCAACTGCCATCACCGGGCACTCTCATCAACTACCATGCCAGGTCTCTGAGCAAGTGGGACGCCTCTCTCCCTTGGATTAATTTCGCTTTACATTCTCAGCACGAAGCGCAGAAGGCAACTGCCGTCACTGGGCACTCTCATCAACTACCATGCCAGGTCTCTGAGCAAGTGGGACGGTTCTCTCCCTTGGATTAATTTCGCTTTAAATTCTCAGCACGAAGCGGAGAAGGCAACTGCCGTCACCGGGCACTCTCATCAACTACCATGCCAGGTCTCTGAGCAAGTGGGACGGTTCTCTCCCTTGGATTAATTTCGCTTTAAATTCTCAGCACGAAGCGCAGAAGGCAACTGCCGTCACCGGGCACTCTCATCAACTACCATGCCAGGTCTCTGAGCAAGTGGGACGCCTCTCTCCCTTGGATTAATTTCGCTTTACATTCTCAGCACGAAGCGCAGAAGGCAACTGCCGTCACCTTAATGTTTGCCTGCCCCTGTATTCCCCTCTACGCAACTTGTGGATGTTGTGATCTTGTTATCTTTTGCCTCAGAACGTAGCATCTGAGAGAATAAACGGAATTAAAATAAGGCTAGGCGCAATATACAACTCGCTCACCTCTGCCGAAGGGAGGCAACCATTTCGTGCTAAACCTGGGGACAGAGTTTTTGTCCCCAACTTCAGAGTCGGTCGCCACAGGGATTCGGGTATATCTAGGAACCTCACTCGGCGTTTTGTGTGGTCTTGTCGACTTCTTAGGATCCTGAATGCAGTTAACGTTTTTATCTACAATCTTGCCACAGGTAAAACCTTTGCCACACGGGACTAGCCGAGAGGTCTAGGGCGCTGCAGTCATGGACTGTGAGGCTAGTCCTGGCGGAGGTTCGAGTCCTCCCTCCGGCATGACTGTGTGTGTTTGTCCTTAGGATGATTTAGGTTAAGTAGTGTGTAAGCGTAGTTACTAATGAGCTTAGCAGTTAAGTCCCATAAGATTTCACACACATTTGAACATTCATTTTTGATAAAACCTTGAGCGTGCACTTCAGCCAGGTCAAGGAACCGAGGAAGGGCTCCTTGCCCTCCCTTACGTGCCATGTTGTTGGAATAAAAATGGGGAGGGGTTTCTGGGTTTAGCTGAGAGTGTCGGATCGTATCGATTAAAGACTTTACATCGAATCTCTGGTTCATTTTCCCTCTGGTCGCCGGGCGGTGCTCTTGCGCTGCATCTTCCCGTTTCAAAGATTTGCGAGGCAAGAGAGAGCGGAACGGACAGTCACCAGGAGCGAGGAAGATGGAAGTCGGCTGGAGAAAACGTGCGTTGTCACACGACGGTGGTCTCTGTCTTGACCGATTCGCTCTGAGGGAACCGTAGAAGTGGGAACGATTTTGATTATCATTTGCTGATTCCGGTGCACTGAAAGGGCACCTCTTTCCTGCTTTCGACCAGTGTTGTGCGATCAAGTTTGGCGACGTTAGCGGCCTCTGTTGTTACTGCCCTGTCGTATGTGTTTCTTCCCTGATTTGTGAATTTTTGTTTTCGGGGAAACTTGATTCCGTTGTTAGTGTGGTCTGTCTCGCTCATAGAAACTGTTTGAGCCTGCCCTCCTTGGTGTTCGGTGAGCGCCCTGTATCGCTTTTCTAAAAAGTAACTTAGTTGTGACCCTAGGGTATGACGATTGCGGTGAGAGTTTTTTACTGTTTGGCTTTAAGATATCTCCGGCAGCGGATTTATTTTCGCCATGGGGAACGTTTACCCTTCATACTGCTTCTCCTTGCCAAATCAAATGATCCTTAGCATTATCACTGCTACCGTCTATGCAAGCGGGGGAATGTGACGGTGGTGGCAGATGCTACTGATGCTGTCATGAACATCAATGATTGATGTGGTTTTTAAGTTATGTTTTACATTCTGATCTGGCCAGGCCTATTAGTATACTGGGCGAGATACCGGAGGGTTGTGAAATTTTCTATGTTGGCTCCCTTGGTTGCTGTAAGGCGAGATTTCGTTCCTGGCTCTTGGCGGTTGATTGGGTATGCTGGCCATCTTGTACTAGTATCTGACCGTAATATTATTAATGGACCCGGATTTCAACCTGCAAGGAAAGGACGAAATTTTTATTTAAGATCTGCTTAAAATATATTTGCTGCCTGGTTACACTGATATACTTATTGTTGGTCTTCGTCAGTATTTAAACTGTACTGTTGTAAAAATTCTTAGTGTAGTCTATTAATTGCCGTTTGTCAACTGCTGTTGTAACTTATTGTAGATTGCTTGTTCAGGCAGTTATTTGCTGAAAATGTGTTTTCCTACTGATTGACCTGTTAGTGTTTCAGCCTTCTTCTTGACGCATAAAGTTTACTTTAGGAGCGCCACGCTGTTGCCTGATGGTTCAGCTACTGTTGCTACAGTCTATGAGTACAACTGGCCCTGCCTAGCAAGGGTCAGCTCACGGGCCGGCATTTGGCATTCGCTCTTGCCGTTACCTTTTGTGAAGCATTTGTCATTCGCTCTTGCCGTTACCTTTTGTGAAGCATTTGGCATTCGCTCTTGCCGTTACCTTTTGTGAAGCATTTGGCATTCGCTCTTGCCGTTACCTTTCGTGAAGCATTTGGCATTCGCTCTTGCCGTTACCTTTTGTGAACCTGCTCTACGACACGGCGACTGCTACTTAAGTCAAGTCTTGTCTTCACTGGTTTGCGTGTGCCTAAGTCATTTGAGAGTTCGCGTATTTTTTGCCTTTGGGCTTGAATCCCTCTGTATCAAGTTTTTCCATGTCAGCCGGACCGTTTGCTGTTCCTTGTATTTGCTTACATTTCTCAGCCCTCGCAAAGGACCGTCTTAAATCTCGGGTCTGTAATTTAAAACCATTGTGTTAGCTTGGGATATTTCAGAAGTCATACTTTTTCAAACATATTGGTATAGTGATGCTTGAAATTTTCCCGGGGTACTGATTGTTTCATAGAAACACGGGAGAACTGCCTTAATTCAGTAACATCTTGTGGCAAGATATTGTTATTGTTTTTAAATTCGTAAGCCATTGTGTTCCTTTGAATTTAAAGCATTGCGCTGTTGATTTCAAAACTACTGATTTCTGAAAGATTATTCAATTGTGTTTTACTACAGTTGCTTTTCTTAAATGCTTAATAAATGTGACACTTTTGACAAATAATGAATGATGTCATAATCTGGCACCTAGTCCTTCCATTAATTCCTGTCAACCTGGCTGGCTGGAGTTCAAAAATGTTTTGAGAAGTTGCGACACAGGAGAATGCTGAAGATTTGCTCGGTAGATCCTATCACAAACGAGAAAGTACTGAAACTTTTCAGTGAAAAAAAAAAAGAATTTTATGACACAATTCGATTAAAGAAAGGGGTCATTTGATATTACACATCCTGAGGCACCAAAGGATCGACAGGAGCTATCTAGAGATGAAGAGGGCTGAACAACCCTGAAAACAGCAGCAACTAGTGCTACAAAACTCGTTGGTTGCCAACTCACCTGGACGCGTGGATGCTGGGACAGCATGTACACCACGGCTGCTGCCACGTCCTCTGGTTGCATGTGCGCCATCGCCATGGCTACTTCTTTCGAAAATTTCGTCTGATAGTCCCAAATTTCTGTCATTACTGCGCCCGGGGATACTTGCTGAAAAACACAAGCATTTCCAGAGGGTCGTAAACGGCACAGTACGAGGCACGTCCAATGATTCCCAGCGCTTTAAATCTGCTACACTGGGAACATTATACCGGGTGATCAGAAAGTCAGTATAAATGTAGACAGAGAGGTACAAATTGACACATGTGCTTGGAATGACATGGAGTTTTATTAGAACCAAAAAAATACAAACGTTCCAAAAATGTGCGACGGATGGCGCTTCATCTGGTCAGAATAGCAATAATTAGCATAACAAAGTAAGACAAAGCAAAGATGAAACTTTGTGGCACATTAAAACTGTGTGCCCGACCGAGACTCGAACTCGGGACCTTTGCCTTTCGCGGGCAAGTGCTCTACCATCTGCGCTACCGAAGCACGACTCACGCCCGGTACTCACAGCTTTACTTCTGCCAGTGATGTTCTTTACAGCAACTGCTCAATATGTCCTCCATCATTCCTCAACAATAACTGTCGTAGAGAAATAATGTTGTTAACAGCACTGTAAAGCATGTCCGGAGTTATGGTGAGGCATTGGCGTCGGATGTTGTCTTTCAGCATCCCTAGAGTTGTCGGCCGATTACGATACACTTGCGACTTCAGGTAACCGCAAAGCCAATAATCGCACGGACTGAAGTCTGGGGACCTGGGAGGCCAAGCATGACGAAAGTGGCGGCTGAGCACACGATCATCACCAAACGACGGGAGCAAGAGATCTTTCACGCATCTAGCAATACCCGATGGAGTGCCATCCTGCATAAACATCGTACGTTCCAGCAGGTGTTTATCAGCCAGGCTTGGGATGATACGATTCTGTCACATATCGGCGTACCTCTCACCCGTCATGGTAGCAGTTTTCCTGTCCAGCACTATCCGTCGGACATTTTGTGAACTTTGTTTCTGATTTGTTCCAATAAAACCCCCATGTAATTCCAAGCATGGTGTCAATTTTTACCTCTCTATCTACATTATTCCGTGGTTTATTAAGTTTTCAAATTTATACTGACTTCTTGATCACCCTGTATATTCACAAGTAATTACAGCCACCCGCTGCTTGGTTGTCACCCGCTGTCGAACTGATGACAGCGTAGAGGTCAACATTAAGAATGTTAAACACCCAAAGACCACTTTACAGCCAGCCGCGGTGGTCTAGCGGTTCTAGGCGCTCCGTCCGGAACCGTTGGACTGCTACGGTCGCAGGTTCGAATCCTGCCTCGGGCATGGATGTGTGTGGTGTCCTTAGGTTAGTTAGGTTTAAGTAGTTCTAAGTTCTAGGGGACTCATGACCACAGATGTTAAGTCCCATAGTGCTCAGAGCCATTTGAACCACTTTATATACAGGAGAAGACGCCGTTAGGAGAAACGGTATCGAGTATGGAAATCCATTAAAGGTGATGCTGAACAAATAAAGTTTTACCATCGACCCAAAAAATGAAATTACGTAATTAACTTTTGGTACGTTTGTTTTAAGATACGTGTTTCTGGTTCCATCGCACATTGAAATCTCTGGGTCTGTAAAGCCAGTCTCCAAGCTGAACAGCAAGTGGGCTTGCGTCCACTCTCTCTGCCCTATGACGTCACAAGGAGCAACCTCAGTCTGTTTCACAAAGCTGTAATGATTCTTCTGCAGCGCTCCTATCAAATCAGTGACTACTCTGTGTGCTGTCACACAAGTGCAATGTTCATTCTCTACTAAATTCCACTTCATACATATGAGTCGCTCCTGTCGTGACTGGCTCATCATACCGCCGAGGTAAGTGAAACTACTGCTGTGGGAATATTAAGACCGGTGTTCACACTCGCCCATGGCACCCTGAGATACCTTGGCCTCACCCTCGACCGTCACCTCACCTGGACCCCTCACCTCCAGACCATCCAGCAGAAAGCCCATTCCACCACCACCTCCTGAAACTCCTGTCTGGCCAGACATGAGGATTGCATCCTTCCACCATCCTCCATCCTCCACATCTACAAATCCCTCATCCGTCCTATCCTCTGTTATGCCAGCGTTGCCTGGATTTTGCACCCACCCACTTATACAATGCCCTCCAAATCCTCGAATGCCATCTGGTCCGCCTTGCCTTCTGTATCCACCTTCCTTCCCCCACGCAGCTCCTGTATGAACTCATCCCCTTCCCCCACCTCCTCTTGTTCCTCCAACATATCGACATCCTTTACATTGTCCACAGACGTGATCACCCCCACCCTCTGGTTTCCTCCTTCCTCTCCATTCCCCGCCCTTTGCTGTCTCTATCACTGTATCCCTCCCTCTCTCCACCTCCACACCCTACATCTTCTTCATGAAGGCAATTTCCGGCGCCTCCCCCTTCCTGGATGATGAACTTCGCCATGACATCTACCCTTCCTCTCAACTATAACCTGTCCTCCCCCCCTCCCCAGGGCCCCCTTTTTCCTCTCCCCTCTTTCTCCCAAAGTGGATTTTCCTCCTTCTCCCCCTCCTGAGACCCTGCACCCCATCCTTGCCTCTTTCCCTCCCACATACCTCCCTACCTGACCCTCTTCCGTGCACCCCCCACCGATCTCCCCACTCTCTTCCGCTCACTCCCTTCTTCCGTTCACCCTCATCTCCTTGCACCTGGCAGATCCTTTGTTTTCATCATTGTCAGTGTGCCACATCAATGTAGTGTTTTGTACTGTTTCTCTTGTTTCTCTGTACTGGTCTTGTACTGTCACTTGTTACTGTCAGTGTATGTTATGTGCTACGGCATCCGTCGATAGTTTTATGCTCCGGTCATACTGTGCCTGGTGTTCTTTAATTGTCCCAGTGTGTGGTTTTTCTGTGCATTCCTTTTTTACAGTATTTTATCTTCATTTTACAGTCGCTCCTTTTTTGTCTATTGTCTTCCATGATGTTCCCCCTTTTTTATATCTATGTTCACCATGTCTTCTCCTTTGTTATTTTTAAATGTCTTCTATTGTTTGTTCTATGTCTGTCGGCTGAAGAGCAGCGCATATGCTGCTGCCAACCCACCCCAATGGACAACCGAAATACAATAAAAGAAAAAAAAACGCCTGTGGCGTGACCTTGACAGTGCAGATGGTGGTCCCTGTCGACACTTTACCATCGTCGTCATATTTCTTGTGGCTGATATTTTCTCACTTCATGGCCACTGCACGATCAGGTTGTTATTTCGTAGTACTGTAGTGTATCATCAGAAAGAAGAATGACGAAAAAGTTATTCAATTTGTGTGGCACTATCCTGTTTTGTATGATATCTCCAATCCCAAATACATGGACAAACAGCTCAGCAAAGCAATCTGGAAAAAATAGAATCAGAAATAAAAGCAGCTAAGTACTTACACGTCGCCGGCCGCTGTGGCCGAGCGGTTCTAGGCACTTCAGTCCGGAACCGCGCTGCTGCTATGGTCGCAGGTTCGAATCCTTCCTCGGACATGGATGTGTGTGATGTCCTTATGTTAGTTAGGTTTAAATAGTTCTAAGTCTAGGGGACTGATGACGTCAGATGTTAAGTCCCATAGTGCTTAGAGCCATTTGAACCATTTTGAACTTACGCCTCTATTTCTGATTTTACTTGAATAAATACAACCAGTTAGGTAAGATTATTCTTTCAGACTGTTGGCTATAGCTTTAACATCTTTCCACACACCCAGACATCAGTTGTAATGTAGTTACACTCTCTACAAGAGGCAGCATAGTTATGGAGACAGTCTTTGTGTAATTAAAGAATTCTGTTCCAGTGTTCTAAGGAGCCTGAACAGAAAATTGTCTCTCGGCCAAAGTTACTATGAAGTTAGGAAAAATACCACTCTTACCAATCTTCTACTACATTTGTTGTATCGGACTGGGCATCAATCTGTCCACCGTAAGTCTGATATAACCTTGCAGGTTTCTCGTATGATCTTCTGAACCGTACTATGCCCCATACAATACGTAAAGGAAACCGTGTTCAGTGCATCTCCAGTGGCCAAATATGTGAAAAGGGTAGACAGTAGGGACATAACGAACGAAGATTTCGTAGGTAGTATTAGAGGTAATGAATCAGTATCACGCGAAAAAGAAGAAAACACACAACACTATACAACAAAAGCGAATAAAGATGAATGTTCATTTCATTTATTTACTTAACAATAAACTATCAAAGTACTTGTTAATTATATTATACAGGGTGAAAAAAAATTCCACACTTTGAACTCGGCACGCGGTTCAAGACAAAAGTGTATCTAGCAGAACCTAGTCCCATCAATAGGTTTAATAGAAATGCTGTAACTGTTTGCAGCGTGGCCAATAAGAAGTAGCAATGAAATCTGCAGTGTACTGCATGTGTCCTATTAGCTCAGTGACACGCAGCAGTGCCTTGGGAAAGGCATATGCGGATCACCGACGTTCGAGTCACGTCTGCCATACATTTTTTTTTCATTTAAAGTATCCGATTATATCCAATTTACTCCTCCACATTATGGTATCGTGTGTGTTTCTTTCTGTTACTGTTACCTTTATTTCAGAATTAAGATATAACATGGATTTCTTACGGATGTAACGAACCACCCAAGAAACAAATACGGCCAAGAGAAAATAAATGTCAACAGAATAAAATCGCCTGTATCCAATGAGGTACAACAAACACAAAGGATAGGCTACACTACGTTGCAGATTATGCTACGCACAAAAATTCAATTCTATATGTTGGATGTCCAGGTTTATCTTCACACAATTGGTACGACTAAGTATGAGAAACGTTCACTTTAAAGAAGATGTTCAAAGAGACCATGTTGCATCGGCAAACACTTCACCCCTTGGTGAAACATACTTTACTGGGCCCTACGCATAACACCTGCATCCACCATTGCCGAAGTGTTATGTACGCGAGCTTTTATGTCGCTTACATCGATGACTGGTGTACCATAAACTTGATTTCTTAAGTGACCTGAACAGTAAAAATCTAGTCGATTAAGGTCCGGGAGGGAAGAATATTGGACCTCCACGACCAATCCATTTCTTTGGGAACGCTTCATCTAAATAGTTGCACAAGTTCGTTCCAAAATGTGGAGTTGTACCATCATGCTGAAAGGTATGTGCTGAGATTCGATCAGGATAGAGCCAGTGAAAAATGTCTATAGTTCCCAACCGCAAGGTTGGACGAGTAGTACATCTTCGAGTAGTAAGATCTTTGACAGTTAACAGAGCCAGGTGCACGTGGTAAAAGTTTGAGTAGTGGTGAGGAGATGCGCAGAGACAGCAGACGTGTTCGAGTCGGAGCTAGATGCCTGCAGCAGGCAGCCGAGTCGTGACAGCATAAAAATAAGAATTGGCGCTACGCACATAATAAGCTATATATTGAGCGAAACTCGGCACATACCTGAGGAAACTAGAAAAAAATAATTAATAAAATAGGTTTTCTTTGGTTAAATAATGTCTAAAAGCTAGATAGAAATCCCATTGTTGATGCAATAAGGGTTTTGCGAAACTTTCTCGTAAATCCATGCTATAGAAGGAATTTTCTGATTTTTCACATGTGCCTTAAAAGTTTGAACAATAAATATTTTTTAGATAAAATTAGAGTTTCATCTTACACCTTACGTCTTTCTACGCATCCTGTGCTTGCATTGAACGAAAAGGTACATTAAAGTTCCCATAAGTAAAGCTAATAATTTCATCTATCAGAGTAAAATAATCTATATGGCATTCCACAGTTGGCAAATTATTCAGATCAGGACAGAATATTTATTAAGTAAGAAACAGGGCCAAAATGGGTAAAGTTATCTAGAATGACAATTTTATGCCATCGCCCTACGGCTGAGTTGAACATACGTTTTATTATCGGCTAAACGGGAAGGAGTGCACGAGCCAAGTCCACAGACGCAGTCAGATGCAGGTTAGTGACTTTCATTTCTTTTTACCACTAACCTTTTATGCAGTCAGATGTGTATTTTGAGTATTAATTTTCCAACAATATTTTCATGCAGTGAGATAAAGTTCAGTTCAATTAAATACGCAGTCAGATGCAAGTTTTATTAAAGATTAAAGCAGTCACATGCAGTTCAGTCTAGTTTAAATAGAGAATTTTTGTTAACAACACATTCAATGCTAAAAGCCTAGCTGCCGCCGAACGCCATGTGGAACGTTATTTAAGGGATCAAGCGAAGTAAACTACAGACGTGCATTGAAGTTATTTGGCAAAAACCACGTACACAGACGACGTGTGTGTTGTATTCCGACCAATAATGGCGGTTGTGAAGGTTGAAAATACCGTCACATGTGAAGTTAGATTCGTTAGGACTAACGTTATTTATAAAAATTTCGTTATCTTCCAACTGGTACAAAAGCCATTCACAATACTGTACTCGTCAAATGAGATCTTCCAGATGCTGGTGCTGATTTGACGTTAACGATGGTGGTGCAGCTCTTCATAGTGTAACACGTCAACAACAAATCTGTGAGCCACTCACCAGGGTTTCCCGAAAGCACCTGAAGATCTTGGAGGACAAACGAGAAAAAGTATGGCCGAAGTTTTATGGCACCGAAGCAATGACGAACCGCTCATGGACAGCACCAAACTTCTAACAGCGACATGTCGTAACTAGACATTCTATTCACGGCTTTCATCATCTAATCTGCAAAAACAAAACTTATCACTACCGAACCGCAACATGTGTATGTGAACTGTGTAACAAAGCCTGTGAACGATATCACATAGAACTGTGCAGTAAAAGAATGAAATCGATAAATGAATAAGCAAAAATGTGAAATGTAAATGTAAAATTACACGCAAAGTAACTGTATATGGCTATTTGGCTGCAATTTTATTAAATAGTATCACAGGTTAAGAAATATCACAGGTACTTCGCCAAGGTGACAAGTGAACGGTTTCAAGAATAGCGTCCTCTGTTTGCGGAGTGCATCAAGTCACTGGACGACCTTTGGCCATTAATTGTGGATGAGAACTTCCTCATCGGAGTGGCTCCTTTGAAGGTACCATGCAGCATACGCACGACCAGCAGCAGCTTGGTTATCGGATCCATCCAGCACCAGAAACATATCGGCGTATTCATCTTTGTACACTCCGTCAGGGAGCCGGCCTACATGAAGTTGAGAGGACCAGGTACGGTGGTAGGCTGCGCGGTTAGTAGACACATCCATGCAGTCTAGTGGATTCCATATATTGTGGTAGGCTATAGTCAGCTGCCAAAATCATGTCTTGCTTATGTTGTTGTTGTTGTTGTTGTTGTGGTCTTCAGTGCCGAGACTGGTTTGATGCAGCTCTCCATGCTACTGTATCCTCTACAAGGTTTTTCATCTCCCAGTACCTACTGAAACTTACATCCTTCTAAATCTGCTTAGTGTATTCATCTCTTAGTCTTCCTCTACGATTTTTACCCTCCACATTGCCCTCCAATAATAAATTGGTGATCCCTTGATGCCTCAGAACGTGTCCTATCAACCGGTCCCTTCTTCTAGTCAAGTTGTGCCACAGACTCCTCTTCTCCCCAATTCTATTCAGTACCTCCTCATTAGTTATGTGATCTACCCATCTAATCTTTAGCATTCTTCTGTAGCACCACATTTCGAAAGATTCTATTCTCTTCTTGTCCAAACTGTTTATCGTCCATGTTTCACTTCCATACATGCCTACACTCCATACAAATAATTTCAGAAACGACTTCCTGACACTTAAATCTATACTCGATGTTAACAAATTTCTCTTCTTCAGAAACTCTTTCCTTTCCATGGCATGTCTACATTTTATATCCTCTCTACTTCGACCATTATCAGTTATTTTGCTCCCCAAATAGCAAATCTCGTTTACTACTTTAAGTGTCTCATTTCTTAATAAAATTCCCTCAGCATCACTCGACTTAACTCGACTACATTCTATTAACCTCGTTTTGGTTTTGTTTATGTTCATCTTATAAGATCCTTTGAAGACACTGTCCATTCCGTTCAACTGCTCTTCCAAGTCCTTTGCTGTCTCTGACATAATTACAATGCCATCGGTGAACCTCAAAGTTTTTGTTTCTTCTCCATTGATTTTAATTCCTACTCCGAATTTTTCTTTTGTTTCCGTTACTGCTTGCTCAATATACAGATTGAATAACATCGCGGATAGGCTGCAACCCTGACTCACTCCCTTCCCAACCACTGCTTCCCTTTCTTGACCCCGACTCTTATAACTGCCATCTGGTTTCTGTATAAATTGTAAATAGTCTTTCGCTCCCCTTATTTTACCCCTGCCACCTTCAGAATTGAAAGAGAGTATTCCAGTCAACATTGTCCAGACATGGTTTATAACCGGCGAGAAACAGTGAATGGACTTCTAAGAAATGAAAAAGGAACCTGACAGTGATTCGAGCGGTTGCCCCATGGTGAATGAGGGTTTGACATCCCAGCAACTCACTCAGTGGGCTACGACGGCTGGTACTGTTGTGAGAGGTGATGCACATACCTCTGTACATTCCGATGTGCTGCCGATGCGAGTTGCCAGCTTCTCGTTTTCATACACGGGTCTTCAAAACGCACCCGATCTGATTTTGCTACATAAAATTTTGTTTGAATCTGGATGAAGACTAACATGCGACCTCCAAGTGCGGCAATCTGTATACCAACGAACAACAAGCAAACGGAGAGCCGTTCTCTTGACCTGATTACTGTCCTCCAGGTGGCCTTTCATTTTACATGTATATGTGTGAAATCTTATGGGACTTAACTGCTAAGGTCATCAGTCCCTAAGCTTACACACTACTTAACCTAAATTATCCTAAGGACAAACACACACACCCGTGCCCGAGGGAGGACTTGAACCTCCGCCCTGACAAATGGACTGACTCGGTTGGTTCTTTTTGCATTTGACGTCGTCTACGGAAGGCTTGATGGGACTTATGGAGGCACCATTAGTTAATAGGCGTTTCCTCGCAGTAGCCAACAAAAAGGGTCTTTTACTCTATTTTCACCGTCAGCAGCGGCCCAAATCCCAGCCGAGGATCCTAAGACATTATACGCAGAAGATGGCTAAATTTTTTACAATATATTCGTTACATTCCCATCTCGAACCACTTTGAAAATTTTCTTGATATCCTTATCCGATTACAACATACAGAGATTCAGAGTTATCCTATTTGTACACTTAAAATGCGCACTTGAGGCCCGGTGTGAGGTGCAAACGTATTTTCTAAAGTAACGTGGCACGGAGAAATAAGCTGTAAAGTATTTCTCATATCATCTGGAGATTCTATGTTGTGTACTGAGAGCATGAAAAATTTTTTTGATTGTATAAAATTTGTATGCATAAAATTAGTTTTGGATTATCTCAGTTACACGTAAGTGAAATCTCAACTTTTTTTGTGACCAGTACATGTCTTTTCAAATGAGTTACATGCCCTACTGCATCAGGGAAAACAATCCCTCTGTCTATTCCAACAGAAAAATGGATCTATCGGAGCGCAAAAACCGCGAATATATTTCTCTTTTATAATTGCGTAGGCTTCCGATGTCAGAGTCAGTCGACATAAAAATTTTCTGGGTATGGTACCGCTTCATATTGTATGAAACCACTGCTGGAGGGAAAAAAAGCAAACGTTTCGGCCGCGGTTGCAGTGCCTTCGTCTGGCTCAGCAGTAGACCCCGAAGATGGTCGCTGCAACCGTAGCCGAAACGTTAGTTTTTTTTCTCCAGCAGTAGTATTATACAATATGATGGGTTACCAGGCTCAGAAAACTTTTATGTCGATGTTCCTCTTTATTTAAAAGGCTCTGACGGAAAAGTGAGGTACCAGTTGCCTTATTCTTCCTTCCTCAGCATCTTCAAAGATTTTCAAAAGAATTTAGGCATGCGACAATACTCCTGCTTTGACTGAGAAGAAGCTTACAGTAAGACACATAAGAACTTTCAGCATTGGAGCGCCTCAGCAATCGTAAGTATCGAAATAATTATGAAAAATCCGCCTCGATTGCATAAACTACCTGGTGTTTACTTAGGTTTCAGCGTGGGTAGCCACGCCTTATCAAATTTTTTTTACAAATACACGGTACATATGTACCAAGTCAATAATATTACTTATCTCAACCCTGAGTGTGGTGCCTCACCCCAGGCAACGTACCATGGTCACAGGCTTTAAAAGAACGTCCTGTCTGGGTACATACAATATGTGATCAAAAGTATCCGGACACCCCAAAAAACATACGTTTTTGATATTAGGTGTATTGTGTTGCCACCTATTGCGACCTCAGTAGGTATTAGAAATCGTGAGAGAAGAGAATGGGGCACTCCACGGAACTCACGACCTTCGAATATGGTCAGGTGACTGGGTGTCCATGGTGTCATACGTCTGTACGCGAGATTTCCACACTCCTAAACATCCCTGGGTCCACTGTTTCCCATGTGATAATGAAGTGGAAACGTGAAGGACACGTACAATACACAAGCGTAAGCCCGACCTCTTCTGTTGACTGATAGAGACCGCCGATATTTGAAGAGGTTTGTAATAGGTGATAGGCAGACATCTGTCCAGATCATCACACAGGAATGCCAAATTGCATCAGGATCCACTGCAAGTACTATGACGGTTAGGCGGGAGGTGAGAAAACTCTGATTTCATGGTCGAGTTGGTGCTCATGGGCCACACATCACGCCGATAAATGCCAAACGACGCCTCGCTTGATGTAAGGAGGCGTTGCCTCTTCTCAGTTTGTCTGGCTGTGAGCATTCTTTTGCTTATGTACGCGCTATCTATGCTCCTCTTTTCCCATCTCCTATGCTGGAGTAAAGCCACACTTTTGCTTGCTCTTCCCTTTTTATTCGACTCCAGCACAGAATCTAATGTAATTGCCTACGCATTTATTGCCTCTCATTTTGATTTTCGTTTCTGTGATTGTGACAACATCGATATCCATCTCTTTTAGTTTATTTGAGTGTTCTATCTCTTTTTGGAAAATTCCTCCTACATTCCATGTTGCTACTTCGATATATTACTTGATTCATTTTCTTTTGTATTTTTACATAGAGTTGTCATTGACGTATGAGACCATCTTGTTTCGGAGGCTCCTTGGGGTTCGGGGAGTAGTGTGTTTTTCGAGAGTTGGTTATCAGCCATTTGCTCAGGCTTCTTTCTATACCCTGATGATGCAGTGATCCTAGCAGATAAAAAAGAAGACCTTGAGAAAGGAATTTATTTACTGAAACCAATAAGTGTCAAATTTGACATGGAAATATCACAGAAAAATCTAAGACAGTGGCCTTCATGGAAAAGAACACATTAGAACCAAAACAGTGATATATCGGAAGATTTTAGAGCTAGTAAGTCACTCCAGTTACTTAAGATGTGAGGTGAAATATGGATGCTGCCAAGATATAGAAAGTAAACATAGTATATTCATCCGGATATGTGGAACAATTAATAGAGATTTCACAAACAAACTAAAACTTAATTCTATAAACAGTTACAAACCGCACACTGCACTATGGAAGCGAAACATGGGTGCTTAGAAAAACTTAAGAGAGCCGCATTTAGGCACAATAAACAAAATTCCTGAGACGAGTTAAAGATTGTACAATAGAAGACGGATTAAGAAATCAGAACATTAGAGAACTAAATTTTTTAGACGAAGTAATAAAATTCTATAGTGTAGGAGAAAATTGAACGAAATCTTGGGAAGTATGGAGAGTTACACATTTCACTTAAAGGCTAGAAATTATATATGCAGAGGAAGAAGAGACAGAGGAGGAACCCAGCAATGATGAAGACCATGACAACCAACTTACCCTAATACCTGAAAAGGAAGGGGAGAAAAAGAAGAATGTGAAGAAGAAGAAGAAGAAGAAGAAAACGATGGCAGTGGTAATGAGAAATAAAAGTAACAAATACTGGGAAATAGTAGACAGTGTTTGTCATGGAAAGAGCAAGAGAAACAATGTCAGAGAGAGAGAGAAGGCGAGAGAAAGATAGTGACACAGTGGCAGTGACAAGGACAGAACAGTGCTAAGAATAAAGAGGGGAGGAATAAAGAAGGAGAAAGTGGAAGTGTGTGAGAGCCAATGATAATGAGAGACAGTGTAAATGACCATGTCAGTGATGGAGAGAGAGATAGCGACAGTAAGAAGATATAGCGGTAATGGGAAGGAATGCATGGAATTTTAGCAGTAAGAGAGAGCAAGAGAGTGACAGAGACAGTGAATGGAGGTTGTAGTAGTAGGGCAGAACGAAGGGGACTGTTGGTGTGATATAGAATGACAGACGCAAAGAGATAGTGACAATGGTTTCGGTTGAATGATTGAGTGAGGTAGGGCAACTGAGATTGGATGGGTATGAGAAAACTTACAGCGACGGACTAGTGGGTTTTGAGTGGGGAACAGTTGCGGGAGCTCGAGGTAGTTTGCGGGGAGTTGCATGTCAAAAAAATCGCGAATTTGTTCGCATGCCAAAATTTGTGGGAAAATATTTTAAAGCGCTGAGGAAGGCAGAATGAGGCAGCTGGTACACCACTTTTCAGTCAGTCTTATAAATAAACAGAAACATATTCGCGCATTTTGTGCTCCTCTGGTGTGTTGTTTTGTGTTTTTTCTTGTTTTTCTCCTTAATTCTTTGCTTACAAATTTTCTGATCAGAATTTGGTAAACTATGTGCTAAATTGTTCCTCGAGAAAGTGGTATTGGCTTGCATTGTCTCAAGAAACCTGATAAATAAATAAATAAGAGAAAAATGCAAAGTAAGCAGAGAAAGAAGAAGACAAACCTCGCAGAAGTTGTCTTGGGTTCTGAGGGCGGGAGACGACGTTCTGGTGTAAGAAATACTATAGGAGGTAGGATCGGGTGTTCATCTGTCGTGCTTAGATGGTCTGCCTTAAAACAGTTGTCTTTGAAAGGCAAAGGTCCCATGTTTGAGTTCTGGTTTGGCACATCGTTTTAAGCTGCCAGAGAGTTTCATATCAGGGCAGAGTGAAAACTGATTCTGTGTAAATCATCTCAGTTATAACTGTAACTGGACATCATAAGCTATCCAGTAAGTTCGAAGAATTACATTTTTTTCAGAAAAGATGTACGTGTAATAAAACGGAATATATAAGAACTTTGGAATACAACGATAGTCACAACAAAATAAATAACAGAGAAAAAGTGAAGAAATACACTGGTGCATGTAGTGTGCAAAGAACTGGACAACAGTGGGCATTAAATGAAATTTAGGATTAGGGAGATGTATGAAATTTATCGCAGTCAAGACCAAAACCTTTATGTACACCTTATAGTGTCAATAAAACATTTGCGACAGTCGTTTATCCACAGCCGCCGACCCAAAGTGAGTGCCAAGAATTTTATCATTACTTGTCATGTTTCAAAGAAGGAGTATTATCCTTTTGTATGTGCAAAAGAGGTTTCTGTGTTGCTTTTCACGTTGCTGGCGAGTACCGGAAGAGTTCGTGCCGCCTCCGCGGTCTGAGTCAGGTCGACTACATGGCCGCTAGCAGTGTATGTGCTAGGCGGCCGTTGCTCCTAGGAGAAGTGCCCACGTCTTGTCCGAGAACATTCAGAGAATTGTAAAAAAAACGGTGTTGTGTGTTTTTGCTATTAAAGAAATGGTTGTATCTTGTCTGATGTAATCTGGTAGAAATGTTATTGAGTGAAGTCTATTTTAATGTACACTAAAGTCCATACGAAGTTGGCAGTTCCATTTTCTGTGAAGTAAAATATTACGCAGGGATATTCTGAGGAGTCATTTATCCACAGTTTTGCATGCTTCTTAATTAGGAGAGGGCTTTGGGAACATTTTGGTTGGACCTGATAGTATCTCTATTTGAAGATAAACTTTCATTACTGTTGTGGATTTTCAGAAGATATTCGTGCAACCTGTTTGTCTCGATCGGAGGCAGACTTTTAATGCCACTATCGGCAGCATATGTGAAAGAAGTCAATGACTGTCGTCCTCTGTCCACTGTTCTTACAGTCTCTTCTCTCTCGTGTTAAAAATAATTGGACCTACAATCTATTTTGCCTGGTAACTGGGTCTTCTCTTTGCAATAAAATGTGCTGTGTTGTGGTATTTACATGTGAAATCTTTAAGTTGCAGTTTACCAGTGTTTCAGCTGCAGTCTGTGAGACCTCTCATAAGTTTGAAATAGGTCATCATTCTCTGCGACCATTGGAAAGAACATCAGATGGAGCATAAATGAGCGATATAACTTAGAATTTTTGTTTAGATCCAGAGCTGTTTTAGCAGCATGCCAATAACGAACTTCTCTGAACTGTGTTATATCAGTACAAACACATTATAGACGGTTTTTAAAGGAACTTTATAAAAAGGGCTGAAATATGGAGTGGTCATTTAAGTGGACATTGGTTATGAATCGATACATAAGATTCCTAGATTGAGAAAAATTCCTCCTTGCCGTAAAAGCATATTTTACTTTTTTATCAACAATATTTATTACAGTTAACTTGCATATATATAATCTAAACTGAAGTGACTGTATATTTTATGAAGATATTTATCTTCTCACACTTTTCTTTTCTTTTGTAAATATAAGTTGCCTCCTACGAGATATGAAACGCGTTAGTAACAAAATGTAAAGTACTTTTAAAAACCAAATGTTACAAACATGTAATGCTGAAGACTGCAATAAAAAGCATTAGCTTTTACCCAAAATAATTTTTCATGCACCTCTGATAAGCGGTTGTTCTACACAGTAACGCAAGAACATGCTACACACATGCTGAACACATCGTTATTTTTTTTCTGCAGCCACTCTTCCTACAGTTCATACAAGTAAATGCATAATGACTGGGAGATGCTTTTTCGTTCTATTTGGTGTACAACTGTCATTGCTTCTCTTCTGTTTCCTTCCAAAAAGATTCAAATGGCTCTGAGCACTATGGGACTTAACATCTGAGGTCATCAGTCCCCTAGAGCTTAGAACTACGTAAACCTAAGGACATCACACACATCCATGCCCGAGACAGGATAAGAACCTGCAACCGTAGCAGTCACGCGGTTCCGCGACTAGAACCACTCGGCCACCGCGACCGATTTCTCGATTTTGTCACACTTTCCATACAGACATTTTGGCTTGGATTCTCTGTATTTCCTATTTATTTCATTCCTCAGTAATTTGTATTTCTGTATTCCTGAATATCCGTGTACATTTTTGTACTTCCTTCTTCCGTGTATCAACTGAAAGATTTCTTCCATTTCCCAGGGTTTCATAGCAATTACCGTCCTTGTACCTGCGATTTTTGCTTCCAGCTTACGTGATTGCGCTTTTTAGAGACGTCCATTGCTCTTCAGCTAAACTGCCCACTGGCCTGTTTATTATTGCAGTATCTACAGTCTCAGGGAACTATAAATTTAACTCTTGATTCCTTGGTATTTCCGTATCCCCCTTCTTTGTGCCATGATTCTTTCTGACTAATCCCTTAAACTTGAGCCTTCTCCTCTGCCTTACTGCATTTTACGTATATAACTACACTCAGCTGGCGGCTACACGGGTAGCGGAGGTTGCGTGGCGTGGACTGGGCGGTTTATTAGGTTAGAAGGCCTCGGGAAAGTACGGGGTGGGCTGCTGTCTCAAAGGGTGCATGGCAAATACAGGACGTCCGTGGATCAAGGAACAGTCGGAATTGTAAATTGTTGTAATTGTGCTGGGAAAGTCCCTGAGCTTCAAGCGCTAATAGAAAGCACAGAAGCTGAAATCGTTATAGGTGCAGAAAGCTGGCTAAAGCCTGAAATAAATTCTGCAGAAACTTTTACGAAGTCTCAGACGGTGTTCAGGAAAGACAGATTAGGCAGAATTGGTGGTGGAGTGTTTGTGTCTGTCAGTAGTGGTTTACCTTGTAGTGAAGTAGAAGTAGATACTCCGTGCGAATTGGTATCCGTGGAGGTTATACTTAACAGCCGAACTCAGTTAATAATTGGCTCCTTCTACCGACCCCCAGACACCGATTATATAGTTGCCGAACAGTTCAGAGAAAATTTGAATTTCGTAACAAATAGATACCCCAGTCATACGGTTATAGTTGGTGGGGACTTCAACCTTCCCTCGATATGTTGGCAAAAATACATGTTAAAAAGCGGTGGTAGGCAGAAAACATCTTCCGAGATTGTCCTAAATGCTTTCTCCGAAAATTATTTCGAGCAGTTAGTACACGAACCCACGCGAATTGTAAATGTTTGCGAAAACACACTTGACCTCTTAGCCACAAACAATCCAGAGCTGATAGAGAGCATCATGACTGATACAGGGATTAGTGACCACAAGGTCGTTGTAGCTAGGCTCAATACCGTTTCTTACAAATCCACCAGAAACAACGCAAAATAATTTTATTGAACAAAGCGGATAAAGTGTCACTAGAAGCCTTCCTAAGAGACAATCTCCATTCCTTCCGAACTGACTATGCAAATGTAGACGAGATGTGGCTCAACTTCAAAGATATGGTAGCAACAGCAATGAGAGATTCATACCTCATAAATTGGTAAGAGATGGAACTGATCCACCGTGGTACACAAAAAAGGTCCGAACGCTGTTGCAGAGGCAACGGAAAAGGCATGCGAAGTTCAGAAGGACGTGAAACCTCGAAGATTGGCTAAAATTTACAGACGCGCGAAATTTCGCACGGACTTCAATGCGAGATGCCTTTAATAGGTTCCACAACGAAACATTGTCTCGAAATTTGGTAGAAAATCCGAACAAATTCTGGTCGTATGTAAAGTACACAAGCGGCAAGACGCAGTCAATACCTTCGTTGCGCAGTGCCAATGGTACTGTTACCGGCGACTGTGCCGCTAAAGCGGAGTTATTGAACGCAGTTTTCCGAAATTCCTTCACCAGGGAAGACGAATGGAATATTCCAGAATTTGAAACTCGAACATCTGCTAGCATGAGTTTCTTAGAAGTAGATACCTTAGGGGTTGCGAAGCAACTCAAATCGCTTGATAAGGGCAAGTCTTCAGGTGCAGATTGTATACCGATTAGGTTTCTTTTAGATTACGCTGATACAATAGCTAACTACTTAGCAGTCATATACAACCGCTCGCTCACCGATAGATCTGTACCTTCAGATTGGAAAATTGCGCAGGTCGCACCAGTTTTTAAGAAGGGTAGTAGGAGTAATCCATCGAACTACAGACCTATGTCATTGACGTCGGTTTGCAGTAGGGTTCTGGAGCATATACTGTATTCAAACATTATGAATCACCTCGAAGGGGACGATCTATTGATATGTAATCAGCATGGTTTCAGAAAACATCGTTCTTGTGCAACGCAGCTAGCTCTTTATTCGCACGAAGTAATGGCCGCTGTCGACAGGGGATCTCAAGTTGATTCCGTATTGCTAGATTTCTGGAAAGCTTTTGACACCGTTCCTCACAAGCGACTTCTAATACAACCTGTGGGCCTATGGGGTATCGTCTCAGTTGTGCGACTGGATTCCTGATTTCCTGTCAGGAAGGTCGCAGTTCGTAGTAATAGATGGAAAATCATGGAGTAAAACTGAAGTGATATCAGGTGTTCCCCAGGAAAGCGTCCTGGGACCTCTGCTGTTCCTGATCTATATAAGTGACCTGGGTGACAATCTGAGCAGTTCTCTTAGGTTGTTCGCAGATGATGCTGTAATTTACTGTCTAGTAAGGTCATCCGAAGATCAGTATCAGTTGCAAAGCGATTTAGGAAAGATTGCTGAATGGTGTGGCAGGTGGCAGTTGACGCTAAATAACGAAAAGTGTGAGGTGATCCACATGAGTTCAAAAAGAAATCATTTGGAATTCGATTACTCGATAAATAGTACAATTCTCAAGGCTGTCAATTCAACTAAGTACCTGGGTGTTAAAATTACGAACAACTTCAGTTGGAAAGACCACATAGACAATATTGTGTTTCATTGGCAAGACACTTAGAAGATGCAACAAGTCCACTAAAGAGGCAGCTTACACTACACTCGTTCTTCCTCTGCTAGAATATTGCTGCGCGGTGTGGGATCCTTACCAGGTGGGATTGACGGAGGACATCGAAATGGTGCAAAAAAGGGCAGCTCGTTTCGTATTATCACGTAATAGGGGAGAGAGTGTGGCAGATTTGATACGCGAGTTGGGATGGAAATCATTAAAGCAAAGACGTTTTTCGTCGCGGCGAGATATATTTACGAAATTTTAGTCACCAACTTTCTCTTCCGGATGCGAAAATATTTTGTTGAGCCCAACCTACATAGGTAGGAATGATCATCAAAACAAAATAAGAGGAATCAGAGCTCTAACAGAAAGGTTTAGGTGTTCGTATTTCCCGCGCGCTGTTCGGGAGTGGAATGGTAGAGAGATAGTATGATTGTGGTTCGATGAACCCTCTGCCAAGGACTTAAATGTGAATTGCAGATTAGTCATGTAGATGTAGATGTAGATAACCCTAAAATAGAACATCAGTCTTTGCAGTGGGAGACATCATCCCCTCGCGGTCCAAAAAGCGCGCCAAGTGTGCACCAACATCAAGTCAGCTTTAATGATTTTCATTCACTGAAATGCCCATAATTTCTTCCACGTACCATAGTCACACCGTCACTGGGAATCTGTATTGCTATGTTTTGAGAAGACTGGGGAAAGGTGTTAGACGCAAAGTACATGGAAAATGGGAGAACAAAGACTGGTCCCTGCATCATGACAATGCAACTGTGCACATCTCTCCCACTGTAAGGGAATTACTAGCAAAAAAACATGACAGCTGTCCCCCATCTACCCTACTTACCTGAACCAATTCCTCTCGAATAACTGTTCCTGCACAAAATGAAACTAAACCTAAGCGAGTGGTGTTTGGACTCCATAAACCGTTCGACAATATAAAATGGTGCAAGCTGTTCGCGATTCTGAAAAAAGTAGGGGTAAGCCATAGGGAGAGACGGGTCATATACAATATGTACTACAACCTAGAGGAAATATTAAGAGTGGACGATGAAGACCGAAGTACTCGTATTAAGAAGGGTGTAAGACAAGGCTGTAGCCTTTCGCCCTTGCTCTTCAATCTGTACATCGAGGAAGCAATGATGGAAATAAAAGAAAGGTTCAGGACAGGAATTAAAATACAAGGTGGAAGGATATCAATGATACGATTCGCTGATGACATTGCTATCCTGAGTGCAAGTGAAGAAGAATTAAATGATCTGCTGAACGGAATGAACAGTCTAATGAGTACACAGTGTGGTTTGAGAGTAAATCGGAGAAAGACGAAGGTAATGAGAAGTAGCAGAAATGAGAACAGCGAGAAACTTAACATCAGGATTGATGGTCACGAAGTCAATGAAGTTAAGGAATTCTGCTACCTAGGCAGTAAAATAACCAATGACGGACGGAGCAAGGAGGACATCAAAAGCAGACTAGCTATGGCAAAAAAGGCATTTCTGGCCAAGAGAAGTCTACTAATATCAAATACCGGCCTAAATTTGAGGAAGAAATTTCTGAGGATGTACGTCTGGAGTACAGCATTATATGGTAGTGAAACATGGACTGTGGGAAAACCGGAACAGAAGAGAATCGAAGCATTTGAGATGTGGTGCTATAGACGAATGTTGAAAATTAGGTGGACTGATAAGGTAAGGAATGAGGAGATTCTACGCAGAATCGGAGAGGAAAGTAATATGTGGAAAACACTGATAAAGAGAAGGGACAGGATGCAGGATGATAGGATATCTGCTAAGACATGAGGGAATGACTTCCATGGTACTAGAAGGAGCTATAGAGGGCAAAAACTGTAGAGGAAGACAGAGATTGGAATACGTCAAGCAAATAATTGAGGACGTAGGTTGCAAGTGCTACTCTGAGATGAAGAGGTTAGCACAGGAAAGGAATTCGTGGCGGGCCGCATCAATCCAGTCAGTAGACTGATAGACTGATGACAAAAAAAAGTGGTTCAATCGAAATCACAACTAATTTTGAACACGTTTCAGCCAGCAGGCGTCCAGGACTGTATCCAACAATGGAACGGCCGCTGGAAGCGTTTCACACAAGCACGAGGAAACTAATTTAAGGGGACGGCGGGAATTAAGAAGTAAGGTATGTTCTCTGAGTTTTCTCTCGGGAAATTTTGGGTAGCACCTTGCATTTCTACAGAAGTGAGGAACCCTAGGACAAATCCATCTAACTGTTTACACAGAGTTCGCTGGAAATAGAAACAGTTTTATGCTAAGCATGTGTGAAGGGCCAGTCTCAAACTACACATAAAACACAGAAAATTTCTGTAACACTCAGAGATGGCGGTACGTCCTGTAAGCCAAAAGACAATTACGCAGAAAGCATTGACTTCACCGCAAGAGCTGCAATATACAACAGGCCAGAACTCACCCCAACACGGATGCGGCTCTTCTTGGCCACCAGATCCAGCCGCAGCCCTTCGAGCAGCACCCTGACGGCGTGTTTGCTGGCGCTGTATATGACGACCACGTCATCGATTGCGGGAACGTGGCCCAGCACGCTGCACAGAAATAATGATTTGGACTGATTTTAAAGGTACTTCTGTAGTTACGTGATTTGATTTTTCATTTGGTCTTGTACGAGAGGCGTTTGAAAAGTCCGTGCAAAAATAAAAACTACTTACATGTTTGGGGTAAACCTTTTTTATTTTTCGAAATAGTCTCCTTTTAGATTTATACATTTTTTCCAACGCTGTTCTAATTTGTTGATCCCTTCCGAATAATAGGAATTGTTCAAGTCTCCGAAATTGCTATTAGTTCCTCCAATCACCTTCTCGTTTCAATAAAGTCTTTGTCCCGTCAGCCATTTCTTCAAATTGGGGAACAAATAGTAGTCCGAGGGAGCCAAAACAGGAGAATAGGGGGGATGTGAAACGAGTTGGAATCCTATTTCCACTAATTTTGCGATAACAACTGCTGAGGTGTGTGCTGGTGCATTGTAGCGATGAAAAAAGAATTTTCTGTGGTGCAATCGTCGGAGTTTTTCGTGCAGCTCGGTTTTCAAACGGTCCAATAACGATGAATATTATGCACCTGTAATAGTTTTACCCTTTTCCAGATACTCGGTGAAGATTATACATTGCGAATCCCAAAAGACAGTCGCCATAACCTTTCCGGCCGAAGGAATGGTCTTCGCCTTTTTTGGTGCAGATTCTCCCTTGGTAACCCCTTGTTTACATTGTTCTCTTTTGGTACCGATTTTCTCTTGGTAACCCATTGTTTAGATTGTTCTTTGGTCTCAGGAATATAGTAATGTACCCATGTTTCATGCACAGTGACGAAACGACGCTCAGAGGCCTGCGGATTCTTCCTGAACAGCTGCAAACCATCCTTGCAACACTTCACACGATTCCGTTTTTGGTCAAGCGTGAGCAATCGCGGAACCCATCTTGCAGATAGCTTTCTCATGTCCAAATGTTTATGCAAAATATTACGTACGCATTGATTCGAGATGCCCATAGCACTGGCAATCTCACGCACTTAACTCTTCTGTCATCCATCACCGTATCATGGATTATATCAATAATCTGGAGTCGTAACCTCCACAGGGCGTCCAGAACGTTCAGCATCACTTGTGCTCATATGGCCACTCCGAAAATTTTGAAAGCCCTTATAAACTGTTCTAGTCGGAGGTGCAGAGTCACCGTAATGTTTATCAAGCTTCTCATTAGTCTCCTCAGGCGTTCTGCCTTTCATAAAGTAATGTTTAATCGCCACAAGAAACTCCTTTTCGTCCATTTTTTTTACCATCACTCGACTTCCTTGATTCACACGAATGCCAAACACAAAGAAATAGACCAATATGGCTGAAACTTGGTGTGCGCTCTTTCCAAAGATGCTACTAACTTACCATGACCTCGAAACTCGCCGGTAATGCCAACTCTTGGACATTGCACGGACTTTTCCAACGCCCCTCGTATTTACATGTGTGAGAAGCGTAATACTAACAGGCGAGAAGTTGAGTTAGAGAATATAAAATTTCATGCAAATTTCATTGTTATTCGCCTTTCCTTATTCCTGTATTGAGAACCTCTCTTTTATCATGCAATTCGTCGTGGTTCTCCATACACGTTGCTCCAGGATCAATATACTGGTCGGACATGACCGTAGAAAATGTTAATAATTTTACTTACATACCACATCAGAAAATGTTAATAATTTTAACTATATGTCAGATCATGACGTAATATATGAGCTGGGTATCGTAAGGAAGACGACTCTCGTGTGTAACAGAGGGAAGCTGGGCAGGATATTTGGGGCTTATAGAATGTCAAGAGCTCAGATGGAAAACTAGTCCCAAGCAAAGAAAGGAACTGAAAGGAGGAAGGAGTATATAGGAGGCCTATACAAAGGACAAATGACCGAAAGAAATGTTATAGAATTGTTAGAGGACGTAGCAGAAGAGGATATGGAAGACGTGGTAGTGCGAGAAGAGTTTGACAGACTACTGGAAGACCTTAGTCGAAACAAGACACTGGGAGGAGACGACGTTCTGTCAGAGCTCCTGACAACCTTGAGAGAGACATACATGGCAAAACTCTTCCATCTGGAGTGCAAGATGCGTGAGACAGGTGAAATACACACTGACTTGAAGAGGACTGTAATAATTCCAATTCCAAAGAAAGCAGTTACTGACAGGTGTGAATATTACCGAATTATCATTTTAATAAGTAATGGTTGCAAAACGCTAAAACGAATTCTTGACAAATGAATGAAGAAACTGGTAAAAGCCGACGTCAGTGAAGTGAAATGGGGGAACATGTGAGACAATACTGACCTTACAACTTATCTTAGAAGGTAGCTTAAGGTAAGGCAAACCTACGTTTATAGCATTTACAGGCTTACGGAAACCTTTTGACAATGTTGACTGGCACAGTCTCTTTGAAATTCTGAAGGTAGCAGGTGGTAAAATACAGGAAGTGAAAGGCTATTTACAACTTGTACTGAAATGAGACAGCACTTATGAGTCGAGTGCCATCAAAAGGAAGCAGTCAGGTTGAGAAGGGGTTGAGACAGGGTTGTAGCCTATCACGGATGTTATTAATCTATACGATGAGCAAACATAAAAAGAAACCGAATAAAATTTAGGAGAATCAATTAAAGTTTAGGGAGAAGAAATAAAACCTTGACGTTTGCCGATGACATTGTAATTCTGTTAGAGGCAGCAAAGGACTTGGAGGAGCATCTGAACATAACGGAGACAGTCTTTAAATGAGGATATAGGATGAACATCAACAAACGCAAAATTAGGATAATGGAACGTTGTAGATTCAAATCAGGTGATACGGAGGGAATTAGATAAAGGAACTAGATGGGTTTTGGTGTTTTGGCAGCAAAATAGCTGACGATGGCTGAAAGAGAGAAGATATAAAGTGTAGGCTCGCAACAGCAAGAAAAGCATTTTTGAAGAAAAGAAATTTGTTAACATATAATATAGATTCGTTTGGAAGTCTTTTCTGGAAGTATGTATATGTAGTGTAACATGCAAGGAAGTGAATCATGGACGACAAACAGTTTAGACAAGGGGAGAATCGAAGCTTTTGAAATGTGGTACTACAAAAGAATGCTGAAGATTAGATGGGTAGATCACGTAGCTAATAAGGAGGTACTGAAGAGAAATGGAGAGAAAAGAAGTTTGTGTCAAACCTGTGTGTGTGTGTGTGTGTGTGTGTGTGTGTGTGTGTGTGTGTGTATGTTTGTGTGAATTTGTGTGTATGTGCGGGGACGCGGGGAGTGGGGGGGGGGGGGGGGGGAAGAGACTGGGGAGGGGTAAAATCGTAGAGGAAGATCATGCGCACATGCACGTATCTTTGGACATTTCGCCACGTATAGCAATTTACACAAAGATATCCTCATATGAGACGTGTTTCTCAACGTGAAGAATGATAGTCGGGGGCTACATTGTGATTATTACACGCTCCAAAGCCAGCTGTTGCATCACACAAAAAGCGTTCGTCTTCATGATTTGCTAGCTAGTCTCCTCCTGTGGTAGTTGTCAACTGTATCTGGCTCGCAAATTAGACTGTTTGTTTATAAAAATGGACAGATGCAAAACTGCTACGTTGGTTATATTAAAATGCACGTTTCCTATCTTGCCACATGCTAACTATACGTTTCGTCCGAACTATACATACACTCTGAAACAAAAAGCCGATGCACCACAAAGGAATTACGCGAATGGGATGGAAATCAGTAGATATGGTCTACAGATACAGACAACCGAATGATTATAATTTCATTAAAAAATTGATGACTTGTTCAAGAGAAAGAGGTTCAGTTATTAAACAGGCCATCAACGCATTGGTCTACCTCTGTCTCTTATGCAAGCAGCTATTGTGCACTGAATGTACTCCTGAGGGATATCGTCGTAAATTCTGTCCAATTGGTGCATTAGAACGTAAAATCCCGAGATGAAGGATCCTGCCCATAATGTTCCAAGTGCTGCCAATTGTTGAGAGATCTGGCGACTTTGCTGATCTAGGTAGTGTTTGGCACGTACAAAGACAAGCCGTAGAACGTACCGCTGTCTGCAGGCGGGCATTATCTTGCTGAAATGAAAGCTTGAAATGGCTTGCCATGAAGGGCAACAAAACTGAGTGTAGAGTATCGTCGACGTATCACTGTGATGTAAGGTTGCGACGGATGGCAATACAAAGGGTCCTCGTACTAAATGAAATGGGACCGCAGACCATCAGTCTAGGTTGTCAGACCGCATGCCGAGAGACAGTCTGGTTGGTATCCCATTACCATCTGAGTCGTTTCCAGACAAGTCTGCGCTGGTCATCAAGGCTCATTTCGAAGCGAGACTCAAGAAAATTCTACTCCTGTCAATGAGATTCCAGGCTGAAGCCGTGTCTGGACTCACCGGACAGCGGAGCGATACCAGTCTGACTCTCGCGCGCCATACTGCCTGACAACCAAGAGTGATGTCTAGAGTGGCATTTCATTTCATAGAAGGACCCCTTTGGTTGGCATCCGTGTCACCATTACAGCACATCGGTACGTCGACGATAATCTACGCCCAGTATTGTTGCCCTTCGTGGCAAATCATCATAGATAATACCCGCCCACCCAAGGCGAGAGTTTCTACTGCTTGTCATCGTACATGTCAAACCGTATCTAAGTCATCCAAGTCACTAGATCTGTCCACAATTCAGAATATACAGAACATTATGAGCATGGCCCTCCAACCAGCTCGTGACTTTAACGATCTAATGCCTCAATTGGACAGAATTTGGCACGATATTTCTCAGGACGACCAACAACAATATCAGTCGTTGCCAAGCTGAGTAACTGTTTGCACAAGGGCCAGCGGTGGACCAGTACATTACTCACTAGCTCAGTTTGCGAAGCTCTTTCACTTGAATAAACCATTCCATTCCTCTGAAGTAACATTCAATCATTTGTCTGTATATGTACGTATCTACCGACGTCCGTCCCATTCGGGTAACTGCTTCGTAGTGCGTCGTTTGTGTTAGGGGTTGCTAGATTTATAAATATGGATTCTATTCATGGTTTACTTTAGGAAACCAACGATATTAAGAGATAGGGAATAGACCTTGTTCAAGTCAGTGGGACTGACCTGCGTAGCCAGTTGTTGCTCATTAAGCACGAGGAGTGGGGTGCTTTTGTTGGCGTTCGTCGTTAGAGTCTATGACAGGCGGTTCACACGAAAAGTTTGATTAAGTACTCTATGCGACGGTACGTCACATAAATGTACATTTGGAGAAAGGGAAAAGAAACTTCTGTTGTGCGACTTGTGAATTACAAATTATTTCAAGACTGTGTACGTGTGCCCGATGTATAAGAAAGATTAAAGAAGTTAAATAATACCACCAAAAATCACAAACAGCGACATGATATAAAAATAAAGCAACATTCTTTTTACCTGTGTGATGAAAATGAACATGACCAGAGACTTTTGCTTTATTGAAAGCTCTCCTGTTTTGTTTCGTCTAGCGGTAGGCCGCCATTGTAGTGCTGTCTGATAATTAACGTAAGTTTTATGTGTATTTTTGGAAAATATAATAGAAATTGTTATTAGAAACTGTGTATTATTGACTTAGTTGTCACCTCCCATGATCGCAACCATTCATTTTAATTAACAAAGTTTTTACAAAACTTCGTAGTGCAGGGAGCTCATCCCTCCTAGCAGGATTTAGTCGGCGATTACGCTGAGGGACATTTCAGTGCCGATAACTGATTATGTGAGCATGATAATGCATCCTGTCTAAAGAAGCATCTTTGAGGCAACGGTTTGAGGACAGTAACATTCCTGAAATGGACCGGCCTGTCCAGCGTCCCAGCCTCAGCCCAGTGGATTACCTTTGGGTTGAGCTAGGATGTAGACTTCATCCCAGACCTCAGCGTCTCTCACAGCAGTTTCCTTCTCCGGCTTCAGGTATTGAGGTAGTGCCGGCCGCAATTACTCCATCACACAGACACGTCACTGAATGTATATCCAGCAGAGTTGATAAGACGTCATAAAGGCGAAGAGTGGACACACCCCATATCAATGTCCTCTAATAGGTGACCAGACACTTTTAATCAGATTATTGTCGTGATTGCTAATGTGGCGGTGTTGCTAAGATTTTCTCGTGAATTCATCGACTACTCCAGGGTTTTCTCGAAGATACTGTTGCTCACATTTGATATTAAAGCTACCGCACAGAAACAGCTTTACTCAGCCTTGTCCCACACGCACGGATTTTGCACCATGTTCAAGAATTGTCTTTTCATCAACGCAAATCGTATTCATTCTTTTTTTTTACTTTTTTGACAAAATTAGAAAAGTATATAGATTGTTTTCGCTCAGACTTAAGCTGCTTAGTGATTTCTTGGCTTCTATGTCCTTAGGTAATCGCTATGTGGAACACAACCTTCAGAATAAGACGCAAGCACACCCAAATACTGTAGAACATGTCAACATTGCTCCACAAGCTCTGTAAGCTGCGTTATTTGTAGTTTAACTGACTTATACATGCATGCCCAGCTACGGAAACCCATGTACACATTTATTACTTTTTTTCTTTAAAACTGTGCTGCAAAACAAACCAATTCGTTCTATCAATTCGATTACTATTCATGTTTAATTCTAAGTTGATTTTTAATTAAATTATAAGCAAAAAACATATTAAAATAAAAATTCTCTTACTCTTAAATCAACATTAATTCAAACACTGAATGTGGCCTGCAAATGTTACCAGTAAGAGATTGCCGGCCATGCACCAGAACGTTGAAAATTTTCAATTAGGCGAACAAAACGCTAAGAAAAGGTCTTAATCTAATCTCTGGAATAATTTTTTTTTTGCTTCTTTTCTTCAGCCTAGGATCACACATGTACGTAGATATGCAAATTGTGTGAAACTCCTTTGAGCAGGAAATGAATAAGCGAAAGGTGGTTACTGTATTACTTGTATTTTACAGGAAAATAATTATTTTTAATTTGAGGTTTCTATAATACCGGATCAGGTTCCTTCCATCTATTGTAGAGGCCTGCAACCAACATTTCAGTTATGGCTTCGTTCTTCAAGAGGCTACTTCCAGGTCACCGCAGTAAGTTATGGAACAGCCTGCTCTAGTTCAGGTTTGCACTGCGATACTGCAGGAACCCTCGTCACACGATGGATAAGATTAAGAGGGCTGTCCTCGAAGAATGGGAGAAGGCTGTATGCTAAGCAAGATACGTGCATCTTATGATGGACGAGCTGCATTACCTCACGGGATTAGCCGAGCGGTCTTAGGCGCTGCAGTCACGGACTGCGGCTGGTCCCGGTGGACGTTCGAGTCCTCCCTCGGGTATGGGTGTGTGTGTTTGTCCTTAGGATAATTTAGGCTAAGTAGTGTGTAAGCTTAGGGACTGATGACCTTATCAGTTAAGTCCCATAAGATTTCACACATATTTGAACTTTTTTTTTTTTTTTTTTGAACGAGTTGGATCAGTTCAGTATTGATGAGTAGTGTGGCCGGAGAGGAGGGGGCGGGGGGTACATTGTGCCTAACCTAAAAACAATTTTGATAAAATTCATTAAGTGCTGTTGAATTACTTAATAAATTGCTTTTTAGAGAGATAGTGATATGTAATCAGGTCCCAAAACCTGAAAATACCTTTAACACACTCTTAGCAATATCAACGTATTATCAATAACGTGTACTGCAGACTTTACGATCTCCACAAAATAATATAAAAAATTGCAAATTTCGTTCTTGGTGTTCATTTTTACTCCCAACATATTTTTTTTAAAGAGACATTTATTTTTACCTAAGGCTCTGAACAGAGCGATACTGATTGCGAGATTCCCTAGGAAAAGTGACAAGTACCACTGAACCTTAAATTTTGGAATTAATTTTAACTGAAAAATTTAAAAACAGTGTGGAATCTGGTAGAATAATTTATTTAAAAAATAAATATTTCATTCTGAAATTTAAAATAGAGAGAAACGGACTAGATTACATTACTTTCAAAACGTGGACATCAAGTATCCCCTACTAAACTCATGTTGCGAGTGTTAAAAGTGGTTCGATCCATTCATAAAGTAATACTTCCGTGATACGTAACACATGAGACAATTGTGTGAGGTACACTCAAAGTGTTCCCTCGCCCCCTCCCCCTCCCAGAGAGGATCCTTTCCTCTCCTCACCTCCCAACCCCTGTCCATCACTTCCAGGTTGGTAAAAATCCAGCTCCTCCTCCTCCCCGTTCCTCACTTGCCACTCTTCAATTTCTTACTAGAGCAACTGCATTGGCCACATCATTCAGGGTCTATTCACTGTGGTGAGAGGATCATCGACAGCATCAGAGTCATCTGACATCAAACATTGTGGCGAATGTTACCATAATTTAGGAGGTAAGGCACACTGACATTACAGTGTGGGCCAAAGAAATTGGTATATGCATGCGTATTCAAATACGTAAATAGGCAGGACACGGCGCTGCAGTCGGCAGCGCCTATATGAAACAATAAATGTCTTTCGCTGTTGTTAGATCGGTTACTGCTGCTATAATGACAGGTTTTTTTTTGTCATCAGTCTTCTGACTGGTTTGATACGGCCCGCTACGAATTCCTCTCCTGTGCTTACCTCTTTATCTCAGAGTAGCACTTGCAACCTACGTCCTCAATTACTTGCTGGATGGATTCCAATCTCTGTCTTCCTCTACACCTTTTGCCATCTACAGCTCCCTCTAGTACCATGGAGGTCATTCCTTCATGTCTTAACAGATGTATCATCCTGTCCCTTCTCCTGATCAGTGTTTTCCACATATTCCTTTCCTCTCCGATTCTGCGCGGAACCTCCTCCTTCCTTACCTTACAAGTCCTCCTAACTTTCAGCATTCGTCTGTAGCAGCACATCTCAAATGCTTCGATTCTCTTCTGTTTCGGTTTTCCACAGTCCATGTTTCAGTACTGTACTACAGACGTACATGCTCAGAAATTTATTCCTCTAAGTTAGGCCGATATTTGATATTAGTAGGTTTCTATTGATCAGGAATGTTAGTGTGCTTTTGATCTCCAGGATTCGAACCTGCGACAGTAGCGGTCTCGCGGTTCCAGACTGTAGCGCCTAGAACCGCTCTGCCACCACGGCCGGCAGCACATGTCAATAACAGTAATTAACTAAACGTTATTTTTGCAATACAGAAATGGATACATTCTTACTGTCGTCAGTGTGTATTACAAGAGCTGAACAAAGTGACTCTCTGCCCTAACGCAAACTTTTTGAAGTAATTTACACCTGGGTTACTCTGCAAGAGAGACGCTCAGTAGCTCGGTACGGGCTTTTGTTGAAGTTTCGAGAACATACCTTCACCGAGGAGTCAAGCAATACATTGCTCCCTCCTACGCATATCTCTCGAAGAGACCATGAGGATAAAATCAGAGAGATTAGAGCCCACACAGAGGCATGCCGACAATCTTTCTTTCCATTAACGGGACAGGAATAGAAGGGAGAACCGATAGAGGTACTCAAGGTACCCTCCGCCACAACCCGTCTCGTGGCGTTCGGAGTATGGATGTAGATATGTTTTGTAAAGCATGTTGAACGTGTTACCTGTAACTAAGTGTGTGAAGTGCAGTGAAATTCACGTCCCTGGAAAATATTCACTGTATTTTCCAAAATATTGTGTGCACCAACAACCAAATAACGGACACTAATAACTGTAACTAACGTAAGGTAGTCGATCTCATAATGTGAATAATTCTCTCCACACTCGGTACCTACATCTTCCGTTTATACATCTTCCCACAGCTACACGCCTCCCACACTGCTGCAGGCAATCAATGAATATACACCATCAGATGGTGAATCGCTAGGCGGTTTGAATCCGGTAACGGTACTATAAAAAGTGGAGAACAAAACATAAGGTGAGTAGCTGCAATAATTTGAAGGAACCAAGATATTACTATACATGAACATCAAAGCGTTTCCGGTATTCCACTTCCATGCTCTCCAAAGATTTTATGTAACGACATGGATCATCCACTCAATATGTGTGCATGAATGACAAAACGTTATTTTTTCGGATGAATCCAGGTTCTGCTTACAGCATCATGATGGTCGCATCGGTGTTTGGCGACATCGCGGTGAACACACATTGGAGGCGTGTACTCGTCATCGCCTACTGGCGTATCACCAGGCGTGATGGTATGCGGTGCCATTGGTTACTCGTCTCGGTCACCTCTTGTTCGCACTGACGGCACTTTGAACAGTGGACATTACATGTCAGACTTGTTCCGAAGCGTGGCTCTATCCTTCATTCGATTTCTGCGAAACCCTACATTTCTGCAGGATAATGCACGACCGTATGTTGCAGGTCCTGTACGGGCCTTTATGGATACAGAAAATATTCGACTGCTGCCCTGGCCAGCACGTTCTCCAGATCTCTCACCAATTGAAAACGTCTGGTCAATGGTGGCCGAGCAACTGGCTCGTTACAATACGACAGGTACTACTCTTGATGAACTGTGGTATCGTGTTGAAGGTGCATGGGCAGCTGTACCTGTACACTCAGACCAAGCTCTGTTTGACTCAATGTCCAAGCGTATCAAGGCCGTTATTACGGCCAGAGGTGGTTGTTCTGATTTCTCAGGATCTATGCACCCAAACTGCGTGAAAATGTATTCACATGTCAGTTCTAGTATAATGTATTTGTCCAATGAATATCCACTTATCATCTGCATTTCTTATTGGTGTAACAATTTTAATGGCCACTAGTGTATGTATGTGTTTTGGAATACTGGGTAGTGGTCATGCTTTCTAATACTTAGGGGAAACGCAGCGACATTATTAAATTACCGTAACTCTGCCGATAGGATAACGCACTCATCTTAACACACACTTTGACATCCCACAGACACTAAAAATGTAGGGGTGGTACAGATTTGTCATGTAGAAAGAGTTACTTTATTCAAATATCGTTTTATGGTAGTTGATTCTACTTAGTGTTTTGTAATCCCCCTTTATTCTGCCGGAGGGTACCGTCTCACAACTGCTTATCAGGGCACTTCATCGTGATTCTTTCACTATGCTGGTGAGATCTCAAATATCGCCGCCCATATAACTGCTCTAGTAATAAAAGGGAAAAGGGGATCTTCATTGTTTTGATCCAGAGAGAAAGAGGGTACGGGGAATTCTCGGAGGCAGCAGGGATCTGGAAGGGTGTTTCAGACTGTGGCAGTCTCTCCTGAGCCATCCTAGATACCAGTAAATAACAATGTGCGGATGTTATCATTAAACGGTGTGCTTGCACAAGTTTCAAGTAGGAGTGTAGTTTTAAATAAGGCTCTGCGCTAACTGTTTAAATTTTAATAACCACGAATTAACATACACCTTAGAATGGAAAGGCGATGTCTAAGAAAATGGAAAAATATACATTAATTGTAAACAGTAGTGGGAGGCTGTGTGCTTATACATTGTTTTTGTCACTATTATGTGCCAGAACTAAATTTTCACTCAGCAGCAGATTGTGCATTGACATGAGACTTCTAGGCAGATTATAACTGTGCGTCAGAACGAGATTCGAACTCGGGACCTTTGCGTTTTGCGAGCAAGTGCTCTACCGATTGAACTACCCAATCACAACACGTCCTCTCACATTTACTTCCGCCAGTATCCCGTCTCCAACCTTCCAAACTTCACAGAAGTTCACCCGCTAAGTTTGCAAGACTGGCATTCTCACACATTAATAAATTAATAATGCAGCGATGTGTTTCCAGTAGCAATAGTTTATTTGATGCGCTGTGGTTGTTTCTCAGTCTCGTACTTACAGTGGGTATTTGCGAAAACCATCACCAAAAGTTGTAAATAGTGGTGTAACTTGTATTGCTTATGTCCTTACTTTTAACGAACAATGGTGTAACACATTAGTAATACAGGGACGTGTTTCCTCATGACAATAGCCTAATTATTACACTGTGGAAGCTGTTCTATCTCGTTATTATATCTGGAAAAATCGGATGAAATTGTAAGTATTAGTGGGAAATGGAGTACTTGCAGATAATGTCCAATTATTTGCTGCTAATTGTGTTACTTGAGCTAAAAAACTTGAAAGAGGCCATTTTTGAGCATTAAGTATGGTAATCTTGGCTACCATTTTCAAGTAGTATACTACGCAGTCACACACAATTCGCTTAGAGAAGTAACATTTTCTGTCAGTTTGCAGAATTTGAAATGCAAAACATTTAATAACTCGCAAGAACCAAATTTAAAAACAGTGTTTTGCTCTGTAATGAGTATGTTGGAGTCTTCCCCTTACCAGTCTAATTTTTTTAAAAATTGTGTAATTTTGCAGAATATTCCTTCACGTCATAAAACTACAGCAATTCAACCACACTTTACAGTGTCAAAGTAAATTACGGTAATAACCATCATAATTTTTTAAATCGTGCAGCTCTGTTGCTGGTGATCCTCTCACGACAGTGCACAGAACAAGAATGACATGTCCCAACATTTTCCCCAATAATAAAAAGAGGAGGAGAGGAAAAGTGCTTGACTCCTATTGGTGCAGACAAAAAAGGGGAGGTGATGGGGTGACCTTGAATGTACCACATACAATTGCCTCAGGTTTGTGAGTACAGAGGTGGGTCTCCAGGGAAGGTGACGACCTTAGATATATATCGGGTAATCGCTCCAGATGTCACCTGATACCCTAAACTTGTACTGCCCCTCTACAACAGGTGTTTATGTCACAGATGTTCGAAGATGTTCACTATGAAAGAGACGGCCTTTTTTTGGTTATTGCATCGTTTTAATGAACACCGACACCAACCAGAAAAAAATGGCTCCGTATACACAGGCGACACTGCTATTACTGCTCAAGGCAGAAGAACCTGGCCAGGGCTTTGGATACCTTGTTAACCGCTATGAAAAAAAGTCGCCTGCTATCTAACTCAGAAAAATGCTAGTATATATATTCCTTCTACATAACAGAGAAGCCTCAAGAAAATTGGTAATACGATGGTGGTGGTGGAGGGGGGGGGGGGGGTTAGACTACACCACTGCACCAAATAAAAATACTTGAGAGTCAGCCAAGACCGTCCACTGTCATTTAAAAAAATACTGCACAGGTCTGTAAGGAAAAAAAAAGTGCGAGGAACAATATTATACGCAAATTGACTGGTTCGACGTGGAGAACACAGCTTGAAGTACTTCGGGCATCACAAGTGGGACTCTATTTTGCAGCCCGGTATGGGAGACATCTTGTCAGTCTGAACGCGCAGACGTCGGTCCAAATGAGACTGTCATTGCTGCCACGGGGATGTTGAGGCCTACATCTGTCCACAATACTTATTTTTTTGCGCTCTTAGCACTACGAAATATGAGACGATAAACAGCCAGTGAAACAGATGAAAGAAAGCAGCGAACCGGTCCATGGCACTTAATGTATAATCACCAGAGAATTAGGACTCGTCTTAAGTCAAGGAAGACCTTTATCCAACGGACAGTACCGCGAGAACGCCGACCTGACACCTACCGTGTATCTTTATGGCTGGACTCTCTACAAAATAAAAACCTTTATCCCAAAGAGGAAAGGGCAGAAACTATAGCATAGTACATGGGCAGCGACACGGAAAGTAAAATTCGTAAATATAATTATTTTCTTCCTTGTACATGGATAGTTCCTTTATGTGCTTCTCCCCTTCAGTGTAAGCCCATAAAAGTTTGTAGATAGGTAGTTTGAAACCTTTACATCTACATCTACATTTATACTCCGCAAGCTACCCAACGGTGTGTGGCGGAGGGCACTTTACGTGCCACTGTCATTACCTCCCTTTTCTGTTCCATTCGCGTATGGTTCGCGGGAAGAACGACTGCCGGAAAGCCTTCGTGTGCGCTCGAATCTCTCTAATTTTACATTCGTGATCTCCTCGGGGGGTATAAGTAGGAGGAAGCAATATGTTCGATACGTCATCCAGAAACGCACCCTCTCGAAACCTGGACAGCAAGCTACATCGCGGTGCAGAGCACCTCCCTTGCACAGTCTGCCACTTGAGCTTGCTAAACATCTCCGTAACGGTATCACACTTACCAAATAACCCTGTGACGAAGCGCGCCGCTCTTCTTTGGAACCTGCCGGGGTGGCCGAGCGGTTATAGGCGCTACAGTCTGAAACCGCGCGACCGCTACGGTTGCAGGTTCGAATCCTGCCTCGGGCATGGATGTGTCTGATGTTTTTAAGTTAGTTAGGTTTAAGTAGTTCTACGTTCTAGGGGACTGATAACCTTAGAAGTTAAGTCCCATAGTGCTCAAAGCTATTTTTTTTATCTTCTTTGGATCTTCTCTATTCCTCCGTCAACCCGATCTGGTACGGATCCCACACTGATGAGCAATACTCAAGTATAGGTGGAACGAGTGTTTTGTAAGCCACCTCCTTTGTTGATGGACTACATTTTCTTGATCTTTATTGAGGAGGTAATATGTAACTGGGAGAAGATCATTTATTTGCGAAGAAAGTAATTTTTAACGTGAAATTTTTGGCAAACAGGGTCAGGATCTGTAGTATATATGAGACAGAACGTCACTGTCGCAAGTCTGTGAAGTCCTGTTATGGGATGTGTACACGGTAACAGGGGTGAAAGTGTGAAACTGTACTATGCCATAGCCTTCACCCTCACTTTCAGAGTATCATCCGCATTTCTTTCGGCTACCTCGCTCGTAAACTTGAAGAACCGACTAAACGATAAATCGATTGACGTTCAAAAGCAATAAAGAACACATATTTTTATTTAAATCGTAGTGCCTTCAATACCACGTTAGGGAAAAAAGATGTGAGCGTTGACAATACGTACAAAACATTTTGGAAACACCGGGTGTCCAGAAGCATTTTTAAGTTTCGCAGTAGCGAACACTCTGCTGAAGAGTGAAACATTAATTCTGGAAGTACTTTTCAGTTAGCAATCTATCACAGCGGCCCCCCCTGCCCCTCCCCCCCCCCAATCATGCACACAAATAATCTTTTCGGTATCTCAATATGTTTATGAGTTGGTAGCAATAACAACTTTCTATAGAACGCTGTGCGTATAACATACGCAATGAGATGGTCTAGAAGTAGGCCCTGTGAGTTGGTACGTGCGCCGGGATGAAAACAAACCTGTTGATGTGGATGACGAAGCCGTCGTCGACGCCCCTTCTCAGCATGTCCTGCACGGCCTCCCTGGTGCAGATGCTCAGACCCAGCACGTTCACATCCAGGACGCGCTTCCAGTCTTCCGTCTTGCCAGCTGCGAACGTATCAGGGAGTCAGAGAACAAGGAATAACAACGAATCAGAAATTTAGTTTACAGTTGAGAATACTAGAGTTCACGATTTGACATGGTGTCTAACACAAACGATAGCTGTAGCGATGACTAGACGTGAAACAGGGAAGTACGAATCAAGGACGTGTGAAAATGGTAAATTTTATGTGTCTGCTATCGATGGGAAAGGTTTCTCGGTGGCAGACACCTTGGACATTGTAGGTTTACCAGTTCCTGTCACGTGACCATAGGCTACTCAAGTCGATGGCATGGGGATGAACAAAAATGACGATTTAACTGGCGGCAGAAAAGTGAAGACAACTTACATTTATCGAGCAGCTTCAAGCACTCCATCGCTAGCTATACTGTTGTTGTTGTGATCTTCAGTCCTGAGACTGGTTTGCTGGAGCTCTCCATGTTACTCTATCCTGTGCAAGCTTCTTCAGCTCCCAGTACTTACTGCAACATACATCCTTCTGAATCTGCTTAGTGTATTCATCTCTTGGTCTCCCTCTACGGTCTTTACCCTCCACGCTGCCCTCCAATGCTATATTTGTGATCCCTTGATGCCTCAGAACGTGTCCTACCAACCGATCCCTTCTTCTCGTAAAGTTGTGCCATAAAATTCTCTTCTCCCAATCCTATTCAATACTTCCTCATTAGTTATGTGGTCTACCCATCTAATCTTCAGCATTCTTCTGTAGCACCACATTCCGAAAGCTTCTATTCCCTTCTTGTCCAAACTATTTATCGTCCATGTTTCACTTCCATACATGGATACACTCCATACAAATACACTCCTGGAAATTGAAATAAGAGCACCGTGAACTCATTGTCCCAGGAAGGGGAAACTTTATTGACACATTCCTGGGGTCAGATACATCACATGATCACACTGACAGAACCACAGGCACATAGACACAGGCAACAGAGCATGCACAATGTCGGCACAAGTACAGTGTATATCCACCTTTCGCAGCAATGCAGGCTGCTATTCTCCCATGGAGACGATCGTAGAGATGCTGGATTTAGTCCTGTGGAACGGCTTGCCATGCCATTCCCACCTGGCGCCTCAGTTGGACCAGCGTTCGTGCTGGACGTGCAGACCGCGTGAGACGACGCTTCATCCAGTCCCAAACATGCTCAATGGGGGACAGATCCGGAGATCTTGCTGGCCAGGGTAGTTGACTTACACCTTCTAGAGCACGTTGGGTGGCACGGGATACATGCGGACGTGCATTGTCCTGTTGGAACAGCAAGTTCCCTTGCCGGTCTAGGAGTGGTAGAACTATGGGTTCGATGACGTTTTGGATGTACCGTGCACTATTCAGTGTCCCCTCGACGATCACCAGAGGTGTACGGCCAATGTAGGAGATCGCTCCCCACACTATGATGCCGGGTGTTGGTCCTGTGTGCCTCGATCGTATGCAGTCCTGATTGTGGCGCTCACCTGCACGGCGCCAAACACGCATACGACCATCATTGGCACCAAGGCAGAAGCGACTCTCATCGCTGAAGACACGTCTCCATTCGTCCCTCCATTCACGCCTGTCGCGACACCACTGGAGGCGGGCTGCACGATGTTAGGGCGTGAGCGGAAAACGGCGTAACGGTGTGCGGGACCGTAGCCCAGCTTCATGGAGACGGTTGCGAATGGTCCTCGCCGTTACCCCAGGAGCAACAGTGTCCCTAATTTGCTGGCAAGTGGCGGTGCGGTCCCCTACGGCACTGCGTAGGATCCTACGGTCCTGGCGTGCATCCGTGCGTCGCTGCGGTCCGGTCCCAGGTCGACGGGCACGTGCACCTTCCGTCGACCACTGGCGACAACATCGATGTACTGTGGAGACCTCACGCCCCACGTGTTGAGCAATTCGGCGGTACGTCCACCCGGCCTCCCGCATGCCCACTATACGCCCTCGCTCAAAGTCCGTCAACTGCACATACGGTTCACGTCCACGCTGTCGCGGCATGCTACCAGTGTTAAAGACTGCGATGGAGCTCCGTATGCCAAGGCAAACTGGCTGACACTGACGGCGGCGGTGCACAAATGCTGCGCAGCTAGCGCCATTCGACGGCCAACACCGCGGTTCCTGGTGTGTCCGCTGTGCCATGGTGGGTCTGACACACCGGGGTCAATGTGTTGTTTTTTCCATTTCCAGGAGTGTACATTCAGTAATGACTTTCTGACATTTAAATCAATACTCGACGTTAACAAATTTCTCTTCTTCAGAAAATCTTTCCTTGCCATTGCCAGTCTACATTTTATATCCTTTCTACTTCGACTATCATCAGTTATTTTTCTCCCCAAATAGGAAAATTCATTTACTACTTTAAGCGTCTCATTTCCTAATCTAATTCCCTCAGCATCACCCGGCTTAATTGGACCGCATCCCATTATCCTCGTTTTGCTTTTGTTGATGTTTATCTTATATCCACCTTTCAAGACACTGTCCATTCCGTTCAACTGCTCTTCGAAGTCCTTTGCTGTTTCTAACAGAATTACAATCTAATCGACAGACCTTAAAGTTTTTATTCCTTCTCCATGGGTTTTAATACCTACTCAGAATTTTTCTTTTGTTTCCTTAACGCTTGATTAATATACAGATTGAATAACATCGGGGATAGGCTGCAACCCTGTCTCACTCCCTTCCCTACCACTTATATCTGCCATCTGGTTTCTGTACAAATTGTAAATAGCCTTTCGCTCCCTGTATTTTATCCCTGTCACCTTTAGAATTTGAAAGAGAGTATTCTAGTCAACATTGTCAAAAGCTTTCTCTAAGTCTGCAAATGCTAGAAACGTAGGTTTGCCTTTTCTTAATCTTTCTTTTAAGATAAGTCGTAAGGTCAGTATTGACTCACGTGTTCCAACATTTCTACGGAATCCGAACTGATCTTCCCCGAGGTCGGCTTCTACCAGTTTTTCCATTCGTCTGTAAAGAATTCGTGTTACTATTTTGCAGCTATGCCACGGTATTCTCCCTGACACAGCCTTTGGACTCTGCCGCATTTACCGTCGCGTCGTGCTCTACTGTCAGTGGACTCTGTCAACAGCACCCAACGATAGGTGACAGACACCTCAACATTTCCTTCGGGTGTTTGTACCGCTCATAACTTGCTGACGTGGTAATTATGTGTGACTGTCTGCATCTTGGGATATATGCTGGACTTGTGGAAGTTCATGTGACAGTTATTTTTCTTCGGTTATTTATCTTTTGAACTTAACTTTTCCCCCCAGGAACAAAGATCCTGCGAATTAAGTTGTATGAATGTTTAATGGCCACTAAATGCTATAACCGTAAAAGAGTTCATTTCTTTACTGTAAGGTACAGCAGTAAAGGATCATTCCAGTGAGAATGAAGACACGAAAAATTGTGCCTAAAGTTATGACACCTTATGATATAAGATATATTATATGATGAGCGGCGAGTCTATTAAGAATTGTCTATATACACTGAGGTAACAAAAGTCATGGGATACCTTGTAATATTGTGCCGGACTACCCTTTATTCCGTGTAGTACTGCAGCTCAAAATGGCATCGACTCAACAAGTCATTGGAAGTCCCTTGCAGAAATATTGAGCCATGATGTTTCTACAGCCGTCCTTAACTGCGAAAGTGATGCCAGTCTAGGAATCTGTGTACGAACTGAGCTCTCGACTATGTGCCATAAATGTTCAGTTGGATTCATGTCGGGCGATTTGGGTGGTCTGTTCATTCGCTCGAATTGCCGAGCACGTTCTTCAAAGCAAGTGCGAACAGTTGTGGTCCAGTGACACGATACAATGTCATCCACAAAAATTCCATCGTTGTTTGGGAACGTGAAGTCCACAAATGGTTGCACGACGCCTCCAAGTATCCTAACCAAACTATTTCCAGTCAATCACCGGTTCAGTTGAATCAGAGGACCCAGTCCATTCCGTGTGAACACTGTCCACACCATTATATAGCTACAACCAACTTGCACAATGCCTTGTTGACGATTTGGGTCTACAGCTTCTTCGGCTCTGCGTCACACTTGTAACGGGCAAGTTGTGGCGCCCTGGAAATATTCTAAGTTCGGAGTTGGAGTGGCCGCAGGAGCCACTCGGCAGTCCACTCGGTAAGCCGGGGCCCGGCAGCAAACACTTGGTGCCCAACGTTAGCCAGATAAGAAGGGCAGCCACAGTGCGTGGTCCAGGCCGAGAACGTGGCTGGGAATTCCTTGGTGACGCTGTGTCCATGAAAGAGACTTGTATGCAGAGAGTGCCAAAGATGGAGGACTTTTTGAAACCATCATGGCAGACATTCCACAATTCGTATAGAAATTAATAGCAGCCAGAGGAATCATGACATCTTAAAAACAAACATGTACATTGCCATTATTTGCACGACGATTCTGATGGAGTAATCAGATTTTTTAATATCTTTATTGGTTTTAAGTTTAGTACCTGACTGTAAATTATACAAATAACACCCCAGCAACAAAATTACAAAATCTAAACCGCTCATCCGATGTCGTCGATCGACATGTCTTTAGAAAGCTATGAGTGTAAACCTAAATTGGTATGAATTACAGGCATGTAACCTGAATAGTACATGAGTTATTGGAGGTCAAAGTAGCCGATTACTATCGATTGCATCAGCCCATATGTACTCCACACTTACACGAGAAAACGTTAGCAGCATGATTATATATTTATTCATCTATATCTTTATTTATATGTTATATTTGTTATTCATGAAGAATTTGGTTAAATATTTACTGTGTTTTAGACACCACAGAGACATTGGGCTACTTGTCTACCTTTTGTTCTATTCCTTTGATACAAGTTTATTTAATTTGTTTATGTATCTAATAATGTGTGTTAGAGCGCGTTTATGGTCCAGCCGTATGAATATTCGACGTAGATAAATACACCTTCTTCAGAAAAAACAATAAAGCCTATAAGTGCCTAAGAAGACCTTTGTCAGTGATTAAAAGAACACCATAGCTATACATTTATAAACGAAAAAGAAAAGGAAAACACAAACAGTACAATATGTACAAAGTCAAAACCACTACATAACATAATGGAGTACGCTCCACCTCACACAGGCCTATGTTCGATGGGCCATAACCCGCCATAAACTGCAGGTACAAATGGTCGCTCAATTACAAGCCTGACCCGCTATCCACGCACATGCGCAAGGCGAAGGAAGTTAGCTGAATGCGCATGCGCACACGAATACGAGGAAGGTTATACATGGGTCGGGGCTAAAGAGCCTATGTATTCCTAACCGTGAATCAACGTATATCAAAAAATGGAATGGATAGAACAAGAGACGAGCTGAATAGGTGATGGAACCTAAAAATAACCGCACACCGTTGGTATTGCTAGTAAAGAAATTTATACACTCCTGGAAATGGAAAAAAGAACACATTGACACCGGTGTGTCAGACCCACCATACTTGCTCCGGACACTGCGAGAGGGCTGTACAAGCAATGATCACACGCACGGCACAGCGGACACACCTGGAACCGCGGTGTTGGCCGTCGAATGGCGCTAGCTGCGCAGCATTTGTGCACCGCCGCCGTCAGTGTCAGCCAGTTTGCCGTTGCATACGGAGCTCCATCGCAGTCTTTAACACTGGTAGCATGCCGCGACAGCGTGGACGTGAACCGTATGTGCAGTTGACGGACTTTGAGCGAGGGCGTATAGTGGGCATGCGGGAGGCCGGGTGGACGTACCGCCGAATTGCTCAACACGTGGGGCGTGAGGTCTCCACAGTACATCGATGCCAGTGGTCAGCGGAAGATGCACGTGCCCGTCGACCTGGGACCGGACCGTAGCGACGCACGGATTGCACGCCAAGACCGTAGGATCCTACGCAGTGCCGTAGGGGACCGCACCGCCACTTCCCAGCAAATTAGGGACACTGTTGCTCCTGGGGTATCGGCGAGGACCATTCTCAACCGTCTCCATGAAGCTGGGCTACGGTCCCGCACACCGTTAGGTCGTCTTCCGCTCACGCCCCAACATCGTGCAGTCCGCCTCCAGTGGTGTCGCGACAGGCGTGAATGCAGGGACGAATGGAGACGTGTCTTCAGTGATGAGAGTCGCTTCTGCCTTGGTGCCAATGATGGTCGTATGCGTGTTTGGCGCCGTGCAGGTGAGCGCCACAATCAGGACTGCATACGACCGAGGCACACAGGGCCAACACCCGGCATCATGGTGTGGGGAGCGATCTCCTACACTGGCCGTACACCTCTGGTGATCGTCGAGGGGACACTGAATAGTGCACAATACATCCAAACCGTCATCTAACCCATCGTTCTACCATTCCTAGACCAGCAAGGGAACTTGTTGTTCCAACAGGACAATGCACGTCCGCATGTATCCCGTGCCACCCAACGTGCTCTAGAAGATGTTAGTCAACTACCTTGGCCAGCAAGATCTCTGGATCTGTCCCCCATTGAGCATGTTTGGGACTGGATGAAGCGTCGTCTCACGCGGACTGCATGTCCAGCACGAACGCTGGTCCAACTGAGGCGCCAGGTGGAAATGGCATGGCAAGCCAGCATCTCTACGATCGTCTCCATGGGAGAATAGCAGCCTGCATTGCTGCGAAAGGTGGATATACACTGTACTAGTGCCGACATTGTGCATGCTCTGTTGCCTGTGTCTATGTACCTGTGGTTCTGTCAGTGTGATCATGTGATGTATCTGACCCCAGGAATGTGTCAATAAAGTTTCCCCTTCCTGGGACAATGAATTCACGGTGTTCTTATTTCAATTTCCAGGAGTGTATATGAAGCTACCTATGACAACAGGAGCAACTCTTAAAACCTGTACCTAAAGCCAGTAGTTAGCCTGCGGTGGGGGGGGGGGGGGGGGGGGGATGGAGGGGGGCTGAGGGGACATAATCTAAAGACGTCGTGGTAATAAAGATATAGTGATAAAACGTGAGGTGTTCAACAAGCTAAAATCACCTTCATCGTAAAAGGAAAGTGAGGATAAAAAGAAAGAAGATGAACAGCTGGACCAACCACGCTAGCTGATTGGACCAAGTGTTTTGCAGACATATACCGCATTCTCAAAAGTACTTCTAGTATGGTAATCATCATTTAAAATCGTTAAGTTAGTACCTGCAGATTTTATTTAATTACAATATTTCATTTATAATCATCTATGTTACGTTCAAAATTCGCAACTGCCGAGTGATAGGAACCTTCGACAATTGGATTCATGTGTCTATTCATATTGTATACTGTAGACTTAGCAGCATTTGGCTTGCAGTGCGGCAACTACGTATCCCAGCCCTTAGACAACGAAACCATCCAAAACTTTTAACATGTCGCGTCGGAGGGTACGTAGTTGAGGGCCACGCTCCCCCACATGTTTGTTGAAAGCCCGCCCCTCTCGAAGCCTACCATCAGTTGTTACGGAGTGGAATCGGCCTCATACGATCAGGCCACGGATTTCCAGTCGTCTAGGATCCAACCAGTATGCTCACGAACCCAGGAGAGGCGCTGCAGCCGGAGTCGTCCTGTTATCCCTCGCGTCAGTCGTTTGCTGCCATAGACCGTTAACGACAAATATCGGCGGCTCAGTCCTAACAAATAGATTCTTCGTACGTCCCACATTGATTTTTACGGTTATTTCGCCCCTTGTTGCTCGTCTGATAGCACCATAGAAACAGAATACCATAGAGAGTCAACACCACGACCAGAGTGAAGCAAATTGGACAAACCTCCTCCATGTTTTCGGAAGTCAAAATAAAGGGGCATGGTACGTGATACTGGGCAAGGAAATTACGAAACATAGCCTGAGGTAATAAACCCACATATTCACGTAAAGTTAAACACTGGTGGGGCATAACACAAACGAATAAAACCACCAATAAATAATATACTTGAGGAGTATGCGCATAAAACGAGAGATACCCGTATTATTATACACTGCGCAAATGTTATTTATGATTTCGAAAAGAAATTGGGCAACTCCATACCTTGCAAGTTCGCATACATACTACTTCGCCGGCCGGTGTGGCCGAGAGGTTCTAGGCGCTTCAGTCCGGAACCGCGCGACTGCTACTGTCGCAGGTTCGAAACCTGCCTCGGGCATGGATGTGTGTGATGTCCTTAGGTTTAAGTAGTTCTAAGTTTTAGGAGGCTGATGACCTCAGATGTTAAGTCCCTTTGTGCTCAGAGTCATTTTTGAACATACTATTTCACATTTAAAAGAACCACAGAACGACGAGTGACTGAAATTAAGAAGCCACTTCGCTTTCTACTGGCGTTCGTCTGTAGTTGAAAATCGGTCACATGACATTGGGGGTTGGATTGGGTTGTTTGAGGAAGGAGACCAGACAGCGAGGTCATCCGTCGGTCACATGACATTGCTCGCTCGTTACTTATCGGAGAGTTTATCGTATTTCGTTGTTTTCTTACTACAGCTTGTTATTAAAATTTGTTGTTTCAGGTCACCGGCACAATGAAATTTTACCACATATTCATTCTAGGTATAAACCGTTATAATTAAAATTTGGTTAAGGACATATCAACTGTAGAAGTCCTTAGGATTCTAAGGCGAACGATAATAATATTCGAAATTGTAACTGATAGTTGTGGTGCTGCGGTCAGAGACGTGTAAGTGAAGAGTCTAAGGAAGTTCGTTCGCGTCCTGGTGCATTCTTTATTCTCTTTTTTTTCATCTTCGAATTTTCAATACATTCTGGGACTTTCTCGTTCATGAAACAGCAGCATGATCTGCAATGTTCGATGCTATCTGCATGTAAGAGGTTAATTCTGGCTCTGGAGGGATTACAATGGCAAATCACAAAGCAGGCACATATTGAATATAAGTTTACAAAACTAATACAAATCGAAAAATGACTTACTGTTTCCAGTGACTGATACATGGTTTGAAGAACGCCATGAGTAAAAATGTTTATGTACATATTTACACTTTTCATTCTACAGCACATGTTGTAAGCAAAAGTCAAAACAAGTCAAAGAATTTCAGATGTAAAGAGGGTGCATTTTTGCAAATACGCACTTGTTGTTATTTCAAAGGAGATTCAAAGCCATTATGTTATTAGTAACAAGAATATCATTTACAAAACGAATGTTCGTGCGTATGTCAAGTGTGAGTTATATTATCAAATGAAATTACTGAAAGAACTGTGACCACTAAACTCAGTTCATTCAATATGTTTCCAGTACAAAGAAAAATCTTCTGAAAAAAATGTTGAATGAATTAGTAGAGTTCGGCAACCACATTTTTGTAGTAGTTTCAAAAGTTTACTTTTTGCTAAACAGAGTGCATCCAGCCATAACATAGTCCACATTTAACATATTCACAAATATTCTTTTTGTAACTGACAGCATTTGTATCTAACGACATAATGGCTTTGTATCGCCTTTGAAATAATACCAACTGTATATTTGTAGAAAAACAGTGTCTTTATATTTGAAGTACTTTGATATGATTTACTTGTGTTTAGAAAACATGTTGCAGAATGAAAGATGCAGATATGTGCGTAAACATATTTCTTCATAATATTCTTAAAACTCATGTCTCTGGCAACGGAAAAGTAATTTATTTTTAGATTTTGTATTAATTTTGTAAACTTATATTCAAAATGTCCCCGCTTTGTAATATACCAGAATTAACTTAGCCGGCAGCTGCGGCCGAGCGGTTCTAGGTGCTTCAATCCGGAACTGGGCTGCTGCTGCGTTCGCAGGTTCGAATCCTGCCTCGGGCATGAATGTATATGATGTCCTTAGGTTAGTTAGGTTTAAGTTGTTCTAAGTCTAGGGGACTGATGACCTCATATGTTAAGTCCCATAGTGCTTAGAGCCATTTTAACCATTTGAATTAACTGAAATCCTGGAAAATGAACGATGTAGCCTGTCGAAGCACCTGAAACTGAGCCACCAGGTCTCGAAATCCATGGTGCATTGAAGTAAAATCTTGATTGTGACTGATGGCAGTAGTTCCTTATTTACGAAAGTAATACAGTCAAACTGAATACCAGACTGTTGAGCACACTGTCCTCCTGCGATTAATGGTGGCAGCTGGAGGCATGAAATCTGCACGTGTGGGCTTACGGTATACACTGAGGGCAAGCGAGGCATTACCTGTATGCTGAATTAGGATGTCAAGAGAAGGATGTTTGCGACCTTTTGCCACTTTCATGCAAACTGGGTGTTTTCATGGGTGGGATTGAGATGTTCGAGGTAAATTTGGTAGTTTTTCTGGCGCATGAGGTCAAATAACGAAAGTGTCGTCTTCATACCGAAAGAAATAAACAGGTTTTGGTTCAGTGGTCTCCAGTGCTCTGTCTCAATGAACAGATTTGGTACACGTGGCGAGAGACTTCTTAAGTAATAGAACCCAGTACGTTGTCCTCGATGGTTAGTGATCATCGGAGGTGAGGGTATCATCTGGAGTGTCCCAGGAAAGTGTGGTAGGTCCGCTGTTGTTTTCTATCTACATAAATGATGTTTTGGATACGGTAGATAGCAATGTGCGGCTGTTTGCTGATGATGCTGTGGTGTACGGGAAGGTGTCGTCGTTGAGTGACTGTAGGAGGATACAAGATGACATGCACAGGATTTGTGATCGGTGTAAAGAATGTAGCTAACTCTAAATATAGATAAATGTAAGTTAATGCAGATGAATAGGAAAAAGAATCCTGTAATGTCTGAATACTCCGTTAGTAGTGTAGCGCTTGACACAGTCACGTCGATTAAATATTTGGGCGTAACATTGCAGAGCGATATGAAGTGGGACCAGCATGTAATGGCAGTTGTAGCGAAGGCGGATAGTCGTCTTCGGTTCATTGGTAGAATTTTGGGAAGATGTGGTTCATCTGTAAAAGAGACCAGAATGAGATTTTCACTCTGCAGCGGAGTGTGCGCTAATATGAAACTTCCTGGCAGATTAAAACTGTGTGCCCGACCGAGACTCGAACTCGGGACCTTTGCCTTTTGCGGGCAAGTGGTCTACCGTCTGAGCTACTGAAGCACGACTCACGCCCGGTACTCACAGCCTTACTTCTGCCAGTAGCTCGTCTCCTACCTTCCAAACTTTACAGAAGCTCTCCTGCGAACCTTGCAGAACTAGCACTCCTGAAAGAAAGGATATTGCGGAGACATGGCTTGTAAAGGAGACCGCTTATAAAACACTAATACGACCTATTCTTGAGTACTGCTCGAGCGTTTGGGATCCCTATCAGGTCGGATTGAGGGAGGACATAGAAGCAATTCAGAGACGGGCTGCTAGATTTGTTACTGGTAGGTTTGATCATCACGCGAGTGTTACGGAAATGCTTCAGGACTTCGGGTGGGAGTCTCTAGAGGAAAGGAGGTGTTCTTTCCGTGAATCACTAGTGAGGAAATTTAGAGAACCAGCATTTGAGGCTGACTGCAGTACAATTTTACTGCCGCCAACTTACATTTCGCTTCAAGACCACAAAGATAAGATAAGAGAGATTAGGGCTCGTACAGAGGCATACAGGCAGTCATTTTTCCCTCGTTCTGTTTGGGAGTGGAACAGTGAGAGAAGATGTTAGTTGTGGTACGAGGTACCCTCCGCCACGCACCGTATGTTGGATTGCGGAGTATGTATGTAAATGTCGATGTAGAGGGCTGCCATGGCTACGGCATCGGTCTGCTCAGAGTACTGTCCACTGTAAACGTGCAGTCCTAAAGCATCGACTGCACACCGACCAGCGCAGCGCCACGAAATGGCGTCAGGAAGGCGCTGCCCACAAGCCAATGGAAAGTACGGGCAGCGCCACACCTCCAAGAGGACAAGAGGCAGCGCCCCCTGTTAGCGATGGCTTAATCAGCCGTCCGCTGCTGGTCCGCCCCACTTCGGTCGCAGAATTCGAGAGAAACAGTACTGAGTAACATTAAGTCGATACTTAACCTGTGTTCTGCGAGTATTAATAGACTGTCAATGTAACTGCAAGTAGGAGGCACAAAAGCACAGAAACTTAAGTATTGTTTCTTCCCTTAATAGAAATAAAATATTCTGTTAATTGCAGCCGAGACTACAGAAAACAAAATAAGTCGATGTCAGAACGCGTCTGAGAACCTGTGTCTGCTTAGGGCTGAACTTCTCGTCGATTACTTTCGTGGAGTCTTCCAAAATGACTCGAGTGAAAGGCGTGATGACATTCGAGATGGCCGTTATTTCGCACTCTTCCAGACTTGGCTCTATTAGCTGGTGGATAAAATGACCTGAGTTTCGAATGTGATGTCTACACTCGCGGAAGTGAGGATCCAACAGTTGCTTACGAAGGGGTTATGTTGGTGGCCCAGTATTGATCACTACAGGTGGCATGCCTTCATTGTGACTCTTTGGCAGGCCACACAACCTGACCAGTATACAACGTTGTAAGAAAGCTGGATAAGCTTCAAAACCAGAAAGTCCATCTACTAAGCTGCCTCGCATTTTTACTAAGGTGACTGGATGAAGGTAAAACGAATTCTCTGAAAAGTGTTTTGAGCAGTTAGCCCATGTGAATAGTAAACTGTTGTGAAGACACACTTGACCTCTTAGCAACACATAATTGCGAGTTTAAAAAATGTGTGTGAAATCTTACGGGACTTAACGGCTAAGGTCATCAGTCCCTAAGCTTACACACTACTTCTCTTAAATTATCCTAGGAACAAACACACACACACCCATGCCGGAGGATTAGCCGCAATCCTGAGTTAATAACGAGCACCAAAGCCGATATAGGGATTGGTGAACACAGGGTTATCGTAGCGAGACTGAATACTGAAATCCCCAAATGCTCGAAAAATAAGCGAAAAATATACCTATTCAGAAAAGCAGATAGAAATTCACTTGACGTCTTCCTGAAAGACAATCTCGACTCATTCCAAATTAATGAGTGTAGACCAGATATGGCTTAAATCAAAGAAACAGTTTCGGCAGCAATTGTGAGATTTATACCAAATAAATTAACAAACTACGGAGCTGATCCTCCTTATTACACAAAACGGGTTAGAGCACTGTTGCAGAAACAACGAAACAAACATGCCAAATTTAAAGAGACGCAATATCCCCATAACTGACGATCATTTACAGAAGCTAGAAACTTAGCGCTGACTTCAATACGAGATGCCTCTAACAATTTCCACAACGAAACTTTGTCTCGAAACCTGGCAGAGAATCCAAAGAGATTCTGGTCGTATGTGAAGTATGTTAGCAGCAAGAAATAAGCAATGCCTTCTCTGCGCAATAGCAATGGAGATACTATCGAAGAAGTTTAGCCAAAGCAGAATTACTAAACACAGCATTCCGAAACGCCTTCACAAAAGAAGACGAACTAATATTCCAGAATTCGAATCGAGAACAGCTGTCAACATGAGTAACGTAAAAGTAAATGTCCTCGGAGTAGTGAAGCAACTTAAATCACTTAATAAAAGCAAGTCTTCTGGTCCAGACTGTATACCAATTAGGTTCCTTTCGGAGTATACTGACACATTAGTTCCATACTGAACAATCATATACAACCGTTCGCTTGACGAAAGATCCGTACCCATAGACTGGAAAGCTGCACAGGTAATACCAATATTCAAGAAATGTAGTAGGAGTAATCCACTAAATTACAGGCCCATATCGTTAACATTGATATGCAGCACATATATTGTGTTCGAAGATTATGAATTACTTCGAAGAAAACGGTCTATTGACACACAGTGAACATTGGTTTAGAAAACATCATTCCTGTGAAGCACAACTAGCTCTTTATTCACATGAAGTGTTGAGTGCTATTGACAAGGGATTTCAGATCGGTTTCGCATTTCTGGATTTCCGGAAGGCTTTTGACACTGTACCACACAAGCGGCTCGTAGTAAAATTTTGTGCGTATGGAATATCGTCTCAGTTATGTGACTCGATTTCTGATTTCCTCTCTGAGAGGTCACAGTTCGTAGTAATTGACGCAAAGTCATCGAGTAAAACAGAAGTGATTTCTGGCGCTCCCCAAGGCTCTCTGCTGTTCCTTATCTGTATAAAGGATTTGGGAGACAATCTGCGGGGCCGTCTTCGTTTGTTTGTAGATGACGCTGTCGTTTATCGATTAATAAAATCATCAGAAGATCAAAACAAACTGCAAAACGATATAGAAGAAATATCGGAATGGTGCGAAAAGTGGCAGTTGCCCCTAACTAATGAAAGTGTGAGGTCATCCACATGAGTGCTAAAAGGTACTCGTTAAACTTCAGTTACACGAGAAATCAGTCAAATCTAAAGTCCGTAAATTCATCTAAATACCTAGGAATTACAATTACGAACAACCACTCGTACGGAAAGATATAGGTGTTCATTCTTTCCGCATGCTATACGAGATTGGAATAACTGAGAATTGCGAAGGTGGCACTTAAATGTGATTTGCAGAGTATCCATGTATATGTAGATGTAGATCCTACACCCGTCCGCCAGTGTGGTGCATCGCATCAGCACTCCTGCAGTTAACTGAACCAAAGGAAGAGCGAACTTAGCGTTAATCTGGGTAACGATCGGCTTCACTCGACGACAGATCGTCGTTAACGCCAGAAAGCTCTTAGCACTCTATCTACTTATATCCTCTACTCCCCCTACAGACTCATGGGAATGGGTCGACACAGTCAGCTGCGTGTAGTCGGTCTGGACGCACAATAAATCAACCGAGAGGATAATCGCCTAGTTTTCTCGCATGAAGTACAGACCCATATCACTAACGTCGATACGTTGTAGGGGTTTGGAACATATACGCTGCTCGAGCCTTACGAATCACCTCGAAGTAAACGATTTAGTATATCGTTCTTGTGAAACACAACTAGCTCTTTATTGTCATGAAGAAATGAGTGCTATCGACAGGGGACGTCAAACTGATTCCATATCTTTAGATCTCTGGATCAATGTAGGCACCGCTACTTACAAGCGACTGCTAATTAAATGTTGTGCTTATAAAATATCGTCTCCGTTGTGAGACTGGATTCATGATTTCGTGTCAGAAAGGTTACAGTTCATAATATCTGACGAAAAGTCATCGAGTGAAACAGAAGTAATGTCTGACATCCCACAAACAAGTGTTATATGCACTCTGTTATTCCTGATCAGAGCAGCTGTCTTACATTGCTTGCATACGATGTCATTTCCTGTCGTTTAAAGTCATTAGATGGACAGAATCGTTTGCAAAATTATTTAGGCAGGATATCTGTATAGGACAATAACTGGCAATTGCCTCTAAAAAATGGTTCAAATGGCTCTGAGCACTATGGGACTCAACTGCTGTGGTATTAGTCCCCTAGAACTTAGAACTACTTAAACCTAACTAACCTAAGGACATCACACACATCCATGCCCGAGGCAGGATTCGAACCTGTGACCGTAGCAGTCGCACTGTTCCGGACTGCGCGCCTAGAACCGGGAGACCACCGCGGCCGGCCAATTGCCTCTAAAACATGAAAAGTGTGAAGGCATTCATGTGAGCATTAAAAAGATTCGGCTATATTTATGTTAAACAATAAATCACATAAATGTAAAGGCTATACAGGGTGGTCCGTTGATCGTGAACGGGCCAAATATCTCACGAAATAAGCGTCAAACGACAAAACTACAAAGAACGAAACTTTTCTAGCTTGAAGGGGGAAACCAGATGGCGCTATGGTTGGCCCGCTAGATGGCACTACCATAAGTCAAACCGAAATTAACTGCGTTTTTTTTTTTTTGTTATTACATATTCGTGTAGTACGTAAAGAAACATTCCGCCAGTGCGGACGGTATTTGCTTCGTGATACATTACCCGTGTTAAAATGGACCGTTTACCAATTGCGAAAAAGGTCGATATCGTGTTGGTGCGTGACTATTGTGATAAAAATGCCCAACGGGCGTGTGCTATGTGTGATGCTCGGTATCCTGGACGACATCATCCAAGTGCACGGACAGTTCGCCGGGTAGTTACGTTATTTAAGGAAACAGAAATTGTTCAGCCACACGTGAAACGTCAACTACGACCTGCAAAAAATGATGATGACCAAGTAGGTGTTTTAGCTACTGTCGCGGCTAGTCGGCACATCAGTAGCTGACAAATTGCACGAGAATCGTGAATCTCAAAAAAGTCGGTGTTGAGAATGCTACATCAGCATCGTTTGCACTCGTACCATATTTCCATGCAGCAGCAATTGCATGGCGACGTCTTTGAACGTCGTGTACAGTTCTGCCACTGGGCACAAGAGAAATAAAGGAAGATTACAGATTTTTTGCACGCGTTGTATTTAGCGACGAAGCGTCATTCACCAACAGCGGTAACGTGAACCGGCATTATATGCACTATTGGGCAACGGAAAATCCACGATGGCTGCGACAAGTGGAACATCAGCGACCTTGGTGGGTTAATCTATGGTGCGGCATTATGGGAGAACGGATACTTGGCCCCCATTTTATCGATATCAGTCTAAATGGTGCAATGTATGCTGATTTCCTACGTAATGTTCTACCGGTGTTACTACAGGATGTTTCACTGCATGACAGAATTGCGATGTACTTCCAACATGATGGATGTCCGGCACATAGCTCGCGTGCGGTTGAAACGGTATTGAATAGCGTATTTCATGACAGGAGATTTGTTCGTCGAAGCACCATACCACGGCCCGCAAGTTCACCGGATCTGACGTCCCCGGATTTTTTTCTGTGGGGAGAGTTGAAGGATATTTGCCATCGTGATCCACCGACAACGCCTGACATGCGTCAGCACATTGTCAATGCATGTGCGAACATTGCGGAAGGCCAACTACTCGCTGTTGAGAGGAATGTCGTTACACGTATAGCCAAATGCATTAGGGTTGACAGACATCATTTTGAGCATTTATTGCATTAATGTGGTATTTACAGGTAATCACGCTGTAACAGCATGCGTTCTCAGAAATGATAAGTTCACAAACGTACATGTATCACATTGAAACAACCGACATAAAATTTTCAAACGTACCTACGTTCTGTATTTTATTTTAAGAAACCTGTTACCGACTGTTCGTCTAAAATTGTGAGCCGTATGTTTGTGACTATTACAGCGCCATTTACCACAAAGCGAAAAAAGTGGTCCAACTAAAACATTCATATTTCTTTACGTACTACACGAATATGTAATAAAGAATGGTGGTTCCTACTTTAAAAAACGCAGTTGATATCCGTTTGACCTATGGCAGTGCCATCTAGCGGGCCCACCATAGCGCCATCTGGTTTCCACCTTCAAGCTAGAAAAGTTTCGTTATTTGTAGTTTTTTCGTATGACGCTTATTTCTTGAGAAATTTGGCCCAGTCACGATCAAACCAACTACCCTGTATATTCAACTAAATTGACTAACCTAAAGTGGCACGATCAAATAGTTAATGTTGGGAGGAAAGGAAACCAAACGTTGTGATTTATTGGCAGAAGCCTTAGAAGATGTAACAGGCTTACTAAAAAAGACTGCTTGCACTATGCTTGTCCGCCCGCTTCTGAAATAGTGCTGTACGGTGCGTGATCCGCATCATACAGGATTGACGGAGGACGTCGAAAAAGTTCAAAAAAGGGCAGATTTCTTTACATTATCGCGAAAAAAGTGAGAGAGTTCCACGGGTATGCCATAGTAATTGGGATGGCTGTCATTAAAACAAAGGCGTAGCTCGCTGCTGCTGAACGTTCTCATGAAATTTCAATCGCTAGTATTCTCCTCATAGTGTGGAAACATTTTGTTGACGCCCACCTGCATAGGGAGAAATGATCACCAAAATAAAATAAGAGAAATCAAATCTCGCACGGAAAGAGTTAAATGTACATATTTGCTGCGTGCTGTTCGAGAGTGGAACGGTAGAGCAGTAGGTTAAGAGTCGGTCGATGAACCCTCTGCCGTGCACTTAATTGTGAACTGCAGACTAATCATGTAGATGTAAACGCAATAGGCACAGTGCGATCGGTATCACGTGGCAACCACTGGACGACGAAGCGACAGCAGTACTGGAGACAAGCCACATCTTTGCGCCGATACCTACGTCTCCGCAAACCGGCGAGATTTTGGACGTTGTGGAACAGGCTGTCCGAGGAGTACCAAGCGATAACGCAGAGGGAATTCATCTGGAAACCTGCCAAATTTTTGTCAATTAGGCTCGACAAAGAGACAACTACTCCAAAACAGAAACAGGAGAACTTCTCATCTGCACCCTTTTTAAAGAATGTGTAAGTATACTTTAAAAGTAAATTTACCACGCATATTAGTAATTTGTGATATGTTATATTCTGCAGAAAATATGCATTAATTTTATTTGAGAGTATTAATTGTAACTAAGGCCAATACCGTCAAAGACTCAGCACATAAATAACTAATGTCAGACAGTAATAAAACTACACACATCAAAAAAAAAGTTTTCATCACCTCACCCCGAAAGTTCCTAAACCTGTAAGAAAACTGGAATAGAGATTAACATAAACATCATTTCCGCCCTTGTTATTGCTCATGAAAGCCACACATTGCATATTGTACCACCATACAGCGAGACTTTCATAGGTGATGGTCCAGATTGTTGTACACACAGGTACCTCTAATACCCATTAGCACGTCCTCTTGCATTGATGCATCCCTGTATTCCTGGTGGCATACTGTCCACCAGTACACCAAGGCACTGTTGGTCTAGATTGTCACACTCCTCAACGGCGATTCGGCTTAGATGCCTCAGAGTGGTTGGTGGGACACGTCGTCCATAAACAACCCTTTTCAATCTATCCCAGGCATGTTCGACAGGGTTCATGTCTGAAGAACATGCTGGCCGCTCCAGTCGAGTCACGGCATTCATGTACAGTACAGCCGTTACGGCGCCTTCCATGATCACCAGCGGCATACATCGGATGCACATAATGCCACCACAAAACAGCAGGAACTCGCTGGAAAATTTATGTAAGGCTTCCAGCCTGACCGGGTTGCCTCAAAACACGTCGATTGCAATTGTCTCGGCCGGTCTCATCGGTGAGGAGAACGTGATACCATTCGGCATGTTGTTGGGCCCATCTGTACCGCGCTGCATGGTGTCGTGGTTGCAAAGAAAGACCTCAGCATGGACGTCAGTAGTGAAGTTGCGGAGCATGCAGCCTAGTGTGCACAGTTTGAGTCTTAATAAGACATCCTGTGGCTGCACGAAAAGCATTATTCTAAATGCTGGCTTTGCTGTCAGGGCTCCTCCGAGCCATGATCCGTAGGTAGCGGTCATCCACAACAGTAGTAGCCCTTGGGCCGTCTGAGTGAGGCATGTCATCGACAGTTCCTGTCTCTCTGTATCTATGTATCTCCTCCATGTCCGAAAAATATCGCTTTGGTTCACCCCGATACGCCTGGACACTTCCCTTGTTGAGAGCGCTTGTTGGCACGAAGTAACAGTGCGGGCACGATCGAACCGTGGTATTGACCGTGTAGATATGATTGAACTACAGACAACGCGAGCCGTGTACCGCCTTCCTGGTGGAACGATTGGAACTGATCGGCTGTCGGACCCCCTGCGTCTGAAAGGCGCTGCTGATGCGTGGTTGTTTACATCTTTGGGCGGGTTTAGTTACATCTCTGTCGTATAACATGCACAGTCAACGTGTATTTTCAGGAGTTCTGAGGTGTGTATTAAGACGTATGCAGTTTCATCAGTAGATATATAAATGCTGCTTACAAGACGGAGGTGCTTCTGCCGTAACGCCAGCGTTGTTAATGAGAATGTCGACGCCTCCCAGGTTTTCTTGAATCCATTTGAAGACTGAAATAATGCTCTCCTCGCTGCTGACATCGCCTTCTATTGCGTGTAGCTGGCCTGGAGCATCTTTCAGTTCCAACTCCTGGAAAAATAAGAGAAATTCTTAATACAACAATTCAAGTATAACTACATGCCTTAATGTTATGTTTTTATTTTTATTTTTATTTTATTCTATTTTTTTAACTTTGCTAAATGTGGCTGTTTTAAAGTTTTTGAAACTGGTGGCTTATGTGAAGTTCTCGAACCTTTATCTCAGTGTAGCTCAAGTATGGCATAGACTGACATCTTCTCAAGAAAATATCATCTGAGAGGAATTTTGCAGTTTTCTAAACCAAAATTATTTTATTCTACCTACCTGTGTCTTTTGTCACCTCTGTAATTGTTGGTGTCTGCTGGTTCGAGCAACTGCAGCAGATGTTATGGGTCGGTATGTTTGGTTCATATGGCTCTGAGCACTATGCGACTTAACTTCTGAGGTCATCAGTCGCCTATAACTTAGAACTAATTAAACCTAACTAACCTGAGGACATCACACACATCCATGCCCGAGGCAGGAATCGAACCTGCGACCGTAGCGGTCGCTCGGTTCCAGACTGCAGCGCGTAGAACCGCACGGCCACTCCGTCCGGCGTCTGTATGTTTCAAGTTAATTGTAAAGTTACTCTAGTCCTCATATCAGGGTGTAAGTCTAGGGTATCCTTGTTTGTTGACAAGGACATGGAGGCAGATTAATTGCGGTTTTGCATTTACTGTTGGAACTGCCGCTAGTGTGCTCTTCTTGTTTGGCGTGTTGGCAATCAGGTGCAGGTGTGGTTTGTATTGGGTAATACCTCTTGGTTCAAATGGCTCTGAGCACTATGGGACTTAACATCTTAGGTCATCAGTCCCCTAGAACTTAGAACAACTTAAACCTAACTAACCTAAGGACATCACACAACACCCAGCCATCACGAGGCAGAGAAAATCCCTGACCCCGCCGGGAATCGAACCCGGGAACCTGGGCGTGGAAAGCGAGAACGCTACCGCACGACCACGAGATGCGGACAATACCTGTTGGTTCGTAGTCGATGTCCAGTCTAATATTGCTTCTAGGTGGACATAGTTCTATCGTAAATAGTTTTTTTGATGGTCAGTTGATTTAGTTTGGGTAGGTGTGCAGAGGCATAGTTCATAATCCCTATAATAAAGATATTGTTGTTATATAAGGCTATGGTGTCGGAGCATCCATGGAAACGTCTGTCCATTTCTTCTAACAAGGAATGTCATGTACTACATGTTTCATGTGAGTCTCGAAGTTGAATAGGTCTATAGACGGACGATCAAGTATTTCGCGAGTTGATCAATGTGACGTGGATTCTCAGAGAGTGAGTCTGATGTTGCTAGTTTGTTATCGTTTTTGAAGCTGAGATGTCAGTGTATGAATAGTGAAGTTCGATTTGAAACGCCTAGTCAACAGCCACGTTTGTGGTCTGACAAGCCTCGCTCTCTAGGCTTTTACAGGCGTGTACCGGAAAGCAAACGTAACACAAGTCAGTGCTCGCAGACAAATTTTAGTAACGCCATTATTTTAAAGTACGAAATCGTTGGAACCATTTTATTTGAGGCGTGCTAGGGTAGTCCGTGCAGCAGCGATGACCTCTGTGGCTGGTTCAGTGGTCAGAGCATCTGGCTAGTAAGCAGGAGACCTGGGTTCGAATCCCAGTCAGGTACAAATTTCCATTGTTCGCCAATGCCCACTAACAGCTCCATACCGCAACTTCTCTGTGTTTTGATTAGACCACAGCCTGAGTGCAGCGAACAGGCAGAATGTTCGATGACGTGAGAACACGATCCGATGCTGTAGTGTCCTGGGTTCAGTGGTGTGCAGCAGAGTTCTTCAATGCCATTACGAGTAGAAATTCAGTCCATTAGCTCTGCATACTTTATCACACTATTGTGAAGGAACGATCCGATAAAAAAATGGATTTTTACGTTTCATATAGCTTTACATGTCATCTTCATGGTGAAGTGTCTATTATCTTGTTAGTGGTCATATTTATTGTGATATTCGCATTTAAATAAGAAGCTGCGTGGAACTCGAAAAAGTTTGCAGTAAAGATATGTGTCGCTATGATATTGCGTTTGGCACATACTACACAATATGTTGCTGCGAAATTAATTTAGATTTTGCAGGAGGTTTCTATTTGTCTCCAGTCTCGAGAAAATGTAGTCTATGTAGCACGTTCACTTCTGACCACACACGTCCGAGAATGAAATATTCAAAACATACTCTGTATCTCTTAAATCGTCCAAGATACCGAAACGAGATTTTGGCAAATGACATCACTCAATGAGGAAATATTTTTCAACTTGGTTAACGTACGGAATTTTCTTATCTACGGCGGTATAGCCAAAGCTACAACTTTTTGTCCACTCACTGATAGCTAGTGAAAAGCGAATTCCCTAGTATAAAAATAAAAATTAAATTTCTTCTCTTATGTTGCAACAAATCTACACCATGAGGTTTTCCCTAAGGTATTGACCTCTCTGTTCACCTTTAGCTTGTTTAAGATTGTATCAGGATTCTGTCACAACAGCTATTGCAAGGTGAGTTTGTGAATTTATACTGTGATTTGGCAGTAGGGACACAATTAAACCAGTCAACAAGAGAAATGTAGCTAATACAACAGATGAAGCTTCTTCAAATAAAGAATGGTTAACAATTCATACAAAATAAATCACCAACTCTGTCGCAGTTTTGGGGAATCCTGCAATCCATAGTACTTTTAACAATGAACGACTGGAATGGAAACTTACCGGAGGGTTTTGTCCCTGTTCATCATCTCAGAAACATGAAAATAATGCAGCAAATAGTGTATCACAGTTTTGTTCCTATCCCCATTCATAGTGAAGCAGTGAACTTCTTCACCATATGTAATTGTCTTTTAATGGTTAAAGATAGATTACGTATGTTTATTTTAACCCTAGTGAGTAGTCGCAAATGGTTTATAAAGTAACGACTATCATGTTTTCATAACCTTGTTATCCACAAAAAAAGCATCCATCATTTCTTTTCTACTAGAAGACGCTGCACTTTTGGTGCAGAGTAGATGTGGCCGAATAAAACACTTTCATAACTCTGAAGCTATAAATAAATTTACTACTTGCAAAACCCTGTAGATATTCGGCAACTTCAATATCACTGATGAATTAAAGGATATTACTAGTAAGAAGATTCACTCTCTCACTCTGTACAGGGATAGAAATGGAAACACAGTACACTGTTACTGTACTTTTTCGTGTGTCAAAGATAAATGAAGTGTACACATAAAATGATTTGGTGAGTTTCATTCCTAGCTGTTGATTGTTAACGGCACACTGGGTTACACGATTACCTTAGAATTTTAACAGAATTGGAGATTTATATTCATCTGACTTTTAAACTTCTTTCTTCAGAATTGTCATCACTGACAACAAACTAAAGCTAAAGCAGAGACTAATGAAACTTAATGATTATAGGTGTAAATGGAACTATAGTATATTAACAGGTTACACAGTGAAGGTACAAGTGCTTTTTACCAAATTATTTCTTTAAAATCGCAAGGTTGTGCTGTAGCTCTTATACATGCAGACAAACAACAGAGTCGGCTGCATTGCTATTCGATTTGATACTGGAGGGACATGCGTTTCTAAAAGTCGATTTATTCATTCTAAGGAAAGTTCCAAATCTTCCATCGTCTGGAGAGTTTAATACATTGTGTGAGAGTATACGAATAGACCTTGATAAGTTCCATTAACGTACGAGAATGTTTGTGTCTACGTTTGATTATACTTTTCAAAAGATCCGTGAACGCTTGAGCGTATTATGCAGCAATTTGCATTCAACTACACTCCTGGAAATTGAAATAAGAACACCGTGAATTCATTGTCCCAGGAAGGGGAAACTTTATTGACACATTCCTGGGGTCAGATACATCACATGATCACACTGACAGAACCACAGGCACATAGACACAGGCAACAGAGCATGCACAATGTCGGCACTAGTACAGTGTATATCCACCTTTCGCAGCAATGCAGGCTGCTATTCTCCTATGGAGACGATCGTAGAGATGCTGGATGTAGTCCTGTGGAACGGCTTGCCATGCCATTTCCACCTGGCGCCTCAGTTGGACCAGCGTTCGTGCTGGACGTGCAGACCGCGTGAGACGACGCTTCATCCAGTCCCAAACATGCTCAATGGGGGACAGATCCGGAGATCTTGCTGGCCAGGGTAGTTGACTTACACCTCCTAGAGCACGTTAGGTGGCACGGGATACATGCGGACGTGCATTGTCCTGTTGGAACAGCAAGTTCCCTTGACGGTCTAGGAATGGTAGAACGATGGGTTCGATGACGGTTTGGATGTACCGTGCACTATTCAGTGTCCCCTCGACGATCACCAGAGGTGTACGGCCAGTGTAGGAGATCGCTCCGCACACCATGATGCCGGGTGTTGGCCCTGTGTGCCTCGGTCGTATGCAGTCCTGATTGTGGCGCTCACCTGCACGGCGCCAAACACGCATACGACCATCATTGGCACCAAGGCAGATGTGACTCTCATCGCTGAAGACGACACGTCTCCATTCGTCCCTCCATTCACGCCTGTCGCGACACCACTGGAGGCGGGCTGCACGGTGTTGGGGCGTGAGCGGAAGACGGCCTAACGGTGTGCGGGACCGTAGCCCAGCTTCATGGAGACGGTTGCGAATGGTCCTCGCCGATACCCCAGGAGCAACAGTGTCCCTAATTTGCTGGGAAGTGGCGGTGCGGTCCCCTACGGCACTGCGTAGGATCCTACGGTCTTGGCGTGCATCCGTGCGTCGCTGCGGTCCGGTCCCAGGTCGACGGGCACGTGCACCTTCCGCCGATCACTGGCGACAACATCGATGTACTGTGGAGACCTCACGCCTCACGTGTTGAGCAATTCGGCAGTACGTCCACCCGGCCTCCCGCATGCCCACTATACGCCCTCGCTCAAAGTCCGTCAACTGCACATACGGTTCACGTCCACGCTGTCGCGGCATGCTACCAGTGTTAAATACTGCGATGGAGCTCCGTATGCCACGGCAAACTGACTGACACTGACGGCGGCGGTGCACAAATGCTGCGCAGCTAGCGCCATTCGACGGCCAACACCGCGGTTCCTGGTGTGTCCGCTGTGCCGTGCGTGTGATCATTGCTTGTACAGCCCTCTCGCAGTGTCCGGAGCAAGTATGGTGGGTCTGACACACCGGTGTCAATGTGTTCTTTTCTCCATTTCCAGGAGTGTATATGGCTAAAGCAAAAATAGTTATGTTGAACAGGGGACCTAGAAACGACGGAGAGGCTCCGTCCCAGCCGTAGCCCTCAGTGGCGCACAACCCCACAACACGCGACAGCAGTCCACTCACTCCACCGCCGCCACACACCGAACCAGGGTTATTGTGCGTTTCGGCGCCCGGTCTAACCCCAGATGTCTACGTGGTAGAGTAATTATGGTTTACGCGTACGCGGAGGAAATGTTTGCGCAGGAATCGCCGACATAGTGTAACTGAGGCGGAATAAGGAGAACCTGCCCGAAATCGCCGAGGTAGATGCAAAACCGCCTTAAAACCATCCACAGGCTTGTCGGCACTCCGGACCTCGACACTATTCCGCCGGGCGGATTTGTGCCGGGGACCGGCACGCCTCCCCGCTCTCTGGACCGCGCGGCTAGTCGGGCGGGCTACCTTGAAATAAGTAAAAGTCAGTTCAATATCTATTTGCTTTATGAAATTTTGTTTTAAACAAAACAGCAGTACACAATTCAAACAATTGCGTCTAATATCAGTAGCAGAAAATAATTTGCGATATACACTCCTGGAAATGGAGAAAAGAACACATTGACACCGGTGTGTCAGACTCACCATACTTGCTCCGGACACTGCGAGAGGGCTGTACAAGCAATGATCACACGCACGGCACAGCGGACACACCTGGAACCGCGGTGTTGGCCGTCGAATGGCGCTAGCTGCGCAGCATTTGTGCACCGCCGTCGTCAGTGTCAGCCAGTTTGCCGTGGCATACGGAGCTCCATCGCAGTCTTTAACACTGGTAGCATGCCGCGACAGCGTGGACGTGAACCGTATGTGCAGTTGACGGACTTTGAGCGAGGGCGTATAGTGGGCATGCGGGAGGCCGGGTGGACGTACCGCCGAATTGCTCAACACGTGGGGCGTGAGGTTTCCACAGTACATCGATGTTGTCGCCAGTGGTCGGCGGAAGGTGCACGTGCCCGTCGACCTGGGACCGGACCGCAGCGACGCACGGATGCACGCCAAGACCGTAGGATCCTACGCAGTGCCGTAGGGGACCGCACCGTCACTTCCCAGCAAATTAGGGACACTGTTGCTCCTGGGGTATCAGCGAGGACCATTCGCAACCGTCTCCATGAAGCTGGGCTACGGTCCCGCACACCGTTAGGCCGTCTTCCGCTCACGACCCAACATCGTGCAGCTCGCCTCCAGTGGTGTCGCGACAGGCGTGAATGGAGGGACGAATGGAGACGTGTCGTCTTCAGCGATGAGAGTCGCTTCTGCCTTGGTGCCAATGATGGTCGTATGCGTGTTTGGCGCCGTGCAGGTGAGCGCCACAATCAGGACTGCATACGATCGAGGCACACAGGGCCAACACCCGGCATCATGGTGTGGGGAGCGATCTCCTACACTGGCCGTACACCTCTGGTGATCGTCGAGGGGACACTGAATAGTGCACGGTACATCCAAACAGTCATCGAACTCATCGTTCTACCATTCCTAGACCGGCAAGGGAACTTGCTGTTCCAACAGGACAATGCACGTCCGCATGTATCCCGTGCCACCCAACGTGCTCTAGAAGGTGTAAATCAACTACCCTGGCCAGCAAGATCTCCGAATCTGTCCCCCATTGAGCATGTTTGGGACTGGATGAAGCGTCATCTCACGCGGTCTGCACGTCCAGCACGAACGCTGGTCCAACTGAGGCGCCAGGTGGAAACGGCATGGCAAGCCGTTCCACAGGACTACATCCAGCATCTCTACGATCGTCTCCATGGGAGAATAGCAGCCTGCATTGCTGCGAAAGGTGGATATACACTGTACTAGTGCCGACATTGTGCATGCTCTGTTGCCTGTGTCTATGTCCCTGTGGTTCTGTCAGTGTGATCATGTGATGTATCTGACCCCAGGAATGTGTCAATAAAGTTTCCCCTTCCTGGGACAATGAATTCACGGTGTTCTTATTTCAATTTCCAGGAGTGTATGTTTCCGAATTAATTTTGTCAGAACAGAATGACACAATAATAAAATTTACGTGCCGTCAATAATAGCTCATTGCTATTTCTCACAATATCCTCCTTCTAGTCGATCTGTTTCTGTATTGTTATTGACTAGATTGCCAAATTTCTTGCGTCTGATATACGGCTGTGATAATTCCTTCAAATATGGGGCTCACCGCTCACCGCACGCTCGAGAATCACTATTTATAACTGCTTTCTGATGCACGCTCACACACCGCTGCATGCATCTATCGCCAGCTGTGCGAGCTTCCCGACGAGCTTGCCACCAGCACACTTTCCAATCGTCAAATGGGTTTCTCTTTCACACTGCTGGGGGAACAGCGTTCAAGGCTGGCCGCCCACTCTGATCACGGCCTTAATGGTACGTACTATCGGAGATACAGAAGATCGCAGAATGACAGTACAAATAGGAAAATGATAAGTGTCAGTGGATACAGCACCTTTCTAAACTTGTGTTCATCTACATCTGCACCTGCATCAATGTAGATACTCCGCAAGCCACCGTACGGTGCGTGACGGAGGGTACCTTGTACCAAAATTAGTCGTTTCGTTTCCTGTTCCACTCGCAGATAGAACGAGAGAAAAACGACTCTCTAAATGCCTCCATAAGAGCCTTAATTTCTCGTATCTTATCATCGTGGTCTCTACGCGAAATTTATGTTTGCGAAAGTAGGATCGTTCTGTAAACTATGTCAGTAGTGTTCTTACTTCAAGGGTCGCCCACTTGATCTCCCGAAGTATATCCAAAACACTTACATGCTGATCGAACCTACCAATAAGAAATCCAGCAACTCGTTTCTGAATTGCTTCGATGTGCTCCTTCAATCCATCCTGCTGCGGATCCCAGACACTTGAGCAGTAAGGTCTCAGTAGCGTCCTATATGCAGTGTAGATCAACTACAACATCCTAAAATTATTCCAGTAAAGCAAAGTCGACCCTTCGCCATTCCTACCACATCCTGAAATGCTCGTTCCGTTACGCACAAACATTTAAACATGGTGACTGTGTCAAGCAGTGCACTACTAATGCTGTATCCGAGCATTACTGGTTACGGTGATTCGGCACAGATCCCTTACAGTGGTTGCTGGGTCACGTCGTCCATAAACAGCCCTTTTCAATCCATCCCAGGCATTTTCGATAGGGTGCATGTCTTTAGAACATGCTGGCCACTCTAGTCGAGCGGTGTCGTTATCCTGAAGGAAGTTATTCACCAGATGCGTACGATGGGGGCGCGAATTGTCGTCCATGAAGACGAATGCCTCGCCAATATGCTGCCGATATGATTGCACTATCGGTCGGATGATGGCATTCACGTATCGTACAGACGTTACGGCGCCTTCCGAACCACCAACGGCGTAGGTCGCCGACGATTGTCTCGTTGACATATGTGACACTCATCTGTGAGGAGAACGTGATGCCAATCCTCAGCGGTCCATTCGGCCTGTTGTTGGACCCATCTGTACCATTGTCGTGGTTGCAACCTCGCTATGGACGTCGGGAGTGGAGTTGCGTATCATACAGCCTATTGAACACAGTACGATCCGTAACACGACGTCCTGTGGCTGTACGAAAAGCATTATTCAACATGGTGGCGTTGCTGTCAGGGTCCCGTCGAGCCATAATCCGTACGTAGCGCTCATCCACTGCAGTAGTAGCCCTTGGTCGGCCTGAGCGAGGCATGTCATCGACAGTTCCTGTCTCTCTGTATTTCCTCCAAAACATCGTTTTGTTTCGCTCCGAGACGTGTGAACGACACTTCCCTTGATGAGAGCTATTCCTGACAAAAAGTAACAATGCGGACGCCGTCGATCCTCGGTACTGACCGTCTGGGCGTGGTTGAACTACAGACAACAAGAGCCATGTACCTCCTTACTGGTGGAATGACTGAAACTGATCAGCTGTCCGACCCCCTCCGACTAATAGACGCTGCTCGAGCACGGTTGTTTCATCTTTGGGCGGGTTTAGTGACATCTCAGAACAGCCAAAGGGACTGTGTCTGTGATACAATATACACAGTCAACGTCTATCTTCAGGAGTTGTGGGAAACGGGGTGATGCAAAGCTTTTTGTAATTGTGTATATCAATAGCGAAAGTTAGACAGCCCAGAAGGAAAGCTGGGTCGTTCTACGCGTAACGCTATGCACAAACACTGAGCACTTCAGGCGGCACAGAACAAGTGATTACTTGCCTCCTAACATGCCTTATACAGTGAAGTGACAAGTCCTATGATAGTGGTATACACTTACACAGATGGCGGTAGTATCATGTGTATAACGTATAAAATGGCAGTGCAATGGCAGGGCAACCGTTTGTACTCAGGTGATTCATGTGAAAAGCTCTTTGAGAAGATTATGACCGCACGATGGGAATTAACAGACTCTGAACGTGCAGTGGTAATTGGAGCTAGACGCATGGGGCATTCCATTTCGGAAATAGTTGGGGTTCTGAATATTTCGAGATGCACAGTGTCAAGAGTGTGCTGAGAATGCCAAATTTCCGACGTTACCTCTCACCGCAGATATCGGAATGGCCGACGACCTTCTCTTAACGACTGAGAGCAGCGGCGTTTGGATAGAGTTGTCTGTGCTAACAGATAAGCCCCACAGCGTGAAATAACCGCAGAAATCAATGTGTCTCGTACGACGAACTTATCCGTTAGAATAATTCGGTGAAATATGGCATTAATGGACTACGGTAGTAGATGACCAACGTCACGGCCTTTGTTAATAGCACGACATCGCCTGCACCACCTCTTCTGGGCCCATGACTTTATCAGTTGGCCGTAGACGACTGGAAAACTGTGGCCTCATCATATGAGTCTCGATATCGGTTGCTAAGAGCTAATGGTGAGGTTAGAGTGTGGCTCGACCCTACTACGTCATGGACCAAGATGTCAACAAGGCACTGTGCAAGCTGGTGGTAGCTCTATAATGGTATTGGATGTATTTACATGAAATGCACTGGGTGCTCTGGTTCATCTGAACCAATCATTGACTGAAAATGGTTCGGTTACCTGGAGACCATCTGCAGTCATTCATGGACTTCATGTTCTCAATTTTTTATGGATGACAATGTACCATGTCATTGGGCCACAACTGTTGGCCATTCGTTTGGAGTACATTCTGGACGATTCGAGAGAATCATTTGGCCACTCGGATAGCCCAACATGAATTTCATCAAACATTTATGGGACATAATCGAGAGATCTACATCTACATGACTACTCTGCAATTCACATTTAAGTGCTTGGCAGAGGGTTCATCGAACCACAATCATACTATCTCTCTACTATTCCACTCCCGAACAGCGAGCTGGAAAAACGAACACCTAAACCTTTCTGTTCTAGCTCTGATTTCTCTTATTTTATTTTGATGATCATTCCTACCTATGTAGGTTGGGCTCAACAAAATATTTTCGCACTCGGAAGAGAAAGTTTGTGACTGAAATTTCGTAAAAAGGTCTCGCCGCGTCGAAAAACGTCTATGCTGTAATGACTTCCATCCCAACTCGTGTATCATATCTGCCACACTCTCTCCCCTATAACGCGATAATACAAAACGAGCTGCCCTTCTTTGCACCCTCTCGATGTCCTCCGTTAATCCCACCTGGTAAGGATCCCACACCGCGCAGCAATATTCTAACAGAGGACGAACGAGTGTAGTGTAAGCTGTCTCTTTAGTGGACTTGTTGCATCTTCTAAGTGTTCTGCCAACCTTTGGCTCGCCTTCCCGATAATATTATTATCTATGTGGTAATCAGTTCGTGCATAAAATCCTGAATCGGAAAGAATACAGAACGATAATCCGACGGTCGTGGGATCGAGTCGCTATCCGAAAACATATTTTTGTTTTCAATTTTTACGTTTGTTACACTGGAGATAAACAGAGATAGCAGAATCAGATTTTCACTCTGGAGCGGAGTGTGCGCTGATATGAAACTTCCTGGCAGATTAAAACTGTGTACCCGACCGAGACTCGAACTCAGGACCTTTGCCTTTCGAGGGCAAGTGCTCTACCATCTGAGCTACGGTAGCTCGGTCTGAGTTCCGGTAGCTCAGATGGTAGAGCACTTGCCCGCGAAAGGCAAAGGTACCGAGTTCGAGTCTCGGTCGGGCACACAGTTTTAATCTGCCAGGAAGTTTCAAACAGAGATATCACTGAATATGTTTTATTTGATGTGGTGTATGCAGGAAAAATATTTGCTTCTCTTAACTGACTAAATGATGAAACAAATAAAGCGGTTATTCAATAAAATGTTACATGGAGTTTCACCACCCAAGGAAATAAAGTTAGGGTATGTTAGTATCGTATTTAAGAAAGTGGATTGCAAAAGCTGCTCGAACTGTTGATGAATTAGTGTTATAAACACATTACTGAGAATTTTTGGGGAAATAATTAAATATATGCTACAAATAAACTTTAAAATCCAGTAAGAAAAATGTAGCTTCACAGCTGGTAGACATGCGTAGACCATATTTTCACATTACAACAGATCTTAGAGAACCATAGTGAAAAATCAAGAAACATTATATTAATTTTCATACATTTAGAAAAAGCACATGCTACTGTCCTGCGAAAACTACTTTGGAGAACATTACTTATGACGAACATAAGAGGCCCATTAATTAAAATAATACAACAAAAATACGAAGATAACATATGTCAAATGAAATTTTGGTAATATACTCTCACATAAATTTAGAACAAGCAAGGGTGTGTTACCAGACTGCCCCATGTCATAAATCATATGAGAAGGTCTCATAAAAGCAATGGGATGGGGCTAGACATTAAAGATGCAACGTATTTACGTCATGTACTATTGGCTGATGATCAAGTAGTTACAGCGCAAGACGGGGAGTATGCAAGTTATATGTGTAATTAGTTAGCAATGGAATACAGAAACTGGGAATTGAAGATCACTCATCAGAAAACAGAGTACCTCACTAATGATCCCCCCATGAACCATGGACCTTGCCGCTGGTGGGGAGGCTTGCGTGCCTCAGCGATACAGATAGCCGTACCGTAGGTGCAACCACAACGCAGGGGTATCTGTTGAGAGGCCAGACAAACGTGTGGTTCCTGAAGAGGGGTAGCAGCCTTTCCAGTAGTTGCAGGGGCAACAGTCTGGATGATTGACTGATCTGGCCTTGTAACAATAACCAAAACAGCCTTGCTGTGCTGGTACTGCGGACGGCTGAAAGCAAGGGGAAACTACAGCCGTAATTTTTCCCGAGGGCATGCAGCTTTACTGTATGATTAAATGATGATGGCGTCCTCTTGGGTAAAATATTCCGGAGGTAAAATAGTCCCCCATTCGGATCTCGGGGCGGGGACGACTCAAGAGTATGTCGTTATCAGGAGAAAGAAAACTGGCGTTCTACGGATCGGAGCGTGGAATGTCAGATCCCTTAATCGGGCAGGTAGGTTAGAAAATTTAAAAAGGGAAATGGATAGGTTAAAGTCAGATATAGTGGGAATTAGTGAAGTTCGGTGGCAGGAGGAACAAAACTTCTGGTCAGGTGACTACAGGGTTATAAACACAAAATCAAATAGGGGTAATGCAGGAGTAGGTTTAATAATGAATAGGAAAATAGGAATGCGGGAGAGCTACTACAAACAACATAGTGAACGCATTATTGTGGCCAAGATAGATACGAAGCCCACACCTACTACAGTAGTACAAGTTTATATGCCTACTAGCTCTGCAGAAGAAATTGAAGAAATGTATGATCAAATAAAAGAAATTATTCAGATAGTGAAGGGTGACGAAAATTTAATAGTTATGGGTGACTGGATTTCGGTAGTAGGAAAAGGGAGAGAAGGAAACGTAGTAGCTGAATATGTACTAGAGCAAAGAAATGAAAGAGGAGGCCGCCTGGTAGAATTTTGCACAGAGCACAACTTAATCATAGGTAACACTTGGTTCAAGAATCATAAAAGAAGGCTGTATACATGGAAGAACCTTAGAGATACTAAAAGATACCAGATAGATTATATAATGGTAAGACAGAGATTTAGGAACCAGGTTTTAAATTGTAAGACATTTCCAGGGGCAGATGTGGACTCTGACCACAATCTGTTGGTTATGACCTGTAGATTAAAACTGAAGAAACTGCAAAAAGGTGGGAATTTAAGAAGATGGGACCTGGATAAACTAAAAGAACCAGAGGTTGTACGGAGTTTCAAGGAGAGCATAAGGGAGCAATTGACAGGAATGGGGGAAAGAAATACAATAGAAGAAGAATGGGTAGCTTTGAGGGATGAAGTAGTGAAGGCAGCAGAGGATCAAGTAGGTAAAAAGACGAGGGCTAGTAGAAATCCTTGGGTAACAGAAGAAATATTGAAATTAATTGATCAAACGAGAAAATATAAAAATGCAGTAAATGAAGCAGGCAAAAAGGAATACAAACGTCTCCAAACTGACATCGACAGGAAGTGCAAAATGGCTAAGCAGGGATGGCTAGAGGACAAATGTAAGGATGTAGAGGCTTATCTCACTAGGGGTAAGATAGATACTGCCTACAGGAAAATTAAAGAGACCTTTGGAGAAAAGAGGACCACTTGTATGAATATTAAGAGCTCAGATGGAAACCCAGTTCTAACCAAAGAAGGGAAAGCAGAAAGGTGGAAGGAGTATATAGAGGGTCTATACAAGGGCGATGTACTTGAGGACAATATTATGGAAATGGAAGAGGATGTAGATGAAGATGAAATGGGAGATAAGATACTGCGTGAAGAGTTTGACAGAGCACTGAAAGACCTGAGTCGAAACAAGGCCCCTGGAGTAGACAACATTCCATTGGAACTACTGACGGCCTTGAGAGAGCCAGTCCTGACAAAATTCTACCATCTGGTGAGCAAGATGTATGAGACAGGCGAAATACCCTCAGACTTCAAGAAGAGTATAATAATTCCAATCCCAAAGAAAGAAGGTGTTGACAGATGTGAAAATTACCGAACTATCAGTTTAATAAGTCACAGCTGCAAAATACTAACGCGAGTTCTTTACAGACGAATGGAAAAACTAGTAGAAGCCGACCTCGGGGAAGATCAGTTTGGATTCCGTAGAAATGTTGGAACACGTGAGGCAATACTGACCCTACGACTTATCTTAGAAGCTAGATTAAGGAAGGGCAAACCTACGTTTCTAGCTTTTCACAATGTTGACTGGAATACTCTCTTTAAAATTCTGCAGGGGGCAGGGGTAAAATACAGGGAGCGAAAGGCTATTTACAATTTGTACATAAACCAGATGGCAGTATTAAGAGTCGAGGGACATGAAAGGGAAGCAGTGGTGGGGAAGGGAGTGAGACAGGGCTGTAGTCTATCCCCGATGTTATTCAATCTGTATATTGAGCAAGCAGTGAAGGAAACAAAAGAAAAATTCGGAGTAGGTATTAAAGTCCATGGAGAAGAAATAAAAACTTTGAGGTTCGCAGATGACATCGTAATTCTGTCAGAGACAGCAGAGGACCTGGAAGATCAGTTGAACGGAATGGATAGTGTCTTGAAAGGAGGATATAAGATGACCATCAACAAAAGCAAAACGAGGATAATAGAATGTAGTCGAATTAAGTCGGGTGATGCTGAGGGAATTAGATTATGAAGTGAAACACTTAAAGTAGTAAAGGAGTTTTGCTATTTGGGGAGCAAAATAACTGATGATGGTCGAAGTAGAGAGGATATAAAATGTAGACTGGCAATGGCAAGGAAAGCGTTTCTGAAGAAGAGAAATTTGTTAACATCGAGTATAGATTTAAGTGTTAGGAAGTCATTTCTGAAAGTATTTGTATGGAGTGTAGCCATGTATGGAAGTGAAACATGGACGATAAATAGTTTGGACAAGAAGAGAATAGAAGCTTTCGAAATGTGGTGCTACAGAAGAATGCTGAAGATTAGATGGGTAGATCACATAACTAATGAGGAAGTATTGAATCGGATTGGGGAGAAGAGAAGTTTGTGGCACAACTTGACCAGAAGAAGGGATCGGTTGGTAGGACATGTTCTGAGGCATCAAGGGATAACCAATTTAGTATTGGAGGGCAGCGTGGAGGGTAAAAATCGTAGAGGGAGACCAAGAGATGAATACACTAAGCAGATTCAGAAGGATGTAGGTTGCAGTAGGTACTGGGCGATGAAGAAGCTTGCACAGGATAGAGTAGCATGGAGAGCTGCATCAAACCAGTTTCAGGACTGAAGACCACAACAACAACACTAATGATGCAGATGACTTGTACATAGAGGGAAAGAGAATGAAGAAGGTCAATAATTTCTGTTATTTGAGATCCATTTTAGAGATTGAGGGAAAATCAGAAGTAGAAATTAATAAAGGAATTAGCAGTGTAAGGTCACTTGGATACTCAACTCAATCTTATGCAGCAGAAATATAATAAACCGAATATAAATCGATGCTAGAAAACCTAGTTACGTATTTACATTGACTACTAATCCGAAACACCTAACGGAACTGCTAGCAGTAGAAATGAACTTCCGGAGAATCAGCAAGAATTTCCAGAAAACAGAAAAAAGGAACGACGAAATAATAAAGAGGGTGGAAGTAGAAGAAAGAATACCTGAAGCGACAGACAGAAGGATGTTGCAGTGGTAGGAGCATGTAAGAAGAAAGAAGGAAACCAGGATACCGAAAATGTTCCTGGAATGGGAACCAGAGGGAAGGAAGAGAAGAGGACCCCTATGACTATATGGATCTAAAATGTATAGTTAACAATGGGAATATATACAAGATCGTAACACCAGTCGGGACATCCTGTGGACATATATTAAGATCTTATATAACAGATGTAATAATTTTCGGTATTTGTTATTTTGCGTAGCTTTGTGTGTTGTAAGCCTTTGTATAGAGGAAAATCACAACAAACAATGAAAAATAAATAATTGAACCGTTGGCAGGAGAAACGAATCCACAAACATACGACGACATATTTCAAGGAGACGAAGGATTCCCATCTTGCAGTTAAAGTGATTCCCCCCACCCAACCTCCCCCATATGCACTTCCCTACTGCGACTCTGCAACATCCACTCTTATCTCCTTCCAGCTAAGGGATATGATCAAAACCGCACTTATCTTGTCGAGAGACAAGGTGAAACAACATCCCGAGAAGACCGTTCTAAAATACAAGAAAATTGTTCAAATGGCTCTAAGCACTATGGGACTAAAAATCCGAGGTCATCAGTCCCCTAGACTTAGAAGTACTGAAACCTAAATAACCTAAGGACATCACACACATCCATGCCCGAGGCAGGGTTCGAACTTGCGACCGTAGCAGCTGCGGGGTTCCGGACTGAAGTTCCTAGAACCGCACGGCCACAGTGGCCGGCTTCTAATATATATCGAATGTATATCAACCGCTATCCTGGCGCATATATGACGAAATGATGCCATATGGACGGTTTACTACCAAAATGTGCGATGAGACACAAACTTTTACGAATGTTAATCACGTTTGTTTTTGTACAGAAACTGTAAAAAAACGTTGTAATTTAGAAAACAAAAGATACTGCGCTTACAACGTGTGTAAGATTCGCAGGAAATTACTGCTTCTACTATTTTTATGTTGAATGTTACTGAAGCATGTACAAATCATCAACTGTACCAGTTTTGTTTTTTTACAGAAGCTATAAAAAACGTTGTAATTTAGAAAACAAAAGGTACTGCGCTTACAACGTGTGTAAGATTCGGAGGAAATTACTGCTTATACTATTTTTATGTTGAATGTTACTGAAGCATGTACAAATCATCAACTGTACCACTTTTGTTTTTTTACAGAAACTATAAAAAGCGTTGTAATTTAGGAAACAAAAGGTACTGCACTTACAACGCGTGCAGGATTCCGAGGAAATTACTGCTTCTACTATTTTTATGTTGAATGTTACTGAAGCATGTACAATCACCAACTGTATCACAAGTTCACTGAGGTTTTAAACTTCACAGGAAATCATCTAATAATGTGTCGGACCTCATTCTGTCCGTCTTATACATGTCGATATGGCATGAAGTCAGTAAGCCGTTGAAAGTTCCCCGCATAGATACTGAGCCATGCAGCCTGGAGACTAGGTTAATGTAAATGTCTCATACCCTGACCGAACCACGCAAAGATGCTGTACTTTTTCTGAACATTTGGCCATCTGAAGTTCCCACTTCCGTCCCTTTCATTTGTGATCAAGCCCTGCATGTACAAAAAGCTTCGAACGAAATCGGTAATAACGAGTAGGCGCTGTCCTCTACACTAAATGAAGTTCAAGAAACCTATAAAAATCTCGAATAACTGAGAGTTCATTGTAATGCGAGTTTTGACCAGGGCAAAAGTAAGCTAAAGATGGTATTGCAGTATCAATAACATACCGACTTCTGGACAAAGGGAAGCAAAAAGTAATATATGTAACTACATAAGGTTTATTTTTTGCCGATATTGGTACTTTTTTATTTATTTCAAAATTTTAAACGAAAGGCACACACATATTTCTGATAATACATTAGAAAACTTCACTTTCATACCTTGTTGATTGCTCAACAAACTGTATCATCTCCATTCATATTTTAGTCTTAAAAGCGAAATTACATCTCTCTAAGCACCGTGAACCAGTTCTCGCTTGAAGCGAATGATGAACCCTTCACTGCGCAGCGTTTTTCTTTTTCTTTTTCTTTTTTTTTTTTTTTAAAAAAAGCGTATAGTGTTTTCGGCATGGAGAAAGGTATTCCAATAAGCTGTTAGGATTCCCCGGCCGCAGGGGTACTAGCGCACCAGGATGACTCAGAGATACACAGACGAGTTGGCATCGACTTTTTTCCGTCGAAGAATACACAGTACCTCTTCTGATCCAGACGACGGCAACACAGCGTGTGGAAGTGTGTCATCGCGAACGTCATCGCCGGAATCCGCTGCTACAGCAACCGGCCGCTCTGTCCCCGTGACGTAACGGCTCTCTGTCCTCGCCCTTGCGGCGTGGACGAAGGTGTCTTTCAGGCGCGCTGGAATCCCCTCGCCTCCCCTCCGGAGCGCAGTTGGCTATTCCAGTAAGAGCTACTCGTGCTCACCATGTAGAGCGCCGAACGATAACAGCCAGCAGCAGTCGTCGTAGAAGAGTCTCAGCAGCTCCAGTTGTCCATCCAGGGCGAATAGGACGGTGATTAAGGACAGCCTCGGACTCGGGAGGCCTTGGGATCGCGTCCCTGCTCCACCCTTACGGATGGCAGCTTACAGTCCGTCGGACGACATCACCCAAAGAGCGGAGGCTGGCCGTCCCACTGCTCCCTGCATCTGTGCGTCGCCACGGCTGCGTCTTATCCATACAGCAGAACTTAGCGATTGATTCAGCTAGCTGATTCCAACTGAAATCCATCAGAATGTGGTCATATTTTGACAATCGTTGTTCTCACCGGTTCCAGATGTAGACAGAATTTCGATACAACTGCTTCCCTTGAACCTCTCTGGCCCATTTGATGTAATCCCTCTGGATCGGATGAGTGGAGTGTTCCTCAATGATTATAATATCAGCTTTTCTAGCCTATTTCGGCCTCCACACACACACACACACACACACACACACACACACACACACACGCGCGCTGGTAGGAGCTGCTGTAACTGCCATGTACGGGTTTTTCATGGAACTTCACTGCTTTGTGTTGCGCCACATCAGAGGTCATTGGAACGGCGGAAAGTTCAACGGGACTGGAAGAAGGCCCAGGTCATAGCAATCCCTAAAAAGGGTAGAAAATCAGATGCACATAATTACCGGCCAATGTCACTGACATCGATTTGTTGTAGAATCATGGAACATATTTTGTGTTCAGACATAATGACCTTTCTAGACCGTGTCATCAGGATTCGCCTTCACCAGGAATACACTGTTTTTTCCGCAGAACTTCACGCGATCCTGAAGGCATTGGAGCAGATACGGTGTGCTCAGGGCAAACACTTCCTAATTTGCTCTGACTCCCTGAGCGCATTGCAGAACCCGTACCCAGCGGAGAAGTTGGAACAGCTGATTTAGGACGAACTGTACATCCTCCAACGACAGGACAAGCAAATGTCCTTTTGCTGGGTGCCAGGGCATGTGGGCATGCGGGGAAATGAACAAGCTGATCGAGCTGCCAAGGACGCCTGCAGATTACCGGAGGTGACACAATGTTCTATTCCTTTGCAAGGTGTCGTTTCTGTGCTGTGGCGGAAGTATATGCTATTGTGGGAGGAGGAATGGCTAGCGGTGAGGGAAAATAAGCTGCGGTTGGTGAAACCCACCATCCAGCCGTGGTGTTCCTCCTGCCGGTCACCTAGGCGTGACGAAGTGACCCTTACACGTCTTCGCATAGGGCACTGTCCTCTTACGCACGCCTTCTTACTACGGCGAGAGGAACTCCCGCTGTGTGATCCTGTGGCGTACGAATCACTGTACGCCACATTTTAGTTGAATGTGATTTATATCGTTCTGTCAGGGCGGAAGTTAATATTAGTGGGGATCTGCCCTCGATTTTAGCCGATGACGAGGCGAGTGTAAAGAATGTTTTAAGGTACTGTGATGTTTCTGGGCTTGAGCCTAAAATCTTAGGTTGGAATTTTTAGTGTGTTGCCGAGTGGCTGACCACTCCTTTTTCTTCTTGTGATAGGCCAGTTCCAAAAATGTGCTGTGTGTTTCGTTTTAACCCCTTCCACTACGTTCTATTGCAGTTCTCCTCTTTACGTGCTGCTTTCCACTTTGCCGCTGTTGACGTGCACACCGTCTATGTAGACTGTGTCACCTTTAATCTTAGTCTTATTTTAGCACTTGCTGCATTTTGCTGACATTCGTCCGTTGTTGTTTCCGTTCGGGCGCTAAAGACTACACTGATGAGTGCCCATAACACCATATCCATCCATCCACTTTCTAGACTCTGAGAAGCTCATATGAGAAACCAGCACGGTTTTAGGAAACAGCAGTCATGCGAGACACTGCTGGCCCTCTTTGTGCACGATAATCAACAGGCTCTAGATACAGAGTCCCAGGTTGAGGCCATATTCCTCGACTTTCGAAAAGCGTTCAACTCAGTTCTGCACTGTCGCTTGCTACAAAAACTGTGTGCGTACGGGCTATCCAATGACTTATGCGGTTGGATAGAAAGTTTTCTAACAGACAGGGAGCAGTATGTCGTCCTGAACGCGATAACTTCAACAGAAACAAAAGTAACTTCAGATGTGCCCCAGGGCAGCGTAATAGGTCCTCTGCTTTTTACGATTTTCATAAACGATCGGGTTGATGGTGCTGACAGCGGCCTTAGACTGTTTGCCGATGATGGTGTAGTCTACAGGAAAGTAGTATCACACGAAAGTTGTGAACAAATCAATGAGGATTTGCAGAAAATAAATGCGTGGTGTAAATGACTGGCAGTTATCTCTCAATATTAGTAAGTGTAACATACTGCGTATGACAAGGCGAAAATCCTCATTAATGTACGAGTACAAAATAAATGATCAGTCTTTGGAAGCGGTAACATTAGTCAAGTATCTGGGTGTGACTATTCGAAATGATCTCAAATGGAATGATCAGATTACACAAGTAACGGGTAAGGCGAACTCTAGATTGCGGTTTATTGGTAGAATCCTGAAGCAATGCAGTCCTTCAACAAAGGAAATAGCTCACAATACGTTAGTTCGTCCAGTCTTATTGTTCGTCTGTATGGGACCCTTACCATTTGGGTCTCATTCGAGAGATTAAGAAGGTCCAAAGAAGAGCGGCAAGATTCTTGACTGGTTCATTTAGTCATCGCGAGAGCGTTACAAATCTCGTACAAAGACTGAAGTGGGACACACTTGCAGATAGACGGCGCGCTAAACGGAAGAGGCTGCTCACTAAATTCCGAAATCCAGTCTACCGAGGATGTATAGCATATATTATTACCACCAACTTTCAAATCGCGTAATGATCATCACTCAAAGATAAGGGAAATTAGAGGTCGTACTGAGGCGTTCAGTCGTTTTTCCCTCGCTCGATCCGTTAGTGGAATAGAGGGGCGGAAATATGACTTTGGTGCGAATTGTGCCCTCCGCCACACACCTCTTGGTGGCTAGCGGAGTATATATGTAGACCAATCTAAAAAAACCGCTTGTTTAATAGCAACATTGTCAACACCCGCTACTCGATGTGTTCATCGATCCCTCAACTTCTGCCTTCCCGCTACAGCTGCGCAAAAGTTTCAAGAATTCACTAAATCCATGCCTATACTTCTTCGTGGAGCAGCATACCTCCTCCCATCCGAGTAAACTCGTCCCGAATCTTTAACATTGGCTTCCAATAAACTGTCTTAGCTCTAATACACCCCGTGCCTACTCGCATTTTACCAAGGAATAGTGTACACAAAATTCTGCTTCAAACACGCCACAACTGATAGGAGATACACCAACTACTCGTACTAACATTTTGGGTTGCTGTTATTCTCTAAGATGGTCTATATGCTGCCACATTTGTTCCATCGAGACTCCCCCTTGTTGGACTCTATTAATTTGTCCAAGGACTGTAGAAGTTCTGTACTGAGTGTGTTACTTAAATAGGTTAAATTTCGACAGGGTAATAGCGTCAAAGATCCTTCTGGGTAATATAAGCTACTTCATGACAATGTCATAACATTTGAGACACTAAGCATAGAAGCTGACAGTCTGCCGGGCGAGGTGGCCGAGCGGTTCTAGGCACTTCAGTCTGAAATCGCGCAACCGCTCTGGTCGCAGTTTCGAATCCTGCCTCGGGCATGGATGTGTGTGATGTCCTCAGGTTAGTTAGGTTTATGTAGTTCTAAGTTCTAGGGGACTGATGACCTTAGAAGTTAAGTCACATAGTGCTCAGAGCCATTTGAACCATTTGATGACAGTCTGTCCAGATTACTTCTCAAGTGGTGCCGTTAATGATCGTGCCACTTTCCCGAAGCTAATTTTTTCTGAGCCCTACCGACCAGCCTCCTTCATAGCAGTTAACCATACAGTTTCTGGCGTGAATACTGAGTACAATCAATGTGTTTCCATTGTCTGTAACTTCCCTCTGCAACAAACTCACTTCTCAAATCCATGTATAAGTCTGTACATAATCACCCGGACAGATCATTATCTTCCCTTGTACGCACTTTTCCAACTTTACCCGTGACAATACCACATGAGTCCGCCTTTCCTTGGAGACGAGTAATACTAGACTAGCAATACTTGCCGCGTTCTCACCTTCACCCAGTTCCTCGATATCCTCCACTGGATACTGGTGAATGTGTAGCAATGAAACTCCGAATTTTGCTTCGCAATAGGAACACAGATCACTATATGCAAACTGACCGCATCGGTTTCTATCTCTTCCCCAAACATATGGAAGAACAGCCAGAAATTTTCCTACGACACTGTTCGTAGCAGCTCTGTTGCAAACTGCTCTTCTGCTCGGCGCAATCCAACCATGAATTCCCTAGCTATAATCAATACAGCACTAATCTGGAGCCGAGCAACCGCTACGGTCGCAGGTTCGAATCCTGCCTCGGGCATGGATGTGTGTGATGTCCTTAGGTTAGTTAAGTTTAATTAGTTCTACGTTCTAGACTACTGATGACCTCAGAAGTTAAGTCGCATAGTTCTCAGAGCCATTTGAACTTTTGTCCGTTTAATACATGAAACATCGCCTCCTGTAACTTCTCCATTTCACGTCTAGCATCCTGAAGTTGGTCCGGTAGTCCAAGTAGCGAACTAGTTATAATCAGTTCGTTGTCCCAATACACTCAACTGCTTCTGTATTCTTTCGAAATCGCTGTTCAGCACTTCCCTCGTTCCACTAGCAAATCTGGTTAGGTCTGCTGCCATTTCCCGTAACAGTCCCGTGTCATTCAACTCTCCTTGTTACAGTTCTGATAATCGTGTCGTGTGCCACTCCACGGCATCCATCATAGAATTTGCCATCTGTTGAACCCGAAAAACTGTGGTGTTTAAGTTGTACAGTTCCTCTTCATCTGCTGTTACGAATATTGTCTTTAACAACTCTGATCCAGCATTTACATAGCCTTTGTCCGCCGACTCCTGGCTTGGGGAACCACATCCACCAACTGTGACAACAGCGTTTTTACGTACTGTAAGTGAACTGCAACTCCTCGTATTCACCCTCCAACTCCCGAAAAAAATTATTCCCATGTGCCTTCTTATGTTACTGTTGTTGTGGTCTTCAGACCTGAGACTGGTTTGATGCAGCTCGCCATGCTACTCTATCCTGTGCAAGCTTCTTCATCTCCCAGTATCTATTGCAGCATACATCCTTCTGAATGTGCTTAGTGTATTCATCTCTTGGTCACCCTCTACGATTTTTACTCTCCACGCTGCCCTCCAGTACTAAATTGGTGAGTCCTCGATGTCTCAGAACATGTCGTACCAACCGATCCCTTCTTCTAGTCAACTTGTGTCACAAGTTCCTCTTCTCCCCAGTTCTATTTAATACCTCCTCATTAGTTACGTGATCTACCCATCAAATCTTCAGAATTCTTCTGTAGCAGCACATTTAGAAAGCTCCTATTCTCTTCTTGTCTGAACTATTTATCGTCCACGTTTCACTTCCATACATGGCTACACTCCATACAAATAATTTCAGAAACGACTTCCTGACATTTAAATCTATACTCGATGTTAACGCTTTCCTTGCCATTGCCAGTCTACATTTTGTATCCTCTCTACTGCGACCATCATCAGTTATTTTGCTCCCCAAATAGCAAAACTCCTTTACTACTTTAAGTGTCTCATTTCATAATCTAATTCCCTCAGCGTCACCCGATTGAATTCACCTACATTCCATTATCCTCTTTTTGCTTTTGTTGATTTTCATCTTATACCCTCCTTTCAAGACACTGTCCATTCCGTTCAACTGCTCTACCAGGTCCTTTGCTGTCTCTGACAGAATTACAATGCCATCGGCGAACCTCAAAGTTTTTACTTCTTCTCATACAACTCTGAAAAGACATCTTCTAGCATTTGCATCTGATTCCTAATCTCCCAGATCTCCACTGTTGTTTTTAGGGTCCATTTACCACTAGTAAGCTGTGCATCCTGCTGTCTCGAGAATACCGCACCCAATTCTAGCGGCTAAACAGCCGTTACATGCGCTGCCCCACCCTGGATGCAGCGCAGCAGCAGACGCACCATCCTTGTCACCCAGGACATATTCGACACCTTCAGAACAACATTGCTCTTTCGCCCCTTCACTCCTTCCGAGAATGCACAGTACACAAAAAAAATATCACTAATAACAATATGAGTAAAACTAGCAATTCCGCAAAAAAGTTCCTAGAGCAATATAATATTTATTTATTTATTGACTTATTTAACCTGGCAAGATTAGGGCCATCAGGCCCTCTCTTACATCTAACCAGGCATTCTACTTATTTTGCATTCATATGTTTTAGTAGGCATGTTAAACTACATCTAGTACAAAAAGTGAAATAAACAATTACAAAGGCATACCTGGAAAAATACATACATATAGAGTTTATATTCGTAGATAATAAGTACTGTTATAATTAGACATTATTGAAGAGACAGATTTTAGACAGGAGTGCTAGCAGCAGGAATATGAGGGAGACTGATGGTGAAGGGAGGAGAAGAATAGAGAGACTTGATGAAACGTAATTAAGGAAATATAATGGAAAAGAAGATTGTGTGGCTAATAGAGATAGATGAAGAGGAAGGCATCTCAGGAGCAAGATAGGAGAAGCTAGCTTTGCTATTTGACACATGAGAGAATTGGCCTTGTACATTAATTTTGTGGAGAACGTTATGAGGATGATAGTAGGAAATGCTTCACGAGATTGAATTTTGCTCAAGGTAAGGGGCAGTTTGTTCCAGAGGCGGACAGCGGCAACTGATAAGGAGTTTGCAAAAGCTTTTGTTTTGCGAGTGAGCACAGTTAGGATACCAAATACGAGTGACCTCGTGTTTCGATTATGATGGCATGACAGGTTTTTAATCTCTGAAGCAATGTACTGGGTGCTTGCGCAACGAGGAGTCAGTGAAGTAGACATAGAGTGTGGTAGTCACGCAATTTGTCCGGCCGCAGCCACCCTAGCTCGGAGTATTAAGCACTAACATGATCATATCGGCGAATGTTGCAGGTGTAACGCACACAGGCATTCATGGTTAGTTCTAGCCGTATTTTGTTTTCACTACTCATGCCTTGTTGAATTACATCACAATAGTGGACGTTCGGTAGAACGAGTACTTGCACGAGCTGGCGTTTCAAGTCCTGTGGAAATACGTTCTAAGCTTTTTGAGAGCATAGAGACAAGCAGACGTCTTTCGGCACACTGCGACTGTATTCTCCGCCCAGTTTAGATGCTCATCCAAAGTTACACCCAAGTCCTTAACTGTTTTCTGATATGGTATTGAAGTACCGTCGAGCAGAATAGGAGGTAGCCGTTCGCGGAAATATGAACTTATTAATTTCTGATGGGCTATTAAGATTACTTGCGTCTTTTTTGCATTTAGTTTAAGCCCCAGGTTTTTCACCCATGTCACTTCTGAAGACAGATCATCATTCATCTGAGCGATTGCAGTATGTAAATCTTCAGGTCTGACGCTTAGTTAGAGCTGGAGGTCGTCGGCATAGAAATGGTATTTACAGGAGGACAGAACCGACGAAATATCGTTGACATATAAAGAAAACAAAAGTGGTCCTAAGACTGATCCTTGTGGCACTCACGAGGAAACATGTTTCCAGGAAGATTTTTCATTCACGCAGACAACACATTGCTGTCTGTCTTTTAAGTAGCTTTCAAACTATCTCATTGCACTATCTGAGAAATAAAGCTGTTGCATTTTTCTGAGCGATATGTCAAAGTTAACAGTGGCAAAAGCTTTGCTGAAGTCCAGTAGCGTCAATATTGTTGCCTTTCGATTGTCGATGGCATATTTCAGGTCATCGGTTACTTTGATTAGAGCAGTGTTTGTGCTGTGATGTTTACAGAAACCGGATTGAAATTTGTCATATAGGCTGAATTCATGCAAGTGTTCAACTCTCCGAAACACTAACCTGAAGAACCGCCAACAAATTACAGTTATACAACTTACTTACGTGACTCATAACCTGTATGGCACATAATGCACCGTACGTTGCTCACAAATTCCAGGTGGCCTCTTCTTGCCCCCTTCACTTTCTCCTCTTGTTTGGTTGCCAATAACTGTGGTATTCCCTGCACCATACCTTTAAATGTCTTTATGCGACTGATGGTATCCATGGTCTAGGGGTAGCGTCTTTGATTCATAATCCCGGGTTCGAGCCCCGTCACTGCCTGAATTTTGATAAATAATCAGCGTTGGCGGCCGAAGACTTCCGGCATAAGAAGTCAGCCTCATTCTGCCAACGGCCTTGTCAAATAGGGCAAAGGAGCGGATAGAGGTTCAGGGCACTCTCTTGCCCTAGGGGTGGGAAATTGCCCCTAAAGGCGGAAGAACCAGCAATGATCAACGACATGAGGATGCAGAAGGCAATGGAAACCACTGCATTAAAGACACGTAACGTGTATCCACAGCACATGTGGCCTGTAGTTGAAGAAATGTCATGATGATCTCTCCATTGGCAAAAGATTCCGGAATAGTCCCCCATTCGGATCTCTGGGAGGGGACTGCCAAGGGGGAGGTTACCATGAGAAAAAGATTGAATAATCAACGAAAGGATAATGTTCTACGAGTCGGGGCGTGGAATGTCAGAAGTTTGAACGTGGTAGGGAAACTAGAAAATCTAAAAAGGGAAATGCAAAGGCTCAATCTAGATATAGTAGAGGTCAGAGAAGTGAAGTGGAAAGAAGACAAGGATTTCTGGTCAGATGAATATCGGGTAATATCAACAGCAGCAGAAAATGTATAACAGGTGTAGGATTCGTTATGAATAGGAAGGTAGGGCAGAGTGTATGTTACTGTGAACAGTTCAGTGACCGGGTTCTTCTAATCAGAATCGACAGCAGACCAACACCGACAACGATAGTTCAGGTATACATGCCAACGTCGCAAGCTGAAGATGAACAGATAGAGAAAGTGTATGAGGATATTGAAAGGGTAATGCAGTATGTAAACGGGGACGAAAATCTAATAGTCATGGAAGACTGGAATGCTGTTGTAGGGGAAGGAGTAGAAGAAACGGTTACAGGAGAATATGGGCTTGGGACAAGGAATGAAAGAGGAGAAAGACTAATTGAGTTTTGCAATGAGTTTCATCTAGTAATAGCGAATACCCTGTTCAAGAATCACAAGAGGAGGAGGTATACTTGGAAAAGGCCGGAAGATACGGGAAGATTTCAATTAGATTACATCAATTAGATTACATCCGAAATCAGATACTGGATTGTAAGGCGTACCCAGGAGCAGATATAGACTCAGATCACAATATAGTAGTGATGAAGAGCAGGCTGAAGTTCAATACATTAGTCAGGAAGAACCAATATGCTAAGAAGTGGGATATGGAAGTTCTAAGGAATGACGAGATACGTTTGAAGTTCTCTAACGCTGTAGATACAGCAATAAGGAATAGCGCAGTAGGCAACACAGATGAAGAGGAATGGACATCTCTAAGAAGGGCCATCACAGAAGTTGGGAAGCAAAACATAGGTACAAAGAAGGTAGCTGCGAAGAAACCATGGGTAAGAGAAGAAATACTTCAGTTGATTGATGAAAGGAGGAAGTACAAACATGTTATGAGGAATGAAATAAATAGGAAGTGCAGGGAAGCTAAGACGAAATGGCTGCAGGAAAAATGTGAAGACATCGAAAAAGATATGATTGTCGGAAGGACAGACTCAGCATACAGGAAAGTCAAAACAACCTTTGGTGACATTAAAAGCAACGGTGGTAACATTAAGAGTGCAACGGGAATTCCACTGTTAAATGGAGAGAAGAGAGCAGATAGGTGGAAAGAATACATTGAAAGCCTCTATGAGGGTGAAGATTTGTCTGATGTGATAGCAGAAGAAACAGGAGTCGATTTAGAAGAGATAGGGGATCCAGTATTAGAATCGGAATTTAAAAGAGCTTTGTTGGACTTACGGTCAAATAAGGCAGAAGGGATAGATAACATTCCATCAGAATTTCTAAAATCATTAGGGGAAGTGGCAACAAAACGACGATTCACGTTGGTGTGTAGAATATATGAGTCTGACGACATACCATCTAACTTTCGGAAAAGCATCATCCACACAATTCCGAAGACGGCAAGAGCTGACAAGTGCGAGAATTATCGCACAATCAGCTTAACAGCTCATGCATCGAAGCTGCTTACAAGAATAATATACAGGAGAATGAAAAAGAAAATTGATAATGCGCTAGGTGACGATCAGTTTGGTTTTAGGAAAAGTAAAGGCACGAGAGAGGCAATTCTGACGTTACGGCTTCTAATGGAAGCAAGGCTAAAGAAAAATCAAGACACGTTCATAGGATTTGTGGACCTGGAAAAAGCGTTCGACAATATAAAATGGTGCAAGCTGTTTGAGATTCTGAAACAAGTTGGGGTAAGCTATAGGGAGAGACGGGTCATATACAATATGTACAACAACCAAGAGGGAATAATAAGAGTGGACGATCAAGAACGAAGTGCTCGTATTAAGAAGGGAGTAAGACAAGGCTGTAGCCTTTCGCCCCTACTCTTCAATCTGTACATCGAGGAAGCAATGATAGAAATAAAAAAAAGGTTCAGGAGTGGAATTAAAATACAAGGTGAAAGGATATCAATGATACGATTCGCTGAGGACATTGCTATCCTGAGTGAAAGTGAAGAAGAATTAAATGATCTGCTGAACGGAATGAATAGTCTAATGAGTACACAGTATGGTTTGAGAGTAAATCGGAGAAAGACGAAGGTAATGAGAAGTAGTAGAAATGAGAACAGCGAGAAACTTAACATCAGGATTGATGGTCACGAAGACAATAAAGTTAAGGAATTCTGCTACCTAGGCAGTAAAATAACCAATGACGGACGGAGCAAGGAGGACATCAAAAGCAGACTCGCTATAGCAAAAAAGGCATTTCTGGCCAAGAGAAGTCTATTAATGTCAAATACCAGCCTTAATTTGAGGAAGAAGTTTCTGAGGATGTACGTCTGGAGTACATCTTTGTATGGTAGTGAAACATGGACTGTGGGAATACCGAAACAGAAGAGAATCGAAGCATTTGAGATGTGGTGCTATAGATGAATGTTGAAAATTAGGTGGACTGCTAAGGTAAGGAATGAGGAGGTTCTACGCAGAATCAGAGAGGAAAGGAATATGTCGAAAACACTGATATGGAGAAGGGACAGGATGATAGGACATCTGCTAAGACATGAGGGAATAACTTCCATGGTACTAGAGGGAGCTGTAGAGGGCAAAAACTGTAGAGGAAGACAGAGATTGGAATACGTCAAGCAAATAATTGAGGACGTAGGTTGCAAGTGCTACTCTGAGATGAAGAGGTTAGCACAGGCAAGGAATTCGTGGCGGGCCGCATCAAACCAGTCAGTAGACTGATGACCAAAACAAAACAAAAATGCGACTGATATCACTGGTCTGCGACGTAGAAATTGTTTAAAATTTATTAAATAATTTTTATAGTATTTTCAACGCCGATTTCGGGAAATAGGGTGAAAAAATTCCATCACATACAGGTATTTCAGAAATTGCTTGTCTGGTTTTAGCTTTTTTAGATATTTCAGTGAGTTTGAATTTTGGATTTTAGGATCTCCATAAACTGTTATTTAGCCGTGTTTATGCTACATATAGGTAAAATAAAGAGTAATTAGGAGAAACCAGCAGCATTTTTATGTCAGTGCCTGTCCGTCGCGCTGCCTCTTGCCCCACCATCACCAAGCAGTGAGCTTCTGCTATGGTCCTTCAGTTCACAGTACCTCTTCACTCTGCGTTGTTGACGTGTTGTTGTTACTAGTGCTTAAAGTAATGACTATTTTCTTGTGTTGCGAAGTTGTTTTGTGGACAATGGACAGTGGCTACCAGCGGATGTATAAACTCGTCAGATTGCTTCTGCTACATTTGTGGTAACTATATCGTTAAAAAGCAACAAAGAAACATTTCCGATTTTGTTGAAAAAGTATATTTCGCCAATTTTGGTATAAAATTATGCGTTCAAGATAAGCCTTAAGCCCAACACATCGTTTTTTCAGTGTGTGTTGAAGAACTGATGCAACGGTTTCAACGTAAAAAGCAGTCCTTACGTTTTGGAATACCCATGGATTGGAGAGAGACCAAAAATCGTAGTGATTAATGCTCTTTTTGTTCTTGCAACGTACAAGGTTTCAACTTGAAAAACAAAAAGGACATTACTTACCCTAACATTCAATCAGCCATTCGTCACATGTTCCTCATGGATCTGAAGTACCAATACTCTCTCCTCCAGATTCTTTAGGTGATACAGATGATCACGAGCCATTGGCTCAGAAAGGTGATAGTGAAGAAGACAGAGATTGCTATGATCCTTGCACAACCGACCTCATTCCATTTCCACAATCTGAACTGAACGATTTAGTTAGAGACCTAGGCCTTTCTAAAGAATCGGCAGAGGTTTTAGGATCTAGATTGAAAGATAAACATATGTTCGCTTCGGGTACATCCTTTTCTTGTATCGATCGAGGGAAAAGGAGTTTGTATCTTTCTTCTCTCAAGAAGGTGACCTGGTGTTTTGCAGTGACGTTCCTGGACTTATAGCATGCTTCAAAATAGAATATGCTCCTGATGAGTGGAGACTTTTCGATGATTCTTCAAAAAGAAGCCTTAAAGCAGTACTTCTACACAATGGCAATAAGTATGCTTCTATACCAGTTGGACACTCGGTTCAATTAAAAGAATGTTACGAAAACCATGAGCTGGTTTTAAGCCAACTCTGCTATTGAGACCACAAACGGACACTGTGTGGTGTTTTAAAAGTGATTTCAATGCTGCTTGGTCAACAAAGTGGCTATACAAAGTTCCCTTTCTATATTTGTAAATGGGGTAGTAGAGACAGAAAGCAACACTACATAAAAAAGCTTGGTCCTTGAGAAAACCCTTTCAGGTAGGGGTTAATTCCACAACTTCACATTAAGTTGGGGCTGATGAAACAATTTGTTAAGGCATTGCCAAAAAAGGGGAGTGTTTCAGATATCTTTGTGGACAGTTTCCTGGCTTATCCGAGGCAAAGCTGAAGGAAGGAATCTTTTTAGGACCAGACATTAGAAAACTAATGACAGATCCCAACTTTGTGGACAAAATGGAAACAAAGAACAGGCATCATGGAAATCTTTTTAATTAATTGTTACCGGTTTCCTAGGAAACAAAAAAGACCCAAACTACAAGACAATTGTCCCTGGCATGCTCGACAAATTTAAGAAGCTGCGCTGGAACATGAGCATTAAAGTTCATTTTCTCCACTCACATCTTGAGTACTTCCCTGCAAACCTTGGTGATGTAAGTAAAGAGCAGGGCGAAAGATTCCACCAAGACATCAAAGAAATGGAAAGAAAATATCAAGGAAGATGGAACCTCTACATGATAGCAGACTACTGCTGGATGATATAAACAGATGATCCTCAACAAGTCCACAGCCGGAAACGCAATAAAAGAATCTTCTGCAGAAAGTGAAAGCGTTATTATAAGGACTTATGAGCTCAAAGAGAAATGGAAGTGTACTAGAAATGTAGTTTAGAACATAATTTATAAATAAAATAAAATTTCATAGCATTGGAAAAATGTAATAAACTGCTTAAATTTTGTTATTATACCCAAACGTACTCCCATTTTGTGAGAAAACCTGACGTGATAGAAAAAAGACTGCATTTTTGAAATCAGCGCTGGAAAGTACATAAAAATCAGTTATCAAATTTCAAACAACTTTCAAAAATTATTTTTTTTAGATCTGTGTGACATGTATAACAGACTATTTTTGTGTGGAAAACCGTATCTTCACGTTTACCAGTGAGACTCCTGGCATTTAATTAAAAATGTCTTTGTTTTCCTGTTTGGTGTCTGGGGAATTGTGAACATTACTGCGGCAAATTACTTATGCGTCTGTACGGTCTTCTCTGCAGTTGTAGCACATTCATGTTTGCCTTCTGTACATCGCTCCAAACTTCCTTACCGTCTCGCAATCCGTCCATAGCTTAAGAGGCAAGACGTCAAAGGGAGGTGGTATCTTCCTGCTGTACAACACCTCAATAAATGACAATTCTTTTGCAGGATGGACCTTTGAATTATATGCCCGCAGGGGAGACGCAAGATACGTTGTATCAAACTCAACGTCTTTTCCAATTCCCTTGGGTTCTTATATTGGTCTACAGATGAAACTGATTTGTCTGTAACTTCCGTATACGCAAAACGCGACAACACGCTTCTTAGTTGTCTGTAGATCCGAGACAAAATTACATAACTGTGGTACACATAGTTATATAACTATGGTATCAAGTACCCCAAGCTTTAGTATCCAGTTGTTTACTAAAGCCTGCACCATGGTTCTAGCCCGTTGGTCTGGCATCTGTAACAATGCTAAAAATCGAGAAAAATTATCAATGATCGTAGGAATATTCCTGTTCCCAGCAAGTGTTTTATTAAATGGCCTGAGACATCCAGCTCCAACACAGAAAATGGACTGAACACCTCTGGTAATCTTTGCAGCGGTAATATTTAAGGCGTAGTCGCGGCCCTTCTCACGCGTGGCACATACCCCCTATCATACGGCTCCATGTCGCGTTTCCTGTTCCTCCATCAAAACTGTCTGCTACACGCCTCTCTGATGCGCGTCACCCTCCATGACCTGACAACATATGATCATCAGCTTGCTGCAAAACTTCCTTCTTGAAAACCGGATGGAACAAACACGTGTGGTCCACACCACGTCGTTCTATACAACAAACCCTTGTGAATGACAAAATCGGGCTCTGACTTAAATGTCTGTCACTTCTTATCCTTTGTCTGTGCCCCGTGCCACTCTTCCACGCCCCTCCCTATAGTAGTCCACGACCTAGTGAATCTGCGTTTGCATGCAATCTCCCAGGCTTATGGATTACTTGTACGCGAACTTGTTAAACTTAAGCACACATCGAGTTAATCTGATAGACGATTCTTTTAAACCAAGCAACCAATTCAGTGAGGTATGGTTTGCCACGACCATAAGCGTCATACCATACAGGTAACATCGAAAATAGGTAACAGCATATATAACCACCAACACCTCGCACTCAGACGTTGAATAATTACCCTTTGCCTGTCTAACTGCCTTGACGAGTAGGATACCAAATGTTCTTTACCATCTACCATCCGTCCAAAACCATACCTGATTGATTTATTCGAAGCGGCACATGACAGGACAAATTCTTTCTCGATATCTTGAAAAACCGATACTGTACCTGAAACTACACTCCTGGAATTGGAAAAAAGAACACATTGACACCGGTGTGTCAGACCCACCATACTTGCTCCGGACACTGCGAGAGGACTGTACAAGCAATGATCACACGCACGGCACAGCGGACACACCAGGAACCGCGGTGTTGGCCGTCGAATGGCGCTAGCTGCGCAGCATTTGTGCACCGCCGCCGTCAGTGTCAGCCAGTTTGCCGTGGCATACGGAGCTGCCTCGCAGTCTTTAACACTGGTAGCATGCCGCGACAGCGTGGACGTGAACCGTATGTGCAGTTGACGGACTTTGAGCGAGGGCGTATAGTGGGCATGCGGGAGGCCGGGTGGACGTACCGCCGAATTGCTCAACACGTGGGGCGTGAGGTCTCCACAGTACATCGATGTTGTCGCCAGTGGTCGGCGGAAGGTGCACGTGCCCGTCGACCTGGGACCGGACCGCAGCGACGCACGGATGCACGCCAAGACCGTAGGATCCTACGCAGTGCCGTAGGGGACCGCACCGCCACTTCCCAGCAAATTAGGGACACTGTTGCTCCTGGGGTATCGGCGAGGACCATTCGCAACCGTCTCCATGAAGCTGGGCTACGGTCCCGCACACCGTTAGGCCGTCTTCCGCTCACGCCCCAACATCGTGCAGCCCGCCTCCAGTGGTATCGCGACAGGCGTGAATGGAGGGACGAATGGAGACGTGTCGTCTTCAGCGATGAGAGTCGCTTCTGCCTTGGTGCCAATGATGGTCGTATGCGTGTTTGGCGCCGTGCAGGTGAGCGCCACAATCAGGACTGCATACGACCGAAGCACACAGGGCCAACACCCGGCATCATGGTGTGGGGAGCGATCTCCTACACTGGCCGTACACCTCTTGTGATCGTCGAGGGGACACTGAATAGTGCACGGTACATCCAAACCGTCATCGAACCCATCGTTCTACCATTCCGAGACCGGCAAGGGAACTTGCTGTTCCAACAGGACAATGCACGTCCGCATGTATCCCGTGCCACCCAACGTGCTCTAGAAGGTGTAAGTCAACTACCCTGGCCAGCAAGATCTCTGGATCTGTCCCCCATTGAGCATGTTTAGGACTGGATGAAGCGTCGTCTCACGCGGTCTGCACGTCCAGCACGAACGCTGGTCCAACTGAGGCGCCAGGTGGAAATGGCATGGCAAGCCGTTCCACAGGACTGCATCCAGCATATCTACGATCGTCTCCATGGGAGAATAGCAGCCTGCATTGCTGCGAAAGGTGGATATACACTGTACTAGTGCCGACATTGTGCATGCTCTGTTGCCTGTGTCTATGTGCCTGTGGTTCTGTCAGTGTGATCATGTGATGTATCTGACCCCAGGAGTGTGTCAATAAAGTTTCCCCTTCCTGGGACAATGATTTTACGGTGTTCTTATTTCAATTTCCAGGAGTGTATTATTTCCTTTCATTTTTCAAATGGCCCATGACATTCCTGCGACCAATGGTATTAGCCTTCTTTTTCAGTAGCTTGTTCAGGGAATCGACTGTTTTTGCAAAGTCCTTCATGAATTATGTATAACAATTAAATAGGCTGATGAACTACTGTACCTGTTTACATGTCCGTGATGTTGGAAAATTTTGAACTGCGTCTGAAAAACGAGGATCGATCAGTACGCCACTTTCACTAATCACGTCCCCCAGTTAGTTTACCAGAGTTTGTGCAAAATGGCGCTTGTCCACCCTTAACATCAAATTTGCCGACCCTGGTCTACTAAAAGCATCCTCGAAACGTCTCACATGTTCTGGTAAATCCTCTGAAAATACAATTATGTCATCCAGATATTATACAAGTGTGTGGTTTTCATCCTCTCAACATCATATCTAACAACCACTGAAAAGTTGCCGGTGCGTACTTTAGTCCAAACGGCATGCGTTTGTAATGAAAGTGGTCAACTGTAACAATAAATATTGTTTTCAGCCTATCTTCAGGCATCACTTTCAATGGATGATATCCGCTCCTGAGATCCATAGTTGTAAGAAACCGACACCGACCTAGATTATCCGAAGTTTATGTGATGTCTGAAAGTGGATAAGCATCCGAAATAATTAGGGGATTTAAATGTCTGTAGTCACAGTAAAATTTGTTTTTCGCTATTCCGTCACCGATTTCTTCGGCATAACCACTATGTTCATGCGCGAGGAGCTATCAATTGGTCCTATGATCCATCCAGTAATTGTTGGTCAATAAAATCCTCTACTAATGGCTGCAATGGCCTTACTGTGTGGTATGGATCCCTATAAATTGGTGTTTCGTCCCATGTCGGTTTATAACTTTGCGTCACCCGAGTTGCTGGTAACCCTCCATCCTTACAAAATAAATCACTGAAACTCAACAACAAGTTGTCCGTAGCCCTCTGATCACTGGCATTCAAGTGACCCACTTTCAAGCCTAATCGTTTGCTTGCGACTTTCCTCTAAACTCGGTTTATCAAAGTCCTCATCTTCGAAGATTTCCAGAGTAGCTGTTAATGCACCCTTTGACAGAGTCACCTGCCTCTGCCAAAATTATCCACACTAATTCGAATCATCAATTCCCCATTAGTGTCACTCGCACGAACTCATGCAGACAAAACAATGTGAACTATCCAACTCTTCACTGCTTGAGAGCTGTTCAACCATGTATAATGTTTGAGAAAACCGGTAACCACCGAAACCTAAACCGTTTTCTCGGTGTCTGCTGGTATTTTATCCTGCTGATCAATTTTTACTGAAGAGGAACGCAATTCAGCTGGTCTCACCCGCATGGTAGGCCAACTTTGCACCTTTGCCTTAGCTGCTACTGTTTCCTCAAATTGAAACAAAGTTCGAATGACTTCTACGTGCGCTGTCGAGGATCAGCTGTAACTCTGATGTTTATCCAGAAGGTCTAGCTCGATAATCCCTGAATAACTCTCGCCCATGCATGGTAATACCTCCATCTGTTCCCTGAACTCAGTTTCTCCAACTGAAAACTGCAGTACAACCCTACCCGATGATTCACCAACCCCAGGCAATCTATACCGTGATGACGCCAGCCTTCTCCTTCCAGCAAGGTCCAGAATGATCACGGGCACATGCACCCCTGTTTATACCAAAACTCTTTGTTTTCTCCCACTCACCAATCCCCCTACGCAGCGCTCCGTCTGTGCAGTAACTTATGCAGTGTTGCAGTCTACCAGGACAGCCTTCTGACGGTGCAAGCACTCCGTTTGCTCTTAACGGCTGCTTCCCTTGTCATTGTTTCCCACCTTTCCTGCTTCTACAGTCAAATGCCAGCGGTCCACTCTGCTATGCACATACCACAACGGCTGTCTAACGTTACTTCCTCATACGCCCCTGCTGATCATATTTAGAACATACGATTTCAGAAGTGAACCCCTGTGGTCCCCTGTTTTATTTGTTGCGATATCTACTTCCTTTATATGTGTTGCGAGCCAAAAACCTGACGCTGTGATACCCTGCGGTTATACCATGCAGATAAACTCCCACTGCTGTACTTTCTGCCTCTGCCCATTAGTTTCAGCACTCTGGGTCTGGTCACATGTCTTCGCATTCAGTTAATTGATTCTATCCGAGAACGCTTCCATAGACTCGCTGCGCTGCATCGACCATGTACACAGTTTCTCCTGAAGAAACCGCGCATTATTTTGCTTTTGATACTGCTATCGAAGTCCAGCGGCCCACTTCTGAAACGTCTGTGCTGGTATACAACGCATGCTTTGGCGTACCCTGCCAAGTGCATATCGGCAACATGCAGGGTTATATTTCGTCTCGTCATTCATGCGTTTCCACAGCATCCCTAACGTACTTAATAGAAACTGTCACGTCCTCCGTTGCCTTGCCCAAGAAGAGATTAATTAATGCGACCACTAGCAGGTGATATAGAACAAAAGGCACTCTCAATCCAAACTTACTTTCTCTGACTCCAATTCTGGCTCAATGTGACTCGCTTTTCCAGCGTCTAATTCACGATTGAATTCGAGATTTCTCTGCCTCTCGTGCTCAAATTCTCAGACACAAAAACGTAACTGCAAATTAATTCTTCCAGCAAATCATCACCCATCTACTCTCAGTACAACCACTAAGCAGATGACCAATTCGCCTACACACAGAAACAGTAGCTGCTAAAGTTATGGCAACGACGAATCGTGCCCAGAGTAATTGCACTACTGGCCATTAAAATTGCTGCACCACGAAGATGAAGTGCTACAGGCGTGAAATTTAACTGACAGGAAGAAGATTCTGTGATATGCAAAAGATTAGCTTTTGAGAGCATTCACACAAGGTTGGCGCCGGTGGCAACATCTAAAGTGCTGACATGAGGACAGTTTCCAACTGTTTCCTCGTACACAAACAGCAGTTGAGCGCCGTTGCCTGATGAAACGTTGTTGTGATGCCTCGTGTAAGGAGGAGAAATGAGTACAATCACATTTACGGATTTCATAAAGATCGGATTATAGCCTATCGCGATTGTGGTTAACCGTATCGCGACATTGCTGATCGTGTTGGTCGAGATCCAATGACTGTTAGCAGAATATGGAAACGGTGGTTTCAGGAGAGTGATACTAAACGCCGTGCTGGATCACAATGGCCTCGTATCACTAGTAATCGAGATGACAGGCATCATATCCGAATGGCTGTAACGCATCGTGCAGCCACGACTCGATCCCTGAGTGAACACATGGGGACGTTTGCAAGAACAACCATCTGCACGAAAAATTCGACGACGTTTGCAGCGGCATGGACTATCAGCTTGGAGACCATGGCTGCGATTGCCCTTGACGCTGCATCACAGACAGGAGCGCCTGCGATGGTGTACTCAATGACGAATCTGGGTGCACGAATGGCAAAACATCACTTTTTCGGATGAATCCAGGTTCTGTTTACAGCATCATGATAGTCACATCCGTGTGTTTGGCGACATCGCGGTGATCGCACATTGGAAGCGTGTATTCGTCATCGTCGTACTGGCGTATCACCCAGGGTGATGGCATGGGATGCCATTGGTTACACGTCTCGGTCACCTATTGGTCGCATTGACGGTACTTTGAACAGTGGGCATTACGTTTCAGATGTGTTACGACCCATGGCTCTACCCTTCATTCTATCCCTGCGAAATCCTACATTTTAGCAGGATAATGCACGACCGCATGTTGCAGGTCCTGTACGGGCCTTTCTGGATACAGAAAATGTTCGACTGCTGCCGTTGCCAGCACATTCTCCAGACCTCTCAGCAACTGAAAACGTCTGGTCAATGGTGGCCGAGCAACTGGCTCGTCACAATACACCAGTCACCACTCTTGATGAACTGTGGTATCGTGTTGAAGCTGCATGGGCAGCTGCACCTGTGCATGCCATCCAAGCTCTGTTTGACTCAATGTCCAGGCGTATCAAGATCATTATTACGGCCAGAGGTGGTTGTTCTGGGTACTGATTTCTCAGGATCTATACACCCAAATTGCGAGAAAATGTAATGACATGTCAGTTCTAGAATAATATATTGTCCAATGCATACCCGTTTAAGATCTGCATTTATTCTTGGTGTAGCAATTTTAATGGCCAGTAGTGTACAAACTGGCAGCACACTTGCTCTAAATATCGTGTCGAACAATATCTCTTAACAAAGATAAGTCCAAGGTTTACTGTGGCTTTACAATAGTCACTCTAAACATTGCGTATCCTTGATCTTGCAATTAACTCTTGACTCCGAGAGCAAACAACAAACCTATGAAAAATAAAACTATCCTCACTGCACAACATTTTGCTTGGCTGATACCACCAAACCCACGTCAAGTACCACTCCTTCACTCACCACTCACCGAAACCAACTCCCCATCAAAACTATAGTATTGGACGTGGACGAACAGTTTACGACACAACTCGTTGAGTTGGGAAGCGAAGCGACCACTCCGACACCAAATTGTTACAACCCCCTAGACTGGTGAAGGCGAAATACGCCAAGATGACTGAGAGATATTGTTTGGGAGAGAGGGGTTAGTAATACTGTCACAGATACACTGATAAGTTTGGCTCTGACTTTTATTCCACCGAAGAATGCACAGTGACTCTGCTGATCGAGAAGAGGACGGTGCGGGATGTGCAGTGTGCCACTGCAAACACCAGGGTCGTAATCTGTCCCCTTGACGTAACGGCTCCTCTCCTCGGCCCGGAGCGCATCTGGCTGTTCCCCCAAGCACTACTGGTGGTCATCATCTAGGGTGTCAGAGGCTAATAGGCAGCAGCCATCTTTATAGTAAACCCTATGCATCTTCAGTCGCCAAACCTGCGCGGTTCTGCCGGTGATTAAGGACAGCCACGGACCCGGGAGCTCGCGAGATCGCATCCCTGCTCCACACTTACAGATGGTAGCTTGCAGTCCATGGCACGACGTCACCCAGAGAGCGGTGCTGGACGCCCTTCTCTTTCTGTGCCTGTGCAATGCCTAGTTTCTAACCCGCCGCAGCAGAGCTGGGCGGCTGATTCAGTGGACAAGTTGGTCGCTGGAATTCATCACCATCGTCGTGGCTGGCCAGCAACTTAAAGAATCGTCATTCTCTCCGGTTCCAGACGCCGACAGAATGGACACACCGCTGCTTGCTATGAGCCTCTTGGCTCCCGTATGTACCGGGTGCTCAAAAGTCAGTATAGATTTGAAAACTGAATAAATCACGGAATAATGTAGATAGAGAGGTACAAATTGACACACACGCTTGGAATGACATGGGGTTTTATTAGAACCAAAAAAAATACAAAAGTTCAAAAAATGTCTGACAGATGGCGCTTCATCTGATCAGAATAGCAATAATTAGTATAACAAAGTAAGACAAAGCAAAGATGATGTTCTTTACAGGAAATGCCCAATATGTCCACCGTCATTCCTCAACAATAGCTGCAGTCGAGGAATAATATTGTGAACAGCACTGTAAAGCATGTCTGGAGTTATGGTGAGGCATTGGCGTCGGATGTTGTCTTTCAGCATCCCTAGAGATGTCGCTCGATCACGATACAATTGCGACTTCAGGTAATCCCAAAGCCAATAATCGCACGGACTGAGGTCTGGGGACCTGGGAGGCCAAGCATGACAAATGTGGCGGCTGAGCACACGATCATCACCAAACGACACGCGCAGGAGGTCTGTCCGACATTTTGTGAACTTTTTTTTTTTTTTTGTTCTAATAAAACCCCTCGTCATTCCAAGCATGTGTGTCAATTTTTACCTCTCTCTCTCTCTCTACATTATTCCGTGGTTTATTAAGTTTTCAAATTTATGCACACCAGGTATACTGCTTCTCTTACGTATGTGATGCAGTCCCTCTGTAGCGGATGAGTGGAGTGTTCCTTAATAATTATGTCAGTTTTTTCCTGCTCGCTTTGGTCGCCACATACAGGTTGGTAGGCGCTGTTGTAACTTCCACGTATGGGTTTTTCATAGCATGTCACTACCCTGACCTGTGCTTGATTACCCCACACCCATCTCCACATTCGTTTATAGTGCCTGTCGGCATGAGCTTCTTCGCCTTTGAGCGGCGTCGTAAGCCTGCCTCGCAGAACCACTCGCTTAGTAACAACATTGCCAACACCCTCTACTCAATGTGTCCAATCGGTCCCTTAACATCTGCCTTCGTACCATAGCTGCCCAAAATTTTCAAGAATTCCCTAAATCAATGCCTCTACTCATTCGTAGTGCAGCAAAGCAGTTTTCAGGAGGTGGGGACTCACCTCGCCAAGACCAGTTCCTCCGACCGTGCGATATGGTTTCAGAAATTTTTAACTTCCTGCTTTAGTATTCTTGACAGCATAGGTAACGGAATCCCGAAACCTTTCGTAACATTCTTCTTTCCTCCACTCCACATTCCAGAGTCTGACGGGCCCACTTCTTTTCCACGGTAGTCCAACACTTGTACTTCTTTGAAGTCATTTTCATTACTGATTTGTATACTGTGACAAGTTATGCCTTGCAAAGAAAACCATTGAGTTTCACGAAGAACTGAATGATTCTGACGGAATGTAATAATTATCTGTTCTGATAAAGGGTTCCATACACGAGCAACTGATTGCAGCAATTCATTGCAAGCGATATATCGCCTGCAATCGGTCGCTCTTCTAGACTCTGTCACACGCGAGGGATTTACCAACAAATTTCAACCGGAATTACGAACTCCACTGTGTCGAGAAGTTCTGCTATGGGAAATGAACTGCAATGTTTAGCGTCAGTGGCAGTTGGTCTCCATATCCCCACGAACTCTTGCAAAAAAAAAGAAAAGAAAAAAAAAAGACCAACAGAGATTTCTGATTTCTTAAACTTCTTTTGAAACGTTTTCTTTCAGAACTGTTCGTCCCTTTACGCATTATATTATATTCTACACTGACACAAAGGAGATTGTGTACATATTTCCAGTATTCTAATACAGTTTCTTTTTCATTCATTAGTGAGCAAAGAATCCAGAAAAAGTATAAAGCAAACGATTTTCTATTAACCTTATATTATGCGTACTTAATTGTTGTTTATATGTGCCAAAGTATATAAATGTGTCTGTTGTTGTTGTGGTCTTCAGTCCTGAAACTGGTTTGATGCAGCTCTCCATGCTACTCTATCCTGTGCAAGCTTCTTCATCTCCCAGTACCTACTGCAACCTACATCCTTCTGAATCTGCTTAGTGTATTCATCTCTTGGTCTCCCTCTACGATTTTTAGCCTCTGCGCTGCCCTCCAATACTAAATTGGTGATCCCTTGATGCCTCAGAACATGTCCTACCTACCGATCCCTTCTTCTGGTCAAGTTGTGTGACAAACCTCTCTTTTCCCCAATCCTATTCAATACTTCCTCATTGGTTATGTGATCTACCCATCTAATCTTCAGCATTCTTCTGTAGCACCACATTTCGAAAGCTTCTATTCTCTTCTTGTCTAAACTATTTATCGTCCATGTTTCACTTCCATACATGGCTACACTCCGTACAAATGCTTTCAGAAATGACTTCCTGACACTTAAATCTATACTCGATGTTAACAAATTTCTCTTCTTCAGAAACGCTTTCCGTGCCATTGCCAGTCTACATTTTATATCCTCTCTACTTCAACCATCATCAGTTATTTTGCTCCGCAAATAGCAAAACCCCTTTACTACTTTAAGTGTCTCATTTCCTAATCTAATTCCCTCAGCATCACCTGACGTAATTCGACTACATTCCATTATCCTCGTTTTGCTTTTGTTGATGTTCATCTTATTCCCTCCTTTGAAGACACTGTCCATTCCGTTCAACTGCTCTTCCAAGTCCTTTGCTGTCTCTGACAGAATTACGATGTCATCGGCGAACCTCAAAGTTTTTATATCTTCTCCATGGATTTTAATACTTACTCCAAATTTTTCTTTTGTATCCTTTACTGCTTGCTCAATATACAGATTGAATAACATCGGGGAGAGACTGCAACCCTGTCTCACTCCCTTCCCAACCACTGCTTCCCTTTCATGTCCCTCGACTCTTATAAGTGCCACCTGGTTTCTGTACAAATTGTAAATAGCCTTTCGCTCCCTATATTTTATCCCTGGCACCTTCATAATTTGAAAGAGAGTATTGCAGTCAACATTGTCAAAAGCTTTCTCTAAGTCTACAAATGCTAGAAACGTAGGATTGCCCTTCCTTAATCTAGCTTCTAAGATAAGTCGTAGGGTCAATATTGCCTCACGTGTTCTAACATTTCTACGGAATCCAAACTGATCATCCCCGAGGTCGGCTTCTACTAGTTTTTACATTCGTCTGTAAAGAATTCGTGTTAGTATTTTGCAGCTGTGACTTATTTAACTAATAGTTCGGTAATTTTCACATCTGTCAACACCTGATTTCTTTGGGATTGGAATTATTATCTTCTTCTTGAAGTCTGAGGGTATTTCGCCTGTCTCATACATCTTGCTCACCAGATGGTAGAGTTTTGTCAGGACTGGCTCTCCCAAGGCCGTCAGTAGTTCCAATGGAATGTTGTCTACTCCGGGGACCGTGTTTCGACTCAGGTCTTTCAGTGCTCTGTCAAACTCTACACGCAGTATCGTATCTCCCATTTTATCTTCATCTACATCCTCTTCCTTTTCCATAATATTGTCCTCAAGTACATCACCCTTGTATAGACCCTCTATATACTCCTTCCACCTTTCTGCTTTCCCTTCTTTGCTTAGAACTGGGTTTCAATCAAAGCTCTTGATGTTCATACAAGTAGTTCTCTTATCTCCAAAGGTCTCTTTTATTTTCCTGTAGCCATCCCTGCTTAGACATCTTAGACATTTTGCAGTTCCTGTCAATCTCATTTTTGAGACGTCTGTATTCCTTTTTGCCTGCTTCATTTACTGCATTTTTATATTTTCTCCTTTCATCAGTTAAATTCAATGTTTCTTCTGTTACCCAAGGATTTCTACTAGCCCTCGTCTTTTTACCTACTTGATCCTCTGCTGCCTTCACTACTTCATCCCTCAAAGCTACCCATTCTTCTTCTACTGTACTTCTTTCCCCCATACCTGTCAATTGCTCCCTTATGCTCTTGCTGAAACTCTGTACAACCTCTGGTTCTTTTAGTTGATCCATGTCCCATCTCCTTAAATTCCCTCCTTTTTGCAGTTTCTTCAGTTTTAATCTACAGGTCATAACCAATAGATTGTGGTCAGAGTCCACATCTGCCCCTGGAAATATCTTACAATTTAAAAACTGGTTCCTAAATCTCTGTCTTACCATTATATAATCTATCTGATACCTTTAAGTATCTCCAGGCTTCTTCCATGTACACAGCCTTCTTTTATGATTCTTGAACCAAGTGTCACCTATGATTAAGTTGTGCTCTGTGCAAAATTCTACCAGACGGCTTCCTCTTTCATTTCCTTGCACCAGTCCATATTCACCTACTACGTTTCCTTCTCTCCCTTTTCCTACTACCGAATTCCAGTCACCCATGACTATTAAGTATTCATCTCCCTTCACTATCTGAATAATTTCTTTTATTTGATCATACATTTCTTCAATGTCTTCCTCATCTGCAGAGCTAGTTGGCATATAAACTTGTACTACTGTAGCAGGTGTGGGCTTCGTATCTATCTTGGCCACAATAATGCGTTCACTATGCTGTTTGTAGTAGCTTACCCTCATTCCTATTTTCCTGTTCATTATTAAACCTACTCCTGCATTACCCCTATTTGATTTTGTGTTTATAACCCTGTAGTCACCTGACCAGAAGTCTTGTTCCTCCTGCCACCGAACTTCACTAATTCCCACTATATCTAACTTTAACCTATCCATTTCCCTTTTTAAATTTTCTAACCTACCTGCATGATTAAGGGATCTGACATTCCACGCTCCGATCCGTAGAACGCCAGTTTTCTTTCTCCTGATAACGACATCCTCCTGAGTAGTCCCCGGCCGGAGATCCGAATGGGGGACTATTTTACCTCCGGAATATTTTACCCAAGAGGACGCCATCATCATTTAATCATACAGTAAAGCTGCATGCCCTCGGGAAAAATTACGGCCGTAGTTTCCCCTTGCTTTCAGCCGTTCGCAGTACCAGCACAGCAAGGCCGTTTTGGTTAGTGTTACAAGGCCAGATCAGTCAATCATCCAGACTGTTGCCCCTGCAACTACTGAAAAGGCTGCTGCCCCTCTTCAGGAACCACACGTTTGTCTGGCCTTTCAACAGATACCCCTCCGTTGTGGTTGCACCTACGGTATGGCTATCTGTATCGCAGAGGCACGCAAGCCTCCCTACCAACGGCAAGGTCCATGGTTCATGGGGGGGGGGGGGGGACGTGTCTAAGAGTATAAATAGTCAAAGCCTTACTGGAGTACAGAATCGTTTTATATGGTCCAAATGGCTCTGAGCACTATGGGGCTTAACATCTGAGGTCAGCAGTCCCCTAGAAGTTAGAACTACTTAAACCTAACTAACCTAAGGACATCACACACATCCGTGCCCGAGGCAGGATTCGAGCTTGCGACAGTAGCGCTCGCGCGGTTCCAGACTGCAGCGCCTAGAACCGCTTGGCCATTGTTTTATATAAGCACAATTTTCTGCTGTAGCCGGGTAAAAAAGGGAACCAGCGGAAAAACGATTCTGAAGGAGCACGAAAAAGGCGAATATGTTCTTCTGAGGACTGATGTCCTCAGCAATTAAGTCCAATAGTGCTCAGAGCCATTTGAACCATTTTGTTCCTATGCGAAAAATCTCTGTCACAAACTGTTTCAGTCCTCATTCCGTCTTCCTGACCAAAAGTTTTCTCTTGCGAACATATTCGCGCTTTTTCTGATGAGAGTTGCAGAGAGACAATGGTGGTGGAAGAGAGAGGGAACAGCCTCAGTGGGAAAGAAAGAGAGACAAAGAAAATGAAAAACAGAGATGAGTGGAGGTCATATATAGGCTTGAGGAAAGGTGGTGGTGAGTGGCGGGAGAGAGAGAGGGGGGGGGGGGGGGGGATCTAGACCCTCCCAAACCGGCGAACTTAATACGTAGGCTTAGAGGAGGTCGCATTTTGGACCGAAATTTTAAACACGTGCAGTTAGAGGCGAGGTAAGTTGGATCCTCCAGAATTTTTGAGCTGCTAAGGTATGGTGAAGACAGTGGTAGTGGGAAACAAAGAAAAAGCGGACAGAGAAAATGAGAGAGGAAACAGTAGCACAGGGACATATTGTAAACCAATGGGACAGAAAGGACGCAGTGGGAGAGATACCTATGCAGAGTTGTCAGAAATAATCTGAAAAGCTTGTAAGGATGTTGCTGGGTAGGTATCGCTGAAAAAAAATTCGATAGGTTGCGCAGTTTCTGACTTAAATGAAATTAAAGTTACCCAAGCAGGTCATTGTGCGAGCAAATTCAAGCAGCCAGCCAGATAAACTAGTGCCAGTTATCTCATAGCGTAGATGGTAGCCTTTGGCTCTAAATCGATCCTTACTAGCGTCCCCAGTCCAACAGTTGTACCGCATTCTTGATCGGTTTTAGGAAACCAAACGAAGTACACGTTTGGCAACACCGTCTTTCGCAGGCCGCTTGTATTTGTGCTCGCAACGACCTGATTAGCTAACGTCATGGAAATTAGATCGGAAATGGCGCAAAATGAGGATTTTTTTTCCTGACAACTATTTATAAGCTCACCCATACAAGCCTTTCAGACTGTCTCTGACCAGACTGTACAGATACTGTCAGTGGGAGGGAGATGCTGACTATTAAGGCTTAACTACGAAGAGTGACTGGCTGAAAGGACTGAACATGTTTTATGTTAAAAGACGGCGAATATGTTAACGTGCCAAAACTTTTTCCTGAGGTAGTTGGACTGAGGATTGAGGGAGCTGGTTCCTCACATTTGCTTCAGACTCCTTTAAAGAGGAACGTATTCGTTCTTTCTGTGCTTCAACAGGAGTAATTTTCTGCTAGTTGTTATTTGCTTCTTTTAGTGGTTCGCAAATTTCTGTTCATAGAGATGTGAATTATTCATGAGTGCTGAATTCTGGTAGGTAAAATGATTGCTTTTGAATATATATTTGTTACGAAAATTTATGTAATGTAAAAAAAACCAGAAAATTAATTTTCACTTGCTGTGCTTTGTATGCAATAAACTGAAGTCTTTGATTTTAAAATAGGAGTAGGACAAAGACAGATGGTAGTGTAGAGTTGGTTGGAATCGAAGTAGGGCAGTTTTCGCGGTTTTTACGAATGTTGCGAAACAAGAAGTTTGGAGGAGGAGTAATCTGAACAAACACTTATAAAAAAAGAGTGTTAAAAGAGGTACTAGTCGATGTAGCAGAAGGTGAAGACGGATCTAAGAGATTTTATTGCGTGTGGAAAATTTTCGTGATGTAGGTGTGTGATGGCAACGTTGTGGAGATGCTTAATGAATGCTATATCGACCTGTACATGGTGGAGGTACCAAAGGAAGCCAAACTGGACGACCGACAAAATGAGTAACATACAGAGGTGTTTCCTAGTGGAGATCAACAAGCTAGAAGGAGAAAATCGAAATTTCGATAATGGCGGATAACAAATGTGCTAATTTCGAGAAGTTTAATAAATGGAAGACACTCAGTCAACACTAACGGGAGGAAGAGGCGTGAAGGATTAATTTGGTCAAGCATTAAGAAGCTGGTTGAGAAAAGAACTATCGTTTACATGGACTGTAGCGTGTGAATTATCTGTGTAGTAGAAAGATTTAAAACCGTGCTTGAACATTAATGTTTCGCAGCAAAGAGAGACCTACCAAATAATGTGAGAGCTAGCACGAAGTTCGCCGTAGTGAACATTCTTACGTAAATGTGCGCGCAAGCAACTAAATTTAATCTAGCATGAGTTATTATCACTGAAATTCTGTGCTCTGCTAAAGCAGTAAGCCACATCCCGGCAGCAATTTCTGTTTGCTTTATTTAAATATTTCATTTTTTCACCTGACGACAACGTCGAGTAAAAATTTTCATTATGTAATTTTTGTGGAAATAGTACGTATGTGGTTGCGGAGGGCCGACTTTTGCTGCGACGATTGACTACGACGAGAGATGACCAGCGTTCACGCAGCATTCCACAGGAACAGTCTATGACGTCAGCAGTAAAGGATCGAGGCCGACGAGAAAGATAGGCCGCACTGCACACGATTACTGACTGCCTGAACTCGCTCGCTCGCTCAGCTCAGCAGACAAACTGCGTTTCGAACTCGCAGCTGGCCATGTACGTAATAATGAGAATTGCATCTTCCGCTGAAATTTGCTATTATGAAGTCTTACTGATTATCAGTACTGCAATAAAATTTAATTTAAGATCAATATTCGATGTAAATGGTATAACGGCTTAACAGTCCTCATTTCATACAAGAAGTGGTGCATTATGCAACTGATAATCATTCTGGCATGATTTTAATTTTATTGTACTCCAGTGTAGCCGTAAGAAGTTATAAGTATCCCATTGGACTGCCGATCACTGTAGGCCTAATAACAGTAAGACTCCATAATAGCGGATTCCTGTAGAAGATGCAATTCTTGTTTGTAAGTAGACACTTAGTTACGAGTTAACAAGTGAGAAACGTAGTTTATCTACTGAGTTGAGCGAGCGAGCAATCTCAGGCCAACCTTCGTGACGTACGCGCTGCGGCCTATCTTTCTCGTAGGCCTCGTGTAGGATTCGGTAGCGAATGCGATCAGCCCAGAGAGACAGTAGATGATGCTATCGTTTACCATGTAGTAAACGTAACAGAATATCAATGAGAAAAGAACATAGTTAAGACGAGGTATCTGTATGGTGTGAAAGTGGCAACTTACCTTGAAGAATAAAAAGTATGAGATCTCCGGATGAGAACAAAGAAATCGTTAAATTTCGGTTGAACAATAAATAATACAAATTTAAAGGCTATCGATTCACCTAAATAGCTAGGAATTACGGTTACAAACAACTTAAATTAGAACCATTGAATAGAAAATGTTCTCCGCAAAGCGCTTAGAAGATGCAACAGACGTACTAAAGAGATTTCCTACACTACTCTTGTCCGTCTTCTGCTAGAGTATTACTGCCCGATATGGGGTCGTCGCCATTGATGGAGGATATCGAATAAGTTCGAAGAAGGACGCCTCGTTTTCTATTTCGAAATAAGGGAAAGAGCATCACGGATATGGTGCACGAGATGCGGTGGGAATCATTAGAATAAATATGTCTTTCCTTCCGGCGACATCTCTTAAAAATCTGTCACCATCTTCCTCCTCAGAACGCGAAAATATTTTGATACCTCCCGCTTACATAGGGAAAAACGACCATCTTAATAAAATAAGAGAAATTTTAGCTCTAAAAGTAATATTTAGGTGTCCATTTTTCCCACGTGCTATTCGAGAGTGAAAGGATGGAGAAATACCCTGGATGTGTTCTGCAAACGTTCTGCGAAACACTTGGTCGTGAACTGCAGCGTAGTGATGTAGATGAAGATAAAATATGGGTTAGAGACTTTGAGCCGGATTTAAAGCACTGTTCAACAGGATTTCCTATGTCCCAAAAAACTCCGACGAACTCAATCAACGACCAAATAAGTAATGTTTTGGTCATTATGGTTCGTTGGTGATCATATACACACGAACTTGAATTGCATGTGCGCAGTGTGTTATCATCGCTAAGCATTAAGACTACATATTAATGTGATAAGTAGCTAGAAGAAATAATCCATAAGAAGTCGGGCAAGTGCAGTGTAGTCAGCCCCTTAAGTAGGTTTGTTGCGTCTTCTAAACGCAACCGTTTCTCGTTTTCTGCATAATATCATGTATGTAACCGTTTCTATATAAATTTTTCGTACTTGTAACTCCTAGGTATTTAGTTGAAACGACAGCATTTGGATTTCAGTGATTTGTATCGTAACCTCAATTTAACGAATGATTTTTTAGTACTCATGGGAAGGAACTCACACTTTTTATTCTTTGGATGAACTGCCACATTCTGCATCATTTTGCTATTCGTTTTTATCTTCTGACGACTTTGTTCTAGACGATAAATGACAGCATCTACTGCAAACAATCAGACACGACAGTCCAGATCGTCTTTTAAAACGTTGATACAGGTTAAGCGCTCCAGGGGGCCCCATAACGATTCCTTGAGGAATTCCTCATTTAACTTCGGTTTCACTAGACGACATCCTGCCAATTAGGACAAAATGTGGTCTTTCTGACAGGAATCTATGTCTGTACTGGCACAACAACTGAGGTGGAATCCCGCACCCGAAGACGGAGGAGATTATTGTCGACAACGAGATTAGTGTCGAGACGGAGAGGGAAAGCGGCGTGTCCTGTCGAAGGATCTATCCTGGAATTTGCCTTAAGTGTTTTAATGACATCATGGGAAATCTAAAACAGAATGGCCGGAAAAGGATTTGAATCGTCGTCCATCCGAATGTGGTTGCTGCGTGCCATCGACTGCGCTACTCCGCTCATTTCCGCACTCGTGTAATTTTATTAGAAGCATGAATTCAACTAGAGACACCCTGTAGACTACGTGTGAATATACAATATTGGCCATTAAAACTGCTGCACCAAGAAGAAATGCAGATAATGAACGGGTATTCATTGGACAAATATATTATACTAGAAGTGACATGTGATTACGTTTTTACACAATTTGGGTGCATTGATCCTGAGAAACCAGTGCCCAGAAAAACAACCTCTGGCCGTAATAACGGCCTTGATACGCCTGGGCATTTAGTCAAACAGAGCTTGGATGGCGTGTACAGGTGCAGCTGCCCATGCAGCTTCAACACGATACCACAGTTCATCAAGAGTGGTGACTGGCGTATTGTGACGAGCCTGTTGCTCGGTCACCATTGACCAGACGTTTTCAATTGGTGAGAGTTCTGGAGAATGTGATGGCCAGGGCAGCAGTCGAAAATTTTCTGTATCCAGAAAGGCCCGTACAGGCCTGCAACATGCGGTCGTGCGTTATCCTCTTGAAATGTAGAGTTTCACGGGGATCGAATGAAGGGTAGAGCCACGGCTCATAACACAATTGAAATGTAACGTCCATTGTTCAAAGTGCCGTCAGTGCGAACAAGAGGTGACCGAGACGTGTAACCAGTGGCACCCCATACCATCGCGCAGGGTGACACGCCAGCATTGCGATGTGGAATAAACGCTTCCAATGTGCATTCACCGCGATGTCGCCAAACACGGATGTGGCCATCATGATGCTGTAAACAGAACCTGGATTCATGCGAAAAAATGAAGTTTTGCCATTCGTGGACCCAGGTTCGTCGTTGAGTACACCATCGCAGGTGCTCCTGTCTGTGATGCAGCGTCAAGTGTAACCACAGCCATGGTCTCTGACCTGGTAGTCCATGCTGCTGCAATCATCGTCAAACTATTCGTGCAGATGGTTGTTGTCTTGCAAACGTCCGCATCTGTTGACTCAGGGATCGAGGTATGGCTGCAAGATCCGTTACAGACGTACGAATAAAATGCCGGTCATCTCGACTGCTAGTGATACGAGGCCGTTGGGATCCAGCACGGTGTTCCGCATTCCACTCCTGAAGCCACCGATTCCATATTCTGCTAACAGTCATTGGATCTCGACCAACGCGAACAGCAATGTCGCGATATGAGAAACCACAATCGTGATACGCTACAATCCCACCTTTATCAAAGTCGGAAACGTGATGGTACGCATTTCTCCTCCTTACACGAGGCATCACAACAACGTTTCTCCAGGCAACGCTGCTCAACTGCTGTTTGTGTATGAGAAATCGGTTGGAAACTTCCGTCATGTCAGCACGTTGTAGGTGTCGCCACCGGCCCCAACCTTGTGTTTATGCTCTGAAAAGCTGATCATTTGCATATCACAGCATCTTCTACCTGTCGGTTAAATTTCGCCTCTGTAGCAAGTCATCTTTGTGGTGTAGCAATTTAAATGGGCAGTAGTGTAGATTCATATGAACGACATTTTCTGATCCGTGGTGGTTACCTGTCAGTAGGAAATTTTCTTCGAGGTATTTCATAACGATGAAACACAATGTACTACTGTGATGTCAGTGATATAGGCGTATGGTTATGAAGAACTGACCTTAACTCTGTGGATCCTCCTGGCCACGCCCACGACAGTGAGTCCTTCTCTGAGCAGGGCCTGCACGATAGCGGCGCCGATTCCTGAGCTGGCGCCCGTCACCATGGCAACGCGTCCCCTGTACCTCTCCATGTCGCTATCTGCCTCTGCAGTGTCCGCCGCTTGCGACGCAACTGATCCCGCGGTACGCACGCCTCGCCGTTTATCAGGCGCGCCTCAAGGCCAGCCCCACCATCTCTGGCAGTGAGGCACTCTAAGAACGTACTGCTTGATGATAATAGTAATCGTGATTTCGCTTGGCGCAACGGCCCTGTCCAGGCAGTCCAGTAGGACGCCACGTCGGCGACTTGGGTGTCCCTAACATACCACTGTTATCTAACAGTTTAACGCGGAATCAACAACTGCCGTTCGTGGCGACTCACTAGGTCGTTCAGAGCTGAAGGACAGCCGAAAGGCAACGTGGCTACCAAGTCTGTAGCGACGTAAGCCTCGCCTTGCATAAAATGTTTTCGGTTTATTTGCCACGTCAAATTCTGTTAAAATACCCAGTTTTCAATGGCTGCTACGTCTTCTGGGAATAATTCTGGCTGTCGTGAAATATTTTTCTCTTTTACAATTATTTCGTATCTCCACGAAGTGGGCGAGCAGGCATGGGATAAAACTGCTTCTCAGAAATAGGTTACACAAATTGAAAAGATGGTTTAAAATAAAAACACACGAAATTAAGTGCAAATTTTACAAAAACACAATGGAGAAAGATATTTAAGTTTTTTTTCAATTAAGCTTATGTGAATATTAAGATAAAAGAAAAAGAAACTTTGGTAGGCTATACTGAAGATTTTAAAAACTCCTGAATGATCTTATATTACACCACTGGCCTTTAAAATTGCTAGACCACGATAATGACGTGCAACAGACGCGAAATTTAACTGGAAGAAGATGCTGTGATATGCAAATGATTAGCTTTTCAGAGCATTCACACAAGGTCGGCGCCGGTGGCGGCACCTACAACGTGCTGACATGAGGAAAGTTTCCAACCGATATCTCATACACAAACAGCAGTTGAGCGGCGTTGCCTGGTGAAACGTTGTTGTGATGCCTCGTGTAAGGAGGAGAAATGCGTACCATCACGTTTCCGACTTTGATAAAGGTCGGATTGTAGCCTATCGCGATTGCGGTTTATCACATCGCGACATTACTGTTCGAGTTGGTCGAGATCCAATGACTGTTAGCAGAATATGGAATCGGTGGCTTCAGGAGGGTAATATGGAACGCCGTGCTGAACCCCAACTAGCAGTCGAGATGACAGGCATCTTATCCGCATGGCTGTTACGGATCGTGCAGCCACGTCTCGATCCGTGAGTCAACAGATGGGGTCGTTTGCAAGACAAAAATCATCTGCACGAACAGTTCGACGACGTTTGCAGCTGCATGGACTACCAGCTCGGAGACCATGGCTGCCGTTACCCTTGCGCTGCATCACACACAGGAGCGCCTGCGATGGTGTACTCAACGACAAACCAGGGTACACGAATGGCAAAACATCATTTCTTCGGATTAATCCAGATTCTGTTTACAGCAACACGTTGGTCGCATCCGTGTTTGGCAACATCGCGGTGAACGCACATTGGAAGCGTGTAATCGTCATCGCCATACTGGCGTATTACCCATCGTGATATGCAATGGTATGGGGTGACATTGGTTACACGTCTCGGTCATTCTTGTTCGCATTGACGGCACTTTGAACAGTGGACGTTACATTACAGATGTGTTACGACCCTTTGCTCTACCATTCGTTCGATCCCTGCATGTTGCAGGTCCTGTACGGGCCTTTCTGATTACAGAAAATGTTCGACTTCTGCCTTGGCCAACACATTCTCCAGATCTCTCACCAATTGAGAACGTCTGATCAATGGTGGCCGAGCAACTGGCTCGTCACAATACTCCAATCACTACTCTTGAAGAACTGTGGTATCGTGTTAAAGCTGCATGGGCAGCTATACCTGTATACACCATCCAAGCTCTGACTCAATGCCCATGCGTATCAAGGCCGTTATTACGGACAGAGGAGGTTGTTCTGGGTGCTGATTTCTCAGGATCTCTGCACCCAAATGGCGTGAAAATCTAATCATATGTTACTTCTAGTATAATATATTTTTCCAATGAATACCCGTCTAACGCTTGCATTTCTTCTTGGTGTAGCAATTGTAATGGCCAGTAGTGTACATTTAAAATAAAATAATTTGTATTATGTTTTGGTGTATTGGTGATCCTGGTATGCATGAGAATGGTCGTTCGATCGGGTTCTCATATGTTACCTGCTATTTTAATGAATTTGCCTTTACCGTACTGGAGCAAAGACGAACGAGCTCACTGCATGAGTAGTGAATACGATCATTGCCTATTTGTTTAGCTTTACCTGTTGTTTAGTTGATAGACAGTGCAGTTGTGCAGCGCTAGGGCATTTTGTTTGAGGCATAGTAGCGAACAGTTGAGTTTTTCACAGAAAGAGATCTGTTATTGGCAAATCTGGGAGAAACTAACTGGAAGGTTTATTATGGATATGAATCCTCATTTATAAATCTCTGTTGTTCTTTATACGGGGTGTTTCCGTAAGAGCGTGCAAAAATCGACAGGGCATAGAGGATGCTTCATTGATCAATTTGAGGTAGGTAACCTGGGATCGGAGAAGCCAGCTTAGGCAGACAATAGGAATAAAATCTCATTATGTCGGCTTTTTTACAAATACCATCACTCACACAATGAACGTAACATTTGTACTGTATTTTACAAAACATACTGAAACTGACGGACTTCAACCTCAATGCAAGCGTGACATCAGACAACAAGATTCTGACGCACCCTAACAAATGTCCGTGGTGTGGTCTTCACGTTGGTAGGTCCTTCATTTCTTGTTGCCAATGGACCAGTCTCAGGCTTTCGTCGATCGAGAGAGATAAACACTCATGATGGAGTATGGCTGATAGGAAATGGTCCCTGTATTTTTTTTTTTTTTTTTTAGCTTTAGTTACCGTTAACTGCAAATACTATCACTGACACAATGAACGTACCAGATCTACTACATCTTATAAAATGTGCTGAATCTCACGACCATGAACTTCAATGCAAGCCTTTCGTCCTGTTACCTGCACCTACCTGTGAACTCGTTGCAGCAGATATCGCCGGTAGGAAAGTCGAACAGAAACCTATCGTACTGCATAAAACGTAGCTATTCTAAGAATCGGGTAAAGGTCTTAATACTGGGAAAATATTGGTGTATTCTGAAGTCGAGAATTACAAGTTAATTGCCAATCCCGTGCTAATCCTAACACAGTCACGCAGAAACCCTTTCATTCACGGTAGCAAGTTTATGGTAACGTATTTCCTGAAATCTGAACAGCAACAAAGCATTGGTCTTTCTTAAATGAAAATGCTCGCCATACTGTTAAGTTTATCAGTGTCTAATGCACTCAAGGTTTTAGTCACCAATCTGCGCAATATGCCACGCAGAATTGCTGTCTTTTCTCATACACGAAGTTACTTAAAAATCCATAATTTATAAAAAGATATGCCTTCACCTTAAAACACTTTTGAAAATGTAGTACAACTAAAAGTGGCAAATTACAACTTCCTTCGCAGCTCACATTGCACACGATCGTACCACTGAAAGGCTGGGCACCGTCTCACTAGACAGCTGTAGGCCTTCTGTATCTCAAAGAGCAAAGACGCGCTAAGAATACTCCATTCTGATTGGTCAGTTCTCTTTAATGCCAATAGGAAAACATTATTCTCCCGCGTTAGTCCGCGCTTTTCATGACTTATGTAAGGGATCCGTGATCCCACGAACACAGATGCTAGTATCCGACGCCCAGGTCGATAGTAGACAGGAGTCTATTGTCAAGCGCTGCAGGAGGCAGTGAGACGAGTGTCGAGTGCAGAGTTAGTGCTGGAGAGTCGAGTTAGAAGTAGTGTTGGAGAGACGGGCAAGAATGGTGGTGAAGTGAGTTGTAAACGGTAAAATTCACCGGAGTATGACGAGTGAGCACGTCCTCCGGATCGTCGTAGGGTTGACCCTCACTAATACCGATTCGCGAGTGACATGAAACCAGAAAGTGACAAGTGCCGAATTACGTGCTTCGCGTCAACCGCGTCGGCCCGCAACAACCATGGATTGCAGTGAGGATTGTTGTGGATGTTAACCATCAGCATTGCGTGTGACGCAGTACTGAAAATCAGCAACCAATGAGGGGTATATACGTAATTAGAACTCTAAGGCGAAGGTAGCAACTGCTTCAGAATTTGTGTGTTAGTAGGAAATATATATCAGTTTGTACATGGCAACCTTTATGGTCAATAATAGACAAACTTTCAGTCATTCCATTATTCAGTCTCAGAACAGCCGCACTCGGTTGAAATACCCCCGAAACCACAGCAGAAAAACCGATAGCCTTTCATCCATTAAGCACACTGTCATATAATCATAATAATTAACTGTTTGGTGGCTTCGATAAATTACACAAAATCCAGTAAAGGAAGTAAACGGGGTTTTTTCACTAACCAATCAACAAATAACACAATTTAGAACGGTACTTTTTACCGAAATAAGTATTTAGCATTCTGATATTTTGTTTATACTTTACCTTATCAACTATTTTGATTTGCCCTCGAATTAGATTTCCTTTTACCATTAACTTACTTAACATATTGTTATACAAAATTCCCCGTCATCTGCATTCACACTGTCTTTCTCAGTAGACCAATGATCTACATAGCGACTTCTCCCAAGCGACTTCTAATCAAGCTGCGGGCCTATGGAGTATCGTCTCAGTTGTGCGACTGGATTGGTGATTTCCTGTCAGGAAGGTCGCAGTTCGTAGTAATAGACGGTAAATCATCGAGTAAAACTGAAGTGATATCAGGTGTTCCCCAGGGAAGCGTCCTGGGACCTCTGCTGTTCCTGATCTGGGTGACAATCTGAGCAGTTCTCTTAGGTTGTAATTTACCGTCTAGTAAGGTCATCCGAAGACCAGTATCAGTTGCAAAGCGATTTAGAAAAGATTGCTGTATGGTGTGGCAGGTGGCAGTTGACGCTAAATAACGAAAAGTGTGAGGTGGTCCACATGAGTTCCAAAAGAAGTCCGTTGGAATTCGATTACTCGATAAATAGTACAATTCTCAAGGCTGTCAATTCAACTAAGTACCTGGGTGTTAAAATTACGAACAACTTCAGTTGGAAAGACCACATAGGCAATATTGTGGGGAAGGCGAGCCAAAGGTTGCGTTTAATTGGCAGGACACATAGAAGATGCAACAAGTCCACTAAAGAGACAGCTTCCACTACACTCGTCAGTCCTGTGTTAGAATATTGCTGCGCGGCGTGGGATCCTTACCAGGAGGGATTGACGGAGGACATCGAAAGGGAGCAAAAAATGGCAGCTCGTTTTATATTATCACATAATAGGGGAGAGAGTGTGGCAGATTTGATACGCGAATTGGGATGGAAGTCATTACAGCAAAGACGTTTTTCGTCGCGGCGAGATCATTTTACGAAATTTCAGTCACCAACTTTCTCTTCCGAATGCGAAAATATTTTGTTGAGCCCAACCTACATAGGTAGGAATGATCATCAAAATACAATACGAGAAATCAGAGCTCGAACATAAAGGTTTAGGTGTTCGTATTTCCCGCGTGCTGTTAGGGATTGGAATGGTAGAGAGATAGTATGATTGTGGTTCGATGAACCCTCTGCCAAGCACTTTAATGTGAATTGCAGAGTAGTCATGTAGAAATTTACTTTAGACCACATTCACGCATCATTCACACTGCTAAAAGGATATATAAAACTGTACAAACAAAAATAAACAAAAAAGCCTTCAAGAAATAAACATAATTCAGAAAAACATTGTCTAGACGTGTTTCTTGAATGTCTCTGTGCACTACTGTCCTCTAGCATATGAAATAAGAACTATGTACCCAGCTGTGAACCAGCTTCAGAACGTCTGTAACTGTGCACGTATGAGTCATTCTCCCGATACACAGGATCTGGACAGGAGCGGTATAAGGCGCAACGCCTCATTATGACATAGGCCAACAAGATTCTGACGTACCCTGAAAAATGTGCCTGGTGTGGTTCGAATCACACCACAGGCAGCTACACTTCTGGCAACTAAATCCATCTCCGTATCCATCGGCGCTTCATACCCAAGTAACATTAGATATCTCTATAGGAAATAATCAAGGTGAGCCAGAGCAGGTGACGTCACAGGCCGTGGAATAGGATCTCCCATACTAATCCAGCGCCCTTGAAATACTTGTTAGTCATCAGGCTCGACCTCCTTATTTCTTTGCAGGAAATAAAGAAAGTACATGTAAATAAAATGTAGAGTAAGTGTAACCCTGTACGCATGTTAGTTGTACATAAGCTGGAACACAGTAATGCCAGACAAAGAAAGCGGTAGACAAGTTTACTTCCATATCTCCTTAAGCTGGCTTCTCCGACCCCAAGTTCCCTACCTCAAATTGTTCAGCGAAGCATTCTCTACGTCTTCTTACATTTTTGCACGCTCTCGCGGCAAGACCCTGTCTTGACGGGGAAGATTTTTGGAGGAGTTTTTAAGGTATGTTCGTAGTTTCTTTGTAATGAGAGAAATTTGTAATTGTTAAAGTCATCTTACGCTGTGCAGTCCTTTCATCAATATTCAGAGTCAGATTTCTTACAAAAGATTTTCTTTAAAGGAAAACCCACCTCCACGATTCACAGTAATGTTTTAATATACTGTCGTGTGTGCATTGTACCTAAAATCACACGCAACTACAGATTGTTTCTGACAAGCAAAAAAAAAAAAATTTAGAGCAGATTATTTACTTTTAGTTGCTGCATCTGCTGACTTGCATTTCTCTTGGCACTTAAGTAGATTCATTTTATTTATTTCAAATTTCTCATTTTATGAAGTTTAAAGTTTTATTTCGCGACTCGTGCGCATCCCAGGTCTGACAAACAGTCAGTTTTGCTCAGCAGTTGAATGCGACACCTGAAGTACATGTTCCAAGTGAAGAAAATTTTTGAATACAGTACGTATACTGTTTTCTCTCGCATACAGAAATTTTTTATAGAAAGCTTACAATTATTGTGAGGAACGTGCACTGGCTATTGGACCCAGCAACGTGGGAGGATGGAAAATGGAAAGAAAGTGTGTGATGGAACATAGCGACAAGTATTGGAAAGAGGGGTATCTTTCGGGGCGTAATTCATCGCTGCGGAGTGGAAGTTGGTCAGAATTCCAGCGGGAGAGAATCTATAACGCAGGAAGGTGCTTAGAATTTGGAATATGGATGCTGTGGCGCAGCAAGGTACCTGGACTGGTGATTAGGGAAAGCGAAATTCGTATGCTGGGAGTGGGTTTTTCGGTTAATATATCGTATTCAAAGGCGCTCTATGGTGAGGAGAAGGTGTGGTTAGTGGGTGAGTTGGTACACGGTGACAGCTGGAAAAAGTAGGAGGGTCTAGAAGGAAAGGCGAAGTGTGGTCTTTCAAAAATTTCAAGAGACTTGTAGGATTTACGGGAGATGGAAGTTGTGACACTTTGGCGTAGGTGAGGATGGGACGAATGACTGATTTATAGTTGACGTTAACGGCAGAACGATGTAGACATCCATGTGGGGGCTGTTAGTAGTTTTAACAGTTTTATTCATTTCGGGTTTTGTGTTGGATTCCTTCATCTGTCGCAGTAGATTATTTCAGTTAAGTGGTGAGTCATCTTTTCTCAGAAAAGGATATCCGTTCCAATTATAAATGCCAGTAACCATTATATTAATTGGCTTTTAATTAATTTTTTAGTCCAAATATTATATTGGAAAATAGTAGATTGTGTTGCATTGGGGAAACTATCGAAATTCCTATTGGTCAGAACAGTTAAAGAAATTTATCCAAGTCATTCATTTCAAAAATCCAAATAACCATATTAATACAAATGAAATTTAAAATAGAACTGTTATCGAAAGTGATGTAGAATTATACATGGACATAAAACATGGTATTGATCGTACATTCGCATTTAGTGACCAGGTTGTTGAATCTAATGTAAACACTGATGGTAAAGATATTCTTAAAATTATTTCATTTCAATTACTAAATATAAATTTTAATTTGATTAATGCAATATTTCTTAAACATACAGATCATTTTCAGAGAAAAACTAATATTATTGCATCATTTAAACCAAATAATGTATTTCGAAAGCGAGTAGTTTATGAAGCACAATATGCTGTAGGTATTCCTATGTTTGTTGCTTTTCAAGATTTAGAAATTACTGAAACTGATGAAATGAGAGTCTGATTGACTTAATGGTTGTTCTAAAAAGGTCTTAGTAAATTTTATCCTTAATAAATCATGAACAAAATCGTGAGTTATCGGTCTCACTCATTTACTGTGAATGAGGAAATATATGAAATGAGCCCAGACACGATACAGAGATTTAAATAAATATTGGTAATAGATGGCTTCATATGAATCATGCCCAATTTTACTCAAACTTTAGGATTGTTATACCTAATCCAGATGGATCAGCATCAGACGTTACAACAATTCAATAAAAAATTGATTGATTATTATGTGACAAAACTGATTATGTGACTCTAAAGAAATGAAGCAACATTTTATCTAGAATTGAACATCATTTTATTTCATCAACAGCTACATTATATTTCACTTAATCTGTTACTAATAAAATAAGCTTGGAAGGACATATTCTTAATAATGTAAAAGTAAGAAATAAGGAAAATGAGGTACTTTACTCACTTCGAATACCTGGTCCATTTTTTACTATCTATAAAGAAATTATGTGGAAAGGAGATTTATCAGTAACTTTTACTAGGGAGTCTAGTTATGGAGATGCGGTTCTTAGACAGCATGATTATAACAATGAGAGATGTGAAATTGACAATGCACTTCCTAAGTAAAGAGAAATTATAGTAGAATCGATGGAAATCCGTGTGCCATTTGTTAGTAGTAGTAGTAATATATTCATCAGTAGATCTCTCTTTACAAGGATACAGGACATGTCAAAGTATTTACAAGTTTAGATTAATTTAAAATAAGCTAATTCGTACACACATACCTTCACAAGCTTCTCATTACAGACAATCATTAGATTTACTCCTGGTATACAACACTCATTTAACAAATAACTTATTAAATAATGCAATGTCACACTGTTCACTCATATATCACTAACAGTCACTGCACACACTATGCACACATTATTTCATTCGCTACACACACACACACACACACACACACACACACACACACACACACACACAAACACACACACTGGTGATCTGTAGGCCATTTTCTGTACCACAGCTTACCATTTGCTACCCTGAAAAACTGAGTCAGCATCCGTCCTAAATGAGTGCAACGTTGAGCTCAGAAAGAAGAAGAGGTGTTAGTATTGTGCTATGCATAGCATGAGGGTGAGTTTCTCTAGGACAGGAAAAAAGAAGGAAAAAACGTAGTGTGATGATGCTATGTGGAATGTTGGATGTTTTATAATCATTATCGTTCTTACTTGATTAAAAAATGTTTTACCAAACCCTTACTTTGTTTTATCTAAGTAATCCACCAATATATTGCACAAGAGGTACTCTTTAGATGCCTTTTAAAAAAGTGTATTTTTGCAATTTCTTTAAAAGCTTTTGGTAATTTATTGCACAGTTTTATTCCTTGCTAGAAAATGCTGTTTTGTTTTTTATGTTTATTTTTTTCTTGGCAAATGTAAGTTGAGTCTAGCTCTTGTTCCATGGTCATGGGCAGAGCTGTTTGTGCAGTAATTACCAATGCTATTTTCTATGTGTACAACTGACTGGTAAATGTATTTAGATGGAGCAGTTAATATCCCCAGTGTTTTGAACATAAATATGAAACAACATATGAGATAGAACAACAAGAAAATATTATCAAAAATCCAAAATTCTTTTTATGAACTACAGATTGTAGAAGTTGCAGGATTGAGTGGTAATAAAAATTTCGAACTTTATATCACAAATTACTATAACTCTCCAGAATCTGATATGCTATATTTCACATATGTTACATTTTAGACAAATCGTAAAAATAAACAGTTACTTGACTGTTCATTATTTGAACAGGTTAAGTTACATTTTATATACTTGAAAATTCGCCATTCAGTTTGATGTGAAATATTAATCCTCCACAAAATTTTCTCAAAGCATACGATGCAGTTCTCGATTTTGAATGAATTACACGACTCAAATAAGTCATTGACATAACTTCATGTAACTTCATAACGAACTTTTCTATCTATGAACTTAACATGACTCGTAGAAAGAGTATCGTATCATGAATATCGTATCATCCAGAAAACGACTAAGTAACTTTGCACAACTTTTGATGAAAACATTACTGCAGCTACTTTAGCAATTGTAACAACGTCAGACCTTTTAACCGAGTATTTAGACTGAAGGATTTTGGACATTACCTCACGAAGTCATCAAAGCGTCAGTGGTGTGAAGGAGAGCTACCCATTTAATAAAACGGCTTTTATTCTCGCTTCTGTATGACTTGTCACCATCCTACAGGTGGTTTTAAGACCTATCCTAAAGAGTGGATTGTGTGTTTCAGCCTTAAATAAAGGAACACTCTGTTATCTGAGAGAGGCCTCCATGATGTGCTGATGTAAAGAAGGTCGGAGGCAAGAAGCGCTGTCTGTAGGAATAACCGAGTGGAAGGTTTTCCATAGTGAATGTTTTGCACTATTTGAAAATGAATTTTTTAATTAATTTCATTATATTGAATTCACTCTGTGAAAATTTTGGACTTTTTGATAACGGATTTATTTATCTACTTACTTTTTTACATTCACGATAATTCATTTTATTTATTTTCTTGCAGTCACATTTTATAAATAATAATTTATTTTGTCTGAAAAAAATAATTACGTTGAACATTGGTGAATGTGATATGAAAAATATTTATTTTTATTAATTTTCTGATTAGTAAAATAGAATTTTTAACTAAACTATGTAGTTAGTCATAACATGTATCTTTCACGGCCGGCGTCTTCATTAATTATAACTTCCGGGCTGAATTGCCGTGGTCCATACTTAAAACTGCTTCTTCTTCCTGAGGTTTCGTTGCCTTCTGAGGTGAGTCGGCGGAAGTTTTAATTTATGTAGCTAGACCTGAAAATTGGATTATAGTCGCTAGAAAGCGTACATGCTAGGTAAGCTCTAGTCAGGTAGCTCACGAGGTACAAGTTAGATGGTAAGCTAGAACTGTGCTAAAATTTACACTGTCTGGCTACTAGTGATACGGCACACATGCCACGCCACGGCTCGTAAGCTGAATGCTTTCCCACCCTCAACACATTCTGTCAAGGTGATCCATTTGGTGAGTAAGTGGTGCAGAAGGAGCTAAGGACGGTAAACGGTTTCCTGCTGTAGAGAGATGTAGGCTGCACAAATTAGAACCAGAAACAAAGTGGTACTTGAAGTTGAGACGCCATACAGTTTGATATTTTTTTGTATCTTACGAGATACTGCTGTATTTGTATAAACATTTGCTCATGCTATAACACCACTTCAGTGATGCTACCACCTTGTCCAGAGAACTGATTAGTATCAGATCCAAGGTACTGTTCTGTAAGGTGAGTTTTTTAGGGGGCAGTATTTCCAAACATTTATCATGCAAATACAGTAGTGGATATGTCAGGTTTTGAATCGTTGTTGTTGTTGTTGTTGTTGTGGTCTTCAGTCCTGAGACTGGTTTGATGCAGCTCTCCATGCTAATCTATCCTGTGCAAGCTCCTTCATCTCCTAGTACCTACTGCAACCTACATCCTTCTGAATCTGCGTAGTGTATTCATCTCTTGGTCTCCCTCTACGATTTTTACCCTCCACGCTGCCCTCCAACGCTAAATTTGTGATCCCTTGATGCCTTAGGACATGTCCTACCAACCGATACCTTCTTCTACTCAAGTTGTGCCACAAACTCCCCTTCTCCCCAATCCTATTCAATACCTCCTCATTAGTTACGTGATCTACCCACCTAATCTTCAACATTCTTCTGTAGCACCACATTTCGAAAGCTTCTATTCTCTTCCTGTCCAAACTATTTATTGTCCATTTTTCACTTCCATACATGGCTACACTCCATACAAATACTTTCAGAAACGACTTCCTGACATTTAAATCTATACTCGATGTTAACAAATTTCTCTTCTTCAGAAACGCTTTCCATGCCATTGCCAGTCTACATTTCATATCCTCTCTACTTCGACCATCATCAGTTATTTTGCTCCCCAAATCCCAAATAGCAAAACTCCTTTACTACTTTAAGTCTTTCATTTCATAATCTAATACCCTCAGCATGTCCCGACTTAGTTCGACTACATTCCATTATCCTCGTTTTGCTTTTGTTGATGTTCATCTTATATCCTCCCTTCAAGACACTATCCATTCCCTTCAACTGCTCTTCCTAGTCCTTTGCTGTCTCTGACAGAATTGCAATGCCATCAGCGAACCTCAAAGTTTTTATTTCTTCTTCCTGGACTTTAATACCTACTCCAAACTTTTCTTTTGTTTCCTTTACTGCCTGCTCAATATACAGATTGAATAACACCAGGGAGAGGCTACAACCCTGTCTCGCTCCCTTCCCAACCACTGCTTCCCTTTCATGCCCCTCTTATACCGGCCATTTGGTTTCTGTACAAATTGTAAATAGCCTTTCACTCCCTGTATTTAACCTCTGCCACCTTTAGAATTTGAAAGAGAGTATTCCAGTCAACATTGTCAAAAGCTTTGTCTAAGTCTACAAATGCTAGAAACATAGGTTTGCCTTTTCTTAATCTTTCTTCTAGGATAAGTTGTAAGGTCAGTACTGCCTCACGTGTTCCAACATTTCTACGGAATCCAATCTGATCTTCCCCGAGGTCGGCTTCTATCAGTTTTTCCATTCGTCTGTAAATAATTCGCGTTAGTACTCTGCAGCTATGACTTATTAAACTGACAGTTCGGTAATTTTCACATCTGTCAACACTTGCTTTCTTTGGGATTGGAATTATTAGATTTTTCTTGATGTCTGAGGGTATTTCGCTTGTCTCGTACATCTTGCTCACCAGATGGTAGAGTTTTGTCAGGTCTGGTTCTCCCAAGGCCGTCAGTAGTTCTAATGGAATGTTGTCTACTCCCGGGGCCTTGTTTCGACTCAGATCTTTCAGTGCTCTGTCAAACTCTACACGCAGTATCGTATCTCCCATTTCATCTTCATCTACATCCTCTTCTATTTCCATAATATTGTCCACAAGTACATCGCCCTTTGTATAGACCCTCTATATACTCCTACCACCTTTCTGCTTTCCCCTCTTTGCTTCGAACTGGGTTTCCATCTGAGCTTTTGATATTCATACAAGTGGCTCTCTTTTCTCCGAAGGTTTCTTTAATTTTCCTGTAGGTTGTATCTATCTTACCCCTAGTGAGATAAGCCTCTACATCCTTATATTTGTCCTCTAGCCATGCCTCCTTAGCCATTTTGCACTTCCTGTCGATCTCATTTTTGAGACGTTTGTATTCCTTTTTGCCTGCTTCATTTACTGCATTTTTATATTTTCTCCTTTCATCAATTAAATTCAATAATTCTTCTGTTAGCCAAGTATTTTTACTAGCCCTCGTCTTTTTACCTACTTGAACCTCTGCTGCCTTCACTACTTCATCGCTCAGAGTTACCCATTCGTCTTCTACTGTATTTCTTTCCCCCGTTCATGTGAATTGTTCCCTTATGCTGTCCCTGAAACTTTGTACAACCTCTGGTTTAGTCAGTTTATCCAGGTCCCATCTCCTTAAATTCCTACCTTTTTGAATCGTAGCCCTGGTATTGTTGCTGGTTGGCCAAAAGTTGGTCCCAAAATGTCACATATGGTACAGATTATTAATACACTGTTATCTACAGCCATTCTTTTTCCCTATGTAGCCCACCCTTGTAACAACTCGCGATAACGTCCACTGGGATGTATATGGAATGTTACCAATGTCGATACGCCTCTTGGAAATGTGGTTGCAGTACAATAATTTCCCACAGGATCTTTCTGATTGTGTCACTACAAACAATAATTCTGTTATACACTTTACTCTAGCAATTTGGATAATCCAGAATAGGAATCCACAAAAACCACTGTACGAGAGAGAGCTGTAGAGGGCAAAAACTGTAGAGGAAGACAGAGATTGGAATACGTACAGCAAATAATTGAGGACGTAGGTTGCAAGCGCTACTCTGAGATGATGAGGTTGGTACAGGAGAGGAATATGAGGCTGGCGGCATCAAACCAGTCAGAAGACTGATTACTGGAAAGAGGTCCGCATTTCGATGCTGACGGCTTGTCATTGTATGATTTCGGTTCGCCGATTAGTTGTGCATTGAAGTGCTCGGTAACAGGGCGAGTGAATGTGTTGTAAGGGGGGGGATGGCTCTCCTGGTTGAGAACAAGTGGATGCGGCCTATCTAGTGCGATTTTTCCGCTATTTTCAAGCTTTGTTGGGAAGGTCGAGAAACCGTGAGTGCCAATTCACTTATTTCTTTACATACACACCAAAATAGTTGATTTTATCTTGGAGTCTAAGTGGCGTAACACAGAGGATTATTTGTGTATCTCGTTCTTCTTGTTCGTGCATTTGTGTGGAGGCATCTGTGACGGAACAAAATTGTGTATTTGTCTGTCTGTGTGTGTGTGTGTGTGTGTGTGTGTGTGTGTGTGTGTTTGGAGTTCACGGGCACTCAACGGCGGGGCTATCAGTGCCCTTACAAACGCTAAAATAAACAAATGTTGATAAAATGCTTGAAAGGAATGTCACACAATGAGAAGTAAACCTACAAAGTGGCACTGACTCATTCACTCTCATCACACTCGGATTGACCTACAAAATCACTCTACTTCAATCACCGTAAAATAACTGAGAAACTGTGAAAAGTGCTACAGCGGTATTAAAACATAAGTAAAACTACAGAGGAGCTAAAATAATGGCGAAGTGATACAGTCACCCTTTTAACACATTAAGAACATCTCCCTAATATATTAGGAAACCAGTTAGACGTATCACAAAACCTCTGACCCCATTCGTTTGAATGTCTCTTATAACAGAGGACACATCTGTCGGCAAATCTGTCGCTGCCCTGTGGTCTGAAAATAAAACTCAGTCTAATAAAATGTGGTGCACAGTGACCTGCGCGCCACATCATAAGGCTGTGGCCTATGCGAAGACGACGTGGCTGGAAGGAGGTATGCTACTGCCAAGTTTTGGGGTTTACTACACGGAGTTTGTTGTGTAGAGGACAAGGGGCTACGTTTAGGCAATGCGGTGCGAAATTGCGATTTAGTGTGTTTCAGTGCATGATGCGCCAGCCTTACGGCAGACGGCGGACGAAGGCTGGCGAGCGCGTTATGCAGGTGACACAATTTTGCAACGAGCGTCGGTATGTGTGTATGTGCGCGGCAGCCATCAGAACGCAGCATTAGCAGGCGCGGGCCGTGTGTGGCGCGGTTGCGTTAGCCAGCTCATCGAGAGCCTTCTAATAAACACGACGGATTCAACAGCGGTCTGCACTGTTTAATGGCATTAGAGGTGGGCGTCGGCATTCGGTTTGACCAGTGAGGTGTTCGGTCGCCATCACGTCGTCACCGTCACTGACGCTGCCACCGAGGACCAGCCAGCGGAGGGCGTTGCCTGCTGCTGCACCGGCGACTCCCGGCAGCGTCGCGAACTGCAGCGTCTGCAGGAGGTGAGCTGGGCCTGGCTTCGTGTCGCTAACCTCCTACCACCTCCACAGTCACTGAACGAGGGTGGCGTCGCATTTCCTGGACTGTCGACAGCGGCACAGTGTCATTACCACAGTTGTGTGATCTGCACAATTAACACAGTTGAATAAATATTAAATAAAGAAATTGGCCATATTTATCTGTTACAGAACGGATAGCAGCAGGACGTAAAATGGACGTTGGCGAGGGAATACGTAAGCATGCGCTCTGGCAGGAACATCACGTTTATTCAAAGACAGCTGTACAAAATAATAAGCTAAACAACTAATAAATGAGTGATGGTTGCTGTTCTCCATAACACTCTCTGCTGAACTAGAAAACAAAACATTTACAAGTGCGTCTTGAAGACCCCACTACAATTTGTCATTAATTATTAATTATGGGAGTACCAGAGGAATCTTTCAACGGTGAAATTCACGTGAATATAAACACGCAATAGAAATTCAGGACAAATATAAGAGTAATGAAAAACTTCACCCTCCTGACAGTTTTTGGGAAACGGTTTATCCCTAGACTTGAGTGCACATACGAAGTAAACAAGAATTCACCGATAAAAACAAATTCTTAATAGTTGCACCATGAAAGAGGCTCTGAAACTAATTTGGGAGTTTTACCAGGAAAATCATTAACAGTGACATTTAACATACAGAAATTCTGGATAAAGTGAGTGCTAAAATTCAGAATAGCTAGGCAAATTAAAGAAGTGTGTTACAGTGAGACACAATCTGCGAACTTAAGGCTGTCAGAACCGTACATAATATGTGCTGAGATGACAAAGACACGTGGAAACTAGACAAATCTAAACTAGCGAAGTTTCAGAAAACTGTTCAATTATACTATTCTCGTGAGATCAACAACGAACTAAATCAGACTGAACTGAGAAGATACATCACGAGTCCACGTGTTTGAACAGAGGTAGAGCAGAACAATGGCTTGCATGCGTGGCTAAATGCAACTGCTCGTGATGTTCCGAAATTAGCAAGAAAGATTCCGTATACCGCTAAACGAGCGATAAGCGATGAGAGCAAGACGGTAATTTTGACTTGAGCTGAAATGAATCAACTATGAATAGACACACTTACACTTAGTTGGATTAGCTCGTCTCGCGTCTCTCAGAACACTGTCAAGGGAATTCTTTTGGATCCCACGCGTTCCATTCTTCCGGAAGTGCCCAGAGGGCTCCCTACTGTGTGGTGCCAAACTGTACAAGAGCTTTGTCCAAGGCGAACAGAAGTCTCTTTGCTACCTGTACGTGATTCTTCCACTTAGCACCTTTACTCCCACAAATCTAGATTCTGAAATTTACACTGTACACTCTCATTCATGCTTTTCATTCATCAAATGAGAGGAGGAAAAGATGTATATACTGACATACTGCACGTAGATATATTGAATAATTGAAGATGCGTGTGAGACTCCGAAAATTACCAACATTCTTAGTAAGATGTTTCCTGAAATAAAGGTAATATACCTTGTGGCCACATAAATGTCAGAAAAGTAATGAAGAGGCTAATGCAGACACACTTCACAGTAGTTCATTCCATGTCAATTTGGTAGAAAGTGTTAGGCTACCGCTGATCTTGGGCTGCGGCAATTGGATATTCAGTTATTATCGCAAACAGAATGAGGTAACACTAAACAGAGGTTAAACTTTCTAGAATTCATCCCGTCCAGCGTTATACTAGAGTCCGTTGCTGAAAAAACTCATCTAACCGATCCCAGTAACACGAAACCAGGTTGGTAGGCAGCAGCAGCCTATCTCTTGAGAAACCAAAAAAAGAGAAGCCAGACAAAAAAGACACGAAAAAGGATATCCGAATGGGACAATAATTGATGTGTCGTACAGATACAAATAACCAAATGATTCCAATTTCAGAAGGCTAATTTATTCAAGAGAAAGAGATTCATAGATGCATTGGTCCACCTGTGGTCTTTCTACAAGCATTCAGCTTTCCATTCACTGATACGTTTGCTGGATGTCCTCATGAGGAATATCGCATTAAATTGTCCAAATGAAGCGGTTGATCGTCAAAATCCTAAGGTGGTTGGATGGCCCTGCTCCTAACGTTCCAAAATTTCTCTGGTGGGGAAAGATCTAACAACCTTGACGGCCAAAAAAGGGTTGAGCAAGCATGAAGAATAGCAATAGTAGCTCTCGCCATGTGGGGGCGGGCATTATCTTGCTGAAATATAAGCCCAATATGGCTTCCCAGTAGGGCAACAAAACAGGGTGTAGATATCGTCGACGTACCGATATGCTATAAGTATGCCGCCAGTGAACCCCCCCCCCCCCCCCCCCCACCCGCCACCAGTCCTGCTATCAAATGATTGCCACCGAGAGACCATCATTCCTTATTTTGGGACCATATCACAGGCAACAATCAGGTTGGTATCCCAACACTATCCAGTCGCTAGTTAACGGTGTCAGAACAGCTCTACCTATTCGTTCTTCAAGTTGACCTAGTGTGCCATAAAGGATTTCGTCAGAGGAAATCCATCCCTGAAGACATTTATGCTCTGGTCACTGAGATTCCAATCCGGAGACATCCCTGGAGAAGTCCCAGGTCGTAATGGGATACCAGTCCTTCTGTCGCCCATCATATGACTCGACAACCAGGAGTGATGGTCTAGAATGTCATTTGTTTTCATAGCACGACCTCTTCGGTTGTCACGCGCGACGCTATTACAGCGCAGCGATACGTCGACGACTATTTTGTCCTGTTTTGTCGCTCTTCATGGCAATTTATCCAGTGGCTACACATTAACAAGATAATGCCCTCGCGGGCACAGTGAGAGTATCTTCTTCTTGCCTTACTGCTAGCCAGCCCGTACCATGCGCAGCAAGATCGTCGGGTCTCTCCTGAAATAAGAACGTCTGGAGCATTACGTTCAGGGGCCTCCAACAATGTAAGGATTTTGACGATGTAATGCGTCAGTTGAATAGAATTTTGCACTATATCCCTCTGGTGGACACCCAACAACTCTGTCAATCAATGCCATGCCGAATAATTGAATTCACGAGGTCCAGAGGTGGACCAACGCATTAATCACTCTCTCAGTTTGTAAAACACGTTCACTTGAATAAATTATACATTTGTTGTGAAATGGCAATCATTTGTTTTTCTATACATGTAAATCACATCTACCGACTTCCACCCTATTGGAATAATTCCTTCGTGGTACCTAGTAGTCAATTTTTTTTTTGTCTTAGAGTGTATTATAAAACTGTATGTATTTATCTGTGCGCCTACACATGTCCTTCTAAACCACTGTATCAGTTTCATCCAAACTTCTTACACATGTCCATTACAGACTATGAAGAACCACTATGTGCTTAAGAACCTCTTGCCTCTGAAAGCTGTTGGATTGCGGAGGGGGTGTAAAATAAGCACAATTCACAACTTATGAATAGCCAGATTATATTCATCCATTAACTGAGAATGGGTGCACTCGCTGAGTTTAAACAATCATTGTACATACTTTCAAATCTTTTCGAGATGGTTTCTCGCTCACTCGTCCCCCAAGAAACTGATGAAAGGAAAAAAAGTTTATCGCGTATACATTTTTTTATTCATGCAGTAAAACTGTTTCATCTGGCATGAACTTTTAATTTATTGTTTCTTGACCAACAACTCTATTGTCAACACTATTTTCACATATACTACTCAACATAACTGTAAAATATGTACGATACATAGTTCAGTATATATGAAGTCATTAACACTGAGATGAATCAAAAATTTCCGCATCATGTTGACAGTTCGATTTGTTACTGCTTTACCACTCACTCGATTCACGGAACATTTCACAGACAGCGTCCACAAGTACCACAGGACGTAATCTGGAAAATAATGTCGTTGTCCGACACACTGTTCTGTAGATGTGGAGCCATAAACCTTGAGCTGAATTAAAACGAAACTGCATGGTAAATTCGTTAGAGACATGAGTGAAATATATGTATAAATATGCAATGAAATATGTTAAATATATGTGCAATATGTGTACAAATACAGAGTGACCAGAAAGTCCGTTAATTTGAATAACTTAAAGGTAGAGAGGTGAAACTTGTCACACGTGCGTAAACTGACATGGGATTTTATTGAAAACGAAGATGCGTGCAAAAACCGGCCAACGCATGGCGCTGAAGATTAACATGTCAGTGACACCGCATGAGCTGCTTGTATAACATGAGCTGTAATGAGAAAGGGGTTCAGATGTGCCAGCAAAGGCGGCGTGGTGACTTTACCAGAAAAGGCACTGTTAGTGGAGCTCTACTACCAAAACGGAGAATACGCAACTGCAGCTATACAATTCTATCACCATAAGAAGGTTTTCGAACTGGTGAATGTCCCATGCGAAGTGTCGCTGCGAAGTAAATGATCAAGAATCTCGAGGCTTCGAGCTGTTAAGACGAACGGCAATGCAACGGGCGACCAGACACAATCACTTTTACTACTCGATCTGAGGTAAGTGGAGACTTTGGAGGATTCACACGGTCATTCCACGCGCTACTGTTTGGAGAACACTAAGGCATATCATCCACAGCTATTCGTACAAAATCTAGCACCATCATGAATTCTTTAGCCAACCATTTTGTGAAGCGGCGAGTATTTTCGATGTGAGAGCTTCAAGAAAAGGGGGACGGAGACAATAGGTAGTCTGACATGTAGTGGACCGACGAAGAAACCTCTTTCATACACCGAGGGTCTGGCAACAAACAGAACTATAGTATCTGGGCGACAGAAAATCACAAAAATGTCATGGAAACCCACTGAGTGACGAGAAATTCACGCTGTGGTGTGGATTTATCACATAATGCGTGAGGATAGGAGGCTCACAATAAACGACCCGTAGTGCATCGGAAAAAATCTACACAGCTCCCAGACGAGGTTCCGTTAGGTGACCATAGCGACGTTAGTCTCCCAGAGAAAAGTCGTCATGAAACCCGAGGTATTCAATTGCAACGCGGTTTGTGTGTTGCAAGGACAGTGTGAGGAAGTCAGTGTTACAATAAAGGACCTCTAGTGCATCAGAAAAAAGATACACAACTCCCAGATGAGGTTCAGTTAGGTGACCGTAACAACGAAAGTCTACAAGAGAGAAGTCGTCGTGGACGCCGCAATACTCAATCGCAACGCAATTTTTGTTTCGTATCGTCAAAGTGGGGATACGTAGGCTATAAAATCCAACCTGTAGTGCATCGAAAAGAAGGTACAGAACTCCCAGACGAGGTTCCGTTAGGTGACTGTAGCGACGTTAGTCTCAAAACGAAAACTGGTCATGTAGCTCTTAGTACTCATTGGCGACGCAATTATTGTGTCGTATCGTCAATGTGAGTATGCGAGGTTTACAACAAACCACCTGTAGTGCGTCGAAAAAAAGGTACACAACTCTCAGACCAGGTTAAGTTAGGTGATAGTAAGGACATTGGTCACCTGGAGAGAGCTAGTCATGAGACCCGTAGTAAGCAATCGAGATGAAATTTTTGTGTCGCATCGTCAATGTGAAGATACGTAGGTTACAATAAACGACCTGATGAGCATCTGAAAAATGCTACACAACCGCCACACGAGGTTCTGATAGGTGACTTTAATGACGTTAGTCTCCCGGAGAGGTCATAAAGCCCATAGGACCCAAACACGAATGAATTTTTGTATCGTATCGTCAATCTGATAATGCGTTGGTTATAATAATAAACTGTAGAGCAACGGAAAAAAGTTACACAAAATGCAGACAAGGTTTCGTTAGGTGACCGTAGCGACTTTAGCCTCCCAGAGAGAAGTGTCATGAAGCCTGTAGTACTCAAATGCGACTCTATTTGTGTGTCGTAACATCAATTTGAGGAAGCGGTGCTTTTAATAAACGACCTGTAGTGCATCGAATAAAAGCTACGTAAACCCCAGACGCGGATCGGATAGGTGACGGTAGCGACGTTAGTCTTCCAGAGAGAGGTCATCATGAAGCCCGTAGTACACAATCTTGATACAAATTTTGTGTCGTATCGACAGTGTGAGGATACATAGTTTATAATAAACTACCGGTAGTGCATCGGAAAATGTTACACTACTCCCCCACTAAATTCTGACTGGTGACTGTAGCTACGTTAATCTTCCGGTGAAAAGTCGTCATGAACCACTGAGTACTCAATCGCGACGCAAATTTGTGTCGTATCGTCAATGTCAGGATACAAGGGTTACAATAAACGACCTGTAGTTTATCGGGAAAAAGCAACTTAAATCCCAAACGAGTATAGGGTATGTCATCGTAGCGACGTTTATCCCATGGGGAGAAGTCGTCATGAACCCCGTAGCGATCCTTCGCGACGCAATTTTTGTGCCGTATCGTTAATGTCAGGAGGCAAGGGTTACAGTAAACGACCTTTAGTCCATTGGAAAAAAGGTACACAAATCACAGACGAAGATCGGTTAGGTGACAGTAGCAGCGTTAATCGTTCAGAGAGAAGTCATGTTGAAGCCTGAAGTACACAATCGTGATACAATTATTCTGTCGTATTGACAATTTTTTGTCATCAGTCTACTGACTGGTTTCATGCGGCCCGCCACTAATTCCTTTCCTGTGCTAACCTCTTGATCTCTTCATCTCAGAGTAGCACTTGCAACCTACGGCCTCAATTATTGGTTGGTGTATTCCAATCTCTGTCTCCCTCTACAGTTTTTGCCCTCTACAGCTCCCTCTAGTACCATGGAAGTCATTCCCTCATGTCTTAGCAGATGTCCTATCATCCTGTCCCTTCTCCTTATCAGTGTTTTCCAGATATTCCTTTCCTCTCCGATTCTGCGTAGAACCTCCTCATTCCTTACCTTATCAGTCTACCTAATTTTCAACATTCGTCTATAGCACCACATCTCAAATGCTTCGTTTCGTTCCGGTATTCCCACAGTCCATGTTTCACTACCATACAATGCTGTACTCCAGACGTACATCCTTAGAAATTTCTTCCTCAAATTAAGGCCGGTATTTGATATTAGTAGACTTCTCTTGGCCAGAAATGCCTTTTTTGCGATAGCGAATCTGCTTTTGATGTCCTCCTTGCTCCGTCCGTCATTGGTTATTTTACTGCCTAGGTAGCAGAATTCCTTAACTTCATTGTCTTCGTGACCATCAATCCAGATGTTAAGTTTCTCGCTGTTCTCATTTCTACTACTTCTCATTACCTTCGTCTTTCTCCGATTTACTCTCAAACCATAGTGTGTACTCATTAGACTGTTCATTCCGTTCAGCAGATCATTTAATTCTTCTTCACTTTCACTCAGGATAGCAATGTCATCAGCGAATCGTATCATTGATATCCTTCCACCTTGTATTTTAATTCCACTCCTGAACCTTTCTTTTATTTCCATCATTGCTTCCTCGATGTACAGGTTGAAGAGTAGGGGCGAAAGGCTACAGCCTTGTCTTACTCCCTTCTTAATACGAGCATTTCTTTCGTGATCGTCCACTCTTATTATTCCTTCTTGGTTGTTGTACGTATTGTGTATGACCCGTCTCTCCCTATAGCTTACCCCAACTTGTTTCAGAATCTCAAACAGCTTGCACCATTTTATATTGTCGAACGCTTTTTCCAGGTCGACAAATCCTATGAATCTGTCTTGATTTTTCTTTAGCCTTGCTTCCATTACAAGCCGTAACGTCAGAATTGCCTCTCTCGTGCCTTTACTTTTCCTAAAGCCAAACTGATCGTCACCTAGCGCGTTCTCAATTTTCTTTTCCATTCTTCTATATATTATTCTTGTAAGCAGCTTCGATGCATGAGCTGTTAAGCTGGTTGGGCGGTAATTCTCGCACTTTTCAGCTCTTGCCGTCTTCGGAATTGTGTGGATGATGCTTTTCCGAAAGTCAGATGGTATGTCGCCAGACTCATATATTCTACACACCAACGTGAATATTCGTTTTGTTGCCACTTCCCCTAATGATTTTAGAATTTCTAATGGAATGTTATCTATCCCTTCTGCCTTATTTGACCGTAAGCCCTCCAGAGCTCTTAAATTCCGATTCTAATACTGGATCCCCTATCTCTTCTAAATCGACCCCTGTTTCTTCTTCCATCACATCAGACAAATCTTCACCCTCATAGTGGCTTTCAATGTATTCTTTCCACCTATCTGCTCTCTCCTCTGCATTTAACAATGGAATTCCCGTTGCACTCTTAATGTTACCACCGTTACTTTTAATATCACCAAAGGTTGTTTTGGCTTTCCTCTATGCTGAGTCTGTCCTTCCGACAATCATATCTTTTTCGATGTCTTCACATTTTTGCTGCAGCCATTAGTCTTCCAGAGAGAAGTCGTCATGAACCCCGTAGCAATCCTTTGCCACGCAAGTTTTGTGACGTATCTTTAATGTCAGAAGGCAACGATTTTAATAAACGACCTTTAGTCCATTGGAAAAAAGCTACACAAATCACAGTGAGGATCCGTTAGGTGACAGTAGTGACGTTATTTTTGGAGAGGGAAGACTTCATAAAGACACTAGTACCTAAAGTGAAGCACTTTTTGTGTCGTATCAACAATGTAAGGATACGTAGGTTATATTAAACTACCGGTAGTGCATCGGGAAATGTTACACCACTTCCCCACTAAGTTCTCAAAGGTGACTGTAGCGACGTTAATATTTTGGTGAGAAGTCATCATGAACCACGTAGTACTCAATCGCGGCACAAATTTGTGTCGTATCATCAATGTCAGGGGCAAGGATTACAATAAACGACCTGTAGTTTATCGGGAAAAAAACTACTTAAATCCCAAACGAGGATCGGGTAGGTCATCGTAACGACGTTTCTCTTCTGGGGAGAGGTCGTCATGAAGCCCGCAGTATACAATCGTGTTACAATTTTTGTATCGTATAGTCATTATGAGGATATGTAGGTTATATAAAACTACCTTTAGTGCATCGGAAAATGTTACACCACTCCCCCACAAAGGTCAGTCAGCTGATTGTAGCGACGTTAATCTTCCGGTGAGAAGTCGTCATGAACCACGTAGTACTCAATATCGACGCAATTTTTGTGTGTTAGCGTTAATGTCAGGAGGCTAAGAGTTACAATAAATGACCTGTAGTGCATCTGAATAATGCTACACAAATCCCAGGCGAGGATTGGTTATGTGACAGCAGCGACGTTAGTCTTCTGGTGAGAAGTTTTCATGAACCCTGTAGTTCTCAATCGTTGCGTAATTTTTGTGTCGTGTCGTTAACATCAGAATGCAAGGGTTGCAATAAACGAACTGTAGTCCATTGGAAAAATCCACACAAATCCCAGACGAGGATCGGTTAGATGACAGTGGCTTCGTTAATCGTTCAGAGCTTATTTTGTTGTATTGACAATTTGATAATACGTAGGTTATAGTAAACGGCCTGTAGTGCATCGGAAAAGTGTTCTACAACTATCACACAAGGTTTTCTTAGGTGAACGTAGCAACGTCAGTCTTCCGGAGAGAAGTCGTTATGAACCCCGTAGAAATCCTTCGCGACGCAATTTTTGTGTCGTATCGTTAATGTCAGGAGGCAAGGGTTACAATAAACGATCTGTATTGCATCAGAACAAATCTACACCTATTGTGGTTAATTTATTAAAAAGAGGAATGTAAATATGTTTACTTATTTTATTTTAATTTTTGTTGTAGTGAATTGAGATGGATGGAAATATATTAAAAAAATCTGTGAATAAATTTACTTTCATGATAAGGTGGCATCAGACGTATGCTTTGAGGATTTCGTCGCCGTAAGAAGGACTTTCGTGGGCCACGTTATTTCTGAGTTAAATTGAGATAATTACTGAAAATACAGTTTGCATATAATGTTGAAATTTTTGGATCATGGATGAATCGAATAATGAAATTTAAAAACAAATAGCGTTAAATATAAATGTTGTTGTGTTGTTGTGGTCTTCAGTCCTGAGACTGGTTTGATGCAGCTCTCCATGCTACTCTATCCTGTGGAACCTTCTTCGTCTCCCAGTACCTACTGCAACCTACATCTTTCTGAATCTGCTTGGTGTATTCATCTCTTGGTCTCCCTCTGCGATTTTTGCCCTCCAATACTAAATTGGTGATCCCTCGATGTCTCAGAACATGTCGTACCAACCGATCCCTTTTTCTAGTCAAGTTGTGCCAAAAGCTCCTCTTCTCCCCAATTCTATTCAGTACCTCCTCAATTGTTATGTGATCAACCCATCTAATCTTCAGCATTCTTCTGTAGCACCACATTAAGAAAGCTTCTATTACCTTCTTTCCTAAGGTATTTATCGTCCAAGTTTCACTTCCATACATGGCTACACTCCATACAAATACTTTGAGAAATGACTTCCTGACACTTAAACCAATACTCGATGTTAACAAATTTCTCTTCTTCAGAAACGCTTTACTTGTCATTGCCAGTCTACATTTTATATACTCTCTCCTTCGACCACCATCAGTTGTTTTGCTCCCCAAATAGCAAATCTTCCTTTACTACTTTAAGTGTCTCATTTCCTAATCTAATTCCCTCAACATCACCCGACTTAATTCGACTACATTTCATTATCTTCGCTTTGCTTTTGTTGATGTTCATCTTATATCCTCCCTTCAAGACGCCATCCATTCCGTTCAACTGCTGTTCCAAGTCCTTTGCTGTCTCTGACAGAATTACAATGTGGTCGGCGAACCTCAAAGTTTTTATTTCTTCTCCATAGATTTTAATACTTACTCCGAACTTTTCTTTTGTTTCCTTTACTGCTTGCTCAATATACACATTGAATAACATCGGGGATAGGCTACAACCCTGTCTCACTCCATTCCCAACCACTGCTTTCCTTTCATACCCCTCGACTCTTATAACTGCCATCTGATTTCTGTACAAATTGCAAATAGCCTTTCGCTCTCTGTATTTTATCACTGCTATTTTCAGAATTTGAAAGAAAGTATTCAAATCAACATTGTCAAAAGCTTTCTCTAAGTCTACAAATGCTAGAAACGTAGGTTTGCCTTTCCTTAATATTTCTTCTAAGTTATAAATATAGTTATTGAAATATTGTTACTGAAATGTACTATGCTACTTACATTGGGAATACAATATTAATCACTAGTGATATGTTGATTATCCGCACGTCAGTATCTCGTCCGGGAGCAGTTGAAATTTCCTTATATAATTACTAGTATGCGCGATTTCGCGCCCTGCAGTACGCAGCGACTTTTTATAAAATTAAACAGTTTAAATTAGAGCGGCCAGTCTAACGCGCGAGGCTCCCCCTCGACTCCATTCCAGATCAGATAACAGAAGAAATAATAAACAAAAGACTAGACATCCTTTCTGTGTCTTACCAGCGATCACATGCGACCGCGCACAATATAACTTGCATTGGCTTTCATGCTTTATTAAACAGGGTTCTGTGATTTAAAAAAAATAGATTTACGTGCTATGGCTAAAAATGTTCCTTTAAACCACCCCCAAATTTTCGAAGCAAAAGATCACATCTTTAGACAAGCTACTTTCCCAAGAGGGATGGCAAAAAATAATAAATAATAAATACTCATAAAATTTCGTAAACATAACATCATATACAGATGCATTATGACTGCAATTATCTACATTTTGACAAATCATGTTCTTAGCCGGTCTTTAAGTTGCCGGATTATGTCCCTTTGTTGACCATAGTCTGTTATTGTAGTCCGCGTGCATGCGCTTCACTGTATTTTGCTGCCGCGCCGCGATCGTTGCTAGATACTCCGTCTCGCATAGTTGCTGGTTTCAGTCTCTATTGCTGCGCGTACATTCTCAGATGTATGTCGTCGTGATAATGTTCATACCAAAGTTCCTTGCAGATAAGTACTTCATCACTTTGAAAAGAAAATATTATCCATTGGTTTTCAATGTTCATTGTACTGGTATAGTTTATAATTTATTCATTTCTTGCATCCGTTAGGTTCTCGTGCCGTCAATTGACGTCAGCGGTCAAAGTCCATTTGTCGGTGTTATTGCAGATGTGATACAGGTTTGTATTGTCCATTAAAGTTCATTACAGTGCACCTTTTCCTCCATTCTAACGAAGGAAAGGGTTCATTTTTCTCGTTTGATTGACTATTTTGTCGTTGTTCACAGATCCGGTCGTACGTAAGAATTGAAGTACGTAACTACAGGTGTGCCACAAGTGTCTAGTCCCGGAGAAGACATGGGAATCACTTCCGAATTCACAGTTTACTGATTTGGTTATCCAATGTTCTAAGGTTAGTGTTCGTCATACGTTGAATTATTAGCATTTTGAAGTGTTCCATAAGTTGCTCCTCCGGTCGCTTGCATGGCATTACATAGTTAGTTTCTCATTTGTTAGTGAGTGCGGGCGCACTCCTACGACAATTGTTCACGACAGCTTGCGCTCGTCGTCAAACATAATTGGCACAATGTCTTTGTTCAGAGTCGTTTGGACTGCAAATTACACCGTATCACGGCGTTGTCATTGTTCGCATTCACACACAAGACCTAACAACGTACTTGTTCATACAAGCGAATAACTTCACGCGTAAACACACTGATCACATTGTGTTTGACAAAAGTTTCAATTTGTGGACATTTATATATTCTGGTTCTTTTCTACACTCTTGTCATTATTTACAGGTATAGATCAATACATTGACATGGGAATTAAGTTAAGAATACAATTACAACTATATTTCTCACTCACTCATGTGAGGGTTTTATGTTAGACATGTACAATATTATTCACATTTCTCCTTCTGTTGTGATCTAGTTTTTACAACTAAATAACATAATGAAGTAAGTATCCTTTGTCAACAATGTATGGAAAGAATTGTTTGCAAATCAAAATTTCAACAAATATATACAAGTTCAAATTCACCTGAAAACGGAGAATATAATACAAAATACATCACAACTAGAGCACTGGACCCTGGGGCACTTATTAAACACAAACGTTACCGCGTAACGAAAAGGAAATTTATTCAGTAAATCATAACCTAAGGTAACCATGCAATTAATTGGCCACTGTGTTCGCGTCACTCAGTGTCGTGTGTTTTTGTCTCAAATCGCTGGGCTCAAGAATTTCTCTTTGCTCCGCAGGCGTGCGTGTGAATCGGTGTCACAATCTACACATCGTAGTGCCAACTTCTTTAATAGATGTGCCTTGCACAATCATATATACTTAACACCAAATAATATCACTTTTCTTCTATCTTAATGACTATAATATTCAGCATCAGCGTTCTGCAATCATGTCTTCTTTCTTCAGTCAGGTACATAAATATTAATGAATTAATATTAGTATCCTCTGCTGTCATTATTCAGTGCATTCCCTTAAAACTACTATTTACATGTAGTTATTCTGTGTTGTACTTTTTAATGTCTTTATGCGGATGTAATCCTATAATCTTGTCATTTCTCCAGTTCTTTAGCAAATACGCTCCTGGATGCGGTATCTCGTGGATTACCTATGGACCGTCGTAGACAAGTCTGCACGTAGCATTCCTATGCATCAGAGCTGAGGATTTGTGATGAGTACGCAAAAGTACAAGTTCAGCTCTCTTGTGGTTTAGTCTTTTCTTAGTTTGTTTACTGTAGTGTCCTTTTATTATCTTACTTTCCAATGTAATGTAAACTTCTCTTAGTTGTCTTCTATTGGGATTTCTTCTTGTTTCAACTTCGGTACTGGATTACTCCATTCATTTCTTTCTGCTATGTTTAACATGATTTCCATAGGTGCATATGTAGTGTCGTATATGTTTAGATTATTGTGCTCCACCTCAAATGAGTTCAATAGGCTTACCCATTTGGTTTGCTTATTTGGTATGGAAGTCCTGATAAACCGATTGAGTTCCCTAAATACTCTTTCTGCTGTGTTACCTTGTGGTGTAAATTTACTAATAAATATGTGTTGTTTGTTGTCGTCGGATAAAAATTTCGTCCAACGAAATCCTGTATAGTATGTGGCATTGTGTGATAGGGTTTTAACAGGTTTTTCTACATGTGGTATGTAATCGTTCTTAAATATCCTGATAACGCCATTTGCTGTTGCAGATATCAGTGCAAATAATTATACATGTTTGATAAAAACATCATAAAATAAAAGTATATATTTTGCTCCTCCATAGCTTGTACGATGAGGTCCAGATATCTCAGTACTAATTATTTCCAATGGTTTGGTAGGCAGTATTGAATGTAGTTCTGTTCTGTGTGATTGGTTACTTGCTTTTGCTTTCTGACATATGGTACAAGTTTTGAGTGTGTTATGTATTTTTCTCCTCATGTTCGTGAAGTAACAGTATGAGCTTAATTTAGAAAAACATTTCTTAGATCCTTAATGACCAAAGGGACAATGTGTATGCCAAATAAGATATCCTTCATATTCCTAGGGAATACAAACGCACCAGTTTTTACTCACAATTTATCTCCTGTAAAATAATGCTCCTCTATCTAGTTTATATCTACTACACAGTGTGTGCTAAGGCTGATCTGTGATAATTTTCCTAATTTTTGACCAGTGAGGCTCTGCCATCTGTAGTTTTTCCATGTTTGTACACAAGTCTTTGTAATACTGACTATAGTAGCTATTCTGCATTAGAAAAATTCTGTGACCATGTAAGTTCTCTGGTTCCGTTGTATCCTTACTTAATCCTTGTGGATGTCGTGATAGTGCGTCTGCTACGACATTATCTGTACCTTTAATGTGAATTATTTCAAATGAGTGTCCTTGAAGGGAAATCGCCCGCCTGGCTAATCTGGGGTGTAATAATTTACATGATAGAAGAAATATCAACGCATGATGATCTGTGCATACCCTTGTGTGCTTGCCAAAAATATAATAGTTAAATTTCTTGAAACCTGAGACTATGGCTAATGTTTCCAGCTCTGTAGTTGTGTAAGATCTTTCACATCCGGTCAAAGTTTTGCTAGCAAATATTACAATCCTAACTACCTCCTTACCATCTTTATCTACAACTTGGAAAAGACATGCTCCTAAACCATAGTTGGAAGCATCACGAGCTAAACAGAATTCTGAGCTAAAATCTGGGTGGCATAATATGCTTGCATTCATTAGTGCATGTTTAATCTTCTCAAAGCCTCCCGGGCACTCCTTATTCGAATGTCAAGTCAAGTTTTTCTTAACTAATTTGAGTGGATGTCGGTAGTTTAGAAGGGGGTGAGGTAAAAATTTTCAAAAAAAAAAGAGAAAAACCCAGGTAGTGACCTTAGTTGTTTCTTTGTTCTGGGTGCTGGGAGATTCTTCAGTGCATCCAGTTTCATGGGATCTGGCCTTATGCCTTGTGCATTTATTATGTGTCCTAGAAATTTTAATTGTTCACAAGCAAGCATAGTCTTAGTTATATTCACTGTAACACCACATTCAGTAAATCTCTTTAATAGCTTGTTAAGAATGTATGTATGTCCTTCCCATGTGAGGGTGGCAATCGTGATGCAATTTTCCTGTCGAATCGTCATTGTGAGGATACGTAGGTTATAGTAAATGACCTGTAGTGCATCGAAAAATAGCTACTTAAATCCCAGACGAGGTTCGGTTAGGTGATAGTACCGACGTTAGATTTCCGGAGAGAAGTCTTCCTGATGCCTGTAGTACACAATCGTGATGCAATTTTTGTGTCGTACCGTCAATGTGAGGATTCATACGTTATATTAAACCACCTGTAGTGTACCGGAAAAATGTTACATAACTCCCAAATAGAGTTCTGTTAGGTGACCATAGCGACGTCAGACTTTCTGAGACATGTCGTCATGAACCCCGTAGTTCTCAATCGCGACGAAATTTTTGTGTCGTATCTTCAAGGTCAGGAGAAAAGGGCTACAATAAACGGCCTGTAGTGCATCGGAAAAACGAGGATCTTTCGCCACCATGGCGACGTTTTTCACCCATGGAGAAGTTTTCATGAAGCCCATAATACCCAATCGTGATGCCGTTTCCGTTTCGTATCGTCAATGTGAGGATGCGAGGGTTACAGTAAACAACCTGTAGTGCATCGGTAAAATCTACAACTCGCACTTTAGATTGCGTTAGGTGATGGTATCGAAGTTCGTCTCCCGGGGAGAAATCGTCATAAAAGCCTGTAGTACTAAATCACGACTCAGTTTTTGAGTCGTATCATCAAATTGACGATACGTGGGTTACAATGAACGACGTGTAGTGCATCGGAAAAATCTAGACAATTTCTGAACCTGGTTAACGCTGATAACTGCACCGACATTAGGCTACCACAGACAAGTCATCATGAAGCCCATAGTATTCCATCGTGATGCACATTTGTGTCTTATCGTCAATGTTTGGACGCAACGCGTACAATAAACGATCTGTAGTGCATCGGAAAATATCTACAGAAATCCCAGACGAGGATCAGTTAGGTCATGGTAGCGACGTTAGTCTTCCGGAGATAAGTCGTCATCAAGCCTCTAGTGCGCAATCTTGATGCAATTTTTGTGCCGTATCGTCAATTTGTGGATACATATGTTATACTAAACGATCTGTAGTGCATCGGAAAAATATTTCACAACTCCCACACATGGTTCCGTTAGGTGACCAACGTGACATTAGTCTTCCAGAGAGAAATCGTCATGAACCCTGACGTAGTCAATCGTGAAACAATTTTTGTGTCATATCGTCAATGTCAGGAGGCAAGGCTTACAATAAACAACCAGTAGTGCATCGGAAAAAAACTCCACAAACCCCACACAATGATCGGGTGGATGACAGTAGCGACGTTAGTTTTCTGGAGAGAAGACGTCGGGAAGCCCCTAGTACACAAGCTTGATGCAATTTTACTGCCTTATCGTCAATTTGAGGATACGTAGTTTATAATAAACGACCTGTAGTGCATCGGAAAAAATCTACACAACTCCCAGACCAAACTGGGTTAGGTGACAGTAGCGACGTTAGTCTTCCAGAGGGTAGTCGTTATGAAGTCCATAGTACTCAAACGTGGTGCAATATTTTTTTCGTATCGTCAATGTGATGAAACATAGGTTATAGTAAACGATCTGTAGCGCATCGGAAAAATGTTACACAACGCCCACACAAGGTTCCGTTAGGAGACAATAACGACATTAGTCATCCGGAATGAAGTTGTCATTAACCATTAACGAAGCAATTTTTGCATCATATCGTCAATGTCAGGAGGCAAGGGTTACAATAAACGACCAGTAATCCATCGGTTAGAGCTACACAAATTCCTACGAGTATCGGTTAGGTCACTGTGGCGACGTTTGTCTCCCGGGGAGAAGTCTTTGTGAACCCCGATGTACTCAATCGTGACGCAATTTTTCTGTCATATCGTTAATGTCAGGAGGCAAAAGTTACAATAATTGAACTGTAGTGCATCGGAAGAAAGCTACACAAATCCCAGACGCGGATAATTAGGTGCCAGTAGCGACGTTATTCTCCGGAGTGAAGTCGTAATGAAACCCGTACTACACAATCGTGATACAGTTTTTGTGTCGTGTCTTCGAAGTGAGGATACGTAGGTTATAATAAACGACCTGTAGTGCATCGGAATAATGTTACACAACTATGACACAAGGTTCTGTAAGGTGACCGAAGCAACGTTAGTGTTCCGGAGAGATGCCATCATGAAGCAAATTTTTGTGTGCTATTTTTAATGTGAGGATGCAAGGGTTACAATAAACAACATATAGTACATCGGGAAAACGTTACAGGAATCCCAGACGAGGATCGGTTAAGCCACCGAAGCGACTTATCTCTCATGCGGAGAAGTCATCATGGAGCCCGTAGTGGTTAAACGAGACGAAATTTCCGTATTGTATCGTCAATTTGAGTACCCAAGTGTTACAATAAACGACCTGTAGTGCATCGGAAAAAATCTACACAAATCCCAGACGAGGATCGGTTAGGTGACAGTAACGATATTAGTCTTGCGGAGATAAGTCGTCATCTAGCCTCTAGTACACAAACGTGATGTAATTTTTGTGTCGTTTCGTCAATGTGAAGATATGTAGGTTATAGTAAACCACCTGTAGTGCATCGGAATGATGTTACACAACTCCCACACAAGGTTCTGTTATGTGACCATAGCAACATTAGTCTTCCAGAGAAAAGTCGCCATGAACTCCGTAGTACCCAATCGCCACTCAATTTTTGTGTCGTATCTTCAATGTCAGGACGTAAGTGTTACAATAAACGGCCTGTAGTGAATCGGAAAAATTCTACACAAATCCCAGACGAGGATCGGTTAGGTGACAGTAACGATATTAGTCTTACGGAGATAAGTCGTCATCAAGCCTCTAGTACACTATCGTGATGCAATTTTTGTGTCGTTTCGTGAATGTGAGGATATGTAGGTTAAAATAAACGACCTGAAGTGCATCGGAATCATGTTACACAACTCCCACACAAGGTTCTGTTATGTGACCAAAGCTATGTTAGTCCTCCAGAGAAAAGTCGTCATGAACTCTGTAGTACTCAATCACCACGCAATTTTTGTGTCGTATCTTCAATGTCAGGACGTAAGTGTTACAATAAACGACATGTAGTGCATTGGCAAAAATCTACACAAATCCCAGACAAGGGTCGGTGAGGTGACAGTAGCGATATTTGTCTTCCGGAGGTAAGTCGTCATCTAGCCTCTAGTACACAATCATGATGCAATTTTTGTGTCGTTTCGTCAATGTGAGGATATGTAGGTTATAATAAACGACCTGTAGTGCATCGGAATGATGTTACACAACTCCCACACAAGGTTGTTTTATGTGACCATAGCTACGTTAGTCTTCCAGAGAAAAGTCGTCATGAAATCATTAGTACTCAATCGCCATGCAATTTTTGTGTCGTGTCTTCAATGTCAGGACATAAGTGTTACAATAAACGACCTGTAGTGCATCGGAAAAAATCCACACAAATCCCAGACGAGGATCGGTTAGGTGACAGTAGCGATATTAGTCTTGCGGAGATAAGTCGTCATCAAGCCTCTAGTACACTATCGTGATGCAATTTTTGTGTCGTTTCGTCAATGTGAGGATATGTAGGTTAAAATAAACGACCTGTAGTGCATCGGAATGATGTTACACAACTCCTACACAAGGTTCTTTTATGTGACCATAGATACGTTAGTCTTCCAGAGAAAAGTCGTCATGAACTTATTAGTACTCAATCGCCACCCAATTTTTGTGTCCTTTCTTCAATGTCAGGACGTAAGTGTTACAATAAACGACCTGTAGTGCATCGGAAAAAATCTACACAAATCCCAGACGAGGATCGGTTAGGTGACAGTAGCGATATTAGTCTTACGGAGATAAGTCGTCATCTAGCCTCTAGTACACAATCGTGATGCAATTTTTGTGTCATATCGTCAATGTGAGGATACGTATGTTATAATAAACGACCTGTAGTGCATCGGAAAAATGTTACACAACTCTCTCACAAGGTTGTGTTAGGTTATATACCGACGGTTAATCGTCTGGAGAAAAAATGTTATGATCCCCGTAACACTCAATCGCGGCGCAATTTTTTTGACGGATCGTTAATGTCAGGAGGTAAAGGTTACAATTTACGACCTTTAGTGCATTGAAAACAGCTACACATATCCCAGACGAGGATCGGTTAAGTCACTGTAGCGACGTTTATGTCCCTGGGAGAAGTCGTCATGAAGCCCATAGTACTTAATCGCGACGAACATTTGTGTCGTTTAGTTAATTTCAGGACGTCGGAGATCGAATAAACTACCTGTAATGCATCCAAAAGATGCTACACAATTCCCAAACGATGATCGGTTACTTGGCAGTAGCGACGTTAGTCGTCCGGGGAGAAGTCGTCATGAAGACCGTGGTACACAATTGTGATGAAATTTTTGTGCCGTATCGTGAATCTGAGGGTACGAAGGTTATAATAAATGACACTTGCTGCATTGGAAAGATGTTACACAACTCCCATATAAGTTTTCTTTTAGGTGACCGTAGCGACGTTAGTCCTCACGAAAGAAAACTTCATGTACCCCGTAATACTCTATTGCGGCGCAATTTAAGTGACGCATCGTTAACGTCAAGAGGCAAAGGTTACAATATACTACTCGTAATGCAATTGAAAATAGCTGCACAAATCCCAGACTGTTAGGTCAAATTACCGTCGTTTGTCTCTGGGAGAAATTGCCTCATCAGCCCCTAGTACCTAATCGCGACGCAATTTTTGAGTCGTATCGTTAATGTCATGAGACATGTGATACAAGAAACGATTTGTAATTGGTCGGGAAAATGCTACCCAAATCCCAGACGAGGCTCGGTTACTTGACAGTAGCTACATTAGTCTTCCGCATAGAAGTCGTCATGAAAACTGTAGTACACAATCGAAATGCAATTTTTGTGTCGTATCGTCAGTTTGAGGATACGTAGGTTATAATAAACGACCTATAGTGTATCGGAAAAGTGTTACAGAACTATCACTCAGGGTTCTGCTAGGTGAACGTAGCGACGTTAATCTTCCGGAGAGAAGTCCTCATGAAACCCGTAGTACTCAAAATAGACTCAATTTTTGTGTGGTATCTTAATGTCATGACGCAAGTGTTACAATAAACGACCTGTAGCGCATCGGAAAAAGGGTATACAAATCCCATACGAGGATCGTTTAGGTGACGGAAGCGACATTAGTGTTCCGGAGAGAAGCCGTCATGAACCCCCTGGTACTCAATCGCGACGAAATTCTTGGGTCGTATCGTCAGTGTCTTGACGCAATGGTTACAATAAATGACCTGTAGGGCATCGGAAAAAAGCTACGTAATTCTCAGACGAGGATCGGTTAGGTGCCCGTAGCGACGTTTGTCTCCCACGGAGAAGTCATCATGAACTGCGTAGTACTCAATCGCACGCAATGATTGTTGTATCGTCAATGTTAGGATACGTGGGTTACAATAAACGTAAAATTAGCAACACAATTCCCAGTCAAGGTTGCGTTAGGTGACTGTAGCGGCTTTAAACTCGTGCAGAGAAATCTTCCTGAGGGCCGTAGAAAACAATCGCGACACATATTTTGTTTCGTTTCATCGATGAATGGATGTGAGGGTTACAATAAACGACCTGTAGTGCATCGGTATAAGGCTACATAACTCATACTTGAGGTTGCGTTCGGTTACCCCTACCCAAGTTTGTCTCCCTTGGTGAAGTAGTGATCAAGGCCGTAGTTCTCAATCGCGACGCATTTTTTGTGTCTTATCATCAACGTGAAAATACGTGGGCTACAAAGAACGACCTGTAATGCATCGGAAAAAAGCGAACACAAATCCCAGGCCAGGTTCCGGCTGCTGATAGTAGCGACGTTAAGTAACCAGTGATAAGTGGTCATGAAGCCAGTAGCACACAATCGTGACGCAATCCTTGTGTCATATCGCAATGTGAGGATACCCAAGTTGTAATAAATGACCTGTAGTGCATCGGCAAAATGTTACACAACTCCCAAACAACGTTGTGTTGGGTTACCGTAGACACATCAGTCTTCTGGAGAAAAGTCGACATGAACCCCATAGAACTTAATCGAGACGCAATTTTTGTGTTGTATTGTTGATGTCAGGAGGCAAGGGTTACAATAAATGACCCGTAGTGCATTCGAAAAACGCTACACAAATCTCAGACTAGGATTGGTTAGGTCACCGTAGCGACTTTTTTGTCCCAGGCAGAATTCGTCATGATGCCCGTAGTAGTCAATGGCGACATAATTTTTGTACCGTATCGTCAAAACGAGTACGCAAGGGTTACAATAAACGACCTATAGTGCATCGGAAAGATGCTACACAATTCCCCAACGAGGATCAGACAGGTGACAGTTGCGGCATTAGTCTTCCAGAGAAAAGTCGTCATGAAGCCCGTAATGCACAATCGTGATGCAATTTTTGTGTCGTATCGTAAATGTAAAGATACGTAGGTTTTAATAAATGATCTTTAGTACTTTGGAAAGTTGTTACAAACTCTCACACGAGGTTCTGTCATGTGTCCGTAGCGACGTTTGTCTTCTGGAGAGAAGTCGTCGTGAACACCGTAATACTCAATCGCGACGCCATTTTAGCGTCGTATCGTTAATGTCAGTATGCAGGTGTAGTGCATCGGAAAAAGAGCACACAACTCCCAGGAGAGAAGTCTTCAATAAGCGCGTAGTAGTCAAACGCAACAAAATTTTTGTGTCGTAGTATCAAAGTGACGTTCCAAGGGTTACAGGATATGACCTGTAGTGCATTGGAACAAAGCTACACAGCTCGCAGGCGAGGTTTCATTAGGTGACAGTGGCAATGTTAGTGTCCCGGCGGGAAGCCGTCATGAACCCTGTAGTGATCAAATGCGTCGCAATTTTTCTATAGTATCGTCTATGTGACAATGTCAGGGTTACAATAAAAGACCTATGGTGTAGCAGAAAAAACGTACACAACTATCGAGCTGGGTCCCATTAGGTAACTGTAGTAACTTTAGTCTCCCAGAGAGAAGTCATCACGAAGCGCGTAGTAGTCAATTGCGACGCAATTTTTGTATCGTATCAACAATGTGAGTATCCAAGGGTTACAATAACCAACCTGTAGTGCATCCAAAAAAAGCTAATCGTCAATGTGAGAATCCAAGGCTGAAAATAAACGATCCGTAGAGTATCGGAAAAGAGCTACACATCTCCAAGAGGAGGTTCCGTTAGGTGACCGTAGTAACTTTAGTCTCCCAGAGAGAAGTCGTCATGAAGCGCGTAGTAGTCAATCGCGACGCACTTTTTGTGTCGTATCGTCAATGTAAGGTTCTAAGGGTTACAATAAATGACCTGTAGTACATCGGAAAAAAGCTTCACAACTCCCAGGTGAGGTTCTGTTATATGAATGTAGCGACGTTAGTCTCCAGGAAAGAAGTCGTCATGTAGCACATAGTAGTCAATGGCGACGCACTTTTTGTGTCGTATCGTTAATGTGTGGATATAAGGGTTACAATAATCGACCTGTAGTACATCGGAAAAAAGCTTCACAACTCCCAGGTGGGGTTCTGTTATACGAATGTAGCGACATTAGTCTCCCGGAAAGAAGTCGTCATGTAGCACGTAGTAGTCAATCGCGACGCACTTTTTGTGTCGTATCGTCAATGTGTGGATATAAGGGTTACAATAAACGACCTGTACTACATCGGAAAAAAGCTTCACAACTCCCAGGTGAGGTTCTGTTATATGAATGTAGCGACGTTAGTCTCCCGGAAAGAAGTCGTCATGTAGCACATAGTAGTCAATGGCGACGCACTTTTTGTGTCGTATCGTCAATGTGTGGATATAAGGGTTGCAATAAACGACCTGTAGTACATTGGAAAAAAGCTTCACAATTCACAGGTGGGGTTCTGTTATATGAATGTAGCGACGTTAGTCTCCCGGAAATAAGACGTCATGTAGCACGTAGTAGTCAATCGCGACGCACTTTTTGAGTCGTATCGTCAATGTGTGGATCTAAGGGTTACAATAAACGACCTGTAGTACATCGGAAAAAAGCTTCACAACTCCCAGGTGACGTTCTGTTATATGAATGTAGCGACATTAGTCTCCCCCCGAAAGACGTCGTCATGTAGCACATAGTAGTCAATCACCTCGCACTTTTTGTGTTGTATCGTCAATGTGAGGAACTAAGGGTTACAATAAACGACCCGTAGTACATCGGAAAAAAGCTTCACAACTCCCAGGTGAGGTTCTGTTATATGAATATAGCGACGTTAGTCTCCCGGAGAGAAGTCGTCATGTAGCACAGAGTAGTATATCGCGACGCACTTTTTGTGTCGTATCGTCAATGTGTAGATATAAGCGTTACAATAAACGACCAGTAGTACATCGGAAAAAAGCTTCACAACTCCTAGGTGAGGTTCTGTTATATGAATGTAGCGACGTCAGTCTCCCGGAAAGAAGTCGTCATGTAGCACATAGTAGTCAATGGCGACGCACTTTTTGTGTCGTATCGTTAATGTGTGGATATAAGGGTTACAATAATCGACCTGTAGTACAACGGAAAAAAGCTTCACAACTCCCAGGTGGGGTTCTGTTATACGAATGTAGCGACATTAGTATCCTGGAAAGAAGTCGTCATGTAGCACGTAGTAGTCAATCGCGACGCACTTTTTGTGTCGTATCGTCAATGTGTGGATATAAGGGTTACAATAAACGACCTGTACTACATCGGAAAAAAGCTTCGCAACTCCCAGGTGATGTTCTGTTATATGAATGTAGCGACGTTAGTCTCCCAAAAAGAAGTCGTCATGTAGCACATAGTAGTCAATGGCGACGCACTTTTTGTGTCGTATCGTTAATGTGTGGATATAAGGGTTACAATAATCGACCTGTAGTACATCGGAAAAAAGCTTCACAACTCCCAGGTGGGGTTCTGTTATACGAATGTAGCGACATTAGTCTCCCGGAAAGAAATCGTCATGTAGCACGTAGTAGTCAATCGCGACGCACTTTTTGTGTCGTATAGTCAATGTGTGGATATAAGGGTTACAATAAACGACCTGTACTACATCGGAAAATAGCTTCACAACTCCCAGGTGAGGTTCTGTTATATGAATGTAGCGACGTTAGTCTCCTGGAAAGAAGTCGTCATGTAGCACATAGTAGTCAATGGCGACGCACTTTTTGTGTCGTATCGTCAATGTGTGGATATAAGGGTTGCAATAAACGACCTGTAGTACATCGGAAAAAAGCTTCACAACTCCCAGGTGAGGTTCTGTTATATGAATATAGCGACGTTAGTCTCCCGGAGAGAAGTCGTCATGTAGCACAGAGTAGTATATCGCGACGCACTTTTTGTGTCGTATCGTCAATGTGTGGATATAAAGACTATAATAAACGACCTGTAGTACATCGGAAAAAAGCTTCACAACTCCCAGGTGATGCTCTGTTATATGAATGTAGCGACGTTAGTCTCCCAAAAAGAAGTCGTCATGTAGCACATAGTAGTCAATGGCGACGCACTTTTTGTGTCGTATCGTCAATGTGTAGATATAAGGGTTACAATAAACGACCAGTAGTACATCGGAAAAAAGCTTCACAACTCCTAGGTGAGGTTCTGTTATATGAATGTAGCGACGTTAGTCTCCCGGAAAGAAGTCGTCATGTAGCACATAGTAGTCAATGGCGACGCACTTTTTGTGTCGTATCGTTAATGTGTGGATATAAGGGTTACAATAATCGACCTGTAGTACATCGGAAAAAAGCTTCACAACTCCCAGGTGGGGTTCTGTTATACGAATGTAGCGACATTAGTCTCCCAGAAAGAAGTCGTCATGTAGCACATAGTAGTCAATGGCGACGCACTTTTTGTGTCGTATCGTCAATGTGTGGATATAAGGGTTGCAATAAACGACCTGTAGTACATCGGAAAAAAGCTTCACAACTCCCAGGTGAGGTTCTGTTACATGAATGTAGCGACGTTAGTCTCCCGGACAGAAGTCGTCATGTAGCACATAGTAGTCAATGGCGACGCACTTTTTGTGTCGTATCGTCAATGTGTGGATATAAGGGTTGCAATAAACGACCTGTAGTTCATCGGAAAAAAGCTTCACAATTCACAGGTGGGGTTCTGTTATATGAATGTAGCGATGTTAGTCTCCCGGAAAGAAGACGTCATGTAGCACGTAGTAGTCAATCGCGACGCACTTTTTGAGTCGTATCGTCAATGTGTGGATCTAAGGGTTACAATAAACGACCAGTAGTACATCGGGAAAAAGCTTCACAACTCCTAGGTGAGGTTCTGTTATATGAATGTAGCGACGTTAGTCTCCCAGAAAGAAGTCGTCATGTAGCACATAGTAGTCAATCGCGACGCACTTTTTGTGTCGTATCGTCAATGTGTGGATATAAAGACTATAATAAACGCCCTGTAGTACATCGGAAAAAAGCTTCACAACTCCCAGGTGAGGTTCTGTTATATGAATGTAGCGACATTAGTCTCCCCCCGAAAGACGTCGTCATGTAGCACATAGTAGTCAATCACCACGCACTTTTTGTGTTGTATCGTCAATGTGAGGAACTAAGGGTTACAATAAACGACCCGTAGTACATCGGAAAAAAGCTTCACAACTCCCAGGTGAGGTTCTGTTATATGAATATAGCGACGTTAGTCTCCCGGAGAGAAGTCGTCATGTAGCACAGAGTAGTATATCGCGACGCACTTTTTGTGTCATATCGTCAATGTGAGGATCTAAGGGTTATAATAAACGACCTGTAGTACATCGGAAAAAAGCTTCACAACTCCCAGGTGAAGTTCTGTTATATGAATGTAGCGACGTTAGTCTCCCGGAAAGAAGTCGTCATGTAGCACATAGTAGTCAACCGCGACGCACTTTTAGTGTCGTATCGTCAATGTGTGGATCTAAGGGTTACAATAAACGACCTGTAGTACATCGGAAAAAAGCTTCACAACTCCCAGGTGACGTTCTGTTATATGAATGTAGCGATGTTAGTCTCCCGGAAAGAAGTCATCATGTAGCACGTAGTAGTCAATCGCGACGCACTTTTTGTGTCGTATCGTCAATGTGAGGTTCTAAGGGTTATAATAAACGACCTGTAGTACATCAGAAAAAAACTACACAACTCCTAGGTGAGGTTCTGTTATATGAATGTAGCGACATTAGTCTCCCGGAAGGAAGTCGTCATGTAGCACGTAGTAGTCAATCGCGACGCAATTTTTGTGTCTTATCGTCAATGTGAGGATCTAAGAGTTATAATAAACGACCCGTAGTACATCGGAAAAAAACTTCACAACTCCTAGGTGAGGTTTTGTTATATGAATGTAGCGATGTTAGTCTCCCGGAAAGAAGTCGTCATGTAGCACATAATAGTCAATCCCGACGCACTTTTTGTGTCGTATCGTCAATGTGAGGATCTAAGGGATATAATAAACGACCTGTAGTACATCAGAAAAAAACTTCACAACTCCTAGGTGAGGTTCTGTTATATGAATGTAGCGACGTTAGTCTCCCGGAAAGAAGTCGTCATGTAGCACATAGTAGTCAATCGCGACGCACTTTTTGTGTCGTATCGTTAATGTGTGGATATAAGGGTTACAATAATCGACCTGTAGTACATCGGAAAAAAGCTTCACAACTCCCAGGTGGGGTTCTGTTATACGAATGTAGCGACATTAGTCTCCCGGAAAGAAGTCGTCATGTAGCACGTAGTAGTCAATCGCGACGCACTTTTTGTGTCGTATAGTCAATGTGTGGATATAAGGGTTACAATAAACGACCTGTACTACATCGGAAAATAGCTTCACAACTCCCAGGTGAGGTTCTGTTATATGAATGTAGCGACGTTAGTCTCCCGGAAAGAAGTCGTCATGTAGCACATAGTAGTCAATGGCGACGCACTTTTTGTGTCGTATCGTCAATGTGTGGATATAAGGGTTGCAATAAACGACCTGTAGTACATCGGAAAAAAGCTTCACAACTCCCAGGTGAGGTTCTGTTATATGAATATAGCGACGTTAGTCTCCCAGAGAGAAGTCGTCATGTAGCACAGAGTAGTATATCGCGACGCACTTTTTGTGTCGTATCGTCAATGTGTGGATATAAAGACTATAATAAACGACCTGTAGTACATCGGAAAAAAGCTTCACAACTCCCAGGTGATGCTCTGTTATATGAATGTAGCGACGTTAGTCTCCCAAAAAGAAGTCGTCATGTAGCACATAGTAGTCAATGGCGACGCATTTTTGGTGTCGTATCGTCAATGTGTAGATATAAGGGTTACAATAAACGACCAGTAGTACATCGGAAAAAAGCTTCACAACTCCTAGGTGAGGTTCTGTTATATGAATGTAGCGACGTTAGTCTCCCGGAAAGAAGTCGTCATGTAGCACATAGTAGTCAATGGTGACGCACTTTTTGTGTCGTATCGTTAATGTGTGGATATAAGGGTTACAATAATCGACCTTTAGTACATCGGAAAAAAGCTTCACAACTCCCAGGTGGGGTTCTGTTATACGAATGTAGCGACATTAGTCTCCCAGAAAGAAGTCGTCATGTAGCACATAGTAGTCAATGGCGACGCACTTTTTGTGTCGTATCGTCAATGTGTGGATATAAGGGTTGCAATAAACGACCTGTAGTACATCGGAAAAAAGCTTCACAACTCCCAGGTGAGGTTCTGTTACATGAATGTAGCGACGTTAGTCTCCCGGACAGAAGTCGTCATGTAGCACATAGTAGTCAATGGCGACGCACTTTTTGTGTCGTATCGTCAATGTGTGGATATAAGGGTTGCAATAAACGACCTGTAGTTCATCGGAAAAAAGCTTCACAATTCACAGGTGGGGTTCTGTTATATGAATGTAGCGATGTTAGTCTCCCGGAAAGAAGACGTCATGTAGCACGTAGTAGTCAATCGCGACGCACTTTTTGAGTCGTATCGTCAATGTGTGGATCTAAGGGTTACAATAAACGACCAGTAGTACATCGGGAAAAAGCTTCACAACTCCTAGGTGAGGTTCTGTTATATGAATGTAGCGACGTTAGTCTCCCAGAAAGAAGTCGTCATGTAGCACATAGTAGTCAATCGCGACGCACTTTTTGTGTCGTATCGTCAATGTGTGGATATAAAGACTATAATAAACGCCCTGTAGTACATCGGAAAAAAGCTTCACAACTCCCAGGTGAGGTTCTGTTATATGAATGTAGCGACATTAGTCTCCCCCCGAAAGACGTCGTCATGTAGCACATAGTAGTCAATCACCACGCACTTTTTGTGTTGTATCGTCAATGTGAGGAACTAAGGGTTACAATAAACGACCCGTAGTACATCGGAAAAAAGCTTCACAACTCCCAGGTGAGGTTCTGTTATATGAATATAGCGACGTTAGTCTCCCGGAGAGAAGTCGTCATGTAGCACAGAGTAGTATATCGCGACGCACTTTTTGTGTCGTATCGTCAATGTGAGGTTCTAAGGGTTATAATAAACGACCTGTAGTACATCAGAAAAAAACTACACAACTCCTAGGTGAGGTTCTGTTATATGAATGTAGCGACATTAGTCTCCCGGAAGGAAGTCGTCATGTAGCACGTAGTAGTCAATCGCGACGCAATTTTTGTGTCTTATCGTCAATGTGAGGATCTAAGAGTTATAATAAACGACCCGTAGTACATCGGAAAAAAACTTCACAACTCCTAGGTGAGGTTTTGTTATATGAATGTAGCGATGTTAGTCTCCCGGAAAGAAGTCGTCATGTAGCACATAATAGTCAATCCCGACGCACTTTTTGTGTCGTATCGTCAATGTGAGGATCTAAGGGATATAATAAACGACCTGTAGTACATCAGAAAAAAACTTCACAACTCCTAGGTGAGGTTCTGTTATATGAATGTAGCGACGTTAGTCTCCCGGAAAGAAGTCGTCATGTAGCACATAGTAGTCAATCGCGACGCACTTTTTGTGTCGTATCGTCAATGTGAGGATCTAAGGGTTATAATAAACGACCTGTAGTATATCAGAAAAAAACTTCACAACTCCTAGGTGAGTTTCTGTTATATGAATGTAGCGACGTTAGTCTCCCGGAAAGAAGTCGTCATGTAGCACATAGTAGTCAATCGCGACGCACTTTTTGTGTCGTATCGTCAATGTGTGGATATAAGGGTTACAATAAACGACCTGTACTACATCGGAAAAATGCGTCACAACTCCTAGGTGAGGTTCTGTTATATGAATGTAGCGATGTTAGTCTCCCGGAAAGAAGTCATCATGTAGCACGTAGTAGTCAATCGCGACGCACTTTTTGTGTCGTATCGTCAATGTGAGGATCTAAGGGATATAATAAACGACCAGTAGTACATCAGAAAAAAACTTCACAACTCCTAGGTGAGGTTCTGTTATATGAATGTAGCGACGTTAGTCTCCCGGAAAGAAGTCGTCATGTAGCACATAGTAGTCATTCGCGACGCAATTTTTGTGTCGTATATGAATTTATGGATATAAGGGTTACAATTAACAACCTGTAGTACATCGGAAAAAAGCTTCACAACTTCCGGGTGAAGTTCTGTAATATGAATGTAGCGATGTTAGTCTCCCGGGAAGAAGTCATCATGTAGCACATAGTAGTCAATCCCGACGCACTTTTTGTGTCGTATCGTCAATGTGAGGATCTAAGGGTTATAATAAACGACCTGTAGTACATCAGAAAAAAACTTCACAACTCCTAGGTGAGGTTCTGTTATATGAATGTAGCGACGTTAGTCTCCCGGAAAGAAGTCGTCATGTAGCACATAGTAGTCAATCGCGACGCACTTTTTGTGTCGTATCGTCAATGTGAGGATCTAAGGGTTATAATAAACGACCTGTAGTACATCAGAAATAAACTTCACAACTCCCAGTTGGGGTTCTGTTATATGAATATAGCGATGTTAGTCTCCCGGAAAGAAGTCGTCATGTAGCACATAGCAGTCAATCGCGACGCACTTTTTGTGTCATGTCGTCAATGTGTGGATATAAGGGTTACAATAAACGACCTGTAGTACATCGGAAAAATGCGTCACAACTCCCAGGTGGGTTTCTGTTATATGAATATGTCGATGTTAGTCTCCCGGAAAGAAGTCGTCATGTAGGACATAATAGTCAATCCCGACGCACTTTTTGTGTCTCAATGTCAATGTGAGGATCTAAGGGTTATAATTAACGACCTGTAGTACATCAGAAAAAACTTCACAACTCCTAGGTGAGGTTCTGTTATATGAATGTAGCAACGTTAGTCTCCCGGAAAGAAGTCGTCATGTAGCACATAATAGTCAATCACGACGCACTTTTTGTGTCGTATCGTCAATGTGAGGATCTAAGGGTTATAATAAACGACCTGTAGTACATCAGAAAAAAACTTCACAACTCCTAGATGAGGTTCTGTTATATGAATGTAGCGACGTTAGTCTCCCGGAAAGAAGTCGTCATGTAGCACATAGTAGTCAATCGCGACGCACTTTTTGTGTCGTATATGAATGTGTGGATATAAGGGTTACAATAAACAACTTGTAGTACATTGGAAAAAAGCTTCACAACTACCAGGTGGGGTTCTGTTATATGAATGTAGCGACGTTAGTCTCCCGGAAATAAGTAGTCATGTAGCACATAGTAGTCAATCGCGACGCACTTTTTGTGTCGTATCGTCAATGTGTGGATATAAGGGTTACAATAAACGACCTGTAGTACATCGGAAAAATGCGTCACAACTCCCAGGTGGGGTTCTGTTATATGAATATGTCGATGTTAGTCTCCCGGAAAGAAGTCGTCATGTAGCACATAGTAGTCAATCGCGACGCACTTTTTGTGTCGTATATGAATGTGTGGATATAAGGGTTACAATAAACAACCTGTAGTACATTGGAAAAAAGCTTCACAACTCCCAGGTGAAGTTCTGTTATATGAATGTAGCGACGTTAGTCTCCCGGAAAGAAGTCGTCATGTTGCACATAGTAGTCAATTGCGACACACTTTTTGTGTCGTATATGATTGTGTGGATATAAGGGTTACAATAAAAAACCTGTAGTACATTGGAAAAAGTTTCACAACTCCCAGGTGGGGTTCTGTTATATGAATATAGCGACGTTAGTCTCCTGGAAAGAAGTCGTCATGTAGCACATAATAGTCAATCGCGACGCACTTTTTGTGTCGTATCGTCAATGTGAGGATCTAAGGGTTATAATAAACGACCTGTAGTACATCAGAAAAAAACTTCACAACTCCTAGGTGAGGTTCTGTTATATGAATGTAGCGACGTTAGTCTCCCGGAAAGAAGTCGTCATGTAGCACATATTAGTCAATCGCGACGCACTTTTTGTGTCGTATATGAATGTGTGGATATAAGGGTTACAATAAACTACCTGTAGTACATTGGAAAAAAGCTTCACAACTCACAGGTGAAGTTCTGTTATATGATTGTAGCGACGTTAGTCTCCCGGAAATAAGTAGTCATGTAGCACATAGTAGTCAATCCCGACGCACTTTTTGTGTCGTATGGTCAATGTGAGGATCTAAGGGTTATAATAAACGACCTGTAGTACATCAGAAAAAAAATTCACAACTCCTAGGTGAGGTTCTGTTACATGAATGTAGCGACGTTAGTCTCCCGGAAAGAAGTCGTCATGTAGCACATAGTAGTCAATCGCGACGCACTTTTTGTGTCGTATATGAATGTGTGGATATAAGTGTAACAATAAAAAACCTGTAGTACATTGGAAAAAGCTTCACAACTCCCAGGTGGGGTTCAGTTATATGAATATAGCGACGTTAGTCTCCCGGAAAGAAGTCGTCATGTAGCACATAATAATCAATCGCGACGCACTTTTTGTGCCGTATCGTCAATGTGAGGATCTAAGGGTAATAATAAAAGACCTGTAGTACTTCAGAAAAAAACTTCACAACTCCTAGGTGAGTTTCTGTTATATGGATGTAGCGACGTTAGTCTCCCGGAAAGAAGTCGTCATGTAGCACATAGTAGTCAATCGCGACGCACTTTTTGTGTCGTATATGAATGTGTGGATATAAGGGTTACAATAAACTACCTGTAGTACATTGGAAAAAAGCTTCACAACTCCCAGGTGAAGTTCTGTTATATGAATGTAGCGACATTAGTCTCCCGGAAATAAGTAGTCATGTAGCACATAGTTGTCAATCGCGACGCACTTTTTGTGTCGTATCGTCAATGTGTGGATATAAGGGTTACAATAAACGACCTGTAGTACATCGGAAAAATGCGTCACAACTCCCAGGTGGGGTTCTGTTATGTGAATATGTCGATGTTAGTCTCCGGGAAAGAAGTCGTCATGTAGCACATAATAGTCAATCCCGACGCACTTTTTGGGTCGTATCGTCAATGTGAGGATCTAAGGGTTATAATAAACGACCTGTAGTACATCAGAAAAAAACTTCACAACTCGTAGGTGAGGTTCTGTTATATGAATGTAGCGACGTTAGTCTCCCGGAAAGAAGTCGTCATGTAGCACATAGTAGTCAATCGCGACGCACTTTTTGTGTCGTATATGAATGTGTGGATATAAGGGTTACAATAAACAACCTGTAGTACATTGGAAAAAAGCTTCACAACTGCCAGTTGGTTTTCTGTTATATGAATATTGCGATGTTAGTCTCCCGGAAAGAAGTCGTCATGTAGCACATAATAGTCAATCCCGACGCACTTTTTGTGTCGTATCGTCAATGTGAGGATCTAAGGGTTGTAATAAACGACCTGTAGTACATCAGAAAAAAACTTCACAACTCCTAGGTGAGGTTCTGTTATATGAATGTAGCGACGTTAGTCTCCCGGAAAGAAGTCGTCATGCAGCACATAGTAGTCAATCGCGACGCACTTTTTGTGTCGTATATGAATGTGTGGATATAAGGGTTACAATAAACAACCTGTAGTACATTGGAAAAAAGCTTCACAACTCCCAGGTGAAGTTCTGTTATATGAATGTAGCGACGTTAGTCTCCCGGAAAGAAGTCGTCATGTAGCACATAGTAGTCAATCGCGATGCACTTTTTGTGTCGTATATGAATGTGTGGATATAAGTGTTACAATAAAAAACCTGTAGTACATTGGAAAAAGCTTCACAACTCCCAGGTGGGGTTCTGTTATATGAATATAGCGACGTTAGTCTCCCGGAAAGAAGTCGTCATGTAGCACATAATAGTCAATCGCGACGCACTTTTTGTGTCGTATCGTCAATGTGAGGATCTAAGGGTTATAATAAAGGACCTGTAGTACATCAGAAAAAAACCTCACAACTCCTAGGTGAGGTTCTGTTATATGAATGTAGCGACGTTAGTCTCCCGGAAAGAAGTCGTCATGTAGCACATAGTAGTCAATCGCAACGCACTTTTTGTGTCGTATATGAATGTGTGGATATAAGGGTTACAATAAACTACCTGTAGTACATTGGAAAAAAGCTTCACAACTCCCAGGTGAAGTTCTGTTATATGAATGTAGCGACGTTAGTCTCCCGGAAATAAGTAGTCATGTAGCACATAGTTGTCAATCGCGACGCACTTTTTGTGTCGTATCGTCAATGTGTGGATATAAGGGTTACAGTAAACGACCTGTAGTACATCGGAAAAATGCGTCACAACTCCCAGGTGGGGTTCTGTTATATGAATATGTCGATGTTAGTCTCCGGGAAAGAAGTCGTCATGTAGCACATAATAGTCAATCCCGACGCACTTTTTGTGTCGTATCGTCAATGTGAGGATCTAAGGGTTATAATAAACGACCTGTAGTACATCAGAAAAAAAATTCACAACTCCTAGGTGAGGTTCTGTTACATGAATGTAGCGACGTTAGTCTCCCGGATAGAAGTCGTCATGTAGCACATAGTAGTCAATCGCGACGCACTTTTTGTGTCGTATATGAATGTGTGGATATAAGGGTTACGATAAACAACCTGTAGCACATTGGAAAAATGCTTCACAACGCCCAGGTGGGGTTCTGTTATATGAATATAGCGATGTTAGTCTCCCGAAAAGAAGTCGTCATGTAGCACATAATAGTCAATCGCGACGCACTTTTTGTGTCGTATCGTCAATGTGAGGATCTAAGGGTTATAATAAAGGACCTGAAGTACATCAGAAACAAACTTCACAACTCCTAGGTGAGGTTCTGTTATATGAATGTAGCGACGTTTGTCTCCCGGAAAGAAGTCGTCATGTAGCACATAGTAGTCAATCGCGACGCACTTTTTGTGTCGTATATGAATGTGTGGATATAAGGGTTACAATAAACTACCTGTAGTACATTGGAAAGAAGCTTCACAACTCCCAGGTGGGGTTCTGTTACATGAATATAGCGATGTTAGTCTCCCGGAAAGAAGTCGTCATGTAGTACATAATAGTCAATCCCGACGCACTTTTTGTGTCGTATCGTCAATGTGTGGATATAAGGGTTACAATAAACGACCTGTCGTGCATCGAAAAAAAGCTTCAGAACTCCTAGGTGATGTTCTGTTAAATGAATGTAGCGACGTTAGTCTCCCGGAAAGAAGTCGTCATGTAGCACATAGTAGTCAATCGCGACGCACTTTTTGTGTCGTATCGTAAATGTGTGGATATAAGGGTTACAATAAACGACCTGTAGAACATCGGAAAAATGCGTCACAACTCCCAGGTGGGGTTCTGTGATATGAATATGTCGATGTTAGTCTCCCGGAAAGAAGTCGTCACGTAGCACATAGTAGTCAATCGCGACGCACTTTTTGTGTCGTATATGAATGTGTGGCTATAAGGGTTACAATAAACAACCTGTAGTGCATTGGAAAAAAGCTTCACAACTCCCAGGTGAAGTTCTGTTGCATGAATGTAGCGACGTTAGTCTCCCGGAAAGAAGTCGTCATGTAGCACATAGTAGTCTATCGTGACGCACTTTTTGTGTCGTATATGAATGTGTGGATATAAGGGTTACAATAAACAACCTGTAGCACATTGGAAAAAACCTTCACAACTCCCAGGTGGGGTTCTGTTATATGAATATAGCGATGTTAGTCTCCCGGAAAGAAGTCGTCATGTAGCACATAATAGTCAATCGCGACGCACTTTTTGTGTCGTATCGTCAATGTGAGGATCTAAGGGTTACAATAAACGACCTGTAGTACATCGGAAAAATGCGTCACAACTCCCAGGTGGGGTTCTGTTATATGAATATGTCGATGTTAGTCTCCCGGAAAGAAGTCGTCATGTAGCACATAATAGTCAATCCCGACGCACTTTTTGTGTCGTATCGTCAATGTGAGGATCTAAGGGTTATAATAAACGACCTGTAGTACATCAGAAAAAAACTTCACAACTCCTAGGTGAGGTTCTGTTATATGAATGTAGCGACGTTAGTCTCCCGGAAAGAAGTCGACATGTAGCGCATAGTAGTCTATCGCGACGCACTTTTTGTGTCGTATATGAATGTGTGGATATAAGGGTTACAATAAACAACCTGTAGTACATTGGAAAAAAGCTTCACAACTCCCAGGTGAAGTTCTGTTATATGAATGTAGCGACGTTAGTCTCCCGGAAAGAAGTCGTCATGTAGCACATAGTAGTCAATCGCGACGCACTTTTTGTGTCGTATATGAATGTGTGGATATAAGGGTTACAATAAACAACCTGAAGCACATTGGAAAAAAGCTTCACAACTCCCAGGTGGGGTTCTGTTATATGAATATAGCGATGTTAGTCTCCCGGAAAGAAGTCGTCATGTAGCACATAATAGTCAATCGCGACGCACTTTTTGTGTCGTATCGTCAATGTGAGGATCTAAAAGATATAATAAACGACCTATAGTACATCAGAAAAAAACTTCACAACTCCTAGGTGAGGTTCTGTTAAATGAATGTAGCGACGTTAGTCTCCCGGAAAGAAGTCGTCATGTAGCACATAGTAGTCAATCGCGACGCACTTTTTGTGTCGTATCGTAAATGTGTGGATATAAGGGTTACAATAAACGACCTGTAGTACATCGGAAAAATGCGTCACAACTCCCAGGTGGGGTTCTGTGATATGAATATGTCGATGTTAGTCTCCCGGAAAGAAGTCGTCACGTAGCACATAGTAGTCAATCGCGACGCACTTTTAGTGTCGTATATGAATGTGTGGCTATAAGGGTTACAATAAACAACCTGTAGTGCATTGGAAAAAAGCTTCACAACTCCCAGGTGAAGTTCTGTTGCATGAATGTAGCGACGTTAGTCTCCCGGAAAGAAGTCGTCATGTAGCACATAGTAGTCTATCGTGACGCACTTTTTGTGTCGTATATGAATGTGTGGATATAAGGGTTACAATAAACAACCTGTAGCACATTGGAAAAAACCTTCACAACTCCCAGGTGGGGTTCTGTTATATGAATATAGCGATGTTAGTCTCCCGGAAAGAAGTCGTCATGTAGCACATAATAGTCAATCGCGACGCACTTTTTGTGTCGTATCGTCAATGTGAGGATCTAAGGGTTACAATAAACGACCTGTAGTACATCGGAAAAATGCGTCACAACTCCCAGGTGGGGTTCTGTTATATGAATATGTCGATGTTAGTCTCCCGGAAAGAAGTCGTCATGTAGCACATAATAGTCAATCCCGACGCACTTTTTGTGTCGTATCGTCAATGTGAGGATCTAAGGGTTATAATAAACGACCTGTAGTACATCAGAAAAAAACTTCACAACTCCTAGGTGAGGTTCTGTTATATGAATGTAGCGACGTTAGTCTCCCGGAAAGAAGTCGTCATGTAGCACATAGTAGTCTATCGCGACGCACTTTTTGTGTCGTATATGAATGTGTGGATATAAGGGTTACAATAAACAACCTGTAGTACATTGGAAAAAAGCTTCACAACTCCCAGGTGAAGTTCTGTTATATGAATGTAGCGACGTTAGTCTCCCGGAAAGAAGTCGTCATGTAGCACATAGTAGTCAATCGCGACGCACTTTTTGTGTCGTATATGAATGTGTGGATATAAGGGTTACAATAAACAACCTGTAGAACATTGGAAAAAAGCTTCACAACTCCCAGGTGGGGTTCTGTTATATGAATATAGCGATGTTAGTCTCCCGGAAAGAAGTCGTCATGTAGCACATAATAGTCAATCGCGACGCACTTTTTGTGTCGTATCGTCAATGTGAGGAACTAAAAGATATAATAAACGACCTATAGTACATCAGAAAAAAACTTCACAACTCCTAGGTGAGGTTCTGTTAAATGAATGTAGCGACGTTAGTCTCCCGGAAAGAAGTCGTCATGTAGCACATAGTAGTCAATCGCGACGCACTTTTTGTGTCGTATATGAATGTGTGGATATAAGGGTTACAATAAACAACCTGTAGTACATTGGAAAAAAGCTTCACAACTCCCAGGTGAAGTTCTGTTATATGAATGTAGCGACGTTAGCCTCAGGGAAAGAAGTCGTCATGTAGCACATAGTAGACAATCGCGACGCACTTTTTGTGTCGTATATGAATGTGTGGATATAAGGGTTACAATAAACAACCTGTAGTACACTGGAAAAAAGCTTCACAACTCCCAGGTGAAGTTCTGTTATATGAATTTAGCGACGTTAGTCTCCCGGAAAGAAGTCGTCATGTAGCACATAGTAGTCAATCGCGACGCACTTTTTGTGTCGTATATGAATGTGTGGATATAGGGGTTACAATAAACAACCTGTAGTACATTGGAAAAAAGCTTCACAACTCCCAGGTGGGGTTCTGTTATATGAATATAGCGATGTTAGTCTCCTGGAAAGAAGTCGTCATGTAGTACATAATAGTCAATCCCGACGCACTTTTTGTGTCGTATCGTCAATGTGTGGATATAAGGGTTACAATAAACGACCTGTCGTGCATCGGAAAAAAGCTTCAGAACTCCTAGGTGAGGTTCTGTTAAATGAATGTAGCGACGTTAGTCTCCCGGAAGGAAGTCGTCATGTAGCACATAGTAGTCAATCCCGACGCACTTTTTGTGTCGTATCGTCAATGTGTGGATATAAGGGTTACAATAAACGACCTGTCGTACATCGGAAAAAAGCTTCTGAAATCCTAGGAGATTCTCTGTTATATGAATGTAGCGACATTAGTCACCCGGAAAGAAGTCGTCATGTAGCACATAGTAGTCAATCGCGACGCACTTTTTGTGTCGTATCGTCAATGTGTGGATATAAGGGTTACAATAAACGACCTGTAGTACATCTGCAAAAAGCTTCACAACTCCCAGGTGGGGTTCTGTTATATGAATGTAGCGACGTTAGTCTCCCGGAAAGAAGTCGTCATGTGGCACATAGTAGTCAATCGCGACGCACTTTTTGTGTCGTATCTGAATGTGTGGATATAAGGGTTACAATAAACAACCTGTAGTACATTGGAAAAAAGCTTCACAGCTCCCAGGTGGGGTTCTGTCATATGAATGTAGCGACGTTAGTCTCCCGGAAAGAAGTCGTCATGTAGCACATAGTAGTCAATCGCGACGCACTTTTTGTGTCGTATATGAATGTGTGGATATAAGGGTTACAATAAACAACCTGTAGTACATTGGAAAAAAGCTTCACAACTCCCAGGTGGGGTTCTGTTATATGAATATAGCGATGTTAGTCTTCCGGAAAGAAGTCGTCATGTAGCACATAATAGTCAATCGCGACGCACTTTTTGTGTCGTATCGTCAATGTGAGGATCTAAGAGTTATAATAAACGACCCGTAGTACATCGGAAAAAAACTTCACAACTCCTAGGTGAGGTTCTGTTATATGAATGTAGCGATGTTAGTCTCCCGGAAAGAAGTCATCATGTAGCACGTAGTAGTCAATCGCGACGCACTTTTTGTGTCGTATCGTCAATGTGAGGATCTAAGGGTTACAATAAACGACCTGTAGTACATCAGAAAAAAACTTCACAACTCCTAGGTGAGGTTCTGTTATATGAATGTAGCGACGTTAGTCTCCCGGAAAGAAGTCGTCATGTAGCACATAGTAGTCAATCGCGACGCACTTTTTGTGTCGTATCGTCAATGTGTGGATATAAGGGTTAAAATAAACGACCTGTAGTACATCGGAAAAATGCGTCACAACTCCCAGGTGGGGTTCTGTTAAATGAATATGTCGATGTTAGTCTCCCGGAAAGAAGTCGTCATGTAGCACATAATAGTCAATCCCGACGCACTTTTTGTGTCGTATCGTCAATGTGTGGATATAAGGGTTACAATAAACGACCTGTAGTACATCGGAAAAATGTGTCACAACTCCCAGGTGGGGTTCTGTGATATGAATATGTCGATGTTAGTCTCCCGGAAAGAAGTCGTCATGTAGTACATAGTAGTCAATCGCGATGCACTTTTTGTGTCGTATCGTCAATGTGTGGATATAAGGGTTACAATAAACGACCTGTAGTACATCAGAAAAAAACTTCACAACTCCTAGGTGAGGTTTTGTTATATGAATGTAGCGACGTTAGTCTCCCGGAAAGAAGTCGTCATGTAGCACATAGTAGTCAATCGCGACGCACTTTTTGTGTCGTATATGAATGTGTGGATATAAGGGTTACAATAAACAACCTGTAGTACATTGGAAAAAAGCTTCACAACTTCCAGGCGGGGTTCTGTTACATGAATATTGCGATGTTAGTCTTCCGGAAAGAAGGCGTCATGTAGCACATAATAGTCAATCCCGACGCACTTTTTGTGTCGTATCGTCAATGTGAGGATCTAAGGGTTATAATAAACGACCTGTAGTACATCAGAAAAAAACTTCACAACTCCTAGGTGATGTTCTGTTATATGAATGTAGCGACGTTAGTCTCCCGGAAAGAAGTCGTCATGTAGCACATAGTAGTCAATCGCGACGCACTCTTTGTGTCGTATATGAATGTGTGGATATAAGGGTTACAATAAACAACCTGTAGTACATTGGAAAAAAGCTTCACAACTCACAGGTGAAGTTCTGTTATATGAATGTAGCGACGTTAGTCTCCCGGATAGAAGTCGTCATGTAGCACATAGTAGTCAATCGCGACGCACTTTTTGTGTCATATAGGGATGTGTGGATATAAGGGTTACAATAAACAACCTGTAGCACATTGGAAAAAAGCTTCACAACTCCCAGGTGGGGTTCATTTATATGAATATAGCGATGTTAGTCTCCCGGAAATAAGTCGTCATGTAGCACATAATAGTCAATCGCGACGCACTTTTTGTGTCGTATCGTCAATGTGCGGATCTAAGGGTTATAATAAACGACCTGTAGTACATCAGAAAAAAACTTCACAACTCCTAGGTGAGGTTTTGTTATATGAATGTAGCGACGTTAGTCTCCCGGAAAGAAGTCGTCATGTAGCACATAGTAGTCAATCGCGACGCACTTTTTGTGTCGTATATGAATGTGTGGATATAAGGGTTACAATACACAACCTGTAGTACATTGGAAAAAAGCTTCACAACTCCCAGGTGGGGTTCTGTTATACGAATATAGCGATGTTAGTCTCCCGGAAAGAAGTCGTCATGTAGTACATAATAGTCAATCCCGACGCACTTTTTGTGTCGTATCGTCAATGTGTGGATATAAGGGTTACAATAAACGACCTGTCGTGCATCGGAAAAAAGCTTCAGAACTCCTAGGTGAGGTTCTGTTAAATGAATGTAGCGACGTTAGTCTCCCGGAAAGAAGTCGTCATGTAGCACATAGTAGTCAATCGCGACGCACTTTTTGTGTCGTATCGTCAATGTGTGGATATAAGGGTTACAATAAACGACCTGTAGTACATCGGAAAAATGCGTCACAACTCCCAGGTGGGGTTCTGTTATATGAATATGTCGATGTTAGTCTCCCGGAAAGAAGTCGTCATGTAGCACATAGTAGTCAATCGCGACGCACTTTTTGTGTCGTATATGAATGTGTGGATATAAGGGTTACAATAAACAACCTGTAGTACATTGGAAAAAAGCTTCACAACTCCCAGGTGAAGTTCTGTTATATGAATGTAGCGACGTTAGTCTCCCGGAAAGAAGTCGTCATGTAGCACATAGTAGTCAATCGCGACGCACTTTTTGTGTCGTATATGAATGTGTGGATATAAGGGTTACAATAAACAACCTGTAGCACATTGGAAAAAAGCTTCACAACTCCCAGGTGGGGTTCTGTTATATGAATATAGCGATGTTAGTCTCCCGGAAAGAAGTCGTCATGTAGCACATAATAGTCAATCGCGACGCACTTTTTGTGTCGTATCGTCAATGTGAGGATCTAAAAGTTATAATAAACGACCTATAGTACATCAGAAAAAAACTTCACAACTCCTAGGTGAGGTTCTGTTAAATGAATGTAGCGACGTTAGTCTCCCGGAAAGAAGTCGTCATGTAGCACATAGTAGTCAATCGCGACGCACTTTTTGTGTCGTATATGAATGTGTGGATATAAGGGTTACAATAAACAACCTGTAGTACATTGGAAAAAAGCTTCACAACTCCCAGGTGAAGTTCTGTTATATGAATGTAGCGACGTTAGTCTCCCGGAAAGAAGTCGTCATGTAGCACATAGTAGTCAATCGCGACGCACTTTTTGTGTCGTATCGTCAATGTGTGGATATAAGGGTTACAATAAACGACCTGTCGTGCATCGGAGAAAAGCTTCAGAACTCCTAGGTGAGGTTCTGTTAAATGAATGTAGCGACGTTAGTCTCCCGGAAGGAAGTCGTCATGTAGCACATAGTAGTCAATCCCGACACACTTTTTGTGTCGTATCGTCAATGTGTGGATATAAGGGTTACAATAAACGACCTGTCGTACATCGGAAAAAAGCTTCAGAAATCCTAGGAGATTCTCTGTTATATGAATGTAGCGACATTAGTCACCCGGAAAGAAGTCGTCATGTAGCACATAGTAGTCAATCGCGACGCACTTTTTGTGTCGTATCGTCAATGTGTGGATACAAGGGTTACAATAAACGACCTGTAGTACATCGGCAAAAAGCTTCACAACTCCCAGGTGGGGTTCTGTTATATAAATGTAGCGACGTTAGTCTCCCCCGAAAGAAGTCGTCATGTAGCACATAGTAGTCAATGGCGACGCACTTTTTGTGTCGTATATGAATGTATGGATATAAGGGTTACAATAAACAACCTGTAGTACATCGGAAAAAAGCTTCACAACTTCCAGGTGAAGTTCTGTTATAGGAATGTAGCGAGGTTAGTCTCCCGGAAAGAAGTCATCATGTAGCACGTAGTAGTCAATCGCGACGCACTTTTTGTGTCGTATCGTCAATGTGAGGATCTAAGGGTTACAATAAGCGACCTGTAGTACATTGGAAAAAAGCTTCACAACTCCCAGGTGGGGTTCTGTCATATGAATGTAGCGACGTTAGTCTCCCGGAAAGAAGTCGTCATGTAGCACATAGTAGTCAATCGCGACGCACTTTTTGTGTCGTATATGAATGTGTGGAAATAAGGGTTACAATAAACAACCTGTAGTACATTGGAAAAAAGCTTCACAACTCCCAGGTGGGGTTCTGTTATATGAATATAGCGATGTTAGTCTCCCGGAAAGAAGTCGTCACGTAACACATTATAGTCAATCGCGACGCACTTTTTGTGTCGTATCGTCAATGTGAGGATCTAAGAGTTATAACAAACGACCCGTAGTACATCGGAAAAAAACTTCACAACTCCTAGGTGAGGTTCTGTTATATGAATGTAGCGATGTTAGTCTCCCGGAAAGAAGTCATCATGTAGCACGTAGTAGTCGATCGCGACGCACTTTTTGTGTCGTATCGTCAATGTGAGGATCTAAGGGTTACAATAAACGACCTGTAGTACATCAGAAAAAAACTTCACAACTCCTAGGTGAGGTTCCGTTATATGAATGTAGCGACGTTAGTCTCCCGGAAAGAAGTCGTCATGTAGCACATAGTAGTCAATCGCGACGCACTTTTTGTGTCGTATCGTCAATGTGTGGATATAAGGGTTACAATAAACGACCTATATTACATCGGAAAAAAGCTTCACAACTCCCAGGTGGGGTTGTGTTATATGAATGGAGTGACGTTAGTCTCCCAGAAAGAAGTCGTCATGTAGCACATAGTAGTCAATCGCGACGCACTTTTTGTGTCGTATCGTCAATGTGAGAATCTAAGGGTTACAATAAACAACTTGTAGTACATCGGAAAAAAACTTCACAACTCCTAGGTGAGGTTCTGTTATATGCATGTAGCGATGTTAGTCTCCCGGAAAGAAGTCTTCATGTGGCACGTAGTAGTCAATCGCGACGCACTTTTTGTGTCGTATCGTCAATGTGAGGATCTAAGGGTAACAATAAACGACCTGTAGTACATCAGAAAAAAACTTCACAACTCCTAGGTGAGGTTCTGTTATATGAATGTAGCGACGTTAGTCTCCGGGAAAGAAGTCGTCATGTAGCACACAGTAGTTTATCGCGACGCACATTTTGTGTCGTATCTTCAATGTCTGGATATAAGGGTTACAATAAACGACCTGTAGTACATCGGAAAAAAGCTTCACAACTCCCAGGTGAGGTTCTGTTATATGAATGTAGCGACGTTAGTCTCCTGGAAAGAAGTCGTCATGTAGCACATAGTGGTCAATCGCGACGCACTCTTTGTGTCGTTTCGTCAATGTGTGGATATAAGGGTTGCAATAAACGACCTGTAGGACATCGGAAAAATGCGTCACAACTCCCAGGTGGGGTTCTGTTATATGAATGTAGCGACGTTAGTCACCCCCGAAAGAAGTCGTCATTTACCACATAGTATTCAATGGCGACGATCATTTTGTGTCGTATCGTGAATGTGTGGATATAAGGGTTACAATAAACGACCTGTAGTACATCGGAAAAAAGCTTCACAACTCCCAGGTGAGGTTCTGTTATATGAATGTAGCGACGTTAGTCTCCTGGAAAGAAGTCGTCATGTAGCACATAGTGGTCAATCGCGACGCACTCTTTGTGTCGTTTCGTCAATGTGTGGATATAAGGGTTGCAATAAACGACCTGTAGGACATCGGAAAAATGCGTCACAACTCCCAGGTGGGGTTCTGTTATATGAATGTAGCGACGTTAGTCTCCCCCGAAAGAAGTCGTCATGTAGCGCATAGTAGTCAATCGCGACGCACTTTTTGTGTCGTATATGAGTGTGTGGATATAAGGGTTACAATAAACAACCTGTAGTACATTGGAAAAAGCTTCACAACTCCCAGGTGGGGTTCTGTTATATGAATATAGCGATGTCAGTCTCCCGGAAAGAAGTCATCATGTAGCACATAATAGTCATACGCGACGCACTTTTTGTGTCGTATCGTCAATGTGAGGATCTAAGGGTTGTAATAAACGACCTGTAGTACATCAGAAAAAAACTTCACAACTCCTAGGTGAGGTTCTGTTATATGTATGTATCGACGTTAGTCTCCCGGAAAGAAGTCGTCATGTAGCACATAGTAAACAATCGCGACGCACTTTTTGTGTCGTATCGTCAATGTGTATATATAAGGGTTACAATAAACGACCTGTAGTACATCGGAAAAAAGCTTCACAACTCCCAGGTGGGGTTCTGTTATACGAATGGAGTGACGTTAGTCTCCCGGAAAGAAGTCGTCATGTAGCACGTAGTAGTCAATCGCGACGCACTTTTTGTGTCGTATCGTCAATGTGAGGATCTAAGAGTTATAATAAACGACCCGTAGTACATCGGAGAAAAACTTCACAACTCCTAGGTGAGGTTCTGTTATATGAATGTAGCGATGTTAGTCTCTCGGAAAGAAGTCGTCATGTAGCACATAGTAGTCAATCGCGACGCACTTTTTGTGTCGTATCGTCAATGTGAGGATCTAAGGGTTATAATAAACGACCTGTAGTACATCAGAAAAAAACTTCACAACTCCTAAGTGAGGTTCTGTTATATGAATGTAGCGACGTTAGTCTCCCGGAAAGAAGTCGTCATGTAGCACATAGTAGTCAATCGCGACGCACATTTTGTGACGTATATGAATGTGTGGATATAAGGGTTACAATAAACAACCTGTAGTACATTGGAAAAAAGCTTCACAACTCCCAGGTGGGGTTCTGTTATATGAATATAGCGATGTTAGTATCCCTGAAAGAAGTCATCATGTAGCACGTAGTAGTCAATCGCGACGCACTTTTTGTGTCGTATCGTCAATGTGAGAATCTAAGGGTTACAATAAACGACTTGTAGTACATCGGAGAAAAGCTTCACAACTCCCAGGTGAGGTTCTGTTATATGAATGTAGCGACGTTAGTCTCCCGGAAAAAAGTCGTCATGTAGCACATTGTAGTCAATCGCGACGCACTTTTTGTGTCATATCGTCAATGTGTGGATATAAGGGTTACAATAAACGACCTGTAATATATCGGAAAAAAGCTTCACAACTCCCAGGTGAGGTTCTGTTATTTGAATGTAGCGACGTTAGTCTCCCAGAAAGAAGTCGTCATGTAACACATAGTAGTCAATCGCGACGCACTTTATGTGTCGTATCGTCAATGTGTGGATATAAGGGTTACAATAAACGACCTGTAGTACATCGGAAAAAAGCTTCACAACTCCCAGGTGGGGTTCTGTTATATGAATGTAGCGACGTTAGTCTCCCCGAAAGAAGTCGTCATGTAGCACATAGTAGTCAATCGCGACGCACTTTTTGTGTCGTATATGAGTGTGTGGATATAAGGGTTACAATAAACAACCTGTAGTACATTGGAAAAAGCTTCACAACTCCCAGGTGGGGTTCTGTTATATGAATATAGCGATGTTAGTCTCCCGGAAAATAGTCGTCATGTAGCACATAATAGTCATACGCGACGCACTTTTTGTGTCGTATCGTCAATGTGAGGATCTAAGGTTTATAATAAACGACCTGTAGTACATCAGAAAAAAACTTCACAACTCCTAGGTGAGGTTCTGTTATATGTATGTATCGACGTTAGTCTCCCAGAAAGAAGTCGTCATGTAGCACATAGTAGACAATCGCGACGCACTTTTTGTGTCGTATCGTCAATGTGTATATATAAGGGTTACAATAAACGACCTGTAGTACATCGGAAAAAAGCTTCACAACTCCCAGGTGGGGTTCTGTTATATGAATGGAGTGACGTTAGTCTCCCGGAAAGAAGTCGTCATGTAGCACGTAGTAGTCAATCGCGACGCACTTTTTGTGTCGTATCGTCAATGTGAGAATCTAAGGGTTACAATAAACGACTTGTAGTACATCGGAAAAAAGCTTCACAACTCCCAGGTGAGGTTCTGTTATATGAATATAGCGATGTTAGTCTCCCGGAAAGAAGTCATCATGTAGCACACAGTAGTTTATCGCGACGCACATTTTGTGTCGTATCTTCAATGTCTGGATATAAGGGTTACAATAAACGACCTGTAGTACATCGGAAAAAAGCTTCACAACTCCCAGGTGAGGTTCTGTTATATGAATGTAGCGATGTTAGTCTCCCGGAAAGTAGTCATCATGTAGCACGTAGTAGTCAATCGCGACGCACTTTTTGTGTCGTATCGTCAGTGTGAGAATCTAAGGGTTACAATAAACGACTTGTAGTACATCGGAGAAAAGCTTCACAACTCCCAGATGAGGTTCTGTTATATGAATGTAGCGACGTTAGTCTCCCGGAAAAAAGTCGTCATGTAGCACATTATAGTCAATCGCGACGCACTTTTTGTGTCATATCGTCAATGTGTGGATATAAGGGTTACAATAAACGACCTGTAGTACATCGGAAAAAAGCTTCACAACTCCCAGGTGAGGTTCTGTTATATGAATGTAGCGACGTTAGTCTCCCAGAAAGAAGTCGTCATGTAGCACATGGTAGTTAATCGCGACGCAATTTTTGTGTTGTATCGTCAATGTGAGTATCTAAGGGTTTCAATAAACGACCTGTAGTACATCGGAAAAAAGCTTCACAACTCCCAGGTGAGGTTCTGTTATATGAATGTAGCGATGTTAGTCTCCCGGAAAGAAGTCGTCATGTAGCACACAGTAGTTTATCGCGACGCACATTTTGTGTCGTATCGTCAATGTGAGGATCTCAGGGTTATAATAAACGACCTGTAGTACATCAGAAAAAAGCTTCACTACTCCTAATTGATTACTGTTATATGAATGTAGCGACGTTAGTCTCCCGGAATGAAGTCGTCATGTGGCACATACTAGTCATTCGCGACGCACTTTTTGTGTCGTATCGTCAATGTGTGGATATAAGGGGTACAAAAACGACCTGTAGTACATCAGAAAAATGCGTCACAACTCCCAGGTGGGGTTCTGTTATTTGAATGTAGCGACGTTAGTCTCCCCCGAAAGAAGTCGTCATGTAGCACATAGTAGTCAATGGCGACGCCCTTTTTGTGTCGTATCGTGAATGTGTGGATATAAGGGTTACAATAAACGACCTGTAGTACATCGGAAAAAAGCTTCACAACTCCCAAGTGGGGTTCTGTTATACGAATGGAGTGACGTTAGTCTCTCGGAAAGAAGGAGTCATGTAGCACATAGTAGTCAATCGCGACGCATTTTTTGTGTCGTATCGTCAATGTCTGGATATAAGGATTGCAATCAACGACCTGTCGTATATCGGAAAAAGGCTTCACAACTCCTAGGTGAGGTTCTGTTATATGAATGTAGCGACGTTAGTCTCCCGGAAAGAAGTCATCATGTAGCACATAGTAGTCAATCGTACCCGCATTTTTTGAGTTGTATCGTCAATGTGAGGAACTAAGGGTTACAATAAACGACATGTAGTACATCGGAAAAAAGCTTCACAACACCCAGGTGGGGTTCTGTTATACGAATGGAGTGAAGTTAGTCTCCCGGAAAGAAGTCGTCATGTAGCACATAGCAGTCAATGGCGACGCACTTTTTGTGTCGTATCGTCAATGTCTGGATATAAGGGTTACAATAAACGACCTGTAGTACATCAGAATAAAGCTTCACAACTCCCAGTTGGGGTTCTGTTATATGAATGGAGTGACGTTAGTCTCTCGGAAAGGTCATGTAGCACATAGTAGTCAATCGCGACGCACTTTTTGTGCCATATCGTCAATGTCTGGATATAAGGGTTGCAATAAACGACCTGTCGTATATCGGAAAAAAGCTTCACAACTCCCAGGTGAGGTTCTGTTATATGAATGTAGCGACGTTACTCTCCCGGAAAGAAGTCGTAGTGTAGCACATAGTAGTCAAACGCGACGCACTTTTTGTGTCGTAACGTCAATGTGTGGATATAAGGGTTATAATAAACGACCTGTAGCACATCGGAAAAAAGCTTCACATCTCCCAGGTGAGGTTCTGTTATATGAATGTAGCGACCTTAGTCTCCCGGAAAGAAGTCGTCATGTAGCACATAGTACTCAATCACGACGCACTTTTTGTGTCGTATTGTCAATGTGAGGATCTAAGGGTTACAATAAACGACCTGTAGTACACCGGAAAAAAGCTGCACAGCTCCCAGGTGAGGTTCTGTTGTATGAATGTAGCGACGTTAGTCTCCCGGAAAGAAGTCGTCATGTAGCACATAGTACTCAATCGCGACGCACTTTTTGTGTCGTATCGTCAATGTGAGGATCTAAGGGTTACAATAAATGACCTGTAGTACATCGGAAAAAAGCTTCACAACTCCCAGGTGAGGTTCTGTTATATGAATGTAGCGACGTCAGTCTCCCGGAAAGTAGTCGTCATGTAGCACACAGTATTCAATCGCGACGCACTTTTTGTGTCGTATCGTCAATGTGAGGATCTAAGGGTTATAATAAACGACCTGTAGTACATCGGAAAAAAGCTTCACAACTCCCAGGTGAGGTTATGTTATATGAATGTAGCGACGTTAGTCATCCAAAAAGAAGTCGTCATGTAGCATATAGTAGCCAATGGCGACGCACTTTTTGTGTCATATCGTCAATGTGTGTATATAAGGGTTACAATAAACGACCTGTAGTACACCGGAAAAAAGCTGCACAGCTCCCAGGTGAGGTTCTGTTGTATGAATGTAGCAACGTTAGTCTCCCGGAAAGAAGTCGTCATGTAGCACATAGTACTCAATCGCGACGCACTTTTTGTGTCGTATCGTCAATGTGAGGATCTAAGGGTTACAATAAATGACCTGTAGTACATCGGAAAAAAGCTTCACAACTCCCAGGTGAGGTTCTGTTATATGAATGTAGCGACGTCAGTCTCCCGGAAAGTAGTCGTCATGTAGCACGCAGTATTCAATCGCGACGCACTTTTTGTGTCGTATCGTCAATGTGAGGATCTAAGGGTTATAATAAACGACCTGTAGTACATCGGAAAAAAGCTTCACAACTCCCAGGTGAGGATATGTTATATGAATGTAGCGACGTTAGTCATCCAAAAAGAAGTCGTCATGTAGCATATAGTAGCCAATGGCGACTCACTTTTTGTGTCATATCGTCAATGTGTGGATATAAGGGATACAATAAACGACCTGTAGTACATCGGAAAAAAAGCTTCACAACTCCCAGGTGAGTTTCTGTTATATGAATGTAGCGACGTTAGTCTCCCGGAAAGAAGTCGTCATGTAGCACATAGTAGTCAAACACGACGCACTTTTTGTGTCGTATCGTCAATATGAGGATCTAAGGGTTACAATAAACGACCTGTAGCACATCGGAAAAGGCTTCACAACTCCCAGGTGAGGTTATATTATATGAATGTAGCGACGTTAGTCTCCCGGAAAGAAGTCGGCATGTAGCATTTAGTAGTCAATCGCGACACACTTTTAGCGTCGTATCGTCAATGTGTGGATATAAGGGTTACAATAAACGACCTGTAGTACATCGGAAAAAAGCTTCACAATTCCCAGGTGAGGTTCTGTTATATGAATGTAGCGACGTTAGACTCATGGAAACAAGTCGTCATGTAGCACATGGTAGTCAATCGCGACGGACTTTTTGTGTCGTATCGTCAATGTGTGGATATAAGGGTTATAATAAACGACCTGTAGTACATCGGAAAAAAGCTTCACATCTCCCAGGTGAGATTCTGTGATATGAATGTAGCGACGTTAGTCTCCCGGAAAGAAGTCGTCATGTAGCACATAGTAGTCAATCGCGAAGCACTTTTTGTGTCGTATCGTCAATGTGTGGATATAAGGGTTACAATAAACGTCCTGTAGTACATCGGAAAAAAGCTTCACAACTCCCAGGTGAGGTTCTGTTATATGAATGTAGCGACTTTAGTCTCCCGGAAAGAAGTCGTCATGTAGCACATAGTAGTCAATCACGACGCACTTTTTGTGTCGTATCGTCAATATGAGGATCTAAGGGCTACAATAAACGACCTGTAGTACACCGGAAAAAAGCTGCACAGCTCCCAGGTGAGGTTCTGTTATATGAATGTATCGACGTTAGTTTCCCAAAAAGAAGTCGTCATGTAGCACATATTAGCCAATGGCGACGCACTTTTTTGTCGTATCGTCAATGTGTGGATATAAGGGCTACTATAAACGACCTGTCGTACATTGGGAAAAAGCTTCACAACTCCAAGGTGAAGTTCTGTTATATGAATGTAGCGACGTTAGTCTCCCGGAAAGAAGTCGTCATGAAGCACTTAGTAGTCAATTGCGACACATTTTTTGCGTCGTATCGTCTTTGTGTGGAAATAAGGGTTACAATAACCGACCTGTAGTACATCGGAAAAAAGCTTCACAACTCCCTGGTGAGGTTCTGTTATATGAATGTAGCGACGTTAGTCTCCTGGAAAGAAGATGTCATGTAGCACATAGTAGTCAATCGCGACGCACTTTTTGTGTTGTATCATCAATGTGTGAATATAAGGGTTACAATAAACAACCAGTAGTACATCGGAAAAAAGCTTCACAACTCCCAGGTGAGTTTCTGTGATATGAATGTAGCGACGTTAGTTTCCCGGAAAGAAGTCGTCATGTAGCACATAGTAGTCAATCGCGACGCACTTTTTGTGTTTCATCGTCAATGTGTGTATATAAGGGTTACAATAAACGACCTTCATTACATCGGTAAAAAGCTTCACAACTCCCAGTTGAGGTTCTGTGATATGAATGTAGCGACGTTAGTCTCCCGAAAAGAAGTCGTCATATAGCACATTGTAGTCAATCGCAAAGCACTTTTTGTGTCGTATATGAATGTGTGGATATAAGGGTTACAATAAACGACCTGTAGTACATCGGAAAAAAAGCTTCAGAACGCCTAGGTGAGGTTCTGTTATATGAATGTAGCGACGCTAGTGTCCCGGAAAAAAGTCGTCATGTAGCACATAGTAGTCAATCGCGACGCACTTTTTGTGTAGTATCGTCAATGTGTGGATATAAGGGTTACAATAAACGTCCTGTAGTACATCGGAAAAAAGCTTCACATCTCCCATCTGAGGTTCTGTTATATGAATGTAGCGACGTTAGTCTCCCGGAAAGAAGTCGTAATGTAGCACATAGTAGTCAATCGCGACGCACTTTTTGTGTCGTATCGTCAATGTGCGGATATAAGGGTTACAATAAACGACCTGTTGTACATCGAAAAAAAGCTTCACATCTCCCAGGTGAGGTTCTGTTATATGAATGTAGCGACGTTAGTCTCCCGGAAAGAAGTCGTCGTGTAGCACATAGTAGTCAGTCGCGATGCACTCTTTGTCACGTATCTTCAATGTGTGGATGTAAGGGCTACAATAAACGACCTTTCGTACATCGGGAAAAAGCTTCACAACTCCAAGGTGAAGTTCTGTTATATGAATGTAGCGACGTTAGTCTCCTGGAAAGAAGTCGTCAAGTAGCACGTAGTACTCAATCGCGACATACTTTTTGTGTCGTATCGTCAATGTGAGGATCTAAGGGTTACAATAAACGACCTGTAGTACATCGGAAAAAGGCTTCACAACTCCCAGGTGAGGTTCTGTTATATGAATGTAGCGACGTTAGTTTCCCAAAAAGAAGTCGTCATGTAGCACATAGCAGCCAATGGCGACGCACTTTTTGTGTCGAATCGTCAATGTGTGGATATAAGGGCTACTATAAACGACCTGTCGTACATTGGGAAAAAGCTTCACAACTCCAAGGTGAAGTTCTGTTATATGAATGTAGCGATGTTAGTCTCCCGGAAAGAAGTAGTCATGAAGCACTTAGTAGTCAATTGCAACACATTTTTTGCGTCGTATCGTCTTTGTGTGGAAATAAGGGTTACAATAACCGACCTGTAGTACATCGGAAAAAAGATTCACAACTCCCAGGTTAGTTTCTGTTATATGAATGTAGCGACGTTAGTCTCCTGGAAAGAAGTCGTCATGTAGCACATAGTAGTCAATCGCGACGCACTTTTTGTGTCGTATAGTCAATGTGTGGATATAAGGGATATAATAAACGACCTGTAGTACATCGGTAAAAAGCTTCACATCTCCCAGGTGAGGTTCTGTTACATGAATGTAGCGACGTTACTCTCCCGGAAAGAAGTCGTAATGTAGCACACAGTAGTCAATCGCGACGCACTTTTTGTGTCGTATAGTCAATGTGTGGATATAAGGGTTATAATAAACGTCCTGTAGTACATCGGAAAAAAGCTTCACAGCTCCCAGGTGAGGTTCTGTTATATGAATGTAGCGACGTTACTCTCCCGGAAAGAAGTCGTTATGTAGCACATAGTAGTCAATCGCGACGCACTTTTTGTGTCGTATAGTCAATGTGTGGATATAAGGGTTAAAATAAACGACCTGTAGTACATCGGAAAAAAGCTTCACATCTACCAGGTGAGGTTCTGTTATATGAATGTAGCGACGTTAGTCTCCCGGAAAGAAGTTGCCATGTAGCACATAGTAGTCAATCTTGATGCACTCTTAGTATCGTATCGTCAATGTGTGTATCTAAGGGTTACAATAAACGACCTTCATTACATCGGAAAAAGGCCTCACAACTCCTAGGTGAGTTTCTGTTATATGAATGTAGCGACGTTAGTCTCCCGGAAAGAAGTCGTCATGTAGCACATAGTAGTCAATCGCGACGCACTTTTTGTGTTTCATCTTCAATGTGTGTATATAAGGGTTGCAATAAACGACCTTCATGACATCGGTAAAAAGCTTCACAACTCCCAGGTGAGGTTCTGTGATATGAATGTAGTGACGTTAGTCTCCCGGAAAGAAGTCGTCATGTAGCACATTGTAGTCAATCGCAAAGCACTTTTTGTGTCGTGTATAAATGTGTGGATATAAGGGTTACAATAAACGACCTGTAGTACATCGGAAAAAAAGCTTCAGAACTCCTAGGTGAGGTTCTGTTATATGAATGTAGCGACGATAGTGTCCCGGAAAGAAGTCGTCATGTAGCACATAGTAGTCAATCGCGACGCACTTTTTGTGTCGTATCGTCAATGTGTGGATATAAGGGTTACAATAAATGACCTGTAGTACATCGGAAAAAAGCTTCACATCTCCCAGGTGAGGTTCTGTTATATGAATGTAGCCACGTTAGTCTCCCGGAAAGAAGTCGTCATGTAGCACATAGTAGTCAATTGCAAAGCACTTTTTGTGTCGTATATGAATGTGTGGATATAAGGGTTACAATAAACGACCTGTAGTACATCGGAAAAAAAGCTTCAGAACTCCTAGGTGAGGTTCTGTTATATGAATGTAGCGACGTTAGTGTCCCGGAAAGAAGTCGTCATGTAGCACATAGTAGTCAATCGCAACACACTTTCTGTGTCATATCGTCAATGTGTGGATATAAGGGTTACAATAAACGTCCTGTAGTACATCGGAAAAAAAGCTTCACAACTCCCAGGTGAGGTTCTGTTATATGAATGTAGCAATGTTACTCTCCCGGAAAGAAGTCGTAATGTAGCATATAGTAGTCAATCGAGACGCACTTTTTGTGTCGTATAGTCAATGTGTGGATATAAGGGTTATAATAAACGACCTGTAGTACATCGGAAAAAAGCTTCACATCTCCCAGGTGAGGTTCTGTTATATGAATGTAGCGACGTTACTCTCCCGGAAAGAAGTCGTAATGTAGCACATAGTAGTCAATCGCGACGCACTTTTTGTGTCGTATAGTCAATGTGTGGATATAAGGGTTATAATAAACGATCTGTAGTACATCAGAAAAAAGCTTCACATCTCCCAGGTGATGTTCTGTTATATGAATGTAGCGACGTTAGTCTCCCGGAAAGAAGTCGTCATGTAGCACATAGTAGTCAGTCTTGACGCACTGTTAGTATGGTATCGTCAATGTGTGTATCTAAGGGTTACAATAAACGACCTTCATTACATCGGAAAAAGGCTTCACAACTCCTAGGTGAGGTTCTGTTATATGAATGTAGCGACGTTAGTCTCCCGGTAAGAAGTCGTCATGTAGCACATAGTAGTCAATCGTACCCGCATTTTTTGTGTTGTATCGTCAATGTGAGGAACTAAGGGTTACAATAAACGACATGTAGTACATCGGAAAAAAGCCTCACGACTCCCAGGTGAGGTTCTGTTATATGAATGTAGCGACGTTACTCTCCCGGAAAGAAGTCGCAGTGTAGCACATAGTAGTCAATCGCGACGCACTTTTTGTGTCGTAACGACAATGTGTGGATATAAGGGTTATAATAAACGGCCTGTAGTACATCGGAAAAAAGCTTCACATCTCCCAGGTGAGGTTCTGTTATATGAATGTAGCGACCTTAGTCTCCCGGAAAGTAGTCGTCATGTAGCACATAGTAGTCAACCACGACGCACTTTTTGTGTGGTTTTAACAAAGTGAGGATCTAAGGGTTACAATAAACGACCTGTAGTACATCGGAAAAAGGCTTCACAACTCCCAGGTGAGGTTATATTATATGAATGTAGCGACGTTAGTCTCCCGGAAAGAAGTCGGCATGTAGCACTTAGTAGTCAATCGCGACACACTTTTAGCGTCGTATCGTCTATGTGTGGATATAAGGGTTACAATAAACGACCTGTAGTACATCGGAAAAAAGCTTCACAATTCCCAGCTGAGGTTCTGTTATATGAATGTAGCGACGTTAGTCTCCCAAAAAGAAGACGTCATGTAGCACATAGTAGCCAACGGCGACGCACTTTTTGTGTCGTATCGTCAATGTGTGGTTATAAGGGATACAATAAACGACCTGTAGTACATCGGAAAATAGCTTCACATCTCCCAGGTGAGGTTCTGTTATATGAATGTAGCGACGTTAGTCTCCTGGACAGAAGTAGTCATGTAGCACATTGTACTCAATCGCGACGTACATTTGGGTCGTATCGTCAATGTGAGGATCTAAGCGTTACAATAAACGACCTGTAGTACATCGGAAAAAGGCTTCACAGTTTCCAATTGAGGTTCTATTATATGAATGTAGCGACGTTAGTCTCCTGGAAAGAAGTCGTCAAGAAGCACTTAGTAGTCAATTGCGACACATTTTTTGCGTCGTATCGTCTTTGTGTGGAAATAAGGGTTACAATAACCGACCTGTAGTACATCGGAAAAAAGATTCATAACTCCCAGGTTAGGTTCTGTTATATGAATGTAGCGACGTTAGTCTCCTGGAAAGAAGTCGCCATGTAGCACATAGTTGTCAATCGCGACGTAATTTTTGTGTCGTATCGTCAATGTGAGGATCTAAGGGTTACAATAAACGACCTGTAGAACATCGGAAAAAGGCTTCACAACTCCCAGGTGAGGTTCTGTTATATGAATGTAGCGACGTTAGTCTCCCGGAAAAAAGTCACAATGTAGCACTTAGTAGTCTATCGCGACGCACTTTTTGTGACGTATCGTGAATGTGTGGATATAAGGGTTATAATAAACGACCTGTAGTACATCGGAAAAAAGCTTCAGAACTCCTAGGTGAGGTTCTGTTATATGAATGTAGCGACGTTAGTCTCCTGGAAAGAAGATGTCATGTAGCACATAGTAGTCAATCGCAAAGCACCTTTTGTGTTGTATCGTCAATGTGTGGATATAAGGGTTACAATAAACGACATGTAGTACATCGAAAAAAAGCTTCACAACCCCCAGGTGAGGTTTTGTTATATGAATGTAGCGACGTTAGTCTCCCAGAAAGAAGTCGTAATGTAGCACATAGTAGTCAATCGCGATGCACTTTTTGTGTCGTATCGTCAATGTGTGGATATAAGGGTTATAATAAACGACCTGTAGTACATCGGAAAAAAGCTTCACATCTACCAGGTGAAGTTCTGTTATATGAATGTAGCGACGTTAGTCTCAAGCAAAGAAGTCGTCATGTAGCACATAGTAGTCAATCGCGACGCACTTTTTGTGTCGTATCGTCAATGTGTGGATATAAGGGTTACAATAAACGTCCTGTAGTACATCGGAAAATAGCTTCACAACTCATAGGTGAGGTTCTGTTATATGAATGTAGCGACGTTACTCTCCCGGAAAGAAGTCGTAATGTAGCACATAGTAGTCAATCGCGACGCACTTTTTGTGTCGTATCGTCAATGTGTGGATATAAGGGTTATAATAAACGACCTGTAGTACATCGGAAAAAAGCTTCACATCTCCCTGGTGAGGTTCTGTTATATGAATGTAGCGACGTTAGTCTCCCGGAAAGAAGTCGTAATGTAGCACATAGTAGTCAATCGCGATGCACTTTTTGTGTCGTATCGTCAATGTGTAGATATAAGGGTTATAATAAACGACCTGTAGTACATCGGAAAAAAGCTTCACATCTACCAGGTGAAGTTCTGTTATATGAATGTAGCCACGTTAGTCTCCCGGAAAGAAGTCGTCATGTAGCACATAGTAGTCAATCGCAAAGCACTTTTTGTGTCGTGTATGAATGTGTGGATATAAGGGTTACAATGAACGACTTGTAGTACATCGGAAAAAAAGCTTCAGAACTCCTAGGTGAGGTTCTGTTATATGAATGTAGCGACATTATTGTCCCGGAAAGAAGTCGTCATGTAGCACATAGTAGTCAATCGCGACGCACTTTTTGTGTCGTATCGTCAATGTGTGGATATAAGGGTTACAATAAACGTCGTGTAGTACATCGGAAAAAAGCTTCACAACTCCCAGGTGAGGTTCTGTTATATGAATGTAGCGACGTTACTCTCCCGGAAAGAAGTCGTAATGTAGCATATAGTAGTCAATCGCGACGCACTTTTTGTGTCGTATAGTCAATGTGTGGATATAAGGGTTATAATAAACGACCTGTAGTACATCGGAAAAAAGCTTCACATCTCCTAGGTGAGGTTCTGTTATATGAATGTAGCGACGTTAGTCTCCCGGAAAGAAGTCGTCATGTAGCACTTAGTAGTCAATCGCGACGCAGTTTTTGCGTCGCATCGTCAATGTGTGGATCTAAGGGTTACAATAAACGGCCTGTAGTACATCGGAAGAAGGTTTCACAACTCCCAGGTGAGGTTCTGTTATACGAATGTAGCGACGATAGTCTCCCTTAAAGAAGTCGTCATGTAGCACTTTTTGTGTCGTATCGTGAATGTGTGGATATAAGTGTTATAATAAACGACCTGTAGTACATCGGAAAAAAGCTTCAGAACTCCTAGGAGAGGTTCTGTTATATGAATGTAGCGACGTTAGAGTCCCGGAAAGAAGTCGTCATGTAGCACATAGTAGTCAATCGCGACGCACTTTTTGTGTCGTATTGTCAATGTGTGGATATAAGGGTTACAATAAACGTCCTGTAGTACATCGGAAAAAAGCTTCACAACTCCCAGGTGAGGTTCCGTTATATGAATGTAGCGACGTTAGTCTCCTGGAAAGAAGTCTGCATGTAGCACATAGTAGTCAATCGCGACGTACTTTTTGTGTCGAATCGCCAATGTGTGTATATAAGGCTTACAATAAACCACCTGTAGTACATCGGAAAAAACAATCACAACTCCCAGGTGAAATTCTGTTATAGGAATTTAGCGACGTTAGTCTCCAGGAAAGAAGTCGTCATGAAGCGCGTAGTAGTCAATCGCGACGCACTTTTTGCGTCGTATCGTCAATGTGTGGATATAAGGGTGACAATAAACAACCTGTAGTACATCGGAAAAAAGCTTCACAACTCCCAGGTGAGGTTCTGTTATATGAATGTAGCGACGTCAGTCTCCCGGAAAGTAGTCGTCATGTAGCACGCATTAGTCAATCGCGACGCACTTTTTGTGTCGTATCGTCAATGTGAGGATCTATGGGTTATAATAAACGACCTTTAGTACATCGGAATAAAGCTTCACAACTCCCAGGTGAGGAAATGTTATATGAGTGTAGCGACGTTACTGTCCCAAAAAGAAGTCGTCATGTAGCACATAGTAGCCAATGGCGACGCACTTTTTGTGTCACATCGTCAATGTGTGATTATAAGGGATACAATAAACGACCTGTAGTACATCGGTAAAAAGCCTCACAACTCCCACGTGAGGTTCTGTTATATGAATGTAGCGACGTTACTCTCCCGGAATGAAGTCGTAATGTAGCACATAGTAGTCAATCGCGACGTACTTTTTGTGTCGTATCGTCAATGTGAGGATCTAAGGGTTACAATAAACGACCTGTAGAACATCGGAAAAAGGCTTCACAACTCCCAGGTGAGGTTCTGTTATATGAATGTAGCGACGTTAGTCTCCCGGAAAGAAGTTGTCATGTAGCACATTGTAGTCAATCGCGACGCACTTTTTGTGTCGTATCGTGAATGTGTGGATATAAGGGTTATAATAAACGACCTGTAGTACATCGGAAAAAGGCTTCACAACTCCGATGTGAGGTTCTGTTATATGAATGTAGTGACGTTAGTCTCGCGGAAAGAAGTCGTCATGTAAAACATAGTAGTCAAACGCGACGCACTTTTTGCGTCGTATCGTAAATGTGTAGATATGAACGTTACATTAAAAGACCTGTAGTACATTGGAAAAAAAGCATCACAACTCCCAGGTCAGGTTCTGTTATATGAATGTGGCGACGTTAGTCTCCCGGAAAGAAGTCGTTATGTAGCACATAGTTGTCAATCGCGACGCACTTTTTGAGTCGTATCGTAAATGTGTGGGTATAAGGGTTACAATAAACGAACTGTAGTACATCGGAAAAAACTTCACAACTCCCAGGTGAGTTAGTGTTATATCAATGTAGTGACGTTTGTCTCCCGGAAAGAAGTCGTCATGTGGCACATAGTAGTCAATCGCGACGCACTTTTTATGTCGTATCGTCAATGTGTGTATATAAGGGTTACAATAAACGACCTGTAGTACATCGGAAAAAGGCTTCACAGTTTCCAATTGAGGTTCTATTATATGAATGTAGCGACGTTAGTCTCCTGGAAAGAAGTCGTCAAGAAGCACTTAGTAGTCAATTGCGACACATTTTTTGCGTCGTATCGTCTTTGTGTGGAAATAAGGGTTACAATAACCGACCTGTAGTACATCGGAAAAAAGATTCATAACTCCCAGGTTAGGTTCTGTTATATGAATGTAGCGACGTTAGTCTCCTGGAAAGAAGTCGCCATGTAGCACATAGTTGTCAATCGCGACGTAATTTTTGTGTCGTATCGTCAATGTGAGGATCTAAGGGTTACAATAAACGACCTGTAGAACATCGGAAAAAGGCTTCACAACTCCCAGGTGAGGTTCTGTTATATGAATGTAGCGACGTTAGTCTCCCGGAAAAAAGTCACAATGTAGCACTTAGTAGTCTATCGCGACGCACTTTTTGTGACGTATCGTGAATGTGTGGATATAAGGGTTATAATAAACGACCTGTAGTACATCGGAAAAAAGCTTCAGAACTCCTAGGTGAGGTTCTGTTATATGAATGTAGCGACGTTAGTCTCCTGGAAAGAAGATGTCATGTAGCACATAGTAGTCAATCGCAAAGCACCTTTTGTGTTGTATCGTCAATGTGTGGATATAAGGGTTACAATAAACGACATGTAGTACATCGAAAAAAAGCTTCACAACCCCCAGGTGAGGTTTTGTTATATGAATGTAGCGACGTTAGTCTCCCAGAAAGAAGTCGTAATGTAGCACATAGTAGTCAATCGCGATGCACTTTTTGTGTCGTATCGTCAATGTGTGGATATAAGGGTTATAATAAACGACCTGTAGTACATCGGAAAAAAGCTTCACATCTACCAGGTGAAGTTCTGTTATATGAATGTAGCGACGTTAGTCTCAAGCAAAGAAGTCGTCATGTAGCACATAGTAGTCAAGCGCGACGCACTTTTTGTGTCGTATCGTCAATGTGTGGATATAAGGGTTACAATAAACGTCCTGTAGTACATCGGAAAATAGCTTCACAACTCATAGGTGAGGTTCTGTTATATGAATGTAGCGACGTTACTCTCCCGGAAAGAAGTCGTAATGTAGCACATAGTAGTCAATCGCGACGCACTTTTTGTGTCGTATCGTCAATGTGTGGATATAAGGGTTATAATAAACGACCTGTAGTACATCGGAAAAAAGCTTCACATCTCCCTGGTGAGGTTCTGTTATATGAATGTAGCGACGTTAGTCTCCCGGAAAGAAGTCGTAATGTAGCACATAGTTGTCAATCGCGATGCACTTTTTGTGTCGTATCGTCAATGTGTAGATATAAGGGTTATAATAAACGACCTGTAGTACATCGGAAAAAAGCTTCACATCTACCAGGTGAAGTTCTGTTATATGAATGTAGCCACGTTAGTCTCCCGGAAAGAAGTCGTCATGTAGCACATAGTAGTCAATCGCAAAGCACTTTTTGTGTCGTGTATGAATGTGTGGATATAAGGGTTACAATGAACGACTTGTAGTACATCGGAAAAAAAGCTTCAGAACTCCTAGGTGAGGTTCTGTTATATGAATGTAGCGACATTATTGTCCCGGAAAGAAGTCGTCATGTAGCACATAGTAGTCAATCGCGACGCACTTTTTGTGTCGTATCGTCAATGTGTGGATATAAGGGTTACAATAAACGTCGTGTAGTACATCGGAAAAAAGCTTCACAACTCCCAGGTGAGGTTCTGTTATATGAATGTAGCGACGTTACTCTCCCGGAAAGAAGTCGTAATGTAGCATATAGTAGTCAATCGCGACGCACTTTTTGTGTCGTATAGTCAATGTGTGGATATAAGGGTTATAATAAACGACCTGTAGTACATCGGAAAAAAGCTTCACATCTCCTAGGTGAGGTTCTGTTATATGAATGTAGCGACGTTAGTCTCCCGGAAAGAAGTCGTCATGTAGCACTTAGTAGTCAATCGCGACGCAGTTTTTGCGTCGCATCGTCAATGTGTGGATCTAAGGGTTACAATAAACGGCCTGTAGTACATCGGAAGAAGGTTTCACAACTCCCAGGTGAGGTTCTGTTATACGAATGTAGCGACGATAGTCTCCCTTAAAGAAGTCGTCATGTAGCACTTTTTGTGTCGTATCGTGAATGTGTGGATATAAGTGTTATAATAAACGACCTGTAGTACATCGGAAAAAAGCTTCAGAACTCCTAGGAGAGGTTCTGTTATATGAATGTAGCGACGTTAGAGTCCCGGAAAGAAGTCGTCATGTAGCACATAGTAGTCAATCGCGACGCACTTTTTGTGTCGTATTGTCAATGTGTGGATATAAGGGTTACAATAAACGTCCTGTAGTACATCGGAAAAAAGCTTCACAACTCCCAGGTGAGGTTCCGTTATATGAATGTAGCGACGTTAGTCTCCTGGAAAGAAGTCTGCATGTAGCACATAGTAGTCAATCGCGACGTACTTTTTGTGTCGAATCGCCAATGTGTGTATATAAGGCTTACAATAAACCACCTGTAGTACATCGGAAAAAACAATCACAACTCCCAGGTGAAATTCTGTTATAGGAATTTAGCGACGTTAGTCTCCAGGAAAGAAGTCGTCATGAAGCGCGTAGTAGTCAATCGCGACGCACTTTTTGCGTCGTATCGTCAATGTGTGGATATAAGGGTGACAATAAACAACCTGTAGTACATCGGAAAAAAGCTTCACAACTCCCAGGTGAGGTTCTGTTATATGAATGTAGCGACGTCAGTCTCCCGGAAAGTAGTCGTCATGTAGCACGCATTAGTCAATCGCGACGCACTTTTTGTGTCGTATCGTCAATGTGAGGATCTATGGGTTATAATAAACGACCTTTAGTACATCGGAATAAAGCTTCACAACTCCCAGGTGAGGAAATGTTATATGAGTGTAGCGACGTTACTGTCCCAAAAAGAAGTCGTCATGTAGCACATAGTAGCCAATGGCGACGCACTTTTTGTGTCACATCGTCAATGTGTGATTATAAGGGATACAATAAACGACCTGTAGTACATCGGTAAAAAGCCTCACAACTCCCACGTGAGGTTCTGTTATATGAATGTAGCGACGTTACTCTCCCGGAATGAAGTCGTAATGTAGCACATAGTAGTCAATCGCGACGTACTTTTTGTGTCGTATCGTCAATGTGAGGATCTAAGGGTTACAATAAACGACCTGTAGAACATCGGAAAAAGGCTTCACAACTCCCAGGTGAGGTTCTGTTATATGAATGTAGCGACGTTAGTCTCCCGGAAAGAAGTTGTCATGTAGCACATTGTAGTCAATCGCGACGCACTTTTTGTGTCGTATCGTGAATGTGTGGATATAAGGGTTATAATAAACGACCTGTAGTACATCGGAAAAAGGCTTCACAACTCCGATGTGAGGTTCTGTTATATGAATGTAGTGACGTTAGTCTCGCGGAAAGAAGTCGTCATGTAAAACATAGTAGTCAAACGCGACGCACTTTTTGCGTCGTATCGTAAATGTGTAGATATGAACGTTACATTAAAAGACCTGTAGTACATTGGAAAAAAAGCATCACAACTCCCAGGTCAGGTTCTGTTATATGAATGTGGCGACGTTAGTCTCCCGGAAAGAAGTCGTTATGTAGCACATAGTTGTCAATCGCGACGCACTTTTTGAGTCGTATCGTAAATGTGTGGGTATAAGGGTTACAATAAACGAACTGTAGTACATCGGAAAAAACTTCACAACTCCCAGGTGAGGTAGTGTTATATCAATGTAGTGACGTTTGTCTCCCGGAAAGAAGTCGTCATGTGGCACATAGTAGTCAATCGCGACGCACTTTTTATGTCGTATCGTCAATGTGTGTATATAAGGGTTACAATAAACGACCTGTAGTACATCGGAAAAAACAATCACAACTCCCAGGTGAAATTCTGTTATAGGAATGTAGCGACGTTAGTCTCCAGGAAAGAAGTCGTCATGAAGCGCGTAGTAGTCAATCGCGACGCACTTTTTGCGTCGTATCGTCAATGTGTGGATATAAGGGTGACAATAAACAACCTGTAGTACATCGGAAAAAAGCTTCACAACTCCCAGGTGAGGTACTGTTATTTGAATGTAGTGACGTTAGTCTCCCGGAAAGAAGTCGTCATGTAGCACATAGTAGTCAATCGCGAAGCACTATTTGTGTCGTATCGTCAATGTGTGGGTATAAAAGTTACAATAAACGACCTGTAGTTCATCGGAAAAATGCTTCACAACTCCCAGGTTAGGTTCTGTTATATGAATGTAGCGACGTTAGTCTCCCGGAAAGAAGTCGTCATGGAGCGGGTAGTAGTCAATCGCGACGCACTTTTTGTGTCGTATCGTCAATGTGTGGATATAAGGTTTACAATAAACGACCTGTAGTACATCGGAAAAAAGCTTCACAACTCCCAGGTGAGGTTCTGTTATATAAATGTAGCGACGTTAGTCTTCCGGAAAGAAGTCGTCATGTAGCACATAGTAGTCAACCACGACGCACTTTTTGTGTCGTATCGTCAATGTGAGGATCTAAGGGTTACAATAAACGACCTGTAGTACACCGGGAAAAAGCTTCACAACTCCCAGGTGACGTTCTGTTATATGAATGTAGCGACGTTAGTCTTCCGGAAAGAAGTCGTCATGGAGCACATAGTAGTCAATCGCGACGCACTTTTTGTGTCGTATCAGCAATGTGTGGATATAAGGGTTACAATAAACGTCTGGTAGTACATCGGAAAAAAGCTTCACATCTCCCAGGTGAGGTTCTGTGATATGAATGTTGCGACGTTAGTCTCCCGGAAAGAAGTCGTCATGGAGCACATAGTGGTCAATCGCGATGTACTTTTTGTGTCGTATCGTCAATGTGAGGGTCTAAGGGTTGCACTAAACGACCTGTAGTACATCGGAAAAAGGCTTCACAATTTCCAGGTGAGGTTCTGTTACATGAATGTAGCGACATTAGTCTCCTGGAAAGAAGTCGTCATGTAGCACTTAGTAGTCAATTGCGACACACTTTTTGCGTCGTATCGTCTTTGTGTGGATATAAGGGTTACAATAAACAACCTGTAGTACAACGGAAAAAAGATTCACATCTCCCAGGTGAGGTTCTGTTATATGAATGTAGCGACGTTAGTCTCCTGGAAAGAAGTCGTCATGTAGCACATAGTTGTCAATCGCGACGTACTTTTTTTGTCGTATCGTCAATGTGAGGATCTAAGGGTTACAATAAACGACCTGTAGAACATCGGAAAAAGGCTTCACAACTCCCAGGTGAGGTTCTGTTATATAAATGTAGCGACGTTAGTATCCTGGAAAGAAGTCGTCGTGTAGCACTTAGTAGTCTATCGCGACGCAGTTTTTGCGTCGTATCGTCAATGTGTGCATCTAAGGGTTACAATAAACGACCTGTAGTACATCGGAAAAAAGCTTCACAACTCACAGGTGAGGTTCTGTTATATGAATGTAGCGACGTTAGTCTCCCGGAAAGAAGTTGTCATGTAGCACATTGTAGTCAATCGCGACGCACTTTTTGTGTCGTATCGTGAATGTGTGGATATAAGGGTTATAATAAACGACCTGTAGTACATCGGAAAAAGGCTTCACAACTCCGATGTGAGGTTCTGTTATATGAATGTAGTGACGTTAGTCTCGCGGAAAGAAGTCGTCATGTAAAACATAGTAGTCAAACGCGACGCACTTTTTGCGTCGTATCGTAAATGTGTAGATATGAACGTTACATTAAAAGACCTGTAGTACATTGGAAAAAAGCATCACAACTCCCAGGTCAGGTTCTGTTATATGAATGTGGCGACGTTAGTCTCCCGGAAAGAAGTCGTCATGTAGCACATAGTTGTCAATCGCGACGCACTTTTTGAGTCGTATCGTAAATGTGTGGGTATAAGGGTTACAATAAACGAACTGTAGTACATCGGAAAAAACTTCACAACTCCCAGGTGAGGTAGTGTTATATCAATGTAGTGACGTTTGTCTCCCGGAAAGAAGTCGTCATGTGGCACATAGTAGTCAATCGCGACGCACTTTTTATGTCGTATCGTCAATGTGTGTATATAAGGGTTACAATAAACGACCTGTAGTACATCGGAAAAAACAATCACAACTCCCAGGTGAAATTCTGTTATAGGAATGTAGCGACGTTAGTCTCCAGGAAAGAAGTCGTCATGAAGCGCGTAGTAGTCAATCGCGACGCACTTTTTGCGTCGTATCGTCAATGTGTGGATATAAGGGTGACAATAAACAACCTGTAGTACATCGGAAAAAAGCTTCACATCTCCTAGGTGAGGTTCTGTTATATGAATGTAGCGACGTTAGTCTCCCGGAAAGAAGTCGTCATGTAGCACTTAGTAGTCAATCGCGACGCAGTTTTTGCGTCGCATCGTCAATGTGTGGATCTAAGGGTTACAATAAACGGCCTGTAGTACATCGGAAGAAGGTTTCACAACTCCCAGGTGAGGTTCTGTTATACGAATGTAGCGACGATTGTCTCCCTTAAAGAAGTCGTCATGTAGCACTTTTTGTGTCGTATCGTGAATGTGTGGATATAAGTGTTATAATAAACGACCTGTAGTACATCGGAAAAAAGCTTCAGAACTCCTAGGAGAGGTTCTGTTATATGAATGTAGTGACGTTAGTGTCCCGGAAAGAAGTCGTCATGTAGCACATAGTAGTCAATCGCGACGCACTTTTTGTGTCGTATTGTCAATGTGTGGATATAAGGGTTACAATAAACGTCCTGTAGTACATCGGAAAAAAGCTTCACAACTCCCAGGTGAGGTTCCGTTATATGAATGTAGCGACGTTAGTCTCCTGGAAAGAAGTCTGCATGTAGCACATAGTAGTCAATCGCGACGTACTTTTTGTGTCGAATCGCCAATGTGTGTATATAAGGCTTACAATAAACCACCTGTAGTACATCGGAAAAAACAATCACAACTCCCAGGTGAAATTCTGTTATAGGAATTTAGCGACGTTAGTCTCCAGGAAAGAAGTCGTCATGAAGCGCGTAGTAGTCAATCGCGACGCACTTTTTGCGTCGTATCGTCAATGTGTGGATATAAGGGTGACAATAAACAACCTGTAGTACATCGGAAAAAAGCTTCACAACTCCCAGGTGAGGTTCTGTTATATGAATGTAGCGACGTCAGTCTCCCGGAAAGTAGTCGTCATGTAGCACGCATTAGTCAATCGCGACGCACTTTTTGTGTCGTATCATCAATGTGAGGATCTATGGGTTATAATAAACGACCTTTAGTACATCGGAAAAAAGCTTCACAACTCCCAGGTGAGGAAATGTTATATGAGTGTAGCGACGTTACTGTCCCAAAAAGAAGTCGTCATGTAGCACCTAGTAGCCAATGGCGACGCACTTTTTGTGTCATATAGTCAATGTGTGATTATAAGGGATACAATAAACGACCTGTAGTACATCGGTAAAAAGCCTCACAACTCCCACGTGAGGTTCTGTTATATGAATGTAGCGACGTTACTCTCCCGGAATGAAGTCGTAATGTAGCACATAGTAGTCAATCGCGAGGCACTTTTTGTGTCGTATCGTCAATGTGTGGATATAAGGGTTATAATAAATAACCTGTAGTACATCGGAAAAAAGCTTCACATCTCCCAGGTGAGATTCTGTGATATGAATGTAGCGACGTTAGTCTCCCGGAAAGAAGTCGTCATGGAGCACATAGTAGTCAATCGCGACGCACTTTTTGTGTCGTATCGTCAATGTGTGGATATAAGGGTGACAATAAACAACCTGTAGTACATCGGAAAAAAGCTTCACAACTCCCAGGTGAGGTTCTGTTATATGAATGTAGCGACGTTAGTCTTCCGGAAAGAAGTCGTCATGTAGCACATAGTAGTCAACCACGACGCACTTTTTGTGTCGTATCGTCAATGTGAGGATCTAAGGGTTACAATAAACGACCTGTAGTACACCGGGAAAAAGCTTCACAACTCCCAGGTGAGGTTCTGTTATATGAATGTAGCGACGTTAGCCTTCCGGAAAGAAGTCGTCATGGAGCACATAGTAGTCAATCGCGACGCACTTTTTGTGTCGTATCAGCAATGTGTGGATATAAGGGTTACAATAAACGTCTGGTAGTACATCGGAAAAAAGCTTCACATCTCCCAGGTGAGGTTCTGTGATATGAATGTAGCGACGTTAGTCTCCCGGAAAGAAGTCGTCATGGAGCACATAGTAGTCAATCGCGATGTACTTTTTGTGTCGTATCGTCAATGTGAGGGTCTAAGGGTTACACTAAACGACCTGTAGTACATCGGAAAAAGGCTTCACAATTTCCAGGTGAGGTTCTGTTACATGAATGTAGCGACATTAGTCTCCTGGAAAGAAGTCGTCATGTAGCACTTAGTAGTCAATTGCGACACACTTTTTGCGTCGTATCGTCTTTGTGTGGATATAAGGGTTACAATAAACGACCTGTAGTACAACGGAAAAAAGATTCACATCTCCCATGTGAGGTTCTGTTATATGAATGTAGCGACGTTAGTCTCCTGGAAAGAAGTCGTCATGTAGCACAGAGTTGTCAATCGCGACGTACTTTTTGTGTCGTATCGTCAATGTGAGGATCTAAGGGTTACACCAAACGACCTGTAGAACATCGGAAAAAGGCTTCACAACTCCCAGGTGAGGTTCTGTTATATGAATGTAGCGACGTTAGTATCCTGGAAAGAAGTCGTCGTGTAGCACTTAGTAGTCTATCGCGACGCAGTTTTTGCGTCGTATCGTCAATGTGTGCATCTAAGGGTTACAATAAACGACCTGTAGTACATCGGAAAAAAGCTTCACAACTCCCAGGTGAGGTTCTGTTATATGAATGTAGCGACGTTAGTCTCCCGGAAAGAAGTTGTCATGTAGCACATTGTAGTCAATCGCGACGCACTTTTTGTGTCGTATCGTGAATGTGTGGATATAAGGGTTATAATAAACGACCTGTAGTACATCGGAAAAAGGCTTCACAACTCCGATGTGAGGTTCTGTTATATGAATGTAGTGACGTTAGTCTCGCGGAAAGAAGTCGTCATGTAAAACATAGTAGTCAAACGCGACGCACTTTTTGCGTCGTATCGTAAATGTGTAGATATGAACGTTACATTAAAAGACCTGTAGTACATTGGAAAAAAAGCATCACAACTCCCAGGTCAGGTTCTGTTATATGAATGTGGCGACGTTAGTCTCCCGGAAAGAAGTCGTCATGTAGCACATAGTTGTCAATCGCGACGCACTTTTTGAGTCGTATCGTAAATGTGTGGGTATAAGGGTTACAATAAACGAACTGTAGTACATCGGAAAAAACTTCACAACTCCCAGGTGAGGTAGTGTTATATCAATGTAGTGACGTTTGTCTCCCGGAAAGAAGTCGTCATGTGGCACATAGTAGTGAATCGCGACGCACTTTTTATGTCGTATCGTCAATGTGTGTATATAAGGGTTACAATAAACGACCTGTAGTACATCGGAAAAAACAATCACAACTCCCAGGTGAAATTCTGTTATAGGAATGTAGCGACGTTAGTCTCCAGGAAAGAAGTCGTCATGAAGCGCGTAGTAGTCAATCGCGACGCACTTTTTGCGTCGTATCGTCAATGTGTGGATATAAGGGTGACAATAAACAACCTGTAGTACATCGGAAAAAAGCTTCACAACTCCCAGGTGAGGTACTGTTATTTGAATGTAGCGACGTTAGTCTCCCGGAAAGAAGTCGTCATGTAGCACATAGTAGTCAATCGCGAAGCACTATTTGTGTCGTATCGTCAATGTGTGGGTATAAAAGTTACAATAAACGACCTGTAGTTCATCGGAAAAATGCTTCACAACTCCCAGGTTAGGTTCTGTTATATGAATGTAGCGACGTTAGTCTCCCGGAAAGAAGTCGTCATGGAGCGGGTAGTAGTCAATCGCGACGCACTTTTTGTGTCGTATCGTCAATGTGTGGATATAAGGTTTACAATAAACGACCTGTAGTACATCGGAAAAAAGCTTCACAACTCCCAGGTGAGGTTCTGTTATATAAATGTAGCGACGTTAGTCTTCCGGAAAGAAGTCGTCATGTAGCACATAGTAGTCAACCACGACGCACTTTTTGTGTCGTATCGTCAATGTGAGGATCTAAGGGTTACAATAAACGACCTGTAGTACACCGGGAAAAAGCTTCACAACTCCCAGGTGACGTTCTGTTATATGAATGTAGCGACGTTAGTCTTCCGGAAAGAAGTCGTCATGGAGCACATAGTAGTCAATCGCGACGCACTTTTTGTGTCGTATCAGCAATGTGTGGATATAAGGGTTACAATAAACGTCTGGTAGTACATCGGAAAAAAGCTTCACATCTCCCAGGTGAGGTTCTGTGATATGAATGTAGCGACGTTAGTCTCCCGGAAAGAAGTCGTCATGGAGCACATAGTGGTCAATCGCGATGTACTTTTTGTGTCGTATCGTCAATGTGAGGGTCTAAGGGTTGCACTAAACGACCTGTAGTACATCGGAAAAAGGCTTCACAATTTCCAGGTGAGGTTCTGTTACATGAATGTAGCGACATTAGTCTCCTGGAAAGAAGTCGTCATGTAGCACTTAGTAGTCAATTGCGACACACTTTTTGCGTCGTATCGTCTTTGTGTGGATATAAGGGTTACAATAAACGACCTGTAGTACAACGGAAAAAAGATTCACATCTCCCAGGTGAGGTTCTGTTATATGAATGTAGCGACGTTAATCTCCTGGAAAGAAGTCGTCATGTAGCACATAGTTGTCAATCGCGACGTACTTTTTTTGTCGTATCGTCAATGTCAGGATCTAAGGGTTACAATAAACGACCTGTAGAACATCGGAAAAAGGCTTCACAACTCCCAGGTGAGGTTCTGTTATATAAATGTAGCGACGTTAGTATCCTGGAAAGAAGTCGTCGTGTAGCACTTAGTAGTCTATCGCGACGCAGTTTTTGCGTCGTATCGTCAATGTGTGCATCTAAGGGTTACAATAAACGACCTGTAGTACATCGGAAAAAAGCTTCACAACTCCCAGGTGAGGTTCTGTTATATGAATGTAGCGACGTTAGTCTCCCGGAAAGAAGTTGTCATGTAGCACATTGTAGTCAATCGCGACGCACTTTTTGTGTCGTATCGTGAATGTGTGGATATAAGGGTTATAATAAACGACCTGTAGTACATCGGAAAAAGGCTACACAACTCCGATGTGAGGTTCTGTTATATGAATGTAGTGACGTTAGTCTCGCGGAAAGAAGTCGTCATGTAAAACATAGTAGTCAAACGCGACGCACTTTTTGCGTCGTATCGTAAATGTGTAGATATGAACGTTACATTAAAAGACCTGTAGTACATTGGAAAAAAGCATCACAACTCCCAGGTCAGGTTCTGTTATATGAATGTGGCGACGTTAGTCTCCCGGAAAGAAGTCGTCATGTAGCACATAGTTGTCAATCGCGACGCACTTTTTGAGTCGTATCGTAAATGTGTGGGTATAAGGGTTACAATAAACGAACTGTAGTACATCGGAAAAAACTTCACAACTCCCAGGTGAGGTAGTGTTATATCAATGTAGTGACGTTTGTCTCCCGGAAAGAAGTCGTCATGTGGCACATAGTAGTCAATCGCGACGCACTTTTTATGTCGTATCGTCAATGTGTGTATATAAGGGTTACAATAAACGACCTGTAGTACATCGGAAAAAACAATCACAACTCCCAGGTGAAATTCTGTTATAGGAATGTAGCGACGTTAGTCTCCAGGAAAGAAGTCGTCATGAAGCGCGTAGTAGTCAATCGCGACGCACTTTTTGCGTCGTATCGTCAATGTGTGGATATAAGGGTGACAATAAACAACCTGTAGTACATCGGAAAAAAGCTTCACAACTCCCAGGTGAGGTACTGTTATTTGAATGTAGCGACGTTAGTCTTCCGTAAAGAAGTCGTCATGTAGCACATAGTAGTCAATCGCGAAGCACTATTTGTGTCGTATCGTCAATGTGTGGGTATAAAGGTTACAATAAACGACCTGTAGTTCATCGGAAAAATGCTTCACAACTCCCAGGTTAGGTTCTGTTATATGAATGTAGCGACGTTAGTCTCCCGGAAAGAAGTCGTCATGGAGCGGGTAGTAGTCAATCGCGACGCACTTTTTGTGTCGTATCGTCAATGTGTGGATATAAGGTTTACAATAAACGACCTGTAGTACATCGGAAAAAACCTTCACAACTCCTAGGTGAGGTTCTGTTATACGAATGTAGCGACGTTAGTCTCCCAGAACGAAGTCGTCATGAAGCGCGTAAAGTCAATCGCGACTTACTTTTTGTGTCGTATCGTCAATGTGAGGATCTAAGGGTCATAGTAAACGACCTGTAGTACATCGGAAAAAGGCTTCAGAACTCCCAGGTGAGGTTCTATTATATGAATGTAGCGACGTTAGTCTCCCGGAAAGAAGTCGTCATGTAGCACTTAGTAGTCAATCGCGACGCACTTTTTGCGTCGTATTGTCAATTTGTATATATAAAGGTTACAATAAACGACCTGTAGAACATCGAAAAAAAGCTTCACTACTCCCAGGTTAGGATCTGTTATATGAATGTAGCGACGTTAGTCTCCCGGAAAGAAGTCGCCATGTATCACATTGTAGTCAATCGCGAGCACTTTTAGAGTCGTATCGTAAACGTGTGGATATAATGGTTACAATAAACGATGTGTAGTACATCGGAAAAGACTTCACAACTCCCAAGTGAGTTTGTGTTATATCAATGTAACGACGTTTGTCTCCCGGAAAGAAGTCGTCATGTGGCACATAGTAGTCAATCGCGACGCCCTTTTTGTGTCGTATCGTGATGTGTGGATATAAGGGTTACAATAAACGACCTGCAGTACATCGGAAAAAAGCTTCCAAAATCCCAGGTGAGGTTCTGTTATATGAATGTAGCGACGTTAGCCTCCGGGAAAGAAGTCGTCATGTAGCACATAGTAGTCAATCGCGACGCACTTTTTGTTTTGTATCATCAATGTGTGTATATAAGGGTTACAATAAACGACCTGAGGTACATCGGAAAAAAGCTTCACAACTCCCAGGTGAGGTTCTGTTATATGAATGTAGCGTCGTTAGTCTCCCGGAAAGAAGTCGTCATGTAGCACATAGTAGTCAATCGCGACGCACTTTTTGTGTCGTATCGTCAATGTGTGTATATAAGGGTTACAATAAACGACCTGTAGTACATCAGAAAAAAGCTTCACAACTCCCAGATGAGGTTCTGTTATAGGAATGTAGCGACGTTAGTGTTCCGGAAAGAGGTCGTCATGTAGCACATAGTAGTCAATCGCGACGCACTTTTTGTGTCGTATCGTCAATGTGTGGATATAAGGTTTACAATAAACGACCTGTAGTACATCGGAAAAAAGGTTACAACTCCCAGGTGAGGTTCTGTTATATGAATGTAGCGACGTTAGTCTCCCGGAAAGAAGTCGTCATGAAGCGCGTAGTAGTCAATCGCGACGTACTTATTGTATCGTATCGTCAATGTGTGGATATAAGCGATATAATAAACGACCTGTAGTATATCCAAAAAAAGCTTCACAACTCCCAGGTGAGGTTCTGTTATATGAATGTAGCGACGTTAATCAACCGGAGAGAAGTCGTCATGTAGCACATAGCAGTCAATAGCGATGCACTTTTTGTGTCGTATCGTCAATGTGTGGATATAAGGGTTACAATAAATGACCTGTAGTACATCGGAAAAAGGCTTCACAATTTCCAGGTGCGGTTCTGTTATATGAATGTAGCGACGTTAGTCTCCTGGAAAGAAGTCGTCATGTAGCACTTAGTAGTCAATTGCGACACACTTTTTGCGTCGTATCGTCTTCGTGTGGATATAAGGGTTACAATAAACGACCTGTAGTACAACGGAAAAAAGATTCACAACTCCCAGGTGAGGTTCTGTTATATGAATGTAGCGACGTTAGTCTCCTGGAAAGAAGTCGTCATGTAGCACATAGTTGTCAATCACGACGTACTTTTTGTGTCGTATCGTCAATGTGAGGATCTAAGGGTTACAATAAACGACCTGTAGAAAATCGGAAAAAGGCTGCACAACTCCCAGGTGAGGTTCTGTTATATGAATGTAGCGAGGTTAGTCTCATGGAAAGAAGTCGTCATGTAGCACTTAGCAGTCAATCGCGACGCAGTTTTTGCGTCGTATCGTCAATGTGTGGTTCTAAGGGTTACAATAAACGTCCTGTAGTACATCGGAAAAAAGCTTCACAACTCCCAGGTGAGGTTCTGTTATTTGAATGTAGCGACGTTAGTATCTCGGAAAGAAGTCGTCATTTAGCACATTGTTGTCAATCGAGACGCACTTTTTGTGTCGTATCGTGAATGTGTGGATATAAGTGTTATAATAAACGACCTGTAGTACATCGGAAAAAAGCTTCACAACTCCCAGGTGAGGTTATGTTATATGAATGTAGCGACGTTAGTCTCTCAAAAAGAAGCCGTCATGTAGCACATAGTAGCAAAAGGCGACGCACTTTTTGTGTCGTATCGTCAATGTGTGGATATAAGGGTGACAATAAACAACCTGTAGTACATCGGAAAAAAGCTTCACAACTCAAAGGTGAGGTTCTGTTCTATGAATGTAGCGACGTTAGTCTCCCGGAATGAAGTCGTCATGTAGCACATAGTAGTCAATCACGACGCACTTTTTGTGTCGTATCGTCAGTGTGAGGATCTAAGGGTTACAATAAACGACCTATAGTACACCGGAAAAAAGCTGCACAGCTCCCAGGTGAGGTTCTGTTATGTGAATGTAACGACGTTAGTCTCCCAAAAAGAAGTCGTCATGTAGCACATAGTAGCCAATGGCGACGCACTTCTTGTGTCGTATCGTCAATGTGTGGATATAAGGGCTACAATAAACGACCTGTCGTACATTGGGAAAAAGCTTCACAACTCCAAGGTGAAGTTCTGTTATATGAATGTAGCGATGTTAGTCTCCCGGAAAGAAGTCGTCATGTAGCACATAGTACTCAATAGCGACGTACTCTTTGTGTCGTATCGTCAATGTGACGATCTAAGGGTTACAATAAACGACCTGTAGAAAATCGGAAAAAGGCTTCACAACTCCTAGGTGACGTTCTGTTATACGAATGTAGCGACGTTAGTCTCCCAGAAAGAAGTCGTCATGAAGCGCTTAAAGTCAATCGCGACGCACTTTTTGTGTCGTATCGTCAATGTGAGGATCTAAGGGTCATAGTAAATGACCTGTAGTACATCGGAAAAAGGCTTCACAAATCCCAGGTGAGGTTCTGTTATATGAATGTAGCGACGTTGGTCTCCCGGAAAGAAGTCGTCATGTAGCACTTAGTAGTCAATCGCGACGCACTTTTTGTTTTGTATCGTCAATGTGTGTATATAAGGGTTACAATAAACGAACGTTAGTACATCAGAAAAGACATCACAACTCCCAGGTGAGGGTGTGTTGTATCAATGTAGCGACGTTTGTCTTCCAGAAAGAAGTCGTCATGAAGCGCGTAGTAGTCAATCGCGACGCACTTATTGTGTCGTATCGTCAATGTGTGGATATAAGCGTTATAATAAACGACCTGTAGTATATCCAAAAAAAGCTTCACAACTCCCAGGTGAGGTTCTGTTATATGAATGTAGCGACGTTAGTCACCCGGAGAGAAGTCGTCATGTAGCACATAGCAGTCAATAGCGATGCACTTTTTGTGTCGTATCGTCAATGTGTGGATATAAGGGTTACAATAAACGACCTGTATTACATCGGAAAAAACTTCACAACTCCCAGGTGAGGTTCTGTTATATGAATGTAGCGACGTTAGTCTCCCGGAAAGAAGTCGTCATGTAGCACATAGTTGTCAATCGCGACGCACTTTTTGTGTCGTATCGTGAATGTGTGGACATAAGGGTTATAATAAACGACCTGTAGTACATCGGAAAAAAGCTTCACGACTCCCAGGTGAGGTTCTGTTATATGAATGTAGCGACGTCAGTCTCCCGGAAAGTAGTCGTCATACGGCACGCAGTAGTCAATCGCGACGCACTTTTTGTGTCGTATCGTCAATGTGAGGATCTAAGAGTTATAATAAATGACCTGTAGTACATCGGAAAAAAGCTTCACAACTCCCAGGTGAGGTTATGTTATATGAATGTAGCGACGTTAGTCTCCCAAAAAGAAGCCGTCATGTAGCACATAGTAGCAAAAGGCGACGCACTTTTTGTGTCGTATCGTCAATGTGTGGGTATAAGGATGACAATAAACAACCTGTAGTACATCGGAAAAAAGCTTCACAACTCAAAGGTGAGGTTCTGTTCTATGAATGTAGCGACGTTAGTCTCTCGGAAAGAAGTCGTCATGTGCACATAGTACTCAATTGCGACGTACTTTTTGTGTCGTATCGTCAATGTGAGGATCTAAGGGTTAAAGTAAACGACCTGTAGTACATCGGAAAAAGGCTTCACAATTTCCAGGTGAGGTTCTGTTATATGAATGTAGCGACGTTAGTCTCCTGGAAAGAAGTCGTCATGTAGCACTTAGTAGTCAATTGCGACACACTTTTTGCGTCGTATCGTCTTCGTGTGGATATAAGGGTTACAATTAACGACCTGTAGTACAACGGAAAAAAGATTCACAACTCCCAGGTGAGGTTCTGTTATATGAATGTAGCGACGTTAGTCTCCTGGAAAGAAGTCGTCATGTAGCACATAGTTGTCAATCGCGACGTACTTTTTGTGTCGTATCGTCAATGTGAGGATCTAAGGGTTACAATAAACGACCTGTAGAAAATCGGAAAAAGGCTGCACAACTCCCAGGTGAGGTTCTGTTATATGAATGTAGCGAGGTTGGTCTCGTGGAAAGAAGTCGTCATGTAGTACTTAGGAGTCAATCACGACGCAGTTTTTGCGTCGTATCGTCAATGTGTGCATCTAAGGGTTGCAATAAACGACCTGTAGTACATCGGAAAAAAGCTTCACAACTCCCAGGTGAGGTTCTGTTATATGAATGTAGCGACGTTAGTCTCCCGGAAAGAAGTTGTCATGTAGCACATTGTAGTCAATCGCGACGCACTTTTTGTGTCGTATCGTCAATGTGAGGATCTAAGAGTTATAATAAATGACCTGTAGTACATCGGAAAAAAGCTTCACAACTCCCAGGTGAGGTTATGTTATATGAATGTAGCGACGTTAGTCTCCCAAAAAGAAGTCGTCATGTAGCACATAGTAGCAAATGGCGATGCACTTTTTGTGTCGTATCGTCAATGTGTGGTTATAAGGGATACAATAAACGACCTGTAGTACATCGGTAAAAAGCTTCACATCTCCCAGGTGAGGTTCTGTTATATGAATGTAGAGACGTTAGTCTCTCGGAAAAAAGTCGTCATGTAGCACATAGTACTCAATCGCGACGTACTTTTTGTGCCGTATCGTCAATGTTAGGATCTAAGGGTTACACTAAACGACCTGTAGTACATCGGAAAAAGGCTTCACAATTTCCACGTGAGGTTCTGTTATATGAATGTAGCGACGTTAGTCTCCTGGAAAGAAGTCGTCATGTAGCACTTAGTAGTCAATTGCGACACACTTTTTGCGTCGTATCGTCTTTGTGTGGATATAGGGGTTACAATAAACGACCTGTAGTACAACGGAAAAAAAATTCACAACTCCAAGGTGAGGTTCTGTTATATGTATGTAGCGACGTTAGTATCCTGGAAAGAAGTCGTCATGTAGCACTTAGTAGTCTATCGCGACGCAGTTTTTGCGTCGTATCGTCAATGTGTGCATCTAAGGGTTGCAATAAACGACCTGTAGTACATCGGAAAAAAGCTTCACAACTCCCAGGTGAGGTTCTGTTATATGAATGTAGCGACGTTAGTCTCCCGGAAAGAAGTTGTCATGTAGCACATTGTAGTCAATCGCGACCCACTTTTTGTGTCGTATCGTGAATGTGTGGATAAAAGGGTTATAATAAACGACCTGTAGTACATCGGAAAAATGCTTTACAACTCCGACGTGAGGTTCTGTTATATGAATGTAGCGACGTCAGTCTCCCGGAAAGTAGTCGTCATGTAGCACGCAGTAGTCAATCGCGACGCACTTTTTGTGTCGTATTGTCAATGTGAGGATCTAAGAGTTATAATAAATGACCTGTAGTACATTGGAAAAAAGCATCACAACTCCCAGGTCAGGTTCTGTTATATGAATGTGGCGACGTTAGTCTCCCGGAAAGAAGTCGTCATGTAGCACATAGTAGTCAATCGCGACGCACTTTTTGAGTCGTATCGTAAATGTGTGGATATAAGGGTTACAATAAACGACCTGTAGTAAATTGGAAAAAACTTCACAACTCCCAGGTGAGGTTGTGTTATATCAATGTAGTGACGTTTGTCTCCCGGAAAGAAGTCGTCATGTGGCACATAGTAGTCAATCGCGACGCACTTTTTGTGTCGTATCGTCAATGTGTGGATATAAGTGTTACAATAAACGACCTGTAGTACATCGGAGAATAGCTTCACAACTCCCAGGTGAGGTTCTGTTATATGAATGCAGCGACGTTAGTCTCCAGGAAAGAAGTCGTCATGTAGCACATAGTAGTCAATCGCGACGCACTTTTTGTGTCGTATCGTCAATGTGTGGATATAAGGGTGACAATAAACAACCTGTAGTACATCGGAAAAAAGCTTCACAACTCCCAGGTGAGGTTCTGTTATATGAATGTAGCGACGTTAGTATCCTGGAAAGAAGTCGTCATGTAGCACTTAGTAGTCTATCGCGACGCAGTTTTTGCGTCGTATCGTCAATGTGTGCATCTAAGGGTTACAATAAACGACCTGTAGTACATCGGAAAAAAGCTTCACAACTCCCAGGTGAGGTTCTGTTATATGAATGTAGCGACGTTGGTCTCCCGGAAAGAAGTCGTCATGTAGCACTTAGTAGTCAATCGCGACGCACTTTTTGCGTCGTATTGTCAATTTGTATATATAAAGGTTACAATAAACGACCTGTAGTACATCGGAAAAAAGCTTCAAAACTCCCAGGTTAGGATCTGTTACATGAATGTAGCGACGTTAGTCTCCCGGAAAGAAGTCGCCATGTAGCACATTGTAGTTAATCGCGAAGCACTTTTAGAGTAGTATCGTAAACGTGTGGATATAAAGGTTACAATAAACGATCTGTAGTACATCGGAAAAGACTTCACAACTCCCAAGTGAGTTTGTGTTATATCAATGTAACGACGTTTGTCTCCAGGAAAGAAGTCGTCATGTGGCACATAGTAGTCAATCGAGACGCCCTTTTTGTGTCGTATCTTGATGTGTGGATATAAGGGTTACAATAAACGACCTGCAGTACATCGGAAAAAAGCTTCCAAACTCCCAGGTGAGGTTCTGTTATATGAATGTAGCGACGTTAGCCTCCGGGAAAGAAGTCGTCATGTAGCACATAGTAGTCAATCGCGACGCACTTTTTGTTTTGTATCGTCAATGTGTGTATATAAGGGTTACAATAAACGAACGTTAGTACATCAGAAAAGACATCACAACTCCCAGGTGAGGGTGTGTGGTATCAATGTAGCGACGTTTGTCTTCCGGAAAGAAGTCGTCATGAAGCGCGTAGTAGTCAATCGCGACGCACTTATTGTGTCGTATCGTCAATGTGTGGATATAAGCGTTATAATAAACGACCTGTAGTATATCCAAAAAAAGCTTCACAACTCCCAGGTGAGGTTCTGTTATATGAATGTAGCGACGTTAGTCTCCCGGAAAGAAGTCGTCATGTAGCACATAGTTGTCAATCGCGACGCACTTTTTGTGTCGTATCGTGAATGTGTGGATATAAGGGTTATAATAAACGACCTGTAGTACATCGGAAAAAAGCTTCACAACTCCCAGGTGAGGTTCTGTTATATGAATAAAGCGACGTCAGTCTCACGGAAAGTAGTCGTCATACGGCACGCAGTAGTCAATCGCGACGCACTTTTTGTGTCGTATCGTCAATGTGAGGATCTAAGAGTTATAATAAATGACCTGTAGTACATCGGAAAAAAGCTTCACAACTCCCAGGTGAGGTTATGTTATATGAATGTAGCGACGTTAGTCTCCCAAAAAGAAGCCGTCATGTAGCACATAGTAGCAAAAGGCGACGCACTTTTTGTGTCGTATCGTCAATGTGTGGGTATAAGGATGACAATAAACAACCTGTAGTACATCGGAAAAAAGCTTCACAACTCAAAGGTGAGGTTCTGTTCTATGAATGTAGCGACGTTAGTCTCCCGGAATGAAGTCGTCATGTAGCACATAGTAGTCAATCACGACGCACTTTTTGTGTCGTATCGTCAATGTGAGGATCTAAGGGTTACAATAAACGACCCGTAGTACACCGGAAAAAAGCTGCACAGCTCCCAGGTGAGGTTCTGTTATGTGAATGTAGCGACGTTAGTCTCCCAAAAAGAAGTCGTCATGTAGCACATAGTAGCCAATGGCGACGCACTTCTTGTGTCGTATCGTCAATGTGTGGATATAAGGGCTACAATAAACGACCTGTCGTACATTGGGAAAAAGCTTCACAACTCCAAGGTGAAGTTCTGTTATATGAATGTAGCGATGTTAGTCTCCCGGAAAGAAGTCGTCATGTAGCACATAGTACTTAATAGCGACGTACTCTTTGTGTCGTATCGTCAATGTGTGGGTATAAGGATGACAATAAACAACCTGTAGTACATCGGAAAAAAGCTTCACAACTCAAAGGTGAGGTTCTGTTCTATGAATGTAGCGACGTTAGTCTCCCGGAATGAAGTCGTCATGTAGCACATAGTAGTCAATCACGACGCACTTTTTGTGTCGTATCGTCAATGTGAGGATCTAAGGGTTACAATAAACGACCTGTAGTACACCGGAAAAAAGCTGCACAGCTCCCAGGTGAGGTTCTGTTATGTGAATGTAGCGACGTTAGTCTCCCAAAAAGAAGTCGTCATGTAGCACATAGTAGCCAATGGCGACGCACTTCTTGTGTCGTATCGTCAATGTGTGGATATAAGGGCTACAATAAACGACCTGTCGTACATTGGGGAAAAGCTTCACAACTCCAAGGTGAAGTTCTGTTATATGAATGTAGCGATGTTAGTCTCCCGGAAAGAAGTCGTCATGTAGCACATAGTACTTAATAGCGACGTACTCTTTGTGTCGTATCGTCAATGTGAGGATCTAAGGGTTACAATAAACGACCTTTAGAAAATCGGAAAAAGGCTTCACAACTCCTAGGTGAGGTTCTGTTATATGAATGTAGCGACGTTAGTCTCCCAGAAAGAAGTCGTCATGAAGCGCGTAAAGTCAATCGCGACGTACTTTTTGTGTCGTATCGTCAATGTGAGGATCTAAGGGTCATAGTAAACGACCTGTAGTACATCGGAAAAAGGCTTCACAACTCCCAGGTGAGGTTCTGTTATATGAATGTAGCGACGTTAGTCTCCCGGAAAGAAGTCGTCATGTAGCACTTAGTAGTCAATCGTGACGCACTTTTTGCGTCGTATTGTCAATTTGTATATATAAAGGTTACAATAAACGACCTGTAGTACATCGGAAAAAAGCTTCACAACTCCCAGATTAGGATCTGTTATATGAATGTAGCGACGTTAGTCTCCCGGAAAGAAGTCGCCATGTAGCACATTGTAGTTAATCGCGAAGCAGTTTTAGAGTAGTATCGTAAACGTGTGGATATAATGGTTACAATAAACGATCTGTAGTACATCGGAAAAGACTTCACAACTCCCAAGTGAGTTTGTGTTATATCAATGTAACGACGTTTGTCTCCCGGAAAGAAGTCGTCATGTGGCACATAGTAGTCAATCGCGATGCCCTTTTTGTGTCGTATCGTGATGTGTGGATATAAGGGTTACAATAAACGACCTGCAGTACATCGGAAAAAAGCTTCCAAACTCCCAGGTGAGGTTCTGTTATATGAATGTAGCGACGTTAGCCTCCGGGAAAGAAGCCGTCATGTAGCACATAGTAGTCAATCGCGACGCACTTCTTGTTTTGTATCGTCAATGTGTGTATATAAGTGTTACAATAAACGACCGTTAGTACATTGGAAAAGACTTCACAACTCCCAGGTGAGGGTGTGTTGTATCAATGTAGCGACGTTTGTCTTCTGGAAAGAAGTCGTCATGAAGCGCGTAGTGGTCAATCGCGACGTACTTATTGTGTCGTATCGTCAATGTGTGGACATAAGCGTTATAATAAACGACCTGTAGTATATCCAAAAAAAGCTTCACAACTCCCAGGTGAGGTTCTGTTATATGAATGTAGAGACGTTAGTCTCTCGGAAAGAAGTCGTCATGTAGCACATAGTACTCAATTGCGACGTACTTTTTGTGTCGTATCGTCAATGTGAGGATCTAAGGGTTAAAGTAAACGACCTGTAGTACATCGGAAAAAGGCTTCACAATTTCCAGGTGAGGTTCTGTTATATGAATGTAGCGACGTTAGTCTCCTGGAAAGAAGTCGTCATGTAGCACTTAGTAGTCAATTGCGACACACTTTTTGCGTCGTATCGTCTTCGTGTGGATATAAGGGTTACAATTAACGACCTGTAGTACAACGGAAAAAAGATTCACAACTCCCAGGTGAGGTTCTGCTATATGAATGTAGCGACGTTAGTCTCCTGGAAAGAAGTCGTCATGTAGCACATAGTTGTCAATCGCGACGTACTTTTTGTGTCGTATCGTCAATGTGAGGATCTAAGGGTTACAATAAACGACCTGTAGAAAATCGGAAAAAGGCTGCACAACTCCCAGGTGAGGTTCTGTTATATGAATGTAGCGAGGTTAGTCTCGTGGAAAGAAGTCGTCATGTAGTACTTAGGAGTCAATCACGACGCAGTTTTTGCGTCGTATCGTCAATGTGTGTATCTAAGGGTTACAATAAACGATCTGTAGTACATCGGAAGAAAGCTTCACAACTCCCAGTTGTGGTTCTGTTATTTGAATGTAGCGACGTTAGTATCTCGGAAAGAAGTCTTCATTCAGCACATTGTTGTCAATCGCGACGCACTTTTTGTGTCGTATCGTGAATGTGTGGATATAAGGGTTATAATTAACGGCCTGTAGTACATCGGAAAAAAGCTTCACAACTCCCAGGTGAGGTTCTGTTATATGAATGTAGCAACGTCAGTCTCCCGGAAAGTAGTCGTCATGTAGCACGCAGTAGTCAATCGCGACGCACTTTTTGTGTCGTATTGTCAATGTGAGGATCTAAGAGTTATAATAAATGACCTGTAGTACATCGGGAAAAAGCTTCACAACTCCCAGGTGAGGTTATGTTATATGAATGTAGCGACGTTAGTCTCCCAAAAAGAAGTCGTCATGTAGCACATAGTAGCAAATGGCGATGCACTTTTTGTGTCGTATCGTCAATGTGTGGTTATAAGGGATACAATAAACGACCTGTAGTACATCGGAAAAAAGCTTCACATCTCCCAGGTGAGGTTCTGTTATATGAATGTAGAGACGTTAGTCTCTCGGAAAGAAGTCGTCATGTAGCACATAGTACTCAATCGCGACGTACTTTTTGTGTCGTATCGTCAATGTTAGGATCTAAGGGTTACACTAAACGACCTGTAGTACATCGGAAAAAGGCTTCACAATTTCCAGGTGAGGTTCTGTTATATGAATGTAGCGACGTTAGTCTCCTGGAAAGAAGTCGTCATGTAGCACTTAGTAGTCAATTGCGACACACTTTTTGCGTCGTATCGTCTTTGTGTGGATATAGGGGTTACAATAAACGACCTGTAGTACAACGGAAAAAAAATTCACAACTCCCAGGTGAGGTTCTGTTATATGAATGTAGCGACGTTAGTCTCCCGGAAAGAAGTTGTCATGTAGCACATTGTAGTCAATCGCGACGCACTTTTTGTGTCGTATCGTGAATGTGTGGATAAAAGGGTTATAATAAACGACCTGTAGTACATCGGAAAAATGCTTTACAACTCCGACGTGAGGTTCTGTTATATGAATGTAGCGACGTCAGTCTCCCGGAAAGTAGTCGTCATGTAGCACGCAGTAGTCAATCGCGACGCACTTTTTGTGTCGTATTGTCAATGTGAGGATCTAAGAGTTATAATAAATGACCTGTAGTACATTGGAAAAAAGCATCACAACTCCCAGGTCAGGTTCTGTTATATGAATGTGGCGACGTTAGTCTCCCGGAAAGAAGTCGTCATGTAGCACATAGTAGTCAATCGCGACGCACTTTTTGAGTCGTATCGTAAATGTGTGGATATAAGGGTTACAATAAACGACCTGTAGTAAATTGGAAAAAACTTCACAACTCCCAGGTGAGGTTGTGTTATATCAATGTAGTGACGTTTGTCTCCCGGAAAGAAGTCGTCATGTGGCACATAGTAGTCAATCGCGACGCACTTTTTGTGTCGTATCGTCAATGTGTGGATATAAGTGTTACAATAAACGACCTGTAGTACATCGGAGAATAGCTTCACAACTCCCAGGTGAGGTTCTGTTATATGAATGCAGCGACGTTAGTCTCCAGGAAAGAAGTCGTCATGTAGCACATAGTAGTCAATCGCGACGCACTTTTTGTGTCGTATCGTCAATGTGTGGATATAAGGGTGACAATAAACAACCTGTAGTACATCGGAAAAAAGCTTCACAACTCCCAGGTGAGGTTCTGTTATATGAATGTAGCGACGTTAGTATCCTGGAAAGAAGTCGTCATGTAGCACTTAGTAGTCTATCGCGACGCAGCTTTTGCGTCGTATCGTCAATGTGTGCATCTAAGGGTTACAATAAACGACCTGTAGTACATCGGAAAAAAGCTTCACAACTCCCAGGTGAGGTTCTGTTATATGAATGTAGCGACATTAGTCTCCCGGAAAGAAATCGTCATGAAGCGGGTAGTAGTCAATCACGACTCACTTTTTGTGTCGTATCGTCAATGTGTGGATATAAGGGTGACAATAAACTACCTGTAGTACATCGGAAAAAAGCTTCACAACTCAAAGGTGAGGTTCTGTTGTAAGAATGTAGCGACGTTAGTGTCCCAGAAAGAAGTCGTCATGAAGCGCGTAAAAGTCAATCGCGATGTACTTTTTGTGACGTATCCTCTTTGTGAAGATCTAAGGGTTATAATGAACGACCTGTAGTACATCGGAAAAAGGCTTCACAACTCCCAGGTTAGGTTCTGTTATATGAATGTAGCGACGTTAGTCTCCCGGAAAGAAGTCGTCATGTAGCACATTGTAGTCAATCGCGACGCAGTTTTAGAGTCGTATCGTAAATGTGTGGATAAAAGGGTTAGAATAAACGACCTGTAGTACATCGGAAAAGACTTCGCAACTCCCAGGTGAGGTTGTGTTATATCAATGTAGCGACGTTAGTCTCCCAGAAAGAAGTCGTCATGAAGCGCGTAAAAGTCAATCGCGACGTACTTTTTGTGTCGTATCGTCAATGTGAGGATCTAAGGGTTATAGTAAAAGACCTGTAGTACATCGGAAAAAGGCTTCACAACTCCCAGGTGAGGTTCTGTTATATGAATGTAGCGACGTTAGTCTCATGGAAAGAAGTCGTAATGTATCACATAGTGGTCAATCCCGACGCACTTTTCGAGTCGTATCTACAATGTGTGTATTTAAGGGTTACAATAAACGACCTGTCGTACATCGGAAAAAAGCTTCAGAACTCGAAGGTGGGGTTCTGTTATATGAATGTAGCGACGTTGGTCTCATAGAAAGAAGTCTTCATGAAGCATGTAAAAGTCAGTCGCGACGTACTTTTTGTGTGGTATCGTCAATGTGTGGATATAAGGGTGACAATAAACAACCTGTAGTACATCGGAAAAATGCTTCACAACTCCCAGGTGAGGTTCTGTTATATGAATGTAGCGACGTTAGTCTCCCGGAGTGAAGTCGTCATGTAGCACATAGCAGTCAATAGCGATGCACTTTGTGTGTCGTATCTTCAATGTGTGGATATAAGTGTTACAATAAACGACCTGTATTACATCTGAAAAAACTTCACATCTCCCAGGTGAGGTTCTGTTATATGAATGTAGCGACGTTAGTCTCCCGGAAAGAAGTCGTCATGTAGCACATAGATATCAATCGCGACGCATTTTTTGTTTCGTATCGTCAATGTGAGGATCTAAGGGTTACAGTAAACAATCTGTAGTACATCGGAAAAAAGGTTACAACTCCCAGGTGAGGTTCTGTTATATGAATGTAGCGACGTTAGTCACCTGGAGAGAAGTCGTCATGTAGCACATAGCAGTCAATAGCGATGCACTTTTTGTGTCGTATCGTCAATGTGTGGATATAAGGGTTACAATAAATGACCTGTAGTACATCGGAAAAAGGCTTCACAATTTCCAGGTGTGGTTCTGTTATATGAATGTAGCGACGTTAGTCTCCTGGTAAGAAGTCGTCATGTAGCACTTAGTAGTCAATTGCGACACACTTTTTGCGTCGTATCGTCTTCGTGTGGATATAAGGGTTACAATAAACGACCTGTAGTACAACGGAAAAAAGATTCACAACTCCCAGGTGAGGTTCTGTTATATGAATGTAGCGACGTTGGTCTCCTGGAAAGAAGTCGTCATGTAGCTCATAGTTGTCAATCACGACGTACTTTTTGTGTCGTATCGTCAATGTGTGGTTCTAAGGGTTACAATAAACGACCTGTAGAAAATCGGAAAAAGGCTGCACAACTCCCAGGTGAGGTTCTGTTATTTGAATGTAGCGACGTTAGTATCTCGGAAAGAAGTCGTCATTTAGCACATTGTTGTCAATCGAGACGCACTTTTTGTGTCGTATCGTGAATGTGTGGATATAAGTGTTATAATAAACGACCTGTAGTACATCGGAAAAAAGCTTCACAACTCCCAGGTGAGGTTCGGTTATATGAATGTAGCGACGTCAGTCTCCCGGAAAGTAGTCGTCATACGGCACGCAGTAGTCAATCGCGACGCACTTTTTGTGTCGTATCGTCAATGTGAGGATCTAAGAGTTATAATAAATGACCTGTAGTACATCGGAAAAAAGCTTCACAACTCCCAGGTGAGGTTATGTTATATGAATGTAGCGACGTTAGTCTCCCAAAAAGAAGCCGTCATGTAGCACATAGTAGCAAAAGGCGACGCACATTTTGTGTCGTATCGTCAATGTGTGGATATAAGGGTGACAATAAACAACCTGTAGTACATCGGAAAAAAGCTTCACAACTCAAAGGTGAGGTTCTGTTCTATGAATGTAGCGACGTTAGTCTCCCGGAATGAAGTCGTCATGTAGCACATAGTAGTCAATCACGACGCACTTTTTGTGTCGTATCGTCAGTGTGAGGATCTAAGGGTTACAATAAACGACCTGTAGTACACCGGAAAAAAGCTGCACAGCTCCCAGGTGAGGTTCTGTTATGTGAATGTAGCGACGTTAGTCTCCCAAAAAGAAGTCGTCATGTAGCACATAGTAGCCAATGGCGACGCACTTCTTGTGTCGTATCGTCAATGTGTGGATATAAGGGCTACAATAAACGACCTGTCGTACATTGGGAAAAAGCTTCACAACTCCAAGGTGAAGTTCTGTTATATGAATGTAGCGATGCTAGTCTCCCGGAAAGAAGTCGTCATGTAGCACATAGTACTCAATAGCGACGTACTCTTTGTGTCGTATCGTCAATGTGAGGATCTAAGGGTTACAATAAACGACCTGTAGAAAATCGGAAAAGGGCTTCACAACTCCTAGGTGAGGTTCTGTTATACGAATGTAGCGACGTTAGTCTCCCAGAAAGAAGTCGTCATGAAGCGCTTAAAGTCAATCGCGACGTACTTTTTGTGTCGTATCGTCAATGTGAGGATCTAAGGGTCATAGTAAACGACCTGTAGTACATCGGAAAAAGGCTTCACAACTCCCAGGTGAGGTTCTGTTATATGAATGTAGCGACGTTGGTCTCCGGAAAGAAGTCGTCATGTAGCACTTAGTAGTCAATCGCGACGCACTTTTTGCGTCGTATTGTCAATTTGTATATATAAAGGTTACAATAAACGACCTGTAGTACATCGGAAAAAAGCTTCACAACTCCCAGGTTAGGATCTGTTACATGAATGTAGCGACGTTAGTCTCCCGGAAAGAAGCCGCCATGTAGCACATTGTAGTTAATCGCGAAGCACTTTTAGAGTAGTATCGTAAACGTGTGGATATAATGGTTACAATAAACGATCTGTAGTACATCGGAAAAGACTTCACAACTCCCAAGTGAGTTTGTGTTATATCAATGTAACGACGTTTGTCTCCAGGAAAGAAGTCGTCATGTGGCACATAGTAGTCAATCGAGACGCCCTTTTTGTGTCGTATCGTGATGTGTGGATATAAGGGTTACAATAAACGACCTGCAGTACATCGGAAAAAAGCTTCCAAACTCCCAGGTGAGGTTCTGTTATATGAATGTAGCGACGTTAGCCTCCGGGAAAGAAGTCGTCATGTAGCACATAGTAGTCAATCACGACGCACTTTTTGTTTTGTATCGTCAATGTGTGTATATAAGGGTTACAATAAACGAACGTTAGTACATCAGAAAAGATATCACAACTCCCAGGTGAGGGTGTGTTGTATCAATGTAGCGACGTTTGTCTTCCGGAAAGAAGTCGTCATGAAGCGCGTAGTAGTCAATCGCGACGTACTTATTGTGTCGTATCGTCAATTTGTGGATATAAGGGTTATAATAAACGACCTGTAGTACATCGGAAAAAAGCTTCACAACTCCCAGGTGAGGTTCTGTTATATGAATGTAGCGACGTTAGTCTCCCGGAAAGAAGTCGTCATCAAGCGCGTAGTAGTCAATCGCGAAGTACTTATTGTGTCGTATCGTCAATTTGTGGATATAAGGGTTATAATAAACGACCTGTAGTACATCGGAAAAAAGCTTCACAACTCCCAGGTGAGGTTCTGTTATATGAATGTAGCGATGTTAGTCTCCGGGGGAGAAGTCGTCATGTAGCACATAGTAGTCAATCGCGACACACTTTTTGTGTCGTATCGTCAATGTGTGGATATAAGCGTTACAATAAACGACCTGTAGTACAAAGGAAAAAAGCTTCACAACTCCCTGATGAGGTTCTGTTGTATGAATGTAGCGACGTTAGTCTCCCGGAAAGAAGTCGTCATGTAGCACATAGTAGTCAATCGCGACGCACTTTTTGTGTCGTATCGTCAATGTGTGTATATAAGGGTTACAATAAACGACCTGTAGTACATCGGAAAAAAGCTTCACAACTCCCAGTTGAGGTTCTGTTATAGGAATGTAGCGGCGTTAGTGTCCCGGAAAGAGGTCGTCATGTAGCACATAGTAGTGAATCGCAACGAACTTTTTGTGTCGTATCGTCAATGTGTGTATATAAGGTTTACAATAAACGCTTTGTAGTACATCGGAAAAAAGCTTGACAACTCCCAGGTGAGGTTCTGTTATATGAATGTAGCGACGTTAGTCTCCCGGAAAGAAGTCGTAATCAAGCGTGTAGTAGTCAATCGCGACGTACTTATTGTGTCGTATCATCAATTTAGGGATATAAGGGTTATAATAAACGACCTGTAGTACATTGGAAAAAAGCTTCACAACTCCCAGGTGAGGTTCTGTTACATGAATGTAGCGACGTTAGTCTCCCGGAGTGAAGTCGTCATGTAGCACATAGCAGTCAATAGCGATGCACTTTGTGTGTCGTATCTTCAATGTGTGGATATAAGTGTTACAATAAACGACCTGTATTACATCTGAAAAAACTTCACATCTCCCAGGTGAGGTTCTGTTATATGAATGTAGCGACGTTAGTCTCCCGGAAAGAAGTCGTCATGTAGCACATAGATATCAATCGCGACGCATTTTTTGTTTCGTATCGTCAATGTGAGGATCTAAGGGTTACAGTAAACAATCTGTAGTACATCGGAAAAAAGGTTACAACTCCCAGGTGAGGTTCTGTTATATGAATGTAGCGACGTTAGTCACCCGGAGAGAAGTCGTCATGTAGCACATAGCAGTCAATAGCGATGCACTTTTTGTGTCGTATCGTCAATGTGTGGATATAAGGGTTACAATAAATGACCTGTAGTACATCGGAAAAAGGCTTCACAATTTCCAGGTGTGGTTCTGTTATATGAATGTAGCGACGTTAGTCTCCTGGTAAGAAGTCGTCATGTAGCACTTAGTAGTCAATTGCGACACACTTTTTGCGTCGTATCGTCTTCGTGTGGATATAAGGGTTACAATAAACGACCTGTAGTACAACGGAAAAAAGATTCACAACTCCCAGGTGAGGTTCTGTTATATGAATGTAGCGACGTTGGTCTCCTGGAAAGAAGTCGTCATGTAGCTCATAGTTGTCAATCACGACGTACTTTTTGTGTCGTATCGTCAATGTGTGGTTCTAAGGGTTACAATAAACGACCTGTAGAAAATCGGAAAAAGGCTGCACAACTCCCAGGTGAGGTTCTGTTATTTGAATGTAGCGACGTTAGTATCTCGGAAAGAAGTCGTCATTTAGCACATTGTTGTCAATCGAGACGCACTTTTTGTGTCGTATCGTGAATGTGTGGATATAAGTGTTATAATAAACGACCTGTAGTACATCGGAAAAAAGCTTCACAACTCCCAGGTGAGGTTCGGTTATATGAATGTAGCGACGTCAGTCTCCCGGAAAGTAGTCGTCATACGGCACGCAGTAGTCAATCGCGACGCACTTTTTGTGTCGTATCGTCAATGTGAGGATCTAAGAGTTATAATAAATGACCTGTAGTACATCGGAAAAAAGCTTCACAACTCCCAGGTGAGGTTATGTTATATGAATGTAGCGACGTTAGTCTCCCAAAAAGAAGCCGTCATGTAGCACATAGTAGCAAAAGGCGACGCACATTTTGTGTCGTATCGTCAATGTGTGGATATAAGGGTGACAATAAACAACCTGTAGTACATCGGAAAAAAGCTTCACAACTCAAAGGTGAGGTTCTGTTCTATGAATGTAGCGACGTTAGTCTCCCGGAATGAAGTCGTCATGTAGCACATAGTAGTCAATCACGACGCACTTTTTGTGTCGTATCGTCAGTGTGAGGATCTAAGGGTTACAATAAACGACCTGTAGTACACCGGAAAAAAGCTGCACAGCTCCCAGGTGAGGTTCTGTTATGTGAATGTAGCGACGTTAGTCTCCCAAAAAGAAGTCGTCATGTAGCACATAGTAGCCAATGGCGACGCACTTCTTGTGTCGTATCGTCAATGTGTGGATATAAGGGCTACAATAAACGACCTGTCGTACATTGGGAAAAAGCTTCACAACTCCAAGGTGAAGTTCTGTTATATGAATGTAGCGATGCTAGTCTCCCGGAAAGAAGTCGTCATGTAGCACATAGTACTCAATAGCGACGTACTCTTTGTGTCGTATCGTCAATGTGAGGATCTAAGGGTTACAATAAACGACCTGTAGAAAATCGGAAAAGGGCTTCACAACTCCTAGGTGAGGTTCTGTTATACGAATGTAGCGACGTTAGTCTCCCAGAAAGAAGTCGTCATGAAGCGCTTAAAGTCAATCGCGACGTACTTTTTGTGTCGTATCGTCAATGTGAGGATCTAAGGGTCATAGTAAACGACCTGTAGTACATCGGAAAAAGGCTTCACAACTCCCAGGTGAGGTTCTGTTATATGAATGTAGCGACGTTGGTCTCCGGAAAGAAGTCGTCATGTAGCACTTAGTAGTCAATCGCGACGCACTTTTTGCGTCGTATTGTCAATTTGTATATATAAAGGTTACAATAAACGACCTGTAGTACATCGGAAAAAAGCTTCACAACTCCCAGGTTAGGATCTGTTACATGAATGTAGCGACGTTAGTCTCCCGGAAAGAAGCCGCCATGTAGCACATTGTAGTTAATCGCGAAGCACTTTTAGAGTAGTATCGTAAACGTGTGGATATAATGGTTACAATAAACGATCTGTAGTACATCGGAAAAGACTTCACAACTCCCAAGTGAGTTTGTGTTATATCAATGTAACGACGTTTGTCTCCAGGAAAGAAGTCGTCATGTGGCACATAGTAGTCAATCGAGACGCCCTTTTTGTGTCGTATCGTGATGTGTGGATATAAGGGTTACAATAAACGACCTGCAGTACATCGGAAAAAAGCTTCCAAACTCCCAGGTGAGGTTCTGTTATATGAATGTAGCGACGTTAGCCTCCGGGAAAGAAGTCGTCATGTAGCACATAGTAGTCAATCGCGACGCACTTCTTGTTTTGTATCGTCAATGTGTGTATATAAGTGTTACAATAAACGACCGTTAGTACATCGGAAAAGACTTCACAACTCCCAGGTGAGGGTGTGTTGTATCAATGTAGCGACATTTGTCTTCCGGAAAGAAGTCGTCATGAAGCGCGTAGTAGTCAATCGCGACGTACTTATTGTGTCGTATCGTCAATGTGTGGACATAAGCGTTATAATAAACGACCTGTAGTATATCCAAAAAAAGCTTCACAACTCCCAGGTGAGGTTCCGTTATATGAATGTAGCGACGTTAGTCACCCGGAGAGAAGTCGTCATGTAGCACATAGCTGTCAATAGCGATGCACTTTTTGTGTCGTATCGTCAATGTGTGGATATAAGGGTTACAATAAACGACCTGTATTACATCGGAAAAAACTTCGCAACTCCCAGGTGAGGTTCTGTTATATGAATGTAGCGACGTTAGTCTCCCGGAAAGAAGTCGTCATGTAGCACATAGTTGTCAATCGCGACGCACTTTTTGTGTCGTATCGTCAATGTGTGGATATAAGGGTTACAATAAACGACCTGTAGTACATCGGAAAAAAGCTTCACAACTCAAAGGTGAGGTTCTGTTATATGAATGTAGCGACGTTAGTCTCCCAAAAAGAAACCGTCATGAAGCGGGTAGTAGTCAATCGCGACGCACTTTTTGTGTCGTATCATCAATGTGTGGATATAAGGGTGACAATAAACAACCTGTAGTTCATCGGAGAAAAGCTTCACAACTCAAAGGTGAGGTTCTGTTATATGAATGTAGCGACGTTAGTCTCCCAAAAAGAAGTCGTCATGTAGCACATAGTAGACAATCACGACGCACTTTTTGTGTCGTATCGTCAATGTGAGGATCTAAGGGTTACAATAAACGACCTGTAGTACATCGGAAAAAAGCTGCACAGCTCCCAGGTGTGGTTCTGTTATATGAATGTAGCGACGTTAGTCTCCCAAAAAGAAGTCGTCATGTAGCACATAGTAGCCAATGGCGACGCACTTTTTGTGTCGTATCGTTAATGTGTGGATATAAGGGCTACAATAAACGACCTGTCGTACATTGGGAGAAAGCTTCACAACTCCAAGGTGAAGTTCTGTTATATGAATGTAGCGATGTTAGTCTCCTGGAAAGAAGTCGTCATGTAGCACATAGTACTCAATAGCGACGTACTCTTTGTGTCGTATCGTCAATGTGAGGATCTAAGGGTTACACTAAACGACCTGTAGTACATCGGAAAAAAGCTTCACATCTCCCAGGTGAGGGTCTGTTATATGAATGTAGAGACGTTAGTCTCTCGGAAAGAAGTCGTCATGTAGCACATAGTACTCAATCGCGACGTACTTTTTGTGTCGTATCGTCAATGTGAGGATCTAAGGGTTAAAGTAAACGACCTGTAGTACATCGGAAAAAGGCTTCACAATTTCCAGGTGAGGTTCTGTTATATGAATGTAGCGACGTTAGTCTCCTGGAAAGAAGTCGTCATGTAGCACTTAGTAGTCAATTGCGACACACTTTTTGCGTCGTATCGTCTACGTGTGGATATAAGGGTTACAATTAACGACCTGTAGTACAACGGAAAAAAGATTCACAACTCCCAGGTGAGGTTCTGTTATATGAATGTAGCGACGTTAGTCTCCTGGAAAGAAGTCGTCATGTAGCACATAGTTGTCAATCGCGACGTACTTTTTGTGTCGTATCGTCAATGTGAGGATCTAAGGGTTACAATAAACGACCTGTAGAAAATCGGAAAAAGGCTGCACAACTCCCAGGTGAGGTTCTGTTATATGAATGTAGCGAGGTTAGTCTCGTGGAAAGAAGTCGTCATGTAGTACTTAGGAGTCAATCACGACGCAGTTTTTGCGTCGTATCGTCAATGTGTGTATCTAAGGGTTACAATAAACGATCTGTAGTACATCGGAAAAAAGCTTCACAACTCCCAGGTGTGGTTCTGTTATTTGAATGTAGCGACGTTAGTATCTCGGAAAGAAGTCTTCATTCAGCACATTGTTGTCAATCGCGACGCACTTTTTGTGTCGTATCGTGAGTGTGTGGATATAAGGGTTATAATAAACGGCCTGTAGTACATCGGAAAAAAGCTTCACAACTCCCAGGTGAGGTTCTGTTATATGAATGTAGCGACGTCAGTCTCCCGGAAAGTAGTCGTCATGTAGCACTCAGTAGTCAATCGCGACGCACTTTTTGTGTCGTATTGTCAATGTGAGGATCTAAGAGTTATAATAAATGACCTGTAGTACATCGGGAAAAAGCTTCACAACTCCCAGGTGAGGTTATGTTATATGAATGTAGCGACGTTAGTCTCCCAAAAAGAAGTCGTCATGTAGCACATAGTAGCAAATGGCGATGCACTTTTTGTGTCGTATCGTCAATGTGTGGTTATAAGGGATACAATAAACGACCTGTAGTACATCGGAAAAAAGCTTCACATCTCCCAGGTGTGGTTCTGTTATATGAATGTAGAGACGTTAGTCTCTCGGAAAGAAGTCGTCATGTAGCACATAGTACTCAATCGCGACGTACTTTTTGTGTCGTATCGTCAATGTGAGGATCTAAGGGTTACAATAAACGACCTGTAGTACATCGGAAAAAAGCTTCACAACTCCCAGGTGAGGTTCTGTTATATGAATGTAGCGACGTTAGTCTCCCGGAAAGTAGTTGTCATGTAGCACATTGTAGTCAATCGCGACGCACTTTTTGTGTCGTATCGTGAATGTGTGGATATAAGGGTTATAATAAACGACCTGTAGTACATCGGAAAAATGCTTCACAACTCCGACGTGAGGTTCTGTTATATGAATGTAGCGACGTCAGTCTCCCGGAAAGTAGTCGTCATGTAGCACGCAGTAGACAATCGCGACGCACTTTTTGTGTCGTATTGTCAATGTGAGGATCTAAGTGTTATAATAAATGACCTGTAGCACATTGGAAAAAAGCATCACAACTCCCAGGTCAGGTTCTGTTATATGAATGTGGCGACGTTAGTCTCCCGGAAAGAAGTCGTCATGTAGCTCATAGTAGTCAATCGCGACGCACTTTTTGAGTCGTATCGTAAATGTGTGGATATAAGGGTTACAATAAACGTCCTGTAGTAAATTGGAAAAAACTTCACAACTCCCAGGTGAGGTTGTGTTATATCAATGTAGTGACGTTTGTCTCCCGGAAAGAAGTCGTCATGTGGCACATAGTAGTCAATCGCGACGCACTTTTTGTGTCGTATCGTCAATGTGTGGATATAAGTGTTACAATAAACGACCTGTAGTACATCGGAGAATAGCTTCACAACTCCCAGGTGAGGTTCTGTTATATGAATGCAGCGACGTTAGTCTCCAGGAAAGAAGTCGTCATGTAGCACATAGTAGTCAATCGCGACGCACTTTTTGTGTCGTATCGTCAATGTGTGGATATAAGGGTGACAATAAACAACCTGTAGTACATCGGAAAAAAGCTTCACAACTCCCAGGTGAGGTTGTGTTATATGAATGTAGCGACGTTAGTATCCTGGAAAGAAGTCGTCATGTAGCACTTAGTAGTCTATCGCGACGCAGTTTTTGCGTCGTATCGTCAATGTGTGCATCTAAGGGTTACAATAAACGACCTGTAGTACATCGGAAAAAAGCTTCACAACTCCCAGGTGAGGTTCTGTTATATGAATGTAGCGACGTTAGGCCCCCAGGAAAGAAGTCGTCATGTAGCACATAGTAGTCAATCGCGTCGAACTTTTTGTGTCGTATCGTCAATGTGTGTATATAAGGGTTACATTAAACGACCTGTAGTTCATCGGAAAAATGCTTCACAACTCCCAGGTTAGGTTCTGTTATATGAATGTAGCGACATTAGTCTCCCGGAAAGAAATCGTCATGAAGCGGGTAGTAGTCAATCGCGACGCACTTTTTGTGTCGTATCGTCAATGTGTGGATATAAGGGTGACAATAAACTACCTGTAGTACATCGGAAAAAAGCTTCACAACTCAAAGGTGAGGTTCTGTTGTAAGAATGTAGCGACGTTAGTGTCCCAGAAAGAAGTCGTCATGAAGCGCGTAAAAGTCAATCGCGACGTACTTTTTGTGTCGTATCGTCAATGTGAGGATCTAAGGGTTATAGTAAAAGACCTGTAGTACATCGGAAAAAGGCTTCACAACTCCCAGGTGAGGTTCTGTTATATGAATGTAGCGACGTTAGTCTCATGGAAAGAAGTCGTAATGTATCACATAGTGGTCAATCGCGACGCACTTTTCGTGTCGTATCTTCAATGTGTGTATTTAAGGGTTACAATAAACGACCTGTCGTACATCGGAAAAAAGCTTCAGAACTCGAAGGTGGGGTTCTGTTATATGAATGTAGCGACGTTAGTCTCCCAGAAAGAAGTCGTCATGTAGCACATAGTAGTCAATCGCGACATACTTATTGTGTCGTATCGTCAATGTGTGGATATAAGGGTTATAATAAACGACCTGTAGTACATCAGAAAAAAGCTTCACAACTCCCAGGTGAGGTTCTGTTATATGAATGTAGCGACGTTAATGTCCCGGAAAGAAGTCGTCATGTAGCACTTAGTAGTCAATCGCGACGCACTTTTTGTGTCGTATCGTCAATGTGTGGATATAAGGGTGACAATAAACAACCTGTAGTACATCGGAAAAATGGTTCACAACTCCCAGGTGAGGTTCTGTTATATGAATGTAGCGACGTTAGTATCCCGGAAAGAAGTCGTCATGTAGCACTTAGTAGTCAATCGCGACGCACTTTTTGTGTCGTATCGTCAATGTGTGGATATAAGGGTGACAATAAACAACCTGTAATACATCGGAAAAAGGTTCACAACTCCCAGGTGAGGTTCTGTTATATGAATGTAGCGACGTTGGTCTCATTGAAAGAAGTCTTCATGAAGCATGTAAAAGTCAGTCGCGACATACTTTTTGTGTGGTATCGTCAATGTGTGGATATAAGGGTGACAATAAACAACCTGTAGTACATCGGAAAAATGCTTCACAACTCCCAGGTGAGGTTCTGTTATATGAATGTAGCGACGTTAGTCTCCCGGAAAGAAGTCGTCATCAAGCGCGTAGTAGTCAATCGCGAAGTACTTATTGTGTCGTATCGTCAATTTGTGGATATAAGGGTTATAATAAACGACCTGTAGTACATCGAAAAAAGCTTCACAACTCCCAGGTGAGGTTCTGTTATATGAATGTAGCGATGTTAGTCTCCGGGGGAGAAGTCGTCATGTAGCACATAGTAGTCAATCGCGACACACTTTTTGTGTCGTATCGTCAATGTGTGGATATAAGCGTTACAATAAACGACCTGTAGTACATCGGAAAAAAGCTTCCATACTCCCATGTGAGATTCTGTTATATGAATGTAGCGACGTTAGTCTCCCAGAAAGAAGTCGTCATGTAGCACATAGTAGTCAATCGCGACGTACTTATTGTGTCGTATCGTCAATGTGTGGATATAAGGGTTATAATAAACGACCTGTAGTACATCGGAAAAAAGCTTCACAACTCCCAAGTGAGGTTCTGTTATATGAATGTAGCGACGTTAGTCTCCCGGAAAGAAGTCGTCATGTAGCACTTAGTAGTCAATCGCGACATACTTATTGTGTCGTATCGTCAATGTGTGGATATAAGGGTTATAATAAACGACCTGTAGTACATCAGAAAAAAGCTTCACAACTCCCAGGTGAGGTTCTGTTATATGAATGTAGCGACGTTAGTATCCCGGAAAGAAGTCTTCATGTAGCACTTAGAAGTCAATCGCGACGCACTTTTTGTGTCGTATCGTCAATGTGTGGATATAAGGGTGACAATAAACAACCTGTAGTACATCGGAAAAAGGTTCACAACTCCCAGGTGAGGTTCTGTTATATGAATGTAGCGACGTTAGTCTCCCAGAAAGAAGTCGTCATGAAGCATGTAAAAGTCAATTGCGACGTACTTTTTGTGTGGTATCGTCAATGTAAGGATCTAAGGGTTATAATAAACGACCTGTAGTACATCGGAAAAAGGCTTCACAACTAACAGGTGTGGTTCTGTTATATGAATGTAGCGACGTTAGTCTCCCGGAAAGAAGCCGTCATGTAGCGTTTAATAGTCAATCGCGACGTACTTTTTTTGTCGTATCGTCAATGTGAGGATCTAAGAGTTATAATAAATGACCTGTAGTACATCGGAAAAAAGCTTCCAAACTCCCAGGTGAGGTTCTGTTATATGAATGTACTGACGTTAGGTCTCCCGGAAAGAAGTCGTCATGTAGCACTTAATAGTCAATCGCGACGCACATTTTGCGACCTATCGTCAATGTGTATATATAAAGGTTACAATTAACGACCTGTAGTACATCGGAAAAAGGCTTCACACCTAACAGGTGTGGTTCTGTTATATGAATGTAGCGACGTTAGTCTCCCGGAAAGAAGTCGTCATGTAGCACTTAATAGTCAATCGCGACGCACATTTTGCGACGTATCGTCAATGTGTATATATAACGGTTACAATAAACGACCCGTAGTACATCGGAAAAAAGCTTCACAATTCCCAGGTTAGGTCCTGTTATATGAATGTAGCGACGTTAGTCTCCCGGAAAGAAGTCGTCATGTAGCACATAGTAGTTAATCGCGACGCACTTTTGTGTCGTATCGTCAATGTGTGTATATAAGGGTTACAATAAACCACCTGTAGTACATCGGAAAAAAGCTTCACATCTCCCAGGTTAGGTTCTGTTATAGGAATGTAGCGACGTTAGTGTCCCGGAAAGAGGTCGTCATGTAGCGCATAGTAGTCAATCGCGACGCACTTTTTGTGCATATCGTCAATGTGTGGATATTAGGTTTACTATAAACGACCTGTAGTACATCGGAAAAAAGCTACACAACTCCCAGGTGAGGTTCTGTTATATGAATGTAGCGACGTTAGTCTCCCGGAAAGAAGTCGTCATGTAGCACGTAATAGTCAATCGCGACGCACTTTTAGAGTCGTATCGTAAATGTGTGGATATAAGGGTTACAATAAGCGACCTGTAGTACATCGTAAACGACTTCACAACTCCCAGGTGAGGTTGTGTTATATCAATGTAACGATGTTTTTCTCCCGGAAAGAAGTCGTCATGTGGCACATAGTAGTCGATCGCGACGCACTTTTTGTGTCGTATCGTCAATGTGTGTATATAAGGGTTACAATAAACGACCTGTAGTACATCGGAAAAAAGCTTCACAACTCCGAGGTGAGGTTTTGTTATAGGAATGTAGCGACGTTAGTATCCCGGAAAGGGGACGTCATGTAGCACATAGCAGTCAATCGCGACGCACTTTTTGTGTCGTATCGTCAATGTGTGGATATAAGGTTTACAATAAGCGACCTGTAGTACATCGGAAAAAAGCTTCACAACTCCCATTAGAGGATCTGTTATATGAATGTAGCGACGTTAGTCTCCCGGAAAGAAGTCGTCATGTATTACATTGTAGTCAATCGCGACGCACTTTTAGAGTCGTATCGTAAATGTGTGGATATAAGGGTTAGAATAAACGACCAGTAGTACATCGGAAGTTGTCTTCACAACTCGCAGCTGAGGTTGTGTTGTATCAATGTAGCGACGTTTGTCTCCCGGAAAGAAGTCGTCATGTGGCACATAGTAGTCAATCGCGACATACTTTTTGTGTCGTATCGTCCAAGTGAGGATATAAGGTTTACAATAAACGACCTGTAGTACATCGGAAAAAAATTTCACAACTCCCAGGTGAGGTTCTGTTATATGAATGTAGCGACGTTAGTCTCCCGGAAAGATGTCGTCATGAAGCGCGTAGTAGTCAATCGCGACGTACTTTTTGTGTCGTATTGTCAATGTGAGGATCTGAGGGTTATAATAAAAGACCTGTAGTACATCGGAAAAAAGCTTCCAAACTCCCAGGTGAGGTTCTGTTGTATGAATGTAGCGACGTTAGTCTCCCTGAAAGAAGTCGTCATGTAGCACATAGTAGTCAATCGCGACGTACTTTTTGTGTTGTATCGTCAATGTGTGGATATAAGGGTTACAATAAACGACCTGTAGTACATCGGAAAAGACTTCACAACTCCTAGGTGAGGTTGTGATATATCAATGTAACGACGTTTGTCTCCCGGAAAGAAGTCGTCATGTGGCACATAGTAGTCAATCGCGACACACTTTTTGTGTCGTATCGTCAATGTGTGAATATAAGGATTACAATAAACGACCTGTAGTACATCGGAAAAAAGCTTCACAACTCCCAGGTGAGGTTCTGTTATATGAATGTAGCGACGATAGTCTCCCGGAAAGAAGTCGTCATGTAGCACATAGTATTCAATCGCGACGCACTTTTTGTGTCGTATCGTCAATGTGAGTATATAAGGGTTACAATAAACGACCTGTAATACATCGGAAAAAAGCTTCACAACTCCCAGTTGAGGGTCTGTTATAGGGATGTAGCGACGTTAGTGTCCCGGAAAGAGGTCGTCATGTAGCACATAGTAGTGAATCGCGACGCACTTTTTGTGTCGTATCGTCAATGGGTGGATATAAGGTTTACAATAAACGACCTGTAGTACATCGGAAAAAAGCTTCACTACTCCCAGGTGAGGTTCTGTTATATGAATGTAGCGACGTTAGTCTCCCAGAAAGAAGTCGTCATGAAGCGCGTAGTAGTCAATCGCGATGTACTTATTGTGTCGTATCGTCAATGTGTGGATATAAGGGTTATAATAAAGGACCTGTAGTACATCGGAAAAAAGCTTCACAACTCCCAGGTGAGGTTCTGTTATATGAATGTAGCGACGTTAGTCTCCCGGAGAGAAGTCGTCATGTAGCACTTAGTAGTCAATCGCGACGCAGTTTTTGCATCGTATCGTCAATGTGTGGATCTAAGGGTTACAATGAACGACCTGTAGTACATCGGAAAAAAGCTTCACAACTCCCAGGTGAGGTTCTGTTATATAAATGTAGCGACGTTAGTCTCCTGGAAAGAAGTCGTCATGTAGCACATTGTAACAACCGCGACGCACTTTTTGTGCCATATCGTGAATGTGTGGATATAAGGGTTATGGGAAACAACCTGTAGTACATCGGAAAAAAGCGTCAGAACTCCTAGGTGAGGTTCTGTTATATGAATGTAGCGACGTTAGACTCCTGGAAAGAAGTTGTCATGTAGCACATAGTAGTCAATAGCGACATACTTTTTGTGTCGTATCGTCAAAGTGTGGATATAAGGGTTACGATAAACGACCTGTAGTACATCGGAAAAAAGCTTCATAACTCCCAGGTGAGGTTCTGTTATATGAATGTAGCGACGTTAGTCTCCTGGAAAGAAGTCGTCATGTAGCACATAGTAGTCAATCGCGACGCACTTTTTGTGTTGTATCGTCAATGTGTGTACATAAGGGTTACAATAAACGACCTTTAGTACATCGGAAAAAGGCTTCACAACTCCCAGGTGAGTTTCTGTGATATGAATGTAGCGACGTTAGTCTCCCGGAAAGAAGTCGTCATGTAGCACTTAGTAGTCAATCGCGACGCACTTTTTGCGTCGTATGGTCAATGTGTGGATATAAGGGTTACAATAAACGACCTAAAGCACATTGGAAAAGGTTTCACAACTCCCAGGTGAGGTTGTGTTATATCAATGTAATGACGTTTGTCTCCCAGAAAGAGGTCGTCATGTGGCACATAGTAGTCGATCGCGACGCACTTTTTGTGTCGTATCGTCAATGTGTGGATTATAAGGTTTACAATGAACGACCTGTAGTACATCGGAAAAAAGCTTTACAACTCCCAGCTGAGGTTGTGTTATATGAATGTAGCGACGTTAGTCTCCGGGAAAGAAGTCGTCATGAAGCGCGTAGTAGTCTATCGCGACGTACTTTTTGCGTCGTATCGTCAATGTGAGTATCTAAGGGTTATAACAAACGAATTGTAGCACATCGGAAAAAAGCTTCCAAACTCCCAGGTGTTGTTCTGTTATATGAATATAGCGACGTTAGTCTCCCAGAAAGAAATCGTCATGTAGCACATAGTAGTCAATCGCGACGCACTTTTTGTTCTGTATCGTCAATGTGTGTATATAAGGGTTACAATAAACGACCCTTAGTACATCGGAAAAAAACTTCACAACTCCCAGGTGAGGTTCCGTGATTTGAATGTAGCGACGTTAGTCTCCCAGAAAGAAGTCGTCATGTAGCACATTGTAGCCAATCGCGACGCACTTTTAGAGTCGTATCGTAAATGTGTGGATATAAGGGTTACAACAAACGACCTGTAGTACATCGGAAAAGACTTCACAATTCCCTGGTGAGGTTGTGTTATATCAATATAGCGACGTTTGTCTCCCGGAAAGAAGTCGTCATGTGACACATAGTAGTCAATCGCCACGCACTTTTTGTTTTGTATCATCAATGTGTGTATATAAGGGTTACAATAAACGACCTTTAGTACATCGGAAAAAAACTTCACAACTCCCAGGTGAGGTTCTGTGATATGAATATAGCGACGTTTGCCTCCCGGAAAGAAGTCGTCATGTGGCACATAGTAGTCAATCGCGACACACTTTTTGTTTCGTATCGTCAATGTGTGGATACAAGCGTTACAATAAACGACCTGTAGTACATCGGAAAAAAGCTTCACAACTCCCTGGTGAGGTTCTGTTGCATGAATGTAGCGACATTAGTCTCCCAGAAAGAAGTCGTCATGTAGCACATAGTAGTTAATCGCGGCGCACTTTTTGTGTCGTATCGTCAAGGTGTGTATATAAGGGTTACAATAAACGACCTGTAGTACATCGGAAAAAAGCTTCACAACTCCCAGTTGAGGTTTTGTTATAGGAATGTAGCGGCGTTAGTGTCCCGGAAAGAGGTCGTCATGTAGCACATAGTAGTGAACCGCGACGCACTTTTTGTGTCGTATCGTCAATGTGTGTACATAAGGTTTACAATAAACGACTTGTAGTACATCGGAAAAAAGCTTCACAACTCCCAGGTGAGGTTCTGTTATATGAATGTAGCGACGTTAGTCTCCTGGACAGAAGTCGTCATTAAGAGCGTAGTAGTCAATCGCGACGTACTTATTGTGTCGTATCGTTAATTTGTGGATATAAGGGTTATAATAAACGACCTGTAGTACATCGGTAAAAAGCTTCACAACTCCCAGGTGAGGTTCTGTTATATGAATGTAGCGACGTTAGTCTCCCGGAGAGAAGTCGCCATGTAGCACATAGCAGTCAATAGCGATGCACTTTGTGTGTCGTATCTTCAATGTGTGGATATAAGGGTTACAATAAACGACCTGTATTACATCTGAAAAAACTTCACATCTCCCAGGTGAGGTTCTGTTATATGAATGTAGCGACGTTAGTCTCCCGGAAAGAAGTCGTCATGTAGCACATAGTTATCAATCGCCACGCATTTTTTGTTTCGTATCGTCAATGTGAGGATCTAAGGGTTACAGTAAACAATCTGTAGTACATCGGAAAAAAGCTTCACAACCCCAATGTGAGGTTCTGTTATATGAATGTAGCGAGGTTTATCGCCCGGAAAGAAGTCGTCATGTAGCACATACTGGTCAATCCCGACGCACTTTTTGAGTTATATCTTCAATGTGTGGATATAAGGGTTACAGTAAACGACCTGTCGTACATCGGAAAAAAGCCTCAGAACTCCTAGGTGGTGTTCTGTTATATGAATGTAGCGACGTTAGTCTCCCAGAAAGAAGTCGTCATGTAGCACATAGTTGTCAATCGCGACGCACTTTTTGTTTCATTTCGTCAATGTGTGTATGTAAGGGTTACAATAAAAGACCTGTAGTACATCGGAAAAAAGCTTGACAACTCCCAGGTGAGGTTCTGTTATATGAATGTAGCGACGTTGGTCTCCCGGAGAGAAGTCGTCATGTGGCACATAGTAGTCAATCGCGACGCACTTTTTGTGTTGTATCGTCAATGTGTGTACATAAGGGTTACAATAAACGACCTTTAGTACATCGGAAAAAAGCTTCACAACTCCCAGGTGAGGTTCTGTGATATGAATGTAGCGACGTTAGTCTCCCGGAAAGAAGTCGTCTGGTAGCACTTAGTAGTCAATCGCAACACCCTTTTTGCGTCGTATCGTCAATGTGTATATATAAAGGTTACAATAAACGACCTGTATTACATCGGAAAAAGCTTCACAATTCCCAGGTTAGGTTCGGTTATATGAATGTAGCGACGTTAGTCTCCTTGAAAGAAGTGGTCATGTAGCACATTGTAGTCAATCGCGATGCACTTTTAGAGTCGTATCGTAAATGTGTGGATATAAGGGTTACAATAAACGACCTGAAGTACATCGGAAAAGGTTTCACAACTCCCAGGTGAGGTTGTGTTATATCAATGTAATGACGTTTGTCTCCCAGAAAGAAGTCGTCATGTGGCACATAGTAGTCAATCTCGACGCACTTTTTGAGTCGTATCTTCAATGTGTGGATTATAAGGTTTACAATAAACGACCTGTAGTACATCGGAATAAAAGCTTCACAACTACCAGGTGAGGTTCTGTTATATGAATGTAGCGCCGTTAGTTTCCCGGAAAGAAGTCGTCATGAAGCGTGTAGTATTCAATCGCGACGTACTTTTTGCGTCGTATCGTCAATGTGAGGATCTAAGGGTTATGATAAACGACCAGTAGAACATCGGAAAAAAGCTTCCAAACTCCCAGGTGAGGTTCTGTTATATGAATGTAGCGACGTTAGTCTCCCGGAAAGAAGTCGTCATGTAGCACAAAGTAGTCAATCGCGACGCACTTTTTGTTTTGTATCGTCAATGTGTGTATATAAGGGTTACAATAAACGACCTTTAGTACATCGGAAAAAAACTTCACAACTCCCAGGTGAGGTTCTGTGATATGAATGTAGCGACGTTAGTCTCCCAGAAAGAAGTCGTCCTGAAGCGCGTAAAAGTCAATCGCGACATACTTTTTGCGTCGTATCGGCAATGTGAGGATCTAAGGGTTATAATAAACCACCTGTAGTACATCGGAAAAAGGCTTCACAACTCTCAGGTGAGGTTCTGATATATGAATGTAGCGACGTTAGTCTCCCGGAAAGAAGTCGTCATGTAGTACATTATAGTCAATCGCGACGCACTTTTAGAGTCGTATCGTAAATGTGTGGATATAAGGGTTACAATAAACGACCTGTAGTACATCCTAAAAGACTTCACAACTCCCAGGTGAGTTTGTGTTATATCAATGTAACGACGCTTGTCTCCCGGAAAGAAGTCGTCGTGTGGCACATAGTAGTCAATCGCGACGCCCTTTTTGTGTAGTATCGTGAATGTGTGGATATAAGGGTTACAATAAACGACCTGTAGTACATCGGCAAAAAGCTTCAGAACTCCCAGGTGAAGTTCTGTTATATGAATGTAGCGAAGTTAGTCTCCCGGAAAGAAATCATCATGTAGCACATAGTAGTCAATCGCGACGCACTTTTTGTGTCGTATCGTCAAAGTGTGTATATAAGGGTTACAATAAACGACCTGTAGTACATCGGAAAAAAGCTTCACAACTCCGAGGTGAGGTTTTGATATAGGATGGTAGCGACAATAGTGTCCCGGAAAGAGGACGTCATGTAGCCCTAAGTAGTCAATCGCGACGCACTTTTTGAGTCGTATCGTCAATGTGTGGATATAAGGTTTACAATAAACGACCTGTAGTACATCGGAAAAATGCTTCACAACTCCGAGGTGAGGTTTCGTTATAGGAATGTAGCGACGTTAGTGTCCCGGAAAGAGGACGTCATGTAGCACATGTTAGTCAATCGCGACGCACTTTTTGTGTCGTATCGTCAATGTGTGGATATAAGGTTTACAATATACGACTTGAAGTACATCGGAAAAATCTTCACAACTCCCAGGTGAGGATCTGTTATATGAGTGTAACGACGTTAATCTCCCGGAAAGAAGTCGTCATGTAGCAAATAGCAGTCAACAGCAATTCACTTTTTGTGTCGTATCGTCAATGTGTGTATATAAGGGTTACAATAAACGACCTGTAGTACATCGGAAAAAAGCTTCACAACTCCGAGGTGAGGTTTTGTTATAGGAATGTAGCGACGTTAGTGTCCCGGAAAGAGGACGTCACGTAGCACATAGTAGTCAATCGCGACGCACTTTTTGTGTCGTATCGTCAAAGTGTGTATATAAGGGTTACAATAAACGACCTGTAGTACATCGGAAAAAAGCTTCACGACCCCCAGGTTAGGTTCTGTTATATGAATGTAGCGACGGTAGTCTTATGGAAAGAAGTCGTCATGTAGCACATTATAGTCAATCGCGATGCACTTTTAGAGCCGTATCGTAAATGTGTGGTTATAAGGGTTACAATAAACGACCTGTAGTACATCGGAAAAAAGCTTCACAACTTCGAGGTGAGGTTCTGTTATAGGAATGTAGCGACGTTAGTGTCCCGGAAAGAGGACGTCATGTAGCGCATAGTAGTCAATCGCGACGCAATTTTTGTGTCGTATCGCCAATGTGTGGATATAAGGTTTACAATAAACGACCTGTAGTACATCGGAAAAAAGCTTCACAACTCCCAGGCGAGGATCTGTTATATGAATGTAGCGACGTTAGTCTCCGGGAAAGAAGTCGTCATGAAGCGCGTAGTAGTCAATCGCGACGTACTTTTTGTGTCGTATCGTCAATGTGAGGATCTAAGGGTTATATTAAACGTCCTGTAGTACATCGGAAAAAGCTTCCAAACTCCCAGGTGAGGTTCTGTTATATGAATGTAGCGACGTTAGTCTCCCGGAACGAAGTCGTCATGTAGCCCATAGTAGTCAATCGCGACGCACTTTTTGAGTCGTATCGTCAATGTGTGGATATAAGGTTTACAATGAACGACCTGTAGTACATCGGAAAAGAGCTTCACAACTCCCAGGTGAGGTTCTGTTATATGAATGTAGCGACGTTAGTCTCCCGGAAAGAAGTCGTCATGAAGCGCGTGGTAGTCAATCGCGACATACTTTTTGTGTCGTATCGTCAATGTGAGGATCTAAGGGTTATAATGAACGACCTTTAGTACATTGGAAAAAAGCTTCCAAACTCCCAGGTGAAGTTGTGTTATATGAATGTAGCGACGTTAGTCTCCCGGAAAGAAGTACTTATGTAGCACATAGTTGTCAATCGCGACGCACTTTTTGTTTCGTATCGTCAGTGTGTAAATAAGGTTTACAATGAAAGACCTGTAGTACATCGGAAAAAAGCTTCACAACTCCGAGGTTAGGTTCTGTTATATGAATGTAGCGACTTTAGTCTCTTCGAAAAAGTCGTCATGAAGCGCGTAGCAGTCAATCGCGACGTACTTTTTGTGTTGTATCGTCAATGTGAGGAACTAAGTGTTAAAATAAGCGACCAGTAGTACATCAGAAAAAAGCATCACAACTCCCAGATGAGGTTCTGTTAAATGAATATAGCGACGTTAATCTCCCGGAAAGAAGTTGTCATGTAGCACACATTAGTATAACGCGACGCACTTTTTGTGTCGTATCGTCAATGTGAGGATCTAAGGGTTATAATAAACGAACTGTAGTACATCGGAAAAAAGCTTCACAACTCCCAGATGAGGTTCTGTTATATAAATGTAGCGACATTAGTCTCCCGGAAAGAAGTCGTTATGTAGCACACAGTAGTCAATCGCGACGCACTTTTTGTGTCGTATTGTCAATGTGTGGATATAAGGGTTACAATATACGACCTGTCGTATTTCGGAAAGAAGCTTCACAACTCCTAGGTGAGGTTCTCTTATATGAATGTAGCGACGTTAGTCTCCCGGAAAGAAGTCGTCATGTAGCACATAGTAGTCAATGGCGACGCACTTTTTGTGTCGTATCGTCAATACGAGTATCTAAAGGTTACAATAAACGACCTGTAGTACATTGGAAAAAAGATTCACAACTCCCAGGTGAGGTTCTGTTACATGAATGTAGCGATGTTAGTCTCCCGGAAAGAAGTCGTCATGTAGCACATTGTAGTCAATCGCGACGCACTTTTTGTGTCTTATCGTCAATGTGAGGAACTAAGGGTTATAATAAACGACCTGTAGTACATCGGAAAAAAGCTTCACAACTCCCAGGTGAGGTTCTGTAATATGAATGTAGCGACGTTAGTCTCCCGGAAAGAAGTCGTCATGCAGCACATAGTAGTCAATTGCCACGCACTTTTTGTGTTGTATCGTCAATGTGAGGAACTAAGGGTTACAATAAGCTAACTGTAGTACATCGGAAAAAAACTTCACAACTCCCAGATGAGGTTCTGTTAAATGAATATAGCGACGTTAGTCTCCCGGAAAGAAGTCGTCATGTAGCACACAGAAGTATATCGCAACGCACTTTTTGTGTGGTATCGTCAATGTGAAGATCTAAGGGTTATAATAAACGACCTGTAGTACATCGGAAAAGAGATTCACAACTCCCAGATGAGGTTCTGTTATATAAATGTAGCTACGTTACTCTCCCGGAAAGAAGTCGTCATGTAGCACACAGTAGTCAATCCCGACGCACTTTTTGTGTTGTATCGTCAATGTGTGGATATAAGGGTTACAATAAACGACCTGTCGTACAACCGAAAAAAGCTTCAGAACTCCTAGGTGAGGTTCTGTTATATGATTGTAGCGACGTTAGTCTACCGGAAAGAAGTCGTCATGTAGCACATAGTGGTCAATCCCGACACACTTTTTGTGTCGTATCGTCAATGTGTGGATATAAGGGTTACAATAAACGACCTGTCGTACATCGGAAAAAAGCTTCAGAACTCCTAGGTGGGGTTCTTTTATATGAATGTAGCGACGTTAGTCTCCCGGAAAGAAGTCGTCATGTAGCACATTGTTGTCAATCGCGACGCACTTTCTGTTTCGTATCGTCAACGTGTGGATATAAGGGTTACAATAAACGACCTGTCGTACATCGGAAAAAAGCTTCAGAACACCTAGGTGACGTTCTGTTATATGAATGTAGCGACATTAGTCTCCTAGAAAGAAGTCGTCATGTAGCACATAGTAGTCAATCGCGACGCACTTTTTGTGTCGTATTGTCAATGTGTGGATATAAGGGTTACAATATACGACCTGTCGTATTTCGGAAAGAAGCTTCACAACTCCTAGGTGAGGTTCTCTTATATGAATGTAGCGACGTTAGTCTCCCGGAAAGAAGTCGTCATGTAGCACATAGTAGTCAATGGCGACGCACTTTTTGTGTCGTATCGTCAATACGAGTATCTAAAGGTTACAATAAACGACCTGTAGTACATTGGAAAAAAGATTCACAACTCCCAGGTGAGGTTCTGTTACATGAATGTAGCGATGTTAGTCTCCCGGAAAGAAGTCGTCATGTAGCATATAGTAGTCAACCACAACGCACTTTTTGTGTCGTATCGTCAATGTGTGGATATAAAGAATATAATAAACGACCTGTAGTACATCGGAAAAAAGCTTCACAACTCCCAGGTGAGGTTCTGTTATATGAATGTAGCGACGTTAGTCTCCCCCCGAAAGAAGTCGTCTTGTAGCACATAGTAGTCAATTGCCACGCACTTTTTGTGTTGTATCGTCAATGTGAGGAACTAAGGGTTACAATAAGCGAACTGTAGTACATCGGAAAAAAACTTCACAACTCCCAGATGAGGTTCTGTTAAATGAATATAGCGACGTTAGTCTCCCGGAAAGAAGTCGTCATGTAGCACACAGAAGTATATCGCAACGCACTTTTTGTGTGGTATCGTCAATGTGAAGATCTAAGGGTTATAATAAACGACCTGTAGTACATCGGAAAAGAGATTCACAACTCCCAGATGAGGTTCTGTTATATAAATGTAGCTACGTTAGTCTCCCGGAAAGAAGTCGTCATGTAGCACACAGTAGTCAATCCCGACGCACTTTTTGTGTTGTATCGTCAATGTGTGGATATAAGGGTTACAATAAACGACCTGTCGTACAACCGAAAAAAGCTTCAGAACTCCTAGGTGAGGTTCTGTTATATGAATGTAGCGACGTTAGTCTACCGGAAAGAAGTCGTCATGTAGCACATAGTGGTCAATCCCGACACACTTTTTGTGTCGTATCGTCAATGTGTGGATATAAGGGTTACAATAAACGACCTGTCGTACATCGGAAAAAAGCTTCAGAACTCCTAGGTGGGGTTCTTTTATATGAATGTAGCGACGTCAGTCTCCCGGAAAGAAGTCGTCATGTAGCACATTGTTGTCAATCGCGACGCACTTTCTGTTTCGTATCGTCAATGTGTGTATATAAGGTTTACAATAAAAGACCTGTAGTACATCGGAAAAAAGCTTCACAAGTCCCAGGTGAGGTTGTGTTATATGAATGTAGCGACGTTAGTCTCCCGGAAAGAAGTCGTCATGAAGCGCGTAGCAGTCAATCGCGACGTACTTATTGTGTAGTATCGTCAATGTGTGGATATTAGGGTTATAAAGAACGACCTGCAGTACATCGGAAAAAAGCTTCACAACTCCAAGGTGAGGTTCTGTTATATAAATGTAGCGACGTTAATCATCCGGAAAGAAGTCGTCATGTAGCACATAGTAGTCAAAAGCGACGCACTTTTTGTGTCGTATTTTCAATGTGTGGATATAAGGGTTATAATAAACGGCCTGTAGTACATCGGAAAAAAGCTTCACAACTCCAAGGTGAGGTTGTGTTAAATGAATGTAGCGACGTTAATCTCCCGGAAATAAGTAGTCATGTAGCACATAGTAGTCAATCGCGACGCACTTTTTGTGTTGTATCGTCAATGTGAGGATATAAGGGTTACAATAAACAACCTGTAGTACATCGGAAAAAAGCTTCACATCTCCCAGGTGAGGTTCTGTTATATGAATGTAGTGACGTTAGTCTCCTGGAAAGAAGTCATCATGTAGCACATAGTAGTCAATCGCTACGCACTTTTTGTGTCGTATGGTCAATGTGTGGATATAAGGGTTACTAAAAACAACCTGTCGTACATCGGAAAAATTCTACAGAGCTCCTAGGTGACGTTATGTTATATGAATGTAGCGATGTTAGTCTCCCGGTAAGAAGTCGTCATGTAGCATGTAGTGGTCAATCGCGACGCACTTTTTGAGTCGTATCGTCAATGTGAGGATCTAAGGGTTACAATAAACGACCTGTAGTACATCGGAAAAAAGCTTCACAACTCCCAGGTGAGGTTCTGTTATATGAATGTAGCGACGTTAGTCTCCGAGAAAGAAGTCGTCATGTAGCACATAGTAGTCAATCGCGACGCACTTTTTGTGTCGCATCGTCAATGTATGGATATAAGGGTTACAATAAACGGCGTGTAGTACATCGGAAAAAAGCTTCACAACTCCCAGGTGAGGTTCTGTTATATGAATGTAGCGACGTTAGTCTCCCGGAAAGAAGTCGTCATGTAGCACATAGTAGTCAATCGCGACGCACTTTTTGTGTCTTATCGTCAATGTGAGGAACTAAGGGTTATAATAAACGACCTGTAGTACATCGGAAAAAAGCTTCACAACTCCCAGGTGAGGTTCTGTAATATGAATGTAGCGACGTTAGTCTCCCGGAAAGAAGTCGTCATGCAGCACATAGCAGACAATAGCGATGCACTTTTTGTGTCGTATCGTCAATGTGTCGATATAAGGATTACAATAAACGACCTGTAGTACATCGAAAAAAACTTCACAACTCCCAGGTGAGGTTGTGTTATATGAATGTAGCGACATTAGTCTCCCGAAAAGAAGTCGTCATGTAGCACATAGCAGTCATCAGCGATGCACTTTTTGTGTCGTATCGTCAATTTGTGGATATAATGGTTACAATAAACGACCTGTAGTACATCAGAAAAAACTTCACAACTCCCAGGTGAGGTTCTGTTATATGAATGTAGCGACGTTAGTCTCCCAGAAAGAAGTCGTCATGTAGCACATAGTGGTCTATCCTGACGCACTTTTTGTGTCGTATCGTCAATGTGTGGATATAATGGTTACAATAAACGACCTGTCGTACATCGGAAAAAAGCTTCAAGAACTCCTAGGTGAGATTCTGTAATATGAATGTAGCGACGTTATTCTCCCGGAAAGAAGTCGTCATGTAGCACATAGTAGTCAATCGCGACGCACTTTTTGTGTTGTATCGTCAATGTGTGGATATAAGGGTTACAATAAACGACATGTAGTACATCGGAAAAAAGCTTCACAACCCCCAGGTGAGGTTTTGTTATATGAATGTAGCGATGTTAGTCTCCCGGAAAGAAGTCGTCATGTAGCCCATAGTAGTCAATCGCGACGCACTTTTTGTGTCGTATCGTCAATGTGAGGATCTAAGGGTTACAATAAACGACCTGTAGTACATCGGAAAAAAGTTTCACAACTCCCAGGTGAGGTTCTGCTATATGAATGTAGCGACGTCAATCTCCCGGAAAGTAGTAATCATGTAGCACGCAGTAGTCAATCGCGACGCATTTTTTGTGTCGTATCGTCAATGTGAGGATCTAAGGGTTACAAGAAACGACCTGTAGTGCATCGGAAAAAAGCTTCACAACTCCCAGGTGAGGTTGTGTTACATGAATGTAGCGACGTTAGTCTCCTGGAAAGAAGTCGTCATGTAGCACATAGTAGTCAATCGCGACGCACTTTTTGTGTCGTATCGTCAATGTGTGGATATAAGGGTTACAATAAACGAAGTGTAGTACATCGGAAAAAGATTCACAACTCCCAGGTGAGTTTCTGTTACATGAATATAGCGATGTTAGTCTCCCGGAAATAAGTCGTCATGTAGCATATAGTAGTCAACCGCGACGCACTTTTTGTGTCGTATCGTCAATGTGTGGATATAAAGACTATAATAAACGACCTGTAGTACATCGGAAAAAAGCTTCACAACTCCCAGGTGAGGTTCTGTTATATGAATGTAGCGACGTTAGTCTCCCCCCGAAAGAAGTCGTCTTGTAGCACATAGTAGTCAATCGCCACGCACTTTTTGTGTTGTATCGTCAATGTGAGGAACTAAGGGTTACAATAAGCGAACTGTAGTACATCGGAAAAAAACTTCACAACTCCCAGATGAGGTTCTGTTAAATGAATATAGCGACGTTAGTCTCCCGGAAAGAAGTCGTCATGTAGCACACAGAAGTATATCGCAACGCACTTTTTGTGTGGTATCGTCAATGTGAAGATCTAAGGGTTATAATAAACGACCTGTAGTACATCGGAAAAGAGATTCACAACTCCCAGATGAGGTTCTGTTATATAAATGTAGCTACGTTACTCTCCCGGAAAGAAGTCGTCATGTAGCACACAGTAGTCAATCCCGACGCACTTTTTGTGTTGTATCGTCAATGTGTGGATATAAGGGTTACAATAAACGACCTGTCGTACATCGGAAAAAAGCTTCAGAACTCCTAGGTGGGGTTCTTTTATATGAATGTAGCGACGTTAGTCTCCCGGAAAGAAGTCGTCATGTAGCACATTGTTGTCAATCGCGACGCACTTTCTGTTTCGTATCGTCAATGTGTGTATATAAGGTTTACAATAAAAGACCTGTAGTACATCGGAAAAAAGCTTCACAAGTCCCAGGTGAGGTTGTGTTATATGAATGTAGCGACGTTAGTCTCCCGGAAAGAAGTCGTCATAAAGCGCGTAGCAGTCAATCGCGACGTACTTATTGTGTAGTATCGTCAATGTGTGGATATTAGGGTTATAAAGAACGACCTGCAGTATATCGGAAAAAAGCTTCACAACTCCAAGGTGAGGTTCTGTTATATAAATGTAGCGACGTTAGTCATCCGGAAAGAAGTCGTCATGTAGCACATAGTAGTCAAAAGCGACGCACTTTTTGTGTCGTATTTTCAATGTGTGGATATAAGGGTTATAATAAACGGCCTGTAGTACATCGGAAAAAAGCTTCACAACTCCAAGGTGAGGTTGTGTTAAATGAATGTAGCGACGTTAATCTCCCGGAAATAAGTAGTCATGTAGCACATAGTAGTCAATCGCGACGCACTTTTTGTGTTGTATCGTCAATGTGAGGATATAAGGGTTACAATAAACAACCTGTAGTACATCGGAAAAAAGCTTCACATCTCCCAGGTGAGGTTCTGTTATATGAATGTAGTGACGTTAGTCTCCTGGAAAGAAGTCATCATGTAGCACATAGTAGTCAATCGCTACGCACTTTTTGTGTCGTATGGTCAATGTGTGGATATAAGGGTTACTAAAAACAACCTGTCGTACATCGGAAAAATTCTACAGAGCTCCTAGGTGACGTTATGTTATATGAATGTAGCGATGTTAGTCTCCCGGTAAGAAGTCGTCATGTAGCACGTAGTGGTCAATCGCGACGCACTTTTTGAGTCGTATCGTCAATGTGAGGATCTAAGGGTTACAATAAACGACCTGTAGTACATCGGAAAAAAGCTTCACAACTCCCAGGTGAGGTTCTGTTATATGAATGTAGCGACGTTAGTCTCCGAGAAAGAAGTCGTCATGTAGCACATAGTAGTCAATCGCGACGCACTTTTTGTGTCGTATCGTCAAAGTATGGATATAAGGGTTACAATAAACGGCGTGTAGTACATCGGAAAAAAGCTTCACAACTCCCAGGTGAGGTTCTGTTATATGAATGTAGCGACGTTAGTCTCCCGGAAAGAAGTCGTCATGTAGCACATAGTAGTCAATCGTGACGCACTTTTTGTGTCTTATCGTCAATGTGAGGAACTAAGGGTTATAATAAACGACCTGTAGTACATCGGAAAAAAGCTTCACAACTCCCAGGTGAGGTTCTGTAATATGAATGTAGCGACGTTAGTCTCCCGGAAAGAAGTCGTCATGCAGCACATAGCAAACAATAGCGATGCACTTTTTGTGTCGTATCGTCAATGTGTCGATATAAGGATTACAATAAACGACCTGTAGTACATCGAAAAAAACTTCACAACTCCCAGGTGAGGTTGTGTTATATGAATATAGCGACATTAGTCTCCCGAAAAGAAGTCGTCATGTAGCACATAGCAGTCATCAGCGATGCACTTTTTGTGTCGTATCGTCAATTTGTGGATATAATGGTTACAATAAACGACCTGTAGTACATCAGAAAAAACTTCACAACTCCCAGGTGAGGTTCTGTTATATGAATGTAGCGACGTTAGTCTCCCGGAAAGAAGTCGTCATGTAGCACATAGTGGTCAATCCTGACGCACTTTTTGTGTCGTATCGTCAATGTGTGGATATAATGGTTACAATAAACGACCTGTCGTACATCGGAAAAAAGCTTCAAGTACTCCTAGGTGAGATTCTGTAATATGAATGTAGCGACGTTATTCTCCCGGAAAGAAGTCGTCATGTAGCACATAGTAGTCAATCGCGACGCACTTTTTGTGTTGTATCGTCAATGTGTGGATATAAAGGGTTACAATAAACGACATGTAGTACATCGGAAAAAAGCTTCACAACCCCCAGGTGAGGTTTTGTTATATGAATGTAGCGATGTTAGTCTCCCGGAAAGAAGTCGTCATGTAGCCCATAGTAGTCAATCGCGACGCACTTTTTGTGTCGTATCGTCAATGTGAGGATCTAAGGGTTACAATAATCGACTTGTAGTACATCGGAAAAAAGTTTCACAACTCCCAGGTGAGGTTCTGCTATATGAATGTAGCGACGTCAATCTCCCGGAAAGTAGTAATCATGTAGCACGCAGTAGTCAATCGCGACGCATTTTTTGTGTCGTATCGTCAATGTGAGGATCTAAGGGTTACAAGAAACGACCTGTAGTGCATCGGAAAAAAGCTTCACAACTCCCAGGTGAGGTTCTGTTATATGAATGTAGCGACGTTAGTCTCCCGGAAAGAAGTCGTCATGTAGCACATAGTAGTCAATCGCGTCGCACTTTTTGTGTCGTATCGTCAATGTGTGGATATAAAGACTATAATAAACGACCTGTAGTACATCGGAAAAAAGCTTCACAACTCCCAGGTGAGGTTCTGTTATATGAATGTAGCGACGTTAGTCTCCCCCCGAAAGAAGTCGTCTTGTAGCACATAGTAGTCAATCGCCACGCACTTTTTGTGTTGTATCGTCAATGTGAGGAACTAAGGGTTACAATTAGCGAACTGTATTACATCGGAAAAAAACTTCACAACTCCCAGATGAGGTTCTGTTAAATGAATATAGCGACGTTAGTCTCCCGGAAAGAAGTCGTCATGTAGCACACAGAAGTATATCGCAACGCACTTTTTGTGTGGTATCGTCAATGTGAAGATCTAAGGGTTATAATAAACGACCTGTAGTACATCGGAAAAGAGATTCACAACTCCCAGATGAGGTTCTGTTATATAAATGTAGCTACGTTACTCTCCCGGAAAGAAGTCGTCATGTAGCACACAGTAGTCAATCCCGACGCACTTTTTGTGTTGTATCGTCAATGTGTGGATATAAGGGTTACAATAAACGACCTGTCGTACATCGGAAAAAAGCTTCAGAACTCCTAGGTGGGGTTCATTTATATGAATGTAGCGACGTTAGTCTCCCGGAAAGAAGTCGTCATGTAGCACATTGTTGTCAATCGCGACGCACTTTCTGTTTCGTATCGTCAATGTGTGTATATAAGGTTTACAATAAAAGACCTGTAGTACATCGGAAAAAGCTTCACAAGTCCCAGGTGAGGTTGTGTTATATGAATGTAGCGACGTTAGTCTCCCGGAAAGAAGTCGTCATGAAGCGCGTAGCAGTCAATCGCGACGTACTTATTGTGTAGTATCGTCAATGTGTGGATATTAGGGTTATAAAGAACGACCTGCAGTATATTGGAAAAAAGCTTCACAACTCCAAGGTGAGGTTCTGTTATATAAATGTAGCGACGTTAGTCATCCGGAAAGAAGTCGTCAAGTAGCACATAGTAGTCAAAAGCGACGTACTTTTTGTGTCGTATTTTCAATGTGTGGATATAAGGGTTATAATAAACGGCCTGTAGTACATCGGAAAAAAGCTTCACAACTCCAAGGTGAGGTTGTGTTAAATGAATGTAGCGACGTTAATCTCCCGGAAATAAGTAGTCATGTAGCACATAGTAGTCAATCGCGACGCACTTTTTGTGTTGTATCGTCAATGTGAGGATATAAGGGTTACAATAAACAACCTGTAGTACATCGGAAAAAAGCTTCACATCTCCCAGGTGAGGTTCTGTTATATGAATGTAGTGACGTTAGTCTCCTGGAAAGAAGTCATCATGTAGCACATAGTAGTCAATCGCTACGCACTTTTTGTGTCGTATGGTCAATGTGTCGATATAAGGGTTACTAAAAACAACCTGTCGTACATCGGAAAAATTCTACAGTGCTCCTAGGTGACGTTATGTTATATGAATGTAGCGATGTTAGTCTCCCGGTAAGAAGTCGTCATGTAGCACGTAGTGGTCAATCGCGACGCACTTTTTGAGTCGTATCGTCAATGTGAGGATCTAAGGGTTACAATAAACGACCTGTAGTACATCGGAAAAAAGCTTCACAACTCCCAGGTGAGGTTCTGTTATATGAATGTAGCGACGTTAGTCTCCGAGAAAGAAGTCGTCATGTAGCACATAGTAGTCAATCGCGACGCACTTTTTGTGTCATATCGTCAATGTATGGATATAAGGGTTACAATAAACGGCGTGTAGTACATCGGAAAAAAGCTTCACAACTCCCAGGTGAGGTTCTGTTATATGAATGTAGCGACGTTAGTCTCCCGGAAAGAAGTCGTCATGTAGCACATAGTAGTCAATCGCGACGCACTTTTTGTGTCTTATCGTCAATGTGAGGAACTAAGGGTTATAATAAACGACCTGTAGTACATCGGAAAAAAGCTTCACAACTCCCAGGTGAGGTTCTGTAATATGAATGTAGCGACGTTAGTCTCCCGGAAAGAAGTCGTCATGCAGCACATAGCAGACAATAGCGATGCACTTTTTGTGTCGTATCGTCAATGTGTCGATATAAGGATTACAATAAACGACCTGTAGTACATCGAAAAAAACTTCACAACTCCCAGTTGAGGTTGTGTTATATGAATGTAGCGACATTAGTCTCCCGAAAAGAAGTCGTCATGTAGCACATAGCAGTCATCAGCGATGCACTTTTTGTGTCGTATCGTCAATTTGTGGATATAATGGTTACAATAAAGGACCTGTAGTACATCAGAAAAAACTTCACAACTCCCAGGTGAGGTTCTGTTATATGAATGTAGCGACGTTAGTCTCCCGGAAAGAAGTCGTCATGTAGCACATAGTAGTCAATCGCGTCGCACTTTTTGTGTCGTATCGTCAATGTGTGGATATAAAGACTATAATAAACGACCTGTAGTACATCGGAAAAAAGCTTCACAACTCCCAGGTGAGGTTCTGTTATATGAATGTAGCGACGTTAGTCTCCCCCCGAAAGAAGTCGTCTTGTAGCACATAGTAGTCAATCGCCACGCACTTTTTGTGTTGTATCGTCAATGTGAGGAACTAAGGGTTACAATTAGCGAACTGTAGTACATCGGAAAAAAACTTCACAACTCCCAGATGAGGTTCTGTTAAATGAATATAGCGACTTTAGTCTCCCGGAAAGAAGTCGTCATGTAGCACACAGAAGTATATCGCAACGCACTTTTTGTGTGGTATCGTCAATGTGAAGATCTAAGGGTTATAATAAACGACCTGTAGTACATCGGAAAAGAGATTCACAACTCCCAGATGAGGTTCTGTTATATAAATGTAGCTACGTTACTCTCCCGGAAAGAAGTCGTCATGTAGCACACAGTAGTCAATCCCGACGCACTTTTTGTGTTGTATCGTCAATGTGTGGATATAAGGGTTACAATAAACGACCTGTCGTACATCGGAAAAAAGCTTCAGAACTCCTAGGTGGGGTTCATTTATATGAATGTAGCGACGTTAGTCTCCCGGAAAGAAGTCGTCATGTAGCACATTGTTGTCAATCGCGACGCACTTTCTGTTTCGTATCGTCAATGTGTGTATATAAGGTTTACAATAAAAGACCTGTAGTACATCGGAAAAAGCTTCACAAGTCCCAGGTGAGGTTGTGTTATATGAATGTAGCGACGTTAGTCTCCCGGAAAGAAGTCGTCATGAAGCGCGTAGCAGTCAATCGCGACGTACTTATTGTGTAGTATCGTCAATGTGTGGATATTAGGGTTATAAAGAACGACCTGCAGTATATTGGAAAAAAGCTTCACAACTCCAAGGTGAGGTTCTGTTATATAAATGTAGCGACGTTAGTCATCCGGAAAGAAGTCGTCAAGTAGCACATAGTAGTCAAAAGCGACGTACTTTTTGTGTCGTATTTTCAATGTGTGGATATAAGGGTTATAATAAACGGCCTGTAGTACATCGGAAAAAAGCTTCACAACTCCAAGGTGAGGTTGTGTTAAATGAATGTAGCGACGTTAATCTCCCGGAAATAAGTAGTCATGTAGCACATAGTAGTCAATCGCGACGCACTTTTTGTGTTGTATCGTCAATGTGAGGATATAAGGGTTACAATAAACAACCTGTAGTACATCGGAAAAAAGCTTCACATCTCCCAGGTGAGGTTCTGTTATATGAATGTAGTGACGTTAGTCTCCTGGAAAGAAGTCATCATGTAGCACATAGTAGTCAATCGCTACGCACTTTTTGTGTCGTATGGTCAATGTGTCGATATAAGGGTTACTAAAAACAACCTGTCGTACATCGGAAAAATTCTACAGAGCTCCTAGGTGACGTTATGTTATATGAATGTAGCGATGTTAGTCTCCCGGTAAGAAGTCGTCATGTAGCACGTAGTGGTCAATCGCGACGCACTTTTTGAGTCGTATCGTCAATGTGAGGATCTAAGGGTTACAATAAACGACCTGTAGTACATCGGAAAAAAGCTTCACAACTCCCAGGTGAGGTTCTGTTATATGAATGTAGCGACGTTAGTCTCCGAGAAAGAAGTCGTCATGTAGCACATAGTAGTCAATCGCGACGCACTTTTTGTGTCATATCGTCAATGTATGGATATAAGGGTTACAATAAACGGCGTGTAGTACATCGGAAAAAAGCTTCACAACTCCCAGGTGAGGTTCTGTTATATGAATGTAGCGACGTTAGTCTCCCGGAAAGAAGTCGTCATGTAGCACATAGTAGTCAATCGCGACGCACTTTTTGTGTCTTATCGTCAATGTGAGGAACTAAGGGTTATAATAAACGACCTGTAGTACATCGGAAAAAAGCTTCACAACTCCCAGGTGAGGTTCTGTAATATGAATGTAGCGACGTTAGTCTCCCGGAAAGAAGTCGTCATGCAGCACATAGCAGACAATAGCGATGCACTTTTTGTGTCGTATCGTCAATGTGTCGATATAAGGATTACAATAAACGACCTGTAGTACATCGAAAAAAACTTCACAACTCCCAGTTGAGGTTGTGTTATATGAATGTAGCGACATTAGTCTCCCGAAAAGAAGTCGTCATGTAGCACATAGCAGTCATCAGCGATGCACTTTTTGTGTCGTATCGTCAATTTGTGGATATAATGGTTACAATAAAGGACCTGTAGTACATCAGAAAAAACTTCACAACTCCCAGGTGAGGTTCTGTTATATGAATGTAGCGACGTTAGTCTCCCGGAAAGAAGTCGTCATGTAGCACATAGTGGTCAATCCTGACGCACATTTTGTGTCGTATCGTCAATGTGTGGATATAATGGTTATAATAAACGACCTGTCGTACATCGGAAAAAAGCTTCAAGAACTCCTAGGTGAGATTCTGTAATATGAATGTAGCGACGTTATTCTCCCGGAAAGAAGTCGTCATGTAGCACATAGTAGTCAATCGCGACGCACATTTTGTGTTGTATCGTCAATGTGTGGATATAAGGGTTACAATAAACGACATGTAGTACATCGGAAAAAAGCTTCACAACCCCCAGGTGAGGTTCTGTTATATGCATGTAGCGACGTTAGTCTCCCGGAAAGAAGTTGTCATGTAGCACATAGTAGTCAATCGCGACGCACTTTTTGTGTCGTATCGTCAATGTGTGGATATAAGGGTTACAATAAACGAAGTGTAGTACATCGGAAAAAGCTACACAACTCCCAGGTGAGGTTCTGTTATATGAATGTAGCGACGTTAGTCTCCCAGAAAAAAGTCATCATGAAGCACATAGTAGTCAATCGCGACGCACTTTTTGTGTCGTATCGTCAATGTGTGGATATAAGGGTTACAATAAACAACCTGTCGTACATCGTAAAAATACTTCAGAACTCCTAGGTGAGGTTCTGTTATATGAATGTAGCGATGTTAGTCTCCCGGAAAGAAGCCGTCGTGAAGCACATAGTAGCCAGTCGCGAAGCACTTTTTGTGTCGTATCGTCAATGTGTGGATATAAGCGTTATAATAAACGACCTGTAGTACATCGGAAAAATGCTTCAGAACTCCTAGGTGAGGTTCTGTTATATGAATGTTGCGACGTTAGTCTCCCGGAAAGAAGTCGTCATCTAGCACATAGTAGTCGATCACGACGCTCTTTTTGTTTCGTATCGTCAATGTGAGGATCTACGGGTTACAATAAACGACCTGTAGTACATCGGAAAAACGTTTCACAACTCCCAGGTGAGGTTCTGTTATATGAATGTAGCGACGTCAGTCTCCCGGAAGGTAGTCGTCATGTAGCACGCAGTAGTCAAACGCGACGCACTTTTTGTGTCGTATCGTCAATGTGTGGATATAAGGGTTACAATAAATGACCTGTCGTTCACCGGAAAACTGCTTCAGAACTCCTAGGTGAGGTTCTGTTAAATGAATGTAGCGACGTTAGTCTCCCGGAAATAAGTCGTCATGTAGCACATAGTGGTCAATCCCGACGCACTTTTTGTGTCGTATCGTCAATGTGTGGATATAATGGTTACAATAAACGACCTGTCGTACATCGGAAAAAAGCTTCAAGAACTCCAAGGTGAGATTCTGTAATATGAATGTAGCGACGTTATTCTCCTGGAAATAAGTCGTCATGTAGCACATAGTTGTCAATCGCGACGCACTTTTTGTGTCGTAACGTCAAAGTGTGGATATAAGGGTTACAATAAACAACCTGTCGTACATCGGAAAAATGCTTCAGAACTCCTAGGTGAGGTTCTGTTATATGAATGTAGCGATGTTAGTCTACCGGAAAGAAGTCGTCATGTAGCCCATAGCAGTCAATCGCGACGCACTTTTTGTGTCGTATCGTCCATGTGAGGATCTAAGTGTTACAAGTAACGACCTGTAGTGCATCGGAAAAATGCTTCACAACACCCAGGTTAGGTTCTGTTATATGAATGTAGCGACGTTAGTCTCCCGGAAAGAAGTCTTCATGTAGCACATAGTAGTCAATCGCGACGCACTTTTTGTGTCGTATCGTCAATGTGTGGATATAAGGGTTACAATAAACAACCTGTCGTACATCGTAAAAATGCTTCAGATCTCCTAGGTGAGGTTCTGTTGTATGAATGTAGCGACGTCAGTCTCCCGGAAAGTAGTCGTCATGTAGCACGCAGTAGTCAATCGCGACGCACTTTTTGTGTCGTATCGTCAATGTGAGGATCTAAGGGTTACAAGAAACGACCTGTAGTGCATCGGAAAAAAGCTTCACAACTCCCAGGTGAGGTTCTGTTATATGAATGTAGCGACGTTAGTCTCCCGGAAAGAAGTCGTCATGTAGCACATAGTAGTCAATCGCGACGCACTTTTTGTGTCGTATCGTCAATGTGTGGATATAAGGGTTACAATAAACGAAGTGTAGTACATCGGAAAAAGCTTCACAACTCCCAGGTGAGGTTCTGTAATATGAATGTAGCGATGTTAGTCTCCCAGAAAAAAGTCATCATGAAGCACATAGTAGTCAATCGCGACGCACTTTTTGTGTCGTATCGGCAATGTGTGGATATAAGGGTTACAATAAACGACCTGTAGTACATCGGAAAAAAGCTTCACAACTCCCATGTGAGGTTCTGTTATATGAATGTAGCGACGTCAGTCTCCCGGAAGGTAGTCGTCATGTAGCACGCAGTAGTCAATCGCGACGCACTTTTTGTGTCTTATTGTCAATGTGAGGATCTAAGGGTTATAATAAACGACCTGTAGTACATCGGAAAAAAGCTTCACAACTCCCAGGTGAGTTTCTGTAATATGAATGTAGCGACGTTAGTTTCCCGGAAAGAAGTCGTCATGTAGCACATAGTAGCGAATCGAGATGCACTTTTTGTGTCGTATCGTCAATGTATGGATATAAGGGTTACAATAAACAACCTGTCGTACATCGTAAAAATACTTCAGAACTCCTAGGTGAGGTTCTGTTATATGAATGTAGCGATGTTAGTCTCCCGGAAAGAAGCCGTCGTGAAGCACATAGTAGCCAGTCGCGAAGCACTTTTTGTGTCGTATCGTCAATGTGTGGATATAAGCGTTATAATAAACGACCTGTAGTACATTGGAAAAATGCTTCAGAACTCCTAGGTGAGGTTCTGTTATATGAATGTTGCGACGTTAGTCTCCCAGAAAGAAGTCGTCATGTAGCACATAGTAGTCGATCACGACGCTCTTTTTGTTTCGTATCGTCAATGTGAGGATCTACGGATTACAATAAACGATCTGTAGTACATCGGAAAAACGTTTTTACAACTCCCAGGTGAGGTTCTGTTATATGAATGTAGCGACGTCAGTCTCCCGGAAGGTAGTCGTCATGTAGCACGCAGTAGTCAAACGCGACGCACTTTTTGTGTCGTATCGTCAATGTGTGGATATAAGGGTTACAATAAACGACCTGTCGTTCACCGGAAAACTGCTTCAGAACTCCTAGGTGAGGTTCTGTTATATGAATGTAGCGACGTTAGTCTCCCAGAAAGAAGTCGTCATGTAGCACATAGTAGTCAATCACGACGCATTTTTTGTGTCGTACCGTCAATGGGAGGATCTAAGGGTTACAATAAATGACCTGTAGTACATCGGAAAAAAGCTTCACAGCTCCCAGGTGTGGTTCTGTTATATGAATGTAGCGACATTTGTCTCTGGGAAAGAAGTCGTCATGTAGCACACAGTAGTCAATCGCGACGCACTTTTTGTGTCGTATCGTCAATGTGAGGATCTAAGGGTTACAATAAACGACCTGTAGTTCATCGGAAAAAAGTTTCACAACTCCCATGTGAGGTTCTGTTATATGAATGTAGCGACGTCAGTCTCCCGGAAGGTAGTCGTCATGTAGCACGCAGTAGTCAATCGCGACGCACTTTTTGTGTCTTATTGTCAATGTGAGGATCTAAGGGTTATAATAAACGACCTGTAGTACATCGGAAAAAAGCTTCACAACTCCCAGGTGAGTTTCTGTAATATGAATGTAGCGACGTTAGTTTCCCGGAAAGAAGTCGTCATGTAGCACATAGTAGCGAATCGAGATGCACTTTTTGTGTCGTATCGTCAATGTATGGATATAAGGGTTACAATAAACGACCTGTAGTTCACCGGATAAAACTCCACAACTCCCAGGTGAGGTTCTGTATTATGAATGTAGCGACGTTAGTCTCCCGGAAAGAAGTCGTCATGTAGCACATAGTGGTCAATCCCGACGCACTTTTTGTGTCGTATCGTCAGTGTGTGGATATAAGGGTTACAATAAATGACCTGTAGTACATCGGAAAAAAGCTTCACAGCTCCCAGGTGTGGTTGTGTTATATGAATGTAGCGACATTTGTCTCCGGGAAAGAAGTCGTCATGTAGCACACAGTAGTCAAACGCGAGCACTTTTTGTGTCGTATCGTCAATGTGAGGATCTAAGGGTTACAATAAACGACCTGTAGTACATCGGAAAAAAGCTTCACAACTCCCAGGTGAGGTTCTGTAATATGAATGTAGCGACGTTAGTTTCCCGGAAAGAAGTCTTCATGTAGCACATAGTAGTCAATCGCGACGCACTTTTTGTGTCGTATCGTCAATGTGAGGATCTAAGGGTTATAATAAACGACCTGTAGTACATCGGAAAATAGCTTCACAACTCCCAGGTGAGGTTCTGTAATATGAATGTAGCGACGTTAGTTTCCCGGAAAGAAGTCTTCATGTAGCACATAGTAGTCAATCGCGACGCACTTTTTGTGTCGTATCGTCAATGTGAGGATCTAAGGGTTATAATAAACGACCTGTAGTACATCGGAAAAAAGCTTCACAACTCCCAGGTGAGGTTCTGTAATATGAATGTAGCGACGTTAGTTTCCCGGAAAGAAGTCTTCATGTAGCACATAGTAGTCAATCGCGACGCACTTTTTGTGTCGTATCGTCAATGTGAGGATCTAAGGGTTATAATAAACGACCTGTAGTACATCGGAAAAAAGCTTCACAACTCCCAGGTGAGGTCCTGTAATATGAATGTAGCGACGTTAGTTTCCCGGAAAGAAATCTTCATGTAGCACATAGTAGTCCATCGCGACGCACTTTTTGTGTCGTATCGTCAATGTGAGGATCTAAGGTTTATAATAAACGACCTGTAGTACATCGGAAAAAAGCTTCACAACTCCCAGGTGAGGTTCTGTAATATGAATGTAGCGACGTTAGTTTCCCGGAAAGAAGTCTTCATGTAGCACATAGTAGTCAATCGCGACGCACTTTTTGTGTCGTATCGTCAATGTGAGGATCTAAGGGTTATAATAAACGACCTGTAGTACATCGCAAAAAAGCTTCACAACTCCCAGGTGAGGTTCTGTAATATGAATGTAGCGACGTTAGTTTCCCGGAAAGAAGTCATCATGTAGCACATAGTAGTCAATCGCGACGCACTTTTTGTGTCGTATCGTCAATGTGAGGATCTAAGGGTTATAATAAACGACCTGTAATACATTGGAAAAAAGCTTCACAACTCCCAGGTGAGGTCCTGTAATATGAATGTAGCGACGTTAGTTTCCCGGAAAGAAGTCTTCATGTAGCACATAGTAGTCAATCGCGACGCACTTTTTGTGTCGTATCGTCAATGTGAGGATCTAAGGGTTATAATAAACGACCAGTAGTACATCGGAAAAAAGCTTCACAACTCCCAGGTGAGGTTCTGTAATATGAATGTAGCGACGTTAGTTTCCCGGAAAGAAGTCTTCATGTAGCACATAGTAGTCAATCGCGACGCACTTTTTGTGTCGTATCGTCAATGTGAGGATCTAAGGGTTATAATAAACGACCTGTAGTACATTGGAAAAAAGCTTCACAACTCCCAGGTGAGGTTCTGTAATATGAATGTAGCGACGTTAGTTTCCCGGAAAGAAGTCTTCATGTAGCACATAGTAGTCAATCGCGACGCACTTTTTGTGTCGTATCGTCAATGTGAGGATCTAAGGGTTATAATAAACGACCTGTAGTACATCGGAAAAAAGCTTCACAACTCCCAGGTGAGGTTCTGTAATATGAATGTAGCGACGTTAGTTTCCCGGAAAGAAGTCTTCATGTAGCACATAGTAGTCAATCGCGACGCACTTTTTGTGTCGTATCGTCAATGTGAGGATCTAAGGGTTATAATAAACGACCTGTAGTACATCGGAAAAAAGCTTCACAACTCCCAGGTGAGGTCCTGTAATATGAATGTAGCGACGTTAGTTTCCCGGAGAGAAGTCTTCATGTAGCACATAGTAGTCAATCGCGACGCACTTTCTGTGTCGTATCGTCAATGTGAGGATCTAAGGGTTATAATAAACGACCTGTAGTACATCGGAAAAAAGCTTCACAACTCCCAGGTGAGGTTCTGTAATATGAATGTAGCGACGTTAGTTTCCCGGAAAGAAGTCTTCATGTAGCACATAGTAGTCAATCGCGACGCACTTTTTGTGTCGTATCGTCAATGTGAGGATCTAAGGGTTATAATAAACGACCAGTAGTACATCGGAAAAAAGCTTCACAACTCCCAGGTGAGGTTCTGTAATATGAATGTAGCGACGTTAGTTTCCCGGAAAGAAGTCTTCATGTAGCACATAGTAGTCAATCGCGACGCACTTTTTGTGTCGTATCGTCAATGTGAGGATCTAAGGGTTATAATAAACGACCTGTAGTACATTGGAAAAAAGCTTCACAACTCCCAGGTGAGGTTCTGTAATATGAATGTAGCGACGTTAGTTTCCCGGAAAGAAGTCTTCATGTAGCACATAGTAGTCAATCGCGACGCACTTTTTGTGTCGTATCGTCAATGTGAGGATCTAAGGGTTATAATAAACGACCTGTAGTACATCGGAAAAAAGCTTCACAACTCCCAGGTGAGGTTCTGTAATATGAATGTAGCGACGTTAGTTTCCCGGAAAGAAGTCTTCATGTAGCACATAGTAGTCAATCGCGACGCACTTTTTGTGTCGTATCGTCAATGTGAGGATCTAAGGGTTATAATAAACGACCTGTAGTACATCGGAAAAAAGCTTCACAACTCCCAGGTGAGGTTCTGTAATATGAATGTAGCGACGTTAGTTTCCCGGAAAGAAGTCTTCATGTAGCACATAGTAGTCAATCGCGACGCACTTTTTGTGTCGTATCGTCAATGTGAGGATCTAAGGGTTATAATAAACGACCTGTAGTACATCGGAAAAAAGCTTCACAACTCCCAGGTGAGGTCCTGTAATATGAATGTAGCGACGTTAGTTTCCCGGAGAGAAGTCTTCATGTAGCACATAGTAGTCAATCGCGACGCACTTTCTGTGTCGTATCGTCAATGTGAGGATCTAAGGGTTATAATAAACGACCTGTAGTACATCGGAAAAAAGCTTCACAACTCCCAGGTGAGGTTCTGTAATATGAATGTAGCGACGTTAGTTTCCCGGAAAGAAGTCTTCATGTAGCACATAGTAGTCAATCGCGACGCACTTTTTGTGTCGTATCGTCAATGTGAGGATCTAAGGGTTATAATAAACGACCTGTAGTACATCGGAAAAAAGCTTCACAACTCCCAGGTGAGGTTCTGTAATATGAATGTAGCGACGTTAGTTTCCCGGAAAGAAGTCTTCATGTAGCACATAGTAGTCAATCGCGACGCACTTTTTGTGTCGTATCGTCAATGTGAGGATCTAAGGGTTATAATAAACGACCTGTAGTACATCGGAAAAAAGCTTCACAACTCCCAGGTGAGGTTCTGTAATATGAATGTAGCGACGTTAGTTTCCCGGAAAGAAGTCTTCATGTAGCACATAGTAGTCAATCGCGACGCACTTTTTGTGTCGTATCGTCAATGTGAGGATCTAAGGGTTATAATAAACGACCTGTAGTAGATCGGAAAAAAGCTTCACAACTCCCAGGTGAGGTCCTGTAATATGAATGTAGCGACGTTAGTTTCCCGGAGAGAAGTCTTCATGTAGCACATAGTAGTCAATCGCGACGCACTTTTTGTGTCGTATCGTCAATGTGAGGATCTAAGGGTTATAATAAACGACCTGTAGTACATCGGAAAAAAGCTTCACAACTCCCAGGTGAGGTTCTGTAATATGAATGTAGCGACGTTAGTTTCCCGGAAAGAAGTCTTCATGTAGCACATAGTAGTCAATCGCGACGCACTTTTTGTGTCGTATCGTCAATGTGGGATCTAAGGGTTATAATAAACGACCTGTAGTACATCGGAAAAAAGCTTCACAACTCCCAGGTGAGGTTCTGTAATATGAATGTAGCGACGTTAGTTTCCCGGAAAGAAGTCTTCATGTAGCACATAGTAGTCAATCGCGACGCACTTTTTGTGTCGTATCGTCAATGTGAGGATCTAAGGGTTATAATAAACGACCTGTAGTACATCGGAAAAAAGCTTCACAACTCCCAGGTGAGGTTCTGTAATATGAATGTAGCGACGTTAGTTTCCCGGAAAGAAGTCTTCATGTAGCACATAGTAGTCAATCGCGACGCACTTTTTGTGTCGTATCGTCAATGTGAGGATCTAAGGGTTATAATAAACGACCTGTAGTACATCGGAAAAAAGCTTCACAACTCCCAGGTGAGGTTCTGTAATATGAATGTAGCGACGTTAGTTTCCCGGAAAGAAGTCTTCATGTAGCACATAGTAGTCAATCGCGACGCACTTTTTGTGTCGTATCGTCAATGTGAGGATCTAAGGGTTATAATAAACGACCTGTAGTACATCGGAAAAAAGCTTCACAACTCCCAGGTGAGGTCCTGTAATATGAATGTAGCGACGTTAGTTTCCCGGAAAGAAGTCTTCATGTAGCACATAGTAGTCAATCGCGACGCACTTTTTGTGTCGTATCGTCAATGTGAGGATCTAAGGGTTATAATAAACGACCTGTAGTACATCGGAAAAAAGCTTCACAACTCCCAGGTGAGGTTCTGTAATATGAATGTAGCGACGTTAGTTTCCCGGAAAGAAGTCTTCATGTAGCACATAGTAGTCAATCGCGACGCACTTTTTGTGTCGTATCGTCAATGTGAGGATCTAAGGGTTATAATAAACGACCTGTAGTACATCGGAAAAAAGCTTCACAACTCCCAGGTGAGGTCCTGTAATATGAATGTAGCGACGTTAGTTTCCCGGAGAGAAGTCTTCATGTAGCACATAGTAGTCAATCGCGACGCACTTTTTGTGTCGTATCGTCAATGTGAGGATCTAAGGGTTATAATAAACGACCTGTAGTACATCGGAAAAAAGCTTCACAACTCCCAGGTGAGGTTCTGTAATATGAATGTAGCGACGTTAGTTTCCCGGAAAGAAGTCTTCATGTAGCACATAGTAGTCAATCGCGACGCACTTTTTGTGTCGTATCGTCAATGTGAGGATCTAAGGGTTATAATAAACGACCTGTAGTACATCGGAAAAAAGCTTCACAACTCCCAGGTGAGGTTCTGTAATATGAATGTAGCGACGTTAGTTTCCTGGAAAGAAGTCTTCATGTAGCACATAGTAGTCAATCGCGACGCACTTTTTGTGTCGTATCGTCAATGTGAGGATCTAAGGGTTATAATAAACGACCTGTAGTACATCGGAAAAAAGCTTCACAACTCCCAGGTGAGGTTCTGTAATATGAATGTAGCGACGTTAGTTTCCCGGAAAGAAGTCTTCATGTAGCACATAGTAGTCAATCGCGACGCACTTTTTGTGTCGTATCGTCAATGTGAGGATCTAAGGGTTATAATAAACGACCTGTAGTACATCGGAAAAAAGCTTCACAACTCCCAGGTGAGGTTCTGTAATATGAATGTAGCGACGTTAGTTTCCCGGAAAGAAGTCTTCATGTAGCACATAGTAGTCAATCGCGACGCACTTTTTGTGTCGTATCGTCAATGTGAGGATCTAAGGGTTATAATAAACGACCTGTAGTACATCGGAAAAAAGCTTCACAACTCCCAGGTGAGGTCCTGTAATATGAATGTAGCGACGTTAGTTTCCCGGAGAGAAGTCTTCATGTAGCACATAGTAGTCAATCGCGACGCACTTTTTGTGTCGTATCGTCAATGTGAGGATCTAAGGGTTATAATAAACGACCTGTAGTACATCGGAAAAAAGCTTCACAACTCCCAGGTGAGGTTCTGTAATATGAATGTAGCGACGTTAGTTTCCCGGAAAGAAGTCTTCATGTAGCACATAGTAGTCAATCGCGACGCACTTTTTGTGTCGTATCGTCAATGTGAGGATCTAAGGGTTATAATAAACGACCTGTAGTACATCGGAAAAAAGCTTCACAACTCCCAGGTGAGGTTCTGTAATATGAATGTAGCGACGTTAGTTTCCCGGAAAGAAGTCTTCATGTAGCACATAGTAGTCAATCGCGACGCACTTTTTGTGTCGTATCGTCAATGTGAGGATCTAAGGGTTATAATAAACGACCTGTAGTACATCGGAAAAAAGCTTCACAACTCCCAGGTGAGGTTCTGTAATATGAATGTAGCGACGTTAGTTTCCCGGAAAGAAGTCATCATGTAGCACATAGTAGTAAATCGCGACGCACTTTTTGTGTCGTATCGTCAATGTGAGGATCTAAGGGTTATAATAAACGACCTGTAGTACATCGGAAAAAAGCTTCACAACTCCCAGGTGAGGTTCTGTAATATGAATGTAGCGACGTTAGTTTCCCGGAAAGAAGTCTTCATGTAGCACATAGTAGTCAATCGCGACGCACTTTTTGTGTCGTATCGTCAATGTGAGGATCTAAGGGTTATAATAAACGACCTGTAGTACATCGGAAAAAAGCTTCACAACTCCCAGGTGAGGTTCTGTAATATGAATGTAGGGACGTTAGTTTCCCGGAAAGAAGTCTTCATGTAGCACATAGTAGTCAATAGCGACGCACTTTTTGTGTTGTATCGTCAATGTGAGGATCTAAGGGTTATAATAAACGACCAGTAGTACATCGGAAAAAAGCTTCACAACTCCCAGGTGAGGTTCTGTAATATGAATGTAGCGACGTTAGTTTCCCGGAAAGAAGTCTTCATGTAGCACATAGTAGTCAATCGCGACGCACTTTTTGTGTCGTATCGTCAATGTGAGGATCTAAGGGTTATAATAAACGACCTGTAGTACATCGGAAAAAAGCTTCACAACTCCCAGGTGGGGTCCTGTAATATGAATGTAGCGACGTTAGTTTCCCGGAAAGAAGTCTTCATGTAGCACATAGTAGTCAATCGCGACGCACTTTTTGTGTCGTATCGTCAATGTGAGGATCTAAGGGTTATAATAAACGACCTGTAGTACATCGGAAAAAAGCTTCACAACTCCCAGGTGAGGTTCTGTAATATGAATGTAGCGACGTTAGTTTCCCGGAAAGAAGTCTTCATGTAGCACATAGTAGTCAATCGCGACGCACTTTTTGTGTCGTATCGTCAATGTGAGGATCTAAGGGTTATAATAAACGACCTGTAGTACATCGGAAAAAAGCTTCACAACTCCCAGGTGAGGTTCTGTAATATGAATGTAGCGACGTTAGTTTCCCGGAAAGAAGTCATCATGTAGCACATAGTAGTCAATCGCGACGCACTTTTTGTGTCGTATCGTCAATGTGAGGATCTAAGGGTTATAATAAACGACCTGTAGTACATCGGAAAAAAGCTTCACAACTCCCAGGTGAGGTCCTGTAATATGAATGTAGCGACGTTAGTTTCCCGGAAAGAAGTCTTCATGTAGCACATAGTAGTCAATCGGGCCGCACTTTTTGTGTCGTATCGTCAATGTGAGGATCTAAGGGTTATAATAAACGACCTGTAGTACATCGGAAAAAAGCTTCACAACTCCCAGGTGAGGTTCTGTAATATGAATGTAGCGACGTTAGTTTCCCGGAAAGAAGTCTTCATGTAGCACATAGTAGTCAATCGCGACGCACTTTTTGTGTCTTATCGTCAGTGTGTGGATATAAGGGTTACAATATACGTCCTGTAGTACATCGGAAAAAAGCTTCACAACTCCCAGGTGAGGTTCTGTAATATGAATGTAGCGACGTTAGTTTCCCAGAAAGAAGTCTTCATGTAGCACATAGTAGTCAATCGCGACGCACTTTTTGTGTCGTATCGTCAATGTGAGGATCTAACGGTTATAATAAACGACCTGTAGTACATCGGAAAAAAGCTTCACAACTCCCAGGTGAGGTTCTGTAATATGAATGTAGCGACGTTAGTTTCCCGGAAAGAAGTCTTCATGTAGCACATAGTAGTCAATCGCGACGCACTTTTTGTGTCGTATCGTCAATGTGAGGATCTAAGGGTTATAATAAACGACCTGTAGTACATCGGAAAAAAGCTTCACAACTCCCAGGTGAGGTTCTGTAATATGAATGTAGCGACGTTAGTTTCCCGGAAAGAAGTCTTCATGTAGCACATAGTAGTCAATCGCGACGCACTTTTTGTGTCGTATCGTCAATGTGAGGATCTAAGGGTTATAATAAACGACCTGTAGTACATCGGAAAAAAGCTTCACAACTCCCAGGTGAGGTTCTGTAATATGAATGTAGCGACGTTAGTTTCCCGGAAAGAAGTCATCATGTAGCACATAGTAGTCAATCGCGACGCACTTTTTGTGTCGTATCGTCAATGTGAGGATCTAAGGGTTATAATAAACGACCTGTAGTACATCGGAAAAAAGCTTCACAACTCCCAGGTGAGGTTCTGTAATATGAATGTAGCGACGTTAGTTTCCCGGAAAGAAGTCTTCATGTAGCACATAGTAGTCAATCGCGACGCACTTTTTGTGTCGTATCGTCAATGTGAGGATCTAAGGGTTATAATAAACGACCTGTAGTACATCGGAAAAAAGCTTCACAACTCCGCAGGTGAGGTTCTGTAATATGAATGTAGGGACGTTAGTTTCCCGGAAAGAAGTCTTCATGTAGCACATAGTAGTCAATCGCGACGCACTTTTTGTGTCGTATCGTCAATGTGAGGATCTAAGGGTTATAATAAACGACCAGTAGTACATCGGAAAAAAGCTTCACAACTCCCAGGTGAGGTTCTGTAATATGAATGTAGCGACGTTAGTTTCCCGGAAAGAAGTCTTCATGTAGCACATAGTAGTCAATCGCGACGCACTTTTTGTGTCGTATCGTCAATGTGAGGATCTAAGGGTTATAATAAACGACCTGTAGTACATCGGAAAAAAGCTTCACAACTCCCAGGTGGGGTCCTGTAATATGAATGTAGCGACGTTAGTTTCCCGGAAAGAAGTCTTCATGTAGCACATAGTAGTCAATCGCGACGCACTTTTTGTGTCGTATCGTCAATGTGAGGATCTAAGTGTTATAATAAACGACCTGTAGTACATCGGAAAAAAGCTTCACAACTCCCAGGTGAGGTTCTGTAATATGAATGTAGCGACGTTAGTTTCCCGGAAAGAAGTCTTCATGTAGCACATAGTAGTCAATCGCGACGCACTTTTTGTGTCGTATCGTCAATGTGAGGATCTAAGGGTTATAATAAACGACCTGTAGTACATCGGAAAAAAGCTTCACAACTCCCAGGTGAGGTTCTGTAATATGAATGTAGCGACGTTAGTTTCCCGGAAAGAAGTCATCATGTAGCACATAGTAGTCAATCGCGACGCACTTTTTGTGTCGTATCGTCAATGTGAGGATCTAAGGGTTATAACAAACGACCTGTAGTACATCGGAAAAAAGCTTCACAACTCCCAGGTGAGGTCCTGTAATATGAATGTAGCGACGTTAGTTTCCCGGAAAGAAGTCTTCATGTAGCACATAGTAGTCAATCGGGCCGCACTTTTTGTGTCGTATCGTCAATGTGAGGATCTAAGGGTTATAATAAACGACCTGTAGTACATCGGAAAAAAGCTTCACAACTCCCAGGTGAGGTTCTGTAATATGAATGTAGCGACGTTAGTTTCCCGGAAAGAAGTCTTCATGTAGCACATAGTAGTCAATCGCGACGCACTTTTTGTGTCTTATCGTCAGTGTGTGGATATAAGGGTTACAATATACGTCCTGTAGTACATCGGAAAAAAGCTTCACAACTCCCAGGTGAGGTTCTGTAATATGAATGTAGCGACGTTAGTTTCCCAGAAAGAAGTCTTCATGTAGCACATACTAGTCAATCGCGACGCACTTTTTGTGTCGTATCGTCAATGTGAGGATCTAACGGTTATAATAAACGACCTGTAGTACATCGGAAAAAAGCTTCACAACTCCCAGGTGAGGTTCTGTAATATGAATGTAGCGACGTTAGTTTCCCGGAAAGAAGTCTTCATGTAGCACATAGTAGTCAATCGCGACGCACTTTTTGTGTCGTATCGTCAATGTGAGGATCTAAGGGTTATAATAAACGACCTGTAGTACATCGGAAAAAAGCTTCACAACTCCCAGGTGAGGTTCTGTAATATGAATGTAGCGACGTTAGTTTCCCGGAAAGAAGTCTTCATGTAGCACATAGTAGTCAATCCCGTCGCACTTTTTGTGTCGTATCGTCAATGTGAGGATCTAAGGGTTATAATAAACGACCTGTAGTACATCGGAAAAAAGCTTCACAACTCCCAGGTGAGGTTCTGTAATATGAATGTAGCGACGTTAGTTTCCCGGAAAGAAGTCTTCATGTAGCACATAGTAGTCAATCGCGACGCACTTTTTGTGTCGTATCGTCAATGTGAGGATCTAAGGGTTATAATAAACGACCTGTAGTACATCGGAAAAAAGCTTCACAACTCCCAGGTGAGGTTCTGTAATATGAATGTAGCGACGTTAGTTTCCCGGAAAGAAGTCTTCATGTAGCACATAGTAGTCAATCGCGACGCACTTTTTGTGTCGTATCGTCAATGTGAGGATCTAAGGGTTATAATAAACGACCTGTAGTACATCGGAAAAAAGCTTCACAACTCCCAGGTGAGGTCCTGTAATATGAATGTAGCGACGTTAGTTTCCCGGAAAGAAATCTTCATGTAGCACATAGTAGTCAATCGCGACGCACTTTTTGTGTCGTATCGTGAATGTGAGGATCTAAGGGTTATAATAAATGACCTGTAGTACATCGGAAAAAAGCTTCACAACTCCCAGGTGAGGTTCTGTAATATGAATGTAGCGACGTTAGTTTCCCGGAAAGAAGTCTTCATGTAGCACATAGTAGTCAATCGCGACGCACTTTTTGTGTCGTATCGTCAATGTGAGGATCTAAGGGTTATAATAAACGACCTGTAGTACATCGGAAAAAAGCTTCACAACTCCCAGGTGAGGTTCTGTAATATGAATGTAGCGACGTTAGTTTCCCCGAAAGAAGTCATCATGTAGCACATAGTAGTCAATCGCGACGCACTTTTTGTGTCGTATCGTCAATGTGAGGATCTAAGGGTTATAATAAACGACCTGTAATACATCGGAAAAAAGCTTCACAACTCCCAGGTGAGGTACTGTAATATGAATGTAGCGACGTTAGTTTCCCGGTAAGACGTCTTCATGTAGCACATAGTAGTTAATCGCGACGCACTTTTTGTGTCGTATCGTCAATGTGAGGATCTAAGGGTTATAATAAACGACCTGTAGTACATCGGAAAAAAGCTTCACAACTCCCAGGTGAGGTTCTGTAATATGAATGTAGCGACGTTAGTTTCCCGGAAAGAAGTCTTCATGTAGCACATAGTAGTCAATCGCGACGCACTTTTTGTGTCGTATCGTCAATGTGAGGATCTAAGGGTTATAATAAACGACCTGTAGTACATCGGAAAAAAGCTTCACAACTCCCAGGTGAGGTTCTGTAATATGAATGTAGCGACGTTAGTTTCCCGGAAAGAAGTCTTCATGTAGCACATAGTAGTCAATCGCGACGCACTTTTTGTGTCGTATCGTCAATGTGAGGATCTAAGGGTTATAATAAACGACCTGTAGTACATCGGAAAAAAGCTTCACAACTCCCAGGTGAGGTTCTGTAATATGAATGTAGCGACGTTAGTTTCCCGGAAAGAAGTCTTCATGTAGCACATAGTAGTCAATCGCGACGCACTTTTTGTGTCGTATCGTCAATGTGAGGATCTAAGGGTTATAATAAACGACCTGTAGTACATCGGAAAAAAGCTTCACAACTCCCAGGTGAGGTTCTGTAATATGAATGTAGCGACGTTAGTTTCCCGGAAAGAAGTCTTCATGTAGCACATAGTAGTCAATCGCGACGCACTTTTTGTGTCGTATCGTCAATGTGAGGATCTAAGGGTTATAATAAACGACCTGTAGTACATCGGAAAAAAGCTTCACAACTCCCAGGTGAGGTTCTGTAATATGAATGTAGCGACGTTAGTTTCCTGGAAAGAAGTCTTCATGTAGCACATAGTAGTCAATCGCGACGCACTTTTTGTGTCGTATCGTCAATGTGAGGATCTAAGAGTTATAATAAACGAACTGTAGTACATCGGAAAAAAGCTTCACAACTCCCAGGTGAGGTTCTGTAATATGAATGTAGCGACGTTAGTTTCCCGGAAAGAAGTCTTCATGTAGCACATAGTAGTCAATCGCGACGCACTTTTTGTGTCGTATCGTCAATGTGAGGATCTAAGGGTTATAATAAACGACCTGTAGTACATCGGAAAAAAGCTTCACAACTCCCAGGTGAGGTTCTGTAATATGAATGTAGCGACGTTAGTTTCCCGGAAAGAAGTCTTCATGTAGCACATAGTAGTCAATCGCGACGCACTTTTTGTGTCGTATCGTCAATGTGAGGATCTAAGGGTTATAATAAACGACCTGTAGTACATCGGAAAAAAGCTTCACAACTCCCAGGTGAGGTTCTGTAATATGAATGTAGCGACGTTAGTTTCCCGGAAAGAAGTCTTCATGTAGCACATAGTAGTCAATCGCGACGCACTTTTTGTGTCGTATCGTCAATGTGAGGATCTAAGGGTTATAATAAACGACCTGTAGTACATCGGAAAAAAGCTTCACAACTCCCAGGTGAGGTTCTGTAATATGAATGTAGCGACGTTAGTTTCCCGGAAAGAAGTCTTCATGTAGCACATAGTAGTCAATCGCGACGCACTTTTTGTGTCGTATCGTCAATGTGAGGATCTAAGGGTTATCATAAACGAACTGTAGTACATCGGAAAAAAGCTTCACAACTCCCAGGTGAGGTTCTGTAATATGAATGTAGCGACGTTAGTTTCCCGGAAAGAAGTCTTCATGTAGCACATAGTAGTCAATCGCGACGCACTTTTTGTGTCGTATCGTCAATGTGAGGATCTAACGGTTATAATAAACGACCTGTAGTACATCGGAAATAAGCTTCACAACTCCCAGGTGAGGTTCTGTAATATGAATGTAGCGACGTTAGTTTCCCGGAAAGAAGTCTTCATGTAGCACATAGTAGTCAATCGCGACGCACTTTTTGTATCGTATCGTCAATGTGAGGATCTAAGGGTTATAATAAACGACCTGTAGTACATCGGAAAAAAGCTTCACAACTCCCAGGTGAGGTTCTGTAATATGAATGTAGCGACGTTAGTTTCCCGGAAAGAAGTCTTCATGTAGCACATAGTAGTCAATCCCGTCGCACTTTTTGTGTCGTATCGTCAATGTGAGGATCTAAGGGTTATAATAAACGACCTGTAGTACATCGGAAAAAAGCTTCACAACTCCCAGGTGAGGTTCTGTAATATGAATGTAGCGACGTTAGTTTCCCGGAAAGAAGTCTTCATGTAGCACATAGTAGTCAATCGCGACGCACTTTTTGTGTCGTATCGTCAATGTGAGGATCTAAGGGTTATAATAAACGACCTGTAGTACATCGGAAAAAAGCTTCACAACTCCCAGGTGAGGTTCTGTAATATGAATGTAGCGACGTTAGTTTCCCGGAAAGAAGTCTTCATGTAGCACATAGTAGTCAATCGCGACGCACTTTTTGTGTCGTATCGTCAATGTGAGGATCTAAGGGTTATAATAAACGACCTGTAGTACATCGGAAAAAAGCTTCACAACTCCCAGGTGAGGTTCTGTAATATGAATGTAGCGACGTTAGTTTCCCGGAAAGAAGTCATCATGTAGCACATAGTAGTCAATCGCGACGCACTTTTTGTGTCGTATCGTCAATGTGAGGATCTAAGGGTTATAATAAACGACCTGTAGTACATCGGAAAAAAGCTTCACAACTCCCAGGTGAGGTCCTGTAATATGAATGTAGCGACGTTAGTTTCCCGGAAAGAAGTCTTCATGTAGCACATAGTAGTCAATCGCGACGCACTTTTTGTGTCTTATCGTCAGTGTGTGGATATAAGGGTTACAATATACGTCCTGTAGTACATCGGAAAAAAGCTTCACAACTCCCAGGTGAGGTTCTGTAATATGAATGTAGCGACGTTAGTTTCCCAGAAAGAAGTCTTCATGTAGCACATAGTAGTCAATCGCGACGCACTTTTTGTGTCGTATCGTCAATGTGAGGATCTAACGGTTATAATAAACGACCTGTAGTACATCGGAAAAAAGCTTCACAACTCCCAGGTGAGGTTCTGTAATATGAATGTAGCGACGTTAGTTTCCCGGAAAGAAGTCTTCATGTAGCACATAGTAGTCAATCGCGACGCACTTTTTGTGTCGTATCGTCAATGTGAGGATCTAAGGGTTATAATAAACGACCTGTAGTACATCGGAAAAAAGCTTCACAACTCCCAGGTGAGGTTCTGTAATATGAATGTAGCGACGTTAGTTTCCCGGAAAGAAGTCTTCATGTAGCACATAGTAGTCAATCCCGTCGCACTTTTTGTGTCGTATCGTCAATGTGAGGATCTAAGGGTTATAATAAACGACCTGTAGTACATCGGAAAAAAGCTTCACAACTCCCAGGTGAGGTTCTGTAATATGAATGTAGCGACGTTAGTTTCCCGGAAAGAAGTCTTCATGTAGCACATAGTAGTCAATCGCGACGCACTTTTTGTGTCGTATCGTCAATGTGAGGATCTAAGGGTTATAATAAACGACCTGTAGTACATCGGAAAAAAGCTTCACAACTCCCAGGTGAGGTTCTGTAATATGAATGTAGCGACGTTAGTTTCCCGGAAAGAAGTCTTCATGTAGCACATAGTAGTCAATCGCGACGCACTTTTTGTGTCGTATCGTCAATGTGAGGATCTAAGGGTTATAATAAACGACCTGTAGTACATCGGAAAAAAGCTTCACAACTCCCAGGTGAGGTCCTGTAATATGAATGTAGCGACGTTAGTTTCCCGGAAAGAAATCTTCATGTAGCACATAGTAGTCAATCGCGACGCACTTTTTGTGTCGTATCGTGAATGTGAGGATCTAAGGGTTATAATAAACGACCTGTAGTACATCGGAAAAAAGCTTCACAACTCCCAGGTGAGGTTCTGTAATATGAATGTAGCGACGTTAGTTTCCCGGAAAGAAGTCTTCATGTAGCACATAGTAGTCAATCGCGACGCACTTTTTGTGTCGTATCGTCAATGTGAGGATCTAAGGGTTATAATAAACGACCTGTAGTACATCGGAAAAAAGCTTCACAACTCCCAGGTGAGGTTCTGTAATATGAATGTAGCGACGTTAGTTTCCCCGAAAGAAGTCATCATGTAGCACATAGTAGTCAATCGCGACGCACTTTTTGTGTCGTATCGTCAATGTGAGGATCTAAGGGTTATAATAAACGACCTGTAATACATCGGAAAAAAGCTTCACAACTCCCAGGTGAGGTCCTGTAATATGAATGTAGCGACGTTAGTTTCCCGGAAAGAAGTCTTCATGTAGCACATAGTAGTCAATCGCGACGCACTTTTTGTGTCGTATCGTCAATGTGAGGATCTAAGGGTTATAATAAACGACCTGTAGTACATCGGAAAAAAGCTTCACAACTCCCAGGTGAGGTTCTGTAATATGAATGTAGCGACGTTAGTTTCCCGGAAAGAAGTCTTCATGTAGCACATAGTAGTCAATCGCGACGCACTTTTTGTGTCGTATCGTCAATGTGAGGATCTAAGGGTTATAATAAACGACCTGTAGTACATCGGAAAAAAGCTTCACAACTCCCAGGTGAGGTTCTGTAATATGAATGTAGCGACGTTAGTTTCCCGGAAAGAAGTCTTCATGTAGCACATAGTAGTCAATCGCGACGCACTTTTTGTGTCGTATCGTCAATGTGAGGATCTAAGGGTTATAATAAACGACCTGTAGTACATCGGAAAAAAGCTTCACAACTCCCAGGTGAGGTCCTGTAATATGAATGTAGCGACGTTAGTTTCCCGGAAAGAAATCTTCATGTAGCACATAGTAGTCAATCGCGACGCACTTTTTGTGTCGTATCGTGAATGTGAGGATCTAAGGGTTATAATAAACGACCTGTAGTACATCGGAAAAAAGCTTCACAACTCCCAGGTGAGGTTCTGTAATATGAATGTAGCGACGTTAGTTTCCCGGAAAGAAGTCTTCATGTAGCACATAGTAGTCAATCGCGACGCACTTTTTGTGTCGTATCGTCAATGTGAGGATCTAAGGGTTATAATAAACGACCTGTAGTACATCGGAAAAAAGCTTCACAACTCCCAGGTGAGGTTCTGTAATATGAATGTAGCGACGTTAGTTTCCCCGAAAGAAGTCATCATGTAGCACATAGTAGTCAATCGCGACGCACTTTTTGTGTCGTATCGTCAATGTGAGGATCTAAGGGTTATAATAAACGACCTGTAATACATCGGAAAAAAGCTTCACAACTCCCAGGTGAGGTCCTGTAATATGAATGTAGCGACGTTAGTTTCCCGGTAAGACGTCTTCATGTAGCACATAGTAGTTAATCGCGACGCACTTTTTGTGTCGTATCGTCAATGTGAGGATCTAAGGGTTATAATAAACGACCTGTAGTACATCGGAAAAAAGCTTCACAACTCCCAGGTGAGGTTCTGTAATATGAATGTAGCGACGTTAGTTTCCCGGAAAGAAGTCTTCATGTAGCACATAGTAGTCAATCGCGACGCACTTTTTGTGTCGTATCGTCAATGTGAGGATCTAAGGGTTATAATAAACGACCTGTAGTACATCGGAAAAAAGCTTCACAACTCCCAGGTGAGGTTCTGTAATATGAATGTAGCGACGTTAGTTTCCCGGAAAGAAGTCTTCATGTAGCACATAGTAGTCAATCGCGACGCACTTTTTGTGTCGTATCGTCAATGTGAGGATCTAAGGGTTATAATAAACGACCTGTAGTACATCGGAAAAAAGCTTCACAACTCCCAGGTGAGGTTCTGTAATATGAATGTAGCGACGTTAGTTTCCCGGAAAGAAGTCTTCATGTAGCACATAGTAGTCAATCGCGACGCACTTTTTGTGTCGTATCGTCAATGTGAGGATCTAAGGGTTATAATAAACGACCTGTAGTACATCGGAAAAAAGCTTCACAACTCCCAGGTGAGGTTCTGTAATATGAATGTAGCGACGTTAGTTTCCCGGAAAGAAGTCTTCATGTAGCACATAGTAGTCAATCGCGACGCACTTTTTGTGTCGTATCGTCAATGTGAGGATCTAAGGGTTATAATAAACGACCTGTAGTACATCGGAAAAAAGCTTCACAACTCCCAGGTGAGGTTCTGTAATATGAATGTAGCGACGTTAGTTTCCTGGAAAGAAGTCTTCATGTAGCACATAGTAGTCAATCGCGACGCACTTTTTGTGTCGTATCGTCAATGTGAGGATCTAAGGGTTATAATAAACGACCTGTAGTACATCGGAAAAAAGCTTCACAACTCCCAGGTGAGGTTCTGTAATATGAATGTAGCGACGTTAGTTTCCCGGAAAGAAGTCTTCATGTAGCACATAGTAGTCAATCGCGACGCACTTTTTGTGTCGTATCGTCAATGTGAGGATCTAAGGGTTATAATAAACGACCTGTAGTACATCGGAAAAAAGCTTCACAACTCCCAGGTGAGGTTCTGTAATATGAATGTAGCGACGTTAGTTTCCCGGAAAGAAGTCTTCATGTAGCACATAGTAGTCAATCGCGACGCACTTTTTGTGTCGTATCGTCAATGTGAGGATCTAAGGGTTATAATAAACGACCTGTAGTACATCGGAAAAAAGCTTCACAACTCCCAGGTGAGGTTCTGTAATATGAATGTAGCGACGTTAGTTTCCCGGAAAGAAGTCTTCATGTAGCACATAGTAGTCAATCGCGACGCACTTTTTGTGTCGTATCGTCAATGTGAGGATCTAAGGGTTATAATAAACGACCTGTAGTACATCGGAAAAAAGCTTCACAACTCCCAGGTGAGGTTCTGTAATATGAATGTAGCGACGTTAGTTTCCCGGAAAGAAGTCTTCATGTAGCACATAGTAGTCAATCGCGACGCACTTTTTGTGTCGTATCGTCAATGTGAGGATCTAAGGGTTATCATAAACGAACTGTAGTACATCGGAAAAAAGCTTCACAACTCCCAGGTGAGGTTCTGTAATATGAATGTAGCGACGTTAGTTTCCCCGAAAGAAGTCTTCATGTAGCACATAGTAGTCAATCGCGACGCACTTTTTGTGTCGTATCGTCAATGTGAGGATCTAACGGTTATAATAAACGACCTGTAGTACATCGGAAATAAGCTTCACAACTCCCAGGTGAGGTTCTGTAATATGAATGTAGCGACGTTAGTTTCCCGGAAAGAAGTCTTCATGTAGCACATAGTAGTCAATCGCGACGCACTTTTTGTGTCGTATCGTCAATGTGAGGATCTAAGGGTTATAATAAACGACCTGTAGTACATCGGAAAAAAGCTTCACAACTCCCAGGTGAGGTTCTGTAATATGAATGTAGCGACGTTAGTTTCCCGGAAAGAAGTCTTCATGTAGCACATAGTAGTCAATCGCGACGCACTTTTTGTGTCGTATCGTCAATGTGAGGATCTAAGGGTTATAATAAACGACCTGTAGTACATCGGAAGAAAGCTTCACAACTCCCAGGTGAGGTTCTGTAATATGAATGTAGCGACGTTAGTTTCCCGGAAAGAAGTCTTCATGTAGCACATAGTAGTCAATCGCGACGCACTTTTTGTGTCGTATCGTCAATGTGAGGATCTAAGGGTTATAATAAACGACCTGTAGTACATCGGAAAAAAGCTTCACAACTCCCAGGTGAGGTTCTGTAATATGAATGTAGCGACGTTAGTTTCCCGGAAAGAAGTCTTCATGTAGCACATAGTAGTCAATCGCGACGCACTTTTTGTGTCGTATCGTCAATGTGAGGATCTAAGGGTTATAATAAACGACCTGTAGTACATCGGAAAAAAGCTTCACAACTCCCAGGTGAGGTCCTGTAATATGAATGTAGCGACGTTAGTTTCCCGGAAAGAAATCTTCATGTAGCACATAGTAGTCAATCGCGACGCACTTTTTGTGTCGTATCGTGAATGTGAGGATCTAAGGGTTATAATAAACGACCTGTAGTACATCGGAAAAAAGCTTCACAACTCCCAGGTGAGGTTCTGTAATATGAATGTAGCGACGTTAGTTTCCCGGAAAGAAGTCTTCATGTAGCACATAGTAGTCAATCGCGACGCACTTTTTGTGTCGTATCGTCAATGTGAGGATCTAAGGGTTATAATAAACGACCTGTAGTACATCGGAAAAAAGCTTCACAACTCCCAGGTGAGGTTCTGTAATATGAATGTAGCGACGTTAGTTTCCCCGAAAGAAGTCATCATGTAGCACATAGTAGTCAATCGCGACGCACTTTTTGTGTGGTATCGTCAATGTGAGGATCTAAGGGTTATAATAAACGACCTGTAATACATCGGAAAAAAGCTTCACAACTCCCAGGTGAGGTCCTGTAATATGAATGTAGCGACGTTAGTTTCCCGGAAAGACGTCTTCATGTAGCACATAGTAGTCAATCGCGACGCACTTTTTGTGTCGTATCGTCAATGTGAGGATCTAAGGGTTATAATAAACGACCTGTAGTACATCGGAAAAAAGCTTCACAACTCCCAGGTGAGGTTCTGTAATATGAATGTAGCGACGTTAGTTTCCCGGAAAGAAGTCTTCATGTAGCACATAGTAGTCAATCGCGATGCACTTTTTGTGTCGTATCGTCAATGTGAGGATCTAAGGGTTATAATAAACGACATGTAGTACATCGGAAAAAAGCTTCACAACTCCCAGGTGAGGTCCTGTAATATGAATGCAGCGACGTTAGTTTCCCGGAAAGAAGTCTTCATGTAGCACATAGTAGTCAATCGCGACGCACTTTTTGTGTCTTATCGTCAGTGTGTGGATATAAGGGTTACAATAAACGACCTGTAGTACATCGGAAAAAAGCTTCACAACTCCCAGGTGAGGTTCTGTAATATGAATGTAGCGACGTTAGTTTCCCGGAAAGAAGTCTTCATCTAGCACATAGTAGTCAATCGCGACGCACTTTTTGTGTCGTATCGTCAATGTGAGGATCTAAGGGTTATAATAAACGACCTGTAGTACATCGGAAAAAAGCTTCACAACTCCCAGGTGAGGTACTGTAATATGAATGTAGCGACGTTAGTTTCCCGTAAAGAAGTCTTCATGTAGCACATAGTAGTCAATCGCGACGCACTTTTTGTGTCGTATCGTCAATGTGAGGATCTAAGGGTTATAATAAACGACCTGTAGTACATCGGAAAAAAGCTTCACAACTCCCAGGTGAGGTCCTGTAATATGAATGTAGCGACGTTAGTTTCCCGGAGAGAAGTCTTCATGTAGCACATAGTAGTCAATCGCGACGCACTTTCTGTGTCGTATCGTCAATGTGAGGATCTAAGGGTTATAATAAACGACCTGTAGTACATCGGAAAAAAGCTTCACAACTCCCAGGTGAGGTTCTGTGATATGAATGTAGCGACGTTAGTTTCCCGGAAAGAAGTCTTCATGTAGCACATAGTAGTCAATCGCGACGCACTTTTTGTGTCGTATCGTCAATGTGAGGATCTAAGGGTTATAATAAACGACCTGTAGTACATCGGAAAAAAGCTTCACAACTCCCAGGTGAGGTTCTGTAATATGAATGTAGCGACGTTAGTTTCCCGGAGAGAAGTCTTCATGTAGCACATAGTAGTCAATCGCGACGCACTTTCTGTGTCGTATCGTCAATGTGAGGATCTAAGGGTTATAATAAACGACCTATAGTACATCGGAAAAAAGCTTCACAACTCCCAGGTGAGGTCTGTAATATGAATGTAGCGACGTTAGTTTCCCGGAAAGAAGTCTTCATGTAGCACATAGTAGTCAATCGCGACGCACTTTTTGTGTCGTATCGTCAATGTGAGGATCTAAGGGTTATCATAAACGAACTGTAGTACATCGGAAAAAAGCTTCACAACTCCCAGGTGAGGTTCTGTAATATGAATGTAGCGACGTTAGTTTCCCGGAAAGAAGTCTTCATGTAGCACATAGTAGTCAATCGCGACGCACTTTTTGTGTCGTATCGTCAATGTGAGGATCTAAGGGTTATAATAAACGACCTGTAGTACATCGGAAAAAAGCTTCACAACTCCCAGGTGAGGTTCTGTAATATGAATGTAGCGACGTTAGTTTCCCGGAAAGAAGTCTTCATGTAGCACATAGTAGTCAATCGCGACGCACTTTTTGTGTCGTATCGTCAATGTGAGGATCTAAGGGTTATAATAAACGACCTGTAGTACATCGGAAAAAAGCTTCACAACTCCCAGGTGAGGTTCTGTAATATGAATGTAGCGACGTTAGTTTCCCGGAAAGAAGACTTCATGTAGCACATAGTAGTCAATCGCGACGCACTTTTTGTGTCGTATCGTCAATGTGAGGATCTAAGGGTTATAATAAACGACATGTAGTACATCGGAAAAAAGCTTCACAACTCCCAGGTGAGGTCCTGTAATATGAATGCAGCGACGTTAGTTTCCCGGAAAGAAGTCTTCATGTAGCACATAGTAGTCAATCGCGACGCACTTTTTGTGTCTTATCGTCAGTGTGTGGATATAAGGGTTACAATAAACGACCTGTAGTACATCGGAAAAAAGCTTCACAACTCCCAGGTGAGGTTCTGTAATATGAATGTAGCGACGTTAGTTTCCCGGAAAGAAGTCTTCATCTAGCACATAGTAGTCAATCGCGACGCACTTTTTGTGTCGTATCGTCAATGTGAGGATCTAAGGGTTATAATAAACGACCTGTAGTACATAGGAAAAAAGCTTCACAACTCCCAGGTGAGGTAATGTAATATGAATGTAGCGACGTTAGTTTCCCGGAAAGAAGTCTTCATGTAGCACATAGTAGTCAATCGCGACGCACTTTTTGTGTCGTATCGTCAATGTGAGGATCTAAGGGTTATAATAAACGACCTGTAGTACATCGGAAAAAAGCTTCACAACTCCCAGGTGAGGTTCTGTAATATGAATGTAGCGACGTTAGTTTCCCGTAAAGAAGTCTTCATGTAGCACATAGTAGTCAATCGCGACGCACTTTTTGTGTCGTATCGTCAATGTGAGGATCTAAGGGTTATAATAAACGACCTGTAGTACATCGGAAAAAAGCTTCACAACTCCCAGGTGAGGTCCTGTAATATGAATGTAGCGACGTTAGTTTCCCGGAAAGAAGTCTTCATGTAGCACATAGTAGTCAATCGCGACGCACTTTTTGTGTCGTATCGTCAATGTGAGGATCTAAGGGTTATAATAAACGACTTGTAGTACATCGGAAAAAAGCTTCACAACTCCCAGGTGAGGTTCTGTAATATGAATGTAGCGACGTTAGTTTCCCGGAAAGAAGTCTTCATGTAGCACATAGTAGTCAATCGCGACGCACTTTTTGTGTCGTATCGTCAATGTGAGGATCTAAGGGTGATAATAAACGACCTGTAGTACATCGGAAAAAAGCTTCACAACTCCCAGGTGAGGTTCTGTAATATGAATGTAGCCACGTTAGTTTCCTGGAAATAAGTCTTCATGTAGCACATAGTAGTCAATCGCGACGCACTTTTTGTGTCGTATCGTCAATGTGAGGATCTAAGGGTTATAATAAACGACCTGTAGTACATCGGAAAAAAGCTTCACAACTCCCAGGTGAGGTCCTGTAATATGAATGTAGCGACGTTAGTTTCCCGGAAAGAAGTCTTCATGTATCACATAGTAGTCAATCGCGACGCACTTTTTGTGTCGTATCGTCAATGTGAGGATCTAAGGGTTATAATAAACGACTTGTAGTACATCGGAAAAAAGCTTCACAACTCCCAGGTGAGGTGCTGTAATATGAATGTAGCGACGTTAGTTTCCCGGAAAGAAGTCATCATGTAGCACATAGTAGTCAATCGCGACGCACTTTTTGTGTCGTATCGTCAATGTGAGGATCTAAGGGTTATAATAAACGACCTGTAGTACATCGGAAAAAAGCTTCACAACTCCCAGGTGAGGTTCTGTAATATGAATGTAGCGACGTTAGTTTCCCGGAAAGAAGTCTTCATGTAGCACATAGTAGTCAATCGCGACGCACTTTTTGTGTCGTATCGTCAATGTGAGGATCTAAGGGTTATAATAAACGACCTGTAGTACATCGGAAAAAAGCTTCACAACTCCCAGGTGAGGTTCTGTAATATGAATGTAGCGACGTTAGTTTCCCGGAAAGAAGTCTTCATGTAGCACATAGTAGTCAATCGCGACGCACTTTTTGTGTCGTATCGTCAATGTGAGGATCTAAGGGTTATAATAAACGACCTGTAGTACATCGGAAAAAAGCTTCACAACTCCCAGGTGAGGTTCTGTAATATGAATGTAGCGACGTTAGTTTCCCAGAAAGAAGTCTTCATGTAGCACATAGTAGTCAATCGCGACGCACTTTTTGTGTCGTATCGTGAATGTGAGGATCTAAGGGTTATAATAATCGACCTGTAGTACATCGGAAAAAAGCTTCACAACTCCCAGGTGAGGTTCTGTAATATGAATGTAGCGACGTTAGTTTCCCGGAAAGAAGTCTTCATGTAGCACATAGTAGTCAATCGCGACGCACTTTTTGTGTCGTATCGTCAATGTGAGGATCTAAGGGTTATAATAAACGACCTGTAGTACATCGGAAAAAAGCTTCACAACTCCCAGGTGAGGTTCTGTAATATGAATGTAGCGACGTTAGTTTCCCGGAAAGAAGTCATCATGTAGCACATAGTAGTCAATCGCGACGCACTTTTTGTGTCGTATTGTCAATGTGAGGATCTAAGGGTTATAATAAACGACCTGTAGTACATCGGAAAAAAGCTTCACAACTCCCAGGTGAGGTTCTGTAATATGAATGTAGCGACGTTAGTTTCCCGTAAAGAAGTCTTCATGTAGCACATAGTAGTCAATCGCGACGCACTTTTTGTGTCGTATCGTCAATGTGAGGATCTAAGGGTTATAATAAACGACCTGTAGTACATCGGAAAAAAGCTTCACAACTCCCAGGTGAGGTTCTGTAATATGAATGTAGCGACGTTAGTTTCCCGGAAAGAAGTCTTCATGTAGCACATAGTAGTCAATCGCGACGCACTTTTTGTGTCGTATCGTCAATGTGAGGATCTAAGGGTTATAATAAACGACCTGTAGTACATCGGAAAAAAGCTTCACAACTCCCAGGTGAGGTTCTGTAATATGAATGTAGCGACGTTAGTTTCCCGTAAAGAAGTCTTCATGTAGCACATAGTAGTCAATCGCGACGCACTTTTTGTGTCGTATCGTCAATGTGAGGATCTAAGGGTTATAATAAACGACCTGTAGTACATCGGAAAAAAGCTTCACAACTCCCAGGTGAGGTTCTGTAATATGAATGTAGCGACGTTAGTTTCCCGGAAAGAAGTCTTCATGTAGCACATAGTAGTCAATCGCGACGCACTTTTTGTGTCGTATCGTCAATGTGAGGATCTAAGGGTTATAATAAACGACCTGTAGTACATCGGAAAAAAGCTTCACAACTCCCAGGTGAGGTTCTGTAATATGAATGTAGCGACGTTAGTTTCCCGGAAAGAAGTCTTCATGTAGCACATAGTAGTAATCGCGACGCACTTTTTGTGTCGTATCGTCAATGTGAGGATCTAAGGGTTATAATAAACGACCTGTAGTACATCGGAAAAAAGCTTCACAACTCCCAGGTGAGGTTCTGTAATATGAATGTAGCGACGTTAGTTTCCTGGAAAGAAGTCTTCATGTAGCTCATAGTAGTCAATCGCGACGCACTTTTTGTGTCGTATCGTCAATGTGAGGATCTAAGGGTTATAATAAACGACCTGTAGTACATCGGAAAAAAGCTTCACAACTCCCAGGTGAGGTTCTGTAATATGAATGTAGCGACGTTAGTTTCCCGGAAAGAAGTCTTCATGTAGCACATAGTAGTAATCGCGACGCACTTTTTGTGTCGTATCGTCAATGTGAGGATCTAAGGGTTATAATAAACGACCTGTAGTACATCGGAAAAAAGCTTCACAACTCCCAGGTGAGGTTCTGTAATATGAATGTAGCGACGTTAGTTTCCCGTAAAGAAGTCTTCATGTAGACAATGGAAGTCAATCGCGACGCACTTTTTGTGTCGTATCGTCAATGTGAGGATCTAAGGGTTATAATAAACGACCTGTAGTACATCGGAAAAAAGCTTCACAACTCCCAGGTGAGGTTCTGTAATATGAATGTAGCGACGTTAGTTTCCCGGAAAGAAGTCTTCATGTAGCACATAGTAGTCAATCGCGACGCACTTTTTGTGTCGTATCGTCAATGTGAGGATCTAAGGGTTATAATAAACGACCTGTAGTACATCGGAAAAAAGCTTCACAACTCCCAGGTGAGGTTCTGTAATATGAATGTAGCGACGTTAGTTTCCCGTAAAGAAGTCTTCATGTAGCACATAGTAGTCAATCGCGACGCACTTTTTGTGTCGTATCGTCAATGTGAGGATCTAAGGGTTATAATAAACGACCTGTAGTACATCGGAAAAAAGCTTCACAACTCCCAGGTGAGGTTCTGTAATATGAATGTAGCGACGTTAGTTTCCCGTAAAGAAGTCTTCATGTAGCACATAGTAGTCAATCGCGACGCACTTTTTGTGTCGTATCGTCAATGTGAGGATCTAAGGGTTATAATAAACGACCTGTAGTACATCGGAAAAAAGCTTCACAACTCCCAGGTGAGGTTCTGTAATATGAATGTAGCGACGTTAGTTTCCCGGAAAGAAGTCTTCATGTAGCACATAGTAGTAATCGCGACGCACTTTTTGTGTCGTATCGTCAATGTGAGGATCTAAGGGTTATAATAAACGACCTGTAGTACATCGGAAAAAAGCTTCACAACTCCCAGGTGAGGTTCTGTAATATGAATGTAGCGACGTTAGTTTCCTGGAAAGAAGTCTTCATGTAGCACATAGTAGTCAATCGCGACGCACTTTTTGTGTCGTATCGTCAATGTGAGGATCTAAGGGTTATAATAAACGACCTGTAGTACATCGGAAAAAAGCTTCACAACTCCCAGGTGAGGTTCTGTAATATGAATGTAGCGACGTTAGTTTCCCGGAAAGAAGTCTTCATGTAGCACATAGTAGTCAATCGCGACGCACTTTTTGTGTCGTATCGTCAATGTGAGGATCTAAGGGTTATAATAAACGACCTGTAGTACATCGGAAAAAAGCTTCACAACTCCCAGGTGAGGTTCTGTAATATGAATGTAGCGACGTTAGTTTCCTGGAAAGAAGTCTTCATGTAGCACATAGTAGTCAATCGCGACGCACTTTTTGTGTCGTATCGTCAATGTGAGGATCTAAGGGTTATAATAAACGACCTGTAGTACATCGGAAAAAAGCTTCACAACTCCCAGGTGAGGTTCTGTAATATGAATGTAGCGACGTTAGTTTCCCGGAAAGAAGTCTTCATGTAGCACATAGTAGTCAATCGCGACGCACTTTTTGTGTCGTATCGTCAATGTGAGGATCTAAGGGTTATAATAAACGACCTGTAGTACATCGGAAAAAAGCTTCACAACTCCCAGGTGAGGTTCTGTAATATGAATGTAGCGACGTTAGTTTCCCGGAAAGAAGTCTTCATGTAGCACATAGTAGTAATCGCGACGCACTTTTTGTGTCGTATCGTCAATGTGAGGATCTAAGGGTTATAATAAACGACCTGTAGTACATCGGAAAAAAGCTTCACAACTCCCAGGTGAGGTTCTGTAATATGAATGTAGCGACGTTAGTTTCCCGGAAAGAAGTCTTCATGTAGCACATAGTACTCAATCGCGACGCACTTTCTGTGTCGTATCGTCAATGTGAGGATCTAAGGGTTACAATAAACGACCTGTAGTACATCGGAAAAAAGCTTCACAACTCCCAGGTGAGGTTCTGTAATATGAATGTAGCGACGTTAGTTTCCCGTAAAGAAGTCTTCATGTAGCACATAGTAGTCAATCGCGACGCACTTTTTGTGTCGTATCGTCAATGTGAGGATATAAGGGTTATAATAAACGACCTGTAGTACATCGGAAAAAAGCTTCACAACTCCCAGGTGAGGTCCTGTAATATGAATGTAGCGACGTTAGTTTCCCGGAAAGAAGTCTTCATGTAGCACATAGTACTCAATCGCGACGCACTTTCTGTGTCGTATCGTCAATGTGAGGATCTAAGGGTTATAATAAACGACCTGTAGTACATCGGAAAAAAGCTTCACAACTCCCAGGTGAGGTTCTGTAATATGAATGTAGCGACGTTAGTTTCCCGGAAAGAAGTCTTCATGTAGCACATAGTAGTCAATCGCGACGCACTTTTTGTGTCGTATCGTCAGTGTGTGGATATAAGGGTTATAATAAACGACCTGTAGTACGTCGGAAAAAAGCTTCACAACTCCCAGGTGAGGTTCTGTAATATGAATGTAGCGACGTTAGTTACCCGGAAAGAAGTCTTCATGTAGCACATAGTAGTCAATCGCGACGCACTTTTTGTGTCGTATCGTCAATGTGAGGATATAAGGGTTATAATAAACGACCTGTAGTACATCGGAAAAAAGCTTCACAACTCCCAGGTGAGGTCCTGTAATATGAATGTAGCGACGTTAGTTTCCCGGAAAGAAGTCTTCATGTAGCACATAGTACTCAATCGCGACGCACTTTCTGTGTCGTATCGTCAATGTGAGGATCTAAGGGTTATAATAAACGACCTGTAGTACATCGGAAAAAAGCTTCACAACTCCCAGGTGAGGTTCTGTAATATGAATGTAGCGACGTTAGTTTCCCGGAAAGAAGTCTTCATGTAGCACATAGTACTCAATCGCGACGCACTTTCTGTGTCGTATCGTCAATGTGAGGATCTAAGGGTTATAATAAACGACCTGTAGTACATCGGAAAAAAGCTTCACAACTCCCAGGTGAGGTTCTGTAATATGAATGTAGCGACGTTAGTTTCCCGGAAAGAAGTCTTCATGTAGCACATAGTAGTCAATCGCGACGCACTTTTTGTGTCGTATCGTCAATGTGAGGATCTAAGGGTTATAATAAACGACCTGTAGTACATCGGAAAAAAGCTTCACAACTCCCAGGTGAGGTTCTGTAATATGAATGTAGCGACGTTAGTTTCCCGGAAAGAAGTCTTCATGTAGCACATAGTAGTCAATCGCGACGCATTTTTTGTGTCGTATCGTCAATGTGAGGATCTAAGGGTTATAATAAACGACATGTAGTACATCGGAAAAAAGCTTCACAACTCCCAGGTGAGGTCCTGTAATATGAATGCAGCGACGTTAGTTTCCCGGAAAGAAGTCCTCATGTAGCACATAGTAGTCAATCGCGACGCACTTTTTGTGTCTTATCGTCAGTGTGTGGATATAAGGGTTACAATAAACGACCTGTAGTACATCGGAAAAAAGCTTCACAACTCCCAGGTGAGGTTCTGTAATATGAATGTAGCGACGTTAGTTTCCCGGAAAGAAGTCTTCATGTAGCACATAGTAGTCAATCGCGACGCACTTTTTGTGTCGTATCGTCAATGTGAGGATCTAAGGGTTATAATAAACGACCTGTAGTACATCGGAAAAAAGCTTCACAACTCCCAGGTGAGGTTCTGTAATATGAATGTAGCGACGTTAGTTTCCCGGAAAGAAGTCTTCATGTAGCACATAGTAGTCAATCGCGACGCACTTTTTGTGTCGTATCGTCAATGTGAGGATCTAAGGGTTATAATAAACGACCTGTAGTACATCGGAAAAAAGCTTCACAACTCCCAGGTGAGGTTCTGTAATATGAATGTAGCGACGTTAGTTTCCCGGAAAGAAGTCTTCATGTAGCACATAGTAGTCAATCGCGACGCACTTTCTGTGTCGTATCGTCAATGTGAGGATCTAAGGGTTATAATAAACGACCTGTAGTACATCGGAAAAAAGCTTCACAACTCCCAGGTGAGGTTCTGTAATATGAATGTAGCGACGTTAGTTTCCCGGAAAGAAGTCTTCATGTAGCACATAGTAGTCAATCGCGACGCACTTTTTGTGTCGTATCGTCAATGTGAGGATCTAAGGGTTATAATAAACGACCTGTAGTACATCGGAAAAAAGCTTCACAACTCCCAGGTGAGGTTCTGTAATATGAATGTAGCGACGTTAGTTTCCCGGAAAGAAGTCTTCATGTAGCACATAGTAGTCAATCGCGACGCACTTTTTGTGTTGTATCGTCAATGTGAGGATCTAAGGGTTATAATAAACGACCTGTAGTACATCGGAAAAAAGCTTCACAACTCCCAGGTGAGGTTCTGTAATATGAATGTAGCGACGTTAGTTTCCCGGAAAGAAGTCTTCATGTAGCACATAGTAGTCAATCGCGACGCACTTTTTGTGTCTTATCGTCAATGTGAGGATCTAAGGGTTATAATAAACGACCTGTAGTACATCGGAAAAAAGCTTCACAACTCCCAGGTGAGGTTCTGTAATATGAATGTAGCGACGTTAGTTTCCCAGAAAGAAGTCTTCATGTAGCACATAGTAGTCAATCGCGACGCACTTTTTGTGTCGTATCGTCAATGTGAGGATCTAAGGGTTATAATAAACGACCTGTAGTACATCGGAAAAAAGCTTCACAACTCCCAGGTGAGGTCCTGTAATATGAATGCAGCGACGTTAGTTTCCCGGAAAGAAGTCTTCATGTAGCACATAGTAGTCAATCGCGACGCACTTTTTGTGTCTTATCGTCAGTGTGTGGATATAAGGGTTACAATAAACGACCTGTAGTACATCGGAAAAAAGCTTCACAACTCCCAGGTGAGGTTCTGTAATATGAATGTAGCGACGTTAGTTTCCCGGAAAGAAGTCTTCATGTAGCACATAGTAGTCAATCGCGACGCACTTTTTGTGTCGTATCGTCAATTTGAGGATCTAAGGGTTATAATAAACGACCTGTAGTACATCGGAAAAAAGCTTCACAACTCCCAGGTGAGGTTCTGTAATATGAATGTAGCGACGTTAGTTTCCCGGAAAGAAGTCTTCATGTAGCACATAGTAGTCAATCGCGACGCACTTTTTGTGTCGTATCGTCAATGTGAGGATCTAAGGGTTATAATAAACGACCTGTAGTACATCGGAAAAATGCTTCACAACTCCCAGGTGAGGTTCTGTAATATGAATGTAGCGACGTTAGTTTCCCGGAAAGAAGTCTTCATGTAGCACATAGTAGTCAATCGCGACGCACTTTTTGTGTCGTATCGTCAATGTGAGGATCTAAGGGTTATAATAAACGACCTGTAGTACATCGGAAAAAAGCTTCACAACTCCCAGGTGAGGTTCTGTAATATGAATGTAGCGACGTTAGTTTCCCGGAAAGAAGTCATCATGTAGCACATAGTAGTCAATCGCGACGCACTTTTTGTGTCGTATTGTCAATGTGAGGATCTAAGGGTTATAATAAACGACCTGTAGTACATCGGAAAAAAGCTTCAAAACTCCCAGGTGAGGTTCTGTAATATGAATGTAGCGACGTTAGTTTCCCGGAAAGAAGTCTTCATGTAGCACATAGTAGTCAATCGCGACGCACTTTTTGTGTCGTATCGTCAATGCGAGGATCTAAGGGTTATAATAAACGACCTGTAGTACATCGGAAAAAAGCTTCACATCTCCCAGGTGAGGTTCTGTAATATGAATGTAGCGACGTTAGTTTCCCGGAAAGAAGTCTTCATGTAGCCCATAGTAGTCAATCGCGACGCACTTTTTGTGTCGTATCGTCAATGTGAGGATCTAAGGGTTATAATAAACGACCTGTAGTACATCGGAAAAAAGCTTCACAACTCCCAGGTGAGGTTCTGTAATATGAATGTAGCGACGTTAGTTTTCCGGAAAGAAGTCTTCATGTAGCACATAGTAGTCAATCGCGACGCACTTTTTGTGTCGTATCGTCAATGTGAGGATCTAAGGGTTATAATAAACGACCTGTAGTACATCGGAAAAAAGCTTCACAACTCCCAGGTGAGGTTCTGTAATATGAATGTAGCGACGTTAGTTTCCCGGAAAGAAGTCTTCATGTAGCACATAGTAGTCAATCGCGACGCACTTTTTGTGTCGTATCGTCAATGTGAGGATCTAAGGGTTATAATAAACGACCTGTAGTACATCGGAAAAAAGCTTCACAACTCCCAGGTGAGGTTCTGTAATATGAATGTAGCGACGTTAGTTTCCCGGAAAGAAGTCTTCATGTAGCACATAGTAGTCAATCGCGACGCACTTTTTGTGTCGTATCGTCAATGTGAGGATCTAAGGGTTATAATAAACGACCTGTAGTACATCGGAAAAAAGCTTCACAACTCCCAGGTGAGGTTTTGTAATATGAATGTAGCGACGTTAGTTTCCCGGAAAGAAGTCTTCATGTAGCACATAGTAGTCAATCGCGACGCACTTTTTGTGTTGTATCGTCAATGTGAGGATCTAAGGGTTATAATAAACGACCTGTAGTACATCGGAAAAAAGCTTCACAACTCCCAGGTGAGGTTCTGTAATATGAATGTAGCGACGTTAGTTTCCCGGAAAGAAGTCATCATGTAGCACATAGTAGTCAATCGCGACGCACTTTTTGTGTCGTATTGTCAATGTGAGGATCTAAGGGTTATAATAAACGACCTGTAGTACATCGGAAAAAAGCTTCAAAACTCCCAGGTGAGGTTCTGTAATATGAATGTAGCGACGTTAGTTTCCCGGAAAGAAGTCTTCATGTAGCACATAGTAGTCAATCGCGACGCACTTTTTGTGTCGTATCGTCAATGCGAGGATCTAAGGGTTATAATAAACGACCTGTAGTACATCGGAAAAAAGCTTCACAACTCCCAGGTGAGGTTCTGTAATATGAATGTAGCGACGTTAGTTTCCCGGAAAGAAGTCTTCATGTAGCCCATAGTAGTCAATCGCGACGCACTTTTTGTGTCGTATCGTCAATGTGAGGATCTAAGGGTTATAATAAACGACCTGTAGTACATCGGAAAAAAGCTTCACAACTCCCAGGTGAGGTTCTGTAATATGAATGTAGCGACGTTAGTTTTCCGGAAAGAAGTCTTCATGTAGCACATAGTAGTCAATCGCGACGCACTTTTTGGGTCGTATCGTCAATGTGAGGATCTAAGGGTTATAATAAACGACCTGTAGTACATCGGAAAAAAGCTTCACAACTCCCAGGTGAGGTTCTGTAATATGAATGTAGCGACGTTAGTTTCCCGGAAAGAAGTCTTCATGTAGCACATAGTAGTCAATCGCGACGCACTTTTTGTGTCGTATCGTCAATGTGAGGATCTAAGGGTTATAATAAACGACCTGTAGTACATCGGAAAAAAGCTTCACAACTCCCAGGTGAGGTTCTGTAATATGAATGTAGCGACGTTAGTTTCCCGGAAAGAAGTCTTCATGTAGCACATAGTAGTCAATCGCGACGCACTTTTTGTGTCGTATCGTCAATGTGAGGATCTAAGGGTTATAATAAACGACCTGTAGTACATCGGAAAAAAGCTTCACAACTCCCAGGTGAGGTTTTGTAATATGAATGTAGCGACGTTAGTTTCCCGGAAAGAAGTCTTCATGTAGCACATAGTAGTCAATCGCGACGCACTTTTTGTGTTGTATCGTCAATGTGAGGATCTAAGGGTTATAATAAACGACCTGTAGTACATCGGAAAAAAGCTTCACAACTCCCAGGTGAGGTTCTGTAATATGAATGTAGCGACGTTAGTTTCCCGGAAAGAAGTCTTCATGTAGCACATAGTAGTCAATCGCGACGCACTTTTTGTGTCGTATCGTCAATGTGAGGATCTAATGGTTATAATAAACGACCTGTAGTACATCGGAAAAAAGCTTCACAACTCCCAGGTGAGGTTCTGTAATATGAATGTAGCGACGTTAGTTTCCCGGAAAGAAGACTTCATGTAGCACATAGTAGTCAATCACGACGCACTTTTTGTGTCGTATCGTCAATGTGAGGATCTAAGGGTTATAATAAACGACCTGTAGTACATCGGAAAACAGCTTCACAACTCCCAGGTGAGGTTCTGTAATATGAATGTAGCGACGTTAGTTTCCCGGAAAGAAGTCTTCATGTAGCACATAGTAGTCAATCGCGACGCACTTTTTGTGTCGTATCGTCAATGTGAGGATCTAAGGGTTATAATAAACGACCTGTAGTACATCGGAAAAAAGCTTCACAACTCCCAGGTGAGGTTCTGTAATATGAATGTAGCGACGTTAGTTTCCCGGAAAGAAGTCTTCATGTAGCACATAGTAGTCAATCGCGACGCACTTTTTGTGTCGTATCGTCAATGTGAGGATCTAAGGGTTATAATAAACGACCTGTAGTACATCGGAAAAAAGCTTCACAACTCCCAGGTGAGGTTTTGTAATATGAATGTAGCGACGTTAGTTTCCCGGAAAGAAGTCTTCATGTAGCACATAGTAGTCAATCGCGACGCACTTTTTGTGTTGTATCGTCAATGTGAGGATCTAAGGGTTATAATAAACGACCTGTAGTACATCGGAAAAAAGCTTCACAACTCCCAGGTGAGGTTCTGTAATATGAATGTAGCGACGTTAGTTTCCCGGAAAGAAGTCATCATGTAGCACATAGTAGTCAATCGCGACGCACTTTTTGTGTCGTATTGTCAATGTGAGGATCTAAGGGTTATAATAAACGACCTGTAGTACATCGGAAAAAAGCTTCAAAACTCCCAGGTGAGGTTCTGTAATATGAATGTAGCGACGTTAGTTTCCCGGAAAGAAGTCTTCATGTAGCACATAGTAGTCAATCGCGACGCACTTTTTGTGTCGTATCGTCAATGCGAGGATCTAAGGGTTATAATAAACGACCTGTAGTACATCGGAAAAAAGCTTCACAACTCCCAGGTGAGGTTCTGTAATATGAATGTAGCGACGTTAGTTTCCCGGAAAGAAGTCTTCATGTAGCCCATAGTAGTCAATCGCGACGCACTTTTTGTGTCGTATCGTCAATGTGAGGATCTAAGAGTTATAATAAACGACCTGTAGTACATCGGAAAAAAGCTTCACAACTCCCAGGTGAGGTTCTGTAATATGAATGTAGCGACGTTAGTTTTCCGGAAAGAAGTCTTCATGTAGCACATAGTAGTCAATCGCGACGCACTTTTTGGGTCGTATCGTCAATGTGAGGATCTAAGGGTTATAATAAACGACCTGTAGTACATCGGAAAAAAGCTTCACAACTCCCAGGTGAGGTTCTGTAATATGAATGTAGCGACGTTAGTTTCCCGGAAAGAAGTCTTCATGTAGCACATAGTAGTCAATCGCGACGCACTTTTTGTGTCGTATCGTCAATGTGAGGATCTAAGGGTTATAATAAACGACCTGTAGTACATCGGAAAAAAGCTTCACAACTCCCAGGTGAGGTTCTGTAATATGAATGTAGCGACGTTAGTTTCCCGGAAAGAAGTCTTCATGTAGCACATAGTAGTCAATCGCGACGCACTTTTTGTGTCGTATCGTCAATGTGAGGATCTAAGGGTTATAATAAACGACCTGTAGTACATCGGAAAAAAGCTTCACAACTCCCAGGTGAGGTTTTGTAATATGAATGTAGCGACGTTAGTTTCCCGGAAAGAAGTCTTCATGTAGCACATAGTAGTCAATCGCGACGCACTTTTTGTGTTGTATCGTCAATGTGAGGATCTAAGGGTTATAATAAACGACCTGTAGTACATCGGAAAAAAGCTTCACAACTCCCAGGTGAGGTTCTGTAATATGAATGTAGCGACGTTAGTTTCCCGGAAAGAAGTCTTCATGTAGCACATAGTAGTCAATCGCGACGCACTTTTTGTGTCGTATCGTCAATGTGAGGATCTAATGGTTATAATAAACGACCTGTAGTACATCGGAAAAAAGCTTCACAACTCCCAGGTGAGGTTCTGTAATATGAATGTAGCGACGTTAGTTTCCCGGAAAGAAGACTTCATGTAGCACATAGTAGTCAATCACGACGCACTTTTTGTGTCGTATCGTCAATGTGAGGATCTAAGGGTTATAATAAACGACCTGTAGTACATCGGAAAAAAGCTTCACAACTCCCAGGTGAGGTTCTGTAATATGAATGTAGCGACGTTAGTTTCCCGGAAAGAAGTCTTCATGTAGCACATAGTAGTCAATCGCGACGCACTTTTTGTGTCGTATCGTCAATGTGAGGATCTAAGGGTTATAATAAACGACCTGTAGTACATCGGAAAAAAGCTTCACAACTCCCAGGTGAGGTTCTGTAATATGAATGTAGCGACGTTAGTTTCCCGGAAAGAAGTCTTCATGTAGCACATAGTAGTCAATCGCGACGCACTTTTTGTGTCGTATCGTCAATGTGAGGATCTAAGGGTTATAATAAACGACCTGTAGTACATCGGAAAAAAGCTTCAAAACTCCCAGGTGAGGTTCTGTAATATGAATGTAGCGACGTTAGTTTCCCGGAAAGAAGTCTTCATGTAGCACATAGTAGTCAATCGCGACGCACTTTTTGTGTCGTATCGTCAATGCGAGGATCTAAGGGTTATAATAAACGACCTGTAGTACATCGGAAAAAAGCTTCACAACTCCCAGGTGAGGTTCTGTAATATGAATGTAGCGACGTTAGTTTCCCCGGAAAGAAGCCTTCATGTAGCACATAGTAGTCAATCGCGACGCACTTTTTGTGTCGTATCGTCAATGTGAGGATCTAAGGGTTATAATAAACGACCTGTAGTACATCGGAAAAAAGCTTCACAACTCCCAGGTGAGGTTCTGTAATATGAATGTAGCGACGTTAGTTTCCCGGAAAGAAGTCATCATGTAGCACATAGTAGTCAATCGCGACGCACTTTTTGTGTCGTATTGTCAATGTGAGGATCTAAGGGTTATAATAAACGACCTGTAGTACATCGGAAAAAAGCTTCAAAACTCCCAGGTGAGGTTCTGTAATATGAATGTAGCGACGTTAGTTTCCCGGAAAGAAGTCTTCATGTAGCACATAGTAGTCAATCGCGACGCACTTTTTGTGTCGTATCGTCAATGCGAGGATCTAAGGGTTATAATAAACGACCTGTAGTACATCGGAAAAAAGCTTCACAACTCCCAGGTGAGGTTCTGTAATATGAATGTAGCGACGTTAGTTTCCCGGAAAGAAGTCTTCATGTAGCACATAGTAGTCAATCGCGACGCACTTTTTGTGTCGTATCGTCAATGTGAGGATCTAAGGGTTATAATAAACGACCTGTAGTACATCGGAAAAAAGCTTCACAACTCCCAGGTGAGGTTCTGTAATATGAATGTAGCGACGTTAGTTTCCCGGAAAGAAGTCTTCATGTAGCACATAGTAGTCAATCGCGACGCACTTTTTGTGTCGTATCGTCAATGTGAGGATCTAAGGGTTATAATAAACGACCTGTAGTACATCGGAAAAAAGCTTCACAACTCCCAGGTGAGGTTCTGTAATATGAATGTAGCGACGTTAGTTTCCCGGAAAGAAGTCTTCATGTAGCACATAGTAGTCAATCGCGACGCACTTTTTGTGTCGTATCGTCAATGTGAGGATCTAAGGGTTATAATAAACGACCTGTAGTACATCGGAAAAAAGCTTCACAACTCCCAGGTGAGGTTCTGTAATATGAATGTAGCGACGTTAGTTTCCCGGAAAGAAGTCTTCATGTAGCACATAGTAGTCAATCGCGACGCACTTTTTGTGTCGTATCGTCAATGTGAGGATCTAAGGGTTATAATAAACGACCTGTAGTACATCGGAAAAAAGCTTCAAAACTCCCAGGTGAGGTTCTGTTATATGAATGTAGCGACGTTAGTTTCCCGGAAAGAAGTCTTCATGTAGCACATAGTAGTCAATCGCGACGCACTTTTTGTGTCGTATCGTCAATGCGAGGATCTAAGGGTTATAATAAACGACCTGTAGTACATTGGAAAAAAGCTTCACAACTCCCAGGTGAGGTTCTGTAATATGAATGTAGCGACGTTAGTTTCCCGGAAAGAAGTCTTCATGTAGCACATAGTAGTCAATCGCGACGCACTTTTTGTGTCGTATCGTCAATGTGAGGATCTAAGGGTTATAATAAACGACCTGTAGTACATCGGAAAAAAGCTACACAACTCCCAGGTGAGGTTCTGTAATATGAATGTAGCGACGTTAGTTTCCCGGAAAGAAGTCATCATGTAGCACATCGTAGTCAATCGCGACTTACTTTTTGTGTCGTATTGTCAATGTGAGGATCTAAGGGTTATAATAAACGACCTGTAGTACATCGGAAAAAAGCTTCACAACTCCCAGGTGAGGTTCTGTAATATGAATGTAGCGACGTTAGTTTCCCGGAAAGAAGTCTTCATGTAGCACATAGTAGTCAATCGCGACGCACTTTTTGTGTCGTATCGTCAATGCGAGGATCTAAGGGTTATAATAAACGACCTGTAGTACATCGGAAAAAAGCTTCACAACTCCCAGGTGAGGTTCTGTAATATGTATGTAGCGACGTTAGTTTCCCGGAAAGAAGTCTTCATGTAGCACATAGTAGTCAATCGCGACGCACTTTTTGTGTTGTATCGTCAATGTGAGGATCTAAGGGTTATAATAAACGACCTGTAGTACATCGGAAAAAAGCTTCACAACTCCCAGGTGAGGTTCTGTAATATGAATGTAGCGACGTTAGTTTCCCGGAATGAAGTCTTCATGTAGCACATAGTAGTCAATCGCGACGCACTTTTTGTGTCGTATCGTCAATGTGAGGATCTAAGGGTTATAATAAACGACCTGTAGTACATCGGAAAAAAGCTTCACAACTCCCAGGTGAGGTTCTGTAATATGAATGTAGCGACGTTAGTTTCCCGGAAAGAAGTCATCATGTAGCACATAGTAGTCAATCGCGACGCACTTTTTGTGTCGTATTGTCAATGTGAGGATCTAAGGGTTATAATAAACGACCTGTAGTACATCGGAAAAAAGCTTCACAACTCCCAAGTGAGGTTCTGTAATATGAATGTAGCGACGTTAGTTTCCCGGAAAGAAGTCTTCATGTAGCACATAGTAGTCAATCGCGACGCACTTTTTGTGTCGTATCGTCAATGTGAGGATCTAAGGGTTATAATAAACGACCTGTAGTACATCGGAAAAAAGCTTCACAACTCCCAGGTGAGGTTCTGTAATATGAATGTAGCGACGTTAGTTTCCCAGAAAGAAGTCTTCATGTAGCACATAGTAGTCAATCGCGACGCACTTTTTGTGTCGTATCGTCAATGTGAGGATCTAAGGGTTATAATAAACGACCTGTAGTACATCGGAAAAAAGCTTCACAACTCTCAGGTGAGGTTCTGTAATATGAATGTAGCGACGTTAGTTTCCCGGAAAGAAGTCTTCATGTAGCACATAGTAGTCAATCGCGACGCACTTTTTGTGTCGTATCGTCAATGTGAGGATCTAAGGGTTATAATAAACGACCTGTAGTACATCGGAAAAAAGCTTCACAACTCCCAGGTGAGGTTCTGTAATATGAATGTAGCGACGTTAGTTTCCCGGAAAGAAGTCTTCATGTAGCACATAGTAGTCAATCGCGACGCACTTTTTGTGTCGTATCGTCAATGTGAGGATCTAAGGGTTATAATAAACGACCTGTAGTACATCGGAAAAAAGCTTCACAACTCCCAGGTGAGGTTCTGTAATATGAATGTAGCGACGTTAGTTTCCCGGAAAGAAGTCTTCATGTAGCACATAGTAGTCAATCGCGACGCACTTTTTGTGTCGTATCGTCAATGTGAGGATCTAAGGGTTATAATAAACGACCTGTAGTACATCGGAAAAAAGCTTCACAACTCCCAGGTGAGGTTCTGTAATATGAATGTAGCGACGTTAGTTTCCCGGAAAGAAGTCTTGATGTAGCACATAGTAGTCAATCGCGACGCACTTTTTGTGTCGTATCGTCAATGTGAGGATCTAAGGGTTATAATAAACGACCTGTAGTACATCGGAAAAAAGCTTCACAACTCCCAGGTGAGGTTCTGTAATATGAATGTAGCGACGTTAGTTTCCCGGAAAGAAGTCTTCATGTAGCACATAGTAGTCAATCGCGACGCACTTTTTGTGTCGTATCGTCAATGTGAGGATCTAAGGGTTATAATAAACGACCTGTAGTACATCGGAAAAAAGCTTCACAACTCCCAGGTGAGGTTCTGTAATATGAATGTAGCGACGTTAGTTTCCCGGAAAGAAGTCTTCATGTAGCACATAGTAGTCAATCGCGACGCACTTTTTGTGTCGTATTGTCAATGTGAGGATCTAAGGGTTATAATAAACGACCTGTAGTACATCGGAAAAAAGCTTCACAACTCCCAGGTGAGGTTCTGTAATATGAATGTAGCGACGTTAGTTTCCCGGAAAGAAGTCTTCATGTAGCACATAGTAGTCAATCGCGACGCACTTTTTGTGTCGTATCGTCAATGTGAGGATCTAAGGGTTATAATAAACGACCTGTAGTACATCGGAAAAAAGCTTCACAACTCCCAGGTGAGGTTCTGTAATATGAATGTAGCGACGTTAGTTTCCCGGAAAGAAGTCTTCATGTAGCACATAGTAGTCAATCGCGACGCACTTTTTGTGTCGTATCGTCAATGTGAGGATCTAAGGGTTATAATAAACGACCTGTAGTACATCGGAAAAAAGCTTCACAACTCCCAGGTGAGGTTCTGTAATATGAATGTAGCGACGTTAGTTTCCCGGAAAAAAGTCTTCATGTAGCACATAGTAGTCAATCGCGACGCACTTTTTGTGTCGTATCGTCAATGTGAGGATCTAAGGGTTATAATAAACGACCTGTAGTACATCGGAAAAAAGCTTCACAACTCCCAGGTGAGGTTCTGTAATATGAATGTAGCGACGTTAGTTTCCCGGAAAGAAGTCTTCATGTAGCACATAGTAGTCAATCGCGACGCACTTTTTGTGTCGTATCGTCAATGTGAGGATCTAAGGGTTATAATAAACGACCTGCAGTACATCGGAAAAAAGCTTCACAACTCCCAGGTGAGGTTCTGTAATATGAATGTAGCGACGATAGTTTCCCGGAAAGAAGTCTTCATGTAGCACATAGTAGTCAATCGCGACGCACTTTTTGTGTCGTATCGTTAATGTGAGGATCTAAGGGTTATAATAAACGACCTGTAGTACATCGGAAAAAAGCTTCACAACTCCCAGGTGAGGTTCTGTAATATGAATGTAGCGACGTTAGTTTCCCGGAAAGAAGTCTTCATGTAGCACATAGTAGTCAATCGCGACGCACTTTTTGTGTCGTATCGTCAATGTGAGGATCTAAGGGTTATAATAAACGACCTGTAGTACATCGGAAAAAAGCTTCACAACTCCCAGGTGAGGTTCTGTAATATGAATGTAGCGACGTTAGTTTCCCGGAAAGAAGTCTTCATGTAGCACATAGTAGTCAATCGCGACGCACTTTTTGTGTCGTATCGTCAATGTGAGGATCTAAGGGTTATAATAAACGACCTGTAGTACATCGGAAAAAAGCTTCACAACTCCCAGGTGAGGTTCTGTAATATGAATGTAGCGACGTTAGTTTCCCGGAAAGAAGTCTTCATGTAGCACATAGTAGTCAATCGCGACGCACTTTTTGTGTCGTATCGTCAATGTGAGGATCTAAGGGTTATAATAAACGACCTGTAGTACATCGGAAAAAAGCTTCACAACTCCCAGGTGAGGTTCTGTAATATGAATGTAGCGACGTTAGTTTCCCGGAAAGAAGTCTTCATGTAGCACATAGTAGTCAATCGCGACGCACTTTTTGTGTCGTATCGTCAATGTGAGGATCTAAGGGTTATAATAAACGACCTGTAGTACATCGGAAAAAAGCTTCACAACTCCCAGGTGAGGTTCTGTAATATGAATGTAGCGACGTTAGTTTCCCGGAAAGAAGTCTTCATGTAGCACATAGTAGTCAATCGCGACGCACTTTTTGTGTCGTATCGTCAATGTGAGGATCTAAGGGTTATAATAAACGAGCTGTAGTACATCGGAAAAAAGCTTCACAACTGCCAGGTGAGGTTCTGTAATATGAATGTAGCGACGTTAGTTTCCCGGAAAGAAGTCTTCATGTAGCACATAGTAGTCAATCGCGACGCACTTTTTGTGTCGTATCGTCAATGTGAGGATCTAAGGGTTCTAATAAACGACCTGTAGTACATCGGAAAAAAGCTTCACAACTCCCAGGTGAGGTTCTGTAATATGAATGTAGCGACGTTAGTTTCCCGGAAAGAAGTCTTCATGTAGCACATAGTAGTCAATCGCGACGCACTTTTTGTGTCGTATCGTCAATGTGAGGATCTAAGGGTTATAATAAACGACCTGTAGTATATCGGAAAAAAGCTTCACAACTCCCAGGTGAGGTTCTGTAATATGAATGTAGCGACGTTAGTTTCCCGGAAAGAAGTCTTCATGTAGCACATAGTAGTCAATCGCGACGCACTTTTTGTGTTGTATCGTCAATGTGAGGATCTAAGGGTTATAATAAACGACCTGTAGTACATCGGAAAAAAGCTTCACAACTCCCAGGTGAGGTTCTGTAATATGAATGTAGCGACGTTAGTTTCCCGGAAAGAAGTCTTCATGTAGCACATAGTAGTCAATCGCGACGCACTTTTTGTGTCGTATCGTCAATGTGAGGATCTAAGGGTTACAAGAAACGACCTTTAGTACATCCGAAAAAAGCTTCACAACTCCCAGGTGAGGTTCTGTTATATAAATGTAGCTACGATAGTCTACCGGAAATAAGTAGTCATGTAGCACATAGTAGTCAATCGCGACGCACTTTTTGTGTCGTATCGTCAATGTGAGGATCTAAGGGTTATAATAAACGACCTGTAGTACATCGCAAAAAAGCTTCACAACTCGCAGGTGAGGTTCTGTAATATGAATGTAGCGACGTTAGTTTCCCGGAAAGAAGTCTTCATGTAGCACATAGTAGTCAATCGCGACGCACTTTTTGTGTCGTATCGTCAATGTGAGGATCTAAGGGTTATAATAAACGACCTGTAGTACATCGGAAAAAAGCTTCACAACTCCCAGGTGAGGTTCTGTAATATGAATGTAGCGACGTTAGTTTCCCGGAAAGAAGTCTTCATGTAGCACATAGTAGTCAATCGCGACGCACTTTTTGTGTCGTATCGTCAATGTGAGGATCTAAGGGTTATAATAAACGACCTGTAGTACATCGCAAAAAAGCTTCACAACTCGCAGGTGAGGTTCTGTAATATGAATGTAGCGACGTTAGTTTCCCGGAAAGAAGTCTTCATGTAGCACATAGTAGTCAATCGCGACGCACTTTTTGTGTCGTATCGTCAATGTGAGGATCTAAGGGTTATAATAAACGACCTGTAGTACATCGGAAAAAAGCTTCACAACTCCCAGGTGAGGTTCTGTAATATGAATGTAGCGACGTTAGTTTCCCGGAAAGAAGTCTTCATGTAGCACATAGTAGTCAATCGCGACGCACTTTTTGTGTCGTATCGTCAATGTGAGGATCTAAGGGTTATAATAAACGACCTGTAGTACATCGGAAAAAAGCTTCACAACTCCCAGGTGAGGTTCTGTAATATGAATGTAGCGACGTTAGTTTCCCGGAAAGAAGTCTTCATGTAGCACATAGTAGTCAATCGCGACGCACTTTTTGTGTCGTATCGTCAATGTGAGGATCTAAGGGTTATAATAAACGACCTGTAGTACATCGGAAAAAAGCTTCACAACTCCCAGGTGAGGTTCTGTAATATGAATGTAGCGACGTTAGTTTCCCGGAAAGAAGTCTTCATGTAGCACATAGTAGTCAATCGCGACGCACTTTTTGTGTCGTATCGTCAATGTGAGGATCTAAGGGTTATAATAAACGACCTGTAGTACATCGGAAAAAAGCTTCACAACTCCCAGGTGAGGTTCTGTAATATGAATGTAGCGACGTTAGTTTCCCGGAAAGAAGTCTTCATGTAGCACATAGTAGTCAATCGCGACGCACTTTTTGTGTCGTATCGTCAATGTGAGGATCTAAGGGTTATAATAAACGACCTGTAGTACATCGGAAAAAAGCTTCACAACTCCCAGGTGAGGTTCTGTAATATGAATGTAGCGACGTTAGTTTCCCGGAAAGAAGTCTTCATGTAGCACATAGTAGTCAATCGCGACGCACTTTTTGTGTCGTATCGTCAATGTGAGGATCTAAGGGTTATAATAAACGACCTGTAGTACATCGGAAAAAAGCTTCACAACTCCCAGATGAGGTTCTGTAATATGAATGTAGCGACGTTAGTTTCCTGGAAAGAAGTCTTCATGTAGCACATAGTAGTCAATCGCGACGCACTTTTTGTGTCGTATCGTCAATGTGAGGATCTAAGGGTTATAATAAACGACCTGTAGTACATCGGAAAAAAGCTTCACAACTCCCAGGTGAGGTTCTGTAATATGAATGTAGCGACGTTAGTTTCCCGGAAAGAAGTCTTCATGTAGCACATAGTATTCAATCGCGACGCACTTTTTGTGTCGTATCGTCAATGTGAGGATCTAAGGGTTATAATAAACGACCTGTAGTACATCGGAAAAAAGCTTCACAACTCCCAGGTGAGGTTCTGTAATATGAATGTAGCGACGTTAGTTTCCCGGAAAGAAGTCTTCATGTAGCACATAGTAGTCAATCGCGACGCACTTTTTGTGTCGTATCGTCAGTATGAGGATCTAAGGGTTATAATAAACGACCTGTAGTACATCGGAAAAAAGCTTCACAACTCCCAGGTGAGGTTCTGTAATATGAATGTAGCGACGTTAGTTTCCCGGAAAGAAGTCTTCATGTAGCACATAGTAGTCAATCGCGACACACTTTTTGTGTCGTATCGTCAATGTGAGGATCTAAGGGTTATAATAAACGACCTGTAGTACATCGGAAAAAAGCTTCACAACTCCCAGGTGAGGTTCTGTAATATGAATGTAGCGACGTTAGTTTCCCGGAAAGAAGTCTTCATGTAGCACATAGTAGTCAATCGCGACGCACTTTTTGTGTCGTATCGTCAATGTGAGGATCTAAGGGTTATAATAAACGACCTGTAGTACATCGGAAAAAAGCTTCACAACTCCCAGGTAAGGTTCTGTAATATGAATGTAGCGACGTTAGTTTCCCGGAAAGAAGTCTTCATGTAGCACATAGTAGTCAATCGCGACGCACTTTTTGTGTCGTATCGTCAATGTGAGGATCTAAGGGTTATAATAAACGACCTGTAGTACATCGGAAAAAAGCTTCACAACTCCCAGGTGAGGTTCTGTAATATGAATGTAGCGACGTTAGTTTCCCGGAAAGAAGTCTTCATGTAGCACATAGTAGTCAATCGCGACGCACTTTTTGTGTCGTATCGTCAATGTGAGGATCTAAGGGTTATAATAAACGACCTGTACTACATCGGAAAAAAGCTTCACAACTCCCAGGTGAGGTTCTGTAATATGAATGTAGCGACGTTAGTTTCCCGGATAGAAGTCTTCATGTAGCACATAGTAGTCAATCGCGACGCACTTTTTGTGTCGTATCGTCAATGTGAGGATCTAAGGGTTATAATAAACGACCTGTAGTACATCGGAAAAAAGCTTCACAACTCCCAGGTGAGGTTCTGTAATATGAATGTAGCGACGTTAGTTTCCCGGAAAGAAGTCTTCATGTAGCACATAGTAGTCAATCGCGACGCACTTTTTGTGTCGTATCGTCAATATGAGGATCTAAGGGTTATAATAAACGACCTGTAGTACATCGGAAAAAAGCTTCACAACTCCCAGGTGAGGTTCTGTAATATGAATGTAGCGACGTTAGTTTCCCGGAAAGAAGTCTTCATGTAGCACATAGTAGTCAATCGCGACGCACTTTTTGTGTCGTATCGTCAATGTGAGGATCTAAGGGTTATAATAAACGACCTGTAGTACATCGGAAAAAAGCTTCACAACTCCCAGGTGAGGTTCTGTAATATGAATGTAGCGACGTTAGTTTCCCAGAAAGAAGTCTTCATGTAGCACATAGTAGTCAATCGCGACGCACTTTTTGTGTCGTATCGTCAATGTGAGGATCTAAGGGTTATAATAAACGACCTGTAGTACATCGGAAAAAAGCTTCACAACTCCCAGGTGAGGTTCTGTAATATGAATGTAGCGACGTTAGTTTCCCGGAAAGAAGTCTTCATGTAGCACATAGTAGTCAATCGCGACACACTTTTTGTGTCGTATCGTCAATGTGAGGATCTAAGGGTTATAATAAACGACCTGTAGTACATCGGAAAAAAGCTTCACAACTCCCAGGTGAGGTTCTGTAATATGAATGTAGCGACGTTAGTTTCCCGGAAAGAAGTCTTCATGTAGCACATAGTAGTCAATCGCGACGCACTTTTTGTGTCGTATCGTCAATGTGAGGATCTAAGGGTTATAATAAACGACCTGTAGTACATCGGAAAAAAGCTTCACAACTCCCAGGTGAGGTTCTGTAATATGAATGTAGCGACGTTAGTTTCCCGGAAAGAAGTCTTCATGTAGCACATAGTAGTCAATCGCGACGCACTTTTTGTGTCGTATCGTCAATGTGAGGATCTAAGGGTTATAATAAACGACCTGTAGTACATCGGAAGAAAGCTTCACAACTCCCAGGTGAGGTTCTGTAATATGAATGTAGCGACGTTAGTTTCCCGGAAAGAAGTCTTCATGTAGCACATAGTAGTCAATCGCGACGCACTTTTTGTGTCGTATCGTCAATGTGAGGATCTAAGGGTTATAATAAACGACCTGTAGTACATCGGAAAAAAGCTTCACAACTCCCAGGTGAGGTTCTGTAATATGAATGTAGCGACGTTAGTTTCCCGGAAAGAAGTCTTCATGTAGCACATAGTAGTCAATCGCGACGCACTTTTTGTGTCGTATCGTCAATGTGAGGATCTAAGGGTTATAATAAACGACCTGTAGTACATCGGAAAAAAGCTTCACAACTCCCAGGTGAGGTTCTGTAATATGAATGTAGCGACGTTAGTTTCCCGGAAAGAAGTCATCATGTAGCACATAGTAGTCAATCGCGACGCACTTTTTGTGTCGTATCGTCAATGTGAGGATCTAAGGGTTATAATAAACGACCTGTAGTACATCGGAAAAAAGCTTCACAACTCCCAGGTGAGGTTCTGTAGTATGAATGTAGCGACGTTAGTTTCCCGGAAAGAAGTCTTCATGTAGCACATAGTAGTCAATCGCGACGCACTTTTTGTGTCGTATCGTCAATGTGAGGATCTAAGGGTTATAATAAACGACCTGTAGTACATCGGAAAAAAGCTTCACAACTCCCAGGTGAGGTCCTGTAATATGAATGTAGCGACGTTAGTTTCCCGGAAAGAAGTCTTCATGTAGCACATAGTAGTCAATCGCGACGCACTTTTTGTGTCGTATCGTCAATGTGAGGATCTAAGGGTTATAATAAACGACTTGTAGTACATCGGAAAGAAGCTTCACAACTCCCAGGTGAGGTTCTGTAATATGAATGTAGCGACGTTAGTTTCCCGGAAAGAAGTCTTCATGTAGCACATAGTAGTCAATCGCGACGCACTTTTTGTGTCGTATCGTCAATGTGAGGATCTAAGGGTTATAATAAACGACCTGTAGTACATCGGAAAAAAGCTTCACAACTCCCAGGTGAGGTTCTGTAATATGAATGTAGCGACGGTAGTTTCCCGGAAACAAGTCTTCATGTAGCACATAGTAGTCAATCGCGACGCACTTTTTGTGTCGTATCGTCAATGTGAGGATCTAAGGGTTATAATAAACGACCTGTAGTACATCGGAAAAAAGCTTCACAACTCCCAGGTGAGGTTCTGTAATATGAATGTAGCGACGTTAGTTTCCCGGAAAGAAGTCTTCATGTAGCTCATAGTAGTCAATCGCGACGCACTTTTTGTGTCGTATCGTCAATGTGAGGATCTAAGGGTTATAATAAACGACCTGTAGTACATCGGAAAAATGCTTCACAACTCCCAGGTGAGGTTCTGTAATATGAATGTAGCGACGTTAGTTTCCCGGAAAGAAGTCTTCATGTAGCACATAGTAGTCAATCGCGACGCACTTTTTGTGTCGTATCGTCAATGTGAGGATCTAAGGGTTATAATAAACGACCTGTAGTACATCGGAAAAAAGCTTCACAACTCCCAGGTGAGGTTCTGTAATATGAATGTAGCGACGTTAGTTTCCCGGAAAGAAGTCTTCATGTAGCACATAGTAGTCAATCGCGACGCACTTTTTGTGTCGTATCGTCAATGTGAGGATCTAAGGGTTATAATAAACGACTTGTAGTACATCGGAAAAAAGCTTCACAACTCCCAGGTGAGGTTCTGTAATATGAATGTAGCGACGTTAGTTTCCCGGAAAGAAGTCTTCATGTAGCACATAGTAGTCAATCGCGACGCACTTTTTGTGTCGTATCGTCAATGTGAGGATCTAAGGGTTATAATAAACGACCTGTAGTACATCGGAAAAAAGCTTCACAACTCCCAGGTGAGGTTCTGTAATATGAATGTAGCGACGTTAGTTTCCCGGAAAGAAGTCTTCATGTAGCACATAGTAGTCAATCGCGACGCACTTTTTGTGTCGTATCGTCAATGTGAGGATCTAAGGGTTATAATAAACGACTTGTAGTACATCGGAAAAAAGCTTCACAACTCCCAGGTGAGGTTCTGTAATATGAATGTAGCGACGTTAGTTTCCCGGAAAGAAGTCTTCATGTAGCACATAGTAGTCAATCGCGACGCACTTTTTGTGTCGTATCGTCAATGTGAGGATCTAAGGGTTATAATAAACGACCTGTAGTACATCGGAAAAAAGCTTCACAACTCCCAGGTGAGGTTCTGTAATATGAATGTAGCGACGTTAGTTTCCCGGAAAGAAGTCTTCATGTAGCACATAGTAGTCAATCGCGACGCACTTTTTGTGTCGTATCGTCAATGTGAGGATCTAAGGGTTATAATAAACGACTTGTAGTACATCGGAAAAAAGCTTCACAACTCCCAGGTGAGGTTCTGTAATATGAATGTAGCGACGTTAGTTTCCCGGAAAGAAGTCTTCATGTAGCACATAGTAGTCAATCGCGACGCACTTTTTGTGTCGTATCGTCAATGTGAGGATCTAAGGGTTATAATAAACGACCTGTAGTACATCGGAAAAAAGCTTCACAACTCCCAGGTGAGGTCCTGTAATATGAATGTAGCGACGTTAGTTTCCCGGAAAGAAGTCTTCATGTAGCACATAGTAGTCAATCGCGACGCACTTTTTGTGTCGTATCGTCAATGTGAGGATCTAAGGGTTATAATAAACGACCTGTAGTACATCGGAAAAAAGCTTCACAACTCCCAGGTGAGGTTCTGTAATATGAATGTAGCGACGTTAGTTTCCCGGAAAGAAGTCTTCATGTAGCACATAGTAGTCAATCGCGACGCACTTTTTGTGTCGTATCGTCAATGTGAGGATCTAAGGGTTATAATAAACGACCTGTAGTACATCGGAAAAATGCTTCACAACTCCCAGGTGAGGTTCTGTAATATGAATGTAGCGACGTTAGTTTCCCGGAAAGAAGTCTTCATGTAGCACATAGTAGTCAATCGCGACGCACTTTTTGTGTCGTATCGTCAATGTGAGGATCTAAGGGTTATAATAAACGACCTGTAGTACATCGGAAAAAAGCTTCACAACTCCCAGGTGAGGTTCTGTAATATGAATGTAGCGACGTTAGTTTCCCGGAAAGAAGTCTTCATGTAGCACATAGTAGTCAATCGCGACGCACTTTTTGTGTCGTATCGTCAATGTGAGGATCTAAGGGTTATAATAAACGACTTGTAGTACATCGGAAAAAAGCTTCACAACTCCCAGGTGAGGTTCTGTAATATGAATGTAGCGACGTTAGTTTCCCGGAAAGAAGTCTTCATGTAGCACATATTAGTCAATCGCGACGCACTTTTTGTGTCGTATCGTCAATGTGAGGATCTAAGGGTTATAATAAACGACCTGTAGTACATCGGAAAAAAGCTTCACAACTCCCAGGTGAGGTTCTGTAATATGAATGTAGCGACGTTAGTTTCCCGGAAAGAAGTCTTCATGTAGCACATAGTAGTCAATCGCGACGCACTTTTTGTGTCGTATCGTCAATGTGAGGATCTAAGGGTTATAATAAACGACTTGTAGTACATCGGAAAAAAGCTTCACAACTCCCAGGTGAGGTTCTGTAATATGAATGTAGCGACGTTAGTTTCCCGGAAAGAAGTCTTCATGTAGCACATAGTAGTCAATCGCGACGCACTTTTTGTGTCGTATCGTCAATGTGAGGATCTAAGGGTTATAATAAACGACCTGTAGTACATCGGAAAAAAGCTTCACAACTCCCAGGTGAGGTCCTGTAATATGAATGTAGCGACGTTAGTTTCCCGGAAAGAAGTCTTCATGTAGCACATAGTAGTCAATCGCGACGCACTTTTTGTGTCGTATCGTCAATGTGAGGATCTAAGGGTTATAATAAACGACCTGTAGTACATCGGAAAAAAGCTTCACAACTCCCAGGTGAGGTTCTGTAATATGAATGTAGCGACGTTAGTTTCCCGGAAAGAAGTCTTCATGTAGCACATAGTAGTCAATCGCGACGCACTTTTTGTGTCGTATCGTCAATGTGAGGATCTAAGGGTTATAATAAACGACCTGTAGTACATCGGAAAAAAGCTTCACAACTCCCAGGTGAGGTTCTGTAATATGAATGTAGCGACGTTAGTTTCCCGGAAAGAAGTCTTCATGTAGCACATAGTAGTCAATCGCGACGCACTTTTTGTGTCGTATCGTCAATGTGAGGATCTAAGGGTTATAATAAACGACCTGTAGTACATCGGAAAAAAGCTTCACAACTCCCAGGTGAGGTTCTGTAATATGAATGTAGCGACGTTAGTTTCCCGGAAAGAAGTCTTCATGTAGCACATAGTAGTCAATCGCGACGCACTTTTTGTGTCGTATCGTCAATGTGAGGATCTAAGGGTTATAATAAACGACCTGTAGTACATCGGAAAAAAGCTTCACAACTCCCAGGTGAGGTCCTGTAATATGAATGTAGCGACGTTAGTTTCCCGGAAAGAAGTCTTCATGTAGCTCATAGTAGTCAATCGCGACGCACTTTTTGTGTCGTATCGTCAATGTGAGGATCTAAGGGTTATAATAAACGACCTGTAGTACATCGGAAAAATGCTTCACAACTCCCAGGTGAGGTTCTGTAATATGAATGTAGCGACGTTAGTTTCCCGGAAAGAAGTCTTCATGTAGCACATAGTAGTCAATCGCGACGCACTTTTTGTGTCGTATCGTCAATGTGAGGATCTAAGGGTTATAATAAACGACCTGTAGTACATCGGAAAAAAGCTTCACAACTCCCAGGTGAGGTTCTGTAATATGAATGTAGCGACGTTAGTTTCCCGGAAAGAAGTCTTCATGTAGCACATAGTAGTCAATCGCGACGCACTTTTTGTGTCGTATCGTCAATGTGAGGATCTAAGGGTTATAATAAACGACCTGTAGTACATCGGAAAAAAGCTTCACAACTCCCAGGTGAGGTTCTGTAATATGAATGTAGCGACGTTAGTTTCCCGGAAAGAAGTCATCATGTAGCACATAGTAGTCAATCGCGACGCACTTTTTGTGTCGTATCGTCAATGTGAGGATCTAAGGGTTATAATAAACGACCTGTAGTACATCGGAAAAAAGCTTCACAACTCCCAGGTGAGGTTCTGTAATATGAATGTAGCGACGATAGTTTCCCGGAAAGAAGTCTTCATGTAGCACATAGTAGTCAATCGCGACGCACTTTTTGTGTCGTATCGTTAATGTGAGGATCTAAGGGTTATAATAAACGACCTGTAGTACATCGGAAAAAAGCTTCACAACTCCCAGGTGAGGTTCTGTAATATGAATGTAGCGACGTTAGTTTCCCGGAAAGAAGTCTTCATGTAGCACATAGTAGTCAATCGCGACGCACTTTTTGTGTCGTATCGTCAATGTGAGGATCTAAGGGTTATAATAAACGACCTGTAGTACATCGGAAAAAAGCTTCACAACTCCCAGGTGAGGTTCTGTAATATGAATGTAGCGACGTTAGTTTCCCGGAAAGAAGTCTTCATGTAGCACATAGTAGTCAATCGCGACGCACTTTTTGTGTCGTATCGTCAATGTGAGGATCTAAGGGTTATAATAAACGACCTGTAGTACATCGGAAAAAAGCTTCACAACTCCCAGGTGAGGTTCTGTAATATGAATGTAGCGACGTTAGTTTCCCGGAAAGAAGTCTTCATGTAGCACATAGTAGTCAATCGCGACGCACTTTTTGTGTCGTATCGTCAATGTGAGGATCTAAGGGTTATAATAAACGACCTGTAGTACATCGGAAGAAAGCTTCACAACTCCCAGGTGAGGTTCTGTAATATGAATGTAGCGACGTTAGTTTCCCGGAAAGAAGTCTTCATGTAGCACATAGTAGTCAATCGCGACGCACTTTTTGTGTCGTATCGTCAATGTGAGGATCTAAGGGTTATAATAAACGACCTGTAGTACATCGGAAAAAAGCTTCACAACTCCCAGGTGAGGTTCTGTAATATGAATGTAGCGACGTTAGTTTCCCGGAAATAAGTCTTCATGTAGCACATAGTAGTCAATCGCGACGCACTTTTTGTGTCGTATCGTCAATGTGAGGATCTAAGGGTTATAATAAACGACCTGTAGTACATCGGAAAAAAGCTTCACAACTCCCAGGTGAGGTTCTGTAATATGAATGTAGCGACGTTAGTTTCCCGGAAAGAAGTCATCATGTAGCACATAGTAGTCAATCGCGACGCACTTTTTGTGTCGTATCGTCAATGTGAGGATCTAAGGGTTATAATAAACGACCTGTAGTACATCGGAAAAAAGCTTCACAACTCCCAGGTGAGGTTCTGTAGTATGAATGTAGCGACGTTAGTTTCCCGGAAAGAAGTCTTCATGTAGCACATAGTAGTCAATCGCGACGCACTTTTTGTGTCGTATCGTCAATGTGAGGATCTAAGGGTTATAATAAACGACCTGTAGTACATCGGAAAAAAGCTTCACAACTCCCAGGTGAGGTCCTGTAATATGAATGTAGCGACGTTAGTTTCCCGGAAAGAAGTCTTCATGTAGCACATAGTAGTCAATCGCGACGCACTTTTTGTGTCGTATAGTCAAAGTGAGGATCTAAGGGTTATAATAAACGACCTGTAGTACATCGGAAAAAAGCTTCACAACTCCCAGGTGAGGTTCTGTAATATGAATGTAGCGACGTTAGTTTCCCGGAAAGAAGTCTTCATGTAGCACATAGTAGTCAATCGCGACGCACTTTTTGTGTCGTATCGTCAATGTGAGGATCTAAGGGTTATAATAAACGACCTGTAGTACATCGGAAAAAAGCTTCACAACTCCCAGGTGAGGTTCTGTAATATGAATGTAGCGACGTTAGTTTCCCAGAAAGAAGTCTTCATGTAGCACATAGTAGTCAATCGCGACGCACTTTTTGTGTCGTATCGTCAATGTGAGGATCTAAGGGTTATAATAAACGACCTGTAGTACATCGGAAAAAAGCTTCACAACTCCCAGGTGAGGTTCTGTAATATGAATGTAGCGACGTTAGTTTCCCGGAAAGAAGTCTTCATGTAGCACATAGTAGTCAATCGCGACGCACTTTTTGTGTCGTATCGTCAATGTGAGGATCTAAGGGTTATAATAAACGACCTGTAGTACATCGGAAAAAAGCTTCACAACTCCCAGGTGAGGTTCTGTAATATGAATGTAGCGACGTTAGTTTCCCGGAAAGAAGTCTTCATGTAGCACATAGTAGTCAATCGCGACACACTTTTTGTGTCGTATCGTCAATGTGAGGATCTAAGGGTTATAATAAACGACCTGTAGTACATCGGAAAAAAGCTTCACAACTCCCAGGTGAGGTTCTGTAATATGAATGTAGCGACGTTAGTTTCCCGGAAAGAAGTCTTCATGTAGCACATAGTAGTCAATCGCGACGCACTTTTTGTGTCGTATCGTCAATGTGAGGATCTAAGGGTTATAATAAACGACCTGTAGTACATCGGAAAAAAGCTTCACAACTCCCAGGTGAGGTTCTGTAATATGAATGTAGCGACGTTAGTTTCCCGGAAAGAAGTCTTCATGTAGCACATAGTAGTCAATCGCGACGCACTTTTTGTGTCGTATCGTCAATGTGAGGATCTAAGGGTTATAATAAACGACCTGCAGTACATCGGAAGAAAGCTTCACAACTCCCAGGTGAGGTTCTGTAATATGAATGTAGCGACGTTAGTTTCCCGGAAAGAAGTCTTCATGTAGCACATAGTAGTCAATCGCGACGCACTTTTTGTGTCGTATCGTCAATGTGAGGATCTAAGGGTTATAATAAACGACCTGTAGTACATCGGAAAAAAGCTTCACAACTCCCAGGTGAGGTTCTGTAATATGAATGTAGCGACGTTAGTTTCCCGGAAAGAAGTCTTCATGTAGCACATAGTAGTCAATCGCGACGCACTTTTTGTGTCGTATCGTCAATGTGAGGATCTAAGGGTTATAATAAACGACCTGTAGTACATCGGAAAAAAGCTTCACAACTCCCAGGTGAGGTTCTGTAATATGAATGTAGCGACGTTAGTTTCCCGGAAAGAAGTCATCATGTAGCACATAGTAGTCAATCGCGACGCACTTTTTGTGTCGAATCGTCAATGTGAGGATCTAAGGGTTATAATAAACGACCTGTAGTACATCGGAAAAAAGCTTCACAACTCCCAGGTGAGGTTCTGTAGTATGAATGTAGCGACGTTAGTTTCCCGGAAAGAAGTCTTCATGTAGCACATAGTAGTCAATCGCGACGCACTTTTTGTGTCGTATCGTCAATGTGAGGATCTAAGGGTTATAATAAACGACCTGTAGTACATCGGAAAAAAGCTTCACAACTCCCAGGTGAGGTTCTGTAATATGAATGTAGCGACGTTAGTTTCCCGGAAAGAAGTCTTCATGTAGCACATAGTAGTCAATCGCGACGCACTTTTTGTGTCGTATCGTCAATGTGAGGATCTAAGGGTTATAATAAACGACTTGTAGTACATCGGAAAAAAGCTTCACAACTCCCAGGTGAGGTTCTGTAATATGAATGTAGCGACGTTAGTTTCCCGGAAAGAAGTCTTCATGTAGCACATAGTAGTCAATCGCGACGCACTTTTTGTGTCGTATCGTCAATGTGAGGATCTAAGGGTTATAATAAACGACCTGTAGTACATCGGAAAAAAGCTTCACAACTCCCAGGTGAGGTTCTGTAATATGAATGTAGCGACGTTAGTTTCCCGGAAAGAAGTCTTCATGTAGCACATAGTAGTCAATCGCGACGCACTTTTTGTGTCGTATCGTCAATGTGAGGATCTAAGGGTTATAATAAACGACTTGTAGTACATCGGAAAAAAGCTTCACAACTCCCAGGTGAGGTTCTGTAATATGAATGTAGCGACGTTAGTTTCCCGGAAAGAAGTCTTCATGTAGCACATAGTAGTCAATCGCGACGCACTTTTTGTGTCGTATCGTCAATGTGAGGATCTAAGGGTTATAATAAACGACCTGTAGTACATCGGAAAAAAGCTTCACAACTCCCAGGTGAGGTTCTGTAATATGAATGTAGCGACGTTAGTTTCCCGGAAAGAAGTCTTCATGTAGCACATAGTAGTCACTCGCGACGCACTTTTTGTGTCGTATCGTCAATGTGAGGATCTAAGGGTTATAATAAACGACTTGTAGTACATCGGAAAAAAGCTTCACAACTCCCAGGTGAGGTTCTGTAATATGAATGTAGCGACGTTAGTTTCCCGGAAAGAAGTCTTCATGTAGCACATAGTAGTCAATCGCGACGCACTTTTTGTGTCGTATCGTCAATGTGAGGATCTAAGGGTTATAATAAACGACCTGTAGTACATCGGAAAAAAGCTTCACAAGTCCCAGGTGAGGTCCTGTAATATGAATGTAGCGACGTTAGTTTCCCGGAAAGAAGTCTTCATGTAGCACATAGTAGTCAATCGCGACGCACTTTTTGTGTCGTATCGTCAATGTGAGGATCTAAGGGTTATAATAAACGACCTGTAGTACATCGGAAAAAAGCTTCACAACTCCCAGGTGAGGTTCTGTAATATGAATGTAGCGACGTTAGTTTCCCGGAAAGAAGTCTTCATGTAGCACATAGTAGTCAATCGCGACGCACTTTTTGTGTCGTATTGTCAATGTGAGGATCTAAGGGTTATAATAAACGACCTGTAGTACATCGGAAAAAAGCTTCACAACTCCCAGGTGAGGTTCTGTAATATGAATGTAGCGACGTTAGTTTCCCGGAAAGAAGTCTTCATGTAGCACATAGTAGTCAATCGCGACGCACTTTTTGTGTCGTATCGTCAATGTGAGGATCTAAGGGTTATAATAAACGACCTGTAGTACATCGGAAAAAAGCTTCACAACTCCCAGGTGAGGTCCTGTAATATGAATGTAGCGACGTTAGTTTCCCGGAAAGAAGTCTTCATGTAGCTCATAGTAGTCAATCGCGACGCACTTTTTGTGTCGTATCGTCAATGTGAGGATCTAAGGGTTATAATAAACGACCTGTAGTACATCGGAAAAATGCTTCACAACTCCCAGGTGAGGTTCTGTAATATGAATGTAGCGACGTTAGTTTCCCGGAAAGAAGTCTTCATGTAGCACATAGTAGTCAATCGCGACGCACTTTTTGTGTCGTATCGTCAATGTGAGGATCTAAGGGTTATAATAAACGACCTGTAGTACATCGGAAAAAAGCTTCACAACTCCCAGGTGAGGTTCTGTAATATGAATGTAGCGACGTTAGTTTCCCGGAAAGAAGTCTTCATGTAGCACATAGTAGTCAATCGCGACGCACTTTTTGTGTCGTATCGTCAATGTGAGGATCTAAGGGTTATAATAAACGACCTGTAGTACATCGGAAAAAAGCTTCACAACTCCCAGGTGAGGTTCTGTAATATGAATGTAGCGACGTTAGTTTCCCGGAAAGAAGTCTTCATGTAGCACATAGTAGTCAATCGCGACGCACTTTTTGTGTCGTATCGTCAATGTGAGGATCTAAGGGTTATAATAAACGACCTGTAGTACATCGGAAAAAAGCTTCACAACTCCCAGGTGAGGTTCTGTAATATGAATGTAGCGACGATAGTTTCCCGGAAAGAAGTCTTCATGTAGCACATAGTAGTCAAGCGCGACGCACTTTTTGTGTCGTATCGTTAATGTGAGGATCTAAGGGTTATAATAAACGACCTGTAGTACATCGGAAAAAAGCTTCACAACTCCCAGGTGAGGTTCTGTAATATGAATGTAGCGACGTTAGTTTCCCGGAAAGAAGTCTTCATGTAGCACATAGTAGTCAATCGCGACGCACTTTTTGTGTCGTATCGTCAATGTGAGGATCTAAGGGTTATAATAAACGACCTGTAGTACATCGGAAAAAAGCTTCACAACTCCCAGGTGAGGTTCTGTAATATGAATGTAGCGACGTTAGTTTCCCGGAAAGAAGTCTTCATGTAGCACATAGTAGTCAATCGCGACGCACTTTTTGTGTCGTATCGTCAATGTGAGGATCTAAGGGTTATAATAAACGACCTGTAGTACATCGGAAAAAAGCTTCACAACTCCCAGGTGAGGTTCTGTAATATGAATGTAGCGACGTTAGTTTCCCGGAAAGAAGTCTTCATGTAGCACATAGTAGTCAATCGCGACGCACTTTTTGTGTCGTATCGTCAATGTGAGGATCTAAGGGTTATAATAAACGACCTGTAGTACATCGGAAGAAAGCTTCACAACTCCCAGGTGAGGTTCTGTAATATGAATGTAGCGACGTTAGTTTCCCGGAAAGAAGTCTTCATGTAGCACATAGTAGTCAATCGCGACGCACTTTTTGTGTCGTATCGTCAATGTGAGGATCTAAGGGTTATAATAAACGACCTGTAGTACATCGGAAAAAAGCTTCACAACTCCCAGGTGAGGTTCTGTAATATGAATGTAGCGAAGTTAGTTTCCCGGAAAGAAGTCTTCATGTAGCACATAGTAGTCAATCGCGACGCACTTTTTGTGTCGTATCGTCAATGTGAGGATCTAAGGGTTATAATAAACGACCTGTAGTACATCGGAAAAAAGCTTCACAACTCCCAGGTGAGGTTCTGTAATATGAATGTAGCGACGTTAGTTTCCCGGAAAGAAGTCATCATGTAGCACATAGTAGTCAATCGCGACGCACTTTTTGTGTCGTATCGTCAATGTGAGGATCTAAGGGTTATAATAAACGACCTGTAGTACATCGGAAAAAAGCTTCACAACTCCCAGGTGAGGTTCTGTAGTATGAATGTAGCGACGTTAGTTTCCCGGAAAGAAGTCTTCATGTAGCACATAGTAGTCAATCGCGACGCACTTTTTGTGTCGTATCGTCAATGTGAGGATCTAAGGGTTATAATAAACGACCTGTAGTACATCGGAAAAAAGCTTCACAACTCCCAGGTGAGGTCCTGTAATATGAATGTAGCGACGTTAGTTTCCCGGAAAGAAGTCTTCATGTAGCACATAGTAGTCAATCGCGACGCACTTTTTGTGTCGTATCGTCAATGTGAGGATCTAAGGGTTATAATAAACGACTTGCAGTACATCGGAAAAAAGCTTCACAACTCCCAGGTGAGGTTCTGTAATATGAATGTAGCAACGTTAGTTTCCCGGAAAGAAGTCTTCATGTAGCACATAGTAGTCAATCGCGACGCACTTTTTGTGTCGTATCGTCAATGTGAGGATCTAAGGGTTATAATAAACGACCTGTAGTACATCGGAAAAAAGCTTCACAACTCCCAGGTGAGGTTCTGTAATATGAATGTAGCGACGTTAGTTTCCCGGAAAGAAGTCTTCATGTAGCACATAGTAGTCAATCGCGACGCACTTTTTGTGTCGTATCGTCAATGTGAGGATCTAAGGGTTATAATAAACGACCTGTAGTACATCGGAAAAAAGCTTCACAACTCCCAGGTGAGGTTCTGTAATATGAATGTAGCGACGTTAGTTTCCCGGAAAGAAGTCTTCATGTAGCACATAGTAGTCAATCGCGACGCACTTTTTGTGTCGTATCGTCAATATGAGGATCTAAGGGTTATAATAAACGACCTGTAGTACATCGGAAAAAAGCTTCACAACTCCCAGGTGAGGTTCTGTAATATGAATGTAGCGACGTTAGTTTCCCGGAAAGAAGTCTTCATGTAGCACATAGTAGTCAATCGCGACGCACTTTTTGTGTCGTATCGTCAATGTGAGGATCTAAGGGTTATAATAAACGACCTGTAGTACATCGGAAAAAAGCTTCACAACTCCCAGGTGAGGTTCTGTAATATGAATGTAGCGACGTTAGTTTCCCGGAAAGAAGTCTTCATGTAGCACATAGTAGTCAATCGCGACGCACTTTTTGTGTCGTATCGTCAATGTGAGGATCTAAGGGTTATAATAAACGACCTGTAGTACATCGGAAAAAAGCTTCACAACTCCCAGGTGAGGTTCTGTAATATGAATGTAGCGACGTTAGTTTCCCGGAAAGAAGTCTTCATGTAGCACATAGTAGTCAATCGCGACACACTTTTTGTGTCGTATCGTCAATGTGAGGATCTAAGGGTTATAATAAACGACCTGTAGTACATCGGAAAAAAGCTTCACAACTCCCAGGTGAGGTTCTGTAATATGAATGTAGCGACGTTAGTTTCCCGGAAAGAAGTCTTCATGTAGCACATAGTAGTCAATCGCGACGCACTTTTTGTGTCGTATCGTCAATGTGAGGATCTAAGGGTTATAATAAACGACCTGTAGTACATCGGAAAAAAGCTTCACAACTCCCAGGTGAGGTTCTGTAATATGAATGTAGCGACGTTAGTTTCCCGGAAAGAAGTCTTCATGTAGCACATAGTAGTCAATCGCGACGCACTTTTTGTGTCGTATCGTCAATGTGAGGATCTAAGGGTTATAATAAACGACCTGTAGTACATCGGAAGAAAGCTTCACAACTCCCAGGTGAGGTTCTGTAATATGAATGTAGCGACGTTAGTTTCCCGGAAAGAAGTCTTCATGTAGCACATAGTAGTCAATCGCGACGCACTTTTTGTGTCGTATCGTCAATGTGAGGATCTAAGGGTTATAATAAACGACCTGTAGTACATCGGAAAAAAGCTTCACAACTCCCAGGTGAGGTTCTGTAATATGAATGTAGCGACGTTAGTTTCCCGGAAAGAAGTCTTCATGTAGCACATAGTAGTCAATCGCGACGCACTTTTTGTGTCGTATCGTCAATGTGAGGATCTAAGGGTTATAATAAACGACCTGTAGTACATCGGAAAAAAGCTTCACAACTCCCAGGTAAGGTTCTGTAATATGAATGTAGCGACGTTAGTTTTCCGGAAAGAAGTCATCATGTAGCACATAGTAGTCAATCGCGACGCACTTTTTGTGTCGTATCGTCAATGTGAGGATGTAAGGGTTATAATAAACGACCTGTAGTACATCGGAAAAAAGCTTCACAACTCCCAGGTGAGGTTCTGTAATATGAATGTAGCGACGTTAGTTTCCCGGAAAGAAGTCTTCATGTAGCACATAGTAGTCAATCGCGACGCACTTTTTGTGTCGTATCGTCAATGTGAGGATCTAAGGGTTATAATAAACGACCTGTAGTACATCGGAAAAAAGCTTCACAACTCCCAGGTGAGGTCCTGTAATATGAATGTAGCGACGTTAGTTTCCCGGAAAGAAGTCTTCATGTAGCACATAGTAGTCAATCGCGACGCACTTTTTGTGTCGTATCGTCAATGTGAGGATCTAAGGGTTATAATAAACGACTTGTAGTACATCGGAAAAAAGGTTCACAACTCCCAGGTGAGGTTCTGTAATATGAATGTAGCGACGTTAGTTTCCCGGAAAGAAGTCTTCATGTAGCACATAGTAGTCAATCGCGACGCACTTTTTGTGTCGTATCGTCAATGTGAGGATCTAAGGGTTATAATAAACGACCTGTAGTACATCGGAAAAAAGCTTCACAACTCCCAGGTGAGGTTCTGTAATATGAATGTAGCGACGTTAGTTTCCCGGAAAGAAGTCTTCATGTAGCACATAGTAGTCAATCGCGACGCACTTTTTGTGTCGTATCGTCAATGTGAGGATCTAAGGGTTATAATAAACGACCTGTAGTACATCGGAAGAAAGCTTCACAACTCCCAGGTGAGGTTCTGTAATATGAATGTAGCGACGTTAGTTTCCCGGAAAGAAGTCTTCATGTAGCACATAGTAGTCAATCGCGACGCACTTTTTGTGTCGTATCGTCAATGTGAAGATCTAAGGGTTATAATAAACGACCTGTAGTACATCGGAAAAAAGCTTCACAACTCCCAGGTGAGGTTCTGTAATATGAATGTAGCGACGTTAGTTTCCCGGAAAGAAGTCTTCATGTAGCACATAGTAGTCAATCGCGACGCACTTTTTGTGTCGTATCGTCAATGTGAGGATCTAAGGGTTATAATAAACGACCTGTAGTACATCGGAAAAAAGCTTCACAACTCCCAGGTAAGGTTCTGTAATATGAATGTAGCGACGTTAGTTTTCCGGAAAGAAGTCATCATGTAGCACATAGTAGTCAATCGCGACGCACTTTTTGTGTCGTATCGTCAATGTGAGGATGTAAGGGTTATAATAAACGACCTGTAGTACATCGGAAAAAAGCTTCACAACTCCCAGGTGAGGTTCTGTAATATGAATGTAGCGACGTTAGTTTCCCGGAAAGAAGTCTTCATGTAGCACATAGTAGTCAATCGCGACGCACTTTTTGTGTCGTATCGTCAATGTGAGGATCTAAGGGTTATAATAAACGACCTGTAGTACATCGGAAAAAAGCTTCACAACTCCCAGGTGAGGTTCTGTAATATGAATGTAGCGACGTTAGTTTCCCGGAAAGAAGTCTTCATGTAGCACATAGTAGTCAATCGCGACGCACTTTTTGTGTCGTATCGTCAATGTGAGGATCTAAGGGTTATAATAAACGACCTGTAGTACATCGGAAAAAAGCTTCACAACTCCCAGGTGAGGTCCTGTAATATGAATGTAGCGACGTTAGTTTCCCGGAAAGAAGTCTTCATGTAGCACATAGTAGTCAATCGCGACGCACTTTTTGTGTCGTATCGTCAATGTGAGGATCTAAGGGTTATAATAAACGACCTGTAGTACATCGGAAAAAAGCTTCACAACCCCCAGGTGAGGTTCTGTAATATGAATGTAGCGACGTTAGTTTCCCGGAAAGAAGTCTTCATGTAGCACATAGTAGTCAATCGCGACGCACTTTTTGTGTCGTATCGTCAATGTGAGGATCTAAGGGTTATAATAAACGACTTGTAGTACATCGGAAAAAAGCTTCACAACTCCCAGGTGAGGTTCTGTAATATGAATGTAGCGACGTTAGTTTCCCGGAAAGAAGTCTTCATGTAGCACATAGTAGTCAATCGCGACGCACTTTTTGTGTCGTATCGTCAATGTGAGGATCTAAGGGTTATAATAAACGACTTGTAGTACATCGGAAAAAAGCTTCACAACTCCCAGGTGAGGTTCTGTAATATGAATGTAGCGACGTTAGTTTCCCGGAAAGAAGTCTTCATGTAGCACATAGTAGTCAATCGCGACGCACTTTTTGTGTCGTATCGTCAATGTGAGGATCTAAGGGTTATAATAAACGACCTGTAGTACATCGGAAAAAAGCTTCACAACTCCCAGGTGAGGTTCTGTAATATGAATGTAGCGACGTTAGTTTCCCGGAAAGAAGTCTTCATGTAGCACATAGTAGTCAATCGCGACGCACTTTTTGTGTCGTATCGTCAATGTGAGGATCTAAGGGTTATAATAAACGACCTGTAGTACATCGGAAAAAAGCTTCACAACTCCCAGGTGAGGTCCTGTAATATGAATGTAGCGACGTTAGTTTCCCGGAAAGAAGTCTTCATGTAGCACATAGTAGTCAATCGCGACGCACTTTTTGTGTCGTATCGTCAATGTGAGGATCTAAGGGTTATAATAAACGACCTGTAGTACATCGGAAAAAAGCTTCACAACCCCCAGGTGAGGTTCTGTAATATGAATGTAGCGACGTTAGTTTCCCGGAAAGAAGTCTTCATGTAGCACATAGTAGTCAATCGCGACGCACTTTTTGTGTCGTATCGTCAATGTGAGGATCTAAGGGTTATAATAAACGACTTGTAGTACATCGGAAAAAAGCTTCACAACTCCCAGGTGAGGTTCTGTAATATGAATGTAGCGACGTTAGTTTCCCGGAAAGAAGTCTTCATGTAGCACATAGTAGTCAATCGCGACGCACTTTTTGTGTCGTATCGTCAATGTGAGGATCTAAGGGTTATAATAAACGACCTGTAGTACATCGGAAAAAAGCTTCACAACTCCCAGGTGAGGTTCTGTAATATGAATGTAGCGACGTTAGTTTCCCGGAAAGAAGTCTTCATGTAGCACATAGTAGTCAATCGCGACGCACTTTTTGTGTCGTATCGTCAATGTGAGGATCTAAGGGTTATAATAAACGACCTGTAGTACATCGGAAAAAAGCTTCACAACTCCCAGGTGAGGTTCTGTAATATGAATGTAGCGACGTTAGTTTCCCGGAAAGAAGTCTTCATGTAGCACATAGTAGTCAATCGCGACGCACTTTTTGTGTCGTATCGTCAATGTGAGGATCTAAGGGTTATAATAAACGACCTGTAGTACATCGGAAGAAAGCTTCACAACTCCCAGGTGAGGTTCTGTAATATGAATGTAGCGACGTTAGTTTCCCGGAAAGAAGTCTTCATGTAGCACATAGTAGTCAATCGCGACGCACTTTTTGTGTCGTATCGTCAATGTGAGGATCTAAGGGTTATAATAAACGACTTGTAGTACATCGGAAAAAAGCTTCACAACTCCCAGGTGAGGTTCTGTAATATGAATGTAGCGACGTTAGTTTCCCGGAAAGAAGTCTTCATGTAGCACATAGTAGTCAATCGCGACGCACTTTTTGTGTCGTATCGTCAATGTGAGGATCTAAGGGTTATAATAAACGACCTGTAGTACATCGGAAAAAAGCTTCACAACTCCCAGGTAAGGTTCTGTAATATGAATGTAGCGACGTTAGTTTCCCGGAAAGAAGTCATCATGTAGCACATAGTAGTCAATCGCGACGCACTTTTTGTGTCGTATCGTCAATGTGAGCATGTAAGGGTTATAATAAACGACCTGTAGTACATCGGAAAAAAGCTTCACAACTCCCAGGTGAGGTTCTGTAATATGAATGTAGCGACGTTAGTTTCCCGGAAAGAAGTCTTCATGTAGCACATAGTAGTCAATCGCGACGCACTTTTTGTGTCGTATCGTCAATGTGAGGATCTAAGGGTTATAATAAACGACCTGTAGTACATCGGAAAAAAGCTTCACAACTCCCAGGTGAGGTCCTGTAATATGAATGTAGCGACGTTAGTTTCCCGGAAAGAAGTCTTCATGTAGCACATAGTAGTCAATCGCGACGCACTTTTTGTGTCGTATCGTCAATGTGAGGATCTAAGGGTTATAATAAATGACTTGTAGTACATCGGAAAAAAGCTTCACAACTCCCAGGTGAGGTTCTGTAATATGAATGTAGCGACGTTAGTTTCCCGGAAAGAAGTCTTCATGTAGCACATAGTAGTCAATCGCGACGCACTTTTTGTGTCGTATCGTCAATGTGAGGATCTAAGGGTTATAATAAACGACCTGTAGTACATCGGAAAAAAGCTTCACAACTCCCAGGTGAGGTTCTGTAATATGAATGTAGCGACGTTAGTTTCCCGGAAAGAAGTCTTCATGTAGCACATAGTAGTCAATCGCGACGCACTTTTTGTGTCGTATCGTCAATGTGAGGATCTAAGGGTTATAATAAACGACCTGTAGTACATCGGAAGAAAGCTTCACAACTCCCAGGTGAGGTTCTGTAATATGAATGTAGCGACGTTAGTTTCCCGGAAAGAAGTCTTCATGTAGCACATAGTAGTCAATCGCGACGCACTTTTTGTGTCGTATCGTCAATGTGAAGATCTAAGGGTTATAATAAACGACCTGTAGTACATCGGAAAAAAGCTTCACAACTCCCAGGTGAGGTTCTGTAATATGAATGTAGCGACGTTAGTTTCCCGGAAAGAAGTCTTCATGTAGCACATAGTAGTCAATCGCGACGCACTTTTTGTGTCGTATCGTCAATGTGAGGATCTAAGGGTTATAATAAACGACCTGTAGTACATCGGAAAAAAGCTTCACAACTCCCAGGTGAGGTTCTGTAATATGAATGTAGCGACGTTAGTTTCCCGGAAAGAAGTCATCATGTAGCACATAGTAGTCAATCGCGACGCACTTTTTGTGTCGTATCGTCAATGTGAGGATCTAAGGGTTATAATAAACGACCTGTAGTACATCGGAAAAAAGCTTCACAACTCCCAGGTGAGGTTCTGTAGTATGAATGTAGCGACGTTAGTTTCCCGGAAAGAAGTCTTCATGTAGCACATAGTAGTCAATCGCGACGCACTTTTTGTGTCGTATCGTCAATGTGAGGATCTAAGGGTTATAATAAACGACCTGTAGTACATCGGAAAAAAGCTTCACAACTCCCAGGTGAGGTCCTGTAATATGAATGTAGCGACGTTAGTTTCCCGGAAAGAAGTCTTCATGTAGCACATAGTAGTCAATCGCGACGCACTTTTTGTGTCGTATCGTCAATGTGAGGATCTAAGGGTTATAATAAACGACCTGTAGTACATCGGAAAAAAGCTTCACAACCCCCAGGTGAGGTTCTGTAATATGAATGTAGCGACGTTAGTTTCCCGGAAAGAAGTCTTCATGTAGCACATAGTAGTCAATCGCGACGCACTTTTTGTGTCGTATCGTCAATGTGAGGATCTAAGGGTTATAATAAACGACTTGTAGTACATCGGAAAAAAGCTTCACAACTCCCAGGTGAGGTTCTGTAATATGAATGTAGCGACGTTAGTTTCCCGGAAAGAAGTCTTCATGTAGCACATAGTAGTCAATCGCGACGCACTTTTTGTGTCGTATCGTCAATGTGAGGATCTAAGGGTTATAATAAACGACCTGTAGTACATCGGAAAAAAGCTTCACAACTCCCAGGTGAGGTTCTGTAATATGAATGTAGCGACGTTAGTTTCCCGGAAAGAAGTCTTCATGTAGCACATAGTAGTCAATCGCGACGCACTTTTTGTGTCGTATCGTCAATGTGAGGATCTAAGGGTTATAATAAACGACATGTAGTACATCGGAAAAAAGCTTCACAACTCCCAGGTGAGGTCCTGTAATATGAATGTAGCGACGTTAGTTTCCCGGAAAGAAGTCTTCATGTAGCACATAGTAGTCAATCGCGACGCACTTTTTGTGTCGTATCGTCAATGTGAGGATCTAAGGGTTATAATAAACGACCTGTAGTACATCGGAAAAAAGCTTCACAACCCCCAGGTGAGGTTCTGTAATATGAATGTAGCGACGTTAGTTTCCCGGAAAGAAGTCTTCATGTAGCACATAGTAGTCAATCGCGACGCACTTTTTGTGTCGTATCGTCAATGTGAGGATCTAAGGGTTATAATAAACGACTTGTAGTACATCGGAAAAAAGCTTCACAACTCCCAGGTGAGGTTCTGTAATATGAATGTAGCGACGTTAGTTTCCCGGAAAGAAGTCTTCATGTAGCACATAGTAGTCAATCGCGACGCACTTTTTGTGTCGTATCGTCAATGTGAGGATCTAAGGGTTATAATAAACGACCTGTAGTACATCGGAAAAAAGCTTCACAACTCCCAGGTGAGGTTCTGTAATATGAATGTAGCGACGTTAGTTTCCCGGAAAGAAGTCTTCATGTAGCACATAGTAGTCAATCGCGACGCACTTTTTGTGTCGTATCGTCAATGTGAGGATCTAAGGGTTATAATAAACGACCTGTAGTACATCGGAAAAAAGCTTCACAACTCCCAGGTGAGGTTCTGTAATATGAATGTAGCGACGTTAGTTTCCCGGAAAGAAGTCTTCATGTAGCTCATAGTAGTCAATCGCGACGCACTTTTTGTGTCGTATCGTCAATGTGAGGATCTAAGGGTTATAATAAACGACCTGTAGTACATCGGAAAAAAGCTTCACAACTCCCAGGTGAGGTTCTGTAATATGAATGTAGCGACGTTAGTTTCCCGGAAAGAAGTCTTCATGTAGCACATAGTAGTCAATCGCGACGCACTTTTTGTGTCGTATCGTCAATGTGAGGATCTAAGGGTTATAATAAACGACCTGTAGTACATCGGAAAAAAGCTTCACAACCCCCAGGTGAGGTTCTGTAATATGAATGTAGCGACGTTAGTTTCCCGGAAAGAAGTCTTCATGTAGCACATAGTAGTCAATCGCGACGCACTTTTTGTGTCGTATCGTCAATGTGAGGATCTAAGGGTTATAATAAACGACTTGTAGTACATCGGAAAAAAGCTTCACAACTCCCAGGTGAGGTTCTGTAATATGAATGTAGCGACGTTAGTTTCCCGGAAAGAAGTCTTCATGTAGCACATAGTAGTCAATCGCGACGCACTTTTTGTGTCGTATCGTCAATGTGAGGATCTAAGGGTTATAATAAACGACCTGTAGTACATCGGAAAAAAGCTTCACAACTCCCAGGTGAGGTTCTGTAATATGAATGTAGCGACGTTAGTTTCCCGGAAAGAAGTCTTCATGTAGCACATAGTAGTCAATCGCGACGCACTTTTTGTGTCGTATCGTCAATGTGAGGATCTAAGGGTTATAATAAACGACTTGTAGTACATCGGAAAAAAGCTTCACAACTCCCAGGTGAGGTTCTGTAATATGAATGTAGCGACGTTAGTTTCCCGGAAAGAAGTCTTCATGTAGCACATAGTAGTCAATCGCGACGCACTTTTTGTGTCGTATCGTCAATGTGAGGATCTAAGGGTTATAATAAACGACCTGTAGTACATCGGAAAAAAGCTTCACAACTCCCAGGTGAGGTCCTGTAATATGAATGTAGCGACGTTAGTTTCCCGGAAAGAAGTCTTCATGTAGCACATAGTAGTCAATCGCGACGCACTTTTTGTGTCGTATCGTCAATGTGAGGATCTAAGGGTTATAATAAACGACCTGTAGTACATCGGAAAAAAGCTTCACAACTCCCAGGTGAGGTTCTGTAATATGAATGTAGCGACGTTAGTTTCCCGGAAAGAAGTCTTCATGTAGCACATAGTAGTCAATCGCGACGCACTTTTTGTGTCGTATCGTCAATGTGAGGATCTAAGGGTTATAATAAACGACCTGTAGTACATCGGAAAAAAGCTTCACAACTCCCAGGTGAGGTTCTGTAATATGAATGTAGCGACGTTAGTTTCCCGGAAAGAAGTCTTCATGTAGCACATAGTAGTCAATCGCGACGCACTTTTTGTGTCGTATCGTCAATGTGAGGATCTAAGGGTTATAATAAACGACCTGTAGTACATCGGAAAAAAGCTTCACAACTCCCAGGTGAGGTTCTGTAATATGAATGTAGCGACGTTAGTTTCCCGGAAAGAAGTCTTCATGTAGCACATAGTAGTCAATCGCGACGCACTTTTTGTGTCGTATCGTCAATGTGAGGATCTAAGGGTTATAATAAACGACCTGTAGTACATTGGAAAAAAGCTTCACAACTCCCAGGTGAGGTCCTGTAATATGAATGTAGCGACGTTAGTTTCCCGGAAAGAAGTCTTCATGTAGCTCATAGTAGTCAATCGCGACGCACTTTTTGTGTCGTATCGTCAATGTGAGGATCTAAGGGTTATAATAAACGACCTGTAGTACATCGGAAAAATGCTTCACAACTCCCAGGTGAGGTTCTGTAATATGAATGTAGCGACGTTAGTTTCCCGGAAAGAAGTCTTCATGTAGCACATAGTAGTCAATCGCGACGCACTTTTTGTGTCGTATCGTCAATGTGAGGATCTAAGGGTTATAATAAACGACCTGTAGTACATCGGAAAAAAGCTTCACAACTCCCAGGTGAGGTTCTGTAATATGAATGTAGCGACGTTAGTTTCCCGGAAAGAAGTCTTCATGTAGCACATAGTAGTCAATCGCGACGCACTTTTTGTGTCGTATCGTCAATGTGAGGATCTAAGGGTTATAATAAACGACCTGTAGTACATCGGAAAAAAGCTTCACAACTCCGAGGTGAGGTTCTGTAATATGAATGTAGCGACGTTAGTTTCCCGGAAAGAAGTCATCATGTAGCACATAGTAGTCAATCGCGACGCACTTTTTGTGTCGTATCGTCAATGTGAGGATCTAAGGGTTATAATAAACGACCTGTAGTACATCGGAAAAAAGCTTCACAACTCCCAGGTGAGGTTCTGTAATATGAATGTAGCGACGTTAGTTTCCCGGAAAGAAGTCTTCATGTAGCACATAGTAGTCAATCGCGACGCACTTTTTGTGTCGTATCGTCAATGTGAGGATCTAAGGGTTATAATAAACGACCTGTAGTACATCGGAAAAAAGCTTCACAACTCCCAGGTGAGGTTCTGTAATATGAATGTAGCGACGTTAGTTTCCCGGAAAGAAGTCTTCATGTAGCACATAGTAGTCAATCGCGACGCACTTTTTGTGTCGTATCGTCAATGTGAGGATCTAAGGGTTATAATAAACGACCTGTAGTACATCGGAAAAAAGCTTCACAACTCCCAGGTGAGGTTCTGTAATATGAATGTAGCGACGTTAGTTTCCCGGAAAGAAGTCATCATGTAGCACATAGTAGTCAATCGCGACGCACTTTTTGTGTCGTATCGTCAATGTGAGGATCTAAGGGTTATAATAAACGACCTGTAGTACATCGGAAAAAAGCTTCACAACTCCCAGGTGAGGTTCTGTAGTATGAATGTAGCGACGTTAGTTTCCCGGAAAGAAGTCTTCATGTAGCACATAGTAGTCAATCGCGACGAACTTTTTGTGTCGTATCGTCAATGTGAGGATCTAAGGGTTATAATAAACGACCTGTAGTACATCGGAAAAAAGCTTCACAACTCCCAGGTGAGGTCCTGTAATATGAATGTAGCGACGTTAGTTTCCCGGAAAGAAGTCTTCATGTAGCACATAGTAGTCAATCGCGACGCACTTTTTGTGTCGTATCGTCAATGTGAGGATCTAAGGGTTATAATAAACGACTTGTAGTACATCGGAAAAAAGCTTCACAACTCCCAGGTGAGGTTCTGTAATATGAATGTAGCGACGTTAGTTTCCCGGAAAGAAGTCTTCATGTAGCACATAGTAGTCAATCGCGACGCACTTTTTGTGTCGTATCGTCAATGTGAGGATCTAAGGGTTATAATAAACGACCTGTAGTACATCGGAAAAAAGCTTCACAACTCCCAGGTGAGGTTCTGTAATATGAATGTAGCGACGTTAGTTTCCCGGAAAGAAGTCTTCATGTAGCACATAGTAGTCAATCGCGACGCACTTTTTGTGTCGTATCGTCAATGTGAGGATCTAAGGGTTATAATAAACGACCTGTAGTACATCGGAAAAAAGCTTCACAACTCCCAGGTGAGGTTCTGTAATATGAATGTAGCGACGTTAGTTTCCCGGAAAGAAGTCTTCATGTAGCTCATAGTAGTCAATCGCGACGCACTTTTTGTGTCGTATCGTCAATGTGAGGATCTAAGGGTTATAATAAACGACCTGTAGTACATCGGAAAAATGCTTCACAACTCCCAGGTGAGGTTCTGTAATATGAATGTAGCGACGTTAGTTTCCCGGAAAGAAGTCTTCATGTAGCACATAGTAGTCAATCGCGACGCACTTTTTGTGTCGTATCGTCAATGTGAGGATCTAAGGGTTATAATAAACGACCTGTAGTACATCGGAAAAAAGCTTCACAACTCCCAGGTGAGGTTCTGTAATATGAATGTAGCGACGTTAGTTTCCCGGAAAGAAGTCTTCATGTAGCACATAGTAGTCAATCGCGACGCACTTTTTGTGTCGTATCGTCAATGTGAGGATCTAAGGGTTATAATAAACGACTTGTAGTACATCGGAAAAAAGCTTCACAACTCCCAGGTGAGGTTCTGTAATATGAATGTAGCGACGTTAGTTTCCCGGAAAGAAGTCTTCATGTAGCACATAGTAGTCAATCGCGACGCACTTTTTGTGTCGTATCGTCAATGTGAGGATCTAAGGGTTATAATAAACGACCTGTAGTACATCGGAAAAAAGCTTCACAACTCCCAGGTGAGGTTCTGTAATATGAATGTAGCGACGTTAGTTTCCCGGAAAGAAGTCTTCATGTAGCACATAGTAGTCAATCGCGACGCACTTTTTGTGTCGTATCGTCAATGTGAGGATCTAAGGGTTATAATAAACGACTTGTAGTACATCGGAAAAAAGCTTCACAACTCCCAGGTGAGGTTCTGTAATATGAATGTAGCGACGTTAGTTTCCCGGAAAGAAGTCTTCATGTAGCACATAGTAGTCAATCGCGACGCACTTTTTGTGTCGTATCGTCAATGTGAGGATCTAAGGGTTATAATAAACGACCTGTAGTACATCGGAAAAAAGCTTCACAACTCCCAGGTGAGGTTCTGTAATATGAATGTAGCGACGTTAGTTTCCCGGAAAGAAGTCTTCATGTAGCACATAGTAGTCAATCGCGACGCACTTTTTGTGTCGTATCGTCAATGTGAGGATCTAAGGGTTATAATAAACGACCTGTAGTACATCGGAAAAATGCTTCACAACTCCCAGGTGAGGTTCTGTAATATGAATGTAGCGACGTTAGTTTCCCGGAAAGAAGTCTTCATGTAGCACATAGTAGTCAATCGCGACGCACTTTTTGTGTCGTATCGTCAATGTGAGGATCTAAGGGTTATAATAAACGACCTGTAGTACATCGGAAAAAAGCTTCACAACTCCCAGGTGAGGTTCTGTAATATGAATGTAGCGACGTTAGTTTCCCGGAAAGAAGTCTTCATGTAGCACATAGTAGTCAATCGCGACGCACTTTTTGTGTCGTATCGTCAATGTGAGTATCTAAGGGTTATAATAAACGACTTGTAGTACATCGGAAAAAAGCTTCACAACTCCCAGGTGAGGTTCTGTAATATGAATGTAGCGACGTTAGTTTCCCGGAAAGAAGTCTTCATGTAGCACATAGTAGTCAATCGCGACGAACTTTTTGTGTCGTATCGTCAATGTGAGGATCTAAGGGTTATAATAAACGACCTGTAGTACATCGGAAAAAAGCTTCACAACTCCCAGGTGAGGTTCTGTAATATGAATGTAGCGACGTTAGTTTCCCGGAAAGAAGTCTTCATGTAGCACATAGTAGTCAATCGCGACGCACTTTTTGTGTCGTATCGTCAATGTGAGGATCTAAGGGTTATAATAAACGACTTGTAGTACATCGGAAAAAAGCTTCACAACTCCCAGGTGAGGTTCTGTAATATGAATGTAGCGACGTTAGTTTCCCGGAAAGAAGTCTTCATGTAGCACATAGTAGTCAATCGCGACGCACTTTTTGTGTCGTATCGTCAATGTGAGGATCTAAGGGTTATAATAAACGACCTGTAGTACATCGGAAAAAAGCTTCACAACTCCCAGGTGAGGTTCTGTAATATGAATGTAGCGACGTTAGTTTCCCGGAAAGAAGTCTTCATGTAGCACATAGTAGTCAATCGCGACGCACTTTTTGTGTCGTATCGTCAATGTGAGGATCTAAGGGTTATAATAAACGACTTGTAGTACATCGGAAAAAAGCTTCACAGCTCCCAGGTGAGGTTCTGTAATATGAATGTAGCGACGTTAGTTTCCCGGAAAGAAGTCTTCATGTAGCACATAGTAGTCAATCGCGACGCACTTTTTGTGTCGTATCGTCAATGTGAGGATCTAAGGGTTATAATAAACGACCTGTAGTACATCGGAAAAAAGCTTCACAACTCCCAGGTGAGGTCCTGTAATATGAATGTAGCGACGTTAGTTTCCCGGAAAGAAGTCTTCATGTAGCACATAGTAGTCAATCGCGACGCACTTTTTGTGTCGTATCGTCAATGTGAGGATCTAAGGGTTATAATAAACGACCTGTAGTACATCGGAAAAAAGCTTCACAACTCCCAGGTGAGGTTCTGTAATATGAATGTAGCGACGTTAGTTTCCCGGAAAGAAGTCTTCATGTAGCACATAGTAGTCAATCGCGACGCACTTTTTGTGTCGTATCGTCAATGTGAGGATCTAAGGGTTATAATAAACGACCTGTAGTACATCGGAAAAAAGCTTCACAACTCCCAGGTGAGGTTCTGTAATATGAATGTAGCGACGTTAGTTTCCCGGAAAGAAGTCTTCATGTAGCACATAGTAGTCAATCGCGACGCACTTTTTGTGTCGTATCGTCAATGTGAGGATCTAAGGGTTATAATAAACGACCTGTAGTACATCGGAAAAAAGCTTCACAACTCCCAGGTGAGGTTCTGTAATATGAATGTAGCGACGTTAGTTTCCCGGAAAGAAGTCTTCATGTAGCACATAGTAGTCAATCGCGACGCACTTTTTGTGTCGTATCGTCAATGTGAGGATCTAAGGGTTATAATAAACGACCTGTAGTATATCGGAAAAAAGCTTCACAACTCCCAGGTGAGGTCCTGTAATATGAATGTAGCGACGTTAGTTTCCCGGAAAGAAGTCTTCATGTAGCTCATAGTAGTCAATCGCGACGCACTTTTTGTGTCGTATCGTCAATGTGAGGATCTAAGGGTTATAATAAACGACCTGTAGTACATCGGAAAAATGCTTCACAACTCCCAGGTGAGGTTCTGTAATATGAATGTAGCGACGTTAGTTTCCCGGAAAGAAGTCTTCATGTAGCACATAGTAGTCAATCGCGACGCACTTTTTGTGTCGTATCGTCAATGTGAGGATCTAAGGGTTATAATAAACGACCTGTAGTACATCGGAAAAAAGCTTCACAACTCCCAGGTGAGGTTCTGTAATATGAATGTAGCGACGTTAGTTTCCCGGAAAGAAGTCTTCATGTAGCACATAGTAGTCAATCGCGACGCACTTTTTGTGTCGTATCGTCAATGTGAGGATCTAAGGGTTATAATAAACGACCTGTAGTACATCGGAAAAAAGCTTCACAACTCCCAGGTGAGGTTCTGTAATATGAATGTAGCGACGTTAGTTTCCCGGAAAGAAGTCATCATGTAGCACATAGTAGTCAATCGCGACGCACTTTTTGTGTCGTATCGTCAATGTGAGGATCTAAGGGTTATAATAAACGACCTGTAGTACATCGGAAAAAAGCTTCACAACTCCCAGGTGAGGTTCTGTAATATGAATGTAGCGACGATAGTTTCCCGGAAAGAAGTCTTCATGTAGCACATAGTAGTCAATCGCGACGCACTTTTTGTGTCGTATCGTCAATGTGAGGATCTAAGGGTTATAATAAACGACCTGTAGTACATCGGAAAAAAGCTTCACAACTCCCAGGTGAGGTTCTGTAATATGAATGTAGCGACGTTAGTTTCCCGGAAAGAAGTCTTCATGTAGCACATAGTAGTCAATCGCGACGCACTTTTTGTGTCGTATCGTCAATGTGAGGATCTAAGGGTTATAATAAACGACCTGTAGTACATCGGAAAAAAGCTTCACAACTCCCAGGTGAGGTCCTGTAATATGAATGTAGCGACGTTAGTTTCCCGGAAAGAAGTCTTCATGTAGCACATAGTAGTCAATCGCGACGCACTTTTTGTGTCGTATCGTCAATGTGAGGACCTAAGGGTTATAATAAACGACCTGTAGTACATCGGAAAAAAGCTTCACAACTCCCAGGTGAGGTTCTGTAATATGAATGTAGCGACGTTAGTTTCCCGGAAAGAAGTCTTCATGTAGCACATAGTAGTCAATCGCGACGCACTTTTTGTGTCGTATCGTCAATGTGAGGATCTAAGGGTTATAATAAACGACCTGTAGTACATCGGAAAAAAGCTTCACAACTCCCAGGTGAGGTTCTGTAATATGAATGTAGCGACGTTAGTTTCCCGGAAAGAAGTCTTCATGTAGCACATAGTAGTCAATCGCGACGCACTTTTTGTGTCGTATCGTCAATGTGAGGATCTAAGGGTTATAATAAACGACCTGTAGTACATCGGAAAAAAGCTTCACAACTCCCAGGTGAGGTCCTGTAATATGAATGTAGCGACGTTAGTTTCCCGGAAAGAAGTCTTCATGTAGCACATAGTAGTCAATCGCGACGCACTTTTTGTGTCGTATCGTCAATGTGAGGATCTAAGGGTTATAATAAACGACCTGTAGTACATCGGAAAAAAGCTTCACAACTCCCAGGTGAGGTTCTGTAATATGAATGTAGCGACGTTAGTTTCCCGGAAAGAAGTCTTCATGTAGCACATAGTAGTCAATCGCGACGCACTTTTTGTGTCGTATCGTCAATGTGAGGATCTAAGGGTTATAATAAACGACCTGTAGTACATCGGAAAAAAGCTTCACATCTCCCAGGTGAGGTTCTGTAATATGAATGTAGCGACGTTAGTTTCCCGGAAAGAAGTCTTCATGTAGCACATAGTAGTCAATCGCGACGCACTTTTTGTGTCGTATCGTCAATGTGAGGATCTAAGGGTTATAATAAACGACCTGTAGTACATCGGAAAAAAGCTTCACAACTCCCAGGTGAGGTTCTGTAATATGAATGTAGCGACGTTAGTTTCCCGGAAAGAAGTCTTCATGTAGCACATAGTAGTCAATCGCGACGCACTTTTTGTGTCGTATCGTCAATGTGAGGATCTAAGGGTTATAATAAACGACCTGTAGTACATCGGAAAAAAGCTTCACAACTCCCAGGTGAGGTTCTGTAATATGAATGTAGCGACGTTAGTTTCCCGGAAAGAAGTCTTCATGTAGCACATAGTAGTCAATCGCGACGCACTTTTTGTGTCGTATCGTCAATGTGAGGATCTAAGGGTTATAATAAACGACCTGTAGTACATCGGAAAAAAGCTTCACAACTCCCAGGTGAGGTTCTGTAATATGAATGTAGCGACGTTAGTTTCCCGGAAAGAAGTCTTCATGTAGCACATAGTAGTCAATCGCGACGCACTTTTTGTGTCGTATCGTCAATGTGAGGATCTAAGGGTTATAATAAACGACCTGTAGTACATCGGAAAAAAGCTTCACAACTCCCAGGTGAGGTTCTGTAATATGAATGTAGCGACGTTAGTTTCCCGGAAAGAAGTCTTCATGTAGCACATAGTAGTCAATCGCGACGCACTTTTTGTGTCGTATCGTCAATGTGAGGATCTAAGGGTTATAATAAACGACCTGTAGTACATCGGAAAAAAGCTTCACAACTCCCAGGTGAGGTTCTGTAATATGAATGTAGCGACGTTAGTTTCCCGGAAAGAAGTCTTCATGTAGCACATAGTAGTCAATCGCGACGCACTTTTTGTGTCGTATCGTCAATGTGAGGATCTAAGGGTTATAATAAACGACCTGTAGTACATCGGAAAAAAGCTTCACAACTCCCAGATGAGGTTCTGTAATATGAATGTAGCGACGTTAGTTTCCCGGAAAGAAGTCTTCATGTAGCACATAGTAGTCAATCGCGACGCACTTTTTGTGTCGTATCGTCAATGTGAGGATCTAAGGGTTATAATAAACGACCTGTAGTACATCGGAAAAAAGCTTCACAACTCCCAGGTGAGGTTCTGTAATATGAATGTAGCGACGTTAGTTTCCCGGAAAGAAGTCTTCATGTAGCACATAGTAGTCAATCGCGACGCACTTTTTGTGTCGTATCGTCAATGTGAGGATCTAAGGGTTATAATAAACGACCTGTAGTACATCGGAAAAAAGCTTCACAACTCCCAGGTGAGGTTCTGTAATATGAATGTAGCGACGTTAGTTTCCCGGAAAGAAGTCTTCATGTAGCACATAGTAGTCAATCGCGACGCACTTTTTGTGTCGTATCGTCAATGTGAGGATCTAAGGGTTATAATAAACGACTTGTAGTACATCGGAAAAAAGCTTCACAACTCCCAGGTGAGGTTTTGTAATATGAATGTAGCGACGTTAGTTTCCCGGAAAGAAGTCTTCATGTAGCACATAGTAGTCAATCGCGACGCACTTTTTGTGTTGTATCGTCAATGTGAGGATCTAAGGGTTGTAATAAACGACTTGTAGTACATCGGAAAAAAGCTTCACAACTCCCAGGTGAGGTTCTGTAATATGAATGTAGCGACGTTAGTTTCCCGGAAAGAAGTCTTCATGTAGCACATAGTAGTCAATCGCGACGCACTTTTTGTGTCGTATCGTCAATGTGAGGATCTAAGGGTTATAATAAACGACCTGTAGTACATCGGAAAAAAGCTTCACAACTCCCAGGTGAGGTCCTGTAATATGAATGTAGCGACGTTAGTTTCCCGGAAAGAAGTCTTCATGTAGCACATAGTAGTCAATCGCGACGCACTTTTTGTGTCGTATCGTCAATGTGAGGACCTAAGGGTTATAATAAACGACCTGTAGTACATCGGAAAAAAGCTTCACAACTCCCAGGTGAGGTTCTGTAATATGAATGTAGCGACGTTAGTTTCCCGGAAAGAAGTCTTCATGTAGCACATAGTAATCAATCGCGACGCACTTTTTGTGTCGTATCGTCAATGTGAGGATCTAAGGGTTATAATAAACGACCTGTAGTACATCGGAAAAAAGCTTCACAACTCCCAGGTGAGGTTCTGTAATATGAATGTAGCGACGTTAGTTTCCCGGAAAGAAGTCTTCATGTAGCACATAGTAGTCAATCGCGACGCACTTTTTGTGTCGTATCGTCAATGTGAGGATCTAAGGGTTATAATAAACGACCTGTAGTACATCGGAAAAAAGCTTCACAACTCCCAGGTGAGGTCCTGTAATATGAATGTAGCGACGTTAGTTTCCCGGAAAGAAGTCTTCATGTAGCACATAGTAGTCAATCGCGACGCACTTTTTGTGTCGTATCGTCAATGTGAGGATCTAAGGGTTATAATAAACGACCTGTAGTACATCGGAAAAAAGCTTCACAACTCCCAGGTGAGGTTCTGTAATATGAATGTAGCGACGTTAGTTTCCCGGAAAGAAGTCTTCATGTAGCACATAGTAGTCAATCGCGACGCACTTTTTGTGTCGTATCGTCAATGTGAGGATCTAAGGGTTATAATAAACGACCTGTAGTACATCGGAAAAAAGCTTCACAACTCCCAGGTGAGGTTCTGTAATATGAATGTAGCGACGTTAGTTTCCCGGAAAGAAGTCTTCATGTAGCACATAGTAGTCAATCGCGACGCACTTTTTGTGTCGTATCGTCAATGTGAGGATCTAAGGGTTATAATAAACGACCTGTAGTACATCGGAAAAAAGCTTCACAACTCCCAGGTGAGGTTCTGTAATATGAATGTAGCGACGTTAGTTTCCCGGAAAGAAGTCTTCATGTAGCACATAGTAGTCAATCGCGACGCACTTTTTGTGTCGTATCGTCAATGTGAGGATCTAAGGGTTATAATAAACGACCTGTAGTACATCGGAAAAAAGCTTCACAACTCCCAGGTGAGGTTCTGTAATATGAATGTAGCGACGTTAGTTTCCCGGAAAGAAGTCATCATGTAGCACATAGTAGTCAATCGCGACGCACTTTTTGTGTCGTATTGTCAATGTGAGGATCTAAGGGTTATAATAAACGACCTGTAGTACATCGGAAAAAAGCTTCAAAACTCCCAGGTGAGGTTCTGTAATATGAATGTAGCGACGTTAGTTTCCCGGAAAGAAGTCTTCATGTAGCACATAGTAGTCAATCGCGACGCACTTTTTGTGTCGTATCGTCAATGCGAGGATCTAAGGGTTATAATAAACGACCTGTAGTACATCGGAAAAAAGCTTCACAACTCCCAGGTGAGGTTCTGTAATATGAATGTAGCGACGTTAGTTTCCCGGAAAGAAGTCTTCATGTAGCACATAGTAGTCAATCGCGACGCACTTTTTGTGTCGTATCGTCAATGTGAGGATCTAAGGGTTATAATAAACGACCTGTAGTACATCGGAAAAAAGCTTCACAACTCCCAGATGAGGTTCTGTAATATGAATGTAGCGACGTTAGTTTCCCGGAAAGAAGTCTTCATGTAGCACATAGTAGTCAATCGCGACGCACTTTTTGTGTCGTATCGTCAATGTGAGGATCTAAGGGTTATAATAAACGACCTGTAGTACATCGGAAAAAAGCTTCACAACTCCCAGGTGAGGTTCTGTAATATGAATGTAGCGACGTTAGTTTCCCGGAAAGAAGTCTTCATGTAGCACATAGTAGTCAATCGCGACGCACTTTTTGTGTCGTATCGTCAATGTGAGGATCTAAGGGTTATAATAAACGACCTGTAGTACATCGGAAAAAAGCTTCACAACTCCCAGGTGAGGTTCTGTAATATGAATGTAGCGACGTTAGTTTCCCGGAAAGAAGTCTTCATGTAGCACATAGTAGTCAATCGCGACGCACTTTTTGTGTCGTATCGTCAATGTGAGGATCTAAGGGTTATAATAAACGACTTGTAGTACATCGGAAAAAAGCTTCACAACTCCCAGGTGAGGTTTTGTAATATGAATGTAGCGACGTTAGTTTCCCGGAAAGAAGTCTTCATGTAGCACATAGTAGTCAATCGCGACGCACTTTTTGTGTTGTATCGTCAATGTGAGGATCTAAGGGTTATAATAAACGACCTGTAGTACATCGGAAAAAAGCTTCACAACTCCCAGGTGAGGTTCTGTAATATGAATGTAGCGACGTTAGTTTCCCGGAATGAAGTCTTCATGTAGCACATAGTAGTCAATCGCGACGCACTTTTTGTGTCGTATCGTCAATGTGAGGATCTAAGGGTTATAATAAACGACCTGTAGTACATCGGAAAAAAGCTTCACAACTCCCAGGTGAGGTTCTGTAATATGAATGTAGCGACGTTAGTTTCCCGGAAAGAAGTCATCATGTAGCACATAGTAGTCAATCGCGACGCACTTTTTGTGTCGTATTGTCAATGTGAGGATCTAAGGGTTATAATAAACGACCTGTAGTACATCGGAAAAAAGCTTCACAACTCCCAAGTGAGGTTCTGTAATATGAATGTAGCGACGTTAGTTTCCCGGAAAGAAGTCTTCATGTAGCACATAGTAGTCAATCGCGACGCACTTTTTGTGTCGTATCGTCAATGTGAGGATCTAAGGGTTATAATAAACGACCTGTAGTACATCGGAAAAAAGCTTCACAACTCCCAGGTGAGGTTCTGTAATATGAATGTAGCGACGTTAGTTTCCCAGAAAGAAGTCTTCATGTAGCACATAGTAGTCAATCGCGACGCACTTTTTGTGTCGTATCGTCAATGTGAGGATCTAAGGATTATAATAAACGACCTGTAGTACATCGGAAAAAAGCTTCACAACTCCCAGGTGAGGTTCTGTAATATGAATGTAGCGACGTTAGTTTCCCGGAAAGAAGTCTTCATGTAGCACATAGTAGTCAATCGCGACGCACTTTTTGTGTCGTATCGTCAATGTGAGGATCTAAGGGTTATAATAAACGACCTGTAGTACATCGGAAAAAAGCTTCACAACTCCCAGGTGAGGTTCTGTAATATGAATGTAGCGACGTTAGTTTCCCGGAAAGAAGTCTTCATGTAGCACATAGTAGTCAATCGCGACGCACTTTTTGTGTCGTATCGTCAATGTGAGGATCTAAGGGTTATAATAAACGACCTGTAGTACATCGGAAAAAAGCTTCACAACTCTCAGGTGAGGTTCTGTAATATGAATGTAGCGACGTTAGTTTCCCGGAAAGAAGTCTTCATGTAGCACATAGTAGTCAATCGCGACGCACTTTTTGTGTCGTATCGTCAATGTGAGGATCTAAGGGTTATAATAAACGACCTGTAGTACATCGGAAAAAAGCTTCACAACTCTCAGGTGAGGTTCTGTAATATGAATGTAGCGACGTTAGTTTCCCGGAAAGAAGTCTTCATGTAGCACATAGTAGTCAATCGCGACGCAATTTTTGTGTCGTATCGTCAATGTGAGGATCTAAGGGTTATAATAAACGACCTGTAGTACATCGGAAAAAAGCTTCACAACTCCCAGGTGAGGTTCTGTAATATGAATGTAGCGACGTTAGTTTCCCGGAAAGAAGTCTTCATGTAGCACATAGTAGTCAATCGCGACGCACTTTTTGTGTCGTATCGTCAATGTGAGGATCTAAGGGTTATAATAAACGACCTGTAGTACATCGGAAAAAAGCTTCACAACTCCCAGGTGAGGTTCTGTAATATGAATGTAGCGACGTTAGTTTCCCGGAAAGAAGTCTTGATGTAGCACATAGTAGTCAATCGCGACGCACTTTTTGTGTCGTATCGTCAATGTGAGGATCTAAGGGTTATAATAAACGACCTGTAGTACATCGGAAAAAAGCTTCACAACTCCGAGGTGAGGTTCTGTAATATGAATGTAGCGACGTTAGTTTCCCGGAAAGAAGTCTTCATGTAGCACATAGTAGTCAATCGCGACGCACTTTTTGTGTCGTATCGTCAATGTGAGGATCTAAGGGTTATAATAAACGACCTGTAGTACATCGGAAAAAAGCTTCACAACTCCCAGGTAAGGTTCTATAATATGAATGTAGCGACGTTAGTTTCCCGGAAAGAAGTCTTCATGTAGCACATAGTAGTCAATCGCGACGCACTTTTTGTGTCGTATCGTCAATGTGAGGATCTAAGGGTTATAATAAACGACTTGTAGTACATCGGAAAAAAGCTTCACAACTCCCAGGTGAGGTTCTGTAATATGAATGTAGCGACGTTAGTTTCCCGGAAAGAAGTCTTCATGTAGCACATAGTAGTCAATCGCGACGCACTTTTTGTGTCGTATCGTCAATGTGAGGATCTAAGGGTTATAATAAACGACCTGTAGTACATCGGAAAAAAGCTTCACAACTCCCAGGTGAGGTTCTGTAATATGAATGTAGCGACGTTAGTTTCCCGGAAAGAAGTCTTCATGTAGCACATAGTAGTCAATCGCGACGCACTTTTTGTGTCGTATCGTCAATGTGAGGATCTAAGGGTTATAATAAACGACTTGTAGTACATCGGAAAAAAGCTTCACAACTCCCAGGTGAGGTTCTGTAATATGAATGTAGCGACGTTAGTTTCCCGGAAAGAAGTCTTCATGTAGCACATAGTAGTCAATCGCGACGCACTTTTTGTGTCGTATCGTCAATGTGAGGATCTAAGGGTTATAATAAACGACCTGTAGTACATCGGAAAAAAGCTTCACAACTCCCAGGTGAGGTTCTGTAATATGAATGTAGCGACGTTAGTTTCCCGGAAAGAAGTCTTCATGTAGCACATAGTAGTCAATCGCGACGCACTTTTTGTGTCGTATCGTCAATGTGAGGATCTAAGGGTTATAATAAACGACTTGTAGTACATCGGAAAAAAGCTTCACAACTCCCAGGTGAGGTTCTGTAATATGAATGTAGCGACGTTAGTTTCCCGGAAAGAAGTCTTCATGTAGCACATAGTAGTCAATCGCGACGCACTTTTTGTGTCGTATCGTCAATGTGAGGATCTAAGGGTTATAATAAACGACCTGTAGTACATCGGAAAAAAGCTTCACAACTCGCAGGTGAGGTTCTGTAATATGAATGTAGCGACGTTAGTTTCCCGGAAAGAAGTCTTCATGTAGCACATAGTAGTCAATCGCGACGCACTTTTTGTGTCGTATCGTCAATGTGAGGATCTAAGGGTTATAATAAACGACTTGTAGTACATCGGAAAAAAGCTTCACAACTCCCAGGTGAGGTTCTGTAATATGAATGTAGCGACGTTAGTTTCCCGGAAAGAAGTCTTCATGTAGCTCATAGTAGTCAATCGCGACGCACTTTTTGTGTCGTATCGTCAATGTGAGGATCTAAGGGTTATAATAAACGACCTGTAGTACATCGGAAAAATGCTTCACAACTCCCAGGTGAGGTTCTGTAATATGAATGTAGCGACGTTAGTTTCCCGGAAAGAAGTCTTCATGTAGCACATAGTAGTCAATCGCGACGCACTTTTTGTGTCGTATCGTCAATGTGAGGATCTAAGGGTTATAATAAACGACTTGTAGTACATCGGAAAAAAGCTTCACAACTCCCAGGTGAGGTTCTGTAATATGAATGTAGCGACGTTAGTTTCCCGGAAAGAAGTCTTCATGTAGCACATAGTAGTCAATCGCGACGCACTTTTTGTGTCGTATCGTCAATGTGAGGATCTAAGGGTTATAATAAACGACCTGTAGTACATCGGAAAAAAGCTTCACAACTCCCAGGTGAGGTTCTGTAATATGAATGTAGCGACGTTAGTTTCCCGGAAAGAAGTCTTCATGTAGCACATAGTAGTCAATCGCGACGCACTTTTTGTGTCGTATCGTCAATGTGAGGATCTAAGGGTTATAATAAACGACTTGTAGTACATCGGAAAAAAGCTTCACAACTCCCAGGTGAGGTTCTGTAATATGAATGTAGCGACGTTAGTTTCCCGGAAAGAAGTCTTCATGTAGCACATAGTAGTCAATCGCGACGCACTTTTTGTGTCGTATCGTCAATGTGAGGATCTAAGGGTTATAATAAACGACCTGTAGTACATCGGAAAAAAGCTTCACAACTCCCAGGTGAGGTTCTGTAATATGAATGTAGCGACGTTAGTTTCCCGGAAAGAAGTCTTCATGTAGCACATAGTAGTCAATCGCGACGCACTTTTTGTGTCGTATCGTCAATGTGAGGATCTAAGGGTTATAATAAACGACTTGTAGTACATCGGAAAAAAGCTTCACAACTCCCAGGTGAGGTTCTGTAATATGAATGTAGCGACGTTAGTTTCCCGGAAAGAAGTCTTCATGTAGCACATAGTAGTCAATCGCGACGCACTTTTTGTGTCGTATCGTCAATGTGAGGATCTAAGGGTTATAATAAACGACCTGTAGTACATCGGAAAAAAGCTTCACAACTCCCAGGTGAGGTCCTGTAATATGAATGTAGCGACGTTAGTTTCCCGGAAAGAAGTCTTCATGTAGCACATAGTAGTCAATCGCGACGCACTTTTTGTGTCGTATCGTCAATGTGAGGATCTAAGGGTTATAATAAACGACCTGTAGTACATCGGAAAAAAGCTTCACAACTCCCAGGTGAGGTTCTGTAATATGAATGTAGCGACGTTAGTTTCCCGGAAAGAAGTCTTCATGTAGCACATAGTAGTCAATCGCGACGCACTTTTTGTGTCGTATCGTCAATGTGAGGATCTAAGGGTTATAATAAACGACTTGTAGTACATCGGAAAAAAGCTTCACAACTCCCAGGTGAGGTTCTGTAATATGAATGTAGCGACGTTAGTTTCCCGGAAAGAAGTCTTCATGTAGCACATAGTAGTCAATCGCGACGCACTTTTTGTGTCGTATCGTCAATGTGAGGATCTAAGGGTTATAATAAACGACCTGTAGTACATCGGAAAAAAGCTTCACAACTCCCAGGTGAGGTTCTGTAATATGAATGTAGCGACGTTAGTTTCCCGGAAAGAAGTCTTCATGTAGCACATAGTAGTCAATCGCGACGCACTTTTTGTGTCGTATCGTCAATGTGAGGATCTAAGGGTTTATAATAAACGACTTGTAGTACATCGGAAAAAAGCTTCACAACTCCCAGGTGAGGTTCTGTAATATGAACACGCGATCTAGTGTTCCCGGAAAGAAGTCTTCATGTAGCACATAGTAGTCAATCGCGACGCACTTTTTGTGTCGTATCGTCAATGTGAGGATCTAAGGGTTATAATAAACGACCTGTAGTACATCGGAAAAAAGCTTCACAACTCCCAGGTGAGGTTCTGTAATATGAATGTAGCGACGTGAGTTTCACGGAAAGAAGTCTTCATGTAGCACATAGTAGTCAATCGCGACGCACTTTTTGTGTCGTATCGTCAATGTGAGGATCTAAGGGTTATAATAAACGACTTGTAGTACATCGGAAAAAAGCTTCACAACTCCCAGGTGAGGTTCTGTGATATGAATGTAGCGACGTTAGTTTCCCGGAAAGAAGTCTTCATGTAGCTCATAGTAGTCAATCGCGACGCACTTTTTGTGTCGTATCGTCAATGTGAGGATCTAAGGGTTATAATAAACGACCTGTAGTACATCGGAAAAATGCTTCACATCTCCCAGGTGAGGTTCTGTAATATGAATGTAGCGACGTTAGTTTCCCGGAAAGAAGTCTTCATGTAGCACATAGCAGTCAATCGCGACTCACTTTTTGTGTGGTATCGTCAATGTGAGGATCTAAGGGTTATAATAAACGACCTGTAGTACATCGGAAAAAAGCTTCACAACTCCCAGGTGAGGTTCTGTAATATGAATGTAGCGACGTTAGTTTCCCGGAAAGAAGTCTTCAAGTAGCACATAGTAGTCAATCGCGACGCACTTTTTGTGTCGTATCGTCAATGTGAGGATCTAAGGGTTATAATAAACGACTTGTAGTACATCGGAAAAAAGCTTCACAACTCCCAGGTGAGGTTCTGTAATATGAATGTAGCGACGTTAGTTTCCCGGAAAGAAGTCTTCATGTAGCACATAGTAGTCAATCGCGACGCACTTTTTGTGTCGTATCGTCAATGTGAGGATCTAAGGGTTATAATAAACGACCTGTAGTACATCGGAAAAAAGCTTCACAACTCCCAGGTGAGGTTCTGTAATATGAATGTAGCGACGTTAGTTTCCCGGAAAGAAGTCTTCATGTAGCACATAGTAGTCAATCGCGACGCACTTTTTGTGTCGTATCGTCAATGTGAGGATCTAAGGGTTATAATAAACGACTTGTAGTACATCGGAAAAAAGCTTCACAACTCCCAGGTGAGGTTCTGTAATATGAATGTAGCGACGTTAGTTTCCCGGAAAGAAGTCTTCATGTAGCACATAGTAGTCAATCGCGACGCACTTTTTGTGTCGTATCGTCAATGTGAGGATCTAAGGGTTATAATAAACGACCTGTAGTACATCGGAAAAAAGCTTCACAACTCCCAGGTGAGGTTCTGTAATATGAATGTAGCGACGTTAGTTTCCCGGAAAGAAGTCTTCATGTAGCACATAGTAGTCAATCGCGACGCACTTTTTGTGTCGTATCGTCAATGTGAGGATCTAAGGGTTATAATAAACGACTTGTAGTACATCGGAAAAAAGCTTCACAACTCCCAGGTGAGGTTCTGTAATATGAATGTAGCGACGTTAGTTTCCCGGAAAGAAGTCTTCATGTAGCACATAGTAGTCAATCGCGACGCACTTTTTGTGTCGTATCGTCAATGTGAGGATCTAAGGGTTATAATAAACGACCTGTAGTACATCGGAAAAAAGCTTCACAACTCCCAGGTGAGGTCCTGTAATATGAATGTAGCGACGTTAGTTTCCCGGAAAGAAGTCTTCATGTAGCACATAGTAGTCAATCGCGACGCACTTTTTGTGTCGTATCGTCAATGTGAGGATCTAAGGGTTATAATAAACGACCTGTAGTACATCGGAAAAAAGCTTCACAACTCCCAGGTGAGGTTCTGTAATATGAATGTAGCGACGTTAGTTTCCCGGAAAGAAGTCTTCATGTAGCACATAGTAGTCAATCGCGACGCACTTTTTGTGTCGTATCGTCAATGTGAGGATCTAAGGGTTATAATAAACGACCTGTAGTACATCGGAAAAAAGCTTCACAACTCCCAGGTGAGGTTCTGTAATATGAATGTAGCGACGTTAGTTTCCCGGAAAGAAGTCTTCATGTAGCACATAGTAGTCAATCGCGACGCACTCTTTGTGTCGTATCGTCAATGTGAGGATCTAAGGGTTATAATAAACGACCTGTAGTACATCGGAAAAAAGCTTCACAACTCCCAGGTGAGGTCCTGTAATATGAATGTAGCGACGTTAGTTTCCCGGAAAGAAGTCTTCATGTAGCTCATGGTAGTCAATCGCGACGCACTTTTTGTGTCGTATCGTCAATGTGAGGATCTAAGGGTTATAATAAACGACCTGTAGTACATCGGAAAAATGCTTCACAACTCCCAGGTGAGGTTCTGTAATATTAATGTAGCGACGTTAGTTTCCCGGAAAGAAGTCTTCATGTAGCACATAGTAGTCAATCGTGACGCACTTTTTGTGTCGTATCGTCAATGTGAGGATCTAAGGGTTATAATAAACGACCTGTAGTACATCGGAAAAAAGCTTCACAACTCCCAGGTGAGGTTCTGTAATATGAATGTAGCGACGTTAGTTTCCCGGAAAGAAGTCTTCATGTAGCACATAGTAGTCAATCGCGACGCACTTTTTGTGTCGTATCGTCAATGTGAGGATCTAAGGGTTATAATAAACGACCTGTAGTACATCGGAAAAAAGCTTCACAACTCCCAGGTGAGGTTCTGTAATATGAATGTAGCGACGTTAGTTTCCCGGAAAGAAGTCTTCATGTAGCACATAGTAGTCAATCGCGACGCACTTTTTGTGTCGTATCGTCAATGTGAGGATCTAAGGGTTATAATAAACGACTAGTAGTACATCGGAAAAAAGCTTCACAACTCCCAGGTGAGGTTCTGTAATATGAATGTAGCGACGTCAGTTTCCCGGAAAGAAGTCTTCATGTAGCACATAGTAGTCAATCGCGACGCACTTTTTGTGTCATATCGTCAATGTGAGGATCTAAGGGTTATAATAAACGACCTGTAGTACATCGGAAAAAAGCTTCACAACTCCCAGGTGAGGTTCTGTAATATGAATGTAGCGACGTTAGTTTCCCGGAAAGAAGTCTTCATGTAGCACATAGTAGTCAATCGCGACGCACTTTTTGTGTCGTATCGTCAATGTGAGGATCTAAGGGTTATAATAAACGACTTGTAGTACATCGGAAAAAAGCTTCACAACTCCCAGGTGAGGTTCTGTAATATGAATGTAGCGACGTTAGTTTCCCGGAAAGAAGTCTTCATGTAGCACATAGTAGTCAATCGCGACGCACTTTTTGTGTCGTATCGTCAATGTGAGGATCTAAGGGTTATAATAAACGACCTGTAGTACATCGGAAAAAAGCTTCACAACTCCCAGGTGAGGTTCTGTAATATGAATGTAGCGACGTTAGTTTCCCGGAAAGAAGTCTTCATGTAGCACATAGTAGTCAATCGCGACGCACTTTTTGTGTCGTATCGTCAATGTGAGGATCTAAGGGTTATAATAAACGACTTGTGATACATCGGAAAAAAGCTTCACAACTCCCAGGTGAGGTTCTGTAATATGAATGTAGCGACGTTAGTTTCCCGGAAAGAAGTCTTCATGTAGCACATAGTAGTCAATCGCGACGCACTTTTTGTGTCGTATCGTCAATGTGAGGATCTAAGGGTTATAATAAACGACCTGTAGTACATCGGAAGAAAGCTTCACAACTCCCAGGTGAGGTCCTGTAATATGAATGTAGCGACGTTAGTTTCCCGGAAAGAAGTCTTCATGTAGCACATAGTAGTCAATCGCGACGCACTTTTTGTGTCGTATCGTCAATGTGAGGATCTAAGGGTTATAATAAACGACCTGTAGTACATCGGAAAAAAGCTTCACAACTCCCAGGTGAGGTTCTGTAATATGAATGTAGCGACGTTAGTTTCCCGGAAAGAAGTCTTCATGTAGCACATAGTAGTCAATCGCGACGCACTTTTTGTGTCGTATCGTCAATGTGAGGATCTAAGGGTTATAATAAACGACCTGTAGTACATCGGAAAAAAGCTTCACAACTCCCAGGTGAGGTTCTGTAATATGAATGTAGCGACGTTAGTTTCCCGGAAAGAAGTCTTCATGTAGCACATAGTAGTCAATCGCGACGCACTTTTTGTGTCGTATCGTGAATGTGAGGATCTAAGGGTTATAATAAACGACCTGTAGTACATCGGAAAAAAGCTTCACAAGTCCCAGGTGAGGTTCTGTAATATGAATGTAGCGACGTTAGTTTCCCGGAAAGAAGTCTTCATGTAGCACATAGTAGTCAATCGCGACGCACTTTTTGTGTCGTATCGTCAATGTGAGGATCTAAGGGTTATAATAAACGACCTGTAGTACATCGGAAAAAAGCTTCACAACTCCCAGGTGAGGTTCTGTAATATGAATGTAGCGACGTTAGTTTCCCGGAAAGAAGTCATCATGTAGCACATAGTAGTCAATCGCGACGCACTTTTTGTGTCGTATCGTCAATGTGAGGATCTAAGGGTTATAATAAACGACCTGTAGTACATCGGAAAAAAGCTTCACAACTCCCAGGTGAGGTTCTGTAATATGAATGTAGCGACGATAGTTTCCCGGAAAGAAGTCTTCATGTAGCACATAGTAGTCAATCGCGACGCACTTTTTGTGTCGTATCGTCAATGTGAGGATCTAAGGGTTATAATAAACGACCTGTAGTACATCGGAAAAAAGCTTCACAACTCCCAGGTGAGGTTCTGTAATATGAATGTAGCGACGTTAGTTTCCCGGAAAGAAGTCTTCATGTAGCACATAGTAGTCAATCGCGACGCACTTTTTGTGTCGTATCGTCAATGTGAGGATCTAAGGGTTATAATAAACGACTTGTAGTACATCGGAAAAAAGCTTCACAACTCCCAGGTGAGGTTCTGTAATATGAATGTAGCGACGTTAGTTTCCCGGAAAGAAGTCTTCATGTAGCACATAGTAGTCAATCGCGACGCACTTTTTGTGTCGTATCGTCAATGTGAGGATCTAAGGGTTATAATAAACGACCTGTAGTACATCGGAAAAAAGCTTCACAACTCCCAGGTGAGGTTCTGTAATATGAATGTAGCGACGTTAGTTTCCCGGAAAGAAGTCTTCATGTAGCACATAGTAGTCAATCGCGACGCACTTTTTGTGTCGTATCGTCAATGTGAGGATCTAAGGGTTATAATAAACGACTTGTAGTACATCGGAAAAAAGCTTCACAACTCCCAGGTGAGGTTCTGTAATATGAATGTAGCGACGTTAGTTTCCCGGAAAGAAGTCTTCATGTAGCAGATAGTAGTCAATCGCGACGCACTTTTTGTGTCGTATCGTCAATGTGAGGATCTAAGGGTTATAATAAACGACTTGTAGTACATCGGAAAAAAGCTTCACAACTCCCAGGTGAGGTTCTGTAATATGAATGTAGCGACGTTAGTTTCCCGGAAAGAAGTCTTCATGTAGCACATAGTAGTCAATCGCGACGCACTTTTTGTGTCGTATCGTCAATGTGAGGATCTAAGGGTTATAATAAACGACCTGTAGTACATCGGAAAAATGCTTCACAAGTCCCAGGTGAGGTTCTGTAATATGAATGTAGCGACGTTAGTTTCCCGGAAAGAAGTCTTCATGTAGCACATAGTAGTCAATCGCGACGCACTTTTTGTGTCGTATCGTCAATGTGAGGATCTAAGGGTTATAATAAACGACCTGTAGTACATCGGAAAAAAGCTTCACAACTCCCATGTAATATGAATGTAGCGACGTTAGTTTCCCGGAAAGAAGTCTTCATGTAGCACATAGTAGTCAATCGCGACGCACTTTTTGTGTCGTATCGTCAATGTGAGGATCTAAGGGTTATAATAAACGACCTGTAGTACATCGGAAAAAAGCTTCACAACTCCCAGGTGAGGTTCTGTAATATGAAGGTAGCGACGTTAGTTTCCCGGAAAGAAGTCATCATGTAGCACATAGTAGTCAATCGCGACGCACTTTTTGTGTCGTATCGTCAATGTGAGGATCTAAGGGTTATAATAAACGACCTGTAGTACATCGGAAAAAAGCTTCACAACTCCCAGGTGAGGTTCTGTAATATGAATGTAGCGACGATAGTTTCCCGGAAAGAAGTCTTCATGTAGCACATAGTAGTCAATCGCGACGCACTTTTTGTGTCGTATCGTCAATGTGAGGATATAAGGGTTATAATAAACGACCTGTAGTACATCGGAAAAAAGCTTCACAACTCCCAGGTGAGGTTCTGTAATATGAATGTAGCGACGTCAGTTTCCCGGAAAGAAGTCTTCATGTAGCACATAGTAGTCAATCGCGACGCACTTTTTGTGTCGTATCGTCAATGTGAGGATCTAAGGGTTATAATAAACGACCTGTAGTACATCGGAAAAAAGCTTCACAACTCCCAGGTGAGGTTCTGTAATATGAATGTAGCGACGTTAGTTTCCCGGAAAGAAGTCTTCATGTAGCACATAGTAGTCAATCGCGACGCACTTTTTGTGTCGTATCGTCAATGTGAGGATCTAAGGGTTATAATAAACGACCTGTAGTACATCGGAAAAAAGCTTCACAACTCCCAGGTGAGGTCCTGTAATATGAATGTAGCGACGTTAGTTTCCCGGAAAGAAGTCTTCATGTAGCTCATAGTAGTCAATCGCGACGCACTTTTTGTGTCGTATCGTCAATGTGAGGATCTAAGGGTTATAATAAACGACCTGTAGTACATCGGAAAAATGCTTCACAACTCCCAGGTGAGGTTCTGTAATATGAATGTAGCGACGTTAGTTTCCCGGAAAGAAGTCTTCATGTAGCACTTAGTAGTCAATCGCGACGCACTTTTTGTGTCGTATCGTCAATGTGAGGATCTAAGGGTTATAATAAACGACCTGTAGTACATCGGAAAAAAGCTTCACAACTCCCAGGTGAGGTTCTGTAATATGAATGTAGCGACGTTAGTTTCCCGGAAAGAAGTCTTCATGTAGCACATAGTAGTCAATCGCGACGCACTTTTTGTGTCGTATCGTCAATGTGAGGATCTAAAGGTTCTAATAAACGACCTGTAGTACATCGGAAAAAAGCTTCACAACTCCCAGGTGAGGTTCTGTAATATGAATGTAGCGACGTTAGTTTCCCGGAAAGAAGTCATCATGTAGCACATAGTAGTCAATCGCGACGCACTTTTTGTGTCGTATCGTCAATGTGAGGATCTAAGGGTTATAATAAACGACCTGTAGTACATCGGAAAAAAGCTTCACAACTCCCAGGTGAGGTTCTGTAATATGAATGTAGCGACGATAGTTTCCCGGAAAGAAGTCTTCATGTAGCACATAGTAGTCAATCGCGACGCACTTTTTGTGTCGTATCGTCAATGTGAGGATCTAAGGGTTATAATAAACGACCTGTAGTACATCGGAAAAAAGCTTCACAACTCCCAGGTGAGGTTCTGTAATATGAATGTAGCGACGTTAGTTTCCCGGAAAGAAGTCTTCATGTAGCACATAGTAGTCAATCGCGACGCACTTTTTGTGTCGTATCGTCAATGTGAGGATCTAAGGGTTATAATAAACGACCTGTAGTACATCGGAAAAAAGCTTCACAACTCCCAGGTGAGGTTCTGTAATATGAATGTAGCGACGTTAGTTTCCCGGAAAGAAGTCATCATGTAGCACATAGTAGTCAATCGCGACGCACTTTTTGTGTCGTATCGTCAATGTGAGGATCTAAGGGTTATAATAAACGACCTGTAGTACATCGGAAAAAAGCTTCACAACTCCCAGGTGAGGTTCTGTAGTATGAATGTAGCGACGTTAGTTTCCCGGAAAGAAGTCTTCATGTAGCACATAGTAGTCAATCGCGACGCACTTTTTGTGTCGTATCGTCAATGTGAGGATCTAAGGGTTATAATAAACGACCTGTAGTACATCGGAAAAAAGCTTCACAACTCCCAGGTGAGGTCCTGTAATATGAATGTAGCGACGTTAGTTTCCCGGAAAGAAGTCTTCATGTAGCACATAGTAGTCAATCGCGACGCACTTTTTGTGTCGTATCGTCAATGTGAGGATCTAAGGGTTATAATAAACGACTTGTAGTACATCGGAAAAAAGCTTCACAACTCCCAGGTGAGGTTCTGTAATATGAATGTAGCGACGTTAGTTTCCCGGAAAGAAATCTTCATGTAGCACATAGTAGTCAATCGCGACGCACTTTTTGTGTCGTATCGTCAATGTGAGGATCTAAGGGTTATAATAAACGACCTGTAGTACATCGGAAAAAAGCTTCACAACTCCCAGGTGAGGTTCTGTAATATGAATGTAGCGACGTTAGTTTCCCGGAAAGAAGTCTTCATGTAGCACATAGTAGTCAATCGCGACGCACTTTTTGTGTCGTATCGTCAATGTGAGGATCTAAGGGTTATAATAAACGACCTGTAGTACATCGGAAAAAAGCTTCACAACTCCCAGGTGAGGTTCTGTAATATGAATGTAGCGACGTTAGTTTCCCGGAAAGAAGTCTTCATGTAGCTCATAGTAGTCAATCGCGACGCACTTTTTGTGTCGTATCGTCAATGTGAGGATCTAAGGGTTATAATAAACGACCTGTAGTACATCGGAAAAATGCTTCACAACTCCCAGGTGAGGTTCTGTAATATGAATGTAGCGACGTTAGTTTCCCGGAAAGAAGTCTTCATGTAGCACATAGTAGTCAATCGCGACGCACTTTTTGTGTCGTATCGTCAATGTGAGGATCTAAGGGTTATAATAAACGACCTGTAGTACATCGGAAAAAAGCTTCACAACTCCCAGGTGAGGTTCTGTAATATGAATGTAGCGACGTTAGTTTCCCGGAAAGAAGTCTTCATGTAGCACATAGTAGTCAATCGCGACGCACTTTTTGTGTCGTATCGTCAATGTGAGGATCTAAGGGTTATAATAAACGACTTGTAGTACATCGGAAAAAAGCTTCACAACTCCCAGGTGAGGTTCTGTAATATGAATGTAGCGACGTTAGTTTCCCGGAAAGAAGTCTTCATGTAGCACATAGTAGTCAATCGCGACGCACTTTTTGTGTCGTATCGTCAATGTGAGGATCTAAGGGTTATAATAAACGACCTGTAGTACATCGGAAAAAAGCTTCACAACTCCCAGGTGAGGTTCTGTAATATGAATGTAGCGACGTTAGTTTCCCGGAAAGAAGTCTTCATGTAGCACATAGTAGTCAATCGCGACGCACTTTTTGTGTCGTATCGTCAATGTGAGGATCTAAGGGTTATAATAAACGACTTGTAGTACATCGGAAAAAAGCTTCACAACTCCCAGGTGATGTTCTGTAATATGAATGTAGCGACGTTAGTTTCCCGGAAAGAAGTCTTCATGTAGCACATAGTAGTCAATCGCGACGCACTTTTTGTGTCGTATCGTCAATGTGAGGATCTAAGGGTTATAATAAACGACCTGTAGTACATCGGAAAAAAGCTTCACAACTCCCAGGTGAGGTTCTGTAATATGAATGTAGCGACGTTAGTTTCCCGGAAAGAAGTCTTCATGTAGCACATAGTAGTCAATCGCGACGCACTTTTTGTGTCGTATCGTCAATGTGAGGATCTAAGGGTTATAATAAACGACCTGTAGTACATCGGAAAAATGCTTCACAACTCCCAGGTGAGGTTCTGTAATATGAATGTAGCGACGTTAGTTTCCCGGAAAGAAGTCTTCATGTAGCACATAGTAGTCAATCGCGACGCACTTTTTGTGTCGTATCGTCAATGTGAGGATCTAAGGGTTATAATAAACGACCTGTAGTACATCGGAAAAAAGCTTCACAACTCCCAGGTGAGGTTCTGTAATATGAATGTAGCGACGTTAGTTTCCCGGAAAGAAGTCTTCATGTAGCACATAGTAGTCAATCGCGACGCACTTTTTGTGTCGTATCGTCAATGTGAGGATCTAAGGGTTATAATAAACGACTTGTAGTACATCGGAAAAAAGCTTCACAACTCCCAGGTGAGGTTCTGTAATATGAATGTAGCGACGTTAGTTTCCCGGAAAGAAGTCTTCATGTAGCACATAGTAGTCAATCGCGACGCACTTTTTGTGTCGTATCGTCAATGTGAGGATCTAAGGGTTATAATAAACGACCTGTAGTACATCGGAAAAAGGCTTCACAACTCCCAGGTGAGGTTCTGTAATATGAATGTAGCGACGTTAGTTTCCCGGAAAGAAGTCTTCATGTAGCACATAGTAGTCAATCGCGACGCACTTTTTGTGTCGTATCGTCAATGTGAGGATCTAAGGGTTATAATAAACGACCTGTAGTACATCGGAAAAAAGCTTCACAACTCCCAGGTGAGGTCCTGTAATATGAATGTAGCGACGTTAGTTTCCCGGAAAGAAGTCTTCATGTAGCTCATAGTAGTCAATCGCGACGCACTTTTTGTGTCGTATCGTCAATGTGAGGATCTAAGGGTTATAATAAACGACCTGTAGTACATCGGAAAAATGCTTCACAACTCCCAGGTGAGGTTCTGTAATATGAATGTAGCGACGTTAGTTTCCCGGAAAGAAGTCTTCATGTAGCACATAGTAGTCAATCGCGACGCACTTTTTGTGTCGTATCGTCAATGTGAGGATCTAAGGGTTATAATAAACGACCTGTAGTACATCGGAAAAAAGCTTCACAACTCCCAGGTGAGGTTCTGTAATATGAATGTAGCGACGTTAGTTTCCCGGAAAGAAGTCTTCATGTAGCACATAGTAGTCAATCGCGACGCACTTTTTGTGTCGTATCGTCAATGTGAGGATCTAAGGGTTATAATAAACGACCTGTAGTACATCGGAAAAAAGCTTCACAACTCCCAGGTGAGGTTCTGTAATATGAATGTAGCGACGTTAGTTTCCCGGAAAGAAGTCATCATGTAGCACATAGTAGTCAATCGCGACGCACTTTTTGTGTCGTATCGTCAATGTGAGGATCTAAGGGTTATAATAAACGACCTGTAGTACATCGGAAAAAAGCTTCACAACTCCCAGGTGAGGTTCTGTAATATGAATGTAGCGACGATAGTTTCCCGGAAAGAAGTCTTCATGTAGCACATAGTAGTCAATCGCGACGCACTTTTTGTGTCGTATCGTCAATGTGAGGATCTAAGGGTTATAATAAACGACCTGTAGTACATCGGAAAAAAGCTTCACAACTCCCAGGTGAGGTTCTGTAATATGAATGTAGCGACGTTAGTTTCCCGGAAAGAAGTCTTCATGTAGCACATAGTAGTCAATCGCGACGCACTTTTTGTGTCGTATCGTCAATGTGAGGATCTAAGGGTTATAATAAACGACCTGTAGTACATCGGAAAAAAGCTTCACAACTCCCAGGTGAGGTTCTGTAATATGAATGTAGCGACGTTAGTTTCCCGGAAAGAAGTCTTCATGTAGCACATAGTAGTCAATCGCGACGCACTTTTTGTGTCGTATCGTCAATGTGAGGATCTAAGGGTTATAATAAACGACCTGTAGTACATCGGAAAAAAGCTTCACAACTCCCAGGTGAGGTTCTATAATATGAATGTAGCGACGTTAGTTTCCCGGAAAGAAGTCTTCATGTAGCACATAGTAGTCAATCGCGACGCACTTTTTGTGTCGTATTGTCAATGTGAGGATCTAAGGGTTATAATAAACGACCTGTAGTACATCGGAAAAAAGCTTCACAACTCCCAGGTGAGGTTCTGTAATATGAATGTAGCGACGTTAGTTTCCCGGAAAGAAGTCTTCATGTAGCACATAGTAGTCAATCGCGACGCACTTTTTGTGTCGTATCGTCAATGTGAGGATCTAAGGGTTATAACAAACGACCTGTAGTACATCGGAAAAAAGCTTCACAACTCCCAGGTGAGGTTCTGTAATATGAATGTAGCGACGTTAGTTTCCCGGAAAGAAGTCTTCATGTAGCACATAGTAGTCAATCGCGACGCACTTTTTGTGTCGTATCGTCAATGTGAGGATCTAAGGGTTATAATAAACGACCTGTAGTACATCGGAAAAAAGCTTCACAACTCCCAGGTGAGGTTCTGTAATATGAATGTAGCGACGTTAGTTTCCCGGAAAGAAGTCTTCATGTAGCACATAGTAGTCAATCGCGACGCACTTTTTGTGTCGTATCGTCAATGTGAGGATCTAAGGGTTATAATAAACGACCTGTAGTACATCGGAAAAAAGCTTCACAACTCCCAGGTGAGGTTCTGTAATATGAATGTAGCGACGTTAGTTTCCCGGAAAGAAGTCTTCATGTAGCACATAGTAGTCAATCGCGACGCACTTTTTGTGTCGTATCGTCAATGTGAGGATCTAAGGGTTATAATAAACGACTTGTAGTACATCGGAAAAAAGCTTCACAACTCCCAGGTGAGGTTCTGTAATATGAATGTAGCGACGTTAGTTTCCCGGAAAGAAGTCTTCATGTAGCACATAGTAGTCAATCGCGACGCACTTTTTGTGTCGTATCGTCAATGTGAGGATCTAAGGGTTATAATAAACGACCTGTAGTACATCGGAAAAAAGCTTCACAACTCCCAGGTGAGGTTCTGTAATATGAATGTAGCGACGTTAGTTTCCCGGAAAGAAGTCTTCATGTAGCACATAGTAGTCAATCGCGACGCACTTTTTGTGTCGTATCGTCAATGTGAGGATCTAAGGGTTATAATAAACGACTTGTAGTACATCGGAAAAAAGCTTCACAACTCCCAGGTGAGGTTCTGTAATATGAATGTAGCGACGTTAGTTTCCCGGAAAGAAGTCTTCATGTAGCACATAGTAGTCAATCGCGACGCACTTTTTGTGTCGTATCGTCAATGTGAGGATCTAAGGGTTATAATAAACGACCTGTAGTACATCGGAAAAAAGCTTCACAACTCCCAGGTGAGGTTCTGTAATATGAATGTAGCGACGTTAGTTTCCCGGAAAGAAGTCTTCATGTAGCACATAGTAGTCAATCGCGACGCACTTTTTGTGTCGTATCGTCAATGTGAGGATCTAAGGGTTATAATAAACGACCTGTAGTACATCGGAAAAATGCTTCACAACTCCCAGGTGAGGTTCTGTAATATGAATGTAGCGACGTTAGTTTCCCGGAAAGAAGTCTTCATGTAGCACATAGTAGTCAATCGCGACGCACTTTTTGTGTCGTATCGTCAATGTGAGGATCTAAGGGTTATAATAAACGACCTGTAGTACATCGGAAAAAAGCTTCACAACTCCCAGGTGAGGTTCTGTAATATGAATGTAGCGACGTTAGTTTCCCGGAAAGAAGTCTTCATGTAGCACATAGTAGTCAATCGCGACGCACTTTTTGTGTCGTATCGTCAATGTGAGGATCTAAGGGTTATAATAAACGACTTGTAGTACATCGGAAAAAAGCTTCACAACTCCCAGGTGAGGTTCTGTAATATGAATGTAGCGACGTTAGTTTCCCGGAAAGAAGTCTTCATGTAGCACATAGTAGTCAATCGCGACGCACTTTTTGTGTCGTATCGTCAATGTGAGGATCTAAGGGTTATAATAAACGACCTGTAGTACATCGGAAAAAGGCTTCACAACTCCCAGGTGAGGTTCTGTAATATGAATGTAGCGACGTTAGTTTCCCGGAAAGAAGTCTTCATGTAGCACATAGTAGTCAATCGCGACGCACTTTTTGTGTCGTATCGTCAATGTGAGGATCTAAGGGTTATAATAAACGACCTGTAGTACATCGGAAAAAAGCTTCACAACTCCCAGGTGAGGTCCTGTAATATGAATGTAGCGACGTTAGTTTCCCGGAAAGAAGTCTTCATGTAGCTCATAGTAGTCAATCGCGACGCACTTTTTGTGTCGTATCGTCAATGTGAGGATCTAAGGGTTATAATAAACGACCTGTAGTACATCGGAAAAATGCTTCACAACTCCCAGGTGAGGTTCTGTAATATGAATGTAGCGACGTTAGTTTCCCGGAAAGAAGTCTTCATGTAGCACATAGTAGTCAATCGCGACGCACTTTTTGTGTCGTATCGTCAATGTGAGGATCTAAGGGTTATAATAAACGACCTGTAGTACATCGGAAAAAAGCTTCACAACTCCCAGGTGAGGTTCTGTAATATGAATGTAGCGACGTTAGTTTCCCGGAAAGAAGTCTTCATGTAGCACATAGTAGTCAATCGCGACGCACTTTTTGTGTCGTATCGTCAATGTGAGGATCTAAGGGTTATAATAAACGACCTGTAGTACATCGGAAAAAAGCTTCACAACTCCCAGGTGAGGTTCTGTAATATGAATGTAGCGACGTTAGTTTCCCGGAAAGAAGTCATCATGTAGCACATAGTAGTCAATCGCGACGCACTTTTTGTGTCGTATCGTCAATGTGAGGATCTAAGGGTTATAATAAACGACCTGTAGTACATCGGAAAAAAGCTTCACAACTCCCAGGTGAGGTTCTGTAATATGAATGTAGCGACGATAGTTTCCCGGAAAGAAGTCTTCATGTAGCACATAGTAGTCAATCGCGACGCACTTTTTGTGTCGTATCGTCAATGTGAGGATCTAAGGGTTATAATAAACGAGCTGTAGTACATCGGAAAAAAGCTTCACAACTGCCAGGTGAGGTTCTGTAATATGAATGTAGCGACGTTAGTTTCCCGGAAAGAAGTCTTCATGTAGCACATAGTAGTCAATCGCGACGCACTTTTTGTGTCGTATCGTCAATGTGAGGATCTAAGGGTTATAATAAACGACCTGTAGTACATCGGAAAAAAGCTTCACAACTCCCAGGTGAGGTTCTGTAATATGAATGTAGCGACGTTAGTTTCCCGGAAAGAAGTCTTCATGTAGCACATAGTAGTCAATCGCGACGCACTTTTTGTGTCGTATCGTCAATGTGAGGATCTAAGGGTTATAATAAACGACCTGTAGTACATCGGAAAAAAGCTTCACAACTCCCAGGTGAGGTTCTGTAATATGAATGTAGCGACGTTAGTTTCCCGGAAAGAAGTCTTCATGTAGCACATAGTAGTCAATCGCGACGCACTTTTTGTGTCGTATCGTCAATGTGAGGATCTAAGGGTTATAATAAACGACCTGTAGTACATCGGAAAAAAGCTTCACAACTCCCAGGTGAGGTTCTGTAATATGAATGTAGCGACGTTAGTTTCCCGGAAAGAAGTCTTCATGTAGCACATAGTAGTCAATCGCGACGCACTTTTTGTGTCGTATCGTCAATGTGAGGATCTAAGGGTTATAATAAACGACCTGTAGTACATCGGAAAAAAGCTTCACAACTCCCAGGTGAGGTTCTATAATATGAATGTAGCGACGTTAGTTTCCCGGAAAGAAGTCTTCATGTAGCACATAGTAGTCAATCGCGACGCACTTTTTGTGTCGTATTGTCAATGTGAGGATCTAAGGGTTATAATAAACGACCTGTAGTACATCGGAAAAAAGCTTCACAACTCCCAGGTGAGGTTCTGTAATATGAATGTAGCGACGTTAGTTTCCCGGAAAGAAGTCTTCATGTAGCACATAGTAGTCAATCGCGACGCACTTTTTGTGTCGTATCGTCAATGTGAGGATCTAAGGGTTATAATAAACGACCTGTAGTACATCGGAAAAAAGCTTCACAACTCCCAGGTGAGGTTCTGTAATATGAATGTAGCGACGTTAGTTTCCCGGAAAGAAGTCTTCATGTAGCACATAGTAGTCAATCGCGACGCACTTTTTGTGTCGTATCGTCAATGTGAGGATCTAAGGGTTATAATAAACGACCTGTAGTACATCGGAAAAAAGCTTCACAACTCCCAGGTGAGGTTCTGTAATATGAATGTAGCGACGTTAGTTTCCCGGAAAGAAGTCTTCATGTAGCACATAGTAGTCAATCGCGACGCACTTTTTGTGTCGTATCGTCAATGTGAGGATCTAAGGGTTATAATAAACGACCTGTAGTACATCGGAAAAAAGCTTCACAACTCCCAGGTGAGGTTCTGTAATATGAATGTAGCGACGTTAGTTTCCCGGAAAGAAGTCTTCATGTAGCACATAGTAGTCAATCGCGACGCACTTTTTGTGTCGTATCGTCAATGTGAGGATCTAAGAGTTATAATAAACGACCTGTAGTACATCGGAAAAAAGCTTCACAACTCCCAGGTGAGGTTCTGTAATATGAATGTAGCGACGTTAGTTTCCCGGAAAGAAGTCATCATGTAGCACATAGTAGTCAATCGCGACGCACTTTTTGTGTCGTATTGTCAATGTGAGGATCTAAGGGTTATAATAAACGACCTGTAGTACATCGGAAAAAAGCTTCAAAACTCCCAGGTGAGGTTCTGTAATATGAATGTAGCGACGTTAGTTTCCCGGAAAGAAGTCTTCATGTAGCACATAGTAGTCAATCGCGACGCACTTTTTGTGTCGTATCGTCAATGCGAGGATCTAAGGGTTATAATAAACGACCTGTAGTACATCGGAAAAAAGCTTCACAACTCCCAGGTGAGGTTCTGTAATATGAATGTAGCGACGTTAGTTTCCCGGAAAGAAGTCTTCATGTAGCACATAGTAGTCAATCGCGACGCACTTTTTGTGTCGTATCGTCAATGTGAGGATCTAAGGGTTATAATAAACGACCTGTAGTACATCGGAAAAAAGCTTCACAACTCCCAGGTGAGGTTCTGTAATATGAATGTAGCGACGTTAGTTTCCCGGAAAGAAGTCTTCATGTAGCACATAGTAGTCAATCGCGACGCACTTTTTGTGTCGTATCGTCAATGTGAGGATCTAAGGGTTATAATAAACGACCTGTAGTACATCGGAAAAAAGCTTCACAACTCCCAGGTGAGGTTCTGTAATATGAATGTAGCGACGTTAGTTTCCCGGAAAGAAGTCTTCATGTAGCACATAGTAGTCAATCGCGACGCACTTTTTGTGTCGTATCGTCAATGTGAGGATCTAAGGGTTATAATAAACGACCTGTAGTACATCGGAAAAAAGCTTCACAACTCCCAGGTGAGGTTCTGTAATATGAATGTAGCGACGTTAGTTTCCCGGAAAGAAGTCTTCATGTAGCACATAGTAGTCAATCGCGACGCACTTTTTGTGTCGTATCGTCAATGTGAGGATCTAAGGGTTATAATAAACGACCTGTAGTACATCGGAAAAAAGCTTCACAACTCCCAGGTGAGGTTTTGTAATATGAATGTAGCGACGTTAGTTTCCCGGAAAGAAGTCTTCATGTAGCACATAGTAGTCAATCGCGACGCACTTTTTGTGTTGTATCGTCAATGTGAGGATCTAAGGGTTATAATAAACGACCTGTAGTACATCGGAAAAAAGCTTCACGACTCCCAGGTGAGGTTCTGTAATATGAATGTAGCGACGTTAGTTTCCCGGAATGAAGTCTTCATGTAGCACATAGTAGTCAATCGCGACGCACTTTTTGTGTCGTATCGTCAATGTGAGGATCTAAGGGTTATAATAAACGACCTGTAGTACATCGGAAAAAAGCTTCACAACTCCCAGGTGAGGTTCTGTAATATGAATGTAGCGACGTTAGTTTCCCGGAAAGAAGTCTTCATGTAGCACATAGTAGTCAATCGCGACGCACTTTTTGTGTCGTATCGTCAATGTGAGGATCTAAGGGTTATAATAAACGACCTGTAGTACATCGGAAAAAAGCTTCACAACTCCCAGGTGAGGTTCTGTAATATGAATGTAGCGACGTTAGTTTCCCGGAAAGAAGTCTTCATGTAGCACATAGTAGTCAATCGCGACGCACTTTTTGTGTCGTATCGTCAATGTGAGGATCTAAGGGTTATAATAAACGACTTGTAGTACATCGGAAAAAAGCTTCACAACTCCCAGGTGAGGTTCTGTAATATGAATGTAGCGACGTTAGTTTCCCGGAAAGAAGTCTTCATGTAGCACATAGTAGTCAATCGCGACGCACTTTTTGTGTCGTATCGTCAATGTGAGGATCTAAGGGTTATAATAAACGACCTGTAGTACATCGGAAAAAAGCTTCACAACTCCCAGGTGAGGTTCTGTAATATGAATGTAGCGACGTTAGTTTCCCGGAAAGAAGTCTTCATGTAGCACATAGTAGTCAATCGCGACGCACTTTTTGTGTCGTATCGTCAATGTGAGGATCTAAGGGTTATAATAAACGACTTGTAGTACATCGGAAAAAAGCTTCACAACTCCCAGGTGAGGTTCTGTAATATGAATGTAGCGACGTTAGTTTCCCGGAAAGAAGTCTTCATGTAGCACATAGTAGTCAATCGCGACGCACTTTTTGTGTCGTATCGTCAATGTGAGGATCTAAGGGTTATAATAAACGACCTGTAGTACATCGGAAAAAAGCTTCACAACTCCCAGGTGAGGTTCTGTAATATGAATGTAGCGACGTTAGTTTCCCGGAAAGAAGTCATCATGTAGCACATAGTAGTCAATCGCGACGCACTTTTTGTGTCGTATTGTCAATGTGAGGATCTAAGGGTTATAATAAACGACCTGTAGTACATCGGAAAAAAGCTTCAAAACTCCCAGGTGAGGTTCTGTAATATGAATGTAGCGACGTTAGTTTCCCGGAAAGAAGTCTTCATGTAGCACATAGTAGTCAATTGCGACGCACTTTTTGTGTCGTATCGTCAATGCGAGGATCTAAGGGTTATAATAAACGACCTGTAGTACATCGGAAAAAAGCTTCACAACTCCCAGGTGAGGTTCTGTAATATGAATGTAGCGACGTTAGTTTCCCGGAAAGAAGTCTTCATGTAGCACATAGTAGTCAATCGCGACGCACTTTTTGTGTCGTATCGTCAATGTGAGGATCTAAGGGTTATAATAAACGACCTGTAGTACATCGGAAAAAAGCTTCACAACTCCCAGGTGAGGTTCTGTAATATGAATGTAGCGACGTTAGTTTCCCGGAAAGAAGTCTTCATGTAGCACATAGTAGTCAATCGCGACGCACTTTTTGTGTCGTATCGTCAATGTGAGGATCTAAGGGTTATAATAAACGACCTGTAGTACATCGGAAAAAAGCTTCACAACTCCCAGGTGAGGTTCTGTAATATGAATGTAGCGACGTTAGTTTCCCGGAAAGAAGTCTTCATGTAGCACATAGTAGTCAATCGCGACGCACTTTTTGTGTCGTATCGTCAATGTGAGGATCTAAGGGTTATAATAAACGACCTGTAGTACATCGGAAAAAAGCTTCACAACTCCCAGGTGAGGTTCTGTAATATGAATGTAGCGACGTTAGTTTCCCGGAAAGAAGTCTTCATGTAGCACATAGTAGTCAATCGCGACGCACTTTTTGTGTCGTATCGTCAATGTGAGGATCTAAGGGTTATAATAAACGACCTGTAGTACATCGGAAAAAAGCTTCACAACTCCCAGGTGAGGTTCTGTAATATGAATGTAGCGACGTTAGTTTCCCGGAAAGAAGTCTTCATGTAGCACATAGTAGTCAATCGCGACGCACTTTTTGTGTCGTATCGTCAATGTGAGGATCTAAGGGTTATAATAAACGACTTGTAGTACATCGGAAAAAAGCTTCACAACTCCCAGGTGAGGTTCTGTAATATGAATGTAGCGACGTTAGTTTCCCGGAAAGAAGTCTTCATGTAGCACATAGTAGTCAATCGCGACGCACTTTTTGTGTCGTATCGTCAATGTGAGGATCTAAGGGTTATAATAAACGACCTGTAGTACATCGGAAAAAAGCTTCACAACTCCCAGGTGAGGTTCTGTAATATGAATGTAGCGACGTTAGTTTCCCGGAAAGAAGTCTTCATGTAGCACATAGTAGTCAATCGCGACGCACTTTTTGTGTCGTATCGTCAATGTGAGGATCTAAGGGTTATAATAAACGACTTGTAGTACATCGGAAAAAAGCTTCACAACTCCCAGGTGAGGTTCTGTAATATGAATGTAGCGACGTTAGTTTCCCGGAAAGAAGTCTTCATGTAGCACATAGTAGTCAATCGCGACGCACTTTTTGTGTCGTATCGTCAATGTGAGGATCTAAGGGTTATAATAAACGACCTGTAGTACATCGGAAAAAAGCTTCACAACTCCCAGGTGAGGTCCTGTAATATGAATGTAGCGACGTTAGTTTCCCGGAAAGAAGTCTTCATGTAGCACATAGTAGTCAATCGCGACGCACTTTTTGTGTCGTATCGTCAATGTGAGGATCTAAGGGTTATAATAAACGACCTGTAGTACATCGGAAAAAAGCTTCACAACTCCCAGGTGAGGTTCTGTAATATGAATGTAGCGACGTTAGTTTCCCGGAAAGAAGTCTTCATGTAGCACATAGTAGTCAATCGCGACGCACTTTTTGTGTCGTATCGTCAATGTGAGGATCTAAGGGTTATAATAAACGACCTGTAGTACATCGGAAAAAAGCTTCACAACTCCCAGGTGAGGTTCTGTAATATGAATGTAGCGACATTAGTTTCCCGGAAAGAAGTCTTCATGTAGCACATAGTAGTCAATCGCGACGCACTTTTTGTGTCGTATCGTCAATGTGAGGATCTAAGGGTTATAATAAACGACCTGTAGTACATCGGAAAAAAGCTTCACAACTCCCAGGTGAGGTTCTGTAATATGAATGTAGCGACATTAGTTTCCCGGAAAGAAGTCTTCATGTAGCACATAGTAGTCAATCGCGACGCACTTTTTGTGTCGTATCGTCAATGTGAGGATCTAAGGGTTATAATAAACGACCTGTAGTACATCGGAAAAAAGCTTCACAACTCCCAGGTGAGGTCCTGTAATATGAATGTAGCGACGTTAGTTTCCCGGAAAGAAGTCTTCATGTAGCACATAGTAGTCAATCGCGACGCACTTTTTGTGTCGTATCGTCAATGTGAGGATCTAAGGGTTATAATAAACGACCTGTAGTACATCGGAAAAAAGCTTCACAACTCCCAGGTGAGGTTCTGTAATATGAATGTAGCGACGTTAGTTTCCCGGAAAGAAGTCTTCATGTAGCACATAGTAGTCAATCGCGACGCACTTTTTGTGTCGTATCGTCAATGTGAGGATCTAAGGGTTATAATAAACGACCTGTAGTACATCGGAAAAAAGCTTCACAACTCCCAGGTGAGGTTTTGTAATATGAATGTAGCGACGTTAGTTTCCCGGAAAGAAGTCTTCATGTAGCACATAGTAGTCAATCGCGACGCACTTTTTGTGTTGTATCGTCAATGTGAGGATCTAAGGGTTATAATAAACGACCTGTAGTACATCGGAAAAAAGCTTCACAACTCCCAGGTGAGGTTCTGTAATATGAATGTAGCGACGTTAGTTTCCCGGAATGAAGTCTTCATGTAGCACATAGTAGTCAATCGCGACGCACTTTTTGTGTCGTATCGTCAATGTGAGGATCTAAGGGTTATAATAAACGACCTGTAGTACATCGGAAAAAAGCTTCACAACTCCCAGGTGAGGTTCTGTAATATGAATGTAGCGACGTTAGTTTCCCGGAAAGAAGTCTTCATGTAGCACATAGTAGTCAATCGCGACGCACTTTTTGTGTCGTATCGTCAATGTGAGGATCTAAGGGTTATAATAAACGACCTGTAGTACATCGGAAAAAAGCTTCACAACTCCCAGGTGAGGTCCTGTAATATGAATGTAGCGACGTTAGTTTCCCGGAAAGAAGTCTTCATGTAGCACATAGTAGTCAATCGCGACGCACTTTTTGTGTCGTATCGTCAATGTGAGGATCTAAGGGTTATAATAAACGACTTGTAGTACATCGGAAAAAAGCTTCACAACTCCCAGGTGAGGTTCTGTAATATGAATGTAGCGACGTTAGTTTCCCGGAAAGAAGTCTTCATGTAGCACATAGTAGTCAATCGCGACGCACTTTTTGTGTCGTATCGTCAATGTGAGGATCTAAGGGTTATAATAAACGACCTGAGTACATCGGAAAAAAGCTTCACAACTCCCAGGTGAGGTTCTGTAATATGAATGTAGCGACGTTAGTTTCCCGGAAAGAAGTCTTCATGTAGCACATAGTAGTCAATCGCGACGCACTTTTTGTGTCGTATCGTCAATGTGAGGATCTAAGGGTTATAATAAACGACCTGTAGTACATCGGAAAAAAGCTTCACAACTCCCAGGTGAGGTCCTGTAATATGAATGTAGCGACGTTAGTTTCCCGGAAAGAAGTCTTCATGTAGCTCATAGTAGTCAATCGCGACGCACTTTTTGTGTCGTATCGTCAATGTGAGGATCTAAGGGTTATAATAAACGACCTGTAGTACATCGGAAAAATGCTTCACAACTCCCAGGTGAGGTTCTGTAATATGAATGTAGCGACGTTAGTTTCCCGGAAAGAAGTCTTCATGTAGCACATAGTAGTCAATCGCGACGCACTTTTTGTGTCGTATCGTCAATGTGAGGATCTAAGGGTTATAATAAACGACCTGTAGTACATCGGAAAAAAGCTTCACAACTCCCAGGTGAGGTTCTGTAATATGAATGTAGCGACGTTAGTTTCCCGGAAAGAAGTCTTCATGTAGCACATAGTAGTCAATCGCGACGCACTTTTTGTGTCGTATCGTCAATGTGAGGATCTAAGGGTTATAATAAACGACCTGTAGTACATCGGAAAAAAGCTTCACAACTCCCAGGTGAGGTTCTGTAATATGAATGTAGCGACGTTAGTTTCCCGGAAAGAAGTCATCATGTAGCACATAGTAGTCAATCGCGACGCACTTTTTGTGTCGTATCGTCAATGTGAGGATCTAAGGGTTATAATAAACGACCTGTAGTACATCGGAAAAAAGCTTCACAACTCCCAGGTGAGGTTCTGTAATATGAATGTAGCGACGATAGTTTCCCGGAAAGAAGTCTTCATGTAGCACATAGTAGTCAATCGCGACGCACTTTTTGTGTCGTATCGTTAATGTGAGGATCTAAGGGTTATAATAAACGACCTGTAGTACATCGGAAAAAAGCTTCACAACTCCCAGGTGAGGTTCTGTAATATGAATGTAGCGACGTTAGTTTCCCGGAAAGAAGTCTTCATGTAGCACATAGTAGTCAATCGCGACGCACTTTTTGTGTCGTATCGTCAATGTGAGGATCTAAGGGTTATAATAAACGACCTGTAGTACATCGGAAAAAAGCTTCACAACTCCCAGGTGAGGTTCTGTAATATGAATGTAGCGACGTTAGTTTCCCGGAAAGAAGTCTTCATGTAGCACATAGTAGTCAATCGCGACGCACTTTTTGTGTCGTATCGTCAATGTGAGGATCTAAGGGTTATAATAAACGACCTGTAGTACATCGGAAAAAAGCTTCACAACTCCCAGGTGAGGTTCTGTAATATGAATGTAGCGACGTTAGTTTCCCGGAAAGAAGTCTTCATGTAGCACATAGTAGTCAATCGCGACGCACTTTTTGTGTCGTATCGTCAATGTGAGGATCTAAGGGTTATAATAAACGACCTGTAGTACATCGGAAGAAAGCTTCACAACTCCCAGGTGAGGTTCTGTAATATGAATGTAGCGACGTTAGTTTCCCGGAAAGAAGTCTTCATGTAGCACATAGTAGTCAATCGCGACGCACTTTTTGTGTCGTATCGTCAATGTGAGGATCTAAGGGTTATAATAAACGACCTGTAGTACATCGGAAAAAAGCTTCACAACTCCCAGGTGAGGTTCTGTAATATGAATGTAGCGACGTTAGTTTCCCGGAAAGAAGTCTTCATGTAGCACATAGTAGTCAATCGCGACGCACTTTTTGTGTCGTATCGTCAATGTGAGGATCTAAGGGTTATAATAAACGACCTGTAGTACATCGGAAAAAAGCTTCACAACTCCCAGGTGAGGTTCTGTAATATGAATGTAGCGACGTTAGTTTCCCGGAAAGAAGTCATCATGTAGCACATAGTAGTCAATCGCGACGCACTTTTTGTGTCGTATCGTCAATGTGAGGATCTAAGGGTTATAATAAACGACCTGTAGTACATCGGAAAAAAGCTTCACAACTCCCAGGTGAGGTTCTGTAGTATGAATGTAGCGACGTTAGTTTCCCGGAAAGAAGTCTTCATGTAGCACATAGTAGTCAATCGCGACGCACTTTTTGTGTCGTATCGTCAATGTGAGGATCTAAGGGTTATAATAAACGACCTGTAGTACATCGGAAAAAAGCTTCACAACTCCCAGGTGAGGTCCTGTAATATGAATGTAGCGACGTTAGTTTCCCGGAAAGAAGTCTTCATGTAGCACATAGTAGTCAATCGCGACGCACTTTTTGTGTCGTATCGTCAATGTGAGGATCTAAGGGTTATAATAAACGACTTGTAGTACATCGGAAAAAAGCTTCACAACTCCCAGGTGAGGTTCTGTAATATGAATGTAGCGACGTTAGTTTCCCGGAAAGAAGTCTTCATGTAGCACATAGTAGTCAATCGCGACGCACTTTTTGTGTCGTATCGTCAATGTGAGGATCTAAGGGTTATAATAAACGACCTGTAGTACATCGGAAAAAAGCTTCACAACTACCAGGTGAGGTCCTGTAATATGAATGTAGCGACGTTAGTTTCCCGGAAAGAAGTCTTCATGTAGCACATAGTAGTCAATCGCGACGCACTTTTTGTGTCGTATCGTCAATGTGAGGATCTAAGGGTTATAATAAACGACCTGTAGTACATCGGAAAAAAGCTTCACAACTCCCAGGTGAGGTTCTGTAATATGAATGTAGCGACGTTAGTTTCCCGGAAAGAAGTCTTCATGTAGCACATAGTAGTCAATCGCGACGCACTTTTTGTGTCGTATCGTCAATGTGAGGATCTAAGGGTTATAATAAACGACCTGTAGTACATCGGAAAAAAGCTTCACAACTCCCAGGTGAGGTTCTGTAATATGAATGTAGCGACGTTAGTTTCCCGGAAAGAAGTCTCATGTAGCACATAGTAGTCAATCGCGACGCACTTTTTGTGTCGTATCGTCAATGTGAGGATCTAAGGGTTATAATAAACGACCTGTAGTACATCGGAAAAAAGCTTCACAACTCCCAGGTGTGGTCCTGTAATATGAATGTAGCGACGTTAGTTTCCCGGAAAGAAGTCTTCATGTAGCACATAGTAGTCAATCGCGACGCACTTTTTGTGTCGTATCGTCAATGTGAGGATCTAAGGGTTATAATAAACGACCTGTAGTACATCGGAAAAAAGCTTCACAACTCCCAGGTGAGGTTCTGTAATATGGATGTAGCGACGTTAGTTTCCCGGAAAGAAGTCTTCATGTAGCACATAGTAGTCAATCGCGACGCACTTTTTGTGTCGTATCGTCAATGTGAGGATCTAAGGGTTATAATAAACGACCTGTAGTACATCGGAAAAAAGCTTCACAACTCCCAGGTGAGGTTCTGTAATATGAATGTAGCGACGTTAGTTTCCCGGAAAGAAGTCTTCATGTAGCACATAGTAGTCAATCGCGACGCACTTTTTGTGTCGTATCGTCAATGTGAGGATCTAAGGGTTATAATAAACGACCTGTAGTACATCGGAAAAAAGCTTCACAACTCCCAGGTGAGGTTCTGTAATATGAATGTAGCGACGTTAGTTTCCCGGAAAGAAGTCTTCATGTAGCACATAGTAGTCAATCGCGACGCACTTTTTGTGTCGTATCATCAATGTGAGGATCTAAGGGTTATAATAAACGACCTGTAGTACATCGGAAAAAAGCTTCACAACTCCCAGGTGAGGTCCTGTAATATGAATGTAGCGACGTTAGTTTCCCGGAAAGAAGTCTTCATGTAGCTCATAGTAGTCAATCGCGACGCACTTTTTGTGTCGTATCGTCAATGTGAGGATCTAAGGGTTATAATAAACGACCTGTAGTACATCGGAAAAATGCTTCACAACTCCCAGGTGAGGTTCTGTAATATGAATGTAGCGACGTTAGTTTCCCGGAAAGAAGTCTTCATGTAGCACATAGTAGTCAATCGCGACGCACTTTTTGTGTCGTATCGTCAATGTGAGGATCTAAGGGTTATAATAAACGACCTGTAGTACATCGGAAAAAAGCTTCACAACTCCCAGGTGAGGTTCTGTAATATGAATGTAGCGACGTTAGTTTCCCGGAAAGAAGTCTTCATGTAGCACATAGTAGTCAATCGCGACGCACTTTTTGTTTCGTATCGTCAATGTGAGGATCTAAGGGTTATAATAAACGACCTGTAGTACATCGGAAAAAAGCTTCACAACTACCAGGTGAGGTTCTGTAATATGAATGTAGCGACGTTAGTTTCCCGGAAAGAAGTCATCATGTAGCACATAGTAGTCAATCGCGACGCACTTTTTGTGTCGTATCGTCAATGTGAGGATCTAAGGGTTATAATAAACGACCTGTAGTACATCGGAAAAAAGCTTCACAACTCCCAGGTGAGGTTCTGTAATATGAATGTAGCGACGATAGTTTCCCGGAAAGAAGTCTTCATGTAGCACATAGTAGTCAATCGCGACGCACTTTTTGTGTCGTATCGTTAATGTGAGGATCTAAGGGTTATAATAAACGACCTGTAGTACATCGGAAAAAAGCTTCACAACTCCCAGGTGAGGTTCTGTAATATGAATGTAGCGACGTTAGTTTCCCGGAAAGAAGTCTTCATGTAGCACATAGTAGTCAATCGCGACGCACTTTTTGTGTCGTATCGTCAATGTGAGGATCTAAGGGTTATAATAAACGACCTGTAGTACATCGGAAAAAAGCTTCACAACTCCCAGGTGAGGTCCTGTAATATGAATGTAGCGACGTTAGTTTCCCGGAAAGAAGTCTTCATGTAGCACATAGTAGTCAATCGCGACGCACTTTTTGTGTCGTATCGTCAATGTGAGGATCTAAGGGTTATAATAAACGACCTGTAGTACATCGGAAAAATGCTTCACAACTCCCAGGTGAGGTTCTGTAATATGAATGTAGCGACGTTAGTTTCCCGGAAAGAAGTCTTCATGTAGCACATAGTAGTCAATCGCGACGCACTTTTTGTGTCGTATCGTCAATGTGAGGATCTAAGGGTTATAATAAACGACCTGTAGTACATCGGAAGAAAGCTTCACAACTCCCAGGTGAGGTTCTGTAATATGAATGTAGCGACGTTAGTTTCCCGGAAAGAAGTCTTCATGTAGCACATAGTAGTCAATCGCGACGCACTTTTTGTGTCGTATCGTCAATGTGAGGATCTAAGGGTTATAATAAACGACCTGTAGTACATCGGAAAAAAGCTTCACAACTCCCAGGTGAGGTTCTGTAATATGAATGTAGCGACGTTAGTTTCCCGGAAAGAAGTCTTCATGTAGCACATAGTAGTCAATCGCGACGCACTTTTTGTGTCGTATCGTCAATGTGAGGATCTAAGGGTTATAATAAACGACCTGTAGTACATCGGAAAAAAGCTTCACAACTCCCAGGTGAGGTTCTGTAATATGAATGTAGCGACGTTAGTTTCCCGGAAAGAAGTCATCATGTAGCACATAGTAGTCAATCGCGACGCACTTTTTGTGTCGTATCGTCAATGTGAGGATCTAAGGGTTATAATAAACGACCTGTAGTACATCGGAAAAAAGCTTCACAACTCCCAGGTGAGGTTCTGTAGTATGAATGTAGCGACGTTAGTTTCCCGGAAAGAAGTCTTCATGTAGCACATAGTAGTCAATCGCGACGCACTTTTTGTGTCGTATCGTCAATGTGAGGATCTAAGGGTTATAATAAACGACCTGTAGTACATCGGAAAAAAGCTTCACAACTCCCAGGTGAGGTCCTGTAATATGAATGTAGCGACGTTAGTTTCCCGGAAAGAAGTCTTCATGTAGCACATAGTAGTCAATCGCGACGCACTTTTTGTGTCGTATCGTCAATGTGAGGATCTAAGGGTTATAATAAACGACTTGTAGTACATCGGAAAAAAGCTTCACAACTCCCAGGTGAGGTTCTGTAATATGAATGTAGCGACGTTAGTTTCCCGGAAAGAAGTCTTCATGTAGCACATAGTAGTCAATCGCGACGCACTTTTTGTGTCGTATCGTCAATGTGAGGATCTAAGGGTTATAATAAACGACCTGTAGTACATCGGAAAAAAGCTTCACAACTCCCAGGTGAGGTTCTGTAATATGAATGTAGCGACGTTAGTTTCCCGGAAAGAAGTCTTCATGTAGCACATAGTAGTCAATCGCGACGCACTTTTTGTGTCGTATCGTCAATGTGAGGATCTAAGGGTTATAATAAACGACCTGTAGTACATCGGAAAAAAGCTTCACAACTCCCAGGTGAGGTTCTGTAATATGAATGTAGCGACGTTAGTTTCCCGGAAAGAAGTCTTCATGTAGCACATAGTAGTCAATCGCGACGCACTTTTTGTGTCGTATCGTCAATGTGAGGATCTAAGGGTTATAATAAACAACCTGTAGTACATCGGAAAAATGCTTCACAACTCCCAGGTGAGGTTCTGTAATATGAATGTAGCGACGTTAGTTTCCCGGAAAGAAGTCTTCATGTAGCACATAGTAGTCAATCGCGACGCACTTTTTGTGTCGTATCGTCAATGTGAGGATCTAAGGGTTATAATAAACGACCTGTAGTACATCGGAAAAATGCTTCACAACTCCCAGGTGAGGTTCTGTAATATGAATGTAGCGACGTTAGTTTCCCGGAAAGAAGTCATCATGTAGCACATAGTAGTCAATCGCGACGCACTTTTTGTGTCGTATCGTCAATGTGAGGATCTAAGGGTTATAATAAACGACCTGTAGTACATCGGAAAAAAGCTTCACAACTACCAGGTGAGGTTCTGTAATATGAATGTAGCGACGATAGTTTCCCGGAAAGAAATCTTCATGTAGCACATAGTAGTCAATCGCGACGCACTTTTTGTGTCGTATCGTTAATGTGAGGATCTAAGGGTTATAATAAACGACCTGTAGTACATCGGAAAAAAGCTTCACAACTCCCAGGTGAGGTTCTGTAATATGAATGTAGCGACGTTAGTTTCCCGGAAAGAAGTCTTGATGTAGCACATAGTAGTCAATCGCGACGCACTTTTTGTGTCGTATCGTCAATGTGAGCATCTAAGGGTTATAATAAACGACCTGTAGTACATCGGAAAAAAGCTTCACAACTCCCAGGTGAGGTTCTGTAATATGAATGTAGCGACGTTAGTTTCCCGGAAAGAAGTCTTCATGTAGCACATAGTAGTCAATCGCGACGCACTTTTTGTGTCGTATCGTCAATGTGAGGATCTAAGGGTTATAATAAACGACCTGTAGTACATCGGAAAAAAGCTTCACAACTCCCAGGTGAGGTTCTGTAATATGAATGTAGCGACGTTAGTTTCCCGGAAAGAAGTCTTCATGTAGCACATAGTAGTCAATCGCGACGCACTTTTTGTGTCGTATCGTCAATGTGAGGATCTAAGGGTTATAATAAACGACCTGTAGTACATCGGAAGAAAGCTTCACAACTCCCAGGTGAGGTTCTGTAATATGAATGTAGCGACGTTAGTTTCCCGGAAAGAAGTCTTCATGTAGCACATAGTAGTCAATCGCGACGCACTTTTTGTGTCGTATCGTCAATATGAGGATCTAAGGGTTATAATAAACGACCTGTAGTACATCGGAAAAAAGCTTCACAACTCCCAGGTGAGGTTCTGTAATTTGAATGTAGCGACGTTAGTTTCCCGGAAAGAAGTCTTCATGTAGCACATAGTAGTCAATCGCGACGCACTTTTTGTGTCGTATCGTCAATGTGAGGATCTAAGGGTTATAATAAACGACCTGTAGTACATCGGAAAAAAGCTTCACAACTCCCAGGTGAGGTTCTGTAATATGAATGTAGCGACGTTAGTTTCCCGGAAAGAAGTCATCATGTAGCACATAGTAGTCAATCGCGACGCACTTTTTGTGTCGTATCGTCAATGTGAGGATCTAAGGGTTATAATAAACGACCTGTAGTACATCGGAAAAAAGCTTCACAACTCCCAGGTGAGGTTCTGTAGTATGAATGTAGCGACGTTAGTTTCCCGGAAAGAAGTCTTCATGTAGCACATATTAGTCAATCGCGACGCACTTTTTGTGTCGTATCGTCAATGTGAGGATCTAAGAGTTATAATAAACGACCTGTAGTACATCGGAAAAAAGCTTCACAACTCCCAGGTGAGGTCCTGTAATATGAATGTAGCGACGTTAGTTTCCCGGAAAGAAGTCTTCATGTAGCACATAGTAGTCAATCGCGACGCACTTTTTGTGTCGTATCGTCAATGTGAGGATCTAAGGGTTATAATAAACGACTTGTAGTACATCGGAAAAAAGCTTCACAACTCCCAGGTGAGGTTCTGTAATATGAATGTAGCGACGTTAGTTTCCCGGAAAGAAGTCTTCATGTAGCACATAGTAGTCAATCGCGACGCACTTTTTGTGTCGTATCGTCAATGTGAGGATCTAAGGGTTATAATAAACGACCTGTAGTACATCGGAAAAAAGCTTCACAACTCCCAGGTGAGGTTCTGTAATATGAATGTAGCGACGTTAGTTTCCCGGAAAGAAGTCTTCATGTAGCACATAGTAGTCAATCGCGACGCACTTTTTGTGTCGTATCGTCAATGTGAGGATCTAAGGGTTATAATAAACGACCTGTAGTACATCGGAAAAAAGCTTCACAACTCCCAGGTGAGGTTCTGTAATATGAATGTAGCGACGTTAGTTTCCCGGAAAGAAGTCTTCATGTAGCACATAGTAGTCAATCGCGACGCACTTTTTGTGTCGTATCGTCAATGTGAGGATCTAAGGGTTATAATAAACGACCTGTAGTACATCGGAAAAATGCTTCACAACTCCCAGGTGAGGTTCTGTAATATGAATGTAGCGACGTTAGTTTCCCGGAAAGAAGTCTTCATGTAGCACATAGTAGTCAATCGCGACGCACTTTTTGTGTCGTATCGTCAATGTGAGGATCTAAGGGTTATAATAAACGACCTGTAGTACATCGGAAAAATGCTTCACAACTCCCAGGTGAGGTTCTGTAATATGAATGTAGCGACGTTAGTTTCCCGGAAAGAAGTCATCATGTAGCACATAGTAGTCAATCGCGACGCACTTTTTGTGTCGTATCGTCAATGTGAGGATCTAAGGGTTATAATAAACGACCTGTAGTACATCGGAAAAAAGCTTCACAACTCCCAGGTGAGGTTCTGTAATATGAATGTAGCGACGATAGTTTCCCGGAAAGAAATCTTCATGTAGCACATAGTAGTCAATCGCGACGCACTTTTTGTGTCGTATCGTTAATGTGAGGATCTAAGGGTTATAATAAACGACCTGTAGTACATCGGAAAAAAGCTTCACAACTCCCAGGTGAGGTTCTGTAATATGAATGTAGCGACGTTAGTTTCCCGGAAAGAAGTCTTGATGTAGCACATAGTAGTCAATCGCGACGCACATTTTGTGTCGTATCGTCAATGTGAGGATCTAAGGGTTATAATAAACGACCTGTAGTACATCGGAAAAAAGCTTCACAACTCCCAGGTGAGGTTCTGTAATATGAATGTAGCGATGTTAGTTTCCCGGAAAGAAGTCTTCATGTAGCACATAGTAGTCAATCGCGACGCACTTTTTGTGTCGTATCGTCAATGTGAGGATCTAAGGGTTATAATAAACGACCTGTGGTACATCGGAAAAAAGCTTCACAACTCCCAGGTGAGGTTCTGTAATATGAATGTAGCGACGTTAGTTTCCCGGAAAGAAGTCTTCATGTAGCACATAGTAGTCAATCGCGACGCACTTTTTGTGTCGTATCGTCAATGTGAGGATCTAAGGGTTATAATAAACGACCTGTAGTACATCGGAAAAAAGCTTCACAACTCCCAGGTGAGGTTCTGTAATATGAATGTAGCGACGTTAGTTTCCCGGAAAGAAGTCTTCATGTAGCACATAGTAGTCAATCGCGACGCACTTTTTGTGTCGTATCGTCAATGTGAGGATCTAAGGGTTATAATAAACGACCTGTAGTACATCGGAAAAAAGCTTCACAACTCCCAGGTGAGGTTCTGTAATATGAATGTAGCGACGTTAGTTTCCCGGAAAGAAGTCTTCATGTAGCACATAGTAGTCAATCGCGACGCACTTTTTGTGTCGTATCGTCAATGTGAGGATCTAAGGGTTATAATAAACGACCTGTAGTACATCGGAAAAAAGCTTCACAACTCCCAGGTGAGGTTCTGTAATATGAATGTAGCGACGTTAGTTTCCCGGAAAGAAGTCATCATGTAGCACATAGTAGTCAATCGCGACGCACTTTTTGTGTCGTATCGTCAATGTGAGGATCTAAGGGTTATAATAAACGACCTGTAGTACATCGGAAAAAAGCTTCACAACTCCCAGGTGAGGTTCTGTAATATGAATGTAGCGACGTTAGTTTCCCGGAAAGAAGTCTTCATGTAGCACATAGTAGTCAATCGCGACGCACTTTTTGTGTCGTATCGTCAATGTGAGGATCTAAGGGTTATAATAAACGACCTGTAGTACATCGGAAAAAAGCTTCACAACTCCCAGGTGAGGTTCTGTAATATGAATGTAGCGACGTTAGTTTCCCGGAAAGAAGTCTTCATGTAGCACATAGTAGTCAATCACGACGCACTTTTTGTGTCGTATCGTCAATGTGAGGATCTAAGGGTTATAATAAACGACCTGTAGTACATCGGAAAAAAGCTTCACAACTCCCAGGTGAGGTTCTGTAATATGAATGTAGCGACGTTAGTTTCCTGGAAAGAAGTCTTCATGTAGCACATAGTAGTCAATCGCGACGCACTTTTTGTGTCGTATCGTCAATGTGAGGATCTAAGGGTTATAATAAACGACCTGTAGTACATCGGAAAAATGCTTCACAACTCCCAGGTGAGGTTCTGTAATATGAATGTAGCGACGTTAGTTTCCCGGAAAGAAGTCTTCATGTAGCACATAGTAGTCAATCGCGACGCACTTTTTGTGTCGTATCGTCAATGTGAGGATCTAAGGGTTATAATAAACGACCTGTAGTACATCGGAAAAAAGCTTCACAACTCCCAGGTGAGGTTCTGTAATATGAATGTAGCGACGTTAGTTTCCCGGAAAGAAGTCTTCATGTAGCACATAGTAGTCAATCGCGACGCACTTTTTGTGTCGTATCGTCAATGTGAGGATCTAAGGGTTATAATAAACGACCTGTAGTACATCGGAAAAAGCTTCACAACTCCCAGGTGAGGTTCTGTAATATGAATGTAGCGACGTTAGTTTCCTGGAAAGAAGTCTTCATGTAGCACATAGTAGTCAATCGCGACGCACTTTTTGTGTCGTATCGTCAATGTGAGGATCTAAGGGTTATAATAAACGACCTGTAGTACATCGGAAAAATGCTTCACAACTCCCAGGTGAGGTTCTGTAATATGAATGTAGCGACGTTAGTTTCCCGGAAAGAAGTCTTCATGTAGCACATAGTAGTCAATCGCGACGCACTTTTTGTGTCGTATCGTCAATGTGAGGATCTAAGGGTTATAATAAACGACCTGTAGTACATCGGAAAAAAGCTTCACAACTCCCAGGTGAGGTTCTGTAATATGAATGTAGCGACGTTAGTTTCCCGGAAAGAAGTCTTCATGTAGCACATAGTAGTCAATCGCGACGCACTTTTTGTGTCGTATCGTCAATGTGAGGATCTAAGGGTTATAATAAACGACCTGTAGTACATCGGAAGAAAGCTTCACAACTCCCAGGTGAGGTTCTGTAATATGAATGTAGCGACGTTAGTTTCCCGGAAAGAAGTCTTCATGTAGCACATAGTAGTCAATCGCGACGCACTTTTTGTGTCGTATCGTCATGTGAGGATCTAAGGGTTATAATAAACGACCTGTAGTACATCGGGAAAAAGCTTCACAACTCCCAGGTGAGGTTCTGTAATAGGAATGTAGCGACGTTAGTTTCCCGGAAAGAAGTCTTCATGTAGCACATAGTAGTCAATCACGACGCACTTTTTGTGTCGTATCGTCAATGTGAGGATCTAAGGGTTATAATAAACGACCTGTAGTACATCGGAAAAAAGCTTCACAACTCCCAGGTGAGGTTCTGTAATATGAATGTAGCGACGTTAGTTTCCCGGAAAGAAGTCATCATGTAGCACATAGTAGTCAATTGCGACGCACTTTTTGTGTCGTATCGTCAATGTGAGGATCTAAGGGTTATAATAAACGACCTGTAGTACATCGGAAAAAAGCTTCACAACTCCCAGGTGAGGTTCTGTAATATGAATGTAGCGACGTTAGTTTCCCGGAAAGAAGTCTTCATGTAGCACATAGTAGTCAATCGCGACGCACTTTTTGTGTCGTATCGTCAATGTGAGGATCTAAGGGTTATAATAAACGACCTGTAGTACATCGGAAAAAAGCTTCACAACTCCCAGGTGAGGTTCTGTAATATGAATGTAGCGACGTTAGTTTCCCGGAAAGAAGTCTTCATGTAGCACATAGTAGTCAATCGCGACGCACTTTTTGTGTCGTATCGTCAATGTGAGGATCTAAGGGTTATAATAAACGACCTGTAGTACATCGGAAAAAAGCTTCACAACTCCCAGGTGAGGTTCTGTAATATGAATGTAGCGACGTTAGTTTCCCAGAAAGAAGTCTTCATGTAGCACATAGTAGTCAATCGCGACGCACTTTTTGTGTCGTATCGTCAATGTGAGGATCTAAGGGTTATAATAAACGACCTGTAGTACATCGGGAAAAAGCTTCACAACTCCCAGGTGAGGTTCTGTAATATGAATGTAGCGACGTTAGTTTCCCGGAAAGAAGTCTTCATGTAGCACATAGTAGTCAATCGCGACGCACTTTTTGTGTCGTATCGTCAATGTGAGGATCTAAGGGTTATAATAAACGACCTGTAGTACATCGGAAAAAAGCTTCACAACTCCCAGGTGAGGTTCTGTAATATGAATGTAGCGACGTTAGTTTCCCGGAAAGAAGTCTTCATGTAGCACATAGTAGTCAATCGCGACGCACTTTTTGTGTCGTATCGTCAATGTGAGGATCTAAGGGTTATAATAAACGACCTGTAGTACATCGGAAAAAAGCTTCACAACTCCCAGGTGAGGTTCTGTAATATGAATGTAGCGACGATAGTTTCCCGGAAAGAAGTCTTCATGTAGCACATAGTAGTCAATCGCGACGCACTTTTTGTGTCGTATCGTCAATGTGAGGATCTAAGGGTTATAATAAACGACCTGTAGTACATCGGAAAAAAGCTTCACAACTCCCAGGTGAGGTTCTGTAATATGAATGTAGCGACGTTAGTTTCCTGGAAAGAAGTCTTCATGTAGCACATAGTAGTCAATCGCGACGCACTTTTTGTGTCGTATCGTCAATGTGAGGATCTAAGGGTTATAATAAACGACCTGTAGTACATCGGAAAAAAGCTTCACAACTCCCAGGTGAGGTTCTGTAATATGAATGTAGCGACGTTAGTTTCCCGGAAAGAAGTCTTCATGTAGCACATAGTAGTCAATCGCGACGCACTTTTTGTGTCGTATCGTCAATGTGAGGATCTAAGGGTTATAATAAACGACCTGTAGTACATCGGAAAAAAGCTTCACAACTCCCAGGTGAGGTTCTGTAATATGAATGTAGCGACGTTAGTTTCCCGGAAAGAAGTCTTCATGTAGCACATAGTAGTCAATCGCGACGCACTTTTTGTGTCGTATCGTCAATGTGAGGATCTAAGGGTTATAATAAACGACCTGTAGTACATCGGAAAAAAGCTTCACAACTCCCAGGTGAGGTTCTGTAATATGAATGTAGCGACGTTAGTTTCCTGGAAAGAAGTCTTCATGTAGCACATAGTAGTCAATCGCGACGCACTTTTTGTGTCGTATCGTCAATGTGAGGATCTAAGGGTTATAATAAACGACCTGTAGTACATCGGAAAAATGCTTCACAACTCCCAGGTGAGGTTCTGTAATATGAATGTAGCGACGTTAGTTTCCCGGAAAGAAGTCTTCATGTAGCACATAGTAGTCAATCGCGACGCACTTTTTGTGTCGTATCGTCAATGTGAGGATCTAAGGGTTATAATAAACGACCTGTAGTACATCGGAAAAAAGCTTCACAACTCCCAGGTGAGGTTCTGTAATATGAATGTAGCGACGTTAGTTTCCCGGAAAGAAGTCTTCATGTAGCACATAGTAGTCAATCGCGACGCACTTTTTGTGTCGTATCGTCAATGTGAGGATCTAAGGGTTATAATAAACGACCTGTAGTACATCGGAAGAAAGCTTCACAACTCCCAGGTGAGGTTCTGTAATATGAATGTAGCGACGTTAGTTTCCCGGAAAGAAGTCTTCATGTAGCACATAGTAGTCAATCGCGACGCACTTTTTGTGTCGTATCGTCAATGTGAGGATCTAAGGGTTATAATAAACGACCTGTAGTACATCGGGAAAAAGCTTCACAACTCCCAGGTGAGGTTCTGTAATATGAATGTAGCGACGTTAGTTTCCCGGAAAGAAGTCTTCATGTAGCACATAGTAGTCAATCACGACGCACTTTTTGTGTCGTATCGTCAATGTGAGGATCTAAGGGTTATAATAAACGACCTGTAGTACATCGGAAAAAAGCTTCACAACTCCCAGGTGAGGTTCTGTAATATGAATGTAGCGACGTTAGTTTCCCGGAAAGAAGTCATCATGTAGCACATAGTAGTCAATCGCGACGCACTTTTTGTGTCGTATCGTCAATGTGAGGATCTAAGGGTTATAATAAACGACCTGTAGTACATCGGAAAAAAGCTTCACAACTCCCAGGTGAGGTTCTGTAATATGAATGTAGCGACGTTAGTTTCCCGGAAAGAAGTCTTCATGTAGCACATAGTAGTCAATCGCGACGCACTTTTTGTGTCGTATCGTCAATGTGAGGATCTAAGGGTTATAATAAACGACCTGTAGTACATCGGAAAAAAGCTTCACAACTCCCAGGTGAGGTTCTGTAGTATGAATGTAGCGACGTTAGTTTCCCGGAAAGAAGTCTTCATGTAGCACATAGTAGTCAATCGCGACGCACTTTTTGTGTCGTATCGTCAATGTGAGGATCTAAGGGTTATAATAAACGACCTGTAGTACAACGGAAAAAAGCTTCACAACTCCCAGGTGAGGTTCTGTAATATGAACGTAGCGACGTTAGTTTCCCGGAAAGAAGTCTTCATGTAGCACATAGTAGTCACTCGCGACGCACTTTTTGTGTCGTATCGTCAATGTGAGGATCTAAGGGTTATAATAAACGACCTGTAGTACAACGGAAAAAAGCTTCACAACTCCCAGGTGAGGTTCTGTAATATGAATGTAGCGACGTTAGTTTCCCGGAAAGAAGTCTTCATGTAGCACATAGTAGTCAATCGCGACGCACTTTTTGTGTCGTATCGTCAATGTGAGGATCTAAGGGTTATAATAAACGACCAGTAGTACATCGGAAAAAAGCTTCACAACTCCCAGGTGAGGTTCTGTAGTATGAATGTAGCGACGTTAGTTTCCCGGAAAGAAGTCTTCATGTAGCACATAGTAGTCAATCGCGACGCACTTTTTGTGTCGTATCGTCAATGTGAGGATCTAAGGGTTATAATAAACGACCTGTAGTACAACGGAAAAAAGCTTCACAACTCCCAGGTGAGGTTCTGTAATATGAATGTAGCGACGTTAGTTTCCCGGAAAGAAGTCTTCATGTAGCACATAGTAGTCACTCGCGACGCACTTTTTGTGTCGTATCGTCAATGTGAGGATCTAAGGGTTATAATAAACGACCTGTAGTACATCGGAAAAAAGCTTCACAACTCCCAGGTGAGGTTCTGTAATATGAATGTAGCGACGTTAGTTTCCCGGAAAGAAGTCTTCATGTAGCACATAGTAGTCAATCGCGACGCACTTTTTGTGTCGTATCGTCAATGTGAGGATCTAAGGGTTATAATAAACGACCTGTAGTACATCGGAAAAAAGCTTCACAACTCCCAGGTGAGGTTCTGTAGTATGAATGTAGCGACGTTAGTTTCCCGGAAAGAAGTCTTCATGTAGCACATAGTAGTCAATCGCGACGCACTTTTTGTGTCGTATCGTCAATGTGAGGATCTAAGGGTTATAATAAACGACCTGTAGTACAACGGAAAAAAGCTTCACAACTCCCAGGAGAGGTTCTGTAATATGAACGTAGCGACGTTAGTTTCCCGGAAAGAAGTCTTCATGTAGCACATAGTAGTCACTCGCGACGCACTTTTTGTGTCGTATCGTCAATGTGAGGATCTAAGGGTTATAATAAACGACCTGTAGTACAACGGAAAAAAGCTTCACAACTCCCAGGTGAGGTTCTGTAATATGAATGTAGCGACGTTAGTTTCCCGGAAAGAAGTCTTCATGTAGCACATAGTAGTCAATCGCGACGCACTTTTTGTGTCGTATCGTCAATGTGAGGATCTAAGGGTTATAATAAACGACCTGTAGTACATCGGAAAAAAGCTTCACAACTCCCAGGTGAGGTTCTGTAGTATGAATGTAGCGACGTTAGTTTCCCGGAAAGAAGTCTTCATGTAGCACATAGTAGTCAATCGCGACGCACTTTTTGTGTCGTATCGTCAATGTGAGGATCTAAGGGTTATAATAAACGACCTGTAGTACAACGGAAAAAAGCTTCACAACTCCCAGGTGAGGTTCTGTAATATGAATGTAGCGACGTTAGTTTCCCGGAAAGAAGTCTTCATGTAGCACATAGTAGTCAATCGCGACGCACTTTTTGTGTCGTATCGTCAATGTGAGGATCTAAGGGTTATAATAAACGACCTGTAGTACATCGGAAAAAAGCTTCACAACTCCCAGGTGAGGTTCTGTAGTATGAATGTAGCGACGTTAGTTTCCCGGAAAGAAGTCTTCATGTAGCACATAGTAGTCAATCGCGACGCACTTTTTGTGTCGTATCGTCAATGTGAGGATCTAAGGGTTATAATAAACGACCTGTAGTACAACGGAAAAAAGCTTCACAACTCCCAGGTGAGGTTCTGTAATATGAACGTAGCGACGTTAGTTTCCCGGAAAGAAGTCTTCATGTAGCACATAGTAGTCACTCGCGACGCACTTTTTGTGTCGTATCGTCAATGTGAGGATCTAAGGGTTATAATAAACGACCTGTAGTACATCGGAAAAAAGCTTCACAACTCCCAGGGGGGTTCTGTAATATGAATGTAGCGACGTTAGTTTCCCGGAAAGAAGTCTTCATGTAGCACATAGTAGTCACTCGCGACGCACTTTTTGTGTCGTATCGTCAATGTGAGGATCTAAGGGTTATAATAAACGACCTGTAGTACATCGGAAAAAAGCTTCACAACTCCCAGGTGAGGTTCTGTAATATGAATGTAGCGACGTTAGTTTCCCGGAAAGAAGTCTTCATGTAGCACATAGTAGTCAATCGCGACGCACTTTTTGTGTCGTATCGTCAATGTGAGGATCTAAGGGTTATAATAAACGACCTGTAGTACATCGGAAAAAAGCTTCACAACTCCCAGGTGAGGTTCTGTAATATGAATGTAGCGACGTTAGTTTCCCGGAAAGAAGTCTTCATGTAGCACATAGTAGTCAATCGCGACGCACTTTTTGTGTCGTATCGTCAATGTGAGGATCTAAGGGTTATAATAAACGACCTGTAGTACATCGGAAAAAAGCTTCACAACTCCCAGGTGAGGTTCTGTAATATGAATGTAGCGACGTAGGTTTCCCGGAAAGAAGTCTTCATGTAGCACATAGTAGTCAATCGCGACGCGCTTTTTGTGTCGTATCGTCAATGTGAGGATCTAAGGGTTATAATAAACGACCTGTAGTACATCGGAAAAAAGCTTCACAACTCCCAGGTGAGGTTCTGTAATATGAATGTAGCGACGTTAGTTTCCCGGAAAGAAGTCTTCATGTAGCACATAGTAGTCAATCGCGACGCACTTTTTGTGTCGTATCGTCAATGTGAGGATCTAAGGGTTATAATAAACGACCTGTAGTACATCGGAAGAAAGCTTCACAACTCCCAGGTGAGGTTCTGTAATATGAATGTAGCGACGTTAGTTTCCCGGAAAGAAGTCTTCATGTAGCACATAGTAGTCAATCGCGACGCACTTTTTGTGTCGTATCGTCAATGTGAGGATCTAAGGGTTATAATAAACGACCTGTAGTACATCGGGAAAAAGCTTCACAACTCCCAGGTGAGGTTCTGTAATATGAATGTAGCGACGTTAGTTTCCCGGAAAGAAGTCTTCATGTAGCACATAGTAGTCAATCGCGACGCACTTTTTGTGTCGTATCGTCAATGTGAGGATCTAAGGGTTATAATAAACGACCTGTAGTACATCGGAAAAAAGCTTCACAACTCCCAGGTGAGGTTCTGTAATATGAATGTAGCGACGTTAATTTCCCGGAAAGAAGTCTTCATGTAGCACATAGTAGTCAATCGCGACGCACTTTTTGTGTCGTATCGTCAATGTGAGGATCTAAGGGTTATAATAAACGACCTGTAGTACATCGGAAAAAAGCTTCACAACTCCCAGGTGAGGTTCTGTAGTATGAATGTAGCGACGTTAGTTTCCCGGAAAGAAGTCTTCATGTAGCACATAGTAGTCAATCGCGACGCACTTTTTGTGTCGTATCGTCAATGTGAGGATCTAAGGGTTATAATAAACGACCTGTAGTACATCGGAAAAAAGCTTCACAACTCCCAGGTGAGGTTCTGTAATATGAATGTAGCGACGTTAGTTTCCTGGAAAGAAGTCTTCATGTAGCACATAGTAGTAAATCGCGACGCACTTTTTGTGTCGTATCGTCAATGTGAGGATCTAAGGGTTATAATAAACGACCTTTAGTACATCGGAAAAAAGCTTCACAACTCCCAGGTGAGGTTCTGTAATATGAATGTAGCGACGTTAGTTTCCCGGAAAGAAGTCTTCATGTAGCACATAGTAGTCAATCGCGACGCACTTTTTGTGTCGTATCGTCAATGTGAGGATCTAAGGGTTATAATAAACGACCTTTAGTACATCGGAAAAAAGCTTCACAACTCCCAGGTGAGGTTCTGTAATATGAATGTAGCGACGTTAGTTTCCCGGAAAGAAGTCATCATGTAGCACATAGTAGTCAATCGCGACGCACTTTTTGTGTCGTATCGTCAATGTGAGGATCTAAGGGTTATAATAAACGACCTGTAGTACATCGGAAAAAAGCTTCACAACTCCCAGGTGAGGTTCTGTAATATGAACGTAGCGACGTTAGTTTCCCGGAAAGAAGTCTTCATGTAGCACATAGTAGTCACTCGCGACGCACTTTTTGTGTCGTATCGTCAATGTGAGGATCTAAGGGTTATAATAAACGACCTGTAGTACATCGGAAAAAAGCTTCACAACTCCCAGGTGAGGTTCTGTAATATGAATGTAGCGACGTTAGTTTCCCGGAAAGAAGTCTTCATGTAGCACATAGTAGTCAATCGCGACGCACTTTTTGTGTCGTATCGTCAATGTGAGGATCTAAGGTTTATAATAAACGACCTGTAGTACATCGGAAAAAAGCTTCACAACTCCCAGGTGAGGTTCTGTAATATGAACGTAGCGACATTAGTTTCCCGGAAAGAAGTCTTCATGTAGCACATAGTAGTCACTCGCGACGCACTTTTTGTGTCGTATCGTCAATGTGAGGATCTAAGGGTTATAATAAACGACCTGTAGTACATCGGAAAAAAGCTTCACAACTCCCAGGTGAGGTTCTGTAATATGAATGTAGCGACGTTAGTTTCCCGGAAAGAAGTCTTCATGTAGCACATAGTAGTCACTCGCGACGCACTTTTTGTGTCGTATCGTCAATGTGAGGATCTAAGGGTTATAATAAACGACCTGTAGTACATCGGAAAAAAGCTTCACAACTCCCAGGTGAGGTTCTGTAATATGAATGTAGCGACGTTAGTTTCCCGGAAAGAAGTTTTCATGTAGCACATAGTAGTCAATCGCGACGCACTTTTTGTGTCGTATCGTCAATGTGAGGATCTAAGGGTTATAATAAACGACCTGTAGTACATCGGAAAAAAGCTTCACAACTCCCAGGTGAGGTTCTGTAATATGAATGTAGCGACGTTAGTTTCCCGGAAAGAAGTCTTCATGTAGCACATAGTAGTCAATCGCGACGCACTTTTTGTGTCGTATCGTCAATGTGAGGATCTAAGGGTTATAATAAACGACCTGTAGTACATCGGAAAAAAGCTTCACAACTCCCAGGTGAGGTTCTGTAATATGAATGTAGCGACGTTAGTTTCCCGGAAAGAAGTCTTCATGTAGCACATAGTAGTCAATCGCGACGCACTTTTTGTGTCGTATCGTCAATGTGAGGATCTAAGGGTTATAATAAACGACCTGTAGTACATCGGAAAAAAGCTTCACAACTCCCAGGTGAGGTTCTGTAATATGAATGTAGCGACGTTAGTTTCCCGGAAAGAAGTCTTCATGTAGCACATAGTAGTCAATCGCGACGCACTTTTTGTGTCGTATCGTCAATGTGAGGATCTAAGGGTTATAATAAACGACCTGTAGTACATCGGAAAAAAGCTTCACAACTCCCAGGTGAGGTTCTGTAATATGAATGTAGCGACGTTAGTTTCCCGGAAAGAAGTCTTCATGTAGCACATAGTAGTCAATCGCGACGCACTTTTTGTGTCGTATCGTCAATGTGAGGATCTAAGGGTTATAATAAACGACCTGTAGTACATCGGAAAAAAGCTTCACAACTCCCAGGTGAGGTTCTGTAATATGAATGTAGCGACGTTAGTTTCCCTGAAGGAAGTCTTCATGTAGCACATAGTAGTCAATCGCGACGCACTTTTTGTGTCGTATCGTCAATGTGATGATCTAAGGGTTATAATAAACGACCTGTAGTACATCGGAAAAAAGCTTCACAACTCCCAGGTGAGGTTCTGTAATATGAATGTAGCGACGTTAGTTTCCCGGAAAGAAGTCTTCATGTAGCACATAGTAGTCAATCGCGACGCACTTTTTGTGTCGTATCGTCAATGTGAGGATCTAAGGGTTATAATAAACGACCTGTAGTACATCGGAAGAAAGCTTCACAACTCCCAGGTGAGGTTCTGTAATATGAATGTAGCGACGTTAGTTTCCCGGAAAGAAGTCTTCATGTAGCACATAGTAGTCAATCGCGACGCACTTTTTGTGTCGTATCGTCAATGTGAGGATCTAAGGGTTATAATAAACGACCTGTAGTACATCGGAAAAAAGCTTCACAACTCCCAGGTGAGGTTCTGTAATATGAATGTAGCGACGTTAGTTTCCCGGAAAGAAGTCTTCATGTAGCACATAGTAGTCAATCGCGACGCACTTTTTGTGTCGTATCGTCAATGTGAGGATCTAAGGGTTATAATAAACGACCTGTAGTACATCGGAAAAAAGCTTCACAACTCCCAGGTGAGGTTCTGTAATATGAATGTAGCGACGTTAGTTTCCCGGAAAGAAGTCATCATGTAGCACATAGTAGTCAATCGCGACGCACTTTTTGTGTCGTATCGTCAATGTGAGGATCTAAGGGTTATAATAAACGACCTGTAGTACATCGGAAAAAAGCTTCACAACTCCCAGGTGAGGTTCTGTTAAATGAATGTAGCGACGTTAGTTTCCCGGAAAGAAGTCTTCATGTAGCACATAGTAGTCAATCGCGACGCACTTTTTGTGTCGTATCGTCAATGTGAGGATCTAAGGGTTATAATAAACGACCTGTAGTACATCGGAAAAAAGCTTCACAACTCCCATGTGAGGTTCTGTTAAATGAATGTAGCGACGTTAGTTTCCCGGAAAGAAGTCTTCATGTAGCACATAGTAGTCAATCGCGACGCACTTTTTGTGTCGTATCGTCAATGTGAGGATCTAAGGGTTATAATAAACGACCTGTAGTACATCGGAAAAAAGCTTCACAACTCCCAGGTGAGGTTCTGTAATATGAATGTAGCGACGTTAGTTTCCCGGAAAGAAGTCTTCATGTAGCACATAGTAGTCAATCGCGACGCACTTTTTGTGTCGTATCGTCAATGTGAGGATCTAAGGGTTATAATAAACGACCTGTAGTACATCGGAAGAAAGCTTCACAACTCCCAGGTGAGGTTCTGTAATATGAATGTAGCGACGTTAGTTTCCCGGAAAGAAGTCATCATGTAGCACATAGTAGTCAATCGCGACACACTTTTTGTGTCGTATCGTCAATGTGAGGATCTAAGGGTTATAATAAACGACCTGTAGTACATCGAAAAAAAGCTTCACAACTCCCAGGTGAGGTTCTGTAATATGAATGTAGCGACGTTAGTTTCCCGGAAAGAAGTCTTCATGTAGCACATAGTAGTCAATCGCGACGCACTTTTTGTGTCGTATCGTCAATGTGAGGATCTAAGGGTTATAATAAACGACCTGTAGTACATCGGAAAAAAGCTTCACAACTCCCAGGTGAGGTCCTGTAATATGAATGTAGCGACGTTAGTTTCCTGGAAAGAAGTCTTCATGTAGCACATAGTAGTCAATCGCGACGCACTTTTTGTGTCGTATCGTCAATGTGAGGATCTAAGGGTTATAATAAACGACCTGTAGTACATCGGAAAAAAGCTTCACAACTCCCAGGTGAGGTTCTGTAATATGAATGTAGCGACGTTAGTTTCCCGGAAAGAAGTCTTCATGTAGCACATAGTAGTCAATCGCGACGCACTTTTTGTGTCGTATCGTCAATGTGAGGATCTAAGGGTTATAATAAACGACCTGTAGTACATCGGAAAAAAGCTTCACAACTCCCAGGTGAGGTTCTGTAATATGAATGTAGCGACGTTAGTTTCCCGGAAAGAAGTCTTGATGTAGCACATAGTAGTCAATCGCGACGCACTTTTTGTGTCGTATCGTCAATGAGAGGATCTAAGGGTTATAATAAACGACCTGTAGTACATCGGAAAAAAGCTTCACAACTCCCAGGTGAGGTTGTGTAATATGAATGTAGCGACGTTAGTTTCCCGGAAAGAAGTCTTCATGTAGCACATAGTAGTCAATCGCGACGCACTTTTTGTGTCTTATCGTCAGTGTGTGGATATAAGGGTTATAATAACCGACCTGTAGTACATCGGAAAAAAGCTTCACAACTCCCAGGTGAGGTTCTGTAATATGAATGTAGCGACGTTAGTTTCCCGGAAAGAAGTCTTCATGTAGCACATAGTAGTCAATCGCGACGCACTTGTTGTGTCGTATCGTCAATGTGAGGATCTAAGGGTTATAATAAACGACCTGTAGTACATCGGAAAAAAGCTTCACAACTCCCAGGTGAGGTTCTGTAATATGAATGTAGCGACGTTAGTTTCCCGGAAAGAAGTCTTCATGTAGCACATAGTAGTCAATCGCGACGCACTTTTTGTGTCGTATCGTCAATGTGAGGATCTAAGGGTTATAATAAACGACCTGTAGTACATCGGAAAAAAGCTTCACAACTCCCAGGTGAGGTTCTGTAATATGAATGTAGCGACGTTAGTTTCCCGGAAAGAAGTCTTCATGTAGCACATAGTAGTCAATCGCGACGCACTTGTTGTGTCGTATCGTCAATGTGAGGATCTAAGGGTTATAATAAACGACCTGTAGTACATCGGAAAAAAGCTTCACAACTCCCAGGTGAGGTTCTGTAATATGAATGTAGCGACGTTAGTTTCCCGGAAAGAAGTCTTCATGTAGCACATAGTAGTCAATCGCGACGCACTTTTTGTGTCGTATCGTCAATGTGAGGATCTAAGGGTTATAATAAACGACCTGTAGTACATCGGAAAAAAGCTTCACAACTCCCAGGTGAGGTTCTGTAATATGAATGTAGCGACGTTAGTTTCCCGGAAAGAAGTCTTCATGTAGCACATAGTAGTCAATCGCGACGCACTTTTTGTGTCGTATCGTCAATGTGAGGATCTAAGGGTTATAATAAACGACCTGTAGTACATCGGAAAAAAGCTTCACAACTCCCAGGTGAGGTCCTGTAATATGAATGTAGCGACGTTAGTTTCCCGGAAAGAAGTCTTCATGTAGCACATAGTAGTCAATCGCGACGCACTTTTTGTGACTTATCGTCAGTGTGTGGATATAAGGGTTATAATAAACGACCCGTAGTACATCGGAAAAAAGCTTCACAACTCCCAGGTGAGGTTCTGTAATATGAATGTAGCGACGTTAGTTTCCCGGAAAGAAGTCTTCATGTAGCACATAGTAGTCAATCGCGACGCACTTTTTGTGTCGTATCGTCAATGTGAGGATCTAAGGGTTATAATAAACGACCTGTAGTACATCGGAAAAAAGCTTCACAACTCCCAGGTGAGGTTCTGTAATATGAATGTAGCGACGTTAGTTTCCCGGAAAGAAGTCTTCATGTAGCACATAGTAGTCAATCGCGACGCACTTTTTGTGACGTATCGTCAATGTGAGGATCTAAGGGTTATAATAAACGACCTGTAGTACATCGGAAAAAAGCTTCACAACTCCCAGGTGAGGTTCTGTAATATGAATGTAGCGACGTTAGTTTCCCGGAAAGAAGTCTTGATGTAGCACATAGTAGTCAATCGCGACGCACTTTTTGTGTCGTATCGTCAATGTGAGGATCTAAGGGTTATAATAAACGACCTGTAGTACATCGGAAAAAAGCTTCACAACTCCCAGGTGAGGTTCTGTAATATGAATGTAGCGACGTTAGTTTCCCGGAAAGAAGTCTTCATGTAGAACATAGTAGTCAATCGCGACGCACTTTTTGTGTCGTATCGTCAATGTGAGGATCTAAGGGTTATAATAAACGACCTGTAGTACATCGGAAAAAAGCTTCACAACTCCCAGGTGAGGTTCAGTAATATGAATGTAGCGACGTTAGTTTCCCGGAAAGAAGTCTTCATGTAGCACATAGTAGTCAATCGCGACGCACTTTTTGTGTCGTATCGTCAATGTGAGGATCTAAGGGTTATAATAAACGACCTGTAGTACATCGGAAAAAAGCTTCACAACTCCCAGGTGAGGTTCTGTAATATTTAATGTAGCGACGTTAGTTTCCCGGAAAGAAGTCTTCATGTAGCACATAGTAGTCAATCGCGACGCACTTTTTGTGTCGTATCGTCAATGTGAGGATCTAAGGGTTATAATAAACGACCTGTAGTACATCGGAAAAAAGCTTCACAACTCCCAGGTGAGGTTCTGTAATATGAATGTAGCGACGTTAGTTTCCCGGAAAGAAGTCTTCATGTAGCACATAGTAGTCAATCGCGACGCACTTTTTGTGTCGTATCGTCAATGTGAGGATCTAAGGGTTATAATAAACGACCTGTAGTACATCGGAAAAAAGCTTCACAACTCCCAGGTGAGGTTCTGTAATATGAATGTAGCGACGTTAGTTTCCCGGAAAGAAGTCTTCATGTAGCACATAGTAGTCAATCGCGACGCACTTTTTGTGTTGTATCGTCAATGTGAGGATCTAAGGGTTATAATAAACGACCGGTAGTACATCGGAAAAAAGCTTCACAACTCCCAGGTGAGGTTCTGTAATATGAATGTAGCGACGTTAGTTTCCCGGAAAGAAGTCTTCATGTTGCACATAGTAGTCAATCGCGACGCACTTTTTGTGTCGTATCGTCAATGTGAGGATCTAAGGGTTATAATAAACGATCTGTAGTACATCGGAAAAAAGCTTCACAACTCCCAGGTGAGGTTCTGTAATATGAATGTAGCGACGTTAGTTTCCCGGAAAGAAGTCTTCATGTAGCACATAGTAGTCAATCGCGACGCACTTTTTGTGTCTTATCGTCAGTGTGTGGATATAAGGGTTATAATAAACGACCTGTAGTACATCGGAAAAAAGCGTCACAACTTCCAGGTGAGGTTCTGTAATATGAATGTAGCGACGTTAGTTTCCCGGAAAGAAGTCTTCATGTAGCACATAGTAGTCAATCGCGACGCACTTTTTGTGTCGTATCGTCAATGTGAGGATCTAAGGGTTATAATAAACGACCTGTAGTACATCGGAAAAAAGCTTCACAACTCCCAGGTGAGGTTCTGTAATATGAATGTAGCGACGTTAGTTTCCCGGAAAGAAGTCTTCATGTAGCACATAGTAGTCAATCGCGACGCACTTTTTGTGTCGTATCGTCAATGTGAGGATCTAAGGGTTATAATAAACGACCTGTAGTACATCGGAAAAAAGCTTCACAACTCCCAGGTGAGGTTCTGTAATATGAATGTAGCGACGTTAGTTTCCCGGAAAGAAGTCTTCATGTAGCACATAGTAGTCAATCGCGACGCACTTTTTGTGTCGTATCGTCAATGTGAGGATCTAAGGGTTATAATAAACGACCTGTAGTACATCGGAAAAAAGCTTCACAACTCCCAGGTGAGGTCCTGTAATATGAATGTAGCGACGTTAGTTTCCCGGAAAGAAGTCTTCATGTAGCACATAGTAGTCAATCGCGACGCACTTTTTATGTCGTATCGTCAATGTGAAGATCTAAGGGTTATAATAAACGACCTGTAGTACATCGGAAAAAAGCTTCACAACTCCCAGGTGAGGTTCTGTAATATGAATGTAGCGACGTTAGTTTCCCGGAAAGAAGTCTTCATGTAGCACATAGTAGTCAATCGCGACGCACTTTTTGTGTCTTATCGTCAGTGTGTGGATATAAGGGTTACAATAAACGTCCTGTAGTACATCGGAAAAAAGCTTCACAACTCCCAGGTGAGGTTCTGTAATATGAATGTAGCGACGTTAGTTTCCCGGAAAGAAGTCTTCATGTAGCACATAGTAGTCAATCGCGACGCACTTTTTGTGTCGTATCGTCAATGTGAGGATCTAAGGGTTATAATAAACGACCTGTAGTACATCGGAAAAAAGCTTCACAACTCCCAGGTGAGGTTCTGTAATATGAATGTAGCGACGTTAGTTTCCCGGAAAGAAGTCTTCATGTAGCACATAGTAGTCAATCGCGACGCACTTTTTGTGTCGTATCGTCAATGTGAGGATCTAAGGGTTATAATAAACGACCTGTAGTACATCGGAAAAAAGCTTCACAACTCCCAGGTGAGGTTCTGTAATATGAATGTAGCGACGTTAGTTTCCCGGAAAGAAGTCTTCATGTAGCACATAGTAGTCAATCGCGACGCACTTTTTGTGTTGTATCGTCAATGTGAGGATCTAAGGGTTATAATAAACGACCTGTAGTACATCGGAAAAAAGCTTCACAACTCCCAGGTGAGGTTCTGTAATATGAATGTAGCGACGTTAGTTTCCCGGAAAGAAGTCTTCATGTAGCACATAGTAGTCAATCGCGACGCACTTTTTGTGTCGTATCGTCAATGTGAGGATCTAAGGGTTATAATAAACGACCTGTAGTACATCGGAAAAAAGCTTCACAACTCCCAGGTGAGGTTCTGTAATATGAATGTAGCGACGTTAGTTTCCCGGAAAGAAGTCTTCATGTAGCACATAGTAGTCAATCGCGACGCACTTTTTGTGTCTTATCGTCAGTGTGTGGATATAAGGGTTATAATAAACGACCTGTAGTACATCGGAAAAAAGCGTCACAACTTCCAGGTGAGGTTCTGTAATATGAATGTAGCGACGTTAGTTTCCCGGAAAGAAGTCTTCATGTAGCACATAGTAGTCAATCGCGACGCACTTTTTGTGTCGTATCGTCAATGTGAGGATCTAAGGGTTATAATAAACGACCTGTAGTACATCGGAAAAAAGCTTCACAACTCCCAGGTGAGGTTCTGTAATATGAATGTAGCGACGTTAGTTTCCCGGAAAGAAGTCTTCATGTAGCACATAGTAGTCAATCGCGACGCACTTTTTGTGTCGTATCGTCAATGTGAGGATCTAAGGGTTATAATAAACGACCTGTAGTACATCGGAAAAAAGCTTCACAACTCCCAGGTGAGGTTCTGTAATATGAATGTAGCGACGTTAGTTTCCCGGAAAGAAGTCTTCATGTAGCACATAGTAGTCAATCGCGACGCACTTTTTGTGTCGTATCGTCAATGTGAGGATCTAAGGGTTATAATAAACGACCTGTAGTACATCGGAAAAAAGCTTCACAACTCCCAGGTGAGGTCCTGTAATATGAATGTAGCGACGTTAGTTTCCCGGAAAGAAGTCTTCATGTAGCACATAGTAGTCAATCGCGACGCACTTTTTATGTCGTATCGTCAATGTGAAGATTTAAGGGTTATAATAAACGACCTGTAGTACATCGGAAAAAAGCTTCACAACTCCCAGGTGAGGTTCTGTAATATGAATGTAGCGACGTTAGTTTCCCGGAAAGAAGTCTTCATGTAGCACATAGTAGTCAATCGCGACGCACTTTTTGTGTCTTATCGTCAATGTGAGGATCTAAGGGTTATAATAAACGACCTGTAGTACATCGGAAAAAAGCTTCACAACTCCCAGGTGAGGTCCTGTAATATGAATGTAGCGACGTTAGTTTCCTGGAAAGAAGTCTTCATGTAGCACATAGTAGTCAATCGCGACGCACTTTTTGTGTCGTATCGTCAATGTGAGGATCTAAGGGTTATAATAAACGACCTGTAGTACATCGGAAAAAAGCTTCACAACTCCCAGGTGAGGTTCTGTAATATGAATGTAGCGACGTTAGTTTCCCGGAAAGAAGTCTTCATGTAGCACATAGTAGTCAATCGCGACGCACTTTTTGTGTCGTATCGTCAATGTGAGGATCTAAGGGTTATAATAAACGACCTGTAGTACATCGGAAAAAAGCTTCACAACTCCCAGGTGAGGTTCTGTAATATGAATGTAGCGACGTTAGTTTCCCGGAAAGAAGTCTTGATGTAGCACATAGTAGTCAATCGCGACGCACTTTTTGTGTCGTATCGTCAATGAGAGGATCTAAGGGTTATAATAAACGACCTGTAGTACATCGGAAAAAAAGCTTCACAACTCCCAGGTGTGGTTCTGTAATATGAATGTAGCGACGTTAGTTTCCCGGAAAGAAGTCTTCATGTAGCACATAGTAGTCAATCGCGACGCACTTTTTGTGTTGTATCGTCAATGTGAGGATCTAAGGGTTATAATAAACGACCTGTAGTACATCGGAAAAAAGCTTCACAACTCCCAGGTGAGGTTCTGTAATATGAATGTAGCGACGTTAGTTTCCCGGAAAGAAGTCTTCATGTAGCACATAGTAGTCAATCGCGACGCACTTTTTGTGTCGTATCGTCAATGTGAGGATCTAAGGTTTATAATAAACGACCTGTAGTACATCGGAAAAAAGCTTCACAACTCCCAGGTGAGGTTCTGTAATATGAATGTAGCGACGTTAGTTTCCCGGAAAGAAGTCTTCATGTAGCACATAGTAGTCAATCGCGACGCACTTTTTGTGTCTTATCGTCAGTGTGTGGATATAAGGGTTATAATAAACGACCTGTAGTACATCGGAAAAAAGCGTCACAACTTCCAGGTGAGGTTCTGTAATATGAATGTAGCGACGTTAGTTTCCCGGAAAGAAGTCTTCATGTAGCACATAGTAGTCAATCGCGACGCACTTTTTGTGTCGTATCGTCAATGTGAGGATCTAAGGGTTATAATAAACGACCTGTAGTACATCGGAAAAAAGCTTCACAACTCCCAGGTGAGGTTCTGTAATATGAATGTAGCGACGTTACTTTCCCGGAAAGAAGTCTTCATGTAGCACATAGTAGTCAATCGCGACGCACTTTTTGTGTCGTATCGTCAATGTGAGGATCTAAGGGTTATAATAAACGACCTGTAGTACATCGGAAAAAAGCTTCACAACTCCCAGGTGAGGTCCTGTAATATGAATGTAGCGACGTTAGTTTCCCGGAAAGAAGTCTTCATGTAGCACATAGTAGTCAATCGCGACGCACTTTTTATGTCGTATCGTCAATGCGAAGATTTAAGGGTTATAATAAACGACCTGTAGTACATCGGAAAAAAGCTTCACAACTCCCAGGTGAGGTTCTGTAATATGAATGTAGCGACGTTAGTTTCCCGGAAAGAAGTCTTCATGTAGCACATAGTAGTCAATCGCGACGCACTTTTTGTGTCTTATCGTCAATGTGAGGATCTAAGGGTTATAATAAACGACCTGTAGTACATCGGAAAAAAGCTTCACAACTCCCAGGTGAGGTCCTGTAATATGAATGTAGCGACGTTAGTTTCCTGGAAAGAAGTCTTCATGTAGCACATAGTAGTCAATCGCGACGCACTTTTTGTGTCGTATCGTCAATGTGAGGATCTAAGGGTTATAATAAACGACCTGTAGTACATCGGAAAAAAGCTTCACAACTCCCAGGTGAGGTTCTGTAATATGAATGTAGCGACGTTAGTTTCCCGGAAAGAAGTCTTCATGTAGCACATAGTAGTCAATCGCGACGCACTTTTTGTGTCGTATCGTCAATGTGAGGATCTAAGGGTTATAATAAACGACCTGTAGTACATCGGAAAAAAGCTTCACAACTCCCAGGTGAGGTTCTGTAATATGAATGTAGCGACGTTAGTTTCCCGGAAAGAAGTCTTGATGTAGCACATAGTAGTCAATCGCGACGCACTTTTTGTGTCGTATCGTCAATGAGAGGATCTAAGGGTTATAATAAACGACCTGTAGTACATCGGAAAAAAGCTTCACAACTCCCAGGTGAGGTTCTGTAATATGAATGTAGCGACGTTAGTTTCCCGGAAAGAAGTCTTCATGTAGCACATAGTAGTCAATCGCGACGCACTTTTTGTGTCTTATCGTCAGTGTGTGGATATAAGGGTTATAATAACCGACCTGTAGTACATCGGAAAAAAGCTTCACAACTCCCAGGTGAGGTTCTGTAATATGAATGTAGCGACGTTAGTTTCCCGGAAAGAAGTCTTCATGTAGCACATAGTAGTCAATCGCGACGCACTTGTTGTGTCGTATCGTCAATGTGAGGATCTAAGGGTTATAATAAACGACCTGTAGTACATCGGAAAAAAGCTTCACAACTCCCAGGTGAGGTTCTGTAATATGAATGTAGCGACGTTAGTTTCCCGGAAAGAAGTCTTCATGTAGCACATAGTAGTCAATCGCGACGCACTTTTTGTGTCGTATCGTCAATGTGAGGATCTAAGGGTTATAATAAACGACCTGTAGTACATCGGAAAAAAGCTTCACAACTCCCAGGTGAGGTTCTGTAATATGAATGTAGCGACGTTAGTTTAACGGAAAGAAGTCTTCATGTAGCACATAGTAGTCAATCGCGACGCACTTTTTGTGTCGTATCGTCAATGTGAGGATCTAAGGGTTATAATAAACGACCTGTAGTACATCGGAAAAAAGCTTCACAACTCCCAGGTGAGGTCCTGTAATATGAATGTAGCGACGTTAGTTTCCCGGAAAGAAGTCTTCATGTAGCACATAGTAGTCAATCGCGACGCACTTTTTGTGTCGTATCGTCAGTGTGTGGATATAAGGGTTATAATAAACGACCTGTAGTACATCGGAAAAAAGCTTCACAACTCCCAGGTGAGGTTCTGTAATATGAATGTAGCGACGTTAGTTTCCCGGAAAGAAGTCTTCATGTAGCACATAGTAGTCAATCGCGACGCACTTTTTGTGTCGTATCGTCAATGTGAGGATCTAAGGGTTATAATAAACGACCTGTAGTACATCGGAAAAAAGCTTCACAACTCCCAGGTGAGGTTCTGTAATATGAATGTAGCGACGTTAGTTTCCCGGAAAGAAGTCTTCATGTAGCACATAGTAGTCAATCGCGACGCACTTTTTGTGACGTATCGTCAATGTGAGGATCTAAGGGTTATAATAAACGACCTGTAGTACATCGGAAAAAAGCTTCACAACTCCCAGGTGAGGTTCTGTAATATGAATGTAGCGACGTTAGTTTCCCGGAAAGAAGTCTTGATGTAGCACATAGTAGTCAATCGCGACGCACTTTTTGTGTCGTATCGTCAATGTGAGGATCTAAGGGTTATAATAAACGACCTGTAGTACATCGGAAAAAAGCTTCACAACTCCCAGGTGAGGTTCTGTAATATGAATGTAGCGACGTTAGTTTCCCGGAAAGAAGTCTTCATGTAGAACATAGTAGTCAATCGCGACGCACTTTTTGTGTCGTATCGTCAATGTGAGGATCTAAGGGTTATAATAAACGACCTGTAGTACATCGGAAAAAAGCTTCACAACTCCCAGGTGAGGTTCAGTAATATGAATGTAGCGACGTTAGTTTCCCGGAAAGAAGTCTTCATGTAGCACATAGTAGTCAATCGCGACGCACTTTTTGTGTCGTATCGTCAATGTGAGGATCTAAGGGTTATAATAAACGACCTGTAGTACATCGGAAAAAAGCTTCACAACTCCCAGGTGAGGTTCTGTAATATTTAATGTAGCGACGTTAGTTTCCCGGAAAGAAGTCTTCATGTAGCACATAGTAGTCAATCGCGACGCACTTTTTGTGTCGTATCGTCAATGTGAGGATCTAAGGATTATAATAAACGACCTGTAGTACATCGGAAAAAAGCTTCACAACTCCCAGGTGAGGTTCTGTAATATGAATGTAGCGACGTTAGTTTCCCGGAAAGAAGTCTTCATGTAGCACATAGTAGTCAATCGCGACGCACTTTTTGTGTCGTATCGTCAATGTGAGGATCTAAGGGTTATAATAAACGACCTGTAGTACATCGGAAAAAAGCTTCACAACTCCCAGGTGAGGTTCTGTAATATGAATGTAGCGACGTTAGTTTCCCGGAAAGAAGTCTTCATGTAGCACATAGTAGTCAATCGCGACGCACTTTTTGTGTTGTATCGTCAATGTGAGGATCTAAGGGTTATAATAAACGACCTGTAGTACATCGGAAAAAAGCTTCACAACTCCCAGGTGAGGTTCTGTAATATGAATGTAGCGACGTTAGTTTCCCGGAAAGAAGTCTTCATGTAGCACATAGTAGTCAATCGCGACGCACTTTTTGTGTCGTATCGTCAATGTGAGGATCTAAGGGTTATAATAAACGACCTGTAGTACATCGGAAAAAAGCTTCACAACTCCCAGGTGAGGTTCTGTAATATGAATGTAGCGACGTTAGTTTCCCGGAAAGAAGTCTTCATGTAGCACATAGTAGTCAATCGCGACGCACTTTTTGTGTCTTATCGTCAGTGTGTGGATATAAGGGTTATAATAAACGACCTGTAGTACATCGGAAAAAAGCGTCACAACTTCCAGGTGAGGTTCTGTAATATGAATGTAGCGACGTTAGTTTCCCGGAAAGAAGTCTTCATGTAGCACATAGTAGTCAATCGCGACGCACTTTTTGTGTCGTATCGTCAATGTGAGGATCTAAGGGTTATAATAAACGACCTGTAGTACATCGGAAAAAAGCTTCACAACTCCCAGGTGAGGTTCTGTAATATGAATGTAGCGACGTTAGTTTCCCGGAAAGAAGTCTTCATGTAGCACATAGTAGTCAATCGCGACGCACTTTTTGTGTCGTATCGTCAATGTGAGGATCTAAGGGTTATAATAAACGACCTGTAGTACATCGGAAAAAAGCTTCACAACTCCCAGGTGAGGTTCTGTAATATGAATGTAGCGACGTTAGTTTCCCGGAAAGAAGTCTTCATGTAGCACATAGTAGTCAATCGCGACGCACTTTTTATGTCGTATCGTCAATGTGAAGATCTAAGGGATATAATAAACGACCTGTAGTACATCGGAAAAAAGCTTCACAACTCCCAGGTGAGGTTCTGTAATATGAATGTAGCGACGTTAGTTTCCCGGAAAGAAGTCTTCATGTAGCACATAGTAGTCAATCGCGACGCACTTTTTGTGTCGTATCGTCAATGTGAGGATCTAAGGGTTATAATAAACGACCTGTAGTACATCGGAAAAAAGCTTCACAACTCCCAGGTGAGGTTCTGTAATATGAATGTAGCGACGTTAGTTTCCCGGAAAGAAGTCTTCATGTAGCACATAGTAGTCAATCGCGACGCACTTTTTGTGTCGTATCGTCAATGTGAGGATCTAAGGGTTATAATAAACGACCTGTAGTACATCGGAAAAAAGCTTCACAACTCCCAGGTGAGGTCCTGTAATATGAATGTAGCGACGTTAGTTTCCCGGAAAGAAGTCTTCATGTAGCACATAGTAGTCAATCGCGACGCACTTTTTATGTCGTATCGTCAATGTGAAGATCTAAGGGATATAATAAACGACCTGTAGTACATCGGAAAAAAGCTTCACAACTCCCAGGTGAGGTTCTGTAATATGAATGTAGCGACGTTATGTTTCCCGGAAAGAAGTCTTCATGTAGCACATAGTAGTCAATCGCGACGCACTTTTTATGTCGTATCGTCAATGTGAAGATCTAAGGGATATAATAAACGACCTGTAGTACATCGGAAAAAAGCTTCACAACTCCCAGGTGAGGTTCTGTAATATGAATGTAGCGACGTTAGTTTCCCGGAAAGAAGTCTTCATGTAGCACATAGTAGTCAATCGCGACGCACTTTTTGTGTCGTATCGTCAATGTGAAGATCTAAGGGATATAATAAACGACCTGTAGTACATCGGAAAAAAGCTTCACAACTCCCAGGTGAGGTTCTGTAATATGAATGTAGCGACGTTAGTTTCCCGGAAAGAAGTCTTCATGTAGCACATAGTAGTCAATCGCGACGCACTTTTTATGTCGTATCGTCAATGTGAAGACCTAAGGGATATAATAAACGACCTGTAGTACATCGGAAAAAAGCTTCACAACTCCCAGGTGAGGTTCTGTAATATGAATGTAGCGACGTTAGTTTCCCGGAAAGAAGTCTTCATGTAGCACATAGTAGTCAATCGCGACGCACTTTTTATGTCGTATCGTCAATGTGAAGATCTAAGGGATATAATAAACGACCTGTAGTACATCGGAAAAAAGCTTCACAACTCCCAGGTGAGGTTCTGTAATATGAATGTAGCGACGTTAGTTTCCCGGAAAGAAGTCTTCATGTAGCACATAGTAGTCAATCGCGACGCACTTTTTGTGTCGTATCGTCAATGTGAGGATCTAAGGGTTATAATAAACGACCTGTAGTACATCGGAAAAAAGCTTCACAACTCCCAGGTGAGGTTCTGTAATATGAATGTAGCGACGTTAGTTTCCCGGAAAGAAGTCTTCATGTAGCACATAGTAGTCAATCGCGACGCACTTTTTGTGTCGTATCGTCAATGTGAGGATCTAAGGGTTATAATAAACGACCTGTAGTACATCGGAAAAAAGCTTCACAACTCCCAGGTGAGGTCCTGTAATATGAATGTAGCGACGTTAGTTTCCCGGAAAGAAGTCTTCATGTAGCACATAGTAGTCAATCGCGACGCACTTTTTATGTCGTATCGTCAATGTGAAGATCTAAGGGATATAATAAACGACCTGTAGTACATCGGAAAAAAGCTTCACAACTCCCAGGTGAGGTTCTGTAATATGAATGTAGCGACGTTATGTTTCCCGGAAAGAAGTCTTCATGTAGCACATAGTAGTCAATCGCGACGCACTTTTTGTGTCTTATCGTCAGTGTGTGGATATAAGGGTTACAATAAACGCCCTGTAGTACATCGGAAAAAAGCTTCACAACTCCCAGGTGAGGTTCTGTAATATGAATGTAGCGACGTTAGTTTCCCGGAAAGAAGTCTTCATGTAGCACATAGTAGTCAATCGCGACGCACTTTTTGTGTCGTATCGTCAATGTGAGGATCTAAGGGTTATAATAAACGACCTGTAGTACATCGGAAAAAAGCTTCACAACTCCCAGGTGAGGTTCTGTAATATGAATGCAGCGACGTTAGTTTCCCGGAAAGAAGTCTTCATGTAGCACATAGTAGTCAATCGCGACGCACTTTTTGTGTCGTATCGTCAATGTGAGGATCTAAGGGTTATAATAAACGACCTGTAGTACATCGGAAAAAAGCTTCACAACTCCCAGGTGAGGTCCTGTAATATGAATGTAGCGACGTTAGTTTCCCGGAAAGAAGTCTTCATGTAGCACATAGTAGTCAATCGCGACGCACTTTTTGTGTTGTATCGTCAATGTGAGGATCTAAGGGTTATAATAAACGACCTGTAGTACATCGGAAAAAAGCTTCACAACTCCCAGGTGAGGTTCTGTAATATGAATGTAGCGACGTTAGTTTCCCGGAAAGAAGTCTTCATGTAGCACATAGTAGTCAATCGCGACGCACTTTTTGTGTCGTATCGTCAATGTGAGGATCTAAGGGTTATAATAAACGACCTGTAGTACATCGGAAAAAAGCTTCACAACTCCCAGGTGAGGTTCTGTAATATGAATGTAGCGACGTTAGTTTCCCGGAAAGAAGTCTTCATGTAGCACATAGTAGTCAATCGCGACGCACTTTTTGTGTCTTATCGTCAGTGTGTGGATATAAGGGTTATAATAAACGACCTGTAGTACATCGGAAAAAAGCGTCACAACTTCCAGGTGAGGTTCTGTAATATGAATGTAGCGACGTTAGTTTCCCGGAAAGAAATCTTCATGTAGCACATAGTAGTCAATCGCGACGCACTTTTTGTGTCGTATCGTCAATGTGAGGATCTAAGGGTTATAATAAACGACCTGTAGTACATCGGAAAAAAGCTTCACAACTCCCAGGTGAGGTTCTGTAATATGAATGTAGCGACGTTAGTTTCCCGGAAAGAAGTCTTCATGTAGCACATAGTAGTCAATCGCGACGCACTTTTTGTGTCGTATCGTCAATGTGAGGATCTAAGGGTTATAATAAACGACCTGTAGTACATCGGAAAAAAGCTTCACAACTCCCAGGTGAGGTTCTGTAATATGAATGTAGCGACGTTAGTTTCCCGGAAAGAAGTCTTCATGTAGCACATAGTAGTCAATCGCGACGCACTTTTTGTGTCGTATCGTCAATGTGAGGATCTAAGGTTTATAATAAACGACCTGTAGTACATCGGAAAAAAGCTTCACAACTCCCAGGTGAGGTCCTGTAATATGAATGTAGCGACGTTAGTTTCCCGGAAAGAAGTCTTCATGTAGCACATAGTAGTCAATCGCGACGCACTTTTTATGTCGTATCGTCAATGTGAAGATTTAAGGGTTATAATAAACGACCTGTAGTACATCGGAAAAAAGCTTCACAACTCCCAGGTGAGGTTCTGTAATATGAATGTAGCGACGTTAGTTTCCCGGAAAGAAGTCTTCATGTAGCACATAGTAGTCAATCGCGACGCACTTTTTGTGTCGTATCGTCAATGTGAGGATCTAAGGTTTATAATAAACGACCTGTAGTACATCGGAAAAAAGCTTCACAACTCCCAGGTGAGGTCCTGTAATATGAATGTAGCGACGTTAGTTTCCCGGAAAGAAGTCTTCATGTAGCACATAGTAGTCAATCGCGACGCACTTTTTATGTCGTATCGTCAATGTGAAGATTTAAGGGTTATAATAAACGACCTGTAGTACATCGGAAAAAAGCTTCACAACTCCCAGGTGAGGTTCTGTAATATGAATGTAGCGACGTTAGTTTCCCGGAAAGAAGTCTTCATGTAGCACATAGTAGTCAATCGCGACGCACTTTTTGTGTCGTATCGTCAATGTGAGGATCTAAGGGTTATAATAAACGACCTGTAGTACATCGGAAAAAAGCTTCACAACTCCCAGGTGAGGTTCTGTAATATGAATGTAGCGACGTTAGTTTCCCGGAAAGAAGTCTTCATGTAGCACATAGTAGTCAATCGCGACGCACTTTTTGTGACGTATCGTCAATGTGAGGATCTAAGGGTTATAATAAACGACCTGTAGTACATCGGAAAAAAGCTTCACAACTCCCAGGTGAGGTTCTGTAATATGAATGTAGCGACGTTAGTTTCCCGGAAAGAAGTCTTGATGTAGCACATAGTAGTCAATCGCGACGCACTTTTTGTGTCGTATCGTCAATGTGAGGATCTAAGGGTTATAATAAACGACCTGTAGTACATCGGAAAAAAGCTTCACAACTCCCAGGTGAGGTTCTGTAATATGAATGTAGCGACGTTAGTTTCCCGGAAAGAAGTCTTCATGTAGAACATAGTAGTCAATCGCGACGCACTTTTTGTGTCGTATCGTCAATGTGAGGATCTAAGGGTTATAATAAACGACCTGTAGTACATCGGAAAAAAGCTTCACAACTCCCAGGTGAGGTTCAGTAATATGAATGTAGCGACGTTAGTTTCCCGGAAAGAAGTCTTCATGTAGCACATAGTAGTCAATCGCGACGCACTTTTTGTGTCGTATCGTCAATGTGAGGATCTAAGGGTTATAATAAACGACCTGTAGTACATCGGAAAAAAGCTTCACAACTCCCAGGTGAGGTTCTGTAATATTTAATGTAGCGACGTTAGTTTCCCGGAAAGAAGTCTTCATGTAGCACATAGTAGTCAATCGCGACGCACTTTTTGTGTCGTATCGTCAATGTGAGGATCTAAGGGTTATAATAAACGACCTGTAGTACATCGGAAAAAAGCTTCACAACTCCCAGGTGAGGTTCTGTAATATGAATGTAGCGACGTTAGTTTCCCGGAAAGAAGTCTTCATGTAGCACATAGTAGTCAATCGCGACGCACTTTTTGTGTCGTATCGTCAATGTGAGGATCTAAGGGTTATAATAAACGACCTGTAGTACATCGGAAAAAAGCTTCACAACTCCCAGGTGAGGTTCTGTAATATGAATGTAGCGACGTTAGTTTCCCGGAAAGAAGTCTTCATGTAGCACATAGTAGTCAATCGCGACGCACTTTTTGTGTTGTATCGTCAATGTGAGGATCTAAGGGTTATAATAAACGACCTGTAGTACATCGGAAAAAAGCTTCACAACTCCCAGGTGAGGTTCTGTAATATGAATGTAGCGACGTTAGTTTCCCGGAAAGAAGTCTTCATGTAGCACATAGTAGTCAATCGCGACGCACTTTTTGTGTCGTATCGTCAATGTGAGGATCTAAGGGTTATAATAAACGACCTGTAGTACATCGGAAAAAAGCTTCACAACTCCCAGGTGAGGTTCTGTAATATGAATGTAGCGACGTTAGTTTCCCGGAAAGAAGTCTTCATGTAGCACATAGTAGTCAATCGCGACGCACTTTTTGTGTCTTATCGTCAGTGTGTGGATATAAGGGTTATAATAAACGACCTGTAGTACATCGGAAAAAAGCGTCACAACTTCCAGGTGAGGTTCTGTAATATGAATGTAGCGACGTTAGTTTCCCGGAAAGAAGTCTTCATGTAGCACATAGTAGTCAATCGCGACGCACTTTTTGTGTCGTATCGTCAATGTGAGGATCTAAGGGTTATAATAAACGACCTGTAGTACATCGGAAAAAAGCTTCACAACTCCCAGGTGAGGTTCTGTAATATGAATGTAGCGACGTTAGTTTCCCGGAAAGAAGTCTTCATGTAGCACATAGTAGTCAATCGCGACGCACTTTTTGTGTCGTATCGTCAATGTGAGGATCTAAGGGTTATAATAAACGACCTGTAGTACATCGGAAAAAAGCTTCACAACTCCCAGGTGAGGTTCTGTAATATGAATGTAGCGACGTTAGTTTCCCGGAAAGAAGTCTTCATGTAGCACATAGTAGTCAATCGCGACGCACTTTTTATGTCGTATCGTCAATGTGAAGATCTAAGGGATATAATAAACGACCTGTAGTACATCGGAAAAAAGCTTCACAACTCCCAGGTGAGGTTCTGTAATATGAATGTAGCGACGTTAGTTTCCCGGAAAGAAGTCTTCATGTAGCACATAGTAGTCAATCGCGACGCACTTTTTGTGTCGTATCGTCAATGTGAGGATCTAAGGGTTATAATAAACGACCTGTAGTACATCGGAAAAAAGCTTCACAACTCCCAGGTGAGGTTCTGTAATATGAATGTAGCGACGTTAGTTTCCCGGAAAGAAGTCTTCATGTAGCACATAGTAGTCAATCGCGACGCACTTTTTGTGTCGTATCGTCAATGTGAGGATCTAAGGGTTATAATAAACGACCTGTAGTACATCGGAAAAAAGCTTCACAACTCCCAGGTGAGGTCCTGTAATATGAATGTAGCGACGTTAGTTTCCCGGAAAGAAGTCTTCATGTAGCACATAGTAGTCAATCGCGACGCACTTTTTATGTCGTATCGTCAATGTGAAGATCTAAGGGATATAATAAACGACCTGTAGTACATCGGAAAAAAGCTTCACAACTCCCAGGTGAGGTTCTGTAATATGAATGTAGCGACGTTATGTTTCCCGGAAAGAAGTCTTCATGTAGCACATTGTAGTCAATCGCGACGCACTTTTTATGTCGTATCGTCAATGTGAAGATCTAAGGGATATAATAAACGACCTGTAGTACATCGGAAAAAAGCTTCACAACTCCCAGGTGAGGTTCTGTAATATGAATGTAGCGACGTTAGTTTCCCGGAAAGAAGTCTTCATGTAGCACATAGTAGTCAATCGCGACGCACTTTTTGTGTCGTATCGTCAATGTGAAGATCTAAGGGATATAATAAACGACCTGTAGTACATCGGAAAAAAGCTTCACAACTCCCAGGTGAGGTTCTGTAATATGAATGTAGCGACGTTAGTTTCCCGGAAAGAAGTCTTCATGTAGCACATAGTAGTCAATCGCGACGCACTTTTTATGTCGTATCGTCAATGTGAAGACCTAAGGGATATAATAAACGACCTGTAGTACATCGGAAAAAAGCTTCACAACTCCCAGGTGAGGTTCTGTAATATGAATGTAGCGACGTTAGTTTCCCGGAAAGAAGTCTTCATGTAGCACATAGTAGTCAATCGCGACGCACTTTTTATGTCGTATCGTCAATGTGAAGATCTAAGGGATATAATAAACGACCTGTAGTACATCGGAAAAAAGCTTCACAACTCCCAGGTGAGGTTCTGTAATATGAATGTAGCGACGTTAGTTTCCCGGAAAGAAGTCTTCATGTAGCACATAGTAGTCAATCGCGACGCACTTTTTGTGTCGTATCGTCAATGTGAGGATCTAAGGGTTATAATAAACGACCTGTAGTACATCGGAAAAAAGCTTCACAACTCCCAGGTGAGGTTCTGTAATATGAATGTAGCGACGTTAGTTTCCCGGAAAGAAGTCTTCATGTAGCACATAGTAGTCAATCGCGACGCACTTTTTGTGTCGTATCGTCAATGTGAGGATCTAAGGGTTATAATAAACGACCTGTAGTACATCGGAAAAAAGCTTCACAACTCCCAGGTGAGGTCCTGTAATATGAATGTAGCGACGTTAGTTTCCCGGAAAGAAGTCTTCATGTAGCACATAGTAGTCAATCGCGACGCACTTTTTATGTCGTATCGTCAATGTGAAGATCTAAGGGATATAATAAACGACCTGTAGTACATCGGAAAAAAGCTTCACAACTCCCAGGTGAGGTTCTGTAATATGAATGTAGCGACGTTATGTTTCCCGGAAAGAAGTCTTCATGTAGCACATAGTAGTCAATCGCGACGCACTTTTTGTGTCTTATCGTCAGTGTGTGGATATAAGGGTTACAATAAACGCCCTGTAGTACATCGGAAAAAAGCTTCACAACTCCCAGGTGAGGTTCTGTAATATGAATGTAGCGACGTTAGTTTCCCGGAAAGAAGTCTTCATGTAGCACATAGTAGTCAATCGCGACGCACTTTTTGTGTCGTATCGTCAATGTGAGGATCTAAGGGTTATAATAAACGACCTGTAGTACATCGGAAAAAAGCTTCACAACTCCCAGGTGAGGTTCTGTAATATGAATGCAGCGACGTTAGTTTCCCGGAAAGAAGTCTTCATGTAGCACATAGTAGTCAATCGCGACGCACTTTTTGTGTCGTATCGTCAATGTGAGGATCTAAGGGTTATAATAAACGACCTGTAGTACATCGGAAAAAAGCTTCACAACTCCCAGGTGAGGTCCTGTAATATGAATGTAGCGACGTTAGTTTCCCGGAAAGAAGTCTTCATGTAGCACATAGTAGTCAATCGCGACGCACTTTTTGTGTTGTATCGTCAATGTGAGGATCTAAGGGTTATAATAAACGACCTGTAGTACATCGGAAAAAAGCTTCACAACTCCCAGGTGAGGTTCTGTAATATGAATGTAGCGACGTTAGTTTCCCGGAAAGAAGTCTTCATGTAGCACATAGTAGTCAATCGCGACGCACTTTTTGTGTCGTATCGTCAATGTGAGGATCTAAGGGTTATAATAAACGACCTGTAGTACATCGGAAAAAAGCTTCACAACTCCCAGGTGAGGTTCTGTAATATGAATGTAGCGACGTTAGTTTCCCGGAAAGAAGTCTTCATGTAGCACATAGTAGTCAATCGCGACGCACTTTTTGTGTCTTATCGTCAGTGTGTGGATATAAGGGTTATAATAAACGACCTGTAGTACATCGGAAAAAAGCGTCACAACTTCCAGGTGAGGTTCTGTAATATGAATGTAGCGACGTTAGTTTCCCGGAAAGAAATCTTCATGTAGCACATAGTAGTCAATCGCGACGCACTTTTTGTGTCGTATCGTCAATGTGAGGATCTAAGGGTTATAATAAACGACCTGTAGTACATCGGAAAAAAGCTTCACAACTCCCAGGTGAGGTTCTGTAATATGAATGTAGCGACGTTAGTTTCCCGGAAAGAAGTCTTCATGTAGCACATAGTAGTCAATCGCGACGCACTTTTTGTGTCGTATCGTCAATGTGAGGATCTAAGGGTTATAATAAACGACCTGTAGTACATCGGAAAAAAGCTTCACAACTCCCAGGTGAGGTTCTGTAATATGAATGTAGCGACGTTAGTTTCCCGGAAAGAAGTCTTCATGTAGCACATAGTAGTCAATCGCGACGCACTTTTTGTGTCGTATCGTCAATGTGAGGATCTAAGGTTTATAATAAACGACCTGTAGTACATCGGAAAAAAGCTTCACAACTCCCAGGTGAGGTCCTGTAATATGAATGTAGCGACGTTAGTTTCCCGGAAAGAAGTCTTCATGTAGCACATAGTAGTCAATCGCGACGCACTTTTTATGTCGTATCGTCAATGTGAAGATTTAAGGGTTATAATAAACGACCTGTAGTACATCGGAAAAAAGCTTCACAACTCCCAGGTGAGGTTCTGTAATATGAATGTAGCGACGTTAGTTTCCCGGAAAGAAGTCTTCATGTAGCACATAGTAGTCAATCGCGACGCACTTTTTGTGTCTTATCGTCAGTGTGTGGATATAAGGGTTACAATAAACGTCCTGTAGTACATCGGAAAAAAGCTTCACAACTCCCAGGTGAGGTTCTGTAATATGAATGTAGCGACGTTAGTTTCCCGGAAAGAAGTCTTCATGTAGCACATAGTAGTCAATCGCGACGCACTTTTTGTGTCGTATCGTCAATGTGAGGATCTAAGGGTTATAATAAACGACCTGTAGTACATCGGAAAAAAGCTTCACAACTCCCAGGTGAGGTTCTGTAATATGAATGTAGCGACGTTAGTTTCCCGGAAAGAAGTCTTCATGTAGCACATAGTAGTCAATCGCGACGCACTTTTTGTGTCGTATCGTCAATGTGAGGATCTAAGGGTTATAATAAACGACCTGTAGTACATCGGAAAAAAGCTTCACAACTCCCAGGTGAGGTTCTGTAATATGAATGTAGCGACGTTAGTTTCCCGGAAAGAAGTCTTCATGTAGCACATAGTAGTCAATCGCGACGCACTTTTTGTGTCGTATCGTCAATGTGAGAATCTAAGGGTTATAATAAACGACCTGTAGTACATCGGAAAAAAGCTTCACAACTCCCAGGTGAGGTTCTGTAATATGAATGTAGCGACGTTAGTTTCCCGGAAAGAAGTCTTCATGTAGCACATAGTAGTCAATCGCGACGCACTTTTTGTGTCGTATCGTCAATGTGAGGATCTAGGGGTTATAATAAACGACCTGTAGTACATCGGAAAAAAGCTTCACAACTCCCAGGTGAGGTTCTGTAATATGAATGTAGCGACGTTAGTTTCCCGGAAAGAAGTCTTCATGTAGCACATAGTAGTCAATCGCGACGCACTTTTTGTGTCGTATCGTCAATGTGAGGATCTAAGGGTTATAATAAACGACCTGTAGTACATCGGAAAAAAGCTTCACAACTCCCAGGTGAGATTCTGTAATATGAATGTAGCGACGTTAGTTTCCCGGAAAGAAGTCTTCATGTAGCACATAGTAGTCAATCGCGACGCACTTTTTGTGTCGTATCGTCAATGTGAGGATCTAAGGGTTATAATAAACGACCTGTAGTACATCGGAAAAAAGCTTCACAACTCCCAGGTGAGGTTCTGTAATATGAATGTAGCGACGTTAGTTTCCCGGAAAGAAGTCTTCATGTAGCACATAGTAGTCAATCGCGACGCACTTTTTGTGTCGTATCGTCAATGTGAGGATCTAAGGGTTATAATAAACGACCTGTAGTACATCGGAAAAAAGCTTCACAACTCCCAGGTGAGGTTCTGTAATATGAATGTAGCGACGTTAGTTTCCCGGAAAGAAGTCTTCATGTAGCACATAGTAGTCAATCGCGACGCACTTTTTGTGTTGTATCGTCAATGTGAGGATCTAAGGGTTATAATAAACGACCTGTAGTACATCGGAAAAAAGCTTCACAACTCCCAGGTGAGGTTCTGTAATATGAATGTAGCGACGTTAGTTTCCCGGAAAGAAGTCTTCATGTAGCACATAGTAGTCAATCGCGACGCACTTTTTGTGTCGTATCGTCAATGTGAGGATCTAAGGGTTATAATAAACGACCTGTAGTACATCGGAAAAAAGCTTCACAACTCCCAGGTGAGGTTCTGTAATATGAATGTAGCGACGTTAGTTTCCCGGAAAGAAGTCTTCATGTAGCACATAGTAGTCAATCGCGACGCACTTTTTGTGTCGTATCGTCAATGTGAGGATCTAAGGGTTATAATAAACGACCTGTAGTACATCGGGAAAAAGCTTCACAACTCCCAGGTGAGGTTCTGTAATATGAATGTAGCGACGTTAGTTTCCCGGAAAGAAGTCTTCATGTAGCATATAGTAGTCAATCGCGACGCACTTTTTGTGTCGTATCGTGAATGTGAGGATCTAAGGGTTATAATAAACGACCTGTAGTACATCGGAAAAAAGCTTCACAACTCCCAGGTGAGGTTCTGTAATATGAATGTAGCGACGTTAGTTTCCCGGAAAGAAGTCTTCATGTAGCACATAGTAGTCAATCGCGATGCACTTTTTGTGTCGTATCGTCAATGTGAGGATCTAAGGGTTATAATAAACGACCTGTAGTACATCGGAAAAAAGCTTACAACTCCCAGGTGAGGTTCTGTAATATGAATGTAGCGACGTTAGTTTCCCGGAAAGAAGTCTTCATGTAGCACATAGTAGTCAATCGCGACGCACTTTTTGTGTCGTATCGTCAATGTGAGGATCTAAGGGTTATAATAAACGACCTGTAGTACATCGGAAAAAGCTTCACAACTCCCAGGGGAGGTTCTGTAATATGAATGTAGCGACGTTAGTTTCCCGGAAAGAAGTCTTCATGTAGCACATAGTAGTCAATCGCGACGCACTTTTTGTGTCGTATCGTCAATGTGAGGATCTAAGGGTTATAATAAACGACCTGTAGTACATCGGAAAAAAGCTTCACAACTCCCAGGTGAGGTTCTGTAATATGAATGTAGCGACGTTAGTTTCTCGGAAAGAAGTCTTAATGTAGCACATTGTAGTCAATCGCGACGCACTTTTTGTGTCGTATCGTCAATGTGAGGATCTAAGGGTTATAATAAACGACCTGTAGTACATCGGAAAAAAGCTTCACAACTCCCAGGTGAGGTTCTGTAATATGAATGTAGCGACGTTAGTTTCCCGGAAAGAAGTCTTCATGTAGCACATAGTAGTCAATCGCGACGCACTTTTTGTGTCGTATCGTCAATGTGAGGATCTAAGGGTTATAATAAACGACCTGTAGTACATCGGAAAAAAGCTTCACAACTCCCAGGTGAGGTTCTGTAATATGAATGTAGCGACGTTAGTTTCCCGGAAAGAAGTCTTCATGTAGCACATAGTAGTCAATCGCGACGCACTTTTTGTGTCGTATCGTCAATGTGTGGATATAAGGGTTATAATAAACGACATGTAGTACATAGGAAAAAAGCTTCACAACTCCCAGGTGAGGTTCTGTAATATGAATGTAGCGACGTTAGTTTCCCGGAAAGAAGTCTTCATGTAGCACATAGTAGTCAATCGCGACGCACTTTTTGTGTCGTATCGTCAATGTGAGGATCTAAGGGTTATAATAAACGACCTGTAGTACATCGGAAAAAAGCTTCACAACTCCCAGGTGAGGTTCTGTAATATGAATGTAGCGACGTTAGTTTCCCGGAAAGAAGTCTTCATGTAGCACATAGTAGTCAATCGCGACGCACTTTTTGTGTCGTATCGTCAATGTGAGGATCTAAGGGTTATAATAAACGACCTGTAGTACATCGGAAAAAAGCTTCACAACTCCCAGGTGAGGTTCTGTAATATGAATGTAGCGACGTTAGTTTCCCGGAAAGAAGTCTTCATGTAGCACATAGTAGTCAATCGCGACGCACTTTTTGTGTCGTATCGTCAATGTGAGGATCTAAGGGTTATAATAAACGACCTGTAGTACATCGGAAAAAAGCTTCACAACTCCCAGGTGAGGTTCTGTAATATGAATGTAGCGACATTAGTTTCCCGGAAAGAAGTCTTCATGTAGCACATAGTAGTCAATCGCGACGCACTTTTTGTGTCGTATCGTCAATGTGAGGATCTAAGGGTTATAATAAACGACCTGTAGTACATCGGAAAAAAGCTTCACAACTCCCAGGTGAGGTTGTGTAATATGAATGTAGCGACGTTAGTTTCCCGGAAAGAAGTCTTCATGTAGCACATAGTAGTCAATCGCGACGCACTTTTTGTGTCGTATCGTCAATGTGAGGATCTAAGGGTTATAATAAACGACCTGTAGTACATCGGAAAAAAGCTTCACAACTCCCAGGTGAGGTTCTGTAATATGAATGTAGCGACGTTAGTTTCCCGGAAAGAAGTCTTCATGTAGCACATAGTAGTCAATCGCGACGCACTTTTTGTGTCGTATCGTCAATGTGTGGATATAAGGGTTATTATAATCGACATGTAGTACATAGGAAAAAAGCTTCACAACTCCCAGGTGAGGTTCTGTAATATGAATGTAGCGACGTTAGTTTCCCGGAAAGAAGTCTTCATGTAGCACATAGTAGTCAATCGCGACGCACTTTTTGTGTCGTATCGTCAATGTGAGGATCTAAGGGTTATAATAAACGACCTGTAGTACATCGGAAAAAAGCTTCACAACTCTCAGGTGAGGTTCTGTAATATGAATGTAGCGACGTTAGTATCCCGGAAAGAAGTCTTCACGTAGCACATAGTAGTCAATCGCGACGCACTTTTTGTGTCGTATCGTCAATGTGAGGATCTAAGGGTTATAATAAACGACCTGTAGTACATCGGAAAAAAGCTTCACAACTCCCTGGTGAGGTTCTGTAATATGAATGTAGCGACGTTAGTCTCCCGGAAAGAAGTCTTCATGTAGCACATAGTAGTCAATCGCGACGCACTTTTTGTGTCGTATCGTCAATGTGAGGATCTAAGGGTTATAATAAACGACCTGTAGTACATCGGAAAAAAGCTTCACAACTCCCAGGTGAGGTTCTGTAATATGAATGTAGCGACGTTAGTTTCCCGGAAAGAAGTCTTCATGTAGCACATAGTAGTCAATCGCGACGCACTTTTTGTGTCGTATCGTCAATGTGAGGATCTAAGGGTTATAATAAACGACCTGTAGTACATCGGAAAAAAGCTTCACAACTCCCAGGTGAGGTTCTGTAATATGAATGTAGCGACGTTAGTTTCCCGGAAAGAAGTCTTCATATAGCACATAGTAGTCAATCGCGGCGCACTTTTTGTGTCGTATCGTCAATGTGAGGATCTAAGGGTTATAATAAACGACCTGTAGTACATCGGAAAAAAGCTTCACAACTCCCAGGTGAGGTTCTGTAATATGAATGTAGCGACGTTAGTTTCCCGGAAAGAAGTCTTCATGTAGCACATAGTAGTCAATCGCGACGCACTTTTTGTGTCGTATCGTCAATGTGAGGATCTAAGTGTTATAATAAACGACCTGTAGTACATCGGAAAAAAGCTTCACAACTCTCAGGTGAGGTTCTGTAATATGAATGTAGCGACGTTAGTTTCCCGGAAAGAAGTCTTCATGTAGCACATAGTAGTCAATCGCGACGCACTTTTTGTGTCGTATCGTCAATGTGAGGATCTAAGGGTTATAATAAACGACCTGTAGTACATCGGAAAAAAGCTTCACAACTCCCAGGTGAGGTTCTGTAATATGAATGTAGCGACGTTAGTTTCCCGGAAAGAAGTCTTCATATAGCACATAGTAGTCAATCGCGGCGCACTTTTTGTGTCGTATCGTCAATGTGAGGATCTAAGGGTTATAATAAACGACCTGTAGTACATCGGAAAAAAGCTTCACAACTCCCAGGTGAGGTTCTGTAATATGAATGTAGCGACGTTAGTTTCCCGGAAAGAAGTCTTCATGTAGCACATAGTAGTCAATCGCGACGCACTTTTTGTGTCGTATCGTCAATGTGAGGATCTAAGGGTTATAATAAACGACCAGTAATACATCGGAAAAAAGCTTCACAATTCTCAGGTGAGGTTCTGTAATATGAATGTAGCGACGTTAGTTTCCCGGAAAGAAGTCTTCATGTAGCACATAGTAGTCAATCGCGACGCACTTTTTGTGTCGTATCGTCAATGTGAGGATCTAAGGGTTATAATAAACGACCTGTAGTACATCGGAAAAAAGCTTCACAACTCCCAGGTGAGGTTCTGTAATATGAATGTAGCGACGTTAGTTTCCCGGAAAGAAGTCTTCATGTAGTACATAGTAGTCAATCGCGACGCACTTTTTGTGTCGTATCGTCAATGTGAGGATCTAAGGGTTATAATAAACGACCTGTAGTACATCGGAAAAAAGCTTCACAACTCTCAGGTGAGGTTCTGTAATACGAATGTAGCGACGTTAGTTTCCCGGAAAGAAGTCTTCATGTAGCACATAGTAGTCAATCGCGACGCACTTTTAGTGTCGTATCGTCAATGTGAGGATCTAAGGGTTATAATAAACGACCTGTAGTACATCGGAAAAAAGCTTCACAACTCCCAGGTGAGGTTCTGTAATATGAATGTAGCGACGTTAGTTTCCCGGAAAGAAGTCTTCATGTAGCACATAGTAATCAATCGCGACGCACTTTTTGTGTCGTATCGTCAATGTGAGGATCTAAGGGTTATAATAAACGACCTGTAGTACATCGGAAAAAAGCTTCACAACTCTCAGGTGAGGTTCTGTAATATGAATGTAGCGACGTTAATTTCCCGGAAAGAAGTCTTCATGTAGCACATAGTAGTCAATCGCGACGCACTTTTTGTGTCGTATCGTCAATGTGAGGATCTAAGGGTTATAATAAACGACCTGTAGTACATCGGAAAAAAGCTTCACAACTCCCAGGTGAGGTTCTGTAATATGAATGTAGCGACATTAGTTTCCCGGAAAGAAGTCTTCATGTAGCACATAGTAGTCAATCGCGACGCACTTTTTGTGTCGTATCGTCAATGTGAGGATCTAAGGGTTATAATAAACGACCTGTAGTACATCGGAAAAAAGCTTCACAACTCTCAGGTGAGGTTCTGTAATATGAATGTAGCGACGTTAGTGTCCCGGAAAGAAGTCTTCATGTAGCACATAGTAGTCAATCGCGACGCACTTTTTGTGTCGTATCGTCAATGTGAGGATCTAAGGGTTATAATAAACGACCTGTAGTACATCGGAAAAAAGCTCCACAACTCCCAGGTGAGGTTCTGTAATATGAATGTAGCGACGTTAGTCTCCCGGAAAGAAGTCTTCATGTAGCACATAGTAGTCAATCGCGACGCACTTTTTGTGTCGTATCGTCAATGTGAGGATCTAAGGGTTATAATAAACGACCTGTAGTACATCGGAAAAAAGCTTCACAACTCTCAGGTGAGGTTCTGTAATATGAATGTAGCGACGTTAGTTTCCCGGAAAGAAGTCTTCATGTAGCACATAGTAGTCAATCGCGACGCACTTTTTGTGTCGTATCGTCAATGTGAGGATCTAAGGGTTATAATAAACGACCTGTAGTACATCGGAAAAAAGCTTCACAACTCCCAGGTGAGGTTCTGTAATATGAATGTAGCGACGTTAGTTTCCCGGAAAGAAGTCTTCATGTAGCACATAGTAGTCAATCGCGACGCACTTTTTGTGTCGTATCGTCAATGTGAGGATCTAAGTGTTATAATAAACGACCTGTAGTACATCGGAAAAAAGCTTCACAACTCCCAGGTGAGGTTCTGTAATATGAATGTAGCGACGAAAGTTTCCCGGAAAGAAGTCTTCATGTAGCACATAGTAGTCAATCGCGACGCACTTTTTGTGTCGTATCGTCAATGTGAGGATCTAAGTGTTATAATAAACGACCTGTAGTACATCGGAAAAAAGCTTCACAACTCTCAGGTGAGGTTCTGTAATATGAATGTAGCGACGTTAGTTTCCCGGAAAGAAGTCTTCATGTAGCACATAGTAGTCAATCGCGACGCACTTTTTGTGTCGTATCGTCAATGTGAGGATCTAAGGGTTATAATAAACGACCTGTAGTACATCGGAAAAAAGCTTCACAATTCTCAGGTGAGGTTCTGTAATATGAATGTAGCGACGTTAGTTTCCCGGAAAGAAGTCTTCATGTAGCACATAGTAGTCAATCGCGACGCACTTTTTGTGTCGTATCGTCAATGTGAGGATCTAAGGGTTATAATAAACGACCTGTAGTACATCGGAAAAAAGCTTCACAACTCTCAGGTGAGGTTCTGTAATATGAATGTAGCGACGTTAGTTTCCCGGAAAGAAGTCTTCATGTAGCACATAGTAGTCAATCGCGACGCACTTTTTGTGTCGTATCGTCAATGTGAGGATCTAAGGGTTATAATAAACGACCTGTAGTACATCGGAAAAAAGCTTCACAATTCTCAGGTGAGGTTCTGTAATATGAATGTAGCGACGTTAGTTTCCCGGAAAGAAGTCTTCATGTAGCACATAGTAGTCAATCGCGACGCACTTTTTGTGTCGTATCGTCAATGTGAGGATCTAAGGGTTATAATAAACGACCTGTAGTACATCGGAAAAAAGCTTCACAACTCCCAGGTGAGGTTCTGTAATATGAATGTAGCGACGTTAGTTTCCCGGAAAGAAGTCTTCATGTAGTACATAGTAGTCAATCGCGACGCACTTTTTGTGTCGTATCGTCAATGTGAGGATCTAAGGGTTATAATAAACGACCTGTAGTACATCGGAAAAAAGCTTCACAACTCTCAGGTGAGGTTCTGTAATATGAATGTAGCGACGTTAGTTTCCCGGAAAGAAGTCTTCATGTAGCACATAGTAGTCAATCGCGACGCACTTTTTGTGTCGTATCGTCAATGTGAGGATCTAAGGGTTATAATAAACGACCTGTAGTACATCGGAAAAAAGCTTCACAACTCCCAGGTGAGGTTCTGTAATATGAATGTAGCGACGTTAGTTTCCCGGAAAGAAGTCTTCATGTAGCACATAGTAGTCAATCGCGACGCACTTTTTGTGTCGTATCGTCAATGTGAGGATCTAAGGGTTATAATAAACGACCTGTAGTACATCGGAAAAAAGCTTCACAATTCTCAGGTGAGGTTCTGTAATATGAATGTAGCAACGTTAGTTTCCCGGAAAGAAGTCTTCATGTAGCACATAGTAGTCAATCGCGACGCACTTTTTGTGTCGTATCGTCAATGTGAGGATCTAAGGGTTATAATAAACGACCTGTAGTACATCGGAAAAAAGCTTCACAATTCTCAGGTGAGGTTCTGTAATATGAATGTAACGACGTTAGTTTCCCGGAAAGAAGTCTTCATGTAGCACATAGTAGTCAATCGCGACGCACTTTTTGTGTCGTATCGTCAATGTGAGGATCTAAGGGTTATAATAAACGACCTGTAGTACATCGGAAAAAAGCTTCACAATTCTCAGGTGAGGCTCTGTAATATGAATATAGCGACGTTAGTTTCCCGGAAAGAAGTCTTCATGTAGCACATAGTAGTCAATCGCGACGCACTTTTTGTGTCGTATTGTCAATGTGAGGATCTAAGGGTTATAATAAACGACCTGTAGTACATCGGAAAAAAGCTTCACAATTCTCAGGTGAGGTTCTGTAATATGAATGTAGCGACGTTAGTTTCCCGGAAAGAAGTCTTCATGTAGCACATAGTAGTCAATCGCGACGCACTTTTTGTGTCGTATCGTCAATGTGAGGATCTAAGGGTTATAATAAACGACCTGTAGTACATCGGAAAAAAGCTTCACAACTCCCAGGTGAGGTTCTGTAATATGAATGTAGCGACGTTAGTTTTCCGGAAAGAAGTCTTCATGTAGCACATAGTAGTCAATCGCGACGCACTTTTTGTGTCGTATCGTCAATGTGAGGATCTAAGTGTTATAATAAACGACCTGTAGTACATCGGAAAAAAGCTTCACAACTCTCAGGTGAGGTTCTGTAATATGAATGTAGCGACGTTAGTTTCCCGGAAAGAAGTCTTCATGTAGCACATAGTAGTCAATCGCGACGCACTTTTTGTGTCGTATCGTCAATGTGAGGATCTAAGGGTTATAATAAACGACCTGTAGTACATCGGAAAAAAGCTTCACAATTCTCAGGTGAGGTTCTGTAATATGAATGTAGCGACGTTAGTTTCCCGGAAAGAAGTCTTCATGTAGCACATAGTAGTCAATCGCGACGCACTTTTTGTGTCGTATCGTCAATGTGAGGATCTAAGGGTTATAATAAACGACCTGTAGTACATCGGAAAAAAGCTTCACAACTCTCAGGTGAGGTTCTGTAATATGAATGTAGCGACGTTAGTTTCCCGGAAAGAAGTCTTCATGTAGCACATAGTAGTCAATCGCGACGCACTTTTTGTGTCGTATCGTCAATGTGAGGATCTAAGGGTTATAATAAACGACCTGTAGTACATCGGAAAAAAGCTTCACAATTCTCAGGTGAGGTTCTGTAATATGAATGTAGCGACGTTAGTTTCCCGGAAAGAAGTCTTCATGTAGCACATAGTAGTCAATCGCGACGCACTTTTTGTGTCGTATCGTCAATGTGAGGATCTAAGGGTTATAATAAACGACCTGTAGTACATCGGAAAAAAGCTTCACAACTCCCAGGTGAGGTTCTGTAATATGAATGTAGCGACGTTAGTTTCCCGGAAAGAAGTCTTCATGTAGTACATAGTAGTCAATCGCGACGCACTTTTTGTGTCGTATCGTCAATGTGAGGATCTAAGGGTTATAATAAACGACCTGTAGTACATCGGAAAAAAGCTTCACAACTCTCAGGTGAGGTTCTGTAATATGAATGTAGCGACGTTAGTTTCCCGGAAAGAAGTCTTCATGTAGCACATAGTAGTCAATCGCGACGCACTTTTTGTGTCGTATCGTCAATGTGAGGATCTAAGGGTTATAATAAACGACCTGTAGTACATCGGAAAAAAGCTTCACAACTCCCAGGTGAGGTTCTGTAATATGAATGTAGCGACGTTAGTTTCCCGGAAAGAAGTCTTCATGTAGCACATAGTAGTCAATCGCGACGCACTTTTTGTGTCGTATCGTCAATGTGAGGATCTAAGGGTTATAATAAACGACCTGTAGTACATCGGAAAAAAGCTTCACAATTCTCAGGTGAGGTTCTGTAATATGAATGTAGCAACGTTAGTTTCCCGGAAAGAAGTCTTCATGTAGCACATAGTAGTCAATCGCGACGCACTTTTTGTGTCGTATCGTCAATGTGAGGATCTAAGGGTTATAATAAACGACCTGTAGTACATCGGAAAAAAGCTTCACAATTCTCAGGTGAGGTTCTGTAATATGAATGTAACGACGTTAGTTTCCCGGAAAGAAGTCTTCATGTAGCACATAGTAGTCAATCGCGACGCACTTTTTGTGTCGTATCGTCAATGTGAGGATCTAAGGGTTATAATAAACGACCTGTAGTACATCGGAAAAAAGCTTCACAATTCTCAGGTGAGGCTCTGTAATATGAATATAGCGACGTTAGTTTCCCGGAAAGAAGTCTTCATGTAGCACATAGTAGTCAATCGCGACGCACTTTTTGTGTCGTATTGTCAATGTGAGGATCTAAGGGTTATAATAAACGACCTGTAGTACATCGGAAAAAAGCTTCACAATTCTCAGGTGAGGTTCTGTAATATGAATGTAGCGACGTTAGTTTCCCGGAAAGAAGTCTTCATGTAGCACATAGTAGTCAATCGCGACGCACTTTTTGTGTCGTATCGTCAATGTGAGGATCTAAGGGTTATAATAAACGACCTGTAGTACATCGGAAAAAAGCTTCACAACTCCCAGGTGAGGTTCTGTAATATGAATGTAGCGACGTTAGTTTTCCGGAAAGAAGTCTTCATGTAGCACATAGTAGTCAATCGCGACGCACTTTTTGTGTCGTATCGTCAATGTGAGGATCTAAGGGTTATAATAAACGACCTGTAGTACATCGGAAAAAAGCTTCACAACTCCCAGGTGAGGTTCTGTAATATGAATGTAGCGACGTTAGTTTCCCGGAAAGAAGTCTTCATGTAGCACATAGTAGTCAATCGCGACGCACTTTTTGTGTCGTATCGTCAATGTGAGGATCTAAGGGTTATAATAAACGACCTGTAGTACATCCGAAAAAAGCTTCACAACTCTCAGGTGAGGTTCTGTAATATGAATGTAGCGACGTTAGTTTCCCGGAAAGAAGTCTTCATGTAGCACATAGTAGTCAATCGCGACGCACTTTTTGTGTCGTATCGTCAATGTGAGGATCTAAGGGTTATAATAAACGACCTGTAGTACATCGGAAAAAAGCTTCACAACTCCCAGGTGAGGTTCTGTAATATGAATGTAGCGACGTTAGTTTCCCGGAAAGAAGTCTTCATGTAGCACATAGTAGTCAATCGCGACGCACTTTTTGTGTCGTATCGTCAAAGTGATGATCTAAGGGTTATAATAAACGACCTGTAGTACATCGGAAAAAAGCTTCACAACTCTCAGGTGAGGTTCTGTAATATGAATGTAGCGACGTTAGTTTCCCGGAAAGAAGTCTTCATGTAGCACATAGTAGTCAATCGCGACGCACTTTTTGTGTCGTATCGTCAATGTGAGGATCTAAGGGTTATAATAAACGACCTGTAGTACATCGGAAAAAAGCTTCACAATTCTCAGGTGAGGCTCTGTAATATGAATATAGCGACGTTAGTTTCCCGGAAAGAAGTCTTCATGTAGCACATAGTAGTCAATCGCGACGCACTTTTTGTGTCGTATCGTCAATGTGAGGATCTAAGGGTTATAATAAACGACCTGTAGTACATCGGAAAAAAGCTTCACAACTCCCAGGTGAGGTTCTGTAATATGAATGTAGCGACGTTAGTTTCCCGGAAAGAAGTCTTCATGTAGCACATAGTAGTCAATCGCGACGCACTTTTTGTGTCGTATCGTCAATGTGTGGATATAAGGGTTATAATAAACGACATGTAGTACATAGGAAAAAAGCTTCACAACTCCCAGGTGAGGTTCTGTAATATGAATGTAGCGACGTTAGTTTCCCGGAAAGAAGTCTTCATGTAGCACATAGTAGTCAATCGCGACGCACTTTTTGTGTCGTATCGTCAATGTGAGGATCTAAGGGTTATAATAAACGACCTGTAGTACATCGGAAAAAAGCTTCACAACTCCCAGGTGAGGTTCTGTAATATGAATGTAGCGACGTTAGTTTCCCGGAAAGAAGTCTTCATGTAGCATATAGTAGTGAATCGCGATGCACTTTTTGTGTCGTATCGTCAATGTGAGGATCTAAGGGTTATAATAAACGACCTGTAGTACATCGGAAAAAAGCTTCACAACTCCCAGGTGAGGTTCTGTAATATGAATGTAGCGACGTTAGTTTCCCGGAAAGAAGTCTTCATGTAGCACATAGTAGTCAATCGCGACGCACTTTTTGTGTCGTATCGTCAATGTGAGGATCTAAGGGTTATAATAAACGACCTGTAGTACATCGGAAAAAAGCTTCACAACTCCCAGGTGAGGTTCTGTAATATGAATGTAGCGACGTTAGTTTCCCGGAAAGAAGTCTTCATGTAGCACATAGTAGTCAATCGCGACGCACTTTTTGTGTCGTATCGTCAATGTGAGGATCTAAGGGTTATAATAAACGACCTGTAGTACATCGGAAAAAAGCTTCACAACTCCCAGGTGAGGTTCTGTAATATGAATGTAGCGACATTAGTTTCCCGGAAAGAAGTCTTCATGTAGCACATAGTAGTCAATCGCGACGCACTTTTTGTGTCGTATCGTCAATGTGAGGATCTAAGGGTTATAATAAACGACCTGTAGTACATCGGAAAAAAGCTTCACAACTCCCAGGTGAGGTTGTGTAATATGAATGTAGCGACGTTAGTTTCCCGGAAAGAAGTCTTCATGTAGCACATAGTAGTCAATCGCGACGCACTTTTTGTGTCGTATCGTCAATGTGAGGATCTAAGGGTTATAATAAACGACCTGTAGTACATCGGAAAAAAGCTTCACAACTCCCAGGTGAGGTTCTGTAATATGAATGTAGCGACGTTAGTTTCCCGGAAAGAAGTCTTCATGTAGCACATAGTAGTCAATCGCGACGCACTTTTTGTGTCGTATCGTCAATGTGTGGATATAAGGGTTATAATAATCGACATGTAGTACATAGGAAAAAAGCTTCACAACTCCCAGGTGAGGTTCTGTAATATGAATGTAGCGACGTTAGTTTCCCGGAAAGAAGTCTTCATGTAGCACATAGTAGTCAATCGCGACGCACTTTTTGTGTCGTATCGTCAATGTGAGGATCTAAGGGTTATAATAAACGACCTGTAGTACATCGGAAAAAAGCTTCACAACTCTCAGGTGAGGTTCTGTAATATGAATGTAGCGACGTTAGTATCCCGGAAAGAAGTCTTCATGTAGCACATAGTAGTCAATCGCGACGCACTTTTTGTGTCGTATCGTCAATGTGAGGATCTAAGGGTTATAATAAACGACCTGTAGTACATCGGAAAAAAGCTTCACAACTCCCAGGTGAGGTTCTGTAATATGAATGTAGCGACGTTAGTCTCCCGGAAAGAAGTCTTCATGTAGCACATAGTAGTCAATCGCGACGCACTTTTTGTGTCGTATCGTCAATGTGAGGATCTAAGGGTTATAATAAACGACCTGTAGTACATCGGAAAAAAGCTTCACAACTCCCAGGTGAGGTTCTGTAATATGAATGTAGCGACGTTAGTTTCCCGGAAAGAAGTCTTCATGTAGCACATAGTAGTCAATCGCGACGCACTTTTTGTGTCGTATCGTCAATGTGAGGATCTAAGGGTTATAATAAACGACCTGTAGTACATCGGAAAAAAGCTTCACAACTCCCAGGTGAGGTTCTGTAATATGAATGTAGCGACGTTAGTTTCCCGGAAAGAAGTCTTCATGTAGCATATAGTAGTGAATCGCGATGCACTTTTTGTGTCGTATCGTCAATGTGAGGATCTAAGGGTTATAATAAACGACCTGTAGTACATCGGAAAAAAGCTTCACAACTCCCAGGTGAGGTTCTGTAATATGAATGTAGCGACGTTAGTTTCCCGGAAAGAAGTCTTCATGTAGCATATAGTAGTGAATCGCGATGCACTTTTTGTGTCGTATCGTCAATGTGAGGATCTAAGGGTTATAATAAACGACCTGTAGTACATCGGAAAAAAGCTTCACAACTCCCAGGTGAGGTTCTGTAATATGAATGTAGCGACGTTAGTTTCCCGGAAAGAAGTCTTCATGTAGCACATAGTAGTCAATCGCGACGCACTTTTTGTGTCGTATCGTCAATGTGAGGATCTAAGGGTTATAATAAACGACCTGTAGTACATCGGAAAAAAGCTTCACAACTCCCAGGTGAGGTTCTGTAATATGAATGTAGCGACGTTAGTTTCCCGGAAAGAAGTCTTCATGTAGCACATAGTAGTCAATCGCGACGCACTTTTTGTGTCGTATCGTCAATGTGAGGATCTAAGGGTTATAATAAACGACCTGTAGTACATCGGAAAAAAGCTTCACAACTCCCAGGTGAGGTTCTGTAATATGAATGTAGCGACATTAGTTTCCCGGAAAGAAGTCTTCATGTAGCACATAGTAGTCAATCGCGACGCACTTTTTGTGTCGTATCGTCAATGTGAGGATCTAAGGGTTATAATAAACGACCTGTAGTACATCGGAAAAAAGCTTCACAACTCCCAGGTGAGGTTGTGTAATATGAATGTAGCGACGTTAGTTTCCCGGAAAGAAGTCTTCATGTAGCACATAGTAGTCAATCGCGACGCACTTTTTGTGTCGTATCGTCAATGTGAGGATCTAAGGGTTATAATAAACGACCTGTAGTACATCGGAAAAAAGCTTCACAACTCCCAGGTGAGGTTCTGTAATATGAATGTAGCGACGTTAGTTTCCCGGAAAGAAGTCTTCATGTAGCACATAGTAGTCAATCGCGACGCACTTTTTGTGTCGTATCGTCAATGTGTGGATATAAGGGTTATAATAATCGACATGTAGTACATAGGAAAAAAGCTTCACAACTCCCAGGTGAGGTTCTGTAATATGAATGTAGCGACGTTAGTTTCCCGGAAAGAAGTCTTCATGTAGCACATAGTAGTCAATCGCGACGCACTTTTTGTGTCGTATCGTCAATGTGAGGATCTAAGGGTTATAATAAACGACCTGTAGTACATCGGAAAAAAGCTTCACAACTCTCAGGTGAGGTTCTGTAATATGAATGTAGCGACGTTAGTATCCCGGAAAGAAGTCTTCATGTAGCACATAGTAGTCAATCGCGACGCACTTTTTGTGTCGTATCGTCAATGTGAGGATCTAAGGGTTATAATAAACGACCTGTAGTACATCGGAAAAAAGCTTCACAACTCCCAGGTGAGGTTCTGTAATATGAATGTAGCGGCGTTAGTCTCCCGGAAAGAAGTCTTCATGTAGCACATAGTAGTCAATCGCGACGCACTTTTTGTGTCGTATCGTCAATGTGAGGATCTAAGGGTTATAATAAAAGACCTGTAGTACATCGGAAAAAAGCTTCACAACTCCCAGGTGAGGTTCTGTAATATGAATGTAGCGACATTAGTTTCCCGGAAAGAAGTCTTCATGTAGCACATAGTAGTCAATCGCGACGCACTTTTTGTGTCGTATCGTCAATGTGAGGATCTAAGGGTTATAATAAACGACCTGTAGTACATCGGAAAAAAGCTTCACAACTCCCAGGTGAGGTTGTGTAATATGAATGTAGCGACGTTAGTTTCCCGGAAAGAAGTCTTCATGTAGCACATAGTAGTCAATCGCGACGCACTTTTTGTGTCGTATCGTCAATGTGAGGATCTAAGGGTTATAATAAACGACCTGTAGTACATCGGAAAAAAAGCTTCACAACTCCCAGGTGAGGTTCTGTAATATGAATGTAGCGACGTTAGTTTCCCGGAAAGAAGTCTTCATGTAGCACATAGTAGTCAATCGCGACGCACTTTTTGTGTCGTATCGTCAATGTGTGGATATAAGGGTTATAATAATCGACATGTAGTACATAGGAAAAAAGCTTCACAACTCCCAGGTGAGGTTCTGTAATATGAATGTAGCGACGTTAGTTTCCCGGAAAGAAGTCTTCATGTAGCACATAGTAGTCAATCGCGACGCACTTTTTGTGTCGTATCGTCAATGTGAGGATCTAAGGGTTATAATAAACGACCTGTAGTACATCGGAAAAAAGCTTCACAACTCTCAGGTGAGGTTCTGTAATATGAATGTAGCGACGTTAGTATCCCGGAAAGAAGTCTTCATGTAGCACATAGTAGTCAATCGCGACGCACTTTTTGTGTCGTATCGTCAATGTGAGGATCTAAGGGTTATAATAAACGACCTGTAGTACATCGGAAAAAAGCTTCACAACTCCCAGGTGAGGTTCTGTAATATGAATGTAGCGACGTTAGTCTCCCGGAAAGAAGTCTTCATGTAGCACATAGTAGTCAATCGCGACGCACTTTTTGTGTCGTATCGTCAATGTGAGGATCTAAGGGTTATAATAAACGACCTGTAGTACATCGGAAAAAAGCTTCACAACTCCCAGGTGAGGTTCTGTAATATGAATGTAGCGACGTTAGTTTCCCGGAAAGAAGTCTTCATGTAGCACATAGTAGTCAATCGCGACGCACTTTTTGTGTCGTATCGTCAATGTGAGGATCTAAGGGTTATAATAAACGACCTGTAGTACATCGGAAAAAAGCTTCACAACTCCCAGGTGAGGTTCTGTAATATGAATGTAGCGACGTTAGTTTCCCGGAAAGAAGTCTTCATGTAGCACATAGTAGTCAATCGCGACGCACTTTTTGTGTCGTATCGTCAATGTGAGGATCTAAGTGTTATAATAAACGACCTGTAGTACATCGGAAAAAAGCTTCACAACTCTCAGGTGAGGTTCTGTAATATGAATGTAGCGACGTTAGTTTCCCGGAAAGAAGTCTTCATGTAGCACATAGTAGTCAATCGCGACGCACTTTTTGTGTCGTATCGTCAATGTGAGGATCTAAGGGTTATAATAAACGACCTGTAGTACATCGGAAAAAAGCTTCACAACTCCCAGGTGAGGTTCTGTAATATGAATGTAGCGACGTTAGTTTCCCGGAAAGAAGTCTTCATATAGCACATAGTAGTCAATCGCGGCGCACTTTTTGTGTCGTATCGTCAATGTGAGGATCTAAGGGTTATAATAAACGACCTGTAGTACATCGGAAAAAAGCTTCACAACTCCCAGGTGAGGTTCTGTAATATGAATGTAGCGACGTTAGTTTCCCGGAAAGAAGTCTTCATGTAGCACATAGTAGTCAATCGCGACGCACTTTTTGTGTCGTATCGTCAATGTGAGGATCTAAGGGTTATAATAAACGACCAGTAATACATCGGAAAAAAGCTTCACAATTCTCAGGTGAGGTTCTGTAATATGAATGTAGCGACGTTAGTTTCCCGGAAAGAAGTCTTCATGTAGCACATAGTAGTCAATCGCGACGCACTTTTTGTGTCGTATCGTCAATGTGAGGATCTAAGGGTTATAATAAACGACCTGTAGTACATCGGAAAAAAGCTTCACAACTCCCAGGTGAGGTTCTGTAATATGAATGTAGCGACGTTAGTTTCCCGGAAAGAAGTCTTCATGTAGTACATAGTAGTCAATCGCGACGCACTTTTTGTGTCGTATCGTCAATGTGAGGATCTAAGGGTTATAATAAACGACCTGTAGTACATCGGAAAAAAGCTTCACAACTCTCAGGTGAGGTTCTGTAATACGAATGTAGCGACGTTAGTTTCCCGGAAAGAAGTCTTCATGTAGCACATAGTAGTCAATCGCGACGCACTTTTTGTGTCGTATCGTCAATGTGAGGATCTAAGGGTTATAATAAACGACCTGTAGTACATCGGAAAAAAGCTTCACAACTCCCAGGTGAGGTTCTGTAATATGAATGTAGCGACGTTAGTTTCCCGGAAAGAAGTCTTCATGTAGCACATAGTAATCAATCGCGACGCACTTTTTGTGTCGTATCGTCAATGTGAGGATCTAAGGGTTATAATAAACGACCTGTAGTACATCGGAAAAAAGCTTCACAACTCTCAGGTGAGGTTCTGTAATATGAATGTAGCGACGTTAATTTCCCGGAAAGAAGTCTTCATGTAGCACATAGTAGTCAATCGCGACGCACTTTTTGTGTCGTATCGTTAATGTGAGGATCTAAGGGTTATAATAAACGACCTGTAGTACATCGGAAAAAAGCTTCACAACTCCCAGGTGAGGTTCTGTAATATGAATGTAGCGACATTAGTTTCCCGGAAAGAAGTCTTCATGTAGCACATAGTAGTCAATCGCGACGCACTTTTTGTGTCGTATCGTCAATGTGAGGATCTAAGGGTTATAATAAACGACCTGTAGTACATCGGAAAAAAGCTTCACAACTCTCAGGTGAGGTTCTGTAATATGAATGTAGCGACGTTAGTGTCCCGGAAAGAAGTCTTCATGTAGCACATAGTAGTCAATCGCGACGCACTTTTTGTGTCGTATCGTCAATGTGAGGATCTAAGGGTTATAATAAACGACCTGTAGTACATCGGAAAAAAGCTCCACAACTCCCAGGTGAGGTTCTGTAATATGAATGTAGCGACGTTAGTCTCCCGGAAAGAAGTCTTCATGTAGCACATAGTAGTCAATCGCGACGCACTTTTTGTGTCGTATCGTCAATGTGAGGATCTAAGGGTTATAATAAACGACCTGTAGTACATCGGAAAAAACCTTCACAACTCTCAGGTGAGGTTCTGTAATATGAATGTAGCGACGTTAGTTTCCCGGAAAGAAGTCTTCATGTAGCACATAGTAGTCAATCGCGACGCACTTTTTGTGTCGTATCGTCAATGTGAGGATCTAAGGGTTATAATAAACGACCTGTAGTACATCGGAAAAAAGCTTCACAACTCCCAGGTGAGGTTCTGTAATATGAATGTAGCGACGTTAGTTTCCCGGAAAGAAGTCTTCATGTAGCACATAGTAGTCAATCGCGACGCACTTTTTGTGTCGTATCGTCAATGTGAGGATCTAAGTGTTATAATAAACGACCTGTAGTACATCGGAAAAAAGCTTCACAACTCCCAGGTGAGGTTCTGTAATATGAATGTAGCGACGAAAGTTTCCCGGAAAGAAGTCTTCATGTAGCACATAGTAGTCAATCGCGACGCACTTTTTGTGTCGTATCGTCAATGTGAGGATCTAAGTGTTATAATAAACGACCTGTAGTACATCGGAAAAAAGCTCCACAACTCCCAGGTGAGGTTCTGTAATATGAATGTAGCGACGTTAGTCTCCCGGAAAGAAGTCTTCATGTAGCACATAGTAGTCAATCGCGACGCACTTTTTGTGTCGTATCGTCAATGTGAGGATCTAAGGGTTATAATAAACGACCTGTAGTACATCGGAAAAAAGCTTCACAACTCTCAGGTGAGGTTCTGTAATATGAATGTAGCGACGTTAGTTTCCCGGAAAGAAGTCTTCATGTAGCACATAGTAGTCAATCGCGACGCACTTTTTGTGTCGTATCGTCAATGTGAGGATCTAAGGGTTATAATAAACGACCTGTAGTACATCGGAAAAAAGCTTCACAACTCCCAGGTGAGGTTCTGTAATATGAATGTAGCGACGTTAGTTTCCCGGAAAGAAGTCTTCATGTAGCACATAGTAGTCAATCGCGACGCACTTTTTGTGTCGTATCGTCAATGTGAGGATCTAAGTGTTATAATAAACGACCTGTAGTACATCGGAAAAAAGCTCCACAACTCCCAGGTGAGGTTCTGTAATATGAATGTAGCGACGTTAGTCTCCCGGAAAGAAGTCTTCATGTAGCACATAGTAGTCAATCGCGACGCACTTTTTGTGTCGTATCGTCAATGTGAGGATCTAAGGGTTATAATAAACGACCTGTAGTACATCGGAAAAAAGCTTCACAACTCTCAGGTGAGGTTCTGTAATATGAATGTAGCGACGTTAGTTTCCCGGAAAGAAGTCTTCATGTAGCACATAGTAGTCAATCGCGACGCACTTTTTGTGTCGTATCGTCAATGTGAGGATCTAAGGGTTATAATAAACGACCTGTAGTACATCGGAAAAAAGCTTCACAACTCCCAGGTGAGGTTCTGTAATATGAATGTAGCGACGTTAGTTTCCCGGAAAGAAGTCTTCATGTAGCACATAGTAGTCAATCGCGACGCACTTTTTGTGTCGTATCGTCAATGTGAGGATCTAAGTGTTATAATAAACGACCTGTAGTACATCGGAAAAAAGCTTCACAACTCCCAGGTGAGGTTCTGTAATATGAATGTAGCGACGAAAGTTTCCCGGAAAGAAGTCTTCATGTAGCACATAGTAGTCAATCGCGACGCACTTTTTGTGTCGTATCGTCAATGTGAGGATCTAAGTGTTATAATAAACGACCTGTAGTACATCGGAAAAAAGCTTCACAACTCTCAGGTGAGGTTCTGTAATATGAATGTAGCGACGTTAGTTTCCCGGAAAGAAGTCTTCATGTAGCACATAGTAGTCAATCGCGACGCACTTTTTGTGTCGTATCGTCAATGTGAGGATCTAAGGGTTATAATAAACGACCTGTAGTACATCGGAAAAAAGCTTCACAATTCTCAGGTGAGGTTCTGTAATATGAATGTAGCGACGTTAGTTTCCCGGAAAGAAGTCTTCATGTAGCACATAGTAGTCAATCGCGACGCACTTTTTGTGTCGTATCGTCAATGTGAGGATCTAAGGGTTATAATAAACGACCTGTAGTACATCGGAAAAAAGCTTCACAACTCTCAGGTGAGGTTCTGTAATATGAATGTAGCGACGTTAGTTTCCCGGAAAGAAGTCTTCATGTAGCACATAGTAGTCAATCGCGACGCACTTTTTGTGTCGTATCGTCAATGTGAGGATCTAAGGGTTATAATAAACGACCTGTAGTACATCGGAAAAAAGCTTCACAATTCTCAGGTGAGGTTCTGTAATATGAATGTAGCGACGTTAGTTTCCCGGAAAGAAGTCTTCATGTAGCACATAGTAGTCAATCGCGACGCACTTTTTGTGTCGTATCGTCAATGTGAGGATCTAAGGGTTATAATAAACGACCTGTAGTACATCGGAAAAAAGCTTCACAACTCCCAGGTGAGGTTCTGTAATATGAATGTAGCGACGTTAGTTTCCCGGAAAGAAGTCTTCATGTAGTACATAGTAGTCAATCGCGACGCACTTTTTGTGTCGTATCGTCAATGTGAGGATCTAAGGGTTATAATAAACGACCTGTAGTACATCGGAAAAAAGCTTCACAACTCTCAGGTGAGGTTCTGTAATATGAATGTAGCGACGTTAGTTTCCCGGAAAGAAGTCTTCATGTAGCACATAGTAGTCAATCGCGACGCACTTTTTGTGTCGTATCGTCAATGTGAGGATCTAAGGGTTATAATAAACGACCTGTAGTACATCGGAAAAAAGCTTCACAACTCCCAGGTGAGGTTCTGTAATATGAATGTAGCGACGTTAGTTTCCCGGAAAGAAGTCTTCATGTAGCACATAGTAGTCAATCGCGACGCACTTTTTGTGTCGTATCGTCAATGTGAGGATCTAAGGGTTATAATAAACGACCTGTAGTACATCGGAAAAAAGCTTCACAATTCTCAGGTGAGGTTCTGTAATATGAATGTAGCGACGTTAGTTTCCCGGAAAGAAGTCTTCATGTAGCACATAGTAGTCAATCGCGACGCACTTTTTGTGTCGTATCGTCAATGTGAGGATCTAAGGGTTATAATAAACGACCTGTAGTACATCGGAAAAAAGCTTCACAATTCTCAGGTGAGGTTCTGTAATATGAATGTAACGACGTTAGTTTCCCGGAAAGAAGTCTTCATGTAGCACATAGTAGTCAATCGCGACGCACTTTTTGTGTCGTATCGTCAATGTGAGGATCTAAGGGTTATAATAAACGACCTGTAGTACATCGGAAAAAAGCTTCACAATTCTCAGGTGAGGCTCTGTAATATGAATATAGCGACGTTAGTTTCCCGGAAAGAAGTCTTCATGTAGCACATAGTAGTCAATCGCGACGCACTTTTTGTGTCGTATTGTCAATGTGAGGATCTAAGGGTTATAATAAACGACCTGTAGTACATCGGAAAAAAGCTTCACAATTCTCAGGTGAGGTTCTGTAATATGAATGTAGCGACGTTAGTTTCCCGGAAAGAAGTCTTCATGTAGCACATAGTAGTCAATCGCGACGCACTTTTTGTGTCGTATCGTCAATGTGAGGATCTAAGGGTTATAATAAACGACCTGTAGTACATCGGAAAAAAGCTTCACAACTCCCAGGTGAGGTTCTGTAATATGAATGTAGCGACGTTAGTTTTCCGGAAAGAAGTCTTCATGTAGCACATAGTAGTCAATCGCGACGCACTTTTTGTGTCGTATCGTCAATGTGAGGATCTAAGGGTTATAATAAACGACCTGTAGTACATCGGAAAAAAGCTTCACAACTCCCAGGTGAGGTTCTGTAATATGAATGTAGCGACGTTAGTTTCCCGGAAAGAAGTCTTCATGTAGCACATAGTAGTCAATCGCGACGCACTTTTTGTGTCGTATCGTCAATGTGAGGATCTAAGGGTTATAATAAACGACCTGTAGTACATCGGAAAAAAGCTTCACAACTCTCAGGTGAGGTTCTGTAATATGAATGTAGCGACGTTAGTTTCCCGGAAAGAAGTCTTCATGTAGCACATAGTAGTCAATCGCGACGCACTTTTTGTGTCGTATCGTCAATGTGAGGATCTAAGGGTTATAATAAACGACCTGTAGTACATCGGAAAAAAGCTTCACAACTCCCAGGTGAGGTTCTGTAATATGAATGTAGCGACGTTAGTTTCCCGGAAAGAAGTCTTCATGTAGCACATAGTAGTCAATCGCGACGCACTTTTTGTGTCGTATCGTCAAAGTGATGATCTAAGGGTTATAATAAACGACCTGTAGTACATCGGAAAAAAGCTTCACAACTCTCAGGTGAGGTTCTGTAATATGAATGTAGCGACGTTAGTTTCCCGGAAAGAAGTCTTCATGTAGCACATAGTAGTCAATCGCGACGCACTTTTTGTGTCGTATCGTCAATGTGAGGATCTAAGGGTTATAATAAACGACCTGTAGTACATCGGAAAAAAGCTTCACAATTCTCAGGTGAGGCTCTGTAATATGAATATAGCGACGTTAGTTTCCCGGAAAGAAGTCTTCATGTAGCACATAGTAGTCAATCGCGACGCACTTTTTGTGTCGTATCGTCAATGTGAGGATCTAAGGGTTATAATAAACGACCTGTAGTACATCGGAAAAAAGCTTCACAATTCTCAGGTGAGGCTCTGTAATATGAATATAGCGACGTTTGTTTCCCGGAAAGAAGTCTTCATGTGGCACATAGTAGTCAATCGCGACGCACTTTTTGTGTCGTATTGTCAATGTGAGGATCTAAGGGTTATAATAAACGACCTGTAGTACATCGGAAAAAAGCTTCACAATTCTCAGGTGAGGTTCTGTAATATGAATGTAGCGACGTTAGTTTCCCGGAAAGAAGTCTTCATGTAGCACATAGTAGTCAATCGCGACGCACTTTTTGTGTCGTATCGTCAATGTGAGGATCTAAGGGTTATAATAAACGACCTGTAGTACATCGGAAAAAAGCTTCACAACTCCCAGGTGAGGTTCTGTAATATGAATGTAGCGACGTTAGTTTTCCGGAAAGAAGTCTTCATGTAGCACATAGTAGTCAATCGCGACGCACTTTTTGTGTCGTATCGTCAATGTAAGGATCTAAGGGTTATAATAAACGACCTGTAGTACATCGGAAAAAAGCTTCACAATTCTCAGGTGAGGTTCTGTAATATGAATGTAGCGACGTTAGTTTCCCGGAAAGAAGTCTTCATGTAGCACATAGTAGTCAATCGCGACGCACTTTTTGTGTCGTATCGTCAATGTGAGGATCTAAGGGTTATAATAAACAACCTGTAGTACATCGGAAAAACGCTTCACAACTCCCAGGTGAGGTTCTGTAATATGAATGTAGCGACGTTAGTTTCCCAGAAAGAAGTCTTCATATAGCACATAGTAGTCAATCGCGACGCACTTTTTGTGTCGTATCGTCAATGTGATGATCTAAGGGTTATAATAAACGACCTGTAGTACATCGGAAAAAAGCTTCACAACTCTCAGGTGAGGTTCTGTAATATGAATGTAGCGACGTTAGTTTCCCGGAAAGAAGTCTTCATGTAGCAAATAGTAGTCAATCGCGACGCACTTTTTGTGTCGTATCGTCAATGTGAGGATCTAAGGGTTATAATAAACGACCTGTAGTACATCGGAAAAAAGCTTCACAACTCCCAGGTGAGGTTCTGTAATATGAATGTAGCGACGTTAGTTTCCCGGAAAGAAGTCTTCATGTAGTACATAGTAGTCAATCACGACGCACTTTTTGTGTCGTATCGTCAATGTGAGGATCTAAGGGTTATAATAAACGACCTGTAGTACATCGGAAAAAAGCTTCACAACTCTCAGGTGAGGTTCTGTAATATGAATGTAGCGACGTTAGTTTCCCGGAAAGAAGTCTTCATGTAGCACATAGTAGTCAATCGCGACGCACTTTTTGTGTCGTATCGTCAATGTGAGGATCTAAGGGTTATAATAAACGACCTGTAGTACATCGGAAAAAAGCTTCACAACTCCCAGGTGAGGTTCTGTAATATGAATGTAGCGACGTTAGTTTCCCGGAAAGAAGTCTTCATGTAGCACATAGTAGTCAATCGCGACGCACTTTTTGTGTCGTATCGTCAATGTGAGGATCTAAGGGTTATAATAAACGACCTGTAGTACATCGGAAAAAAGCTTCACAATTCTCAGGTGAGGTTCTGTAATATGAATGTAGCGACGTTAGTTTCCCGGAAAGAAGTCTTCATGTAGCACATAGTAGTCAATCGCGACGCACTTTTTGTGTCGTATCGTCAATGTGAGGATCTAAGGGTTATAATAAACGACCTGTAGTACATCGGAAAAAAGCTTCACAATTCTCAGGTGAGGTTCTGTAATATGAATGTAACGACGTTAGTTTCCCGGAAAGAAGTCTTCATGTAGCACATAGTAGTCAATCGCGACGCACTTTTTGTGTCGTATCGTCAATGTGAGGATCTAAGGGTTATAATAAACGACCTGTAGTACATCGGAAAAAAGCTTCACAATTCTCAGGTGAGGCTCTGTAATATGAATATAGCGACGTTAGTTTCCCGGAAAGAAGTCTTCATGTAGCACATAGTAGTCAATCGCGACGCACTTTTTGTGTCGTATTGTCAATGTGAGGATCTAAGGGTTATAATAAACGACCTGTAGTACATCGGAAAAAAGCTTCACAATTCTCAGGTGAGGTTCTGTAATATGAATGTAGCGACGTTAGTTTCCCGGAAAGAAGTCTTCATGTAGCACATAGTAGTCAATCGCGACGCACTTTTTGTGTCGTATCGTCAATGTGAGGATCTAAGGGTTATAATAAACGACCTGTAGTACATCGGAAAAAAGCTTCACAACTCCCAGGTGAGGTTCTGTAATATGAATGTAGCGACGTTAGTTTTCCGGAAAGAAGTCTTCATGTAGCACATAGTAGTCAATCGCGACGCACTTTTTGTGTCGTATCGTCAATGTGAGGATCTAAGGGTTATAATAAACGACCTGTAGTACATCGGAAAAAAGCTTCACAACTCCCAGGTGAGGTTCTGTAATATGAATGTAGCGACGTTAGTTTCCCGGAAAGAAGTCTTCATGTAGCACATAGTAGTCAATCGCGACGCACTTTTTGTGTCGTATCGTCAATGTGAGGATCTAAGGGTTATAATAAACGACCTGTAGTACATCGGAAAAAAGCTTCACAACTCTCAGGTGAGGTTCTGTAATATGAATGTAGCGACGTTAGTTTCCCGGAAAGAAGTCTTCATGTAGCACATAGTAGTCAATCGCGACGCACTTTTTGTGTCGTATCGTCAATGTGAGGATCTAAGGGTTATAATAAACGACCTGTAGTACATCGGAAAAAAGCTTCACAACTCCCAGGTGAGGTTCTGTAATATGAATGTAGCGACGTTAGTTTCCCGGAAAGAAGTCTTCATGTAGCACATAGTAGTCAATCGCGACGCACTTTTTGTGTCGTATCGTCAAAGTGATGATCTAAGGGTTATAATAAACGACCTGTAGTACATCGGAAAAAAGCTTCACAACTCTCAGGTGAGGTTCTGTAATATGAATGTAGCGACGTTAGTTTCCCGGAAAGAAGTCTTCATGTAGCACATAGTAGTCAATCGCGACGCACTTTTTGTGTCGTATCGTCAATGTGAGGATCTAAGGGTTATAATAAACGACCTGTAGTACATCGGAAAAAAGCTTCACAATTCTCAGGTGAGGCTCTGTAATATGAATATAGCGACGTTAGTTTCCCGGAAAGAAGTCTTCATGTAGCACATAGTAGTCAATCGCGACGCACTTTTTGTGTCGTATCGTCAATGTGAGGATCTAAGGGTTATAATAAACGACCTGTAGTACATCGGAAAAAAGCTTCACAATTCTCAGGTGAGGCTCTGTAATATGAATATAGCGACGTTTGTTTCCCGGAAAGAAGTCTTCATGTGGCACATAGTAGTCAATCGCGACGCACTTTTTGTGTCGTATTGTCAATGTGAGGATCTAAGGGTTATAATAAACGACCTGTAGTACATCGGAAAAAAGCTTCACAATTCTCAGGTGAGGTTCTGTAATATGAATGTAGCGACGTTAGTTTCCCGGAAAGAAGTCTTCATGTAGCACATAGTAGTCAATCGCGACGCACTTTTTGTGTCGTATCGTCAATGTGAGGATCTAAGGGTTATAATAAACGACCTGTAGTACATCGGAAAAACGCTTCACAACTCCCAGGTGAGGTTCTGTAATATGAATGTAGCGACGTTAGTTTCCCAGAAAGAAGTCTTCATATAGCACATAGTAGTCAATCGCGACGCACTTTTTGTGTCGTATCGTCAATGTGATGATCTAAGGGTTATAATAAACGACCTGTAGTACATCGGAAAAAAGCTTCACAACTCTCAGGTGAGGTTCTGTAATATGAATGTAGCGACGTTAGTTTCCCGGAAAGAAGTCTTCATGTAGCACATAGTAGTCAATCGCGACGCACTTTTTGTGTCGTATCGTCAATGTGAGGATCCAAGGGTTATAATAAACGACCTGTAGTACATCGGAAAAAAGCTTCACAATTCTCAGGTGAGGTTCTGTAATATGAATGTAGCGACGTTAGTTTCCCGGAAAGAAGTCTTCATGTAGCACATAGTAGTCAATCGCGACGCACTTTTTGTGTCGTATCGTCAATGTGAGGATCTAAGGGTTATAATAAACGACCTGTAGTACATCGGAAAAAAGCTTCACAACTCTCAGGTGAGGTTCTGTAATATGAATGTAGCGACGTTAGTTTCCCGGAAAGAAGTCTTCATGTAGCACATAGTAGTCAATCGCGACGCACTTTTTGTGTCGTATCGTCAATGTGAGGATCTAAGGGTTATAATAAACGACCTGTAGTACATCGGAAAAAAGCTTCACAAGTCCCACGTGAGGTTCTGTAATATGAATGTAGCGACGTTAGTTTCCCGGAAAGAAGTCTTCATGTAGCACATAGTAGTCAATCGCGACGCACTTTTTGTGTCGTATCGTCAATGTGAGGATCTAAGGGTTATAATAAACGACCTGTAGTACATCGGAAAAGAGCTTCACAACTCCCAGGTGAGGTTCTGTAATATGAATGTAGCGACGTTAGTTTCCCGGAAAGAAGTCTTCATGTAGCACATAGCAGTCAATCGCGACGCACTTTTTGTGTCGTATCGTCAATGTGAGGATCTAAGGGTTATAATAAACGACCTGTAGTACATCGGAAAAAAGCTTCACAACTCTCAGGTGAGGTTCTGTAATATGAATGTAGCGACGTTAGTTTCCCGGAAAGAAGTCTTCATGTAGCACATAGTAGTCAATCGCGACGCACTTTTTGTGTCGTATCGTCAATGTGAGGATCTAAGGGTTATAATAAACGACCTGTAGTACATCGGAAAAAAGCTTCACAACTCCCAGGTGAGGTTCTGTAATATGAATGTAGCGACGTTAGTTTCCCGGAAAGAAGTCTTCATGTAGCACATAGTAGTCAATCACGACGCACTTTTTGTGTCGTATCGTCAATGTGAGGATCTAAGGGTTATAATAAACGACCTGTAGTACATCGGAAAAAAGCTTCAGAACTCCCAGGTGAGGTTCTGTAATATGAATGTAGCGACGTTAGTTTCCCGGAAAGAAGTCTTCATGTAGCACATAGTAGTCAATCGCGACGCACTTTTTGTGTCGTATCGTCAATGTGAGGATCTAAGGGTTATAATAAACGACCTGTAGTACATCGGAAAAAAGCTTCACAACTCTCAGGTGAGGTTCTGTAATATGAATGTAGCGACGTTAGTTTCCCGGAAAGAAGTCTTCATGTAGCACATAGTAGTCAATCGCGACGCTCTTTTTGTGTCGTGTCGTCAATGTGAGGATCTAAGGGTTATAATAAACGACCTGTAGTACATCGGAAAAAAGCTTCACAATTCTCAGGTGAGGTTCTGTAATATGAATGTAGCGACGTTAGTTTCCCGGAAAGAAGTCTTCATGTAGCACATAGTAGTCAATCGCGACGCACTTTTTGTGTCGTATCGTCAATGTGAGGATCTAAGGGTTATAATAAACGACCTGTAGTACATCGGAAAAAAGCTTCACAACTCCCAGGTGAGGTTCTGTAATATGAATGTAGCGACGTTAGTTTCCCGGAAAGAAGTCTTCATGTAGCACATAGTAGTCAATCGCGACGCACTTTTTGTGTCGTATCGTCAATGTGAGGATCTAAGGGTTATAATAAACGACCTGTAGTACATCGGAAAAAAGCTTCACAACTCCCAGGTGAGGTTCTGTAATATGAATGTAGCGACGTTAGTTTCCCGGAAAGAAGTCTTCATGTAGCACATAGTAGTCAATCGCGACGCACTTTTTGTGTCGTATCGTCAATGTGAGGATCTAAGGGTTATAATAAACGACCTGTAGTACATCGGAAAAAAGCTTCACAACTCTCATGTGAGGTTCTGTAATATGAATGTAGCGACGTTAGTTTCCCGGAAAGAAGTCTTCATGTAGCACATAGTAGTCAATCGCGACGCACTTTTTGTGTCGTATCGTCAATGTGAGGATCTAAGGGTTATAATAAACGACCTGTAGTACATCGGAAAAAAGCTTCACAACTCCCACGTCAGGTTCTGTAATATGAATGTAGCGACGTTAGTTTCCCGGAAAGAAGTCTTCATGTAGCACATAGTAGTCAATCGCGACGCACTTTTTGTATCGTATCGTCAATGTGAGGATCTAAGGGTTATAATAAACGACCTGTAGTACATCGGAAAAAAGCTTCACAATTCTCATGTGAGGTTCTGTAATATGAATGTAGCGACGTTAGTTTCCCGGAAAGAAGTCTTCATGTAGCACATAGTAGTCAATCGCGACGCACTTTTTGTGTCGTATCGTCAATGTGAGGATCTAAGGGTTATAATAAACGACCTGTAGTACATCGGAAAAAAGCTTCACAACTCCCAGGTGAGGTTCTGTAATATGAATGTAGCGACGTTAGTTTCCCGGAAAGAAGTCTTCATGTAGCACATAGTAGTCAATCGCGACGCACTTTTTGTGTCGTATCGTCAATGTGAGGATCTAAGGGTTATAATAAACGACCTGTAGTACATCGGAAAAAAGCTTCACAACTCTCATGTGAGGTTCTGTAATATGAATGTAGCGACGTTAGTTTCCCGGAAAGAAGTCTTCATGTAGCACATAGTAGTCAATCGCGACGCACTTTTTGTGTCGTATCGTCAATGTGAGGATCTAAGGGTTATAATAAACGACCTGTAGTACATCGGAAAAAAGCTTCACAACTCCCACGTCAGGTTCTGTAATATGAATGTAGCGACGTTAGTTTCCCGGAAAGAAGTCTTCATGTAGCACATAGTAGTCAATCGCGACGCACTTTTTGTATCGTATCGTCAATGTGAGGATCTAAGGGTTATAATAAACGACCTGTAGTACATCGGAAAAAAGCTTCACAATTCTCATGTGAGGTTCTGTAATATGAATGTAGCGACGTTAGTTTCCCGGAAAGAAGTCTTCATGTAGCACATAGTAGTCAATCGCGACGCACTTTTTGTGTCGTATCGTCAATGTGAGGATCTAAGGGTTATAATAAACGACCTGTAGTACATCGGAAAAAAGCTTCACAACTCCCAGGTGAGGTTCTGTAATATGAATGTAGCGACGTTAGTTTCCCGGAAAGAAGTATTCATGTAGCACATAGTAGTCAATCGCGACGCACTTTTTGTGTCGTATCGTCAATGTGAGGATCTAAGGGTTATAATAAACGACCTGTAGTACATCGGAAAAAAGCTTCACAACTCTCAGGTGAGGTTCTGTAATATGAATGTAGCGACGTTAGTTTCCCGGAAAGAAGTCTTCATGTAGCACATAGTAGTCAATCGCGACGCACTTTTTGTGTCGTATCGTCAATGTGAGGATCTAAGGGTTATAATAAACGACCTGTAGTACATCGGAAAAAAGCTTCACAATTCTCAGGTGAGGTTCTGTAATATGAATGTAGCGACGTTAGTTTCCCGGAAAGAAGTCTTCATGTAGCACATAGTAGTCAATCGCGACGCACTTTTTGTGTCGTATCGTCAATGTGAGGATCTAAGGGTTATAATAAACGACCTGTAGTACATCGGAAAAAAGCTTCACAACTCCCAGGTGAGGTTCTGTAATATGAATGTAGCGACGTTAGTTTCCCGGAAAGAAGTCTTCATGTAGCACATAGTAGTCAATCGCGACGCACTTTTTGTGTCGTATCGTCAATGTGAGGATCTAAGGGTTATAATAAACGACCTGTAGTACATCGGAAAAAAGCTTCACAACTTCCAGGTGAGGTTCTGTAATATGAATGTAGCGACGTTAGTTTCCCGGAAAGAAGTCTTCATGTAGCACATAGTAGTCAATCGCGACGCACTTTTTGTGTCGTATCGTCAATGTGAGGATCTAAGGGTTATAATAAACGACCTGTAGTACATCGGAAAAAAGCTTCACAACTCTCAGGTGAGGTTCTGTAATATGAATGTAGCGACGTTAGTTTCCCGGAAAGAAGTCTTCATGTAGCACATAGTAGTCAATCGCGACGCACTTTTTGTGTCGTATCGTCAATGTGAGGATCTAAGGGTTATAATAAACGACCTGTAGTACATCGGAAAAAAGCTTCACAATTCTCAGGTGAGGTTCTGTAATATGAATGTAGCGACGTTAGTTTCCCGGAAAGAAGTCTTCATGTAGCACATAGTAGTCAATCGCGACGCACTTTTTGTGTCGTATCGTCAATGTGAGGATCTAAGGGTTATAATAAACGACCTGTAGTACATCGGAAAAAAGCTTCACAACTCCCAGGTGAGGTTCTGTAATATGAATGTAGCGACGTTAGTTTCCCGGAAAGAAGTCTTCATGTAGCACATAGTAGTCAATCGCGACGCACTTTTTGTGTCGTATCGTCAATGTGAGGATCTAAGGGTTATAATAAACGACCTATGGTACATCGGAAAAAAGCTTCACAACTCTCAGGTGAGGTTCTGTAATATGAATGTAGCGACGTTAGTTTCCCGGAAAGAAGTCTTCATGTAGCACATAGTAGTCAATCGCGACGCACTTTTTGTGTCGTTTCGTCAATGTGAGGATCTAAGGGTTATAATAAACGACCTATGGTACATCGGAAAAAAGCTTCACAACTCTCAGGTGAGGTTCTGTAATATGAATGTAGCGACGTTAGTTTCCCGGAAAGAAGTCTTCATGTAGCACATAGTAGTCAATCGCGACGCACTTTTTGTGTCGTATCGTCAATGTGAGGATCTAAGGGTTATAATAAACGACCTGTAGTACATCGGAAAAAAGCTTCACAACTCCCAGGTGAGGTTCTGTAATATGAATGTAGCGACGTTAGTTTCCCGGAAAGAAGTCTTCATGTAGCACATAGTAGTCAATCGCGACGCACTTTTTGTGTCGTATCGTCAATGTGAGGATCTAAGGGTTATAATAAACGACCTGTAATACATCGGAAAAAAGCTTCACAACTCCCAGGTGAGGTTCTGTAATATGAATGTAGCGACGTTAGTTTCCCGGAAAGAAGTCTTCATGTAGCACATAGTAGTCAATCAAGACGCACTTTTTGTGTCGTATCGTCAATGTGAGGATCTAAGGGTTATAATAAACGACCTGTAGTACATCGGAAAAAAGCTTCACAACTCCCAGGTGAGGTTCTGTAATATGAATGTAGCGACGTTAGTTTCCCGGAAAGAAGTCTTCATGTAGCTCATAGTAGTCAATCGCGACGCACTTTTTGTGTCGTATCGTCAATGTGAGGATCTAAGGGTTATAATAAACGACCTGTAGTACATCGGAAAAAAGCTTCACAACTCCCACGTCAGGTTCTGTAATATGAATGTAGCGACGTTAGTTTCCCGGAAAGAAGTCTTCATGTAGCACATAGTAGTCAATCGCGACGCACTTTTTGTGTCGTATCGTCAATGTGAGGATCTAAGGGTTATAATAAACGACCTATGGTACATCGGAAAAAAGCTTCACAACTCTCAGGTGAGGTTCTGTAATATGAATGTAGCGACGTTAGTTTCCCGGAAAGAAGTCTTCATGTAGCACATAGTAGTCAATCGCGACGCACTTTTTGTGTCGTATCGTCTATGTGAGGATCTAAGGGTTATAATAAACGACCTATGGTACATCGGAAAAAAGCTTCACAACTCTCAGGTGAGGTTCTGTAATATGAATGTAGCGACGTTAGTTTCCCGGAAAGAAGTCTTCATGTAGCACATAGTAGTCAATCGCGACGCACTTTTTGTGTCGTATCGTCAATGTGAGGATCTAAGGGTTATAATAAACGACCTATGGTACATCGGAAAAAAGCTTCACAACTCCCAGGTGAGGTTCTGTAATATGAATGTAGCGACGTTAGTTTCCCGGAAAGAAGTCTTCATGTAGCACATAGTAGTCAATCAAGACGCACTTTTTGTGTCGTATCGTCAATGTGAGGATCTAAGGGTTATAATAAACGACCTGTAGTACATCGGAAAAAAGCTTCACAACTCCCAGGTGAGGTTCTGTAATATGAATGTAGCGACGTTAGTTTCCCGGAAAGAAGTCTTCATGTAGCACATAGTAGTCAATCGCGACGCACTTTTTGTGTCGTATCGTCAATGTGAGGATCTAAGGGTTATAATAAACGACCTATGGTACATCGGAAAAAAGCTTCACAACTCTCAGGTGAGGTTCTGTAATGTGAATGTAGCGACGTTAGTTTCCCGGAAAGAAGTCTTCATGTAGCACATAGTAGTCAATCGCGACGCACTTTTTGTGTCGTATCGTCAATGTGAGGATCTAAGGGTTATAATAAACGACCTATGGTACATCGGAAAAAAGCTTCACAACTCTCAGGTGAGGTTCTGTAATATGAATGTAGCGACGTTAGTTTCCCGGAAAGAAGTCTTCATGTAGCACATAGTAGTCAATCGCGACGCACTTTTTGTGTCGTATCGTCAATGTGAGGATCTAAGGGTTATAATAAACGACCTGTAGTACATCGGAAAAAAGCTTCACAACTCCCAGGTGAGGTTCTGTAATATGAATGTAGCGACGTTAGTTTCCCGGAAAGAAGTCTTCATGTAGCACATAGTAGTCAATCGCGACGCACTTTTTGTGTCGTATCGTCAATGTGAGGATCTAAGGGTTATAATAAACGACCTGTAATACATCGGAAAAAAGCTTCACAACTCCCAGGTGAGGTTCTGTAATATGAATGTAGCGACGTTAGTTTCCCGGAAAGAAGTCTTCATGTAGCACATAGTAGTCAATCAAGACGCACTTTTTGTGTCGTATCGTCAATGTGAGGATCTAAGGGTTATAATAAACGACCTGTAGTACATCGGAAAAAAGCTTCACAACTCCCAGGTGAGGTTCTGTAATATGAATGTAGCGACGTTAGTTTCCCGGAAAGAAGTCTTCATGTAGCACATAGTAGTCAATCGCGACGCACTTTTTGTGTCGTATCGTCAATGTGAGGATCTAAGGGTTATAATAAACGACCTGTAGTACATCGGAAAAAAGCTTCACAACTCCCACGTGAGGTTCTGTAATATGAATGTAGCGACGTTAGTTTCCCGGAAAGAAGTCTTCATGTAGCACATAGTAGTCAATCGCGACGCACTTTTTGTGTCGTATCGTCAATGTGAGGATCTAAGGGTTATAATAAACGACCTGTAGTACATCGGAAAAAAGCTTCACAACTCCCAGGTGAGGTTCTGTAATATGAATGTAGCGACGTTAGTTTCCCGGAAAGAAGTCTTCATGTAGCACATAGTAGTCAATCGCGACGCACTTTTTGTGTCGTATCGTCAATGTGAGGCTCTAAGGGTTATAATAAACGACCTATGGTACATCGGAAAAAAGCTTCACAACCCTCAGGTGAGGTTCTGTAATATGAATGTAGCGACGTTAGTTTCCCGGAAAGAAGTCTTCATGTAGCACATAGTAGTCAATCGCGACGCACTTTTTGTGTCGTATCGTCAATGTGAGGATCTAAGGGTTATAATAAACGACCTATGGTACATCGGAAAAAAGCTTCACAACTCCCAGGTGAGGTTCTGTAATATGAATGTAGCGACGTTAGTTTCCCGGAAAGAAGTCTTCATGTAGCACATAGTAGTCAATCAAGACGCACTTTTTGTGTCGTATCGTCAATGTGAGGATCTAAGGGTTATAATAAACGACCTGTAGTACATCGGAAAAAAGCTTCACAACTCCCAGGTGAGGTTCTGTAATATGAATGTAGCGACGTTAGTTTCCCGGAAAGAAGTCTTCATGTAGCACATAGTAGTCAATCGCGACGCACTTTTTGTGTCGTATCGTCAATGTGAGGATCTAAGGGTTATAATAAACGACCTATGGTACATCGGAAAAAAGCTTCACAACTCTCAGGTGAGGTTCTGTAATGTGAATGTAGCGACGTTAGTTTCCCGGAAAGAAGTCTTCATGTAGCACATAGTAGTCAATCGCGACGCACTTTTTGTGTCGTATCGTCAATGTGAGGATCTAAGGGTTATAATAAACGACCTGTAATACATCGGAAAAAAGCTTCACAACTCCCAGGTGAGGTTCTGTAATATGAATGTAGCGACGTTAGTTTCCCGGAAAGAAGTCTTCATGTAGCACATAGTAGTCAATCGCGACGCACTTTTTGTGTCGTATCGTCAATGTGAGGATCTAAGGGTTATAATAAACGACCTGTAGTACATCGGAAAAAAGCTTCACAACTCCCAGGTGAGGTTCTGTAATATGAATGTAGCGACGTTAGTTTCCCGGAAAGAAGTCTTCATGTAGCACATAGTAGTCAATCGCGACGCACTTTTTGTGTCGTATCGTCAATGTGAGGATCTAAGGGTTATATTTACGACCTGTAGTACATCGGAAAAAAGCTTCACAACTCCCAGGTGAGGTTCTGTAATATGAATGTAGCGACGTTAGTTTCCCGGAAAGAAGTCTTCATGTAGCACATAGTAGTCAATCGCGACGCACTTTTTGTGTCGTATCGTCAATGTGAGGATCTAAGGGTTATAATAAACGACCTGTAGTACATCGGAAAAAAGCTTCACAACTCCCAGGTGAGGTTCTGTAATATGAATGTAGCGACGTTAGTTTCCCGGAAAGAAGTCTTCATGTAGCACATAGTAGTCAATCGCGACGCACTTTTTGTGTCGTATCGTCAATGTGAGGATCTAAGGGTTATAATAAACGACCTGTAGTACATCGGAAAAAAGCTTCACAACTCCCAGGTGAGGTTCTGTTAAATGAATGTAGCGACGTTAGTCTCCCGGAAAGAAGTCTTCATGTAGCACATAGTAGTCAATCGCGACGCACTTTTTATGTCGTATCGTCAATGTGAGGATCTAAGGGTTATAATAAACGACCTGTAGTACATCGGAAAAAAGCTTCACAACTCCCAGGTGAGGTTCTGTAATATGAATGTAGCGACGTTAGTTTCCCGGAAAGAAGTCTTCATGTAGCACATAGTAGTCAATCGCGACGCACTTTTTGTGTCGTATCGTCAATGTGAGGATCTAAGGGTTATAATAAACGACCTGTAGTACATCGGAAAAAAGCTTCACAACTCCCAGGTGAGGTTCTGTTAAATGAATGTAGCGACGTTAGTCTCCCGGAAAGAAGTCTTCATGTAGCACATAGTAGTCAATCGCGACGCACTTTTTGTGTCGTATCGTCAATGTGAGGATCTAAGGGTTATAATAAACGACCTGTAGTACATCGGAAAAAAGCTTCACAACTCCCAGGAGAGTGTCTGTTAAATGAATGTAGCGACGTTAGTCTCCCGGAAAGAAGTCTTCATGTAGCACATAGTAGTCAATCGCGACGCACTTTTTGTGTCGTATCGCCAGTGTGAGGATCTAAGGGTTATAATAAACGACCTGTAGTACATCGGAAAAAAGCTTCACAACTCCCAGGTGAGGTTTTGTTAAATGAATGTAGCGACGTTAGTCTCCCGGAAAGAAGTCTTCATGTAGCACATAGTAGTCAATCGCGACGCACTTTTTGTATCGTATCGTCAATGTGAGGATCTAAGGGTTATAATAAACGACCTGTAGTACATCGGAAAAAAGCTTCACAAGTCCCACGTGAGGTTCTGTAATATGAATGTAGCGACATTAGTTTCCCGGAAAGAAGTCTTCATGTAGCACATAGTAGTCAATCGCGACGCACTTTTTGTGTCGTATCGTCAATGTGAGGATCTAAGGGTTATAATAAACGACCTGTAGTACATCGGAAAAAAGCTTCACAACTCCCAGGTGAGGTTCTGTAATATGAATGTAGCGACGTTAGTTTCCTGGAAAGAAGTCTTCATGTAGCACATAGTAGTCAATCGCGACGCACTTTTTGTGTCGTATCGTCAATGTGAGGATCTAAGGGTTATAATAAACGACCTGTAGTACATCGGAAAAAAGCTTCACAACTCCCAGGTGAGGTTCTGTTAAATGAATGTAGCGACGTTAGTCTCCCGGAAAGAAGTCTTCATGTAGCACATAGTAGTCAATCGCGACGCACTTTTTGTGTCGTATCGTCAATGTGAGGGTCTAAGGGTGATAATAAACGACCTGTAGTACATCGGAAAAAAGCTTCACAACTCCCAGGTGAGGTTCTGTAATATGAATGTAGCGACGTTAGTTTCCCGGAAAGAAGTCTTCATGTAGCACATAGTAGTCCATCGCGACGCACTTTTTGTGTCGTATCGTCAATGTGAGGATCTAAGGGTTATAATAAACGACCTGTGGTACATTGGGAAAAAGCTTCACAACTCCCAGGTGAGGTTCTGTAATATGAATGTAGCGACGTTAGTTTCCCGGAAATAAGTCTTCATGTAGCACATAGTAGTCAATCAAGACGCACTTTTTGTGTCGTATCGTCAATGTGAGGATCTAAGGGTTATAATAAACGACCTGTAGTACATCGGAAAAAAGCTTCACAACTCCCAGGTGAGGTTCTGTAATATGAATGTAGCGACGTTAGTTTCCCGGAAAGAAGTCTTCATGTAGCACATAGTAGTCAATCACGACGCACTTTTTGTGTCGTATCGTCAATGTGAGGATCTAAGGGTTATATTTACGACCTGTAGTACATCGGAAAAAAGCTTCACAACTCCCAGGTGAGGTTCTGTTAAATGAATGTAGCGACGTTAGTCTCCCGGAAAGAAGTCGTCATGTGGCACATAGTAGTCAATCGCGACGCACTTTTTGTGTCGTATCGTCAGTGTGAGGATCTAAGGGTTATAATAAACGACCTGTAGTACATCGGAAAAAAGCTTCACAACTCCCAGGTGAGGTTCTGTTAAATGAATGTAGCGACGTTAGTCTCCCGGAAAGAAGTCGTCATGTGGCACATAGTAGTCAATCGCGACGCACTTTCTGTGTCGTATCGTCAATGTGAGGATCTAAGGGTTATAATAAACGACCTGTAGTACATCGGAAAAAAGCTTCACAACTCCCAGTAGAGGGTCTGTTAAATGAATGTAGCGACGTTAGTCTCCCGGAAAGAAGTCTTCATGTAGCACATAGTAGTCAATCGCGACGCACTTTTTGTGTCGTATCGTCAATGTGAGGATCTAAGGGTTATAATAAACGACCTGTAGTACATCGGAAAAAAGCTTCACAACTCCCAGGTGAGGTTCTGTAATATGAATGTAGCGACGTTAGTTTCCCGGAAAGAAGTCTTCATGTAGCACATAGTAGTCAATCGCGACGCACTTTTTGTGTCGTATCGTCAATGTGAGGATCTAAGGGTTATAATAAACGACCTGTAGTACATCGGAAAAAAGCTTCACAACTCCCAGGTGAGGTTCTGTTAAATGAATGTAGCGACGTTAGTCTCCCGGAAAGAAGTCTTCATGTAGCACATAGTAGTCAATCGCGACGCACTTTTTGTGTCGTATCGTCAATGTGAGGATCTAAGGGTTATAATAAACGACCTGTAGTACATCGGAAAAAAGCTTCACAACTCCCAGGTGAGGTTCTGTTAAATGAATGTAGCGACGTTAGTCTCCCGGAAAGAAGTCGTCATGTGGCACATAGTAGTCAATCGCGACGCACTTTCTGTGTCGTATCGTCAATGTGAGGATCTAAGGGTTATAATAAACGACCTGTAGTACATCGGAAAAAAGCTTCACAACTCCCAGTAGAGGGTCTGTTAAATGAATGTAGCGACGTTAGTCTCCCGGAAAGAAGTCTTCATGTAGCACATAGTAGTCAATCGCGACGCACTTTTTGTGTCGTATCGTCAGTGTGAGGATCTAAGGGTTATAATAAACGACCTGTAGTACATCGGAAAAAAGCTTCACAACTCCCAGGTGAGGTTCTGTAATATGAATGTAGCGACGTTAGTTTCCCGGAAAGAAGTCTTCATGTAGCACATAGTAGTCAATCGCGACGCACTTTTTGTGTCGTATCGTCAATGTGAGGATCTAAGGGTTATAATAAACGACCTGTAGTACATCGGAAAAAAGCTTCACAACTCCCAGGTGAGGTTCTGTTAAATGAATGTAGCGACGTTAGTCTCCCGGAAAGAAGTCTTCATGTAGCACATAGTAGTCAATCGCGACGCACTTTTTGTGTCGTATCGTCAATGTGAGGATCTAAGGGTTATAATAAACGACCTGTAGTACATCGGAAAAAAGCTTCACAACTCCCAGGAGAGGGTCTGTTAAATGAATGTAGCGACGTTAGTCTCCCAGAAAGAAGTCTTCATGTAGCACATAGTAGTCAATCGCGACGCACTTTTTGTGTCGTATCGCCAGTGTGAGGATCTAAGGGTTATAATAAACGACCTGTAGTACATCGGAAAAAAGCTTCACAACTCCCAGGTGAGGTTCTGTTAAATGAATGTAGCGACGTTAGTCTCCCGGAAAGAAGTCTTCATGTAGCACATAGTAGTCAATCGCGACGCACTTTTTGTGTCGTATCGTCAATGTGAGGATCTAAGGGTTATAATAAACGACCTGTAGTACACCGGAAAAAAGCTTCACAACTCCCACGTGAGGTTCTGTAATATGAATGTAGCGACGTTAGTTTTCTGGAAAGAAGTCTTCATGTAGCACATAGTAGTCAATCGCGACGCACTTTTTGTGTCGTATCGTCAATGTGAGGATCCAAGGGTTATAATAAACGACCTGTAGTACATCGGAAAAAAGCTTCACAACTCCCAGGTGAGGTTCTGTAATATGAATGTTGCGACGTTAGTTTCCCGAAAAGAAGTCTTCATGTAGCACATAGTAGTCAATCGCGACGCACTTTTTGTGTCGTATCGTCAATGTGAGGATCTAAGGGTTATAATAAACGACCTGTAGTACACCGGAAAAAAGCTTCACAACTCCCACGTGAGGTTCTGTAATATGAATGTAGCGACGTTAGTTTCCTGGAAAGAAGTCTTCATGTAGCACATAGTAGTCAATCGCGACGCACTTTTTGTGTCGTATCGTCAATGTGAGGATCTAAGGGTTATAATAAACGACCTGTAGTACATCGGAAAAAAGCTTCACAACTCCCAGGTGAGGTTCTGTAATATGAATGTAGCGACGTTAGTTTCTCGGAAAGAAGTCTTCATGTAGCACATAGTAGTCAATCGCGACGCACTTTTTGTGTCGTATCGTCAATGTGAGGATCTAAGGGTTATAATAAACGACCTGTAGTACATCGGAAAAAAGCTTCACAACTCCCAGGTGATGTTCTGTTAAATGAATGTAGCGACGTTAGTCTCCCGGAAAGAAGTCTTCATGTAGCACATAGTAGTCAATCGCGACGCACTTTTTGTGTCGTATCGTCAATGTGAGGATCTAAGGGTTATAATAAACGACCTGTAGTACATCGGAAAAAAGCTTCACAACTCCCAGATGAGGTTCTGTTAAATGAATGTAGCGACGTTAGTCTCCCGGAAAGAAGTCTTCATGTAGCACATAGTAGTCAATCGCGACGCACTTTTTGTGTCGTATCGTCAATGTGAGGATCTAAGGGTTATAATAAACGACCTGTAGTACATCGGAAAAAAGCTTCACAACTCCCAGGTGAGGTTCTGTAATATGAATGTAGCGACGTTAGTTTCCCGGAAAGAAGTTTTCATGTAGCACATAGTAGTCAATCGCGACGCACTTTTTGTGTCGTATCGTCAATGTGAGGATCTAAGGGTTATAATAAACGACCTGTAGTACATCGGAAAAAAGCTTCACAACTCCCAGGTGAGGTTCTGTAATATGAATGTAGCGACGTTAGTTTCCCGGATAGAAGTCTTCATGTAGCACATAGTAGTCAATCGCGACGCACTTTTTGTGTCGTATCGTCAATATGAGGATCTAACGGTTATAATAAACGACCTGTAGTACATCGGAAAAAAGCCTCACAACTCCCAGGTGAGGTTCTGTAATATGAATGTAGCGACGTTAGTTTCCCGGAAAGAAGTCTTCATGTAGCACATAGTAGTCAATCGCGACGCACTTTTTGTGTCGTATCGTCAATGTGAGGATCTAAGGGTTATAATAAACGACCTGTAGTACATCGGAAAAAAGCTTCACAACTCCCAGGTGAGGTTCTGTAATATGAATGTAGCGACGTTAGTTTCCCGGAAATAATTCTTCATGTAGCACATAGTAGTCAATCGCGACGCACATTTGTGTCGTATCGTCAATGTGAGGATCTAAGGGTTATAATAAACGACCTGTAGTACATCGGAAAAAAGCTTCACAACTCCCAGGTGAGGTTCTGTAATATGAATGTAGCGACGTTAGTATCCCGGAAAGAAGTCTTCATGTAGCACATAGTAGTCAATCGCGACGCACTTTTTGTGTCGTATCGTCAGTGTGAGGATCTAAGGGTTATAATAAACGACCTGTAGTACATCGGAAAAAAGCTTCACAACTCCCAGGTGAGGTTCTGTAATATGAATGTAGCGACGTTAGTTTCCCGGAAAGAAGTCTTCATGTAGCACATAGTAGTCAATCGCGACGCACTTTTTGTGTCGTATCGTCAATGTGAGGATCTAAGGGTTATAATAAACGACCTGTAGTACATCGGAAAAAAGCTTCACAACTCCCAGGTGAGGTTCTGTTAAATGAATGTAGCGACGTTAGTCTCCCGGAAAGAAGTCTTCATGTAGCACATAGTAGTCAATCGCGACGCGCTTTTTGTGTCGTATCGTCAATGTGAGGATCTAAGGGTTATAATAAACGACCTGTAGTACATCGGAAAAAAGCTTCACAACTCCCACGTGAGGTTCTGTAATATGGATGTAGCGACGTTAGTTTCCCGGAAAGAAGTCTTCATGTAGCACATAGTAGTCAATCGCGACGCACTTTTTGTGTCGTATCGTCAGTGTGAGGATCTAAGGGTTATAATAAACGACCTGTAGTACATCGGAAAAAAGCTTCACAACTCCCAGGTGAGGTTCTGTAATATGAATGTAGCGACGTTAGTTTCCCGGAAAGAAGTTTTCATGTAGCACATAGTAGTCAATCGCGACGCACTTTTTGTGTCGTATCGTCAATGTGAGGATCTAAGGGTTATAATAAACGACCTGTAGTACATCGGAAAAAAGCTTCACAACTCCCAGGTGAGGTTCTGTAATATGAATGTAGCGACGTTAGTTTCCCGGAAAGAAGTCTTCATGTAGCACATAGTAGTCAATCGCGACGCACTTTTTGTGTCGTATCGTCAATGTGAGGATCTAAGGGTTATAATAAACGACCTGTAGTACATTGGAAAAAAGCTTCACAACTCCCAGGTGAGGTTCTGTAATATGAATGTAGCGACGTTAGTTTCCCGGAAAGAAGTCTTCATGTAGCACATAGTAGTCAATCGCGACGCACTTTTTGTGTCGTATCGTCAATGTGAGGATCTAAGGGTTATAATAAACGACCTGTAGTACATCGGAAAAAAGCTTCACAACTCCCAGTAGAGGGTCTGTTAAATGAATGTAGCGACGTTAGTCTCCCGGAAAGAAGTCTTCATGTAGCACATAGTAGTCAATCGCGACGCACTTTTTGTGTCGTATCGTCAATGTGAGGATCTAAGGGTTATAATAAACGACCTGTAGTACATCGGAAAAAAGCTTCACAACTCCCACGTGAGGTTCTGTAATATGAATGTAGCGACGTTAGTTTCCCGGAAAGAAGTCTTCATGTAGCACATAGTAGTCAATCGCGACGCACTTTTTGTGTCGTATCGTCAATGTGAGGATCTAAGGGTTATAATAAACGACCTGTAGTACATCGGAAAAAAGCTTCACAACTCCCAGGTGAGGTTCTGTAATATGAATGTAGCGACGTTAGTTTCCCGGAAAGAAGTCTTCATGTAGCACATAGTAGTCAATCGCGACGCACTTTTTGTGTCGTATCGTCAATGTGAGGATCTAAGGGTTATAATAAACGACCTGTAGTACATCGGAAAAAAGCTTCACAACTCCCAGGTGAGGTTCTGTAATATGAATGTAGCGACGTTAGTTTCCCGGAAAGAAGTTTTCATGTAGCACATAGTAGTCAATCGCGACGCACTTTTTGTGTCGTATCGTCAATGTGAGGATCTAAGGGTTATAATAAACGACCTGTAGTACATCGGAAAAAAGCTTCACAACTCCCAGGTGAGGTTCTGTAATATGAATGTAGCGACGTTAGTTTCCCGGAAAGAAGTTTTCATGTAGCACATAGTAGTCAATCGCGACGCACTTTTTGTGTCGTATCGTCAATGTGAGGATCTAAGGGTTATAATAAACGACCTGTAGTACATCGGAAAAAAGCTTCACAACTCCCAGGTGAGGTTCTGTAATATGAATGTAGCGACGTTAGTTTCCCGGAAAGAAGTCTTCATGTAGCACATAGTAGTCAATCGCGACGCACTTTTTGTGTCGTATCGTCAATGTGAGGATCTAAGGGTTATAATAAACGACCTGTAGTACATTGGAAAAAAGCTTCACAACTCCCAGGTGAGGTTCTGTTAAATGAATGTAGCGACGTTAGTTTCCCGGAAAGAAGTCTTCATGTAGCACATAGTAGTCAATCGCGACGCACTTTTTGTGTCGTATCGTCAATGTGAGGATCTGAGGGTTATAATAAACGACCTGTAGTACATCGGAAAAAAGCTTCACAACTCCCAGTAGAGGGTCTGTTAAATGAATGTAGCGACGTTAGTCTCCCGGAAAGAAGTCTTCATGTAGCACATAGTAGTCAATCGCGACGCACTTTTTGTGTCGTATCGTCAATGTGAGGATCTAAGGGTTATAATAAACGACCTGTAGTACATCGGAAAAAAGCTTCACAACTCCCACGTGAGGTTCTGTAATATGAATGTAGCGACGTTAGTTTCCCGGAAAGAAGTCTTCATGTAGCACATAGTAGTCAATCGCGACGCACTTTTTGTGTCGTATCGTCAATGTGAGGATCTAAGGGTTATAATAAACGACCTGTAGTACATCGGAAAAAAGCTTCACAACTCCCAGATGAGGTTCTGTTAAATGAATGTAGCGACGTTAGTCTCCCGGAAAGAAGTCTTCATGTAGCACATAGTAGTCAATCGCGACGCACTTTTTGTGTCGTATCGTCAATGTGAGGATCTAAGGGTTATAATAAACGACCTGTAGTACATCGGAAAAAAGCTTCACAACTCCCAGGTGAGGTTCTGTAATATGAATGTAGCGACGTTAGTTTCCCGGAAAGAAGTCTTCATGTAGCACATAGTAGTCAATCGCGACGCACTTTTTGTGTCGTATCGTCAATGTGAGGATCTAAGGGTTATAATAAACGACCTGTAGTACATCGGAAAAAAGCTTCACAACTCCCAGGTGAGGTTCTGTAATATGAATGTAGCGACGTTAGTTTCCCGGAAAGAAGTCTTCATGTAGCACATAGTAGTCAATCGCGACGCACTTTTTGTGTCGTATCGTCAATGTGAGGATCTAAGGGTTATAATAAACGACCTGTAGTACATCGGAAAAAAGCTTCACAACTCCCAGGTGAGGTTCTGTAATATGAATGTAGCGACGTTAGTTTCCCGGAAAGAAGTCTTCATGTAGCACATAGTAGTCAATCGCGACGCACTTTTTGTGTCGTATCGTCAATGTGAGGATCTAAGGGTTATAATAAACGACCTGTAGTACATCGGAAAAAAGGTTCACAACTCCCAGGTGAGGTTCTGTTAAATGAATGTAGCGACGTTAGTCTCCAGGAAAGAAGTCTTCATGTAGCACATAGTAGTCAATCGCGACGCACTTTTTGTGTCGTATCGTCAATGTGAGGATCTAAGGGTTATAATAAACGACCTGTAGTACATCGGAAAAAAGCTTCACAACTCCCACGTGAGGTTCTGTAATATGGATGTAGCGACGTTAGTTTCCCGGAAAGAAGTCTTCATGTAGCACATAGTAGTCAATCGCGACGCACTTTTTGTGTCGTATCGTCAGTGTGAGGATCTAAGGGTTATAATAAACGACCTGTAGTACATCGGAAAAAAGCTTCACAACTCCCAGGTGAGGTTCTGTAATATGAATGTAGCGACGTTAGTTTCCCGGAAAGAAGTCTTCATGTAGCACATAGTAGTCAATCGCGACGCACTTTTTGTGTCGTATCGTCAATGTGAGGATCTAAGGGTTATAATAAACGACCTGTAGTACATCGGAAAAAAGCTTCACAGCTCCCAGGTGAGGTTCTGTTAAATGAATGTAGCGACGTTAGTCTCCCGGAAAGAAGTCTTCATGTAGCACATAGTAGTCAATCGCGACGCACTTTTTGTGTCGTATCGTCAATGTGAGGATCTAAGGGTTATAATAAACGACCTGTAGTACATCGGAAAAAAGCTTCACAACTCCCAGGTGAGGTTCTGTTAAATGAATGTAGCGACGTTAGTTTCCCGGAAAGAAGTCTTTATGTAGCACATAGTAGTCAATCGCGACGCACTTTTTGTGTCGTATCGTCAATGTGAGGATCTAAGGGTTATAATAAACGACCTGTAGTACATCGGAAAAAAGCTTCACAACTCCCAGGTGAGGTTCTGTTAAATGAATGTAGCGACGTTAGTTTCCCGGAAAGAAGTCTTCATGTAGCACATAGTAGTCAATCGCGACGCACTTTTTGTGTCGTATCGTCAATGTGAGGATCTAAGGGTTATAATAAACGACCTGTAGTACATCGGAAAAAAGCTTCACAACTCCCAGGTGAGGTTCTGTTAAATGAATGTAGCGACGTTAGTTTCCCGGAAAGAAGTCTTCATGTAGCACATAGTAGTCAATCGCGACGCACTTTTTGTGTCGTATCGTCAATGTGAGGATCTAAGGGTTATAATAAACGACCTGTAGTACATCGGAAAAAAGCTTCACAGCTCCCAGGTGAGGTTCTGTTAAATGAATGTAGCGACGTTAGTCTCCCGGAAAGAAGTCTTCATATAGCACATAGTAGTCAATCGCGACGCACTTTTTGTGTCGTATCGTCAATGTGAGGATCTAAGGGTTATAATAAACGACCTGTAGTACATCGGAAAAAAGCTTCACAACTCCCAGGTGAGGTTCTGTTAAATGAATGTAGCGACGTTAGTTTCCCGGAAAGAAGTCTTCAAGTAGCACATAGTAGTCAATCGCGACGCACTTTTTGTGTCGTATCGTCAATGTGAGGATCTAAGGGTTATAATAAACGACCTGTAGTACATCGGAAAAAAGCTTCACAACTCCCATGTGAGGTTCTGTTAAATGAATGTAGCGACGTTAGTTTCCCGGAAAGAAGTCTTCATGTAGCACATAGTAGTCAATCGCGACGCACTTTTTGTGTCGTATCGTCAATGTGAGGATCTAAGGGTTATAATAAACGACCTGTAGTACATCGGAAAAAAGCTTCACAGCTCCCAGGTGAGGTTCTGTTAAATGAATGTAGCGACGTTAGTCTCCCGGAAAGAAGTCTTCATATAGCACATAGTAGTCAATCGCGACGCACTTTTTGTGTCGTATCGTCAATGTGAGGATCTAAGGGTTATAATAAACGACCTGTAGTACATCGGAAAAAAGCTTCACAGCTCCCAGGTGAGGTTCTGTTAAATGAATGTAGCGACGTTAGTCTCCCGGAAAGAAGTCTTCATATAGCACATAGTAGTCAATCGCGACGCACTTTTTGTGTCGTATCGTCAATGTGAGGATCTAAGGGTTATAATAAACGACCTGTAGTACATCGGAAAAAAGCTTCACAGCTCCCAGGTGAGGTTCTGTTAAATGAATGTAGCGACGTTAGTCTCCCGGAAAGAAGTCTTCATGTAGCACATAGTAGTCAATCGCGACGCACTTTTTGTGTCGTATCGTCAATGTGAGGATCTAAGGGTTATAATAAACGACCTGTAGTACATCGGAAAAAAGCTTCACAGCTCCCAGGTGAGGTTCTGTTAAATGAATGTAGCGACGTTAGTTTCCCGGAAAGAAGTCTTCATGCAGCACATAGTAGTCAATCGCGACGCACTTTTTGTGTCGTATCGTCAATGTGAGGATCTAAGGGTTATAATAAACGACCTGTAGTACATCGGAAAAAAGCTTCACAACTCCCAGGTGAGGTTCTGTTAAATGAATGTAGCGACGTTAGTCTCCCGGAAAGAAGTCTTCATATAGCACATAGTAGTCAATCGCGACGCACTTTTTGTGTCGTATCGTCAATGTGAGGATCTAAGGGTTATAATAAACGACCTGTAGTACATCGGAAAAAAGCTTCACAGCTCCCAGGTGAGGTTCTGTTAAATGAATGTAGCGACGTTAGTCTCCCGGAAAGAAGTCTTCATATAGCACATAGTAGTCAATCGCGACGCACTTTTTGTGTCGTATCGTCAATGTGAGGATCTAAGGGTTATAATAAACGACCTGTAGTACATCGGAAAAAAGCTTCACAACTCCCATGTGAGGTTCTGTTAAATGAATGTAGCGACGTTAGTTTCCCGGAAAGAAGTCTTCATGTAGCACATAGTAGTCAATCGCGACGCACTTTTTGTGTCGTATCGTCAATGTGAGGATCTAAGGGTTATAATAAACGACCTGTAGTACATCGGAAAAAAGCTTCACAGCTCCCAGGTGAGGTTCTGTTAAATGAATGTAGCGACGTTAGTCTCCCGGAAAGAAGTCTTCATATAGCACATAGTAGTCAATCGCGACGCACTTTTTGTGTCGTATCGTCAATGTGAGGATCTAAGGGTTATAATAAACGACCTGTAGTACATCGGAAAAAAGCTTCACAACTCCCAGGTGAGGTTCTGTTAAATGAATGTAGCGACGTTAGTTTCCCGGAAAGAAGTCTTCAAGTAGCACATAGTAGTCAATCGCGACGCACTTTTTGTGTCGTATCGTCAATGTGAGGATCTAAGGGTTATAATAAACGACCTGTAGTACATCGGAAAAAAGCTTCACAACTCCCATGTGAGGTTCTGTTAAATGAATGTAGCGACGTTAGTTTCCCGAAAAGAAGTCTTCATGTAGCACATAGTAGTCAATCGCGACGCACTTTTTGTGTCGTATCGTCAGTGTGAGGATCTAAGGGTTATAATAAACGACCTGTAGTACATCGGAAAAAAGCTTCACAACTCCCAGGTGAGGTTCTGTAATATGAATGTAGCGACGTTAGTTTCCCGGAAAGAAGTCTTCATGTAGCACATAGTAGTCAATCGCGACGCACTTTTTGTGTCGTATCGTCAATGTGAGGATCTAAGGGTTATAATAAACGACCTGTAGTACATCGGATAAAAGCTTCACAACTCCCAGGTGAGGTTCTGTAATATGGATGTAGCGACGTTAGTTTCCCGGGAAGAAGTCTTCATGTAGCACATAGTAGTCAATCGCTACGCACTTTTTGTGTCGTATCGTCAGTGTGAGGATCTAAGGGTTATAATAAACGACCTGTAGTACATCGGAAAAAAGCTTCACAACTCCCAGGTGAGGTTCTGTAATATGAATGTAGCGACGTTAGTTTCCCGGAAAGAAGTCTTCATGTAGCACATAGTAGTCAATCGCGACGCACTTTTTGTGTCGTATCGTCAATGTGAGGATCTAAGGGTTATAATAAACGACCTGTAGTACATCGGAAAAAAGCTTCACAGCTCCCAGGTGAGGTTCTGTTAAATGAATGTAGAGACGTTAGTCTCCCGGAAAGAAGTCTTCATGTAGCACATAGTAGTCAATCGCGACGCACTTTTTGTGTCGTATCGTCAATGTGAGGATCTAAGGGTTATAATAAACGACCTGTAGTACATCGGAAAAAAGCTTCACAACTCCCAGGTGAGGTTCTGTTAAATGAATGTAGCGACGTTAGTTTCCCGGAAAGAAGTCTTTATGTAGCACATAGTAGTCAATCGCGACGCACTTTTTGTGTCGTATCGTCAATGTGAGGATCTAAGGGTTATAATAAACGACCTGTAGTACATCGGAAAAAAGCTTCACAACTCCCAGGTGAGGTTCTGTTAAATGAATGTAGCGACGTTAGTTTCCCGGAAAGAAGTCTTCATGTAGCACATAGTAGTCAATCGCGACGCACTTTTTGTGTCGTATCGTCAATGTGAGGATCTAAGGGTTATAATAAACGACCTGTAGTACATCGGAAAAAAGCCTCACAACTCCCAGGTGAGGTTCTGTTAAATGAATGTAGCGACGTTAGTTTCCCGGGAAGAAGTCTTTATGTAGCACATAGTAGTCAATCGCGACGCACTTTTTGTGTCGTATCGTCAATGTGAGGATCTAAGGGTTATAATAAACGACCTGTAGTACATCGGAAAAAAGCTTCACAACTCCCAGGTGAGGTTCTGTAATATGAATGTAGCGACGTTAGTTTCCCGGAAAGAAGTCTTCATGTAGCACATAGTAGTCAATCGCGACATACTTTTTGTGTCGTATCGTCAATGTGAGGATCTAAGGGTTATAATAAACAACCTGTAGTACATCGGAAAAAAGCTTCACAACTCCCAGGTGAGGTTCTGTAATATGAATGTAGCGACGTTAGTTTCCCGGAAAGAAGTCTTCATGTAGCACATAGTAGTCAATCGCGACGCACTTTTTGTGTCGTATCGTCAATGTGAGGATCTAAGGGTTATAATAAACGACCTGTAGTACATCGGAAAAAAGCTTCACAACTCCCAGGTGAGGTTCTGTGAAATGAATGTAGCGACGTTAGTCTCTCGCAAAGAAGTCGTCATGTAGCAAATAGCAGTCAACAGCGATGCACTTTTTGTGTCGTATCATCAATGTGTGGATATAAGGGTTACTATAAACGACCTGTAGTTCATCGGAAAAAATCTCCACAACTCCCAGGTGAGGTTCTGTTAAATGAATGTAGCGACGTTAGTCTCCCGGAATGAAGTCGTCATGTAGCACATAGTGGTCAATCCCGACGCACTTTTTGTGTCGTATCGTCAATGTGTGGATATAATGGTTACAATAAACGACCTGTCATACATCGGAAAGAAGCTTCAAGAACTCCTAGGTGAGATTCTGTAATATGAATTTAGCGACGATATTCTCCTGGAAAGAAGTCTTTATGTAGCACATAGTAGTCAATCGCGACGCACTTTTTGTGTCGTATCGTCAATGTGTGGATATAAGGGTTACAATAAACGTCCTGTAGTACATCGGAAAAAAGCTTCACAACTCCCAGGTGAGGTTCTGTTAAATGAATGTAGCGACGTTAGTCTCCCGGAAAGAAGTCGTCATGTAGCACATAGTGGTCAATCCCGACGCACTTTTTGTGTCGTATCGTCAATGTGTGGATATAATGGTTACAATAAACGACCTGTCATACATCGGAAAAAAGCTTCAAGAACTCCTACGTGAGATTCTGTAATATGAATGTAGCGACGATATTCTCCTGGACAGAAGTCGTCATGTAGCACATAGTAGTCAATCGCGACGCACTTTTTGTGTCGTATCGTCAATGTGTGGATATAAGGGTTACAATAAACGTCCTGTAGTACATCGGAAAAAAGCTTCACAACTCCCAGGTGAGGTTCTGTTAAATGAATGTAGCGACGTTAGTCTCTCGCAAAGAAGTCGTCATGTAGCAAATAGCAGTCAACAGCGATGCACTTTTTGTGTCGTATCGTCAATGTGTGGATATAAGGGTTACAATAAACGACCGGTAGTTCATCGGAAAAAACTCCACAACTCCCAGGTGAGGTTCTGTAATATGAATGTAGCGACGTTAGTTTCCCGGAAAGAAGTCTTCATGTAGCACATAGTAGTCAATCGCGACGCACTTTTTGTGTCGTATCGTCAATGTGTGGATATAAGGGTTACCATAAACGACATGTAGTACATAGGAAAAAAGCTTCACAACTCCCAGGTGAGGTTCTGTTAAATGAATGTAGCGACGTTAGTCTCTCGCAAAGAAGTCGTCATGTAGCAAATAGCTGTCAACAGCGATGCACTTTTTGTGACGTATCGTCAATGTGTGGATATAAGGGTTACAATAAACGACCTGTAGTTCATCGGAAAAAACTCCACAACTCCCAGGTGAGGTTCAGTTATATGAATGTAGCGACGTTAGTTTCCCGGAAAGAAGTCTTCATGTAGCACATAGTAGTCAATCGCGACGCACTTTTTGTGTCGTATCGTCAATGTGAGGATCTAAGGGTTATAATAAACGACCTGTAGTACATCGGAAAAAAGCTTCACAACTCCCAGGTGAGGTTCTGTTAAATGAATGTAGCGACGTTAGTTTCCCGGAAAGAAGTCTTCAAGTAGCACATAGTAGTCAATCGCGACGCACTTTTTGTGTCGTATCGTCAATGTGAGGATCTAAGGGTTATAATAAACGACCTGTAGTACATCGGAAAAAAGCTTCACAACTCCCATGTGAGGTTCTGTTAAATGAATGTAGCGACGTTAGTTTCCCGGAAAGAAGTCTTCATGTAGCACATAGTAGTCAATCGCGACGCACTTTTTGTGTCGTATCGTCAGTGTGAGGATCTAAGGGTTATAATAAACGACCTGTAGTACATCGGAAAAAAGCTTCACAACTCCCAGGTGAGGTTCTGTAATATGAATGTAGCGACGTTAGTTTCCCGGAAAGAAGTCTTCATGTAGCACATAGTAGTCAATCGCGACGCACTTTTTGTGTCGTATCGTCAATGTGAGGATCTAAGGGTTATAATAAACGACCTGTAGTACATCGGATAAAAGCTTCACAACTCCCAGGTGAGGTTCTGTAATATGGATGTAGCGACGTTAGTTTCCCGGAAAGAAGTCTTCATGTAGCACATAGTAGTCAATCGCTACGCACTTTTTGTGTCGTATCGTCAGTGTGAGGATCTAAGGGTTATAATAAACGACCTGTAGTACATCGGAAAAAAGCTTCACAGCTCCCAGGTGAGGTTCTGTTAAATGAATGCACAGACGTTAGTCTCCCGGAAAGAAGTCTTCATGTAGCACATAGTAGTCAATCGCGACGCACTTTTTGTGTCGTATCGTCAATGTGAGGATCTAAGGGTTATAATAAACGACCTGTAGTACATCGGAAAAAAGCTTCACAACTCCCAGGTGAGGTTCTGTTAAATGAATGTAGCGACGTTAGTTTCCCGGAAAGAAGTCTTTATGTAGCACATAGTAGTCAATCGCGACGCACTTTTTGTGTCGTATCGTCAATGTGAGGATCTAAGGGTTATAATAAACGACCTGTAGTACATCGGAAAAAAGCTTCACAACTCCCAGGTGAGGTTCTGTTAAATGAATGTAGCGACGTTAGTTTCCCGGAAAGAAGTCTTCATGTAGCACATAGTAGTCAATCGCGACGCACTTTTTGTGTCGTATCGTCAATGTGAGGATCTAAGGGTTATAATAAACGACCTGTAGTACATCGGAAAAAAGCCTCACAACTCCCAGGTAATGTTCTGTTAAATGAATGTAGCGACGTTAGTTTCCCGGGAAGAAGTCTTTATGTAGCACATAGTAGTCAATCGCGACGCACTTTTTGTGTCGTATCGTCAATGTGAGGATCTAAGGTTTATAATAAACGACCTGTAGTACATCGGAAAAAAGCTTCACAACTCCCAGGTGAGGTTCTGTAATATGAATGTAGCGACGTTAGTTTCCCGGAAAGAAGTCTTCATGTAGCACATAGTAGTCAATCGCGACATACTTTTTGTGTCGTATCGTCAATGTGAGGATCTAAGGGTTATAATAAACAACCTGTAGTTCATCGGAAAAAAGCTTCACAACTCCCAGGTGAGGTTCTGTAATATGAATGTAGCGACGTTAGTTTCCCGGAAAGAAGTCTTCATGTAGCACATAGTAGTCAATCGCGACGCACTTTTTGTGTCGTATCGTCAATGTGAGGATCTAAGGGTTATAATAAACGACCTGTAGTACATCGGAAAAAAGCTTCACAACTCCCAGGTGAGGTTCTGTGAAATGAATGTAGCGACGTTAGTCTCTCGCAAAGAAGTCGTCATGTAGCAAATAGCAGTCAACAGCGATGCACTTTTTGTGTCGTATCATCAATGTGTGGATATAAGGGTTACTATAAACGACCTGTAGTTCATCGGAAAAAATCTCCACAACTCCCAGGTGAGGTTCTGTTAAATGAATGTAGCGACGTTAGTCTCCCGGAAAGAAGTCGTCATGTAGCACATAGTGGTCAATCCCGACGCACTTTTTGTGTCGTATCGTCAATGTGTGGATATAATGGTTACAATAAACGACCTGTCATACATCGGAAAGAAGCTTCAAGAACTCCTAGGTGAGATTCTGTAATATGAATTTAGCGACGATATTCTCCTGGAAAGAAGTCGTCATGTAGCACATAGTAGTCAATCGCGACGCACTTTTTGTGTCGTATCGTCAATGTGTGGATATAAGGGTTACAATAAACGTCCTGTAGTACATCGGAAAAAAGCTTCACAACTCCAAGGTGAGGTTATGTTAAATGAATGTAGCGACGTTAGTCTCCCGGAAAGAAGTCGTCATGTAGCACTTAGTGGTCAATCCCGACGCACTTTTTGTGTCGTATCGTCAATGTGTGGATATAATGGTTACAATAAACGACCTGTCATACATCGGAAAAAAGCTTCAAGAACTCCTACGTGAGATTCTGTAATATGAATGTAGCGACGATATTCTCCTGGACAGAAGTCGTCATGTAGCACATAGTAGTCAATCGCGACGCACTTTTTGTGTCGTATCGTCAATGTGTGGATATAAGGGTTACAATAAACGTCCTGTAGTACATCGGAAAAAAGCTTCACAACTCCCAGGTGAGGTTCTGTTAAATGAATGTAGCGACGTTAGTCTCTCGCAAAGAAGTCGTCATGTAGCAAATAGCAGTCAACAGCGATGCACTTTTTGTGTCGTATCGTCAATGTGTGGATATAAGGGTTACAATAAACGACCGGTAGTTCATCGGAAAAAACTCCACAACTCCCAGGTGAGGTTCTGTAATATGAATGTAGCGACGTTAGTTTCCCGGAAAGAAGTCTTCATGTAGCACATAGTAGTCAATCGCGACGCACTTTTTGTGTCGTATCGTCAATGTGTGGATATAAGGGTTACCATAAACGACATGTAGTACATAGGAAAAAAGCTTCACAACTCCCAGGTGAGGTTCTGTTAAATGAATGTAGCGACGTTAGTCTCTCGCAAAGAAGTCGTCATGTAGCAAATAGCTGTCAACAGCGATGCACTTTTTGTGACGTATCGTCAATGTGTGGATATAAGGGTTACAATAAACGACCTGTAGTTCATCGGAAAAAACTCCACAACTCCCAGGTGAGGTTCTGTTATATGAATGTAGCGACGTTAGTCTCCCGGAAAGAAGTCGTCATGTAGCACATAGTGGTCAATCCCGACGCACTTTTTGTGTCGTATCGTCAATGTGTGGATGTAATGGTTACAATAAACGACCTGTCATACATCGGAAAAAAGCTTCAAGAACTCCTAGGTGAGATTCTGTAATATGAATGTAGCGACGATATTCTCCTGGAAAGAAGTCGTCATGTAGCACATAGTTGTCAATCGCGACGCACTTTTTGTTTCGTATCGTCAATGTGAGGATCTAAGGGTTACAAGAAACGACCTTTAGTACATCCGAAAAAAGCTTCACAACTCCCAGGTGAGGTTCTGTTATATAAATGTAGCGACGATAGTCTACCGGAAATAAGTAGTCATGTAGCACATAGTAGTCAATCGCGACGCACTTTTTGTGTTGTATCGTCAATGTGTGGATATAAGGGTTACAATAAACGACATGTAGTACATAGGAAAAAAAGCTTCACAACCCCCAGGTGAGGTTTTGTTATATGAATGTAGTGACGTTAGTCTCCTGGACAGAAATCATCATGAAGCACATAGTAGTCAATCGCGACGCACTTTTTGTTTCGTATCGTCAATGTGAGGATCTAAGGGTTATAATAAACGACCTGTAGTACATCGGAAAAAAGCTTCACAACTCCCAGGTGAGGTTCTGTAATATGAATGTAGCGACGTTAGTTTCCCGGAAAGAAGTCTTCATGTAGCACATAGTAGTCAATCGCGACGCACTTTTTGTGTCGTATCGTCAATGTGAGGATCTAAGGGTTATAATAAACGACCTGTAGTACATCGGAAAAAAGCTTCACAGCTCCCAGGTGAGGTTCTGTTAAATGAATGTAGCGACGTTAGTCTCCCGGAAAGAAGTCTTCATATAGCACATAGTAGTCAATCGCGACGCACTTTTTGTGTCGTATCGTCAATGTGAGGATCTAAGGGTTATAATAAACGACCTGTAGTACATCGGAAAAAAGCTTCACAACTCCCAGGTGAGGTTCTGTTAAATGAATGTAGCGACGTTAGTTTCCCGGAAAGAAGTCTTCAAGTAGCACATAGTAGTCAATCGCGACGCACTTTTTGTGTCGTATCGTCAATGTGAGGATCTAAGGGTTATAATAAACGACCTGTAGTACATCGGAAAAAAGCTTCACAACTCCCATGTGAGGTTCTGTTAAATGAATGTAGCGACGTTAGTTTCCCGGAAAGAAGTCTTCATGTAGCACATAGTAGTCAATCGCGACGAACTTTTTGTGTCGTATCGTCAATGTGAGGATCTAAGGGTTATAATAAACGACCTGTAGTACATCGGAAAAAAGCTTCACAGCTCCCAGGTGAGGTTCTGTTAAATGAATGTAGCGACGTTAGTCTCCCGGAAAGAAGTCTTCATATAGCACATAGTAGTCAATCGCGACGCACTTTTTGTGTCGTATCATCAATGTGAGGATCTAAGGGTTATAATAAACGACCTGTAGTACATCGGAAAAAAGCTTCACAGCTCCCAGGTGAGGTTCTGTTAAATGAATGTAGCGACGTTAGTCTCCCGGAAAGAAGTCGTCATGTAGCACATAGTGGTCAATCCCGACGCACTTTTTGTGTCGTATCGTCAATGTGTGGAAGTAATGGTTACAATAAACGACCTGTCATACATCGGAAAAAAGCTTCAAGAACTCCTAGGTGAGATTCTGTAATATGAATGTAGCGACGATATTCTCCTGGAAAGAAGTCGTCATGTAGCACATAGTTGTCAATCGCGACGCACTTTTTGTTTCGTATCGTCAATGTGAGGATCTAAGGGTTACAAGAAACGACCTTTAGTACATCCGAAAAAAGCTTCACAACTCCCAGGTGAGGTTCTGTTATATAAATGTAGCGACGATAGTCTACCGGAAATAAGTAGTCATGTAGCACATAGTAGTCAATCGCGACGCACTTTTTGTGTTGTATCGTCAATGTGTGGATATAAGGGTTACAATAAACGATATGTAGTACATAGGAAAAAAAGCTTCACAACCCCCAGGTGAGGTTTTGTTATATGAATGTAGTGACGTTAGTCTCCTGGACAGAAATCATCATGAAGCACATAGTAGTCAATCGCGACGCACTTTTTGTTTCGTATCGTCAATGTGAGGATCTAAGGGTTATAATAAACGACCTGTAGTACATCGGAAAAAAGCTTCACAACTCCCAGGTGAGGTTCTGTAATATGAATGTAGCGACGTTAGTTTCCCGGAAAGAAGTCTTCATGTAGCACATAGTAGTCAATCGCGACGCACTTTTTGTGTCGTATCGTCAATGTGAGGATCTAAGGGTTATAATAAACGACCTGTAGTACATCGGAAAAAAGCTTCACAGCTCCCAGGTGAGGTTCTGTTAAATGAATGTAGCGACGTTAGTCTCCCGGAAAGAAGTCTTCATATAGCACATAGTAGTCAATCGCGACGCACTTTTTGTGTCGTATCGTCAATGTGAGGATCTAAGGGTTATAATAAACGACCTGTAGTACATCGGAAAAAAGCTTCACAGCTCCCAGGTGAGGTTCTGTTAAATGAATGTAGCGACGTTAGTCTCCCGGAAAGAAGTCTTCATGTAGCACATAGTTGTCAATCGCGACGCACTTTTTGTGTCGTATCGTCAATGTGAGGATCTAAGGGTTATAATAAACGACCTGTAGTACATCGGAAAAAAGCTTCACAGCTCCCAGGTGAGGTTCTGTTAAATGAATGTAGCGACGTTAGTTTCCCGGAAAGAAGTCTTCATGTAGCACATAGTAGTCAATCGCGACGCACTTTTTCTGTCGTATCGTCAATGTGAGGATCTAAGGGTTATAATAAACGACCTGTAGTACATCGGAAAAAAGCTTCACAGCTCCCAGGTGAGGTTCTGTTAAATGAATGTAGCGACGTTAGTCTCCCGGAAAGAAGTCTTCATATAGCACATAGTAGTCAATCGCGACGCACTTTTTGTGTCGTATCGTCAATGTGAGTATCTAAGGGTTATAATAAACGACCTGTAGTACATCGGAAAAAAGCTTCACAGCTCCCAGGTGAGGTTCTGTTAAATGAATGTAGCGACGTTAGTCTCCCGGAAAGAAGTCTTCATGTAGCACATAGTAGTCAATCGCGACGCACTTTTTGTGTCGTATCGTCAATGTGAGGATCTAAGGGTTATAATAAACGACCTGTAGTACATCGGAAAAAAGCTTCACAGCTCCCAGGTGAGGTTCTGTTAAATGAATGTAGCGACGTTAGTTTCCCGGAAAGAAGTCTTCATATAGCACATAGTAGTCAATCGCGACGCACTTTTTGTGTCGTATCGTCAATGTGAGGATCTAAGGGTTATAATAAACGACCTGTAGTACATCGGAAAAAAGCTTCACAGCTCCCAGGTGAGGTTCTGTTAAATGAATGTAGCGACGTTAGTCTCCCGGAAAGAAGTCTTCATATAGCACATAGTAGTCAATCGCGACGCACTTTTTGTGTCGTATCGTCAATGTGAGGATCTAAGGGTTATAATAAACGACCTGTAGTACATCGGAAAAAAGCTTCACAACTCCCAGGTGAGGTTCTGTTAAATGAATGTAGCGACGTTAGTCTCTCGCAAAGAAGTCGTCATGTAGCAAATAGCTGTCAACAGCGATGCACTTTTTGTGACGTATCGTCAATGTGTGGATATAAGGGTTACAATAAACGACCTGTAGTTCATCGGAAAAAACTCCACAACTCCCAGGTGAGGTTCTGTTATATGAATGTAGCGACGTTAGTCTCCCGGAAAGAAGTCGTCATGTAGCACATAGTGGTCAATCCCGACGCACTTTTTGTGTCGTATCGTCAATGTGTGGATGTAATGGTTACAATAAACGACCTGTCATACATCGGAAAAAAGCTTCAAGAACTCCTAGGTGAGATTCTGTAATATGAATGTAGCGACGATATTCTCCTGGAAAGAAGTCGTCATGTAGCACATAGTTGTCAATCGCGACGCACTTTTTGTTTCGTATCGTCAATGTGAGGATCTAAGGGTTACAAGAAACGACCTTTAGTACATCCGAAAAAAGCTTCACAACTCCCAGGTGAGGTTCTGTTATATAAATGTAGCGACGATAGTCTACCGGAAATAAGTAGTCATGTAGCACATAGTAGTCAATCGCGACGCACTTTTTGTGTTGTATCGTCAATGTGTGGATATAAGGGTTACAATAAACGACATGTAGTACATAGGAAAAAAAGCTTCACAACCCCCAGGTGAGGTTTTGTTATATGAATGTAGTGACGTTAGTCTCCTGGACAGAAATCATCATGAAGCACATAGTAGTCAATCGCGACGCACTTTTTGTTTCGTATCGTCAATGTGAGGATCTAAGGGTTATAATAAACGACCTGTAGTACATCGGAAAAAAGCTTCACAACTCCCAGGTGAGGTTCTGTAATATGAATGTAGCGACGTTAGTTTCCCGGAAAGAAGTCTTCATGTAGCACATAGTAGTCAATCGCGACGCACTTTTTGTGTCGTATCGTCAATGTGAGGATCTAAGGGTTATAATAAACGACCTGTAGTACATCGGAAAAAAGCTTCACAGCTCCCAGGTGAGGTTCTGTTAAATGAATGTAGCGACGTTAGTCTCCCGGAAAGAAGTCTTCATATAGCACATAGTAGTCAATCGCGACGCACTTTTTGTGTCGTATCGTCAATGTGAGGATCTAAGGGTTATAATAAACGACCTGTAGTACATCGGAAAAAAGCTTCACAACTCCCAGGTGAGGTTCTGTTAAATGAATGTAGCGACGTTAGTTTCCCGGAAAGAAGTCTTCAAGTAGCACATAGTAGTCAATCGCGACGCACTTTTTGTGTCGTATCGTCAATGTGAGGATCTAAGGGTTATAATAAACGACCTGTAGTACATCGGAAAAAAGCTTCACAACTCCCATGTGAGGTTCTGTTAAATGAATGTAGCGACGTTAGTTTCCCGGAAAGAAGTCTTCATGTAGCACATAGTAGTCAATCGCGACGAACTTTTTGTGTCGTATCGTCAATGTGAGGATCTAAGGGTTATAATAAACGACCTGTAGTACATCGGAAAAAAGCTTCACAGCTCCCAGGTGAGGTTCTGTTAAATGAATGTAGCGACGTTAGTCTCCCGGAAAGAAGTCTTCATATAGCACATAGTAGTCAATCGCGACGCACTTTTTGTGTCGTATCATCAATGTGAGGATCTAAGGGTTATAATAAACGACCTGTAGTACATCGGAAAAAAGCTTCACAGCTCCCAGGTGAGGTTCTGTTAAATGAATGTAGCGACGTTAGTCTCCCGGAAAGAAGTCGTCATGTAGCACATAGTGGTCAATCCCGACGCACTTTTTGTGTCGTATCGTCAATGTGTGGAAGTAATGGTTACAATAAACGACCTGTCATACATCGGAAAAAAGCTTCAAGAACTCCTAGGTGAGATTCTGTAATATGAATGTAGCGACGATATTCTCCTGGAAAGAAGTCGTCATGTAGCACATAGTTGTCAATCGCGACGCACTTTTTGTTTCGTATCGTCAATGTGAGGATCTAAGGGTTACAAGAAACGACCTTTAGTACATCCGAAAAAAGCTTCACAACTCCCAGGTGAGGTTCTGTTATATAAATGTAGCGACGATAGTCTACCGGAAATAAGTAGTCATGTAGCACATAGTAGTCAATCGCGACGCACTTTTTGTGTTGTATCGTCAATGTGTGGATATAAGGGTTACAATAAACGATATGTAGTACATAGGAAAAAAAGCTTCACAACCCCCAGGTGAGGTTTTGTTATATGAATGTAGTGACGTTAGTCTCCTGGACAGAAATCATCATGAAGCACATAGTAGTCAATCGCGACGCACTTTTTGTTTCGTATCGTCAATGTGAGGATCTAAGGGTTATAATAAACGACCTGTAGTACATCGGAAAAAAGCTTCACAACTCCCAGGTGAGGTTCTGTAATATGAATGTAGCGACGTTAGTTTCCCGGAAAGAAGTCTTCATGTAGCACATAGTAGTCAATCGCGACGCACTTTTTGTGTCGTATCGTCAATGTGAGGATCTAAGGGTTATAATAAACGACCTGTAGTACATCGGAAAAAAGCTTCACAGCTCCCAGGTGAGGTTCTGTTAAATGAATGTAGCGACGTTAGTCTCCCGGAAAGAAGTCTTCATATAGCACATAGTAGTCAATCGCGACGCACTTTTTGTGTCGTATCGTCAATGTGAGGATCTAAGGGTTATAATAAACGACCTGTAGTACATCGGAAAAAAGCTTCACAGCTCCCAGGTGAGGTTCTGTTAAATGAATGTAGCGACGTTAGTCTCCCGGAAAGAAGTCTTCATGTAGCACATAGTTGTCAATCGCGACGCACTTTTTGTGTCGTATCGTCAATGTGAGGATCTAAGGGTTATAATAAACGACCTGTAGTACATCGGAAAAAAGCTTCACAGCTCCCAGGTGAGGTTCTGTTAAATGAATGTAGCGACGTTAGTTTCCCGGAAAGAAGTCTTCATGTAGCACATAGTAGTCAATCGCGACGCACTTTTTCTGTCGTATCGTCAATGTGAGGATCTAAGGGTTATAATAAACGACCTGTAGTACATCGGAAAAAAGCTTCACAGCTCCCAGGTGAGGTTCTGTTAAATGAATGTAGCGACGTTAGTCTCCCGGAAAGAAGTCTTCATATAGCACATAGTAGTCAATCGCGACGCACTTTTTGTGTCGTATCGTCAATGTGAGTATCTAAGGGTTATAATAAACGACCTGTAGTACATCGGAAAAAAGCTTCACAGCTCCCAGGTGAGGTTCTGTTAAATGAATGTAGCGACGTTAGTCTCCCGGAAAGAAGTCTTCATGTAGCACATAGTAGTCAATCGCGACGCACTTTTTGTGTCGTATCGTCAATGTGAGGATCTAAGGGTTATAATAAACGACCTGTAGTACATCGGAAAAAAGCTTCACAGCTCCCAGGTGAGGTTCTGTTAAATGAATGTAGCGACGTTAGTTTCCCGGAAAGAAGTCTTCATATAGCACATAGTAGTCAATCGCGAAGCACTTTTTGTGTCGTATCGTCAATGTGAGGATCTAAGGGTTATAATAAACGACCTGTAGTACATCGGAAAAAAGCTTCACAGCTCCCAGGTGAGGTTCTGTTAAATGAATGTAGCGACGTTAGTCTCCCGGAAAGAAGTCTTCATATAGCACATAGTAGTCAATCGCGACGCACTTTTTGTGTCGTATCGTCAATGTGAGGATCTAAGGGTTATAATAAACGACCTGTAGTACATCGGAAAAAAGCTTCACAACTCCCAGGTGAGGTTCTGTTAAATGAATGTAGCGACGTTAGTTTCCCGGAAAGAAGTCTTCAAGTAGCACATAGTAGTCAATCGCGACGCACTTTTTGTGTCGTATCGTCAATGTGAGGATCTAAGGGTTATAATAAACGACCTGTAGTACATCGGAAAAAAGCTTCACAGCTCCCAGGTGAGGTTCTGTTAAATGAATGTAGCGACGTTAGTCTCCCGGAAAGAAGTCTTCATATAGCACATAGTAGTCAATCGCGACGCACTTTTTGTGTCGTATCGTCAATGTGAGGATCTAAGGGTTATAATAAACGACCTGTAGTACATCGGAAAAAAGCTTCACAACTCCCAGGTGAGGTTCTGTTAAATGAATGTAGCGACGTTAGTCTCCCGGAAAGAAGTCTTCATATAGCACATAGTAGTCAATCGCGACGCACTTTTTGTGTCGTATCGTCAATGTGAGGATCTAAGGGTTATAATAAACGACCTGTAGTACATCGGAAAAAAGCTTCACAGCTCCCAGGTGAGGTTCTGTTAAATGAATGTAGCGACGTTAGTCTCCCGGAAAGAAGTCTTCATATAGCACATAGTAGTCAATCGCGACGCACTTTTTGTGTCGTATCGTCAATGTGAGGATCTAAGGGTTATAATAAACGACCTGTAGTACATCGGAAAAAAGCTTCACAGCTCCCAGGTGAGGTTCTGTAATATGAATGTAGCGACGTTAGTCTCCCGGAAAGAAGTCTTCATATAGCACATAGTAGTCAATCGCGACGCACTTTTTGTGTCGTATCGTCAATGTGAGGATCTAAGGGTTATAATAAACGACCTGTAGTACATCGGAAAAAAGCTTCACAACTCCCAGGTGAGGTTCTGTTAAATGAATGTAGCGACGTTAGTTTCCCGGAAAGAAGTCTTCAAGTAGCACATAGTAGTCAATCGCGACGCACTTTTTGTGTCGTATCGTCAATGTGAGGATCTAAGGGTTATAATAAACGACCTGTAGTACATCGGAAAAAAGCTTCACAACTCCCATGTGAGGTTCTGTTAAATGAATGTAGCGACGTTAGTTTCCCGGAAAGAAGTCTTCATGTAGCACATAGTAGTCAATCGCGACGCACTTTTTGTGTCGTATCGTCAATGTGAGGATCTAAGGGTTATAATAAACGACCTGTAGTACATCGGAAAAAAGCTTCACAGCTCCCAGGTGAGGTTCTGTTAAATGAATGTAGCGACGTTAGTCTCCCGGAAAGAAGTCTTCATATAGCACATAGTAGTCAATCGCGACGCACTTTTTGTGTCGTATCGTCAATGTGAGGATCTAAGGGTTATAATAAACGACCTGTAGTACATAGGAAAAAAGCTTCACAACTCCCAGGTGAGGTTCTGTTAAATGAATGTAGCGACGTTAGTTTCCCGGAAAGAAGTCTTCAAGTAGCACATAGTAGTCAATCGCGACGCACTTTTTGTGTCGTATCGTCAATGTGAGGATCTAAGGGTTATAATAAACGACCTGTAGTACATCGGATAAAAGCTTCACAACTCCCAGGTGAGGTTCTGTAATATGAATGTAGCGACGTTAGTTTCCCGGAAAGAAGTCTTCATGTAGCACATAGTAGTCAATCGCGACGCACTTTTTGTGTCGTATCGTCAATGTGAGGATCTAAGGGTTATAATAAACGACCTGTAGTACATCGGAAAAAAGCTTCACAACTCCCAGGTGAGGTTCTGTAATATGAATGTAGCGACGTTAGTTTCCCGGAAAGAAGTCTTCATGTAGCACATAGTAGTCAATCGCGACACACTTTTTGTGTCGTATCGTCAATGTGAGGATCTAAGGGTTATAATAAACAACCTGTAGTACATCGGAAAAAAGCTTCACAACTCCCAGGTGAGGTTCTGTAATATGAATGTAGCGACGTTAGTTTCCCGAAAAGAAGTCTTCATGTAGCACATAGTAGTCAATCGCGACGCACTTTTTGTGTCGTATCGTCAATGTGAGGATCTAAGGGTTATAATAAACGACCTGTAGTACATCGGAAAAAAGCTTCACAACTCCCAGGTGAGGTTCTGTAATATGAATGTAGCGACGTTAGTTTCCCGGAAAGAAGTCTTCATGTAGCACATAGTAGTCAATCGCGACACACTTTTTGTGTCATATCATCAATGTGAGGATCTAAGGGTTATAATAAACGACCTGTAGTACATCGGAAAAAAGCTTCACAACTCCCAGGTGAGGTTCTGTGAAATGAATGTAGCGACGTTAGTCTCTCGCAAAGAAGTCGTCATGTAGCAAATAGCAGTCAACAGCGATGCACTTTTTGTGTCGTATCATCAATGTGTGGATATAAGGGTTACAATAAACGACCTGTAGTTCATCGGAAAAAATCTCCACAACTCCCAGGTGAGGTTCTGTTAAATGAATGTAGCGACGTTAGTCTCCCGGAAAGAAGTCGTCATGTAGCACATAGTGGTCAATCCCGACGCACTTTTTGTGTCGTATCGTCAATGTGTGGATATAATGGTTACAATAAACGACCTGTCATACATCGGAAAGAAGCTTCAAGAACTCCTAGGTGAGATTCTGTAATATGAATTTAGCGACGATATTCTCCTGGAAAGAAGTCGTCATGTAGCACATAGTAGTCAATCGCGACGCACTTTTTGTGTCGTATCGTCAATGTGTGGATATAAGGGTTACAATAAACGTCCTGTAGTACATCGGAAAAAAGCTTCACAACTCCCAGGTGAGGTTATGTTAAATGAATGTAGCGACGTTAGTCTCCCGGAAAGAAGTCGTCATGTAGCACATAGTGGTCAATCCCGACGCACTTTTTGTGTCGTATCGTCAATGTGTGGATATAATGGTTACAATAAACGACCTGTCATACATCGGAAAAAAGCTTCAAGAACTCCTACGTGAGATTCTGTAATATGAATGTAGCGACGATATTCTCCTGGACAGAAGTCGTCATGTAGCACATAGTAGTCAATCGCGACGCACTTTTTGTGTCGTATCGTCAATGTGTGGATATAAGGGTTACAATAAACGTCCTGTAGTACATCGGAAAAAAGCTTCACAACTCCCAGGTGAGGTTCTGTTAAATGAATGTAGCGAAGTTAGTCTCTCGCAAAGAAGTCGTCATGTAGCAAATAGCAGTCAGCAGCGATGCACTTTTTGTGTCGTATCGTCAATGTGTGGATATAAGGGTTACAATAAACGACCGGTAGTTCATCGGAAAAAACTCCACAACTCCCAGGTGAGGTTCTGTAATATGAATGTAGCGACGTTAGTTTCCCGGAAAGAAGTCTTCATGTAGCACATAGTAGTCAATCGCGACGCACTTTTTGTGTCGTATCGTCAATGTGTGGATATAAGGGTTACCATAAACGACATGTAGTACATAGGAAAAAAGCTTCACAACTCCCAGGTGAGGTTCTGTTAAATGAATGTAGCGACGTTAGTCTCTCGCAAAGAAGTCGTCATGTAGCAAATAGCTGTCAACAGCGATGCACTTTTTGTGACGTATCGTCAATGTGTGGATATAAGGGTTACAATAAACGACCTGTAGTTCATCGGAAAAAACTCCACAACTCCCAGGTGAGGTTCAGTTATATGAATGTAGCGACGTTAGTCTCCCGGAAAGAAGTCGTCATGTAGCACATAGTGGTCAATCCCGACGCACTTTTTGTGTCGTATCGTCAATGTGTGGATGTAATGGTTACAATAAACGACCTGTCATACATCGGAAAAAAGCTTCAAGAACTCCTAGGTGAGATTCTGTAATATGAATGTAGCGACGATATTCTCCTGGAAAGAAGTCGTCATGTAGCACATAGTTGTCAATCGCGACGCACTTTTTGTTTCGTATCGTCAATGTGAGGATCTTAGGGTTACAAGAAACGACCTTTAGTACATCCGAAAAAAGCTTCACAACTCCCAGGTGAGGTTCTGTTATATAAATGTAGCGACGATAGTCTACCGGAAATAAGTAGTCATGTAGCACATAGTAGTCAATCGCGACGCACTTTTTGTGTTGTATCGTCAATGTGTGGATATAAGGGTTACAATAAACGACATGTAGTACATAGGAAAAAAAGCTTCACAACCCCCAGGTGAGGTTTTGTTATATGAATGTAGTGACGTTAGTCTCCTGGACAGAAATCATCATGAAGCACATAGTAGTCAATCGCGACGCACTTTTTGTTTCGTATCGTCAATGTGAGGATCTAAGGGTTATAATAAACGACCTGTAGTACATCGGAAAAAAGCTTCACAACTCCCAGGTGAGGTTCTGTAATATGAATGTAGCGACGTTAGTTTCCCGGAAAGAAGTCTTCATGTAGCACATAGTAGTCAATCGCGACGCACTTTTTGTGTCGTATCGTCAATGTGAGGATCTAAGGGTTATAATAAACGACCTGTAGTACATCGGAAAAAAGCTTCACAGCTCCCAGGTGAGGTTCTGTTAAATGAATGTAGCGACGTTAGTCTCCCGGAAAGAAGTCTTCATATAGCACATAGTAGTCAATCGCGACGCACTTTTTGTGTCGTATCGTCAATGTGAGGATCTAAGGGTTATAATAAACGACCTGTAGTACATCGGAAAAAAGCTTCACAACTCCCAGGTGAGGTTCTGTTAAATGAATGTAGCGACGTTAGTTTCCCGGAAAGAAGTCTTCAAGTAGCACATAGTAGTCAATCGCGACGCACTTTTTGTGTCGTATCGTCAATGTGAGGATCTAAGGGTTATAATAAACGACCTGTAGTACATCGGAAAAAAGCTTCACAACTCCCATGTGAGGTTATGTTAAATGAATGTAGCGACGTTAGTTTCCCGGAAAGAAGTCTTCATGTAGCACATAGTAGTCAATCGCGACGCACTTTTTGTGTCGTATCGTCAATGTGAGGATCTAAGGGTTATAATAAACGATCTGTAGTACATCGGAAAAAAGCTTCACAGCTCCCAGGTGGGGTTCTGTTAAATGAATGTAGCGACGTTAGTCTCCCGGAAAGAAGTCTTCATATAGCACATAGTAGTCAATCGCGACGCACTTTTTGTGTCGTATCGTCAATGTGAGGATCTAAGGGTTATAATAAACGACCTGTAGTACATCGGAAAAAAGCTTCACAGCTCCCAGGTGAGGTTCTGTTAAATGAATGTAGCGACGTTAGTCTCCCGGAAAGAAGTCTTCATATAGCACATAGTAGTCAATCGCGACGCACTTTTTGTGTCGTATCGTCAATGTGAGGATCTAAGGGTTATAATAAACGACCTGTAGTACATCGGAAAAAAGCTTCACAGCTCCCAGGTGAGGTTCTGTTAAATGAATGTAGCGACGTTAGTCTCCCGGAAAGAAGTCTTCATGTAGCACATAGTAGTCAATCGCGACGCACTTTTTGTGTCGTATCGTCAATGTGAGGATCTAAGGGTTATAATAAACGACCTGTAGTACATCGGAAAAAAGCTTTACAGCTCCCAGGTGAGGTTCTGTTAAATGAATGTAGCGACGTTAGTTTCCCGGAAAGAAGTCTTCATGTAGCACATAGTAGTCAATCGCGACGCACTTTTTGTGTCGTATCGTCAATGTGAGGATCTAAGGGTTATAATAAACGACCTGTAGTACATCGGAAAAAAGCTTCACAACTCCCAGGTGAGGTTCTGTTAAATGAATGTAGCGACGTTAGTCTCCCGGAAAGAAGTCTTCATATAGCACATAGTAGTCAATCGCGACGCACTTTTTGTGTCGTATCGTCAATGTGTGGATATAAGGGTTACCATAAACGACATGTAGTACATAGGAAAAAAGCTTCACAACTCCCAGGTGAGGTTCTGTTAAATGAATGTAGCGACGTTAGTCTCTCGCAAAGAAGTCGTCATGTAGCAAATAGCTGTCAACAGCGATGCACTTTTTGTGACGTATCGTCAATGTGTGGATATAAGGGTTACAATAAACGACCTGTAGTTCATCGGAAAAAAACTCCACAACTCCCAGGTGTGGTTCTGTTATATGAATGTAGCGACGTTAGTCTCCCGGAAAGAAGTCGTCATATAGCACATAGTGGTCAATCCCGACGCACTTTTTGTGTCGTATCGTCAATGTGTGGATATAATGGTTACAATAAACGACCTGTCATACATCGGAAAGAAGCTTCAAGAACTCCTAGGTGAGATTCTGTAATATGAATTTAGCGACGATATTCTCCTGGAAAGAAGTCGTCATGTAGCACATAGTAGTCAATCGCGACGCACTTTTTGTGTCGTATCGTCAATGTGTGGATATAAGGGTTACAATAAACGTCCTGTAGTACATCGGAAAAAAGCTTCACAACTCCCAGGTGAGGTTCTGTTAAATGAATGTAGCGACGTTAGTCTCCCGGAAAGAAGTCGTCATGTAGCACATAGTGGTCAATCCCGACGCACTTTTTGTGTCGTATCGTCAATGTGTGGATATAATGGTTACAATAAACGACCTGTCATACATCGGAAAAAAGCTTCAAGAACTCCTACGTGAGATTCTGTAATATGAATGTAGCGACGATATTCTCCTGGACAGAAGTCGTCATGTAGCACATAGTAGTCAATCGCGACGCACTTTTTGTGTCGTATCGTCAATGTGTGGATATAAGGGTTACAATAAACGTCCTGTAGTACATCGGAAAAAAGCTTCACAACTCCCAGGTGAGGTTCTGTTAAATGAATGTAGCGACGTTAGTCTCTCGCAAAGAAGTCGTCATGTAGCAAATAGCAGTCAACAGCGATGCACTTTTTGTGTCGTATCGTCAATGTGTGGATATAAGGGTTACAATAAACGACCGGTAGTTCATCGGAAAAAACTCCACAACTCCCAGGTGAGGTTCTGTAATATGAATGTAGCGACGTTAGTTTCCCGGAAAGAAGTCTTCATGTAGCACATAGTAGTCAATCGCGACGCACTTTTTGTGTCGTATCGTCAATGTGAGGATCTAAGGGTTATAATAAACGACCTGTAGTACATCGGAAAAAAGCTTCACAGCTCCCAGGTGAGGTTCTGTTTAATGAATGTAGCGACGTTAGTCTCCCGGAAAGAAGTCTTCATATAGCACATAGTAGTCAATCGCGACGCACTTTTTGTGTCGTATCGTCAATGTGAGGATCTAAGGGTTATAATAAACGACCTGTAGTACATCGGAAAAAAGCTTCACAACTCCCAGGTGAGGTTCTGTTAAATGAATGTAGCGACGTTAGTTTCCCGGAAAGAAGTCTTCAAGTAGCACATAGTAGTCAATCGCGACGCACTTTTTGTGTCGTATCGTCAATGTGAGGATCTAAGGGTTATAATAAACGACCTGTAGTACATCGGAAAAAAGCTTCACAACTCCCATGTGAGGTTCTGTTAAATGAATGTAGCGACGTTAGTTTCCCGGAAAGAAGTCTTCATGTAGCACATAGTAGTCAATCGCGACGCACTTTTTGTGTCGTATCGTCAGTGTGAGGATCTAAGGGTTATAATAAACGACCTGTAGTACATCGGAAAAAAGCTTCACAACTCCCAGGTGAGGTTCTGTAATATGAATGTAGCGACGTTAGTTTCCCGGAAAGAAGTCTTCATGTAGCACATAGTAGTCAATCGCGACGCACTTTTTGTGTCGTATCGTCAATGTGAGGATCTAAGGGTTATAATAAACGACCTGTAGTACATCGGATAAAAGCTTCACAACTCCCAGGTGAGGTTCTGTAATATGGATGTAGCGACGTTAGTTTCCCGGAAAGAAGTCTTCATGTAGCACATAGTAGTCAATCGCTACGCACTTTTTGTGTCGTATCGTCAGTGTGAGGATCTAAGGGTTATAATAAACGACCTGTAGTACATCGGAAAAAAGCTTCACAACTCCCAGGTGAGGTTCTGTAATATGAATGTAGCGACGTTAGTTTCCCGGAAAGAAGTCTTCATGTAGCACATAGTAGTCAATCGCGACGCACTTTTTGTGTCGTATCGTCAATGTGAGGATCTAAGGGTTATAATAAACGACCTGTAGTACATCGGAAAAAAGCTTCACAGCTCCCAGGTGAGGTTCTGTTAAATGAATGTAGAGACGTTAGTCTCCCAGAAAGAAGTCTTCATGTAGCACATAGTAGTCAATCGCGACGCACTTTTTGTGTCGTATCGTCAATGTGTGGATATAAGGGTTATAATAAACGACCTGTAGTACATCGGAAAAAAGCTTCACAACTCCCAGGTGAGGTTCTGTTAAATGAATGTAGCGACGTTAGTTTCCCGGAAAGAAGTCTTTATGTAGCACATAGTAGTCAATCGCGACGCACTTTTTGTGTCGTATCGTCAATGTGAGGATCTAAGGGTTATAATAAACGACCTGTAGTACATCGGAAAAAAGCTTCACAACTCCCAGGTGAGGTTCTGTTAAATGAATGTAGCGACGTTAGTTTCCCGGGAAGAAGTCTTTATGTAGCACATAGTAGTCAATCGCGACGCACTTTTTGTGTCGTATCGTCAATGTGAGGATCTAAGGGTTATAATAAACGACCTGTAGTACATCGGAAAAAAGCTTCACAACTCCCAGGTGAGGTTCTGTAATATGAATGTAGCGACGTTAGTTTCCCGGAAAGAAGTCTTCATGTAGCACATAGTAGTCAATCGCGACACACTTTTTGTGTCGTATCGTCAATGTGAGGATCTAAGGGTTATAATAAACAACCTGTAGTACATCGGAAAAAAGCTTCACAACTCCCAGGTGAGGTTCTGTTAAATGAATGTAGCGACGTTAGTTTCCCGGAAAGAAGTCTTTATGTAGCACATAGTAGTCAATCGCGACGCACTTTTTGTGTCGTATCGTCAATGTGAGGATCTAAGGGTTATAATAAACAACCTGTAGTACATCGGAAAAAAGCTTCACAACTCCCATGTGAGGTTCTGTTAAATGAATGTAGCGACGTTAGTTTCCCGGAAAGAAGTCTTCATGTAGCACATAGTAGTCAATCGCGACGCACATTTTGTGTCGTATCGTCAGTGTGAGGATCTAAGGGTTATAATAAACGACCTGTAGTACATCGGAAAAAAGCTTCACAACTCCCAGGTGAGGTTCTGTAATATGAATGTAGCGACGTTAGTTTCCCGGAAAGAAGTCTTCATGTAGCACATAGTAGTCAATCGCGACGCACTTTTTGTGTCGTATCGTCAATGTGAGGATCTAAGGGTTATAATAAACGACCTGTAGTACATCGGATAAAAGCTTCACAACTCCCAGGTGAGGTTCTGTAATATGGATGTAGCGACGTTAGTTTCCCGGAAAGAAGTCTTCATGTAGCACATAGTAGTCAATCGCTACGCACTTTTTGTGTCGTATCGTCAGTGTGAGGATCTAAGGGTTATAATAAACGACCTGTAGTACATCGGAAAAAAGCTTCACAACTCCCAGGTGAGGTTCTGTAATATGAATGTAGCGACGTTAGTTTCCCGGAAAGAAGTCTTCATGTAGCACATAGTAGTCAATCGCGACGCACTTTTTGTGTCGTATCGTCAATGTGAGGATCTAAGGGTTATAATAAACGACCTGTAGTACATCGGAAAAAAGCCTCACAACTCCCAGGTGAGGTTCTGTTAAATGAATGTAGCGACGTTAGTTTCCCGGGAAGAAGTCTTTATGTAGCACATAGTAGTCAATCGCGACGCACTTTTTGTGTCGTATCGTCAATGTGAGGATCTAAGGGTTATAATAAACGACCTGTAGTACATCGGAAAAAAGCTTCACAACTCCCAGGTGAGGTTCTGTAATATGAATGTAGCGACGTTAGTTTCCCGGAAAGAAGTCTTCATGTAGCACATAGTAGTCAATCGCGACACACTTTTTGTGTCGTATCGTCAATGTGAGGATCTAAGGGTTATAATAAACAACCTGTAGTACATCGGAAAAAAGCTTCACAACTCCCAGGTGAGGTTCTGTAATATGAATGTAGCGACGTTAGTTTCCCGGAAAGAAGTCTTCATGTAGCACATAGTAGTCAATCACGACGCACTTTTTGTGTCGTATCGTCAATGTGAGGATCTAAGGGTTATAATAAACGACCTGTAGTACATCGGAAAAAAGCTTCACAACTCCCAGGTGAGGTTCTGTGAAATGAATGTAGCGACGTTAGTCTCTCGCAAAGAAGTCGTCATGTAGCAAATAGCAGTCAACAGCGATGCACTTTTTGTGTCGTATCATCAATGTGTGGATATAAGGGTTACAATAAACGACCTGTAGTTCATCGGAAAAAATCTCCACAACTCCCAGGTGAGGTTCTGTTAAATGAATGTAGCGACGTTAGTCTCCCGGAAAGAAGTCGTCATGTAGCACATAGTGGTCAATCCCGACGCACTTTTTGTGTCGTATCGTCAATGTGTGGATATAATGGTTACAATAAACGACCTGTCATACATCGGAAAGAAGCTTCAAGAACTCCTAGGTGAGATTCTGTAATATGAATTTAGCGACGATATTCTCCTGGAAAGAAGTCGTCATGTAGCACATAGTAGTAAATCGCGACGCACTTTTTGTGTCGTATCGTCAATGTGTGGATATAAGGGTTACAATAAACGTCCTGTAGTACATCGGAAAAAAGCTTCACAACTCCCAGGTGAGGTTCTGTTAAATGAATGTAGCAACGTTAGTCTCTCGCAAAGAAGTCGTCATGTAGCAAATAGCAGTCAACAGCGATGCACTTTTTGTGTCGTATCGTCAAAGTGTGGATATAAGGGTTACAATAAACGACCGGTAGTTCATCGGAAAAAGCTCCACAACTCCCAGGTGAGGTTCTGTAATATGAATGTGGCGACGTTAGTTTCCCGGAAAGAAGTCTTCATGTAGCACATAGTAGTCAATCGCGACGCACTTTTTGTGTCGTATCGTCAATGTGTGGATATAAGGGTTACCATAAACGACATGTAGTACATAGGAAAAAAGCTTCACAACTCCCAGGTGAGGTTCTGTTAAATGAATGTAGCGACTTTAGTCTCTCGCAAAGAAGTCGTCATGTAGCAAATAGCTGTCAACAGCGATGCACTTTTTGTGACGTATCGTCAATGTGTGGATATAAGGGTTACAATAAACGACCTGTAGTTCATCGGAAAAAACTCCACAACTCCCAGGTGAGGTTCTGTTATATGAATGTAGCGACGTTAGTCTCCCGGAAAGAAGTCGTCATGTAGCACATAGTGGTCAATCCCGACGCACCTTTTGTGTCGTATCGTCAATGTGTGGATGTAATGGTTACAATAAACGACCTGTCATACATCGGAAAAAAGCTTCAAGAACTCCTAGGTGAGATTCTGTAATATGAATGTAGCGACGATATTCTCCTGGAAAGAAGTCGTCATGTAGCACATAGTTGTCAATCGCGACGCACTTTTTGTTTCGTATCGTCAATGTGAGGATCTAAGGGTTACAAGAAACGACCTTTAGTACATCCGAAAAAAGCTTCACAACTCCCAGGTGAGGTTCTGTTATATAAATGTAGCGACGATAGTCTTCCGGAAATAAGTAGTCATGTAGCACATAGTAGTCAATCGCGACGCACTTTTTGTGTTGTATCGTCAATGTGTGGATATAAGGGTTACAATAAACGACATGTAGTACATAGGAAAAAAAGCTTCACAACCCCCAGGTGAGGTTTTGTTATATGAATGTAGTGACGTTAGTCTCCTGGACAGAAATCATCATGAAGCACATAGTAGTCAATCGCGACGCACTTTTTGTTTCGTATCGTCAATGTGAGGATCTAAGGGTTATAATAAACGACCTGTAGTACATCGGAAAAAAGCTTCACAACTCCCAGGTGAGGTTCTGTAATATGAATGTAGCGACGTTAGTTTCCCGGAAAGAAGTCTTCATGTAGCACATAGTAGTCAATCGCGACGCACTTTTTGTGTCGTATCGTCAATGTGAGGATCTAAGGGTTATAATAAACGACCAGTAGTACATCGGAAAAAAGCTTCACAACTCCCAGGTGAGGTTCTGTAATATGAATGTAGCGACGTTAGTTTCCCGGAAAGAAGTCTTCATGTAGCACATAGTAGTCAATCGCGACGCACTTTTTGTGTCGTATCGTCAATGTGTGGATATAAGGGTTACAATAAACGACCTGTAGTTCATCGGAAAAAACTCCACAACTCCCAGGTGAGGTTCTGTTATATGAATGTAGCGACGTTAGTCTCCCGGAAAGAAGTCGTCATGTAGCACATAGTGGTCAATCCCGACGCACTTTTTGTGTCGTATCGTCAATGTGTGGATATAATGGTTACAATAAACGACCTGTCATACATCGGAAAAAAGCTTCAAGAACTCCTAGGTGAGATTCTGTAATATGAATGTAGCGACGATATTCTCCTGGAAAGAAGTCGTCATGTAGCACATAGTAGTCAATCGCGACGCACTTTTTGTGTCGTATCGTCAAAGTGTGGATATAAGGGTTACAATAAACGTCCTGTAGTACATCGGAAAAAAGCTTCACAACTCCCAGGTGAGGTTCTGTTAAATGAATGTAGCGACGTTAGTCTCTCGCAAAGAAGTCGTCATGTAGCAAATAGCAGTCAACAGCGATGCACTTTTTGTGTCGTATCGTCAATGTGTGGATATAAGGGTTACAATAAACGACCTGTAGTTCATCGGAAAAAACTCCACAACTCCCAGGTGAGGTTCTGTTATATGAATGTAGCGACGTTAGTCTCCCGGAAAGAAGTCGTCATGTAGCACATAGTGGTCAATCCCGACGCACTTTTTGTGTCGTATCGTCAATGTGTGGATGTAATGGTTACAGTAAACGACCTGTCATACATCGGAAAAAAGCTTCAAGAACTCCTAGGTGAGATTCTGTAATATGAATGTAGCGACGATATTCTCCTGGAAAGAAGTCGTCATGTAGCACATAGTTGTCAATCGCGACGCACTTTTTGTTTCGTATCGTCAATGTGAGGATCTAAGGGTTATAATAAACGACCTGTAGTACATCGGAAAAAAGCTTCACAACTCCCAGGTGAGGTTCTGTAATATGAATGTAGCGACGTTAGTTTCCCGGAAAGAAGTCTTCATGTAGCACATAGTAGTCAATCGCGACGCACTTTTTGTGTCGTATCGTCAATGTGAGGATCTAAGGGTTATAATAAACGACCAGTAGTACATCGGAAAAAAGCTTCACAACTCCCAGGTGAGGTTCTGTAATATGAATGTAGCGACGTTAGTTTCCCGGAAAGATGTCTTCATGTAGCACATAGTAGTCAATCGCGACGCACTTTTTGTGTCGTATCGTCAATGTGTGGATATAAGGGTTACCATAAACGACATGTAGTACATAGGAAAAAAGCTTCACAACTCCCAGGTGAGGTTCTGTTAATTGAATGTAGCGACGTTAGTCTCTCGGAAAGAAGTCGTCATGCAGCAAATAGCTGTCAACAGCGATGCACTTTTTGTGTCGTATCGTCAATGTGTGGATATAAGGGTTACAATAAACGACCTGTAGTTCATCGGAAAAAACTCCACAACTCCCAGGTGAGGTTCTGTTATATGAATGTAGCGACGTTAGTCTCCCGGAAAGAAGTCGTCATGTAGCACATAGTGGTCAATCCCGACGCACTTTTTGTGTCGTATCGTCAATGTGTGGATATAATGGTTACAATAAACGACCTGTCATACATCGGAAAAAAGCTTCGAGAACTCCTAGGTGAGATTCTGTAATATGAATGTAGCGACGATATTCTCCTGGAAAGAAGTCGTCATGTAGCACATAGTAGTCAATCGCGACGCACTTTTTGTGTCGTATCGTCAATGTGTGGGTATAAGGGTTACAATAAACGACCTGTCGTACATCGGAAAAAAGCTTCAAAACTCCTAGGTGAGTTTCTGTTATATGAATGTAGCGACGTTAGGCTCCCGGAAAGAAGTCGTCATGTAGCACATAGTTGTCAATCGCTAAGCACTTTTTGATTCGTATCGTCATTGTGAGGATCTAAGGGTTACAGTATACGACCTGTAGTACATCGGAAAAAAGCTTCACAACCCCCAGGTGAGGTTCTGTTATATGAATGTAGCGACGTTAGTCTCACAGAAAGAAGTCGTCATGTAGCACATAGTAGTCAATCGCGACGCACTTTTTGTGTCGTATCGTCAATGTGTGGATATAAGGGTTACAATAAACGAAGTGTAGTACATCGGAAAAAGCTTCACAACTCCCAGGTGAGGTTCTGTTATATGAATGTAGCGACGTTAGTCTCCCAGAAAAAAGTCATCATGGAGCACATAATAGTCAATCGCGACGCACGTTTTGTGTCGTATCGTCAATGTGTGGATATAAGGGTTACAATAAACAACCTGTCGTACATCGGAAAAATGCTTCAGAACTCCTAGGTGAGGTTCTGCTATATGAATGTAGCGATGTTAGTCTCCCGGAAAGAAGCCGTCGTGAAGCACATAGTAGCCAGTCGCGAAGCACTTTTTGTGTCGTATCGTCAATGTGTGGATATAAGCGTTATAATAAACGACCTGTAGTACATCGGAAAAATGCTTCAGAATTCCTAGGTGAGGTTCTGTTATATGAATGTAGCGACGTTAGTCTCCCACAAAGTATTCGTCATGTAGCACATAGTAGTCAATCACGACGCATTTTTTGTGTCGTAGCGTCAATGTGAGGATCTAAGGGTTACAATAAACGTCCTGTAGTACATCGGAAAAAAGCTTCACAACTCCCAGGTGAGGTTCTGTTATATGAATGTAGCGACGTTAGTCTCTCGGAAAGAAGTCGTCATGTAGCACATAGTGGTCAATCCCGACGCACTTTTTGTGTCGCATCGTCAATGTGTGGATATAACGGTTACAATAAACGACCTGTCGTACATCGGAAAAAAGCTTCAGAACTCCTAGGTGAGATTCTGTAATATGAATGTAGCGACGTTAGTCTCCCGGAAAGAAGTCGTCATGTAACACATAGTTGTCAATTGCGACGCACTTTTTGTTTCGTATCGTCAATGTGAGGATCTAAGGGTTATTGTAAACGACCTGTAGTATATCGGAAAAAAGCTTTACAACTCCCAGGTGAGGTTCTGTTATATGAATGTAGCGACGTTAGTCTCCCGGAAATAAGTAGTCATGTAGCACATAATAGTCAATCGCGACGCGCTTTTTGTGTTGTATCGTCAATGTGTGGATATAAGGATTACAATAAACGACCTGTAATACATCGGAATAAAGCTTCACAACCCCCTGGTGAGGTTCTGTTATATGAACGTTGCGACGTTAGTCTCCTGGAAAGATGTCATCATGTAGCACACAGTAGTCCATCGCGACGCACTTTTTGTGTCGTATCGTCAATGTGTGGATATAAGGGTTACAATAAACAACCTGTCGTACATCGGAAAAATGCTTCAGAACTCCTAGGTGAGGTTCTATTGTATGAATGTAGCGATGTTAGTCTCCCGGAAAGAAGTCGTCATGTAGCACATAGTAGTCAATCGCGACGCACTTTTGGGTCGTATCGTCAATGTGAGGATCTAAGGGTTAAAAGAAACGACCTGTAGTACATCGGAAAAAAGCTTCACAACTCCCAGGTGAGGTTCTGTTATATGAATGTAGCGACGTTAGTCTCCCGGAAAGAAGTCGTCATGTAGCACATAGTAGTCAATCGCGAAGCACTTTTTGTGTTGTATCGTCAATGTGTTGATATAAAGGTTACAATAAACGAAGTGTAGTACATATAAAAAAGCTTCACAACTCACAGGTGAGGTTCTGTTATATGAATGTAGCGACGTTAGTCTCCCAGAAAGAAGACATCATGTAGCACATAGTAGTCAATCGCGACGCACTTTTTGTTTCGTATCGTCAATGTGTGTATATAAGGGTTGCAATAAAAGACCTGTAGTACATCGGAAAAAAGCTTCACAACTCCCAGGTGAGGTTCTGTTATATGAATGTAGCGACGTTAGTCTCCCGGAAAGAAGTCGTCATGTGGCACATAGTGGTCAATCCCGACGCACATTTGTGTCGTATCGTCAATGTGTGTATCTCAGGTTTACAATAAACGACCTGTCGTACATCGGAAAAAAGCTTCAGAACTCCTAGGTGGGTTTCAGTTATATGAATGTAGCGACGTTAGTCTCCCGGAAAGAAGTCGTCATGTAGCACATAGTTAACAATCGCGACGCACTTTTTGTTTCGTATCGTTAATGTGAGGATCTAAGGGTTACAAGAAACGACCTGTAGTACATCGGAAAAAAGCTTCACAACTCCCAGGTGAGGTTCTGTTATATGAATGTAGCGACGATAGTCTCCCGGAAAAAAGTAGTCATGTAGCACATAGTAGTCTATCGCGACGCACTTTTTGTGTTGTATCGTCAATGTGAGGATCTAAGGGTTACAATAAACGACATGTAGTACATCGGAAAAAAGCTTCACAACCCCCAGGTGAGGTTCTGTTATATGAACGTAGTGACGTTAGTCTCCTGGAAAGAAACCATAATGAAGCACATAGTAGTCTATCGCGACGCACTTTTTGTGTCGTATCGTCAATGTGTGGATATAAGGGTTACAATAAACACCCTGTCGTAAATCGGAAAAATGCTTCAGAACTCCTAGGTGAGGTTCTGTTATATGTATGTAGCGACGTTAGTCTACCGGAAAGAAGTCGTCATGTAGCCCATGGTAGTCAATCGCGACGCACTTTTTGTGTCGTATCGTCAATGTGAGGATCTAAGGGTTACAAGAAACCACCTGTAGTGCATCGGAAAAAAGCTTCACAACTCCCAGGTGAGGTTCTGTTATATGAATGTAGCGACGATAGTCTCCCGGAAAGTAGTCGTCATGTAGCACATAGTAGTCAATCGCGACGCACTTTTTGTGTCGTATCGTCAATGTGTGGATATAAGGGTTACAATAAACGAAATGCAGTACATCGGAAAAAGCTTCAAAACTCCCAGGTGAGGTTCTGTTATATGAATGTAGCGACGTTAGTCTCCCAGAAAAAAGTCATCATGAAGCACATAGTAGTCAATCGCGACGCACTTTTTGTGTCGGATCGTCAATGTATGGATATAAGGGTTACAATAAACGACCTGTAATACGTTGGAAAAAAGTTTCACAACTCCCAGGCGAGGTTCTGTTATATGAATGTAGCGACGTCAGTCTCCCGGAAAGTAGTCGTCATGTAGCACGCAGTAGTCAATCGCGACGCAATTTTTGTATCGTATCGTCAATGTGTGGATATAAGGGTTACAATAAACGACCTGTCGTTCACCGAAAAACTGCTTCAGAACTCCTAGGTGAGGTTCTGTTATATGAATGTAGCGACGTTAGTCTCCCAGAAAGAAGTCGTCATGTAGCACATAGTAGTCAATTACGACGCATTTTTTGTGTTGTACCGTCAATGTGACGATCTAAGGGTTACAATAAATGACCTGTAGTACATCGGAAAAAAGCTTCACAGCTCCCAGGTGTGGTTCTGTTATATGAATGTAGCGACATTTGTCTCCGGGAAAGAAGTCTTCATGTAGCACACAGTAGTCAATCGCGACGCACTTTTTGTGTCGTATCGTCAATGTGAGGATATAAGGGTTACAATAAACAACCTGTCGTACATCGGAAAAATGCTTCAGAACTCCTAGGTGAGGTTCTGCTATATGAATGTAGCGATGTTAGTCTCCCGGAAAGAAGCCGTCGTGAAGCACATAGTAGCCAGTCGCGAAGCACTTTGTGTGTCGTATCGTCAATGTGTGGATATAAGCGTTATAATAAACGACCTGTAGTACATCGGAAAAATGCTTCAGAATTCCTAGGTGAGGTTCTGTTATATGAATGTAGCGACGTTAGTCTCCCACAAAGTATTCGTCATGTAGCACATAGTAGTCAATCACGACGCATTTTTTGTGTCGTAGCGTCAATGTGAGGATCTAAGGGTTACAATAAACGTCCTGTAGTACATCGGAAAAAAGCTTCACAACTCCCAGGTGAGGTTCTGTTATATGAATGTAGCGACGTTAGTCTCTCGGAAAGAAGTCGTCATGTAGCACATAGTGGTCAATCCCGACGCACTTTTTGTGTCGTATCGTCAATGTGTGGATATAACGGTTACAATGAACGACCTGTCGTACATCGGAAAAAAGCTTCAGAACTCCTAGGTGAGATTCTGTAATATGAATGTAGCGACGTTAGTCTCCCGGAAAGAAGTCGTCATGTAACACATAGTTGTCAATTGCGACGCACTTTTTGTTTCGTATCGTCAATGTGAGGATCTAAGGGTTATTGTAAACGACCTGTAGTATATCGGAAAAAAGCTTTACAACTCCCAGGTGAGGTTCTGTTATATGAATGTAGCGACGTTAGTCTCCTGGAAAGATGTCATCATGTAGCACACAGTAGTCCATCGCGACGCACTTTTTGTGTCGTATCGTCAATGTGTGGATATAAGGGTTACAATAAACAACCTGTCGTACATCGGAAAAATGCTTCAGAACTCCTAGGTGAGGTTCTATTGTATGAATGTACCGATGTTAGTCTCCCGGAAAGAAGTCGTCATGTAGCACATAGTAGTCAATCGCGACGCACTTTTGGGTCGTATCGTCAATGTGAGGATCTAAGGGTTAAAAGAAACGACCTGTAGTACATCGGAAAAAAGCTTCACAACTCCCAGGTGAGGTTCTGTTATATGAATGTAGCGACGTTAGTCTCCCGGAAAGAAGTCGTCATGTAGCACATAGTAGTCAATCGCGAAGCACTTTTTGTGTTGTATCGTCAATGTGTTGATATAAAGGTTACAATAAACGAAGTGTAGTACATATAAAAAAGCTTCACAACTCACAGGTGAGGTTCTGTTATATGAATGTAGCGACGTTAGTCTCCCAGAAAGAAGACATCATGTAGCACATAGTAGTCAATCGCGACGCACTTTTTGTTTCGTATCGTCAATGTGTGTATATAAGGGTTGCAATAAAAGACCTGTAGTACATCGGAAAAAAGCTTCACAACTCCCAGGTGAGGTTCTGTTATATGAATGTAGCGACGTTAGTCTCCCGGAAAGAAGTCGTCATGTGGCACATAGTGGTCAATCCCGACGCACATTTGTGTCGTATCGTCAATGTGTGTATCTCAGGTTTACAATAAACGACCTGTCGTACATCGGCAAAAAGCTTCAGAACTCCTAGGTGGGTTTCAGTTATATGAATGTAGCGACGTTAGTCTCCCGGAAAGAAGTCGTCATGTAGCACATAGTTAACAATCGCGAAGCACTTTTTGTTTCGTATCGTCAATGTGAGGATCTAAGGGTTACAAGAAACGACCTGTAGTACATCGGAAAAAAGCTTCACAACTCCCAGGTGAGGTTCTGTTATATGAATGTAGCGACGATAGTCTTCCGGAAAAAAGTAGTCATGTAGCACATAGTAGTCTATCACGACGCACTTTTTGTGTTGTATCGTCAATGTGAGGATCTAAGGGTTACAATAAACGACATGTAGTACATCGGAAAAAAGCTTCACAACCCCCAGGTGAGGTTATGTTATATGAACGTAGTGACGTTAGCCTCCTGGAAAGAAACCATAATGAAGCACATAGTAGCCAATCGCGACGCACTTTTTGTGTCGTATCGTCAATGTGTGGATATAAGGGTTACAATAAATACCCTGTCGTAAATCGGAAAAATGCTTCAGAACTCCTAGGTGAGGTTCTGTTATATGTATGTAGCGACGTTAGTCTACCGGAAAGAAGTCGTCATGTAGCCCATGGTAGTCAATCGCGACGCACTTTTTGTGTCGTATCGTCAATGTGAGGATCTAAGGGTTACAAGAAACCACCTGTAGTGCATCGGAAAAAAGCTTCACAACTCCCAGGTGAGGTTCTGTTATATGAATGTAGCGACGATAGTCTCCCGGAAAGTAGTCGTCATGTAGCACATAGTAGTCAATCGCGACGCACTTTTTGTGTCGTATCGTCAATGTGTGGATATAAGGGTTACAATAAACGAAATGCAGTACATCGGAAAAAGCTTCAAAACTCCCAGGTGAGGTTCTGTTATATGAATGTAGCGACGTTAGTCTCCCAGAAAAAAGTCATCATGAAGCACATAGTAGTCAATCGCGACGCACTTTTTGTGTCGGATCGTCAATGTATGGATATAAGGGTTACAATAACGACCTGTAATACGTTGGAAAAAAGTTTCACAACTCCCAGGTGAGGTTCTGTTATATGAATGTAGCGACGTCAGTCTCCCGGAAAGTAGTCGTCATGTAGCACGCAGTAGTCAATCGCGACGCAATTTTTGTATCGTATCGTCAATGTGTGGATATAAGGGTTACAATAAACGACCTGTCGTTCACCGGAAAACTGCTTCAGAACTCCTAGGTGAGGTTCTGTTATATGAATGTAGCGACGTTAGTCTCCCAGAAAGAAGTCGTCATGTAGCACATAGTAGTCAATTACGACGCATTTTTTGTGTTGTACCGTCAATGTGACGATCTAAGGGTTACAATAAATGACCTGTAGTACATCGGAAAAAAGCTTCACAGCTCCCAGGTGTGGTTCTGTTATATGAATGTAGCGACATTTGTCTCCGGGAAAGAAGTCTTCATGTAGCACACAGTAGTCAATCGCGACGCACTTTTTGTGTCGTATCGTCAATGTGAGGATCTAAGGGTTACAATAAACGACCTGTAGTACATCGGAAAAAAGTTTCACAACTCCCATGTGAGGTTCTGTTATATGAATGTTGCGACGTCAGTCTCCCTGAAAGTAGTCGTCATGTAGCACGCAGTAGTCAATCGCGACGCACTTTTTGTGTCTTATTGTCAATGTGAGGATCTAAGGGTTATAATAAACGACCTGTAGTACATCGGAAAAAAGCTTCACAACTCCCAGGTGAGGTTCTGTAATATGAATGTAGCGACGTTAGTTTCCCGGAAAGAAGTCGTCATGTAGCACATAGTAGTCAATCGCGACGCACTATTTGTGTCGTATCGTCAGTATGTGGATATAAGGGTTACGATAAACGTCCGGTAGTACATCGGAAAAAAGCTTCACAACTCCCAGGTGAGGTTCTGTTAAATGAATGTAGCGACGTTAGTCTCTCGCAAAGAAGTCGTCATGTAGCAAATAGCAGTCAACAGCGATGCACTTTTTGTGTCGTATCGTCAATGTGTGGATATAAGGGTTACAATAGACGACCTGTAGTTCATCGGAAAAAACTCCACAACTCCCAGGTGAGGTTCTGTTATATGAATGTAGCGACGTTAGTCTCCCGGAAAGAAGTCGTCATGTAGCACATAGTGGTCAATCCCGACGCACTTTTTGTGTCGTATCGTCAATGTGTGGATATAATGGTTACAATAAACGACCTGTCGTACATCGGAAAAAAGCTTCAAGAACTCCTAGGTGAGAATCTGTAATATGAATGTAGCGACGTTATTCTCCTGGAAAGAAGTCGTCATGTAGCACATAGTTGTCAATCGCGACGCACATTTTGTTTCGTATCGTCAATGTGAGGATCTAAGGGTTACAAGAAACGACCTGTAGTACATCGGAAAAAAGCTTCACAACTCAAAGGTGAGGTTCTGTTATATAAATGTAGCGACGATAGTCTCCCGGAAATAAGTAGTCATGTAGCACATAGTAGTCAATCGCGACGCACTTTTTGTGTTGTATCGTCAATGTGTGGATATAAGGGTTACAATAAACGGCATGTAGTACATAGGAAAAAAGCTTCACAACCCCCAGGTGAGGTTTTGTTATATGAACGTAGTGACGTTAGTCTCCTGGAAAGAAATCATCATGAAGCTCATAGTAGTCAATTGCGACGCACTTTTTGTGTCGTATCGTCAATGTGAGGATTTAAGGGTTACAATAAACAAACTATAGTACATCGGAAAAAAGTTTCACAGCTCCCAGGTGAGGTTCTGTCATATGAATGTAGCGACATTAGTCTCCCGGAAAGTAGTCGTCATGTAGCACATAGTAGTCAATCGCGACGCACTTTTAGAGTCGTATCGTCAATGTGAGGACCTAACGGTTACAATAAACGACCTGTAGTACATCGGAAAAAAGTTTCACAACTCCCAGGTGAAGTTCTGTTATATGAATGTAGCGACATCAGTCCACCGGAAAGTAGTCGTCATGTAGCAAGCAGTAGTCGATCGCGACGCACTTTTTGTGTCGTATCATCAATGTGTGGATATAAGTGTTACAATAAACGACCTGTAGTACATCGGAAAAAAGCTTTACAACTCCCAGGTGAGGTTTCTGTTATATGAATGCAGCCACGGTATTCTCCAGGAAAGAAGTCGTCATGTAGCACAGAGTAGTCAATCGCGACACACTTTTTGTGTCGTATCGTCAATGTGTGGATATAAGGGTTACAATGAACGACCTGTAGTACATTGGAAACTGCTTCACAACTCCCAGGTGAGGTTCGTTTATATGAAAGTAGCGACGTTAGTCTCTCAGAAAGAAGTCATCATGTAGCACATAGTAGTCAATCTTGACGCACTTTTTGTGTCGTATCGTCAATGTGTTGATAAAAGGGTTACAACAAACGACCTGTAGTACAGCGGAAAAAAGGTTCACAACTGCCAGGTGAGGTTCTGTTACAGGAATGTAGCGACGTTAGTGTCGCGGAAAGAAGTCGTCATGTAGCACATAGTAGTCAATCGCGACGCACTTTTTGTGTTGTATCGTCAATGTGTGGATATAAGGTTTACAATAAACGACCTGTAGTACATCGGAAAAAAGCTTCACAACTCCCAGGTGAGGTTCTGTAATATGAATGTAGCGACGTTAGTCTCACAGAAAGAAGTCGTCATGTAGCACATAGTAATCAATCGCGACGTACTTAGTGTCGTATCGTCAATGTGAGGATCTAAGGGTTATAATAAACGACCTGTAGTACTTCGGAAAAAAGCTTCACAACTTCCAGGTGAGGTTCTGTTATATGAATGTGGCGACATTAGTCATCCGGAAAGAAGTCGTCATGTAGCACATAGTAGTCATTCGCGACGCACTTTTTGTGTCGTATTGTCAATGTGTGGATATAAGGGTTATAATAAAAGACCTGTAGTACATCGGAAGAAAGCTTCACATTTCCCAGGTGGGGTTCTTTTATATGAATGTAGCGACGTTAGTCTCCCGGAAATAAGTAGTCATGTAGCACATTGTAGTCAATCGCGACGCACTTTTTGTGTCGTATCGTCAATGTGAGGATCTAAGGGTTACAATAAACGACCTGTAGTATATCGGAAAAAAGTTTCACAACTCCCAGGTGAGGTTCTGTTATATGAATGTAGCGACATTAGTCTCCCGGAAAGAAGTCGTCATATAGCACATAGTAGTCAGTCGCGACGCACTTTTAGAGTCGTATCGTCAATGTGAGGATCTAAGGGTTACAATAAACGACCTGTAGTATATCGGAAAAAAGTTTCACAACTCCCAGGTGAGGTTTAATTATATGAATGTAGCGACATCAGTCCACCGGAAAGTAGTCGTCATGTAGCAAGCAGTAGTCAATCGCGACGCACTTTTTGTGTCGTATGGTCAATGTGTGGAACTAAGGGTATTAATAAACTCCCAGGTGAGGTTCTGTTATATGAATGTAGCGACATTAGTCTCCCGGAAAGAAGTCGTCATGTAGCAGATAGTAGTCGATCACGACACACTTTTGGTGTCGTATCGTCAGTGTGAGGATTTAACGGTTACAATAAACGAACTGTAGTACATCGGAAAAAAGTTTCACAGCTCCCAGGTGAGGTTCTGTTATATGAATGTAGCGACATTAGTCTCCCGGAAAGAAGTCGTCATGTAGCACATAGTATTCAATCAAGACGCACTTTTAGAGTCGTATCGTCAATGTGAGGATCTAAGGGTTACAACAAACGACCTGTAGTACATCGGAAAAAAGTTTCACAACTCCCAGGTGAGGTTATGTTATATGAATGTAGCGATGTTAGTCTCCTGGTAAGAAGTCGTCATGTAGCACGTAGTAGTCAATCGCGACGCACTTTTATTGTCGTATCGTCAATGTGAGGACCTAAGGGTTACAATAAACGACCAGTAGTACTTCGGAAAAAAGCTTCACAAGTCCCAGGTGAGGTTCTGTTATATGAATGTAGCGACATTAGTCTCCCGGAAAGAAGTCGTCATGTAGCACATAGTAGTCAATCGTGACGCACTTTTAGAGTCGTATCGTCAATGTGAGGATCTAAGGGTTACAATAAACGACCTGTAGTACATCGGAAAATAGTTTCACAACTCCCAGGTGAGGTTCTGTTATATGAATGTAGCGACGTTAGTCTCCCGAAAAGAAGTCGTCATGTAGCACATAGCAGTCAACAGCGATGCACTTTTTGTGTCGTATCGTCAATGTGTGGAAATAAGGGTTACAATAAACGACCTGTAGTACTTTGGAAAAAACTTCACAACTCCCAGGAGAGGTGCTGTTATATGAATGTAGCGACGTTAGTCTCCCGGAAAGAAGTCGTCATGTAACACATAGTAGTCAATTGCGACGCACTTTTTGTGTCGTTTAGTCAATGTGCGGATATAAGGGTTACAATAAACGTACTGTAGTACATCGGAAAAAGCTTCACAACTCCCAGGTGTGGTTCTGTTATATGAATGTAGCGACATTAGTCTCCCGGAAAGAAGTCGTCATGTAGCACATAGTAGTCAACCGCGACGCAGTTTTTGTGTCGTATCGTCAATGTGAGGATTTAAGGGTTACAATAAACGACCTGTAGTACATCGGAAAAAAGCTTCACAGCTCCCAGGTGAGGTTCTGTTGTATGAATGTAGCGACATTAGTCTCCCGGAAAGAAGTCGTCATGTAGCACATAGTAGTCAATCGCGACGCACTTTTAGAGTCGTATCGTCAATGTGAGGATCTAAGGGTTACAATAAACGACCTGTAGTACATCGGAAAAAAGTTTCACAACTCCCAGGTGAGGTTCTGTTATATGAATGTAGCGACATCAGTCCCCCGGAATGTAGTCGTCATGTAGCAAGCAGTAGTCAATCGCGACGCACTTTTTGTGTCGTATTGTCAATGTGTGGATATATAGGTTATATTAAACGACCTGTAGTACATCGGAAAAAAGCTTCACAACTACCAGGTGAGGTTCTGTTATATGAATGTAGCGACGTTAGTCTCCCGAAAACAAGTCGTCATGTAGCACATAGCAGTCAACAGCGATGCACTTTTTGTGTCGTATCGTCAATGTGTGGATATAAGGGTTACAATAAACGACCTGTAGTACATCGGAAAATGCTTCACAACTCCCAGGTGAAGTTGTGTTATATGAATGTAGCGACGTTAGTCTCCCGGAAAGAAGTCGTCATGTAACACATAGTAGTCAATTGCGACGCACTTTTTGTGTCGTTTAGTCAATGTGCGGATATAAGGGTTACAATAAACGTACTGTAGTACATCGGAAAAAGCTTCACAACTCCCAGGTGTGGTTCTGTTATATGAATGTAGTGACATTAGTCTCCCGGAAAGAAGTCGTCATGTAGCACATAGTAGTCAACCGCGACGCACTTTTTGTGTCTTATCGTCAATGTGAGGATCTAAGGGTTACAATAAACGACCTGTAGTACATCGGAAAATGCTTCACAACTCCCAGGTGAGGTTGTGTTATATGAATGTAGCGACGTTAGTCTCCCGGAAAGAAGTCGTCATGTAACACATAGTAGTCAATTGCGACGCACTTTTTGTGTCGTTTAGTCAATGTGGGGATATAAGGGTTACAATAAACTTCCTGTAGTACATCGGAAAAAGCTTCACAACTCCCAGGTGAGGTTCTGTTATATGAATGTAGCGACATTAGTCTCCCGGAAAGAAGTCGTCATGTAGCACATAGTAGTCAACCGCGACGCACTTTTTGTTTTGTATCGTCAATGTGAGGATGTATGGGTTACAGTAAACGATCTGTAGTACATCGGAAAAAAGCTTCACAACCCCCAGGTGAGGTTCTGTTATATGAATGTAGCGACGTTAGTCTCCCGGAAAGAAGTCGTCATGTGGCACATAGTGGTCAATCCTGACGCACTTTTTGTGTTGTATCTTCAATGTGTGGATATAAGGGTTACAATAAACGACCTGTCTTACATCGGTAAAAAGCTTCAGAACACCTAGGTGAACTTCTGTTATATGAATGTAGCGACGTTAGTCTCCCGGAAAGATGTCGTCATGAAGGGCGTAACAATCAATCGCGACGTACATTTTGTGTCGTATCGTCAATGTGAGGATATAAGGGTTATAATAAACGACCTAAAGTACATCGGAAAAAAGCTTCCAAACTCCCAGGTGAGGTTCTCTTATATGAATGTAGCGACGTTAGTCTCCCGGAAAGAAGTCATCATGTAGCACATAGTAGTCAATCGCAACGCACTTTTTGTGTCGTATCATCAATGTGAGTATGTAAGGGTTACAGTAAACGACCTGTAGTACATCGGAAAAAAGCTTCACAACTCCCAGATGAGGTTCTGTTATATGAATGTAGCGACGTTAGCCTCCCCCCGAAAGAAGTCGTCATGATGCACATAGTAGTCAATCGGGACGCACTTTTTGTGTCGTATCGTCAATGTGAGGAACTAAGTGTTACAATAATCGCCCTGTAGTACATCGGAAAAAAGCTTCACAACTCCCAGGTGAGGTTCTGTTACATGAATATAGCGACGTTAGTCTCCTGGAAAGAAGTAGTCATGTAGCACACAGTAGTATTTCGCGACGCACTTTTTGCGTCGTATCGTCAATGTGAGGATCTAAGGGTTAAAATAAACGACCTGTAGAACATCGGAAACAAGCTTCAGAACTCCCAGGTGAGGTTCTGTTATATGAATGTAGCGACGTTAGTCTCCCAAAAAGAAGTCGTCATGTGGCACATAGTAGTCAATGGCGACGCATTTCTTGTGTCGTATCGTCAATGTGTGGATTAAAGGGTTACAATAAACGACCTGTAGTACTTCGGAAAAAGCTTCACAACTCGCAGTTTAGGTTCTGTTATATGAATGTAGCGACGGTAGTCTCGCGGAAAGAAGTCGTCATGCGGCACATTGTAGTCAATCGCGACGCATTTTTTGTGTTGTATCGCCAATGTGTGGATATAAGGTTTACAATAAACGGCTTGTAGTACATCGGAAAAAAGCTTCACAACTCCCAGGTGAGGTTCTGTTATATGAATGTAGCGACGTCAGTCTCCCAGAAAGAAGTCATCATGTAGCACATAGTAGTCAATCGCGACACATTTTTTGTGTCGTATCGTCAATGTGTTGATACAAGGGTTACAATAAACGACCTGTAGTATATCGGAAAAAAGCTTCACAACTCCCAGGTGAGGTTCTATTATAGGAATGTAACGACGTTAGTGTCCCGGAAAGAAGTAGTCATGTAGCACATAGTAGTCAATCGCGACGCACTTATGTGTTGTATCGTCAATGTGTGGATATAAGGTTTACAATAAACGACTTGTAGTACATCGGAAAAAAGCTTCACAACTCCCAGGTGAGGTTCTGTTATAGGAATGTAACGACGTTAGTCTCCCGGAAAGAAGTCGTCATGTGGCACATAGTAGTCAACTGCGACGCACTTTTTGTTTCGTATCGTCAATGTGAGGATGTATGGGTTACAGTAAACGACCTGTAGTACATCGGAAAAAAGCTTCACAACCCCCAGGAAAGGTTCTGTTATATGAATGTAGCGACGTTAGTCTCCCGGAAAGAAGTCGTCATGTAGCACATAGTGGTCAATCCTGACGCACTTTTTGTGTCGTATCTTCAATGTGTGGATATAAGGGTTACAATAAACGACCTGTCTTACATCGGAAAAAAGCTTCAGAACTCCTAGGTGAGCTTCTGTTATATGAATGTAGCGACATCAGTCCACCGGAAAGTAGTCGTCATGTAGCAAGCAGTAGTCAATCGCGACGCACTTTTTGTGTCGTATGGTCAATGTGTGGATCTAAGGGTTATAATAAACTCCCAGGTGAGATTCTGTTATATGAATGTAGCGACATTAGTCTCCCGGAAAGAAGTCGTCATATAGCACATAGTAGTCAGTCGCGACGCACTTTTAGAGTCGTATCGTCAATGTGAGGATCTAAGGGTTACAATAAACGACCTGTAGTACATCGGAAAAAAGTTTCACAACTCCCAGGTGAGGTTCTATTATATGAATGTAGCGACATCAGTCCACCGGAAAGTAGACGTCATGTAGCAAGCAGTAGTCAATCGCGACGCACTTTTTGTGTCGTATGGTCAATGTGTGGATCTAAGGGTTATAATAAACTCCCAGGTGAGGTTCTGTTATATGAATGTAGCGACATTAGTCTCCCGGAAAGAAGTCGTCATGTAGCACATAGTAGTCGATCACGACACACTTTTGGTGTCGTATCGTCAGTGTGTGGATTTAAGGGTTACAATAAACGACCTGTAGTACATCGGAAAAAAGCTTCACAGCTCCCAGGTGAGGTTCTGTTGTATGAATGTAGCGACATTAGTCTCCCGGAAAGAAGTCGTCATGTAGCACATAGTAGTCAATCGCGACGCACTTTTAGAGTCGTATCGTCAATGTGAGGATCTAAGGGTTACAATAAACGACCTGTAGTACATCGGAAAAAAGTTTCACAACTCCCAGGTGAGGTTCTGTTATATGAATGTAGCGACATCAGTCCCCCGGAATGTAGTCGTCATGTAGCAAGCAGTAGTCAATCGCGACGCACTTTTTGTGTCGTATTGTCAATGTGTGGATATATAGGTTATATTAAACGACCTGTAGTACATGGGAAAAAAGCTTCACAACTACCAGGTGAGGTTCTGTTATATGAATGTAGTGACGTTAGTCTCCCGAAAACAAGTCGTCATGTAGCACATAGCAGTCAACAGCGATGCACTTTTTGTGTCGTATCGTCAATGTGTGGATATAAAGGTTACAATAAACGACTTGTAGTACATCGGAAAATGCTTCACAACTCCCAGGTGAGGTTGTGTTATATGAATGTAGCGACGTTAGTCTCCCGGAAAGAAGTCGTCATGTAACACATAGTAGTCAATTGCGACGCACTTTTTGTGTCGTTTAGTCAATGTGCGGATATAAGGGTTACAATAAACGTACTGTAGTACATCGGAAAAAGCTTCACAACTCCCAGGTGTGGTTCTGTTATATGAATGTAGCGACATTAGTCTCCCGGAAAGAAGTCGTCATGTAGCACATAGTAGTCAACCGCGACACACTTTTTGTGTCTTATCGTCAATGTGAGGATCTAAGGGTTACAATAAACGACCTGTAGTACATCGGAAAATGCTTCACAACTCCCAGGTGAGGTTGTGTTATATGAATGTAGCGACGTTAGTCTCCCGGAAAGAAGTCGTCATGTAACACATAGTAGTCAATTGCGACGCACATTTTGTGTCGTTTAGTCAATGTGCGGATATAAGGGTTACAATAAACGTCCTGTAGTACATCGGAAAAAGCTTCACAACTCCCAGGTGAGGTTCTGTTATATGAATGTAGCGACATTAGTCTCCCGGAAAGAAGTCGTCATGTAGCACATAGTAGTCAACCGCGACGCACTTTTTGTTTCGTATCGTCAATGTGAGGATGTATGGGTTACAGTAAACGATCTGTAGTACATCGGAAAAAAGCTTCACAACCCCCAGGTGAGGTTCTGTTATATGAATGTAGCGACGTTAGTCTCCCGGAAAGAAGTCGTCATGTGGCACATAGTGGTCAATCCTGACACACTTTTTGTGTTGTATCTTCAATGTGTGGATATAAGGGTTACAATAAACGACCTGTCTTACATCGGTAAAAAGCTTCAGAACTCCTAGGTGAACTTCTGTTATATGAATGTAGCGACGTTAGTCTCCCGGAAAGATGTCGTCATGAAGGGCGTAACAATCAATCGCGACGTACTTTTTGTGTCGTATCGTCAATGTGAGGATATAAGGGTTATAATAAACGACCTAAAGTACATCGGAAAAAAGCTTCCAAACTCCCAGGTGAGGTTCTCTTATATGAATGTAGCGACGTTAGTCTCCCGGAAAGAAGTCATCATGTAGCACATAGTAGTCAATCGCAACGCACTTTTTGTGTCGTATCGTCAATGTGAGTATGTAAGGGTTACAGTAAACGACCCGTAGTACATCGGAAAAAAGCTTCACAACTCCCAGGTGAGGTTCTGTTACATGAATGTAGCGACGGTAGTCTTTCTGGAAAGAAGTCGTCATGTAGCATATAGTAGTCAACCCCGAAGCACTTTTTGTGTCGTATCGTCAATGTGTGGATATAAAGACTATAATAAACGACCTGTAGTACATCAGAAAAAAGCTTCACAACTCCCAGATGAGGTTCTGTTATATGAATGTAGCGACGTTAGCCTCCCCCCGAAAGAAGTCGTCATGATGCACATAGTAGTCAATCGGGACGCACTTTTTGTGTCGTATCGTCAATGTGAGGAACTAAGTGTTACAATAATCGCCCTGTAGTACATCGGAAAAAAGCTTCACAACTCCCAGGTGAGGTTCTGTTACATGAATATAGCGACGTTCGTCTCCTGGAAAGAAGTAGTCATGTAGCACACAGTAGTATTTCGCGACGCACTTTTTGCGTCGTATCGTCAATGTGAGGATCTAAGGGTTAAAATAAACGACCTGTAGAACATCGGAAACAAGCTTCAGAACTCCCAGGTGAGGTTCTGTTATATGAATGTAGCGACGTTAGACTCCCAAAAAGAAGTCGTCATGTGGCACATAGTAGTCAATGGCGACGCATTTTTTGTGTCGTATCGTCAATGTGTGGATTAAAGGGTTACAATAAACGACCTGTAGTACATCGGAAAAAGCTTCACAACTCGCAGTTTAGGTTCTGTTATATGAATGTAGCGACGGTAGTCTCGCGGAAGGAAGTCGTCATGCGGCACATTGTAGTCAATCGCGACGCATTTTTTGTGTTGTATCGCCAATGTGTGGATATAAGGTTTACAATAAACAGCTTGTAGTACATCGGAAAAAAGCTTCACAACTCCCAGGTGAGGTTCTGTTATGTGAATGTAGCGACGTCAGTCTCCCAGAAAGAAGTCATCATGTAGCACTAAGTAGTCAATCGCGACACATTTTTTGTGTCGTATCGTCAATGTGTTGATACAAGGGTTACAATAAACGACCTGTAGTACATCGGAAAAAAGCTTCACAACTCCCAGGTGAGGTTCTGTTATAGGAATGTAACGACGTTAGTGTCCCGGAAAGAAGTAGTCATGTAGCACATAGTAGTCAATCGCGACGCACTTATGTGTTGTATCGTCAATGTGTGGATATAAGGTTTACAATAAACGACTTGTAGTACATCGGAAAAAAGCTTCACAACTCCCAGGTGAGGTTCTGTTATATGAATGTTGCGACTTTAGTGTCCCGTAAAGAAGTCGTCATGTAGCACATAGTAGTCAATCGCGACGCACTTTTTGTGTCGTATTGTCAATGTGTGGATATAAGGGTTACAATAAACGACCTATCGTATATCGGAAAAAAGCTTCACAACTCCTAGGTGGGGTTCTGTTATATGAATGTAGCGACGTTAGTCTCCCGGAAAGAAGTCGTCATGTAGCACATAGTAGTCAATCGCATCGCACTTTTTGTTTCGTATCGTCAATGTGAGGATGTATGGGTTACAGTAAACGACCTGTAGTACATCGGAAAAAAGCTTCACAACCCCCAGGAAAGGTTCTGTTATATGAATGTAGCGACGTTAGTCTCCCGGAAAGAAGTCGTCATGTGGCACATAGTGGTCAATCCTGACGCACTTTTTGTGTCGTATCTTCAATGTGTGGATATAAGGGTTACAATAAACGACCTGTCTTACATCGGAAAAAAGCTTCAGAACTCCTAGGTGAGCTTCTGTTATATGAATGTAGCGACGTTAGTCTCCCGGAAAGAAGTCGTCATGTAGCACATAGTGGTCAATCACGACGCACTTTTTGTTTCATATCGTCAATGTGTGTATATAAGGGTTACAATAAACGACCTGTAGTACATCAGAAATAAGCTTCACAACTCCCAGGTGAGGTTCTGTTATATGAATGTAGCGACGTTAGTCTCCCGGAAAGATGTCGTCATGAAGGGCGTAACAATCAATCGCGACGTACTTTTTGTGTCGTATCGTCAATGTGAGGATATAAGGGTTATAATAAACGACCTAAAGTACATCGGAAAAAAGCTTCCAAACTCCCAGGTGAGGTTCTCTTATATGAATGTAGCGACGTTAGTCTCCCGGAAAGAAGTCGTAATGTAGCACATAGTAGTCAATCGCGAAGCACTTTTTGTGTCGTATCGTCAATGTGTGGATATAAGTGTTACAATAAACGAGGTGCAGACCATCGTAAAAAAGCTTCACAACTCCCAGGTGAGGTTCTGTTATATGATTGTAGCGACGTTAGTCTCCCGGAAAGAATTCGTCATGTAGCACATAGCAGTCAATAGCGATGCACTTTTTGTGTCGTATCGTCAATGTGTGGATAAAAGGGTTACAATAAACGACCTGTAGTACATCGGAAAAAAGCTTCACAACTCCCAGGTGAGGTTCTGTTATATGAATGTAGCGTCGTTAGTCTCCCGGAAATAAGTAGTCATGAAGCACATAGTAGTCAATCGCGACGTACTTTTTGTGTCAATTCGTCAATGTGAGGATCTAAGGGTTATAATAAACGACCTGTAGTACATCGGAAAAAAGCTTCACAACTCCCAGGTGAGTTTCTGTTATATGAATGTAGCGACATTAGTCATGCGGAAAGAAGTCGTCATGTAGCACATAGTAGTCAATTGCGACGCACTTTTTGTGTCGTATTGTCACTGTGTGGAGATAAGGGTTATAATAAACGACCTGTAGTACATCGGAAGAAAGCTTCACATTTCCCAGGTGACGTTCTGTTAATTGAATGTTGCGACGTTAGTCTCCTGGAAAGAAGTCGTCATGTAGCACATAGTAGTCAATCGCGACCTACTTTTTGTGTCGTATCGTCAATGTGTGGATATAAGGGTTACAATAAACGAAGTGTAGTACATCGGAAAAAGCTTCACAACTCCCAGGTGAGGTTTTGTTATATGAATGTAGCGACATTAGTCTCCCGGAAAGAAGTCGTCATGTAGCACATAGTAGTCAATCGCGACGCACTTTCTGTGTCGTATTGTCATTGTGTGGATAAAGGGGTTATAATAAACGACCGATAGTACATCGGAAAAAAGCTTCACAACTCCCAGGTGAGGTTCTGTTATATGAATGTAGCGACGTTAGTCTCCCAGAAAGAATTTTTCATGTAGCACATAGTAGTCAATCGCGACGTACTTATTGTGTCGTATCGTCAATGTGTGGATATAAAGACTATAATAAACGACCTGTAGCACATCGGAAACAACTTCACAACTCCCACGTGAGGTTCTGTTATATGAATGTAGCGATGTTAGTCTCCCGGAAATAAGTCGTCATGTAGCACATAGTAGTCAATCGCGACGCACTTTTTGTGTCGTATCGTCGATGTGTGGATTAAAGGGTTACAATAAACGACCTGTAGTACATCGGAAAAAGCTTCACAACTCGCAGTTTAGGTTCTGTTATATGAATGTAGCGACGTTAGTCTCGCGGAAAGAAGTCGTCATGCAGCACATTGTAGTCAATCGCGACGCACTTTTTGTGTTGTATCGTCAATGTGTGGATATAAGGTTTACAATAAACGACTTGTAGTACATCGGAAAAAAGCTTCACAACTCCCAGGTGAGGTTCTGTTATATGAATGTAGTGACGTTGGTCTCCCAGAAAGAAGTCATCATGTAGCACATAGTAGTCAATCGCGACGCACTTTTTGTGTCGTATCGTCAATGTGTTGATCAAAGGGTTACAATAAACGACCTGTAGTACATCGGAAAAAAGCTTCTCAACTCCCAGGTGAGGTTCTGTTATAAGAATGTAGCGACGTTAGTGTCCCGGAAAGAAGTCGTCATGTAGCACATAGTAGTCAATCGCGACGCACTTTCTGTGTTGTATCGTCAATGTGTGGATATAAGGTTTACAAAAACGACTTGTAGTACATCGGAAAAAAGCTTCACAACTCCCAGGTGAGGTTCTGTTATACGAATGTAGCGACGTTAGTCTCCCAGAAAGAAGTCGTCATGTAGCACATAGTAATCAATCGCGACGTACTTATTGTGTCGTATCGTCAATGTGTGGATATAAGGGTTATAATAAACGACCTGTAGTACATCGGAAAAAAGCTTCAGAACTCCCATGTGAGGTTCTGTTATATGAATGTAGCGACGTTAGTCTCCCGGAAATAAATAGTCATGTAGCACATAGTAGTCAATCGCGACGTACTTTTTGTGTCGTATCGTCAATGTGAGGATCTAAGGGTTATAATAAACGACCTGTAGTACATCGGAAAAGAGCTTCACAACTCCCAGGTGAGGTTCTGTTATATGAATGTAGCGACATTAGTCATCCGGAAAGAAGTCATCATGTAGCACATAGTAGTCAATTGCGACGCACTTTTTGTGTCGTATTGTCAATGTGTGGATATAAGGGTTATAATAAACGACCTGTAGTACATCGGAAGAAAGCTTCACATTTCCCAGGTGGGGTTCTGTTATATGAATGTAGCGACGTTAGTCTCCCAGAAAGAAATCGTCATGTAGCACATAGTAGTCAATCGCGACGCACTTTTTGTGTCTTATCGTCAATGTGTGGATATAAGGGTTACAATAAACGACCTGTCGTACATCGGAAAAAAGCTTCAGAACTCCTAGGTGGGGTTCTGTTATATAAATGTAGCGACGTTAGTTTCCCGGAAAGAAGTCGTCATGTAGCACATAGTTGTCAATCGCGATGCACTTTTTGTTTCGTATCGTCAATTTGTGTATATAAGGGTTACAATAAAAGATCTGTAGTACATCGGAAAAAAGCTTCACAACTCTGAGGTGAGGTTCTGTTATATGAATGTAGCGACGTTAGTCTCCCAGAAAGAAGTTGTCATGTAGCACATAGTAGTCAATCGCGACGTACTTATTGTGTCGTATCGTCAATGTGTGGATATAAAGACTATAATAAACGACCTGTAGCACATCGGAAAAAAGCTTCACAACTCCCAGGTGAGGTTCTGTTATACGAATGTAGCGACGTTAGTCATCCGGAAAGAAGTCGTCATGTAGCACATAGTAGTCAATCGCGACGCACTTTTTGTGTCGTATTATCATTGTGTATATATAAGGGTTACAATAAACGACCTGTCGTATATCGGAAAAAAGCTTCACAACTCCTAGGTGAGGTTCTGTTATATGAATGTAGCGACGTTAGTCTCCCCCCGAAAGAAGTCGTCATGTAGCACATAGTAGTCAATAGCCACGCACTTTTTGTGTTGTATCATCAATGTGAGGAACTAAGGGTTACAATAAGCGACCTGTAGTACATCGGAAAAAAACTTCACAACTCCCAGGTGAGGTTATGTTAAATGAATATTGCGACGTTAGTCTCCCGGAAAGAGGTCGTCATATACCACACAGTAGTATATAGCGACGCACTTTTTGTGACGTATCGTCAATGTGAGGAACTAAGGGTTATAATAAACGACCTGTAATACATCGGAAAAAGAGCTTCATAACTCCCAGGTGAAGTTCTGTTATATGAATGTAGCGACGTTAGTCTCCCAAAAAGAAGTCGTCATGTAGCACATAGTGGTCAATCCCGACGCACTTTTTGTGTCGTATCGTCAATGTGTGGATATAAAGACTATAATCGACCTGTAGTACATCGGAAAAAAGCTTCACAACTCCCAGGTGAGGTTCTGTTATATGAATGTAGCGACGTTAGTCTCCCCCTGAAAGAAGTCGTCATGTAGCACTTAGTAGTCAATCGCCACGCACTTTTTGTGTTTTATCGTCAATGTGAGGAACTAAGGGTTACAATAAGCGACCTGTAGTACATCGGAAAAAAGCTTCACAACTCCCAGGTGAGGTTCTGTTAAATGAATATAGCGACGTTAGTCTCCCGGAAAGGAGTCGTCATGTAGCAAATAGTAGTCAATCCCGACGCACTTTTTGTGTCGTATCGTCAACGTGTGGATATAAGGGTTACAATAAACCACCTGTCGTACATCGGAAATATGCTTCAAAACTCCCAGGTGAGGTTCTGTTATATGAATGTAGCGACGTTAGCCTACCGGAAAGAAGTCGTAATGTTGCACATAGTAGTCAATCGCGACGCACTTTTTGTGTCGTATCGTCAATGTGTGGATATAAGGGTTATAATTAACGACCTGTAGTACATCGGAAAAAAGCTTCACAACTCCCAGGTGAGGTTCTGTTAAATGAATATAGCGACGTTAGTCTCCCAGAAAGAAATCGTCATGTAGCACATAGTAGTCAATCGCGACGCACTATTTGTGTCTTATCGTCAATGTGTGGATATAAGGGTTACAATAAACGACCTGTCGTACATCGGAAAAAAGCTTCAGAACTCCTAGGTGGGGTTCTGTTATATAAATGTAGCGACGTTAGTTTCCCGGAAAGAAGTCGTCATGTAGCACATAGTTGTCAATCGCGATGCACTTTTTGTTTCGTATCGTCAATTTGTGTATATAAGGGTTACAATAAAAGATCTGTAGTACATCGGAAAAAAGCTTCACAACTCCGAGGTGAGGTTCTGTTATATGAATGTAGCGACGTTAGTCTCCCAGAAAGAAGTTGTCATGTAGCACATAGTAGTCAATCGCGACGTACTTATTGTGTCGTATCGTCAATGTGTGGATATAAAGACTATAATAAACGACCTGTAGCACATCGGAAAAAAGCTTCACAACTCCCAGGTGAGGTTCTGTTATACGAATGTAGCGACGTTAGTCATCCGGAAAGAAGTCGTCATGTAGCACATAGTAGTCAATCGCGACGCACTTTTTGTGTCGTATTATCATTGTGTATATATAAGGGTTACAATAAACGACCTGTCGTATATCGGAAAAAAGCTTCACAACTCCTAGGTGAGGTTCTGTTATATGAATGTAGCGACGTTAGTCTCCCCCCGAAAGAAGTCGTCATGTAGCACATAGTAGTCAATAGCCACGCACTTTTTGTGTTGTATCATCAATGTGAGGAACTAAGGGTTACAATAAGCGACCTGTAGTACATCGGAAAAAAACTTCACAACTCCCAGGTGAGGTTATGTTAAATGAATATTGCGACGTTAGTCTCCCGGAAAGAGGTCGTCATATACCACACAGTAGTATATAGCGACGCACTTTTTGTGACGTATCGTCAATGTGAGGAACTAAGGGTTATAATAAACGACCTGTAATACATCGGAAAAAGAGCTTCATAACTCCCAGGTGAAGTTCTGTTATATGAATGTAGCGACGTTAGTCTCCCAAAAAGAAGTCGTCATGTAGCACATAGTGGTCAATCCCGACGCACTTTTTGTGTCGTATCGTCAATGTGTGGATATAAAGACTATAATCGACCTGTAGTACATCGGAAAAAAGCTTCACAACTCCCAGGTGGGGTTCTGTTATATGAATGTAGCGACGTTAGTCTCCCCCTGAAAGAAGTCGTCATGTAGCACTTAGTAGTCAATCGCCACGCACTTTTTGTGTTTTATCGTCAATGTGAGGAACTAAGGGTTACAATAAGCGACCTGTAGTACATCGGAAAAAAGCTTCACAACTCCCAGGTGAGGTTCTGTTAAATGAATATAGCGACGTTAGTCTCCCGGAAAGGAGTCGTCATGTAGCAAATAGTAGTCAATCCCGACGCACTTTTTGTGTCGTATCGTCAACGTGTGGATATAAGGGTTACAATAAACCACCTGTCGTACATCGGAAATATGCTTCAAAACTCCCAGGTGAGGTTCTGTTATATGAATGTAGCGACGTTAGTCTACCGGAAAGAAGTCGTAATGTTGCACATAGTAGTCAATCGCGACGCACTTTTTGTGTCGTATCGTCAATGTGTGGATATAAGGGTTATAATTAACGACCTGTAGTACATCGGAAAAAAGCTTCACAACTCCCAGGTGAGGTTCTGTTAAATGAATATAGCGACGTTAGTCTCCCGGAAAGGAGTCGTCATGTAGCAAATAGTAGTCAATCCCGACGCACTTTTTGTGTCGTATCGTCAACGTGTGGATATAAGGGTTACAATAAACCACCTGTCGTACATCGGAAATATGCTTCAAAACTCCCAGGTGAGGTTCTGTTATATGAATGTAGCGACGTTAGTCTACCGGAAAGAAGTCGTAATGTTGCACATAGTAGTCAATCGCGACGCACTTTTTGTGTCGTATCGTCAATGTGTGGATATAAGGGTTATAATTAACGACCTGTAGTACATCGGAAAAAAGCTTCACAACTCCCAGGTGAGGTTCTGTTAAATGAATATAGCGACGTTAGTCTCCCGGAAAGGAGTCGTCATGTAGCAAATAGTAGTCAATCCCGACGCACTTTTTGTGTCGTATCGTCAACGTGTGTATATAAGGGTTACAATAAACCACCTGTCGTACATCGGAAATATGCTTCAAAACTCCCAGGTGAGGTTCTGTTATATGAATGTAGCGACGTTAGTCTACCGGAAAGAAGTCGTAATGTTGCACATAGTAGTCAATCGCGACGCACTTTTTGTGTCGTATCGTCAATGTGTGGATATAAGGGTTATAATTAACGACCTGTAGTACATCGGAAAAAAGCTTCACAACTCCCAGGTGAGGTTCTGTTAAATGAATATAGCGACGTTAGTCTCCCGGAAAGGAGTCGTCATGTAGCAAATAGTAGTCAATCCCGACGCACTTTTTGTGTCGTATCGTCAACGTGTGGATATAAGGGTTACAATAAACCACCTGTCGTACATCGGAAATATGCTTCAAAACTCCCAGGTGAGGTTCTGTTATATGAATGTAGTGACCTTAGTCTCCCGGAAAGAAGTCGTCATGTAGCACATAGTAGTCAATAGCGATCCAGTTTTTGTGTCGTATCGTCAATGTGTGGATATAAGGGTTACAATAAACGACCTGTAGTACATCGGAAAAACTTCACAACTCCCAGGTGAGATTCTGCTATATGAATGTAGCGACGTTAGTCTCCCGGAAAGAAGTCGTCATGTAGCACGTAGTAGTCAATCCCGACGCACATTTTGTTTCGTATCGTCAATGTGTGGATATAAGGGTTACAATAAATGACCTGTCGTTCATCGGAAAAAAGCTTCAGAACTCCTAGGTGAGGTTCTGTTATATGAATGTAGCGACGTTAGTCTCCTGGAAAGAAGTCGTCATGTAGCACGTAGTAGTCAATCACGACGCACTTTTTGTGTCGTATCGTCTATGTGAGGATCTATGGGTTACAATAAACGACTTGTAGTACATCGGAAAAATGCTTCACAGCTCCCAGGTGAGGTTCTGTTATATGAATGTAGCGACGTTGGTCTCCCAGAAAGAAGTCATCATGTAGCACATAGTAGTCAATCGCGACGCACTTTTTGTGTCGTATCGTCAATGTATTGATATAAGGGTTACAATAAACGACCTGTAGTACATCGGAAAAAAGCTTCACAACTCCCAGGTGAGGTTCTGTTATAGGAATGTAGCAACGTTAGTGTCCCGGAAAGTAGTCGTTATGTAGCACATAGTAGTCAATCGCGACGCACTTTTTGTGTTGTATCGTCAATGTGTGGATATAAGGTTTACAATAAACGACTTGTAGTACATCGGAAAAAAGCTTCACAACTCCCAGGTGAGGTTCTGTTATATGAATGTAGCGACGTTAGTCTCCCAGAAAGAAGTCGTCATGTAGCACATAGTAATCAATCGCGACGTACTTATTGTGTCGTATCGTCAATGTGTGGATATAAGGGTTATAATAAACGACCTGTAGTACAACGGAAAAAAGCTTCAGAACTCCCATGTGAGGTTCTGTTATATGAATGTAGCGACGTTAGTCTCCCGGAAATAAATAGTCATGTAGCACATAGTAGTCAATCGCGACGTACTTTTTGTGTCGTATCGTCAATGTGAGGATCTAAGGGTTATAATAAACGACCTGTAGTACATCGGAAAAGAGCTTCACAACTCCCAGGTGAGGTTCTGTTATATGAATGTAGCGACATTAGTCATCCGGGAAGAAGTCATCATGTAGCACATAGTAGTCAATTGCGACGCACTTTTTGTGTCGTATTGTCAATGTGTGGATATAAGGGTTATAATAAACGACCTGTAGTACCTCGGAAGAAAGCTTCACATTTCCCAGGTGGGGTTCTGTTATATGAATGTAGCGACGTTAGTCTCCCAGGAAGAAGTCGTCATGTAGCACATAGTAGTCAATCGCGACGCACTTTTTGTGTCTTATCGTCAATGTGTGGATATAAGGGTTACAAAAAACGACCTGTCGTACACCGGAAAAAAGCTTCAGAACTCCTAGGTGGGGTTCTGTTATATAAATGTAGCGACGTTAGTTTCCCGGAAAGAAGTCGTCATGTAGCACATAGTTGTCAATCGCGATGCACTTTTGTTTCGTATCGTCAATTTGTGTATATAAGGGTTACAATAAAAGATCTGTAGTACATCGGAAAAAAGCTTCACAACTCCGAGGTGAGGTTCTGTTATATGAATGTAGCGACGTTAGTCTCCCCCCGAAAGAAGTCGTCATGTAGCACATAGTAGTCAATCGCCACGCACTTTTTGTGTTGTAACATCAATGTGAGGAACTAAGGGTTACAATAAGCGACCTGTAGTACATCGGAAAAAAACTTCACAACTCCCAGGTGAGGTTCTGTTAAATGAATATTGCGACGTTAGTCTCCCGGAAAGAGGTCGTCATATACCACACAGTAGTATATAGCGACGCACTTTTTGTGACGTATCGTCAATGTGAGGATCTAAGGGTTATAATAAACGACCTGTAATACATCGGAAAAAGAGCTTCATAACTCCCAGGTGAAGTTCTGTTATATGAATGTAGCGACGTTAGTCTCTCAAAAAGAAGTCGTCATGTAGCACATAGTGGTCAATCCCGACGCACTTTTTGTGTCGTATCGTCAATGTGTGGATATAAGGGTTATAATTAACGACCTGTAGTACATCGGAAAAAAGCTTCACAACTCCCAGGTGAGGTTCTGTTATATGAATGTAGCGACCTTAGTCTCCCGGAAAGAAGTCGTCATGTAGCACATAGTAGTCAATAGCGATCCAGTTTTTGTGTCGTATCATCAATGTGTGGATATAAGGGTTACAATAAACGACCTGTGGTACATCGGAAAAACTTCACAACTCCCAGGTGAGATTCTGTTATATGAATGTAGCGACGTTAGTCTCCCGGAAAGAAGTCGTCATGTAGCACGTAGTAGTCAATCCCGACGCACATTTTGTGTCGTGTCGTCAATGTGGGGATATAAGGGTTACAATAAATGACCTGTCGTTCATCGGAAAAAAGCTTCAGAACTCCTAGGTGAGGTTCTGTTATATGAATGTAGCGACGTTAGTCTCCTGGAAAGAAGTCGTCATGTAGCACGTAGTAGTCAATCACGACGCACTTTTTGTGTCGTATCGTCAATGTGAGGATCTATGAGTTACAATAAACGACTTGTAGTACATCGGAAAAAAGCTTCACAGCTCCCAGGTGAGGTTCTGTTATATGAGTGTAGCGACATTAGTCTCCCGGAAAGAAGTCGTCATGTAGCACATAGTGGTCAATCCCGAAGCACTTTTTGTGTCGTATTGTCAATGTGTGGATATAAGGGTTATAATAAACGACCTATAGTACATCGGAAAAAAGCTTCACAAATCCCAGGTAAGGTTCTGTCATATGAATGTAGCGACGTTAGTCATCTGGAAAGAAGTCCTAATGTAGCACATAGTAGTCAATTGCGACGCACTTTTGTGTCGTATTGTCAATGTGTGGATATAAGGGTTACTATAAACGACCTGTCGTATATCGGAAAAAAGCGTGACAGCTCGTAGGTGAGGTTCTGTTATATGGATGTAGCGACGTTAGTCTCCGGGAAAGAAGTCCTAATGTAGCACATAGTAGTCAATCGCGACCCACTTTTGTGTCGTATCGTCAATGTGTGGATATAAGGGTTACAATAAACAACCTGTCGTACATCGGAAAAATGCTTCAGAACTGCTAGGTGAGGTTCTGTTATATGAATGTAGCGATGTTAGTCGCCCGGTAAGAAGTCGTCATGTAGCACGTAGTAGTCAATCGCGACGCACTTTTTGTGTCGTATCGTAAATGTGAGGATCTAAGGGTTACAATAAACGACGTGTAGTACATCGGAAAAAAGCTTCACAACTCCCAGGCGAGGTTCTGTTATATGAATGTAGCGACGTTAGTCTCCCGGAAAGAAGTTGTCATGTAGCATATAATAGTCAACCGCGACGCACTTTTTGTGTCGTATCGTCAATGTGTGGATATAAAGACTATAATAAACGACCTGAAGTACATCGGAAAAAAGCTTCACAACTCCCAGGTTAGGTTCTGTTATATGAATGTAGCGACGTTAGTCTCTCGGACAGAAGTCGTCATGTAGCACATAGAAGTCAATCGCAACGCACTTTTTGTGTCGTATCGTCAATGTGGGGAACTAAGGGTTACTATAAACGACCTGTAGTACATCGGAAAAAAGCTTCACAACTCCCAGGTGAGGTTCTGTTATATGAATGTAGCGACGTTAGTCTCCCGGAAAGAAGTCATCATGTAGCACATAGTACTCAATCGCGACGTACTTTTTGTGTCGTATCGTCAATGTGAGGATCTATGGGTTACAATAAATGACCTGTAGTACATCGGAAAAAGGCTTCAAAACTCCCAGGTGAGGTTCTGTTATATGAATGTAGCGACGTTAGTCTCCAGGAAAGAAGTCGTCATGTAGCACATAGTAGTCAATCGCGACGCACTTTTTGTGTCGTATCGTAAATGTGAGGATCTAAGGGTTACAATAAACGACCTGTAGTACATCGGAAAAAAGCTTCACAACTCCCAGGTGAGGTTCTGTGATATGAATGTAGCGACATTAGTCTCCCCCCGAAAGAAGTCGTCATGTAGCACTTAGTAGTCAATCGCCAAGCACTTTTTGTGTTGTATCGTCAATGTGAGGAACTAAGGGTTACAATAAGCGACCTGTAGTACATCGGAAAATAGATTCACAACTCCCAGGTGAGGTTCTGTTAAATGAATATAGCGACGTTAGTCTCGCGGAAAGAAGTCGTCATATAGCACACAGTAGTATATAGGGACGCACTTTTTGTGTCGTATCGTCAATGTGAGGATCTAAGGGTTATAATAAACGACCTATAGTACATCGGAAAAAAGCTTCATAACTCCCAGGTCAGGTTCTGTTATATGAATGTAGCGACGTTAGTCTCCCAAAAAGAAGTCGTCGTGTAGCACTTAGTCATCAATGGTGACGCATTTTTTGTGTCGTATCGTCAATGTGTAGATATAAGGGTTACAATAAACGACCTGTAGTACATCGGAAAAAAGCTTCACAACTCCCAGGTGAGGTTCTGTTATATGAATGTAGCGACGTTAGTCTCCCGGAAAGAAGTCGTCATGTAGCACATAGTAGTCAATCCCGACGCACTTTTTGTGTCGTATCGTCAACGTGTGGATATAAGGGTTACAATAAACCACCTGTCGTACATCGGAAATATGCTTCAAAACTCCCAGGTGAGGTTCTGTTATATGAATGTAGCGACATTAGTCTACCGGAAAGAAGTCGTAATGTTGCACATAGTAGTCAATCGCGACGCACTTTTTGTGTCGTACCGTCAATGTGTTGATATAAGGGTTATAATTAACGACCTGTAGTACATCGGAAAAAAGCTTCAAAACTCTCAGGTGAGGTTCTGTTATATGAATGTAGCGACCTTAGTCTCCCTTAAAGAAGTCGTCATGTAGCAAGTAGTAGTCAAAAGCGATCCAGTTTTAGTGTCGTATCGTCAATGTGTGGATATAAGGGTTACAATAAACGACCTACAGTACATCGGAAAAAAGCTTCACAAATCCCAGGTGAGGTTCTGTTATATGAATGTAGCGACGTTAGTCTCCCAGAAAGAAGTCGTCAAGTAGCACATAGTAGTCAATCGCGACGCACTTTTTGTGTCGTATCGTCAATGTATGAATATAAGGGTTACAATAAACGACGTGTAGTACATCGGATAAAGCTTCACAACTCCTAGGTGAGGTTCTGTTATATGAATGTAGCGACCTTAGTCTCCCGTAAAGTAGTCGTCATGTAGCGCATAGTAGTCAATCGCGACGCACTGTTTGTGTCGTATTGTCAATGTGTGGATATAAGGGTAAGAATAAACGACCTGTCGTATATCGGAAAAAAGCTTCATAACTCCTAGGTGAGGTTCTGTTATATGGATGTAGCGACGTTAGTCTCCGGGAAAGAAGTCCTAATGTAGCACATAGTACTCAATCGCGACGCACTTTTTGTGTCGTATCGTCAATGTGTGGATATAAGGGTTACAATAAACAACCTGTCGTACATCGGAAAAAAGCATCAGAACTGCTAGGTGAGGTTCTGTTATATGAATGTAGCGATGTTAGTCTCCCGTAAAGAAGGCGTCATGTATCACATAGTAGTCAATCGCGACGCACTGTTTGTGACGTATTGTCAATGTGTGGATATAAGGGTTACTATAAACGACCTGTCGTATATCGGAAAAAAGCGTGACAACTCGTAGGTGAGGTTCTGTTATATGGATGTAGCGACGTTAGTCTCCGGAAAAGAAGTCCTAATGTAGCACATAGTAGTCAATCGCGACCCACTTTTGGGTCTTATCGTCAATGTGTATATAAGGGTTACAATAAACGACCTGTCGTACATCGGAAAAATGCTTCAGAACTGCTAGGTGAGGTTCTGTTGTATGAATGTAGCGATGTTAGTCGCCCGGTAAAAAGTCGTCATGTAGCACGTAGTAGTCAATCGCGACGCACTTTTTGTGTCGTATCGTAAAAGTGAGGATCTAAGGGTTACAATAAACGACGTGTAGTACATCGGAAAAAAGCTTCACAACTCCCAGGCGAGGTTCTGTTATATGAATGTAGCGACGTTAGTCTCCCGGAAAGAAGTCGTCATGTAGCATATAGTAGTCAACCGCGACGCACTTTTTGTGTAAAAGACCTGTAGTACATCGGAAAAAAGCTTCACAACACCCAGGTGAGGTTCTGTTATATGAATGTAGCGACGTTAGTCTCCCGGAAAGAAGTCGTCATGTAGCATATAGTAGTCAACCGCGACGCACTTTTTGTGTCGTATCGTCAATGTGGGGAACTAAGGGTTACAATAAACGACCAGTAGTACATCGGAAAAAAGCTTCACAACTCCCAGGTGAGGTTCTGTTATATGAATATAGCGACGTTAGTCTCCCCCTGAAAGAAGTCGTCATGTAGCAAACAGTAGTATATCGCGACGCACCTTTTGTGTCGTATCGTCAATGTGAGGATCTAAGGGTTAAAATAAACGACTTGTAGTACATTGGAAAAAAGCTTCAGAACTTTCAGGTGAGGTTCTGTTATATGAATGTAGCGACGTTAGTCTCCAGGAAAGAAGTCGTCATGTAGCACATAGTAGTCAATCGCGACGCACTTTTTGTGTCGTATCGTAAATGTGAGGATCTAAGGGTTACAATAAACGACCTGTAGTACATCGGAAAAAAGCTTCACAACTCCCAGGTGAGGTTCTGTTATATGAATGTAGCGACGTTAGTCTCCCAGAAAGAAGTCCTCATGTAGCACATAGTAGTCAATCGCGACGCACTTTTTGTGTCGTATCGTCAATGTATGGATATAAGGGATACAATAAACGACGTGTAGTACATCGGAAAGAAGCTTCAGACCTCCTAGGTGAGGTTCTGTTATATGAATATCGCGACGTTACTCTCCTGGAAAGAAGTTGTCATGTAGCACACAGTAGTCAATCGCGACGCACTTTTTGTGTCGTATCGTCAATGTGTGGATATAAGGGATACAATAAACGACCTGTAGTACATCGGAAAAAAGCTTCACAACTCCCACGTCAGGTTCTGTTATATGAATGTAGCGACGTTAGTCTCCCAGAATGAAGTCGTCATGTAGCACATAGTAGTCAATCGCGACGCACTTTTCGTGTCGTAACGTCAATGTGTGTATATAGGGTTACAATAAACGACTTTTAGTATACCGGAAAAACGCTTCACAACTCCCAGGTGAGGTTCTGTGATATGAATGTAGCGACATTAGTCTCCCCCCGAAAGAAGTCGCCATGTAGCACTTAGTAGTCAATCGCCACGCACTTTTTGTGTTGTATCGTCAATGTGAGGATCTAAGGGTTACAATAAGCGACCTGTAGTACATCGGAAAAAAGCTTCACAACACCCAGGTGAGGTTCTGTTATATGAATGTAGCGACGTTAGTCTCCCAAAAAGAAGTCGTCGAGTAGCACTTAGTCATCAATGGTGACGCATTTTTTGTGTCGTATCGTCAATGTGTAGATATAAGGGTTACAATAAACGACCTGTAGTACATCGGAAAAAAGCTTCACAACTCCCAGGTGAGGTTCTGTTATATGAATGTAGCGACGTTAGTCTCCCGGAAAGAAGTCGTCATGTAGCACATAGTAGTCAATCGCGACGCACTTTTTGTGTCGTATCGTCAATGTGTGGATATAAGGGTTATAATTAACGACCTGTAGTACATCGGAAAAAAGCTTCACAACTCCCAGGTGAGGTTCTGTTATATGAATGTAGCGACCTTAGTCTCCCGGAAAGAAGTCGTCATGTAGCACATAGTAGTCAATAGCGATCCAGTTTTTGTGTCGTATCGTCAATGTGTGGATATAAGGGTTACAATAAACGACCTGTAGTACATCGGAAAAACTTCACAACTCCCAGGTGAGATTCTGTTATATGAATGTAGCGACGTTAGTCTCCCGGAAAGAAGTCGTCATGTAGCACGTAGTAGTCAATCCCGACGCACATTTTGTGTCGTATCGTCAATGTGTGGATATAAGGGTTACAATAAATGACCTGTCGTTCATCGGAAAAAAGCTTCACAACTCCCAGGTGAGGTTCTGTTATATGAATGTAGCGACGTTAGTCTCCTGGAAAGAAGTCGTCATGTAGCACATAGTAGTCAATCACGACGCACTTTTTGTGTCGTATCGTCAATGTGAGGATCTATGGGTTACAATAAACGACTTGTAGTACATCGGAAAAAAGCTTCACAGCTCCCAGGTGAGGTTCTGTTATATGAATGTAGCGACATTAGTCTCCCGGAAAGAAGTCGTCATGTAGCACATAGTGGTCAATCCCGACGCACTTTTTGTGTCGTATTGTCAATGTGTGGATATAAGGGTTATAATAAACGACCTATAGTACATCGGAAAAAAGCTTCACAAATCCCAGCTGACGTTCTGTCATATGAATGTAGCGACGTTAGTCATCTGGAAAGAAGTCCTATTGTAGCACATAGTAGTCAATCGCGACGCACTTTTGTGTCGTATCGTCAATGTGTGGATATAAAAATTACAATAAACGACCTGTCGTTCATCGGGAAAAAGCTTCAGAACTCCCAGGTGAGGTTCAGTTATATGAATGTAGCGACATTAGTCTTCTGGAAAGAAGTCATCATGTAGCACATAGTAGTCAATCGCGACGCACTTTTTGTGTCGTATCGTCAATGTGTGGATATAAGGGTTACAATAAACAACCTGTCGTACATCGGAAAAAAGCTTCAGAACTGCTAGGTGAGGTTCTGTTATATGAATGTAGCGATGTTAGTCTCCCGTAAAGAAGTCGTCATGTATCACATAGTAGTCAATCGCGACGCACTGTTTGTGTCGTATTGTCAATGTGTGGATATAAGGGTTACTATAAACGACCTGTCGTATATCGGAAAAAAGCGTGACAGCTCGTAGGTGAGGTTCTGTTATATGGATGTAGCGACGTTAGTCTCCGGGAAAGAAGTCCTAATGTAGCACATAGTAGTCAATCGCGACCCACTTTTGTGTCGTATCGTCAATGTGTCGATATAAGGGTTACAATAAACAACCTGTCGTACATCGGAAAAATGCTTCAGAACTGCTAGGTGAGGTTCTGTTATATGAATGTAGCGATGTTAGTCGCCCGGTAAGAAGTCGTCATGTAGCACGTAGTAGTCAATCACGACGCACTTTTTGTGTCGTATCGTAAATGTGAGGATCTAAGGGTTACAATAAACGACGTGTAGTACATCGGAAAAAAGCTTCACAACTCCCAGGCGAGGTTCTGTTATATGAATGTAGCGACGTTAGTCTCCCGGAAAGAAGTCGTCATGTAGCATATAGTAGTCAACCGCGACGCACTTTTTGTGTCGTATCGTCAATGTGTGGATATAAAGACTATAATAAACGACCTGAAGTACATCGGAAAAAAGCTTCACAACTCCCAGGTTAGGTTCTGTTATATGAATGTAGCGACGTTAGTCTCTCGGACAGAAGTCGTCATGTAGCACATAGTAGTCAATCGCAACGCACTTTTTGTGTCGTATCGTCAATGTGGGGAACTAAGGGTTACTATAAACGACCTGTAGTACATCGGAAAAAAGCTTCACAACTCCCAGGTGAGGTTCTGTTATATGAATGTAGCGACGTTAGTCTCCCGGAAAGAAGTCGTCATGTAGCACATAGTACTCAATCGCGACGTACTTTTTGTGTCGTATTGTCAATGTGAGGATCTATGGGTTACAATAAATGACCTGTAGTACATCGGAAAAAGGCTTCAAAACTCCCAGGTGAGGTTCTGTTATATGAATGTAGCGACGTTAGTCTCCCGGAAAGAAGTCGTCATGTAGCACATAGTACTCAATCGCGACGTACTTTTTGTGTCGTATCGTCAATGTGAGGATCTATGGGTTACAATAAATGACCTGTAGTACATCGAAAAAAGGCTTCAAAACTCCCAGGTGAGGTTCTGTTATATGAATGTAGCGACGTTAGTCTCCCAGAAAGAAGTCCTCATGTAGCACATAGTAGTCAATCGCGACGCACTTTTTGTGTCGTATCGTCAATGTATGGATATAAGGGATACATTAAACGACGTGTAGTGCATCGGAAAGAAGCTTCAGACCCCCTAGGTGAGGTTCTGTTATATGAATATCGCGACGTTACTCTCCTGGAAAGAAGTTGTCATGTAGCACATAGTACTCAATCGCGACGCACTATTTGTGTCGTATCGTCAATGTGTGGATATAAGGGATACAATAAACGACCCGTAGTACATCGGAAAAAAGCTTCACAACTCCCACGTCAGGTTCTGTTATATGAATGTAGCGACGTTAGTCTCCCAGAATGAAGTCGTCATGTTGCACATAGTAGTCAATCGGGACGCACTTTTCGTGTCGTAACGTCAATGTGTGTATATAAGGGTTACAATAAACGACTTTTAGTATACCGGAAAAACGCTTCACAACTCCCAGGTGAGGTTCTGTGATATGAATGTAGCGACGTTAGTCTCCCCCCGAAAGAAGTCGTCATGTAGCACTTAGTAGTCAATCGCCACGCACTTTTTGTGTTGTATCGGCAATGTGAGGAACTAAGGGTTACAATAAGCGACCTGTAGTACATCGGAAAATAGATTCACAACTCCGAGGTGAGGTTCTGTTAAATGAATATAGCGACGTTAGTCTCCCGGAAAGAAGTCGTCATATAGCACACAGTAGTATATAGGGACGCACTTTTTGTGTCGTATCGTCAATGTGAGGATCTAAGGGTTATAATAAACGACCTATAGTACATCGGAAAAAAGCTTCATAACTCCCAGGTCAGGTTCTGTTATATGAATGTAGCGACGTTAGTCTCCCAAAAAGAAGTCGTCGTGTAGCACTTAGTCATCAATGGTGACGCATTTTTTGTGTCGTATCGTCAATGTGTAGATATAAGGGTTACAATAAACGACCTGTAGTACATCGGAAAAAAGCTTCACAACTCCCAGGTGAGGTTCTGTTATATGAATGTAGCGACGTTAGTCTCCCAAAAAGAAGTCGTCGTGTAGCACTTAGTCATCAATGGTGACGCATTTTTTGTGTCGTATCGCCAATGTGTAGATATAAGGGTTACAATAAACGACCTGTAATACATCGGAAAAAAGCTTCACAACTCCCAGGTGAGGTTCTGTTATATGGATGTATCGACGTTAGTCTCCGGGAAAGAAGTCCTAATGTAGCACATAGTACTCAATCGCGACGCACTTTTTGTGTCGTATCGTCAATGTGTGGATATAAGGGTTACAATAAACGACGTGTCGTATATCGGAAAAAAGCTTCACAACTCCTAGGTGAGGTTCTGTTATATGGATGTAGCGACGTTAGTCTCCGGGAAAGAAGTCCTAATGTAGCACATAGTACTCAATCGCGACGCACTTTTTGTGTCGTATTGTCAATGTGTGGATATAAGGGTTACAATAAACAACCTGTCGTACATCGGAAAAAAGCATCAGAACTGCTAGGTGAGGTTCTGTTATATGAATGTAGCGATGTTAGTCTCCCGTAAAGAAGTCGTCATGTATCACATAATAGTCAATCACGATGCACTGTTTGTGACGTATTGTCAATGTGTGGATATAAGGGTTACTATAAACGACCTGTCGTATATCGGAAAAAAGCGTGACAACTCGTAGGTGAGGTTCTGTTATATGGAAGTAGCGACGTTAGTCTCCGGGAAAGAAGTCCTAATGTAGCACATAGTAGTCAATTGCGACCCACTTTTGGGTCTTATCGTCAAAGTGTATATAAGGGTTACAATAAACAACCTGTCGTACATCGGAAAAATGCTTCAGAACTGCTAGGTGAGGTTCTGTTGTATGAGTGTAGCGATGTTAGTCGCCCGGTAAAAAGTCGTCATGTAGCACGTAGTAGTCAATCGCAACGCACTTTTTGTGTCGTATCGTCAATGTGAGGATGTAAGGGTTATAATAAACGACTTGTAGTACATCGGAAAAAAGCTTCAGAACTCCCAGGTGAGGTTCTGTTATATGAATGTAGCGACGTTAGTCTCCCAAAAAGAAGTCGTCATGTAGCACATAGTAGTCAATGGCGACGCATTTTTTGTGTCATATCGTCAATGTGTAGATATAAGGATTACAATAAACGACATGTAGTACATCGGAAAAAAGCTTCGCAACTCCCTGGTGAGGTTCTGTTATATGAATGTAGCGACGTTAGTCTCCCGGAAAGAAGTCGTCATGTAGCACATAGTACTCAATCGCGACGTACTTTTTGTGTCGTATCGTAAATGTGAGGATCTAAGGGTTACAATAAACGACCTGTAGTACATCGGAACAAAGCTTCACAACTCCTAGGTGAGGGTCTGTTATATGAATGTAGCGACGTTAGTCTCCCAGAAAGAAGTCCTCATGTAGCACATAGTAGTCAATCGAGACGCACTTTTTGTGTTGTATCGTCATTGTTTGGATATAAGGGATACAATAAACGACGTGTAGTACATCGGAAAAAAGCTTCAGAACTCCTCGGTGAGGTTCTGTTATATGAATATCGCGACGTTACTCTCCTGGAAAGAAGTTGTCATGTAGCACATAGTAGTCAATCTCTACGCACTTTTTGTGTCGTATCGTCAATGTGTGGATATAAGGGATACAATAAACGACCTGTAGTACATCGGAAAAAAGCTTCACAACTCGCAGGTGAGGTTCTGTTACATGAATGTAGCGACGTTAGTCATCCGGAAAGAAGTCGTCATGTAGCACATAGTAGTCAAACGCGACGCACTTTTTGTGTCGTATTGTCAATGTGTGGATATAAGGGTTATAATAAACAACCTGTAGTACATCGGAAAAGAGCTTCACAACTCCTAGGTGAGGTTCTGTCAAATGAATGTAGCGACGTTAGTCTCCCGTAAATAAGTAGTCATGTAGCACATAATAGTCAATCGCGACGCACTTTTTGTGTTGTATCGTCAATGTGTTGATATAAGGGTTACAATAAACGACCTGTAGTACATCGGAAAAAAGCTTCACAACTCCCAGGTTATGTTCTGTAATATGAATGTACCGACGTTAATCTCCCAGAAAGAAGCCGTCATGTAGCACGTAGTAGTCAATCGCAACGCACTTTTTGTGTCGTATCGTCAATGTGAGGATGTAAGGGTTGCAATAAACGACCTGTAGTACATCGGAAAACAGCTTCAAAACTCCCAGGTGAGGTTCTGTTATATGAATGTAGCGACGTTAGTCTCCCAGAAAGAAGTCGTCATGTAGCACATAGTAGTCAATCGCGACGCACTTTTTTTGTCGTATCGTCAATGTATGAATATAAGGGTTACAATATACGACGTGTAGTACATCGGAAAACAGCTTCAAAACTCCAAGGTTAGGTTCTGTTATATGAATGTAGCGACTTTAGTCTCCCGTAAAGAAGTAGTCATGTAGCAGATAGCAGTCAATCGCGACTACTTTTTGTGTCGTATCGTCAATGTGAGTATCTAAGGGTTACAATAAACGACCTGTAGTACATCGGAAAAAAGCTTCACAGCTCCCAGGTGAGGTTCTGTTATATGAATGTAGCGACATTAGTCTCCCGGAAAGAAGTCGTCATGTAGCACATAGTGGTCAATCCCGACGCACTTTTTGTGTCGTATCGTCAATGTGTGGATACAAAGACTATAATCGTCCTGTAGTTCATCAGAAAAAAGCTTCAGAACTCCTCGGTGAGGTTCAGTTATATGAATGTAGCGACGTAAGTCTTCCGGAAAGAAGTCGTCATGTAGCACATAGTAGTCAATCACGACGCACTTTTTGTGTCGTATCGTCAACGTGTGGTTATACGGGTTACAATAAATCACCTGTCGTACATCGGAAAAAAGCTTCAGAACTCCCAGGTGAGGTTCTATTATATGAATGTATCGACGTTAGTCTCCCGGAAAGAAGTCGTCATGTAGCACATAGTAGTCAATCGCGACGCACTTTTTGTGTCGTATCGTCAATGTGTGGATATAAGGGTTATATTTAGCGACCTGTAGTTCATCGGAGAAAAGCTTTACAACTCCCAGGTGAGGTTCTGTTACATGAATGTAGCGACGTTAGTCTCCCGGAAAGAAGTCGTCATGTAGCATAGAGTAGTCAACCGCGACGCACTTTTTGTGTCGTATCGTCAATGTGTGGATATAAAGACTATAATAATTGACCTGTAGTACATCGGAAAAATGGTTCGCAACTCCCAGGTGAGGTTCTGTTATATGAATGTAGTGACGTTAGTCTCCCGGAAAGAAGTCGTTATGTAGCACATAGTAGTCAAACGCGACGCACTTTTTGTGTCGTATCGTCAATGTGTGGATATAAGGGTTACAATAAACGACCTGTAGTACATCGGAAAAAAGCTTGACAACTCCCAGGTCAGGTTCTGTTATATGAATGTAGCGACGTTAGTCTCCAGGAAAGAAGTCGTTATGTAGCACATAGTAATCAATCGCGATGCACTTTATGTGTCGTATCGTCAATGTGTGTATATAAGGGTTACAATAAACGACCTGTAGTACATCGGAAAAAAGGTTCACAACTCCCAGGTGAGGTTCTGTTATATGAATGTAGGGACGTTAGTCTCCCGGAAAGAAGTCGATATGTAGCGCATAGTAGTCAATCGCGACGCACTTTTTGTGTCGTATCGTCAATGTGTGGATATAAGGGTTACAATAAACGACCTGTAGTACATCGGAAAAAAGCTTCACAACTCCCAGGTGAGGTTCAGTTATATGAATGTAGCGACGTTAGTCTCACGGAAAGAAGTTGTCATGTAGCACATAGTAGTCAATCGCGACGCACTTTTTGTGCCATATCGTCAATCTGTGGATATAAGGGTTACAATAAACGACCTGTAGTACATCGGAAAAAAGCTTCACAACTCCCAGGTGAGGTTCTGTTATATGAATGTAGCGACATTAGTCTCCCAAAAAGAAGTCGTCATGTAGCATATAGTAGTCAACCGCAACGCACTTTTTGTGTCGTATCGTCAATGTGTGGATATAAAGACTATAATAAACGACCTGTAGTACATCGGAAAAATGGTTCACAACTCCCAGGTGAGGTTCTGTTAAATGAATGTAGGGACGTTAGTCTCCGGTAAGAAGTCGTCATATAGCACATAGTAGTCAATCGCGACGCACTTTTGTGTCGTATCGTCAATGTGTGGATATAAGGGTTACAATAAACGACCTGTAGTACATCGGAAAAAAGCTTCACAACTCCCAGGTGCGGTTCTGTTACATGAATGTAGCGACGTTAGTCTCCCGGAAAGAAGTCATCATGTAGCATATAGTAGTCAACCGCGACGCACTTTTTGTGTCGTATCGTCAACGTGTGGATCTAAGGGTTACAATAAACGACCTGTAGTACATCGGAAAAAAGCTTCACAACTCCCAGGTGAGGATCTGTTTTATGAATGTAGCGACGTTAGTCTCCCGGAAAGAAGTTGTCATGTAGCATATAGTAGTCAACCGCGACGCACTTTTTGTGTCGTATCGTCAATGTGTGGATATAAAGACTACAATAAACGACCTGTAGTACATCGGAAAAAAGCTTGACAACTCCCAGGTCAGGTTGTGTTATATGAATGTAGCGACGTTAGTCTCCAGGAAAGAAGTCGTTATGTAGCACATAGTAATCAATCGCGACGCACTTTTTGTGTCGTATCGTCAGTGTGTGTATATAAGAGTTACAATAAACGACCTGTAGTACATCGGAAAAAAGCTTCACAACTCCCAGGTGAGGTTCTGTTTTATGAATGAAGCGACGTTAGTCTCCCAGAAAGAAGTTGTCATGTAGCATATATTAGTCAACCGCGACGCCCTTTTTGTGTCGTATCGTCAATGTGTGGATATAAAGACTATAATAAACGACCTGTAGTACATCGGAAAAAAGCTTCACAACTCCCAGGTGATGTACTGTTACATGAATGTAGCGACGATAGTCTCCCGGAAAGAAGTCGTCATGTAGCATATAGTAGTCAACCGCGACGCACTTTTTGTGTTGTATCGTCAATGTGTGGATATAAAGACTATAATAAACGACCTGTAGTACATCGGAAAAAAGGTTCACAACTCCCAGGTGAGGTTCTGTTATATGAATGTAGGGACGTTAGTCTCACGGAAAGATGTCGTTATGTAGCACATAGTAGTCAATCGCGACGCACTTTTTGTGTCGTATCGTCAATGTGTGGATATAAAGACTATAATAAACGACCTGTAGTACATCGGAAAAAAGCTTCACAACTCCCAGGTGGGTTCTGTTTTATGAATGTAGCGACGTTAGTCTCCCGGAAAGAAGTTGTCATGTAGCATATAGTAGTCAACCGCGACGCACTTTTTGTGTCGTATAGTCAATGTGTGGATATAAAGACTATAATAAACGACCTGTAGTACATCGGAAAAAAGGTTCACAACTCCCAGGTGAGGTTCTGTTATATGAATGTAGCGACATTAGTCTCCCCCGAAAGAAGTCGTCATGTAGCACATAGTAGTCAATCGCGACGCACTTTTTGTGTCGTATCGTCAATGTGAGGAACTAAGGGTTACAATAAACGACCTGTAGCACATCGGGAAAAAGCTTCACAACTCCCAGGTGAGGTTCTGTTATATGAATATAGCGACGTTAGTATCCTGGAAAAAAGTCGTCAAGTAGCACATAGTACTCAATCCCGACGCACTTTTTGTGTCGTATCGTAAATGTGAGGATCTAAGGGTTACAATAAACGAATTGTAGTACATCGGAAAAATGCCTCACAACTCCCAGGTGAGGCTCTGTTATATGAATGTAGCAACGTCAGACTCCCGGAAAGAAGTTGTCATGTAGCACATAGTAGCCAATGGCGACTTACTTTTTGTGTCGTATCGTCAATGTGTGGATCTAAGGGTTACAATAAATGACCTGTAGTACATCGGGAAAAAGCTTCACAACTCCCAGGTGAGGTTCTGTTATATGAATGTAGCGACGTTAGTCTCCCGGAAAGAAGTTGTCATGTAGCATATAGTAGTCAACCGCGACGCACTTTTTGTGTGGTATCGTCAATGTGTGGATATAAAGACTATAATAAACGACCTGTAGTACATCGGAAAAAAGCTTCACAACCCCCAGGTGAGGTTCTGTTATATGAATGTAGGGACATTAGTCTCCCCCCGAAAGAAGTCGTCATGTAGCACATAATAGTCAGTCGCGACGCACTCTTTGTGTCGTATCGTCAATGTGTGCATATAAGGGTTACAATAAACGACCTGTCGTACATCGGGAAAAAGCTTCACAACTCCAAGTTGAAGTTCTGTTATATGAATGTAGCGACAGTAGTCTCCCGGAAAGAAGTCGTCATGTAGCTCATAGTACTCATTCGCGACGTACTCTTTGTGTCGTATCGTCAATGTGAGGGTCCATGGGTTACAATAAATGACCTGTAGTACATCAGAAAAAGGCTGCACAACTCCCAGGTGATTTTCTGTTATATTAATGTAGCGACGTTAGTCTCCCGGAAAGAAGTCGTCATGTAGCACTTAGTAGTCAAGCGCGACACACTTTTTGCGTCGTATCGTCAATGTGTGGATATAAGGGTTACAATAAACGACCTGTAGTACATCGGAAATTACTTCACAACTCCCAGGTGAGGTTCTGTTATATTAATGTAGCGACGTTAGTCTCCTGGAAAGAAGTCGTCATGTAGCACTTAGTAGTCAATCGCGACGCAGTTTTTTGTCGTATCGTCAATGTGTGGATCTAAGGGTTACAATAAACGACCTGTAGAACATCGGAAAAAAGCTTCACAACTCCCAGGTGAGGTTCTGTTATATGAATGTAGCGACGTTAGTCTCCTGGAAAGAAGTCGTCATGTAGCACATTGTAGTCAATCGCGACGCACTTTTTGTGACGTATCGTGAATGTGTGGATATAAGGGTTAAAATAAACGACCTGTAGTACATCGGAAAAAAGCTTCAGGCCTCCTAGGTGAGGTTCTGTTATATGAATGTAGCGACGTTAGTCTCCTGGAAAGAAGTTGTCATGTAGCACATAGTAGTCAATCGCGACGCACTTTTCTGTGTCGTATCGTCAATGTGTGGATATAAAGACTATAATAAACGACCTGAGGTACATCGGAAAAAAGGTTCACAACTCCCAGGTGAGGTTCTGTTATATGAATGTAGGGACGTTAGTCTCCCCCCGAAAGAAGTCGTGATGTAGCACATAGTAGTCAATCGCGGCGCACGTTTTGCGTCGTATCGTCAATGTGAGGAACTAAGGGTTACAATACACGACCTGTAGTTCATCGGAAAACAAGCTTCACAACTCCCAGGTGAGGTTCTGTTATATGAATATAGCGACGTTAGTCTCCTTGAAAGAATTCGTCATATAGCGCGCAGTAGTATATCGCGACGCAGTTCTTGTGTCGTATCGTAAATGTGAGAATCTAAGGGTTACAAATAACGACCTGTAGTACATCGGAAAAAAGCTTCACAACTCCCAGGTCAGGTTCTGTTATATGAATGTAGCGGCGTTAGTCTCCCGGAAAGAAGTCGTCATGTAGCACATAGTAATCAATCGCGACGCACTTTTTGTGTCGTATCGTCAATGTGTGTATATAAGGGTTACAATAAACGACCTGCAAGGCACCGGAAAAAAGCTTCAGAACTCCCAGGTGAGGTTCTGTTGTATGAATGTACCGATGTTAGTCTCCCAAAAAGAAGTCATCATGTAGCACATAGTAGCCAATGGCGACGCATTTTTAGTGTCGTATCGTCAATATATGGATATAAGGGTTACAATAAACGACGTGTAGTACATCGGAAAAAAGCTTCACAACTCCCAGGTGAGTTTCTGTTATATGAATGTAGCGACGTTAGTCTCCCGGAAAGAAGTTTTCTTGTAGCACATAGTAGTCAATCGCAACGCACTTTTTGCGTCGTATCGTCAATGTAAGTATCTAAGGGTTACAATAAACGACCTGTAGTACATCGGAAAAAAGCTTCACAACTCCCAGGTGAGGTTCTGTTACATGAATGTAGCGACGTTAGTCTCCCGGAAAGAAGTCGTCATGTAGCACTTAGTAGTCAATCGCGAGGCAGTTTTTGCGTCGTATCGTCAATGTGTGGATCTAAGGGTTACAATAAACGACCTGCATTACATCGGATAAAAGCTACACAACTCCCAGGTGAGGTTCTGTTATATGAATGTAGCGACATTAGTCTCCCAGAAAGAAGTTGTCATGTAGCATATAGTAGTCAACCGCGACGCACTTTTTGTGTCGTATCGTCAATGTGTGGATATAAAGACTATAATAAACGACCTGTAGTACATCGGAAAAAAGATTCACTACTCCCAGGTGAGGTTCTGTTATATGAATGTAGCGACATTAGTCTTCCCCCGAAAGAAGTCGTCATGTAGCACATAGTAGTCAATCGCGACGCACTTTTTGTGTCGTATCGTCTATGTGAGGAACTAAGGGTTACAATAAACGACCTGTAGCACATCGGAAAAAAGCTTCACAACTCTTAGGTGAGGTTCTGTTATATGAATATAGCGACGTTAGTCTCCTGGAAAGAAGTCGTCATGTAGCACATAGTACTCAATCCCGACGCACTTTTTGTGTCGTATCGTAAATGTGAGGATCGAAGCGTTACAATAAATGACCTGTAGTACATCGGAAAAAAGCTTCACAACTCCCAGGTGAGGTTCTGTTATATGAATGTAGCAACGTTAGTCTCCCGGAAAGAAGTCGTCATGTAGCACTTAGTAGTCAAACGCGACGCAGTTTTTTGTCGTATCGTCAAAGTGTGGATCTAAGGGTTACAATAAACGACCTGTAGTACATCGGAAAAAAGCTTCACAACTCCCAGGTGAGGTTCTCTTATATGAATGTAGCGACGTTAGTCTCCCGGACAGAAGTTGTCATGTAGCACATAGTAGTCAATCGCGACGCACTGTTTGTGTCGTATCGTCAATGTGTGGATCTAAGGGTTACAATAAACTACCTGTAGTACATCGGAAAAAAGCTTCACAACTCCCAGGTCAGGATCTGTTATATGAATGTAGTGACGTTAGTCTCCCGGAAAGAAGTCGTCATGTAGCACATAGTAGTCAATCGCGACGCACTTTTTGTGTCGTATCGTCAATGTGTGTATATAAGGGTTACAATAAACGACCTTTAGTACACCGGAAAAAAGCTTCACAACTCCCAGGTGAGGTTCTGTGATATGAATTTGGTGACGTTAGTCTCCCGGAAAGAAGTCGTCATGTAGCACATAGTAGTCAATCCCGACGCACTTTTTGTGTCGTATCGTTAATGTGTTGATATAAAGGTGACAATAAACGACCTATAGTACATCGGAAAAAAGCTTCACAACTCCCGGGTGAGGTTCTGTTATATGAATGTAGCGACGTTAGTCTCCCAGAAAGAAGTCGTCATGTAGCACATAGTAGTCAATCGCAACGCACTTTTTGCGTCGTATCGTCAATGTGAGTATCTAAGGGTTACAATAAAAGACCTGTAGTACATCGGAAAAAAGCTTCACAACTCCCAGGTGAGGTTCTGTTACATGAATGTAATGCCGTTAGTCTCCCTGAAAGAAGTCGTCATGGAGCACATAGTACTCAATCGCGACGTACTTTTTGTGTCGTATCGTCAATGTGATGATCTATGGGTTACAATAAGTGACCTGAAGTACATCGGAAAAAGGTTTTCACAACTCCTAGGTGAGGTTCTGTTATATGAATGTAGCGACGTTAGTCTCCAGGAAAGAAGTCGTCATGTAGCACATAGTAGTCAATTGCGACGCACTTTTTTTGTCGTATCGTAAATGTGAGGATCTAAGGGTTACAATAAACGACCTGTAGTACATCGGAAAAAAGCTTCACAACTCCCAGGTGGGGTTCTGTTATATGAATGTAGCGACGTCAGTCTCCCAGAATGTAGTCGTCATGTAGCACGCAGTAGTCAATCGCGACGCACTTTTTGTGTCGTATCGTATATGTGAGGATCTAAGGGTTATAATTAACGACCTGTAGTACATCGGAAAAAAGCTTCACAACTCCTAGGTGAGGTTCTGTTAAATGAATGTAACGACGTTAGTCTCCCGGAAAGAAGTCGTCATGTAGCACATAGTAGTCAGTCGCGACGCAGTTTTTGCGTCGTATCGTCAATGTGTGGATCTAAGGGTTACAATAAACGACCTGTAGTACATCGGAAAAAAGCTTCACAACTCCCAGGTGAGGTTCTGTTATATGAATGTAGCGACATTAGTCTCCCGGAAAGAAGTCGTCATGTAGCACATTGTAGTCAATCGCGACGCACTTTTTGTGTCGTATCGTCAATGTGTGGATATACTGACTATTATAAACGACCTGTAGTACATCGGAAAAAAGCTTCACAACCCCCAGGTGAGGTTCTGTTATATGAATGTAGCGACGTTAGTCTCCCGGAAAGAAGTCGTCATGTAGCACATAGTAGTTAATCCCGACGCACTTTTTGTGTCGTATCGTCAATGTTTGGATATAAGAGTTACAATAAACGACCTGTAGTACATCGGAAAAAGCTTCACAACTCCCAGGTGAGGTTCTGTTATATGAATGTAGCGACGATAGTCTCCCGGAAAGAAGTCATCATGTTGATCATAGTGGTCAATCCCGACGCACTTTTTGTGTCGTATCGTCAATGTGTGGATTTAGGGGTTACAATAAACGACCTGTAGTACATCGGAAAAAAGCATCACAACTCCCAGGTGAGGTTCTGTCATAGGAATGTAGCGACGTTAGTCTCCCGGAAAGAAGTCGTCATAAAGCGCGTAGCAGTCAATCGCGACGTACTTTTTGTGTCGTATCGTCAATGTGAGGGTCTAAGGGTTATAATAAACGACCTGTAGGACATCGGAAAAAGCTTCCAAACTCCCAGGTGTGGTTCTGTTATATGAATGTAGCGACGTTAGACTCCTGGAAAGAAGTCGTTATGTAGCATGTAGTAGTCAATCGCGACGCACTTTTTGTGTGGTATCCGTATTGTGAGGATCTAAGGGTTACAATAAACGACCTGTAGTATATCGGAAAAAACTTCACAACTCCCAGGTGAGGTTCTGTTATATGAATGTAGCGAGGTTAGTCTCCCGGAAAGAAGTCGTCATGTAGCACATAGTGGTCAATCCCGACGCACTTTTTGTGTCGTATCGTCAATGTGTGGATAAAAGGGTTACAATAAACGACCTCTCGTACATCGGAAAAAAGCTTCAGAACTCCTAGGTGACGTTCTGTTATATGAATGTAGCGACGTTGGTCTCCTGGAAAGAAGTCATCATGTAGCACATAGTAGTCAATCGCGACGCACTTTTTGTGTCGTATCGTCAATGTGTGGATATAATTGCTACAATAAACAACCTGTCGTACATCGGAAAAATGCTTCAGAACTCCTAGGTGAGGTTATGTTATATGAATGTAGCGATGTTAGTCTCCTGATAAGAAGTCGTCATGTAGCACGTAGTGGTCAATCGCGACGCACTTTTTGTGTCGTATCGTCAATGTGAGGATCTAAGCGTTACAATAAACGACCTCTAGTACATAGGAAAAAAGCTTCACAACTCCCAGGTGAGGTTCTGCTATATGGATGTAGCGACGTTAGTCTCCCTTAAAGAAGTCGTCATGCAGCACATAGTAGGCAAGCGCGACGCACTTTTTGTGTCGTATCGTCAATGTTTGGATATAAGAGTTACAATAAACGACCTGTTGTACATCGGAAAAAGCTTCACAACTTCCAGGTAACGTTCTGTTATATGAATGTAGCGACGTTAATCTCCCGGAAAGAATTCGTCATGTAGCACATAGTAGCCAACCCCATAGCACCTTTTGTGTCGTATCGTCAATGTGTGGATATAAGGCTTATATTAAACGACCTTTAGTACATCGGAAAAAAGCTTCACAACTCCCAGGTGAGGTTCTGTTATATGAATGTAGCGACGTTAGTCTCCCGGAAAGAAGTCGTCATGTAGCACATAGTAGTCAATCCCGACGCCCTTTTTGTGTCGTATCGTCAATGTGTGGATTTAGGGGTTACAATAAACGACCTGTAGTACATCGGAAAAAAGCTTCAGATCTCCTAGGTGAGGTTCTGTCATAGGAATGTAACGACGTTAGTCTCCCGGAAAGAAGTCGTAATAAAGCGTGTAGCACTCAATCGCGACGTACTTTTTGTGTCGTATCGTCAATGTGAGGGTCTAAGGGTTATAATAAACGACCTGTAGGACATCGGAAAAAGCTTCCAAACTCCCAGGTGAGGTTCTGTTATATGAATGTAGCGACGTTAGACTCCCGGAAAGAAGTCGTCATGTAGCATGTAGTAGTCAATCGCGACGCACTTTTTGTGTGGTATCGTCAATGTGTGGATTTAGGGGTTACAATAAACGACCTGTAGTACATCGGAAAAAAGCTTCAGATCTCCTAGGTGAGGTTATGTTATATGAATGTAGCGATGTTAGTCTCCCGGTAAGAAGTCGTCATGTGGCACGTAGTGGTCAATCGCGACGCACTTTTTGTGTCGTATCGTCAATGTGGGGATCTAAGCGTTACAATAAACGACCTCTAGTACATCGGAAAAAAGCTTCAGAACTCCTAGGTGAGTTTCTGTTATATGAATGTAGCGACGTTAGTCTCCTGGAAAGAAGTCGTCATGTAGCACATAGCAGTCAATAGCGATGCACTTATTGTGTCTTATCGTCAATGTGTGGATGTAAGGGTTACAATAAACGACCTGTAGTACATCGAAAAAAATTCACCTCCCGCAGGTGAGGTTCTGTTATATGAATGTAGCGACGTTAGTCTCCTGGAAAGAAATCGTCATGTAGCACATAGTAGTCAATCCCGACGCACTTTTTGTGTCGTATCGTCAATGTTTGGATATAAGAGTTAGAATAAACGACCTGTAGTACATCGGAAAAAGCTTCACAACTCGAAGGTCAGGTTCTGTTATATGAATGTAGCGACGTTAGTCTCCCAGAAAGAAGTCGTCATGTAGCACATAGCAGTCAATAGCGATGCCATTTTTGTGTCATATCGTCAATGTGTGGATATAAGGGTTACAATAAACATCGGAAAAAAGCATCACAACTCCCAGGTGAGATTTTGTCATAGGAATGTAGCGACGTCAGTCTCCCGGATTGAAGTCGTCATAAAGTGCGTAGCAGTCAATCGCGACGTAGTTTTTGTGTCGTATCGTCAATGTGAGGGTCTAAGGGTTATAATAAACGACCTGTAGGACATCGGAAAAGCTTCCAAACTCCCAGGTGAGGTTCTGTTATATGGATGTAGCGACGTTAGACTCCCGGAAAGAAGTCGTCATGTAGCATGTAGTAGTCAATCGCGACGCACTTTTTGTGTGGTGTCGTCAATGTGAGGATCTAAGGGTTACAATAAATGACATGTGGTACATCGGAAAAAACTTCACAACTCCCAGGTGAGGTTCTGTTATATGAATGTAGCGAGGTTAGTCTCCCGGAAAGAAGTCGTCATGTAGCACATAGTGGTCAATCCCGACGCACTTTTTGTGTCATATCGTCAATGTGTGGATATAAGGGTTACCATAAACGACCTGTGGTACATCGGAAAAATGCTTCAGAACTCCTAGGTGAGGTTATGTTATATGAATGTAGCGACGTTAGTCTCCCGGAAAGAAGTTTTCATGTAGCACATAGTACTCAATCGCAACGCACTTTTTGCGTCGTATCGTCAATGTGAGTATCTAAGGGTTACAATAAAAGACCTGTAGTACATCGGAAAAAAGCTTCACAACTCCCAGGTGAGGTTCTGTTACATGAATGTAGCGCCGTTAGTGTCCCTGAAAGAAGTCGTCATGGAGCACATAGTACTCAACCGCGACGTACTTTTTGTGTCGTATCGTCAATGTGAGGATCTATGGGATACAATAAGTGACCTGAAGTACATCGGAAAAAGGTTTTCACAACTCCCAGGTGAGGTTCTGTTATATGAATGTAGCGACGTTAGTCTCCAGGAAAGAAGTCGTCATGTAGCACATAGTAGTCAATCGCGACGCACTTCTTTTGTCGTATCGTAAATGTGAGGATATAAGGGTTACAATAAACGACCAGTAGTACATCGGAAAAAAGCTTCACAACTCCCAGGTGAGGTTCTGTTATATGAATGTAGCGACGTCAGTCTCCCAGAATGTAGTTGTCATGTAGCACGCTGTAGTCAATCGCGGCGCACTTTTTGTGTCGTATCGTATATGTGAGGATCTAAGGGTTATAATTAACGACCTGTAGTACATCGGAAAAAAGCTTCACAACTCCTAGGTGAGGTTCTGTTAAATGAATGTAACGACGTTAGTCTCCCGGAAAGAAGTCGTCATGTAGCACATAGTAGTCAGTCGCGACGCAGTTTTTGCGACGTATCGTCAATGTGTGGATCTAAGGGTTACAATAAACGACCTGTAGTACATCGGAAAAAAGCTTCACAACTCCCAGGTGAGGTTCTGTTATATGAATGTAGCGACATTAGTCTCCCGGAAAGAAGTCGTCATGTAGCACATTGTAGTCAATCGCGACCCACTTTTTGTGTCGTATCGTCAATGTGTGGATATACTGACTATTATAAACGACCTGTAGTGCATCGGAAAAAAGCTTCACAACCCCCAGGTGAGGTGCTGTTATATGAATGTAGCGACGTTAGTCTCCCGGAAAGATGTCGTCCTGTAGCACATAGTAGTTAATCCAGACGCACTTTTTGTGTCGTATCGTCAATGTTTGGATATAAGAGTTACAATAAACGACCTGTAGTACATCGGAAAAATCTTCACAACTCCCAGTTGAGGTTCTGTTATATGAATGTAGCGACGTTAATCTCCCGGAAAGAAGTCGTCATGTAGCACATAGTAGCCAATCGCGAAGCACTTTTGTGTCGTATCGTCAATGTGTGGATATAAGGCTTATATTAAACGACCTGTAGTACATCGGAAAAAAGCTTCACAACTCCCAGGTGAGGTTCTGTTATATGAATGTAGCGACGTTAGTCTCCCGGAAAGAAGTCGTCATGTTGCACATAGTGGTCAATCCCGACGCACTTTTTGTGTCATATCGTCAATGTGTGGATATAAGGGTTACAATAAACGACCTGTAGTACATCGGATAAAAGCTTCACAACTCCCAGGTGAGGTTCTGTTATATGAATGTAGCGACATTAGTCTCCCGGAAAGAAGTTGTCATGTAGCATATAGTAGTCAACCGCGACGCACTTTTTGTGTCGTATCGTCAATGTGTGGATATAAAGACTATAATAAACGACCTGTAGTACATCGGAAAAAAGCTTCACAACTCCCAGGTGAGGTTCTGTTATATGAATGTAGCGACATTAGTCTCCCCCCGAAAGAAGTCGTCATGTAGCACATAGTAGTCAATCGCGACGCACTTTTTGTGCCGTATCGTCAATGTGAGGAACTAAGGGTTACAATAAACGACCTGTAGCACATCGGAAAAAAGCTTCACAACTCCCAGGTGAGGTTCTGTTATATGAATATAGCGACGTTAGTCTCCTGGAAAGAAGTCGTCATGTAGCACATAGTACTCAATCCCGACGCACTTTTTGTGTCGCATCGTAAATGTGAGGATCTAAGCGTTACAATAAATGACCTGTAGTACATCGGAAAAAAGCTTCACAACTCCCAGGTGAGGTTCTGTTATATAAATGTAGCAACGTTAGTCTCCCGGAAAGAAGTCGTCATGTAGCACTTAGTAGTCAAACGCGACGCAGTTTTTTGTCGTATCGTCAATGTGTGGATCTAAGGGTTACAATAAACGACCTGTAGTACATCGGAAAAAAGCTTCACAACTCCCAGGTGAGGTTCTCTTATGTGAATGTAGCGACGTTAGTCTCCCGGACAGAAGTTGTCATGTAGCACATAGTAGTCAATCGCGACGCACTGTTTGTGTCGTATCGTCAATGTGTGGATCTAAGGGTTACAATAAACGACCTGTAGTACATCGAAAAAAAGCTTCACAACTCCCAGGTCAGGTTCTGTTATATGAATGTAGTGACGTTAGTCTCCCGGAAAGAAGTCGCCATGTAGCACATAGTAGTCAATCGCGACGCACTTTTTGTGTCGTATCGTCAATGTGTGTATATAAGGGTTACAATAAACGACCTTTAGTACACCGGAAAAAAGCTCCACAACTCCCAGGTGAGGTTCTGTGATATGAATTTAGCGACGTTAGTCTCCCAGAAAGAAGTCGTCATGTAGCGCATAGTAGTCAATCGCAACGCACTTTTTGCGTCGTATCGTCAATGTGAGTATCTAAGGGTTACAATAAAAGACCTGTAGTACATCGGAAAAAAGCTTCACAACTCCCAGGTGAGGTTCTGTTACATGAATGTAGCGCCGTTAGTCTCCTCGAAAGAAGTCGTCATGGAGCACAAAGTACTCAATCGCTACGTACTTTTTGTGTGATATCGTCAATGTGAGGATCTATGGGTTACAATAAGTGACCTGAAGTACATCGGAAAAAGGTTTTCACAACTCCCAGGTGAGGTTCTGTTATATGAATGTAGCGACGTTAGTCTCCAGGAAAGAAGTCGTCATGTAGCACATAGTAGACAATCGCGACGTACTTTTTTTGTCGTATCGTAAATGTGAGGATCTAAGGGTTACAATAAACGACC